>NW_026522042.1:41857500-43107500 GCF_021234435.1 Artibeus jamaicensis | reverse complement strand
TTTTAAAAAATTAAAAAACAGGCAGCTATAATGACAATGCCTCACCAAAGAGAGAGTATCAATAAAGAGACAGAAATTATAAAAAAAAGTCAAATGGCAATTCACAGTTTAAGAGTCCAGTAACAAAAATGAAACATTCACTACAGGGACTTAGCAGCAGATCTGAACTGCTCAGTTAATTTGAACTAGGACTGACAGAGATCGCAACTGGAGGGGAAAATGCAATGAAGAAAAATGAACAAAGCTATCGGGAACGCGGGCTAACTTAGAGCATCCCAACAAATATTGACTGAAGACGAGAAAGGAGAAGGGAGAAAGGAGGAGAAAAAATATTAAAGAAATGTCTGAAATGATGTAGTACATACGATGAAAGAAATGGTATAAAATTCGATAATACAAAGAAAAGCCACATTTAAAATTTTTTAAACCTCTTATAGTTTGTGAATCTACCAATCTGAGGGCTCTTGGATGCGTTACTTTTTTTTTAATTTTTATTTTTTATTAAAAATATTGGATGCTGTACTTTTAAAAAATCCACTACACAATACAATCATGATTTTTAAAAACCAGCTTTTAGATACGGAAAACTTAGAGTTTTCATGGAGTCTGAATTTTTTAAAGTAATGAATGAATGATTCTCCAGATGATCCCAATGTAAGTAATCTAAACCTGTACTTCTCAAACTCCTCAAACATCTGTCATGAAGAATCAATCGGAGAATCTTGTTAAAATGCACATTTACTCAGTTAGGATTGGGTGAGGTCTGATATTCCACATTTCTCTCAAGCTTCCAGGTGATGCTGATGCTCCTGTTCCAAGGAGGCTCTTGCTAATTACACAGATTCTTGATCCCACAGCTGGAGAGGGGACATGGGATGTGGCCGGTTGTACCAAGGTGAGTTGGTGGCAGTATGGCTGAAACCGAAGGAACAGCCTGGACTGTTAGGAAATGCTATAAGTAGGAGAACTGAGTAAATAAATAAATATATTCAGCAAAATGGGAGATGGATTTTTCATTGCTCAATAAGGGAGGTACAGATGTTAAGAGGGGAAAGGTTAAACTTTTTGTCTTAAACTGAAATTGAAGGTATCAGTGTGAACTCATACACACACACTTCCTAGCTTTGTTCCACTAGAAAAGTCTAGAGACAACGACACCTCAGTAGCAATGAGCATGCCTAGTGCCACATCCTGATTTCTAAATACAATTTCCACTGAGAGGAATGTGGGCTCCATGAAATTCCTGGTTCTGGGACTGGGGCAGGGAAAGTCTAAAATGATGTTGGAACATTTCGTATCAGGAAGTACTCAAAGAATAATGGGTACACGTCAAAAGGCAGAGAGTTACCTTGAAGAAGCTTGCACTGGCCAAATCTGGACAATTTGAGACCAAAATAATGAGAGCAAGGAACTATAACTGAGGAAATAAGAATTGGAGTCCATACTAATATTAACAAACAAACATGGGAGAAGGCAAAGCAATACCTACAGTACAATTCACCAACACAAATGTGGAAGGAATAATGTAGAAAATCACCATTTGCCAACTATCACAGATTTCAGAAGTAACATGCTATAACTAGTAAGTGAAATTTTAATGAGAAATAGGATATTTACATAATCTCAAAGTATCTCCCCATAAACACTTAACATCTTTACATTAGAAATATGAGATATCATCTTCTCAAATTAATAAAAGTTAACTCCACCAGTAACAGTATAAACAGACATCATATTCTCTTGATATGATGCATGGAGAACAGAGCATCACTCCTGGGGTGTCCCCCCCAAAAGCACATATCCTGAATCCACTCATGAGGGATAATCAGACAAACCTAAACTGAGGAACAGCCTCTACACTGTAACTGTCCCATATGCTTCAAAAACTTCATCGGCAAAGAAAGACTAAGGTACTGTTCCAGATCAAAGGAGACTAAAAAGACATTGAAACTAAATACATCATGTGATCTTGCACTGGATTCTGAAGAAGAATGAGAACAAGTTTTTGTTATTTTACAAAGGACATTATTTAGGACAACTGGCAAGATTTGAATGGTGTGTATAAATTAGATGATAGTAATACATAAAAGTTAATTTCCTGATTTTGATGTGTACACTGTGGTTATGTAGGAGTTTGTTTTCAGGAAGTACCTGAGGAAGTATTTAAGAATAGTGGGCATCATGCCTGCAATTTACTCAAACATGGTTCAGAAAAAAATACACATATATGTGTAGGCATGTAGGTATAAAGAAACAGAAAAACATGAAAGATAAGTACAGTAAAAATTGACTATTGAGGAATCCTGGTGAAGAATATAAAAGAATTCTTTTATACTTTTATTGTAACTTTTCTGTAAGTTTAAAATTATTTTCTTGAAATAATTGAAATTATAATCTTCAAAATAATAGGCAAGAATAGAGAAATCTCTGGATTGTGACCCACAGATTAATCACATCCATTGTACAAAAGTCATCCACTTCTGCCCTAGCTGGTGTAGCTCAATGGACTGAACGCAGGCCTGCAAACCAAGGGGTTGATGGTACAATTTCCGGTCAGGGCACATGCCTGACTTGGGAGCCAGGTTCTCAGGTGGGGGCATGTGAGGGGCAACCACACACTGATGTTTCTCTCCCTCTCTCCTTCCCTTCCCCTCTCTCTCTCTCAAAATAAATAAAAACTTTTTAAAAACCAACAAAAGTCATCTACTTTTCTGCCTGTGAATGTATAATAGAATATTTTAAATCTTTTAGTATTAATATTCTTAAAAGCCAAAAGATGAGACCCTTATTGTGTGAGGGCCGGCATTTACTCTACAGCCCTTTCCTTTGATCAGTCATCAGGCAAACCCTATCTTTAAAGTTCCTGTGTTATGTGGTAGATTACTATTTTAAATATTATACAAATTCTCTGTTCTACCTTGAAGATCAACACTGCAGGCTTGTGACCTAGTACTGTTAATGAAATGTAGCCCTTATATAATACACAGTAAAAAAAAAAAAAAAAAAAAGAAACAAGTGATGAATTGGTAAAATTTATAAAAAGGGGAACCACAGTAGACATAAATTGTACAAGTGCACATCGCCATAAGTATACTAACTTTTTAGCATTATTATTATTTCAAACCTTAGAAAGACAATGTAAATATATTACGGGAATTGTAATACTGAAATCAAAGTTCTCTATCAATAAGGTTAAAATTACTGTAAGTTTTGAAAAAATAGGAGTCAGACTTGAATATACTTTACATACTGAATGTCTGTGCACCTCAGATTCATGTACTGCAATCCTGACCCATAATGTGATGGCTTTAGGACGTGAGGTAATTAGGTAATGAGGGTAGAGCCTCATAAATGGGATTCGTGCTCTTATAAAAGGGATCCTAGAGACAGCTCTCTCTTGCTCTCCTCACAACCAGGTAAGAATATGAAAAGATGAACATCTGCCAACCTGGAAACAGGTGCTTACCAGACAGTGTCTCTGCTGGCACCTTAATTTTGGACTTCCAGGACTCCAGAGCTGCTTTATCACTATCTTATAAAATATGGAACACTATCCATAGTAAGTGACATAACAAATTAAAGCTTACATCTAATACTTGTATATGCACAGAAAAATGTCTGGAGGAATTTATACCAATCTGTCAAAAGGAATTACCTGTGGTTATAGGAGACTTTCAATTTTTACTTGATATAATTCTGTATTATTTTCTTTCTTTTTTTTAAAAAAGATTTTATTTATGTATTTTTAGAGAGAGGAGAAGGGAAGGAGAACACTAATGTGTCTTCTCTCCCTCTTGCATACCTCCTACTGAGGCCCTGGCCCAAAACCCAGGTATCTGCACTCACTGGGAATCTAACCAGGAACCCTTTGGTTCGCAGGCCTGCACTCAATCCACTGAGCTATACCAGCCAGGGCTATTTTATTTCTTTTTTAATCAAAAAGCGTATTAACTCTGGATCAACAAATAAAGGGAAAAAAACTTAGTCTCACTAGTACTGAGCGATGAGTAGACCTATAAAAAGATAATGTCATGAAACACTACTTCTTGGGGAGAATAAAAACCCACATTATTACCTTGATTTCTCATTGGAATGGTTAACAAAGCAAGGTATGGCAACAGCTGAGTCTGGAGGCATAAAGCTGGTAAGCAGAAGTCAGAAAAAAGTGCTTTTGCTGCCTGGCAATTTTCCCGATACTGTATAGAAGAAATGAAAAAAAACAATAAATAAAAAATATGGATATGTACTCCTAAACATGCTAAGTTTTATAATATTATAAAAGTGTGTGGGCTTCCATACCACATATGTACTTTTAAGAGTTTATCTAATTGCTCTTCTATAACTATCCTAGCATTATCTAACAAAGCATTTTATCTATAGTTATTTCACATTTAACATAACAGTGGTGAGAATCGTTTTTAAAAAAACCTAAGGTAGAAGGAAAAACCACTTACAAATCAAAAGGATGGTTTATGAACAAAGATATACCACAAATTGTTTGAGGACATTGTTTCTCAGTGAAAGAACTTATTGTCTTCAGTTAACACAGGTGCAATGTTAGGCTGATAAGGAGAGAAGCATGTCCTACAGAGATAATTCATATGTAACTATAATGCAAAATTAGTATTTGTTCTGTATGGGCAAAGCAAATCAATAAGGGGTTATAAATTATTTAAAAGTCACAAAATTCTTCAAAGAAATCTGTTGAAATTTCTGAGATTATGAATTGTACTTAGTTATAGGATTTCACCCAGGGGGTCATAGACTCAGATGCTCCAGGAGCCGGGCAGGAGGAAGAGCTGCGAGCAGGGGTACCTACCACTCCCGTCTTCAGCAGGCAGATTCTACTTGGCTTCAGCCCACTGCTGTCACGAAAAAATACGAGCCAGTGTTGCCTTACTTTCCTTCTCATTCCCCCCAGGAAATGCCAGAAATCCATGTCTGAATTTTCATTATGATACTAATTTTTAAAGATGAGCAAGATTCTTTTAGAAAACACTTTGTTTGCACCCTGACTGGTATGGCTCGGTGGGCTGGGCATCCCTGGTTCCATTCCTGGTCTGGGCACATGCCTGGGTTGTGGGCCAGGTCCCTGGTTGGGGGTGTGCAAGAGGCAACAGATCCGTGTTTCCCTGGCACCCTGATGTTCCTCCACCTCTTTTTCTCCCTCCCTTCCTCTCTATCTAAAAACCAGATAAAATCTTTCAAAAATTCTGTGCCTGTTATATTCAACTGGTAGGCCACCTGTTTTTGACCTTTAATTCAATCCTCTACATTTTTTAAAAAAGATTTTATTTATTTATCTTTAGAGGGGAAGGGAAGGAGAAAGGGAGAGAAACATCAATGTATGGTTGCCTTTTGTGCATCCCCTGCTGGGAACTGGCCTGTAGGGAACCCCCCTGCAACTCAGGCATGTGCCCTGACTGGGAATTGAACCTCAATTGTCTGCTTCACAGGCCCGTGCTCAGTCCACTGAACTACACCAGCCAGGGCAGTCCTCTACATTTTTTTAAAAAAGATTTTATTTAATATTTAGTTTTAGAGAGGGGAAGGGAGGGAGAAAGAGACAAAGAGCAACATCAGTGTGTGGTTGCCTCTTGTGTACCCCCTACTGGGAACTAGCCTGTAACCCATGCATGTGCCCTGACCGGGAATTGAACCAGTGACCCTTTGGTTTGAAGGCTGGCACTCAATCCACTGAGCCACACCACACAGGGCTCAATCCTCTCCATTTATAACTATGAAAACTAGGTGCACACACTGATTAGTTGTGAAGTAAAATAATTGTCCAAGTGGTTAGAGGCAAAGCCAGGATTTATTTTGAATTAAGACTAAATTATAAATATACTTTCATTCCAATAATAATTACTAACAAAATAGGTATCAGCTTTCAAATTTTCAGTATTTTTCCCCTAAAAAATGACTAAGCACTTAAGACTGTCCTTTTATGTTTTGTCATAATTTAAAGAAAAATGTGGGCCCTAGCAAGTATTTACTATGAGTAAAACATCATTTTTCTTCTTTAACTGAAAAAAAATAACAGCTTTATTGACATGGAATTTACATGCCATAAAGTCCACCTATGTATGGAAAGGGTACAATTTTTTTTACCTTTCTATTTATTAAAATCCACTGGGGTTTGTGCAATGGTCGAAAACTTGATCCTCCTCCTTGGCAATGAGCAAATCCTCGGGCTCTGTTGGAATGGATCACACCTCTTGTAGCTATAGATGAACCATATTCCCTGAGTGAAGAGCGTGTCTAAATAAAGAAAACAAAATGTAAAATAAAGAAGAGACTGATAACACAGTACTGTTGAGACCACTGGCACATACACGCAGAAACTAACCATATTTAGTCACTATATGCTCACTTTCTGGAACATCACCACAGCCCTAAAACATAACAATCAAGTGCTATGTGTAAACTCTGATTAGGTCTTGGATGTGAGTGGGAGGAACAACTTTAAATACATTTTTGAGACAACTGGGCAATCAGAGCATGTTAATTTTCTGGGGTGTGATGCTGTTAGGCTTGTAATAGAGTGATGTTATTGCACATGCTTAAGTATTAAGTATCATGATGCTTGCAAATACTTTCCAATTATTCATCAAAAGAATTCTGTAAATACATTGTCAAGCAAATGTGGAGGAAAATGTGAAAAACTGGTGAACAAAGTAAAGGCATACAGATATTTATTGTACTATTCCTTCAAATTGTCGATAGGTTAACAAATTTCAAAATAAAAAAGCAATATAAAAAAATCTGCAAACAGCCCTGGTTGGTAGGCCTGCCTCAGTAGATTGAGCACCAGCCTGTGAACCAAAAGGTTGCTGGTTCAATTCCCAGTCAGGGCACATGCCTGGGTTGTGGGCCAGGTCCCCAGCTGGGGGCATGTGAGAGGCAACCAGTCAATGTAGGTACCTCCCACACAAGGATGTTTCTCTCCCTCTTCTCCCTCTCTCTAAAAGTGTATTTTTTAAAAATATTTAAAAATTCAAGGAAATACAACTGCTGAATAATGAAACTCTAAACATGACACACTATATCAAATGTTTTTATTGTAGTTTTCTAATTTTAATTATTAATGCTATTTCAACATTTATAACACAGAGAAATGTTTACATATCAGAAGTGTTAACCAGTGCAACTTTCTATGATAGAGATGTTTTGTTTACGATAGAAATATCAGATATATTAAAATAGGCTGTTCAATATAGCAGCTACTAGCCACATATAACTATCAAATACTGGAAATTGGCTAGTGTGACTAAGAAACTGAATTTTAATTTAATTAGCTACATGTGCCTAGTGGCTACTATACTGGCCAGAGAAGTGTTCAAATATTAAGAAAAAATACACATTTATATTGTGAATAATTTCCAATCTGTAAAAAAACAAACATTTAAAACTTAGCAGAAAGTACAGAAAGCAGTTATTTTCTTTCTATCCACTTTTTAATAGCTGTCAAAATTTCTGAGTATATGTTAATTTTATAATAAGAAAACTTTACAAGGGAATTGGTGTTATATTATCACCAGAAAAATCAGAGTAACTGCTGAAGCTTCATTATACACACAGGGTTGGAGGAACTAATTTTCTCATAGTTATTAAGAAGTCACAGAAAATCATGGCAAATAATAAAGAATAAAAGTAAAATGTTGTTGTCAATTCGGAGGAAATATTCAAACACAAAAACATTGAAGTCAAATGGTCTTACATTCCAGTTACCACTGATGACATCTGCAAAACTCAGAAATTCACTGGCTCTCACAAGATCATCTACTTCCGTGAAGAAATCTACATAGTTTTGGTGAAGATACAAATTAAATAACTCTTCCGGCATGTGTGACATTTCTACTACTTCCTATAATATAAAAAAAGCACACATACAAAATTTGGTGGTCAGATCTCTATGCCTACAAATGTCAATAATATATGTCTTGTAAATAGTGCTAAATGGTATTAACGACTTTACGCTTTACCTCAGGATGAACAAGCAACGTATCCCGTTCATGCTCTGATAAATGGGAGGGCAACTGAGGTGATTCTAATTCTGTTGAAGATGCTCCTATAAAAAATTTCTGGATTAATAACAACATCTTTGTAATTATATAACACCTCTCATTTGAACGTTTTTCAACACCTTAGGCACATAATTTCAAAAATACTAAGTGAGCTGTTAAAATTAAAACACAAAATAACGGGAAGCTTATGTGAGTTGCTGATTAGCAAGAAAAATTTAGAATTCTGATGCTTAGATTATGGCATTTCTGGAATTAAAATATTCCACTTCTTAAAGCACTCCACATTTCATCTTTCCAGCTCTGGGTTGCTTTCTTCTTTAGAGTCTCATCTCAATAAGGAGGTCGCTACTGCTTAATTCACTATATAGGCGGATGCTGCCCTCTGCTGGAGAGAACAGGAACCACCACTCCCTAAGGCAGGAGGTTACAGAAGAAAGTTGAGGAGGAAAAAAAGGGTGGAAGGAAAACAATCAGTGGCATGGGCACGGAGCTTCAGAGGTCAGGGGAGCCAGAGACAGAGGAGTGTCTTCATTTCCACCTAAGTGATACCTGTTTCATTTTCCTCAGGTGGCACGAAGGTTTCTATTTAGAAATCTCAATTTTCAACAAGGAAGACAGATGGAAAGCAGGTGTAAGAGGCATTCAGAATGTTATAGGGAAGATAAACAGAGTGGATTCAAACAACTGGGTTTTTCGCAACTAGGAAACAGTCTCAGACAGTAACAGACCTAATAAGCATGAGGCTCCAGTGAAGGTTTGCTCAGACTATTTGTGACTCACTGATACAGCTATTTTACAAGAGATCTGAGAAACTGAGAGAATATTGAGGATACTGTACACATAAGGCATTTTTCTTTTTAAACATGATTTGCTTTTTGTTCTGACATCTAAAACTATTTTAAACTATCGCCATGACTTTCCTTCAAAAATTCGTGCAGCCCTGGCTGGTAGGGCTCAGTGGCCTGAGTGCTGGCCTTTGAACCAAAGGGTTGCCTGTCTGATTCCCAGTCAGGGCACATGCCTGGGCTTGCCCACCAAAGGTCTCCAGTAGGGGGTGTGCAAGAGGCAACCTTCTCTCCTTCCCTTCCCCTTCTCTAAAAATAGATAAAGTCTTTTGAAAATAATCTGTATAAACTGTTCTATTTATCCATTTTTTTAATCCTCACTCAAAGACACTTTTTCATTGCTTTTAGAAAGAAAGGGAGAGAGGAAGAAATATCGATGCAAGAGAAAGAGACGGACAAAGAGACTGAAAGAAGTATCAATTGGTTGGCTCCAAAATGCACCCCCAACTGAAGGTTGCATGTGCCCGCACCACAGATCAAACCTGCAACCTAGATATGTGCCCTGATCAGAAACCAAACTGCAACATTTTGACTATGGGACGATGGTGCTCCAACTAAGTGAGCCACACCAGTCTGGGCAATTGTTTTATTCTTTATAAAAATCACATCAGACCAATTTAAAAAAAGGGGGGATCTCAATTTTCTTCCTTCTGGACCATAAGATTGAAAACTGATTTTATTGAAAGAACAGACAATTTGGGAGCTTACAAATGGGTGAGGAGGGTGAAGGCACTTGAGGAAAAATAGTCATTAAAAACAAGAAGAAAAAGGAAGAACACCTCTGGTTAGGGACAGGCAGTTAGTGAAGAGACCAGAGAAATGTAAGAGAATCCAAAGAAACCTGAAGCTACCGGGTAATTTGCCTAGCACCCTGGTGGCCACAGCTCAGTGCTAAGAAGGCTTGGGCAGCCAACAGTTGCAACTAAAAATCTAGATGGACTGACATCTCAACTTTGACAAACTATACTTGTGTAAGACTTACAAACATGAACATGGCTTACAGTAGTTAGTTGTTATGTTTAATCACTCATATTCCCAAAATACTCTATCTAGATAAATATATTTTCCTGCTTAGGCCTTGCCAAATAGTCACTGACCTAGCCATAGTTCCTTCTTGTAACAGGACCAAATACATGACAGTTAAAACTTTGGAGTGCTTTCTATCAGTTGTAAGACTAATGTATAATAAAGTTATTTTTACTGTATAAGGTTTTCTTACTTTTGCAATATAGTATTTTCCCCAAAGCTCTGAAGAGAAACAGAGACACATCTTTTCCACCGATAGCTTGGACCTCTGGATTTTCAACAACCTTATCAGGTATTTTTCTTCGTCTTGATTTTGACAGCGCAGCATCTGATTTTAATGAAGACATTCCTTTTTTCCTTGGGCATAAATTGTTTCTTCCTAAATAATACACACCCAAGTGACAATATTTAAAATAAATTTAAAATATGAAAGCTAGAACTTGTAAGATGAAGTCACTGCTAAGAGGCAGAGCCAGGATTTTCAAACAGGAAGTCAAATTCACTTTGAAAGGGGAAGCAGCAAATCACAAAAATCAGTCAGGTTTGCTCGCGTGTATACAGATACATGTGATGACATATTCATTAGGGAGTTTTCATGCAAGTGTACAAATGTAATTTTACGACACTGTCTCAATAAAAAAATAGTAAGTGGAGATAGGTAGCTTTCAATTATAAATTAAAATGTTTAGTTTGATTTCATTTCATGAACAATGACGTTATACATAATGTTGTAAGAATGTATCGTCCATAGTTACCTTTTGAAAAAGAAAACTGGAGGCTGTTTATTGCACTTCTGATATCACCAGAACACCCTTGACAGAGCAACTCTAGAGAAGTTTTATCAGGGACAGTAATACTTCCTCCATTCTAAAATGAAAAAAATTAAAGATTTTTAAATGTTTTTCTAAAACAATAAAGTTAAAACTCCTTGATTTTATAAACTTAATGGAAGTACATTAGAATCTTAAACTTGAATGCAAAAATGCCTCCGTGTTAAACCCCAGCCTGCCTGTGAAAGTACAAGTGTCGATCGATGACTTGACATAGTTTAAGGTAAAAAAACATCAAGAATATAAGATAGTCTTTTGCTTTGACAAAATATTACAGTGAAGTTTCTATCTCTCACTACACACGAATCCATATATACAAACATACATATGTACCCACACACAGAGACTTCAAATCACAATATAACTTAGTAAAATTAAGCACAAAAACTTTGTACTTAATTTACAAAAATTTACACGAAAATCTCTACACCAGGGTTTTCAGCATATTAACACAGTCTGTTGAGGATTAAAAAGCCACAACTGCATTAACTCATCTTTAAAGCCCAAGTTTCATACAGACATTTAAGATAAATAAAATACACATATATTTCAAAGACATACATGTGAATTAAAAAATACATATTACTACATCATTGGTAGTTCAAATATAGGGCAAGAAAAAATGTGTCCCTACTCACCATTCAGAACCTCCTAATGATTTACTAAAATGACTTAAATTCATGCGACTGTTCACAGATAATGACATTTTAGATCTTGTAAAAACCATTAAAATAGAAAAAAGCACCATGCTCTGATCCATATATATATATATATATTTTTTAAAGATTTATTTATTTATCTTTTGAGAGTGGGGAAGGGAGAGTGGGAAACAAAGGTCGCCTCTTGCACGTCCCCAATTGGGGACCTGGCCTCCAACACCAGGCCAGGGAATCCAACCAGCGATCATTTGGTTCACAGGTAGGCAACTCAATCCACTGAGCCACACCAGTCAGGGCCTTCAGTAAATATTTTTAAGTTTATTAACTCAAGCTGTCTCAAAGTGTTTATTAAAAAGTTACTGTCTACTTTCTGTTGCTCTCCTCAAATCCTAAGCTTTGTCAAAACTGTTGATATTCTAGTGAGTACCTTTCCAGACCACTCTCTGTGCCCAAATATCTGTAAGTATATACAGTGTCTATATGTAGACATAATTGAGATACTATTATGTATGCATTACCACATGACTTGATTTTTACTTATTCAGTACCTTTTTTGGGTGCTCTTGAAATATATCTCATTTTTTAAAAAATGCTATGGGTGTACTACAATTTATAATTTCCCCAATGAAGGGATATTTACATTGTTTCCAATTTTCACCATTACTGACATATATATCTGCCAAAATACATGAATATTTCTGTAGAACACTTTCGAAGTGTCCAAAATAAAATGACCAATTTTATTTTTCCTACCAATGGCATGGGAGATTGCCCGTGTTTTCACATCTTTGACAACCCTGTTTATCAATCTTTTAAGTGTTTTGCTATCTCATATGTGAAAAATGGTCTCTGAATGATAACGATTTTCTCTGATTACCAGAACACCCCTCATGTTTACTAGCCATTCATATTTCTGGCTCCTATTCTTAGCCTTTTTGGGAGGCACATTTTTATATATTTAGGTGTTATGCCTGCCTTTTAATTTTCCCTACCCTGCCTTGCCATTCCCTAAGTTTCTGACTTTTTTGAAATAAATCCATGGCTTTCAGGCTTTTGTTTCTTGCTTAGAAGACTTTCCCCCAACAGAAAGTCACTATTTACTCTTTTCATACTTTCTAATTTTGATTTTTACATTTTAACACTTAATCTTCCTGGATATTATTTTTGTGCATACTATAAAGATACAACCTCATGCTTTTCCACATGGATATCCAGTTGTTCCAACACCATTTATTAACTATAAGTCTACTCTTCCCCAGTGATGTGAAAAGCCACTTCATATAGAAAATTTCCATTTACATATATTGACCTATCTTTGTTCTGTCTTCTAGTTTTAATTCTTCTATTTGTCTGTCACTGTGCCAATACGACAGTTGTCATTTCTATGATTCTATATTATGCTCCAATACCCAGATAGCAAGTCTCTCCTCATCGTTCTTTCACAAAATTTTTTGCTCATGCCTGTGAATTTCTTTTCCTTATTAAATTTATTTTTATTGCAAAAACACTGAATTTAAAAATTGTTAGAGTACTTGGTTTTGAAAAATTCTAGATATGAATTACTTCCCAAAATGGAAATCTAATTTGAAATCATGATCCGTGGAGGAAATACCATAAATGTAAATTACTACAAAATGAAAATGTAAATGTGGCTGAAGTGTGTGAACAGCAGTTCTTTCCATACTTTATATACCTAATGGTATCAGGAAAGACTAAAGGCTATTTTTCCTATGAAAATGAGACATCTACTTAGACAAAAAAACTTGAGAAACTCAATACTCTTTCTTATTACAGTAGTCCCTCCTTATCTGGGGTTTCATTTTCCATTGTTTCAGTTACCCATGGTCAATTGAAGCCTGAAAATATTAAATGGGAAATTCCAGAAATAAACAGTTCCTAAGTTTGAAATTGTGTGTCGTTCTGAGTAGCGTGGTAAAATCTTGAAGCATCGCTCCACTCTGCCTGGGATGCGAGTCACTCCTTTGTCCTGCACGTTCACACTGTAGAGCTGCCTGCCTGTGAGTCACTTAGTAGCCATCTGGGCTATCAGGTTGACTGTCTCGGGATCACGATGCTTGCGTTCAATTAACCCTTTTTATTGTTATAACAGTTCTATTATTAGTTATTCTTATTAATTTCTTACAGTGCCTAGTTTATATATTAAACTTTATCATAGGTATGTATGTACAAGGATAAAACAGTATATATAGAGTTCGATACTGTGCACAGTTTCAGGCATCCATTGGGGGTCTTGAAATATAACCCCCCCAGAGAAGGGGGGTTATATTTCATACACTACCATACAACTAAGTTCACTTAAGATGTCAATAGCCTTCTTAACATAATTACCTAAGGCCTGGCTGGTGTGGCTCAGTGAATTGAGTGCTGGCCTGCAAAACTAAAGGTTGCCAGTTTGATTCCCAGTCAGGGCACATGCCTGGGTTGCAGGCCAGGTCCCCAGTTGGGGACGTGTGAGAGGCAACCACACATTGATGTTTCTCTCCCTCTTTCTTTCTCCCTTCCCCTCTCTTTAAATGAATACATAAAATCTTACAAATAAATAAAATATTTAAAACTATAATCTGTACTTATGCTCTTAAAGAATGTAGACTTTTTTTTTTTTAAGAATTTTATTTATTTACCTTTAGAGGGGAAGGGAAGGAGAGACGGAGAGAAATATCAATGTATGGTTGCTTCTGGTGCACCCCTTGCTGGGAACTGGCCCCTGCTGGGAACCGGCCTGCAACCCACGAATGTGCCCTGACTGGGAATTGAACCGCGATCTTCTGGTTCGCAGGCCCACACTCAATCCACTGAGCTACACCAGCCAGGGAAAGAATGTAGACTTTTTAAAAAAATCACAAGTAATCTAACCACTGAGCACTAGAACTAATCACATGTATCACTTTTATATACTTTATTCTAGAATGTACATGCTTTTATATATGCATGCATATATGTATGTATATGTATATATGTATGTATACACACACACACACACATTTTGTTGTTACTGACAATTGTTTTTTTTTAACAGTAAGTTGGTGTCAGAACAAAATTTCAAACCCATCTGATACTTAACTGTTGTGGAATATTATGCAAGTTATTTCCACCAAAGCTCAGTTTCCTTACCTGTAAAACAGGGTACCAATTTTATATGGTTGTGGTGAGGTTTAATAATATCAAATATATAAATATTTTGCATAGTCCCTGACAGGGCTGAAGTCATTTTTACTGGTAGTATTAGCATACAAGTTTACATCTTGTCATTTTCAACTTGACATTAAATTGGATTTTCCAATATCACTGAATAGTCTCAAAACACTAATGACATAATAGCTCACCCATGTAACTGCGTCATTATTGGACTCAGTTTGTTTCTAATTTTTCAATATGAAAAGTTATTATTTATTCAGTTAAGTGCTCTATACACACACATTATTTGGTTTAATCTTCAAACCAACTCCTCCCTTGGAAATTTTTTTCAATTCCTTTAATCCCAGCAGTGGAGAAAAAAAATGATGTTTCCTGTAAGATCTAGAACCATGCAGGTAGGAGAAGTTCCATCTATTTAACAATAGATGTGAACGATAGAAAAAATGATGCATTAAAAGTGACAGGAGTTGTTTCACAACAATGCTAGTAAGCCAACACTACTGAAGTAGACACTGAAAAATACGTAAGATGGTATAGTTAATAACAATGTAACACTGTATTTCATATTTGAAAATGCTCCCACTACAAAAAAAGGTAATTACGTAATGTGATGAAGATGTTAGATGATGCCATGGTAGCAATCACTTTGCAATATATAAGTATATCGAATCAACATGTGTATACCTTAAACTTATATAATGTTTTATCTGTTATATCTCAATAAATCTAGAAAAAAATTATTGACATGGTAAACTTTATTACGTGATTTTTTAAGAAAAATTTATTGATTTTAGACAGAGAGGGGAAGGAAGAGATAGAGAAATAATTATTTATTCACCTCATTTATGCATTCATTTTGGTTGTGCCCTGATGGGAGATCAAAGCCCCAACCTTGGCATACCTAGATGACTCTCTAACCAACTGAGCCACCCAGCCAGGGCTAGTATGTCTTTATAACCACACACACACACACAAAAGTGTCAACAAGATAAAAGCAGAGTTGGACTGTTGATGACTAATGTACCTAGATGCCAGGAAACAATTTCTTGATTACAGGCACTATTTAGAACACTAAGCTAAACAAAGGGAAATTGCCCTCAATGTTAAGGAAAAAGCTAAGTTTAATAGTATAAAAGGTGAAGAATTTTTTAAATCAGTAGTTCCTACATTTTCCAAAATGGCATGCCTTATAAGTGCAATAAAATTTTTTAATTCTAAAAACTGAAATAATATGTGTCTCTACCTCAAGTGTACATAATACCTCTTAAGTTTGGTTTTCTAAAATAACAATGTAAGATTCAAGCCCTGACCAGTGTGGCTCAGTTGGTTGGCTACTGTCCAGCAAAGCAAAAGGTCACCAGTTTGATTCCCAGCCAGGGCACATGCCTGGGTTGCAGGTTTGGTCGCAGATCAGGGTGCATATGAGAGGCAACCGATCTACGTTTCTTTCTCACATTTGATGGTTCCCTCTTTTTCTCCCTCCCTTCTCCTCTTTCTAAATATAAACACACTCTTTTTAAAAGATTCAAATTAATGCATTCTTAAGAAACTTTACCTTATTAGCTTCTATTGTCACTATTCGAGTCAGAAATTTCATCATAATTGTTGGTGCCACAGGGTTGAAACTGTCAAAGTTTTATACAAGAAAATGGTTAAATGATTAACTGAAAACATAATGTGTACGTTAACATTTTAGGCAGAAATTTCATTCTTACCTAATGTTTGATATAGCACACTCTTCTTGAATTTCTTTGGGAAACAGTAACCTTTGATTACTATCTCCACTGAGACTGTCAGAGATTATAAATATCAGGGGACATCGACCAATCTGCACATACGTCCTAAATTAACAACATAGAGCAATGTTAAAATCTAAGCCACTTACCATTTAATTTGGAATTTTAGAAAGCTTCACTGAAACTCACCTTAGAACTTCATGTAAAGTATGAGAATCTCGATAAAACTGGTTAGGTAAATCCTATTGAAAACACATCATAAGTACCTGGTCAGTTTTATTCCCATGTAAATTTATTTTCAGATTTATATTTACCAAGACAGGAAAAAATGCTATCCACTCCATGTATTATAACCAGAACTTTTATAGAAGGGAAATATGAAATAACTAATATTCTCAACAGTAATATCCATTAATGGGAAACCTAATTTTCACATTAAATTTCTTAGGGTGATTACTAGTTAAGAGTATTTTCACTAAGACATCATTTTCCAAATATTTACTTGGCTTTTCTATACTTAAGCCATAAAATTTTTAAACCCCATTAACCTAAAGCCACGCTATTCAAGTTAACAGAATAGGTTTTTAGGTTTCTGCTATATTAAAGCTTTATGTTATATTTTACCACTATTAATACAAAATATATCTTGCAATTGTTTACAGTTACTGAAGGTTTTCAAAAGTTGCACGTACCTCAACCAGAATTATCTTCTTATCACTTCTCAGATCATCTCCAACCATTTGTAGTTTGTTATATTTTGTTGCTCTCAGTAGAAACTCTTTAAAAACTGCTATCTGAGACTGATAGGGAAATACATGGAAGCTTGATTCTGAAAGGAAACATATTTAACCCTTTTATTTTCAACAACTTATATACACATCAAGCAAGAAGAGCTTACAATCCTATAGACTGTCCAAATTTCAAACCGGATATCCATTTCAAAAGGCAAGAGTCATGGATATCAGGAACGCTCCACACCAGTGAACGTGCTGTGGAGTCAACGCACTTCAGGACGCAGCTGTCGTCCTACACAAATGTAAAAATACTTAGGAGTTTGCGTACCCAATGAAGACTCTGCAAATGAGCGAGTGACTATAAATTAAATATTTTCAATAATAAAGGTTTAACAACAAAAGTAGAATGACTGATTGGTAAACTTGGCAATGTGGGAAGTTCCCCACACAGAAGACTTTTTTCATATAGAAGACTGTTTATGAAGACTTGCTGAATATATTCAATGGTAATGTTCCTGTTTAAAAGCAGTAAAACTTTAGGAATTCAGGATACCAGTAACATAAACAGTGTACATACTGAGGATATAATATGCACAGAGCATATTAAAGAAAATAGCAGAGAAGGGATTTTTGAAGAATATTCCACATAAAACTGTCCTTGCCCTGGCTGGTGTGGCTCAGTGCATCGAGCACTGACCTGTGAACCAGAAGGTTGCTGGTTCGATTTCCACTCAGGGCACATGCTTGGGTTTGCAGGCCAGGTCCCCAGCAGGAGGTGCACGAGAGTAAACCACACACTGCTGTTTCTCTCCCTCCCTTCCCTTCTCTCTAAAAATTAAAAATTAAAAACAATAAGATTTTCCTTTCATAGAATTCCTTTCACTTCAAAGTGGCCTAAGGAATTTGGCTTCCCTTAATTTAGTTATACTAAAAATAACAAAAACTTTGAAAGCTAAAAATGATTGTGGAGTATTCAAGCATACATGTGAAATGATTATATACCACATCTTTATTTTTTTTAAGAATTTATTATTTTATTTTTATTTTTATTTTTATTTTTGGAGGGGAAGGGAAGGAGTGAGGGAGAGAAACATCAATGTATGGTTGCCTCTCATGTGTCCCCTGCTGGGAAGTGGCCTGCAACCCAAGCATGTGCCCTGACTGGGAATCGAACCGTGATTGTGTGGTTCGCAGGCCCGCGCTCAATCCACTGAGCTACACCAGCCAGGGCTATACCACATCTTTAAATTAGTACATTACTATTTTTCTTAAACAGTAACATTTTTGAATATTTTATTTATTTATTTTTAGAGACGGGGGAAGGGAGGAAGACAGGGATAGAAACATCAATGCATGGTTGCCTCTCGCATGTCCCCAACTGGGGACCTGTCCCAAAACCCAGGTATGTGCCCTGACTGGGAATCAAACCAGCAATCTTTTAGTTCACAGGCCAGCACTCAATGCACAGAGCCCCAGCAGCCAGGGATGGTATCATTATTATCTTTGGGGGTTTGTCTTAAAACCTCCTTCCCAATTCTAAAGAGAATCTTGCCTTATGCTTTGATTAGATTTGATTCACACAGGTCTGATTTAAGCTCTCTCCCCTTATTTGGAGACAAGCTCCTTTAGTATTTCTTAAAGCTTGATTTATGAAGAAGAAAAAGGTTTTATTTATACAGTTTAATTTTCTAGCCTGCACCTGAAAAAAAATACATAAATAATACAAAGAGATTAGATTGTTATCTAACAAAACAGTTAAGACTTAATCCTCAAAGAATCCCCTTCTCTTCTACTGGAGACCTGGTTCCTTTCCTTCTCCTAAAATTACTTCTCTCTGAAAACTAGGGCATATGGAAGAAAATGCTCTCATCCAGTTTCATTTGATTGCTACTTTGACTTTGTAAAGCAGCTAGTAGTGAACAGATGCCAATCTAGTATAGGAGAGGTAATATATACCTTTGTCTATAGAACATAAACCAAAAAAAGGAATATTAAGGGTATAAATGGGGAGTGTGTTTCAAATGTCTTTCGATGAAGCACAGGCTTTTTCCAGTATTTCCATTATCTTCATAACAAATCTTACCATGATTAAACATGGTCTCCTTGAAACCATCTTTTTGAAACTGTGGTAAAACTGGATTAATCCACTCTTGCACTTGAATACCATGCTCCTTTGATAGTATTTTTATAGTTGTTGTTTTTCCACATCCAGGAGGCCCTGTTATTAATAAAATAGATCCACCCTAAAACCAAACACAAACATTAATTAACAATCAAAATCATTGGAATATGAGAATATTATGCTTGAATCTTTCTAAATACTAATTATTCTATAAATATTTATCAAATGTCTGGTACAAGCAGACTACATTTCACAATAATGCTAGCTGAAGCAAGCCACCTTTAGATAAAATAAGATCATCTTATTTCCTGACCTTTAAGTGTAGCTTCTACTAATTCTTCAGTTTTTACATTATGCCCCTCCCAAGAACTACTTTGTAGCCAAATTAAAACAACTAAACCTCAGTTGGATTAAGGAGGTAACATTTGAAACAAATATTTTTAGAGGTTACCTGAACTCATAAAATTTGATCTTAACACAGAACTCTTAGGATTATGTATTTAAATATTACACAAGTATATTCTAATGGGAAAAGCAGTTTGGCAATCAGATTTTCTAAAAAATGTATACTAAGAAACATATTTAAAAGATAGGACTCTAAAGAAACTAGAGACTATAGGTCCCAATAATATTCCCTCACACGGTAAATGTGATTAAAAAAAATCACGCCTGCCTTGGCTGGTGTAGCTCAATGGATTGTGCAAGAGTCTGCGAACCAAGGGATGACTGGTTCAATTCCCAGTTCAATTCCCATGCCTGGGTTGCGGGCCTGGGTTGCAGGCCGGGTCCCCAAGGGGGCACACGAGAGGCAGCCACATATTGATGTTTCTCTCACTCTCCTTCTCCCTCCCTTCCCCTCTCTCTAAAAATAAATAAATAAAACCTTTAAAAAAATCATTTCCTTTAATTTTTCAACATTGAGATGAAACAGTGATTCAATTGCCTCCAATGGCAACAGGTACTCTTTTGAATCATATCAAGCTTTTGGATCTAACCTTTGGTTTAGTATGAAAACACATACAAGACAGACAGAAAATGGATGCTAAAGCAGTTACGTGAAAAACTGCTGGGGTGCTGGACGATTACTTGTTCCAAAGTACCTCCCCATAGATTACGTGCCAATTGCAACAGAAAACTACTTTATAATGAAGATTTTTGACTAATATTTCCTTAATCTAGTGATCAAAGTTCACGTCAAAAACAGCAGGACCAGCCCTGGCTGGTGTAGCTCAGTGGATTGAGCACGAGCCTGTGAACCAAAAGATCACGGTTCGATTCCCTGTCAGGGCACATGCCAGGGTTGCAAGCCAGTTCCCAGCAGGGGATGCACCAGAAGCAACCATACATTGATATTTCTCTCCTTCTCTCCTTCCCTTCTAAAGATAAATAAATAAAATAAAATAAACAAAACAGCAGAACCAGACATATTTCCTGATATGATGCAATATAAAATACACACACCAAGACTTATAAAGTATTCTTACAAAACTGTTCAACTCAAATCCATGTATTCATTTACCATTCTATGTTCATGCTTGAAGAATCTCAAAACTAGAAAAATTTTAAAAGAGAGAATCTTCTAGGTGAGGGTTGAGAGTAACTGGTATTAGGAAGTGAAACAAAAAACATCAACATAAATGAATGATGACTGTTTTAGTCTATGTTTAGTACAAAAACTAATATGTAATTTGCCTGCTTACTTCACTGTTGAGAGATACTAGCACCTGAATTGCTTTACTGTGCTTTACGTTAATGACAGGACATAAGACTGAAAAGAAGATATAACACGTACAGGGAAAACTCAAAAGTCTCAGAATCTTTTAGTGTGGCCAGAAGTAGTAAGGTCAGAAAGCTTTCCATGGATAGTGACCTGCATTTATTTGCATACAATCTTCATAAAAGTTTAACTTCTTGAAACCACTGATAAGACAGAAATATTTGGTGTTAAATGTTTAAAATATATCTTTTATTTACCTGTTTTGTTTGTCTCTCTAAGACCTCAGCTTTTAACCATGTTTCAACTTCTTCAATTTTCTTTTTGTGCACGGCAAGTTCATGCTAAAAATTTCAAGTTTAAAATAAAACATTTTAACTCAAGGGTTTTTGGTACATCAGTGCAGATTAAATTAAACATTTTAAAACTAGCAAACAATTAACATGACAAAAAAAACTGATTACACTTAACAACTGATGCCATCATTTGGAAATCTGAGTAGGTTTGGATTATAAAATTTAAAAAAATCCTTTAATATATTTTGGGAAGGGAATAAATAGCACGGGGTCTTACATTTAGCAATAAATAAATAAATGAATAAAATAAACAGATTAATTCTACATTCGTGTTAAATTTGATGTAAGACTACCAATGGTACCACTTCAGAATGACTGTTGAGAAAACTCTGAGCTTTGGTATATAAAATAAAAACCCTGAAATTATTGTTTTTTCCAAATCATTTAGCAAGATTTTATGAATAACAACCGGAAAATGCACATCCTTCTCCTTCCTGAAATAAAACTATGTTTGTTTGCTACTTAGTACCTGAGTTTCTGGCTTGTATTTATCCACCCATGGTTCATTTTCAGACAGGTAGTTCTTTGAGTTTTCTAGAGCATATATCTGTTCTGAGGAAGACAGTGTTGCTCTTTTCCGACTTGAAATGAGCTACTTTCTAATGTGGAAGGCACATTCTTTCTTCTATGACTTGGGTTATTCACACTGAATGATGTGGCAGTAATAGCAGGGATGCTTGTATTCTCTGAAAAGTCATCAAATGATGGGTCTACCCAATCTGTTACCTGAAAAAAAAATCACATAAATACTATTACATTTATTGCATCTATTCCCTACATAATTTAAGTAGTCTGTTTTAAAAAATGTTTATTTGCAATCTATAAAATAAAAATCTCAAAAGGTAGCTGTTTAAATAAAACTGATTCCAGCCCTGACAGGTGTAGCTCAGTGGATTGAGCGTGGGCCTATGAACCAGAGGATCACTGTTCTATTCCCAGTCATGGCACATGCCTAAGTTGCAGGCCAGTTCCCGGCAAGGGACGCACGAGAGGCAACCATACATTCATATTTCTTTCCCTCTCTCCTTCCCTTCCCCTCTACAGATAAATAAATAAAATCTTAAGAAAAGTAAAAACTAAAAAAATAAAACTGATTCCTGGCTCAGTTAGTTAGACCATTGACCCATGCACCAAATAAATTGTGGATTCGATCCCCAGTAGGGGCACATACAGGAGGCAACTGACAGATGTCTCTCTCACTCGCTCTCTAAAAATCAATTTAAAAAACCATATCCTTCGGTGAGAATAAAAAAGAAGAAAACTGATTCCATATGTATTAGTTATTTTTGTACTTTACAGTAAGTTGAAGTGCATACTTGTCTACTTTACCATGGTAATGAATACCATATAAAGGAATATAGAATACAAATTTAATTGTTTTTATTACTGTAATCTTCCCAGGATAGAGAGTAGTCTGATTATTTTAAACTCATGTAGGACTGAAACATAAATATTTAAAGTACCTTTGAAAAAAAAGGAAAACAAAACCAAGAAACATTACTTTAAGCATGTACAACAGTGAGAGGAGTAATACTTCCATGTCAACCAGTTAACACATTACACTTCATACATCAAAACAATCCCTATTAACAATTAAGACTTAGTGAGGATATAATTTAAGAATCCTGATACTATGAGTAATTTGTAATTATGTCTTGATTATATTCACTCCTCTTTTAAGGACAGAGAGTTAGAAATGTTATCAATCATTGATGAAGAAATGAAATCTCTGGGGAAAAAAATTCAGTTATAGCTACCTACTTCATTTCCTCCTCTTCAAAAGACTGTCACTATTACTATAATTTTGGTCTCTTTCCTTTAGTTTTAAGAGTACATACAAATTATGTTATAGTAATCCTTTTGATAGGAATCCTGATCTACATTTTATGGCTTTGATAGGAATCCTGATCTACATTTTATGGCTTTATTTCTGACATAAATGTAGACTACCGTTTACTGAAAAAAAGACAGAGAGAAACAGCAAATTTAAATCATTTACTTAAGGTCAAGGATAAAGCAGTTATGCCTGGTATAGCTCAGTGTACTGAGCATTTGAAGAACAGAGGGTCACTGGTTAGATTCCTTGGCATGGCACATGCCTGAGGTGCTGGCCAGGTGCCCAGTTGGGTGTATTCGAGAGGCAACTGATAAATGTTTCTCTCTTTCTCTCTTTCTTCCTCCCTTCACCTGTCTCTAAAAAATAAAGTTTAGGCCTGACTGGTATAGCTCAGTGGATTGAATGCAGGTCTGTGAACCAAAGGGTCATGGCTCGATTCCCAGTCAGGGCACATGTCTGGATTGTAGACCAGGTCCTCAGCAAGGGGTGCACAAGAGGCAACCACACACTGATATTTCTCTTTCTCCTTCCCTTCCCCACTCTCTGAAAATAAATAAAATCTAAAAAGTAAAAAAAAAAAAAAAAAAAAGAGTTTTAATTTAAACGTATCAACCACTAGGAAAACAGCTCTTTGAGTTTGAGCATGATACTGTCTGACCTTCAACCTACTTTGCCTCCTAACCTTGCTGAAAACTAGTTCACTGAACCTTAGGACTTCTAAGAGGCAGGGCTTGTTGTTAAAGTTGAACACCACTACAACTCATACTTTTCTTCTACTGCTCTTCTGTGAATAGCATAGTAAATATGGTTTCAAAATTAAGGTTGCACTTTCAGTGTACAGTTAACAACATATTATGAGACTTTTTTAGATCACTAATTACAACAGATATTGGGTACCATTACACTGATAGCAGTAAAAAATTAAGAACATGTACAAAAATGTAAATCTTTTTCGGCAATTGTATGACCATTTTAGTGTATCATACCTTTGTGGAAGACACCTTTCGTCTAAGAAAAGCTTTTGACATTATAAACTTTAATAGTTCCGATCCATAGCATACAACCCGTAGTATATTAAAGTATAATTCACCTAGGAAACAAAAAGAAAAAATTCTCAATTAAGAAAAAACAGATCCGAACCAGGTAGCTCAGTGGGTTAGAGGATCACCCTAATAGCCAAGGTTGTGGGTCTCATCTCCCATAAGGGCACATAGACGTATCAACCAATAAATGCACAACTAAGTGGAACAACAAACCGGTGTTTCAAGCTCTTAAATCAATTTTAGAAAAATTTTAAGAAAATAACGGCGAGGATAGCAATTAATATATATGATATAATCAAGAGCATAACGCAAATGCTCAAGATCAGTGAGAAAGAACATACTAAACATAGATGCAAATATCAAAATGCTAAAATAAATTTTCATTTTAATGACTATAACCTCTGTCAAATAATATTATTCATGGTGCTATAAAGTACTTCATATGAACTCAATAATTAGAGAAGAGAAAAACCACATATTCTGGACCTACCGTTATTAAGAAAAATTAGACAACATTATCTGTGCTGTTTTTAAATGGAAATTAAAATTTCCTTGTTTTAAATCAGGTGAAGTTTTTCATTGCCAAAGTTTTTTTTTTTAAACACCTGTACATAATGAATTCAAATTTATCACTCACGTTGGACAAAATTTAAATCTTACTGTAAATATTTCCTACAACTGGCTTCCTTATTTAAACATATTAGGAAGTTTTTGACAGCACTATTTTCTGACCTTCAAAATTCTTCAGTGTTTAAACAAACTAGTAAATTCACCAATTTTAAGTTAGCCAGAGGGGACGGTCTATAAACATAAATTGGAAGGTACATTGGAATCTTACAGTTTGGAGGAACACATAACATGTAAATACTTCCAAACACTAGAAAATAAATCGTACACACACAAATCGTTCACGATTAAAGAAGTCTTTGTTTTGCAGTTTCAAAGAGGTACATGGGTGGAAAAAAACACCTATTTGAGTAAATATAACTGGCAGATCAAAATGATAGACTCAGGCTGTTGTTAGGGTAAAAACTCCAAATCATTCTTTGACAATGACAATTAGCTCCTTTATAAAGCAGGTAACTGCTCCTAATGATGCCACGTTCGGAAATGAGACGTCACAGGTAGAAAAGAACTTCGAGAGTATTTCTAGCAGACCCGCACTACCCTACACACTGCGCAGGATATAATAAGCTCAGAGAGTGGTGCAAGCGAGGCGGCTAATCAGCAGACAGCCGAGATAGGCTCACGTGCCTCGGCTCCAGGGTAGTGGTCGGCGCCCCCACCCTTCTAATTTTCAAATGACAGGGGTAAGTGGAGAGGAGGAGCAATGAGATTCCAGGAAGACCTGCACGCAGAAAGGAACTCACGTCACATGGACAGATTTACACACAACAGCTGCAACCGCGGTGGCCTTACTAGTCGGGAGCTGCATGCCCTCGTGGGCGGAGAAAACCAGAGGAGCTCGGGCACTGCTCCAGGTGAAAGGGCAGCCACCCGGCCCTACCTGGACTCACAGCAGAGCTATGCCGAGGTCCCACCCACCGGGGACTTTCCACGCTCTAGGGCGCTTCTGCGACACAGCCTGAAGGGCGGGGGCAGCCAAAAGGCAGGGTGACTTAGGCATCCAGCGCATTGCCTGACTCGAATGTGGTTACCACTCCATTTCCCTGCCTCGACTGTGCAATGAAAGTGAGTCAGAGTAGGTCCTGTAACCGTAACAAAGGGTTGGTGGCCGGAAAGCGAATATGGGTGGAGAGCAGCGCGCAGGGCCCCGGGGGCCAAAGGCGCTTGCGGCCTGTCCCAACCTGCCCCTTCCGGCCTTTTCCGGTTGTCTTAAGAGCCTTTACACCTAGTTCTGCAGAGCCGTCGCCGTTAGGACCATGTTACTTCCGAACATTCTTCTCACCGGTTAGGGCGCGCGCCGTGACACGGAGGGGATGGACAGTGGGTCGGGTCTAGATGCTAGTTCTCTGGAGCCTCGGCGTCCAAACAGGGAACGCCCTTAGTTTAGTTCCAAGTTTGTGGAGGGCGTGGCCTAGCAATTGTCAGGTCCCCAGACCTGCCCTCGTGATCCAGGAAGGGGGGGGGGGGGCGGGGCTGCAGAGCGTCTGTCTGGATCCCGGAGATTGCTCACGAGGTGGTGAGGGGTAAACCTGCCCAGCTCCCCTTTCTGGCAAGCTGACTAATCTCTCTAAACCCGGTTTTTGTTTGGTGGATGTTGACTGTTAATTTTGTTTGGCTGGGTTGTCTTTGGGTTTTAGAGAGGTCACATTAGTAGGTCTGTGACTGATGGATGTTTAGTTTTGAGGCCTTAGTGGGCGGCCTTTCATTTTCCCTTTGTATCTGAGAGTCAGCTTTGGGTAAGAGTTCGGGTGTTTGTGTTGTATGGTGATTACTTTGCTATGTTTGTTTGCTGAGTTAGCATCAGAGACTGTTTTTCTTCCAAGAAGAAAACAAGGCTATTTTCTGAGTACTCCTGGTCGTTTCTCGTACAGACATGTGAAGTTCCCGCGAAGGCCCTTTCGGTTCTTTGGATCCATACTCGGAGGAGCCTGTTACATGTGAGGAGTACTAAAATGCTACATAACGGAGATGATATTTATTGGGGGAAGGGAGCTATAGTTTTTATTGTTTAAAAAAACATAAGCTTGTTGGCCGCGCACAATTTTTATGTGTCTGAGAGCTGCAAATTAATCTCAACAGATTAGTATTTAGCCTTTAAGACGCCTTAAGGGGAAAATTGTACAACATCCAAATTGATTGAGGTAGTCAGTATCTTGGGGTTTTTTTATTTTTTAAATTTCATTTATTGTACGATAGAAGGCATAGTGTCAAAGATTTGTATGGTGCAACATGAGCCGCTATTGTATTGTAAAACAGTTGTATTGAAAACTTGGTGTATTATACAGAAACTTCAGGTGGACGTTATTGTCTTGTATATAGAGATTTGATTTATTCTTGTTATCTTGGGTTGTAATGATTGAATTTTATTCAGTGGCATTAAATTTGAACAGCTGAAAATTATGCATTTGATTATCTTGAAATCCAGTAGATATTAAAAAGGGAAAATGAAGAACTGTGTAGTACCACTGTTCGGTAACAGTGTGCCATGGATGTACAAGGGAATGAATGTCTAGTGTGTGTACATATGTATATATGCATGTTATATATTAGTACATACACATACGCAGAATGCTGTGGCAGGTACATATGTGCACAAACATGCATGCATAGGACTTCAAGAATCTTGTTCATAAGGGAGACTATAGGGACCATTAGAGGAAATGAGATTTGTTTTTCATAAACTTTTCAGTTGTTCAGAAATATTAAGAAGGGCAGGTAGGTGGCCAAATTCTAATAATGATTTCATGAACAATAATTTCTGTTGCTTGTCTTATAGGTACACCAGGGGTCGGAAAAACAACACTAGGCAAAGAACTTGCAGCAAGATCAGAATTGAAATACGTTAATGTGGGTGATTTAGCTCGAGAAGGTAAGGGACATTTTGGTGTTGTTTTTAAAGAGAGAGAGAGAGATAGATAATGGTGTATTAGTACTTATGTGAGAGGGTACAACAAGCAGAGGAAGATTATCATTAAGGAATTTATGCTGTATTGGGGACCTATAATAATAGAAAATAGTCATACCTCAATACTTGTCAACTTCAGAAGTAATCAAACCCTGTACTTATTGCACTTTGATCAGAAAAAATGTTTCCTTACTCGGCGCCTGCTCTGGACTCATTGTACTTGCTAGGACTCGTATGAGTCACGATCCTGACCTGCAAGAGAAAATGTTTTCTTGTTTGGTACTCTCGTCATTTTTGGCATTTTTCACAAGTTCCAGAACAAATTACCGGTAATGATAAGTAGCAAGGTGCCACTGTATTAAATGTCTAAAGTTGTGTCCTAGTTATTTTGACAATTACATTGCCCGCTGATTGGCTAGCAGTTCTTGTGGATAATAATAATTGGGAAGGTTTTCATGAAGAGATTGATTGGACTTAGGAGAGGTAGAATTTGAATATAAGGAAGAGGGAGAATGTTTTGAGATGGGTGAACAGGTAAAGGTTCAGGTGAGGCCAAGTCTGTCTATGGAACTGATTATATTGATCTCACTGCAAAGAAAGAGTATTCTGAACTCAGGTTGTACAACATGATTATCTTATGATAGTTTCTTAGATTAACTTAATAGTTGCATGTCTGCGTGAAATTGCACATATTCTACAATGATACATGTTTTTACTTATTTTACCCTGTTTTCCCCCAGTCTGTATCATTCTCTTAATATGTCTTCACCTTTTTATATTCTATTATGAATGATTTGTACAGGGTAGAAACTCAGGAAATTTAAGTAAAGGGAACTTGAACTATGCCTCATTAAAATTAAAAACATTTAACATTTTAAAAGTTGGAATATTTTTAAAAATATGACGTTTAGAACATTGTTTTAAGTTCCTAGCAGTTGCTACTAAAGTAACTATTTCAGCTTTGATCTAATGTACATGTTTTTTAAAAATAATCTAAAGTCTGATCACCGGATATCATGGAGTCTGGCAAGATGGCTTCCCCCAAGAGCATGCCGAAAGATGCACAGATGATGGCACAAATCCTGAAGGATATGGGGATTACAGAATATGAACCGAGAGTTATAAATCAGATGTTGGAGTTTGCCTTCCGCTATGTGACCACAATTCTAGATGATGCGAAAATTTATTCAAGCCATGCTAAAAAAGCCACTGTTGATGCAGACGATGTGCGATTGGCAATCCAGTGCCGTGCTGACCAGTCTTTCACCTCTCCTCCCCCGAGAGATTTTTTATTAGATATTGCAAGGCAAAGAAATCAAACCCCTTTGCCATTGATCAAACCATATTCGGGCCCTAGATTGCCACCTGACAGATACTGCTTGACTGCTCCAAACTATAGACTTAAGTCTTTACAAAAAAAGGCAGCAACTTCTGCAGGAAGAATAACAGTTCCACGGTTAAGTGTTGGTTCAGTTACTAGCAGACCAAGTACTCCCACACTTGGCACACCAACCCCACAAACCATGTCAGTTTCAACTAAAGTAGGGACTCCAATGTCCCTCACAGGGCAAAGGTTTACGGTACAGATGCCCGCTTCACAGTCCCCAGCTGCTGTGAAAGCATCAATTCCTGCAACATCAGCAGTTCAGAATGTTCTGATTAATCCATCATTAATTGGGTCCAAAAACATTCTTATTACCACCAATATGGTGTCATCACAAAATACTGCCAGTGAATCATCAAATGCATTGAAACGAAAACGTGATGATGATGACGATGATGATGATGATGATGACGACTATGATAATTTGTAATTGAGCTTTGATGCATGTAACATGTATACTTGGTCTTGAATCCACTGTACTAAGATTAAACATGCATGCTGGGCGTTTTCAAGTTGTGTTTTAGAAAACTTAAATAGTATTTAAAGAGTAAATACAGTTACCATAGTTTTTAATTGAGATATATTGTATTTTCTTTAATATAATTCCTAATGCTTTTTCATCAGCCTTTAAGTGTAAGAAATAAAGTTGCTGTTCATCAATTTGATTGTTCTTACTTTGGCAATTACATTTTAGAAGCTATTTTAACCCCCATCACCAACACAAATAATAGTTGTAACAACTTAAGTTGTTGCAGTCTTTACTCATTACCACTAGAGTGTCATCTCTAATGTCTTCAGATGTTTAAATCACAGTGTGATCTCTGGTGTATAAGTCATTTTTAGGGGCCATTCTATCAAACTATTAATGTATAACCATGTTTCCTTTTTGGAGAGAATAGTGGATCCTCATCTGTTTCGATTTATCTTCTTCAACTGCCCAAGTTCTTCCTAGGTCCTCTTTCTCTATCTGTTTGATTATATTTATGAACCCTAATGTGTCTCCCAGTAACTCCCCACTTTAAAAATTTTTTAGCTCTAGCCCGGTAACTAACTTGGTGAGTGTGTCATCCCAATACATGAAGGTTGAGGGTTCAATCCCCAGTCAGGGAACATACAAGAATCAACTAATGAATGAATAAAGTGAACAACAAATTGATGTTTCTCCCTCCCTCCCTTTGTCTCAAATTTAAAAAAAATTTTTTCAGTATCCCTTTTGCAGGCCAGTTCTCTGCATTTTTGCTTGCCACACACACACACACACACACACACACACATATTATTAAGAGAGAAGGGAAGGGAGGGAGAAACAGGGAGAGAAACATCATTGTCTACTTGCCTCTCATGTATCTCCCCCACTGGGGACCTGGCCTGCAACCCAGGCATGGGCCCTGACTGAGAATTGAACTGGCGACCCTTTGGTTCCAAGGCCCACACTCAGTCCACTGAGCTATACTAGCCAGGGCAGCTTGCCATATTCTTGATGTAAGTCACTCCAATGCTTTTATTTTTAATCCAGGTCTGGCATTTAAATTTTAGTTAATGAAACTCAGTTCATTATTTGCTGTTGTACATAGCTAGAAGGTCTTCATTATATACTTATGTGAAATCTGGTTTTCTTTCTTTGCCTGTTGAACTTTACAGTGTCTGGCAAGTGATTTCAGAGTCACAGTAGTCATTTTCAGTCATGTCTGCCAGTTCTCATCTCACCTACTCAGGTTAACATCTAAACTTAATGAAATTGCTATATAATCTACATGAATAGCATTGCGAGGAACAGTAATGCTAGAACCATTGGGTCCTCTCCTATTTGTGTTCACACCATCTGAGCCACTTGTGTGTCCACCTAATGGTGTGTAATCTCAACCATTTTATTGATGACATGAAATTTAATCCTTAGAGGAAAAAGTACGCTTCCTTCATATAATGTCACTTGAAAGATGTCTGGTCTGAATTGACATGGTGTTGGCTGAGGTACTTTGTAAGATTTCTCATAAGGTACCATATTTCTTAATGCTAATTAACTATATCTGAGAATCTCGTTAGACAATATTCTGAGGCATTCAGCTTGGTTTTTTTTTCAAATGGTGATGTAAGGAAATCGTGCAGTCATCTATAAAGTAGTGGTTCTCAGGTCGGGGTGATGATGCCCTTCAGGGGACATTTTTGGTAGTCACAAGTGGGGTTTGGGGGAATTGCTAGTGACATCTGATGTCACAGGGCAGTGATTCTGCTGAACATCCCACAGTTCACACCTTCCACTCCCATAACAGAATCCTCAAGCTCCAAGTGTTAGTGGTAGTTGAGGTTGAGAAGCTCTGCTTTAAATGAGACTTTAAAGAAAAGAAAACTGGCTTTAAATAAATGTCTAAATGGGTGTCTGTAGCCATCCTAATAATCATATCGAATTGCTGTATTACAGTTGGCCCTTGAATAACGGGTTTCAATTGCACGGGTCCCCGCTATACATGGATTTTTTGATTGACATGTGCAGTTCAACTCCATGGTTGGGAATCTGTTTATGTGGAGGGCTGACTAATTGTACATGGATTTTTGAGTTTGTGGGAGGTTAGTCCCCCTAATCCCTCCATTGTTCAAGCACCAAGTGTATTTCTAGAGATCCTTATGTCATTTGGAACCCAGGCAGGAGAAATTAGTTGGGAAGTTAAGGTTAAAACTATCAGGAGTCCTAAACACTGTGTAACTAAGAATGCTTTTATTATCCCTTGTGGGGGAGCTTTGTCTGCAGAGCCCTCTGTCTGCTGCAGATGAGAATAAGTCTACCAAGACATGCTCTGCTTGGCCAGTCTCTCAAAGGAGAAGAGCCAGGAACCTTTTCCTCCATGAGTTTTTATTGGGTTCAGTTTGCACAGGAATACAGGTAAAGCTCATCAATCACTGTCAGGCAGTAAGGATCAAACAATAGGTAACATACAAAGAACTAGGAGAGCTTATTCTGACTCAGGGTCATTAGCTAAAGGACTTTAAACTTTGGGGAAGAAACTCTTTTCATCCTTTGACCCTTATCAGAAAACGGAGGAAAATCTTAGCAAAGCAGGTTTCACAAGATTTTATGCATTCTTTCTTAGGCCTGATCACCCCAGGGGACTTCCTGTTCCTGCCCAGAGCTGCACCACTCTCCCACATTGTTTCAGGCTTATGTCAGGCAGGTGAAGTAAGGCAGCCAAGATTAGGAGACTTGTCTAAGACAGAATGAGACTCGGGCTAGGTCAGAACTGAGGGGTGAGGGTCCATCACCCCTTTTTTCTATGGCTCCCCAAGTCCTTCCCTGAGGGCCCCTTCATGACCATGCCTGTCTTAGGTCATCCCTCCCTTGAGGAATGTCATTGGCTGGCTGACAGGTCATCCAAGGGAAGCCAAGCAGGGTGAAATAAAGGCAGCAGCAGTGGCGCCCTGCCAGAGAGAAGCTTTGTCTCCTTAGTGGCTTGTGATTGCAAGGTCTCTCACTCAGCCTTAGCCACAGGGGATTACAGCTTCTGAAACCAGGCAGGGTGGTTCCCAACAATCCCTCTTCTAGTCTCTCAGATTCCTCCTCACTTGATATCCTTTCCAATATGCAATCATTAAATTACATTTACCAGCATCCTTAATTTTCCTGCCACCATTTTTTTCCGTCTGAAGCCTCAAGGTTCCTAGTCTCTGTGGGTCCAGACAAAGTAATATTATATTGACAGTGGATCCATCTCAAATAGAAGTTGTAAAGCACAGCTGAACCCTCAACACTTGTAATCTTGCTCCGTTTCTAACCTAGCAGTGGGCAAACTGCTGCTGTTTTTACAGGATCCACTAGCTGAAGACTGACGTACAAAGCCTGAAGTATTTGTTGTCTTGCCCTGTCCACAAGTTTGCCATTCTTGCTCTAGTCTCTTTTGTGTCCCATCTTTTTCTTCCACTGCAACCCTGTGAAACGACTCTCCACTTGCTCTGCAACACTGTTCTCTCCCAGTCTTTGCATCTGACCCTCTCCCCCCACCATATACCTCTTTCCCTCATGATTTCACTGCAGACATCTTGTAATTCTCTCTCTAGTAATCTCACTCAGGACTGGCCACTCCCTTTCACTGATGACTCTAAGTTTATAACTAACAGCCCAGTTTCTAGACACCTAATGGTAGCGATAGTACCCAGACATTTCCAAATTAGCATGTTTAAAAGCACATGCTTCAAAGTTATCCCTGACTCTCCTTGCCCTTTCCTGATTCCTATCCCGCACATATACAAACACACTGACACACTGTATGGATCAGTTGGCCTTCAAATCTTGATAGTTTGAAAAATCCTGATAGACTAAAACAACTGGTGTGTTCCTATGGTACCCGTAATCCATTCTCAAGACCATTTGTGCTGAATCTCCTTCAGTGTCTCTTACCTTTCTCCTCTACCCCATCATGTCCTTTAAAAAACAGAGAATGGGACCCTGGCTGAGTAGCTCAGTTGGTCAGAGCATCATCCCAATGTGCCCAGGTTGCAGGTTTGATGTCAGTCAGGGCACATATAAGAACCAACCAATGAATGCACAAATAAGTGGAACAATAAATCAATATTTCTCTTTCACATTAATAAATAAATTTCTTTAAAAATGGGGAGTGGGAATAACATGACCTGCTTTTTACTGATAAAGGCCATACATCCTCCTTAATAAAGTATAGGAGATTAGGAACTTGCCTGTCTACCCTCAGCCTTACCTGCAGCCGCTGTCCAGTATGTCCCCTTCAGTCTGCCCACAGTGCACTACTGTTTCTCATCACGCTAGGAAATTTCCACATCCATGTCTTTATACATGTCATTTCCGTACACGTAGATGCGTTACCTACCTTACAAATAACTCTAGAAAGCCCAACTCAAATGTCACATTTTTGGTGTTAACTTCTCTAAGCAGCATTTACTACTCTTTTCTCTACATAAAAGGCCAAGTATCAAAACACTCTATCCTTCTAAACCAATTAACATCTTGTACTTAGTAAGTTTCTTGGATTGAGGTAAGTATGTTCTCAGAGGGAAGATATCTGGAGATGTCTGAAATATTGGCAATAGTCTCGAAACAGATAACTAGCATCCCAGTATCTTCCAAAAACACCTTTCACATACTGTATACATTCTAGAATGGCAGTTAAAGTAAACATGATTTTACAGCTTGACAAATGACAGCTAGGAAGGTCTTTTAAGGTAAGAACTTAGCCTTTTCAACTCTAGACCCACAATGAGTATTTTTTCCTGGAAGTAATACATCTTTAAGTAGGTTATAAAACTTTGTTTAGAAAACTGAATAATTTTTTAAGCTTTGGTAATTAAAGCAAGCCTTTTCATGTTTGCTAGATGAAGATTGTACATATCGATGACTATAAATTTGATCTCTGGTTGAACCTTCTGAAGTAGTATAAATTTTTCTGTTTTTTGAAATTTAGAATAAAGTTTAGAATCCATTCATGTCTCTCCATTTCCCATGGTACATGTTATAATCATCATTCACCCAAAATTCTGCAGTAGCTTTGATGTGGTATCTGTGCTGCTGGAGATTTGCTTCCTTCCAACTCTTTACAAATCAAAATGATTTTTAATTGAATTTATTGAGGTAACATTGGTTAATAAAATTATATAGGTTTCTTTCTTTAACTTTTTTGCTCTGACTGGTATGACTCAGTGGCTTCAGCACCAGGCTGTGAACCAAAGTGTCGCTGATTCAATTCCCACTCAGGGCACATACCTGGGGTGCAGGCCAGGTCCCCAGAAGGGGGTGCACTAGAGGCAGCCACACATTGACGTTTCTCTCCATTTCGCCCTTCCTCTCTCTCTAGAAAGAAGTAAACAAAATATAAAAAATAATAATTTTGTTTCTATCCTCACTTGAGGACATTTTTTGTCTTGCTAATATTTAATTTTATTTTTTAAAATAAAATAAACATGCCAGAACCCAGGCATGTGCCCTAACTGGGAATTGAGCCAGCAACCCTTTGATTTGCAGGCTGGTGCTTAAACCACTGAGCCACACTAGCCAGGGCTTTTCCCTTGCTTTTAGAGGGAGGGTGAGAAAGAAATATCAGTGCGAGAGAGAAGCATCAATTTGTTGCCTCCTGCACATACCCAGACCTGGAGTCAAATCTACAGTCTAGGTATGTTCTCTGACCGGATGTCAACCCTGCAGCCTTCTGGTTATGGGATGACGCTCCAACCAACTGAGCCATACCAGCTGGAGCAGACTACTCAATATTTATTTCTAGAACTTTATTTCATTATATAGTATTTCATCAAGTTGTTATATCAAAATTTAACTTTCCCTTTTGTTGAACATTTTTAACCATCACAATCTTCTTCTGATCAGAAATTAAATGACAGGGGACTTCTGGCCAAGATAGAGGCATAGATGGAGACACTGTGCCACCTCGCACAACCAAGTTTAAAAACAACAAAGTTTTAATAACAAAAATGCAACCAAAACACAAGAACGTTGAACTGTACAGAAGTCCGACAGCAATGAACCATTCAGCCAGACTGGTAAGCGGGGCAGAGTCAGCGTCCCACGGAGAGCGCAGCAGGAAAAAGTGGCCAGAGTGACCCAGGTGCACGGGCAGTTGTTGGCAGATCCCAGGTGTGGGGTAGCAACGGGCAGACCCAGTGAGTAGCTGACCGAGGTCACAAACTCACACTCAGATAAACCAGGCGAAGTAATGAACAGTGAGACAGACTGTGCAACCCAGGGTCCCAGCACCAGAAATTAAAACCTAAAATCACCAGTTGAAAAACTTTTGGGGGTCGAGATGCTGGGAGAGGCTCCCAGGCTTTCAGAGACTTCATTGGAGAGTCCCAGGGTTCTGGAGGGTACACAATCCCACATACCCTGGAACTAGCACCAGAAGGGCCCAATTTGCTTGCAGAAAGCAGCAGAGAGGACCAAAATCTGAGAGAGAGCGTGGAACATGTGCCATTGCCCCTCTCTGACCCCACCCCCACATACAGTGTCACAACCCAACAACTGGGTCGGTCACCCTGCCCTGGTGAACATCGAAGTCTCTGCCCCTCAGGTTGTGTAACAGGCACAACCTGACCAAAACATTATGGCTCAAGACCAACAGCTCAAAGCTCCAGAGCCAATATTTCTGAGGGACCAGGAGATAGCCACCATATCAAATGCACAGTTCAAAAAACTGGTGATCAGCATGCTCACAGAACTGATTGATTTTAGTCACAAATTAGAGGATTAAATGAAGGCTAAACTAATTGAAATGAAGGGAACTGCACAGGAAACCAAGAGTGATGGAAACGAAACTGGGACTCAATGGAGTGGAGAAGAAGGATGAAAAAAAAATGACCAAACAGAAAAGAATGAAGAAAGAATTCAAAAAAATGAGAAGAGGCTTAGGAACCTCCAGAACATCTTGAAACGTTCCAACATTTGAATTATAGGGGTACCAGAAGGGGAAGAGGAACAGCCACAAGTGGAAAACTTATTTGAATAAATACTAAAGGAGAACTTCCCCAATCTGGTAAAGGAAATAGACTTCTAGGAAATCCAGGAAGCTCAAAGAGTCCCAAAGAAGTTGAACCTAAGAAGGAAGACACCAAGGAACATCATTATTATATTAGTCAAGATTAAAAAGTAGGAGAGAATCCTAGAAGCAGCAAGAGATAAGGGGACAGTCACCTAACAAAGGAGTTCCCATCAGACTGTCAGCTGATTCCTCAAAATAGACCTTACAGGCAAGAAGGGGCTGATAAGAAGTATTCCAAGTCATGAAATCCAAAGACCTACATCCAAGATTGCTGTATCCACCTAAGCTTCCATTTAGAATGGAAAGGCAGATAAAGTGCTTCTCAGATAAGGTCAAGTTCAAGGAGTCCATCATTACCAAGCCCTTATTATATGAAATGTTAAAGGGACTTACCTAAGAAAAAGAAGATAAAAAAGATGAACAGTGAAAGGACAGCAAACTCACAGTTATTAACAACCATGCCTAAAACAAAAGCAAACTGAGAGGACAGCTAGATCAGGAGCAGAACCATAGAAATGAAGATCACCTGGAGGGTTAGCAACAGGGGAGTGGGAGAAGGAGAAGAGGGGGAAGGTACAGAAAATAAGTAGCATAGATGGTAGGTAGAAAATAGACAGGGGGGAGGGCAACAATAGTATGGGAAATATAGAATCTAAAGAACTTGAGACATGTGGTCATAAACTAAAGGAAGGGAATAGGGGGGAGGGGGTGTGCAGGTTGGACGAGGATGAAGGGGGGAAATAGAACAACTTTAATGGCATAATCAATAAAATATATTTAAAAAAATAAATGACAGAGGAAATCTGAATGGGTATATTTTTGTTAAAAATTAAAAAAAAATTACTCCTTAAATATATGTCCAGAGTGTATTTACTATCTGTGTGCATATATAATTACCATAACAGACATATAAAGGCTCACTTTGCACCCCTTTAACAGCTGGGAAAGTACTTTTTTTTATGTATGTTTACTCTTTTCTATCCTGTATGAGTTCTTACTCTTTGTGGTTTTTTAAATATATTTTATTGATTATGCCATTACAGTTGTCCAATCCCCCCCTTCAGCCCCGTCCACCCTAAACACCCTTCCCCCACCATTCCCCCCTTTAGTTTATGTCCATGTGTCACAAGTTCTTTAGATTCTACATTTCTCACATTACTCTTGCCCTCCCCCTATTTTCTCCCCACTGTCTATGCTACTTATTCTGTGTACCTTCTCCCTGCTTCTCCTCCTCTCACTCCCCTGTTGCTAACCCTCCAGGTGATCTTCATTTCTATGGTTCCCCTCCTGATATACCTGTCCTCTTAGTTTGCTTTTGTTTTAGGTGTGGTTGTTAATGAGTTTGCTGTCCTTTCACTGTTCATATTTTTTATCTTCTATTTCTTAGATAAGTCCCCTTAACATTTCATATAATAAGGGCTTGGTGATGAACTCCTTGAACTTGACCTTATCTGAGAAGCACTTTATCTGCCCTTCCATTCTAAATGGAAGCTTAGCTGGATACAGCAATCTTGGGTGTAGGTCTTTGGATTTCATGACTTGGAATGCTTCTTTTCAGCCCCTTCTTGCCTGTAAGGTCTCTTTTGAGAAATCTGCTGACAGTCTGATGGGAACTCCTTTGTTAGGTGACTGTCCCCTTATCTCTTGCTGCTTCTAGGATTCTCTCCTTCATTTTCATCTTGGCTAATGTAATAATGATGTGCGTTCGTATCTTTCTTCTTGGGTACAACTTCTTTGGGATTCTCTGAGCTTCCTGGACTTCCTGGAAGTCTATTTCCTTTTCCAGACTGGGGAAGTTCTCCTTTATTATTTGTTCAGGTAAATTTTCCACTTGTTGCTGTTCCTCTTCCCCTTCTGGTACCCCTATAATTCGAATGTTGTAATGTTTAAAGATGTCCTGGAGGTTCCTAAGCCTCTTCTCATTTTTTTGAATTATTGTTTTTTCATTCTTTTCTATTGGTCATTTTTTTCTTCCTTCTCGTCCACTCCCTCAATCTGAGTCCCAGTTTCCTTCCCATCACTGTTGGTTTCCTATGCATTTCCCTTTATTTTCAATTAGTTTAGCCTTAATTTGTTCCTCTAATTTGTGACTAAAATGAACCAATTCTGTGAGCATCCTTATCACCAGGGTTTTGAACTGTGCATCTGAAAGGTTAGCTATCTCTCGGTCACTCAGAAATATTGGCTGTGGGGCTTTGAGCTGTTCTTGAGCCATAATGTTTTGATCTGTTCACGTCTGTTAGGTATGAGGGGTGGAGACTTAGGTGTTCACCAGGGTGGGGTTACCCAGTTGCTGGGTTGTGACAGTGTACGTGGGGGCGGGATCAGAGAGGTGGCAATGGTGTTTGCTCTGCTCTCTCGGACCTAGGTCCCCTCTGCTGCCTCCTGAAAGTAAATTTGGCCCTTCTGGTGCTGGTTCCTAGGCATGTGGGTTTGTGCACCCTCCAGGAACTTGTAGGTCTCTCCAGCAAACTCTCTGAGAGCTTGAGAGCTTCTCCCAGCACCTTGACCCCAGAAGTGTTTCCAATTGGTGCTTTTAGGCTCTTATTCTCATCACTGAGGCCCTGGCCTGAGTGGTCTGACTGCTCGCTCCTTCACTTGGTTTATCTGCGCACAAATGTGCGACTGTGATCAGCCCGCTGCCTTGCGCCCTCACTGGGTCTGCCTGTTGCCACCCCACACCTGGGATCCACCAACCGCCTGCGTTTCTGTGCTCCTGGGTCAGTCAGGCTGATTTTTCCTGACCAACCCTGCTCCACTGCCGATTCCGCCCCTCTTACCAGTCTTGATGAATGATTCATTGTTGGGCTTCCGTACAGTTAAATTTTCTGTGTTTTGGATGCGTTTTTGTTACTAAAACTTTGTTATCTTTAAACTTGGTTGGGTGAGGAGGCAGTGTTTCCACCTACGCCTCCATCTTGGCCCGGAAGTCCTTACTCTTTCTTAAACTACTTATTTTTATCGTTATTTTTATGCTCTTTTTAGAATCTCCATTTCAGTCCTTTGTCCTACTACAAAATATTTCTCCCAGTCTTATTTTGCTTTATGTTATTTTTCACTGAACACAGGTTTAACATTTTATTTATTTTATTTTTTAAAGATTTTATTTATTTCTTTGTAGAGAAAGGGGAAGAGAGGGAGAAAGAGACAGAGAGAGAATCATAGATCAGTAGGTTGCTTTTTTTTTTTTTTTTTTGGTGCCAAAACCCAGGATCAAATGTCAGTTGCTTCTTTTAAGCATCTCACTGACATGGGCCCTGGCTGGGAATCAAAACTGCAACCTTTTGTTTGTGGGACAATGTGCAACCGGGACACACCAGCTAGGGCTTATTTCTTTTTCTTTTAGTTTTTATTTAGTGATTTCATAGAGAAAGAAACATCAATTTGTTGTTCCATTTATTGATGCATTCATTGGCTGATGCTTGTATGTGCCCTGACTGGAGGCGAACCCTCAGTCTTGTTGTATGGAGTCAGCTCTAACCAACTGAGCTACCCAGCCAGGGCTTATGTTAGATTTAAATCTGCCTTGTTTAGAACTGTCCATCATTCTTTTTTCTTTTTAGGGTTTTATTTACTTATTTCAGACAGAGGGGAAGGGAGGGAGAAAGAGAGGGAGAGAAACATCAATGTGTGGTTGCCTCTCACATTCCCCCTACTGGGGATCTGGCCCACAACCCAGGCATGTACCCTGACTGGGAATCGAACCAGCAACATTTTGGTTCACAGGCCTGCACTCAATCCAGTGAGCCACACCAGCCAGGAGAACTGCCCATCATTCTTGTTTTGCCTTATAAAATAGGACAATTAACCCTTGATTATGGAGATATTGGTAATCTAGAAATAAAGATGCTGTTTGGGAGCATCTTGATACTGACTCTTCTTCCCCACACCCCGTGAAGATGTGACCTCAGTGACAAGAGGGTTCACTGCTGGAACTGAGAACATGTTTTTTTTTGTTTGTTTGTTTGTTTGTTTTTGTTTTTTAAATTTTTTATTGATTATGCTGTTACAGTTGTTCTATTCCCCCCTTCATTCCCTTCCACCCTACCCCCCCATCCCCACCATTACCCCCCCTTTAGTTTATGACCATATGTCTCAAGGTCTTTAGATTCTATATTCCCCATGCTATTCTTGCCCCCCATCTATTTTCTATCTACTGTCTATGCTACTTATTTTCTGTACCTTCTCCCCCCTTCTCCTCCTCCCACTCCCCCATTGCTAACCCTCCTTGAGATCTTCATTTCTATGTTTCCACTCCTGATCTAGCTGTCCTTTTAGTTTGCTTTCGTTTTAGGTATGGTTCTTAATAACTGTGAGTTTGTTGTCCTTTCACTGTTCATGTTTCTTTAACTTCTTTTTCTTAGATAAGTCCCTTTAACATTTCATATAATAAGGGCTTGGTGATGATGAACTCCTTGAATTTGATCTTATCTGAGAAGCACTTTATCTGCCCTTCCATTTTAAATGAAAGTTTTGTTGGATAGAGCAATCTTGGTTGTAGTTCTTTAGATTTCATGACTTGGAATACCTCTTTACAGCCCCTTCTTGCCTGTAAGGTCTCTTTTGAGAAATCAGCTGACAGTCTGATGGGAACTCCTTTGTAGGTGATTGTCCCCTTAGCTCTTGCTGCTTCTAGGATTCTCTCCTTCATTTTAATCTTGGCTAATGTAATTACGATGTGCCTTGGTGTGTTCCTTCTTGGGTCCAACTTCTTTGGGACTCTCTGAGCTTCCTGGATTTCCTGGAAGTCTATTTCCTTTGCCAGATTGGGGAAATTCTCCTTTATTATTTGTTCAAATAAGTTTTCCACTGGTGGCTGTGCCTTTCCCCCTTCTGGTACCCCTATAATTCGGATGTTGGAGCGTTTAAAGATGTCCTGGAGGTTCCTAAGACTCTCCTCATTTCTTTGAATTCTTGCTTCTTGACTCTTTTCTGTTTGGCCATTATTTGCTTTCTTCTGGTCCACTCCATTGATTTGAGTCCCAGTTTCCTTTTCATTGCTATTGGTGTCCTGTGAAATTCCATTCATTTCAATTAGTTTCGCCTTCATATATTTGTCTAATTTGTGGCTATAATCAACCAGTTCTGTGAGGATCCTGATGACCAGTGTTTCAAACTGTGCGTCTGAGAGTTTTGCTATTTCTTCATCGCTTAGATTTATAGGCTCTGGGGCTTTGAGCTCTTCTTGAGCCATTTTTGGTCTGTTTGTGCCCTTTAAGTATGAGGAATGGAGCCTTGGACTCCCAGGTCGCTGGGTAGTGACTCTGTATGTGGGGGCGTGGTCAGAGCAGGAAAATGGCAGCACCCTCTGCTGTTTTGCACCGCTGGGTAGGAGCAGAGCCTTGGGCGGTTCACCAGGGCCGGGCCACTCAGAGTCGCTGGGTTATGATGCTGTATGTGGAGGTGGGGTCAGAGCAGGGAAATGGCAGCCCCCTCCGCTGCCGCTTGCCGCTGGGGACCCGCTGGGTCCAGGTCCAATCGCCTACTCCCTCGCTTGTCTATCCGCGCATGAAAGCGCGACCACAGTCAACCCACAGCCCTGCTCCCCCGCTGTTTCCCCTGAGGTCGCTCCCTCGGTTGCTCACTAGGTCCAACCCTGCGCCTGGGTTCTGCGAGCCTGGGTTCTGCGCGCCTGAGTCCGTCTGACCGACTTTTCCTGTGCAACCCCGCTTCACCAGCTGCTGGTTTCACCCCTTACCGGTCAGACTGAAGAATTTGTAGTTAACAGACTTCCGAAAAGTTCAATTTTCTGTGTTCTGGCTGTGTTTTCTGTTGCTAATATTTAGTTGTCTCTAAACTTGGTTGTGTGAGAAGGCACGGATATCCACCTATGCCTCCATCTTGGCGGAAGTCTCCGAGAACATGTTATTTTTAATAAGTTTCATATCCTTTGCCTAGTAAGTTTGAAACAACCTTCTGTTAATGTGAGAGTGTTTCTATCCATGTGTCACCTTCCCAGAAATCTGTAGGTCACCAACATTAATACTGTTCTCTTCTAGTCACCCACAAATTCAGAAATTAGCTATTATTAATTCTTCAGTTGGTTTCCAGTTTGATAGCTAAAACAGTTTCAGGTATGTGGCCAAGCTTCCCTCTAGACAAAATTCTAATTTATTAGTATTCACTGTATCCATGTGACATCTATTGTGTTAGTGCCCTCCCTTGCCTCTAAAAGAGTCATTGATTTATTTCCATTCCTAAAGCCTAGAATTAATTGACTATTACTGAAAGTTACTTTGAAAGTACTACTTTAACACACCAGTGTGTATCTTTTTCAGGGCAGTTATATGATGGCTATGATGAAGAGTATGATTGTCCCCTTGTAGATGAAGATAGAGTAAGTTCAACTTTTTAAATAAAGTATAAAAATTTTAAAATTCAATAGGGAAGTTGACACTTTTAAAACAATCGTTCATCTTTTTCTTCCCTCCACCTTTCTTATAGGTAGTGGGTGAGTTAGAAAACCAAGTGAGTGAAGGTGGAATTATTGTTGATTACCATGGTTGTACCTTCTTCCCTGAACACTGGTTTCATAGAGTTTTTGTGCTGCAAACACATAACAGTATATTGTACAAAAGACTTGAAGCAAGGTAAGAAAGGAAATACATTGAATTCTTAAAGTATCATATGAACTTGTTTTCAGATTCAGAAATTGACCATTGTGACTACTTTATTTGGCCTCTACTTAAGAACCAAATTTGCATGGTACTGACATCCTGAATCTAAAAGAAGATGCATTTTTTATAACACAGGCATTTGTGTAATGGTGTAAATAAATATCTCAACTGAGAGTTTAAGTAAAATATACTGTAGAGCAACCCTATTTAATATGCTTTTTCCTTAAAGTAAAACCTTACTAGGAAAACAGCCAAACCAATAATAGTCTTTGGCTATTAGGTTTTGCTATTGAGTGAACATTACCCAAATTATGCTTATAAGAGGAATGGGAGAGCTTATGAAAAACTAACAAGATAAATCGACATTTCACACTCTTTGAAATATACTTCAGTTAGTGCCTCTAAGAGAGTGTGCCACTCCAGAATAACAAAAAAAGATACATTTTTGAGGAAACATTTTCCCATTGCCTTTTAATTCAAGCTGTGGGAAGATGGGAGTGCTAAGAGGAATTTAGAGGGCAGTCTCAGGAAAGAAAACTCCAGAAATTTGCCTAAGGTCAGATTCAGAATTTGTGGTTCTCACCAAAGCAGCTCTGAATAACTATCACTGCATGGGACACTTGCACAGAGGACTACAGTGACAGACATATAGGGAAAGCTAGGTTGGAACAAGACCTGAAACTTTCATCATTTTTCTCTAGGCAGTGAAAAGCCATTAAGTGTATTTGAGCAGAGAAGTAATAAAGAACCATATAACTCATAGGCTTTTCTCCCCAAACAAGACAATTTTTTAAAATTCTATTAAAAAAATTTTTTTTTGTTTTTTAAAGATTTTATTTATTTTACTTTTAGACAGAGGGGAAAGGAGAGAAACATCAATGTGTGGTTGCCTCTCACACGTGCCCTTAATGGGGACCTGGCCTGCCACCAAGGCATGTGCCCTAGACTGGGCATCGAACCGGTGACCCTTTGGTTCACAGGCCCATCAGTGCTCAATCTACTGAGTGACACCGGCCAGGAGAAAGAAAAATGACTGTTTCTTGTAAACAGCCAAAGACTTAAGGTTTGAAAAAATGAGAGGTAGACTTTTTTATCTGAAGCCGTTGAAAAGGTTATAATAAAGTACTTTAAAAAAAAACAGCTCTGTTATGATAAATTCACATACCATACAACTCACTTATCTGAAGTTTATAATTCAGTGATTTTCAGAGCTGTGCATCCATCACTACTGCTAGTTGTCGAAAATGTTCATCACTCCCTCACCCCCACAAAGAAAATCCATACCCATTAGCAGTCACTCTCCATTTTCTGTCACTCTCCCAGCCCTAGGCAACCAGTAATTTACTTTACTTTCTATCTCTATAAATTTGCCTATTCTGGACATTTCTTATAAATTAAATCATACTATATGTAGCCTTTTGTATCTGACTTTTTTGACTTGGTGTGATGTTTTCAAAGTTAATACGGGTTCTCAGCATGCACCAGTACGTCACTTCATTCGTTTTTTATTGCCAATAAAATTTCATTGCATAGACTGTATGTTATTTATATGTGATTTGCAGATATTTTCTCCCATTCTGTAGGTTGTCTTTTCATAAAATTAATCAATCACCTTTTAAGTAGTTTCATTCAATTTTGATTTTTTTATCCTCACCCGAGGATATGTTTATTGATTTGACAAATCAATTTGTTGTTCCATTTCTTTATGCATTCACTGATTGCTTCTTCTCTGTGCCCTGACTCAAGATTGAACCTGTAATCTTGGTATATTGGGACAACACTGTAAGTCAACTGAGCTATCCAACCAGGGCAGAATTTTTAAATATTTTTCACTAGCTAATTGGTTGGCTAATTTACATATCTGCCTAATGATTACTTAAGTTTCTTTTTTTCAGTGTCTTTGGAATTGGTAGAGATACATGTATACATGAGTGATCAATACCCAGTTAGTGTATATTATTTCAATCATATGCATTTCATTTTATCATATGCCGTCTACATGTTTTATCTGTTTATATCATAACTGCTCTAATTCTTTTTAAAATCTAGGACCATAACTATAGACTTCTTATTTTATCTCATAGCTCAGAATCTGGCTTGAGATAGGTAGATATGTTTACTAACTGAGTGCCTGACAAAATGTCAGGAGGAAAAATTTCAGACAAACCTAAACATTGATCTTTGGTTTAATCCTCTTGTCAAGCCCTCATTCATAGGTGCTAGTCTATTTCTACAGGTAAAGAGAACACAAGAAGTATTTTTGCCTGATTTTTTGTGTATTCCACAGTCTCCAGTTTCTGCCATGTTCCCTAAAACTCCAATTTGTTTGCTTATCTTCTCTCTGCCTTCTAGGGGTTACGATGAGAAGAAACTGACAAATAATACTCACTGTGAAATATTTCAGATTCCTTATGAACAAGCATTAGCATCCTACAAGGTGGAAATAGTGCACCAGCTGCGCAACGATGAGCCAGAAGATCTAGAGCATAATATCAATGAGATATTGAAGTGGGTTGAGCAATGGATCAAAGATCAGAGCTCTTGACATGCAAGTCTGGCCACTTTAGAATCACTCATAATATTTCTCTGCCCACATCATATAAATTGTCCAGTCATCAGTAAAACTTATTAAAATTGTGCTGCAGAACTAGCAGAGTAGTATAAAGCTTTATGTTTGGGTTTCTTTTTTCTATGAGAAAGCTAAACAATCTCAAGTATAATGAATATGATGATAAAGACAATAAAAACTGTCATCATTTAATGCCTCAGTTGCTAAAGAATAAATAAATCTGAACAAATCTGTGTATGGATATCTTTTAAGTTTGTTACTGAAGAAAATGAACATGATCTCTTAGAACTGAAACCTCAAGAAATAACATCAGAGTTTCCATTTTCTCTAAAAAAGGGTGCTGAGCATGGTAATACACTCTGTATAAAATTCAAAATGTACAAAAGGTTATACTGGAAAGGTAAGTATCCCTTCTAGGCCACCCCTGTTCTTCAGCTACTGCAATTCCCTCCCTTTAGGAAATACTGTTTCCTATATTTCTTTTCAGGTATTTTATAGTGTGTGTGTGTTACATATTTTCTTAAGCCTAGCTAGCATACCATGTATACTATTCTGTATCTTTTCACTTAACATATTTGGAGATTTTACCATCTTAGAATCTATACACCTCCCTGTCTCTTTAAAAAAATTAAGACATAGTTCACATAACACTGACCATTTTAATGTGGACAGCCCATTGGTTTTTATCATATTCAAAATGATGTTATATTCAAAATTATTTTTGACTTGTAAAGCTATTGAATGTTTCTCATACTAAATGAGATAATACACGCCTGGCTTTACAGTTATAAATATATTAATCTTCTTTGATAGCTTTCAATCCCTAAGCATCTAATAAGCACATAGCATTGATCTTATTCTATTAGGAGAAATTTTAGAGCCTTGGTTCTATCTAGTTTTCCACATGTCTAGGTATGTTTGCTTTTGAAAAGCAGCTGATTAAGAGAAATGTGGGTTGGATCTGGAGAAGATGAAGACTGAAAGAAACTGGCTACTGACAGGAAAGGGTTTATTTATTTATTTCCAATCCAGAGTAATCTGAATCCAACCAAGTTTTGTTAATTATATATTTTTTATTGATTATGCTATTAGCTGTCCTGGTTTTTCCCCCCATTTGTCGCCCTCCACCCAGTGCCCCTACTCCCTCAGGTGAGACCTTCACCATTTTTCCTCTTTATGGGTCATGTGTGGAAGTTCTTTGGCTACTCCATTTCCTATACTGTCTTTCACATCCCCATGGCTATTGAGTAACTACCTATTTGTACTTCTTAATCCCCTCTCCTCTTTACCCATTCTCCCCCTCCTCCTTCCCATTTGGCAACCATCTGGTAACCAACTTCTTTTTTCTTGGTACTTTAAGAATCTCTCTTTAACTTTTGGCCTGTTAATTATGATGTGCCTTGTAGTGGGCCTCTTTACATCCATCATACTTGGGGACTTTATTGCTTCCTGGACTTGTATGTCTATTTTCCTCACCAAATTAGGGAATGTTTCTCACTATTTTTTAAAGATAGATTTCAATTTCTTGCACTTTCTCTTCTCTGGCACCCCTGTGAAGTGAATGTTCGAATTCCTGAAGTTCTTCCACAGACTTTATACTAGTATTCCTCATTTTTCTGGATTCTGTTTTTCTTCTTGTTCTGTGTGGTTGTTTTTTGCTTCCTTATATTCCAGATCATTGAATTGATTCTCAGCTTCATCCACTGTACTGTTGTTTTCCTGTAAATTGTTCTTTACTTCAATTAGTGTATCCTTCATTTCTGACTGGGTCTTAGATATGCTGAGGTCCTCCCTAAGTTCCTCGAGCATCCTTATAACCAGTGTTTTGAACTCTGTATCTGATAGATTACTTACCTCCATTTCATTTAGCTGTTTTTCTAAAAGTTTTGATCTGTTCTTTCATTTGAGCCATGTTTCTCTGTCTCCTCATCTTGGCCACCTCCCTGTGTTTGTTACTGTGAATTAGGTAGAGCTGCTTTGACTCCATGTCTTGGTAGTGTGGCCTAACGTAGTAGGTGTCCTGTAGGGCCCAGTGGCACAGCCTTCCCTACCACCCACGCTTGGTACTCCAGGTGTGCCCTTCATGTGGGCTGAGTATACCCTCCTCTTGTACTTGAGCCTTTCGTTTTGTTGGCAGATCCATGGGAAGGATTTTCCCAGGCCAGTGAGCTGCAGGCACTGGCTGTGACCACTGACCACCAACCTCAGCCCTCCATGGAGGGTTAGCTGTGCAGGGGGTAGGGCAGTGGTCCTTCACCATGGTCTGTAGTTGTTCACTGGGTGCACCTGGCCCTGGGGTTTCCCAGGTGGTGCAGGCCAAGGTCAGCCCCCACCTGTGTTTTGCCTGGGGCACCCTGCCCAAGCCATAAAGCAATCTGAGATGGCTGCTGTTTGTGCTGGGCTTAGAGATTTCCATAGCCAAGTTTTTTGATCACTACAAAATCCCTTCAGTTATTTCATAGATGTTGGTGTGCACAAAACAGAGGTTACATACTAAACCTGACAAGCTCAGGGGAGACCGAGCTGTGGGCCTTACAAACTCAGAGACAAAGTAACCACATAGGATGGTCTGAACATAAAAATTCATAACTAAAGGCAAGTCATGATGGGTAGTCAGGTCCTAGGTCTGTAGCTTCCTTGGCAAATGTCAATCTTAAGTGAGGCTGTCTATTGTCTTTTTCTTCTAACATAACATTTTTGGAATGTCAGAGTAATCTCCTGTCCCAGACCCCTCAGGGCACAACAGCTGCACCAGAGCAGAGACCTCAGAACCCCTCACTGTTATCTTGTTCCCCAAATACCATTCTGGGGTGTAAATGTTAATTATTAAGTATCCTGTACCTAATGGGGACTCGAATGTTGAAAATATTTAGTTTCAGGTAACAGCTAGTAAGCTTGCTAATCCATATGTAAAAAGCTATTGTTCCAGCAACTGAAGGTTTGACCCACCTTAATTCCAGGAGACCATAAGCAGCTCCACCTTTGTGCCTGCCACAGGAGGACTGTGGGCAATCAAGATGGCATCTGAGCCACTGTCCTCCATTCCAGGGTGAGACACCCCCGAATACAGAAAAAGACCACTGCCCAGGGTACAGATTAAAGAATGCTGCACCTTTTTATCTAATTAACTTTTCCCCTGAATTCCAAACCCCTTACCCACACTCTTCTTCCTTCTCAAAAGGGTTGGTTGAAAATGGAATGTAAAGTGGTCTGTTAGGGTACAAACCCACTGTCTTCTCAGATCACAAATAAAGCTCCTGTAAAGATTCAATCCCTGTCTCTGCTTATCGGGTCTGGTAGGTGACAGACAGCACCAATGCCGGCTTTTCCAGTTTCATACCCACCTATGTAAAAGAATCATGTATTCTTCTATTTTGTTTTTCTATCCAAGCCCAGAAATTTCCCAGATTTTCTTTCTCCTACCCCCTTACTCTACCACCAATGGACTTCATGTAACCCTCCTTACTCTCCTCCTTTAATTCTAATGTATAAACTAAGCTGCAAAATCTGCCATTCCCTGGAGAATTTTCTCAGTCCCTTGAGATTTTGCTTCTGGACAATTGTAATCAGTTTGCCTCAAACTCATAAAAATTCTGAATAGGTTTGGACATTTTTTACATCGCCATTGGGTATTCGGAAATACCAAAATCATTTCACCAAGGTAATAAATCTGATGGCCTAAGGAGTTTTGATGAGGTTTGAGAAGGCAGGGTCCATTTCAAGAAACCCACAGGAAAAGATGGCTCAGAGAAGCACTTGCTAGGCACTCCAGGCCCGCCACCCGCTCTGTTCCTTCCCAGTGCCAGGCTTTGGCCCCAGGGCTGCAATGCTCTCGCCGCACCCTAGGGCTGAGCCTGCATTTCAAGGTCTGCCTCCACCCTTTTTCCCTTATGCGACTTGTAGAAACAACGTTTTGAACAGTCTAATGCTACCTTTACTGATGCACACACGGTCCTGTTCTGTGCATTCCGGTGCCCTCAGCGGGGAATGCGCGGGGCTTTGGAGCTGGACAGAGCTCACCGCCTGTGGCACTCTCCGAAGAGCACAGCTCATACTCACGGGGTCCAAACAGGCGGCTCCTTCCGGCTCTGGACTGCGCTGCGCCGTAGCGCCTGGATGACGCAGCCGTGGCGCTGGCGACCTGACGCACAGGCGCCGGGTGAGCGCGTCAACGGGGGCGTGAGGGCAGCGGGGTCGCGGTCGTCCCACGGGAATCGTGATTCCCTGACCCTTGCTCCCGAAAGGGCTGGGGGGGTGGGGGTGGGCAGAGCCCGCAGGTGGAACCGCGAGTTGGGGGTGGGGAGGGGATGTTCGAGGCAGCGCAGATCGGGGAACTCCGCAGTTTGTGCACGAACTGGCAAACTGGATCCTATCCTGCTGAAGCCAGTTTAGTGGCCTCGTCGGACATTGAAAGTATAAGGAATGGGTTTGCGAGATTGCTTCTGCCTTTTTTCCTCTTCTCTTGACTTGAAAGCGTACTACATGAAATAGTACGCTTAACAATGAAAGCGTATTAAATGCAATATAGTATACTGAACTGGCTGCTGGACCAGCAAAAGAATATCAGGAGAAAAACTGGGGAAATTATAATAAAGTCTGTGGTTTAGCTAATGTTAACTTCTTAACATTTCGATACAGGCACTCTAATAGTAACATAAGAGGGATCTAGGTAAAGAATATAAAGGAGTTCTCTGCATCATCTTTGCAATTAACTGTAAATCTAAAATTGTTTTAACAGGAAGAGTTACAAAACAAAATTCTATGGCGCTGTGCACCTAGCCAGTATTGACCAGGCCAGGGTTCAGTTCATTCCTCTTTTACAGACCTGACAGGCATTGTTTGACCAACTTGTTTGCTAAGGCAAGAGTTGGTAGGTCACTGGGTGTGGATGCTTCTGGTCTGTGTTTCCCAGGAAGGAATCTATTTTCTCTTTTAATTCTGTCCATCAGCATTAAACACCTTTGGAACACCTGTTATGCACAAGCAAATGAGACACGTACACTCCCTGAACTAGGAGTGTATACAGTAAAATCATTAGGTAAGAAGCACTACTGAAAGTGACAATTCAGACCCAGGATAGCTCAGAGGTAGAAGAAATCACATTTGGCCCAAGGTAGTCTGGAAGGCTACTGCAGGGAGGCTGTCATGAACTGAGGGGGGCTTGAGAGGAAAAAACATTCCTAGGGTGGAGAATGGCCCCAGGTGAGGATCGAAGGTGACCATGCTGAGGCCACCTGGAAGAGAATGCGGTCTCTTTTACACGGAAGCACAGATCATGCCCAACGAGTACCAACAATTGAAGCAGGTGGTGAAAACAGGATTCTTCTTGTAGAAAACAAGGCAACACTTGTATTATTATATATTTGTATGTCATGGGGTTATGGAATGTGATGGGCATCTTTGGACTGTGCTTGACAACTGTGTAGGATAGCTTGGAGTAGATCAATTAGGGAACTACTGGTTTAGCCCAGTGGGAGTACAAGAAATTCAGCTAAGTCTGTGAAGCCTGTTAATGTGCAAAGAAGATCATGGCATGGGAGAGTTTGTGGATCTAAAGGACTTGACATCTGAAAGTACCAGAGAGAAAGAAGAAGGGGGAAAAAAATGTATTCCTGAATTTGAGACTTGGATCTTTTTAGAGTGTGGTTGATGCATTTGCAGAGATAGAGGGCTCGAGGAGACATGGCTGGAGTAGGGGAGGGGTGTGAATTTGTTTTTGAACAAGCTGTGTTCGAATTGCTGCTAGGATATCCTGCTGGAATGGAAGCCAAACATATACAGAATGGACAGGAAGAGGAAAAGGAGCCCGGGTAGGCAGATAACAGTGGGAGATTCCTGTGAGGTTGAAGAGCCATAGTGGACCAGGTGCCTGGGTGTGGTGAGTCAGTAGGGGAGCTTCTGCAGAAGTGAAAGTGGCTGAGGAACGAGACTAGGTCTTGGATTTAGTGATTAGGGAGTCATCGGTCACTTTTCAAAGAGTTGTTAGTGCAGAAGTAGGATTTGCTCAGTCTGCAGTCTGATCATTCTGTTGCCTTTCCCAAGTGGCCAGACCACAGAACAAGGAGCCAGAGAAGTAGTTTCTAGTTCTGGCTCTGCCACTATCTGTATAGTTTTGGGCTAGTCATGTATGCCTAGACTAGCATAGGAAAATACACCTCTTAATAAAACCAGAAGGGCCCTTTTATTCCTAACAACGCCTCATAGTTCATGTAACTAGAGTTTTATGCGGCACAATTTGGAAAATGCTGATACAGAACTGGACATTAGAGCTCTAAAAAGCCAAAAAAAATCTTCTTATCCAATCCCCTCATTTGGCAAATGAAGAAACTAATACTCAAATTCTAATGCATTAAATATTGATTTCAAATATATTGTTGGTGTCCTACAAAATGGTTATGCTTAAACCCATTCTGGAGATTTGAAAACAGGCTCCAAGCTTCGGCTGGTGTGGCTCAGTGGATTGAGTGCCAGCCTGCAGACTGAAAATCTGCTGGTTTGATTCCGGTTCAGGGCACATGCCTGGGTTGTGGGGCCAGGTACCTGGTTGAGTGCATGTGAGAGGCAACTAGTCTCTCTTCTTCTCTTTCTCCCTCCTTTTCCCTCTGTCGAAAAATTAAGCCTTAAGAAAGAAAGAAAGAAAAAGAAGTTAAATGACTAGCCCAGGATCACAGAGCAGCAGGTGGTGGAGTGAAATTTGAACCCAGCCCTCCTGAAGTCAGGCTTTCCCTGTTGCACATCCTGGTGCCTACCTTGTTGTCAACATTGAATCCATTTAAAACTAGTCCAAAGGAATGTTAGTAATGTGTTCCAAGAGTCAGGTTTAATTTGACTGCATTCCATATTAATATTACTATTAGTATATAAAAAATGGGAGGGTACACAGCCAACAATTCCTAAATTTACATTTTAAAAGTTAGTAGAGCATAAGACTATGCAAAAGCTTAGTATTTCGCTCAGTTCAGAATAGCAGGAAGGTGTTCCCATGACTCCTGTTACAAGGTCTGTCCAAAAAGTATCCAGCTATGTAATATGAAAAATAGAGATATTTACTGAAGAAGACACAAGATGCAATAAACATTGTACATAGGACAATGACACCTCAGTCCCCTTGAAAGCAGACACTTTAGGACCTCACACAGTTGCTCCCAATTGCCACCAGCTGCCCTGTTGTATTTTCCCGAATCTCATCGATAGTCTGAAATCTCTTTCTTTTCAAAGGTGATTTTAGTTTTGGGAAAAGCCACAAGTCACTAAGTCTGGGCTAGAGGGGGGCGGAGTCACTTAGGTGATTTGGTCTTTCACCAAAAACGTATGCGTGATGCGTGATGCGTGATGCGTGACAGGGCACATTGTTGTGATGAAGCTGCCAATCACCAGCTGCCCAAAGCTGCAGCCTCCTGAATCATCCAAATAATTTCTCCAGAGGAATGTTGAAGCTAAATGCAAAATCTGATGCAGATTCATTGCTCTACTTGCTCAGTCATTTTAAATGTGACGGCCACACAGTCCACATGCTCACTCAACTGTGTCTGCCACCCCCACTGACTAGTACAGTGAAGTCATCATTGTTCACACATGTGCATTCCAGTTCACTCTCCTTGGCTGCCAGGTTACCTGGATGTCAGGCAAACTGTTCTTGTCATATTAACAATGGCTGGACTTTTTCTAGACAGATCTTATATATGGCACATTAAAAAATATTCTTAGCTAGTCCTCTGATTGCATATTCTTTCCTCTTAATTGCTTTTTTCTTTGTGTTGACCAATTCCATTTTCTTCACAGCTGGCTGCCTAACTGTGACCACACCTTCCTTAACAGAGACGTGAAGTTGCAATTATAAACAGGATTCTGTTGCACTAAAGGTAAAATTCAGCCTATAAGGGTGGAGGGTATAGGGGCCAAATATATGGTGGTGGAGATGATCTGACTTTGAGTGGTGGGCACACAGTGTAATGAACAGAGCATGTGTCATAGAAATGCACACTTGAAACATATGTGATCTTATGAACCAACACATTTAATTTAAAAATTTACATAAAATAATATACATCATTTTGAGTATTAGTTGGATTAATTTTGACAAACCATCATTCCAGGCAAGATATAAGACTTTTCCATCACCCGGAAAACTTCCCTCATGCCCTTTGAAGGTCACCTTCCCACCCCAGGCACCCACTGATCTATTGTCTGTTATGAATACTAGTTCTTCCAGGATTTCATATGGTACTGTGATTCTTTGGTTAGCATAATCTCTAAGATTGTCCCATGTTATTGCATTTATCAGGATTCATTATTTATTGGTGAATATATTCTATTAGATGGATGTACTATCATTTGTTTTCCTGTTGATGGGCATTTGGGCTATTTCCAGATCCAGGGCTAATTTGAATAATGCTATGAATATTCATGCACACAGCTCTATATGAACATGTTGTCATTTCTCTTGGGTAAATACCAGGAATGCAGTTGCTGGGTCACCATTGGAAAGAAACTGCCAAACTTTTCACAGTGTTTGTATCATTTTATGCTCCCACCAAGAGTGTACATGGATGTCCATATCCCAGCAGCACTTGGAATTGGCAGTAGTAGGCGATGGTATATCATTGTAGTTTAAATCTACAATTCCCTGATGACTAATGGTGTTGAGTGTCTTTCCATCTTTGCATCTGTTTTTATGATGAATTACTTCAAATCTTTTAAGGGCCTTTCTTTTTAAGCATTGAAAATATATGGTACTTTGACCTAAAGCAACCAAATATGCTTCATATTTGATTAAATTTATTTGGCACCCAGATATGGTTTTAATAGTGGAAGAATAAGAGAGCTTGCAGCAAGAAAAGAGATTTAATTATTTTTGAAGATCTGAGATTTTTGAAAGTTCTTATAAATAGGATATTTAGAAAAATATGTCAGATGTGTTTCGTTTCTTTCTTCTCTTTGTATTTGTTTTTTAGATTTTATTCATTTATTTTTAGAGAGAGGGGAAGGGAAGGAGAAAGAGGGAGAGAAACATCAATGTAAAAGAGACGCATCAATCAGTTGCCTCTCGCATGCCCCCAACTGGGACCTGTCCCACATCCCAGGCATGCACCCTGACTTGCAACCTTTTGGTTTTCAGGCTGGCACTCAATCCACTGAGCCACACCAGCCAGGACTCCTTTGTATTTTTAATGAGTCTTGTGAAAAGGATGAAATATTTCTAAATAAGTACAGCAAAGCGGCTCTTTTGAAACATCTGGTGGTGAAAGTCCCTCTTAACCGCACTGTGTGTACTAAACTGAGCATTTCAGGTGCCCTCCAGCTACCAGGTAGGCCACTGTCAGCAGGTAGGTGCCCACAATGGTCCTCAGACCAGGAAGGCTCAGTTATGATTTCTCTGTAGGTTTTTACTTGGAGATGTTTTCTTCTAGGAGGAAGGGCAGGCAGTGAGCCCCGAGGTATCCAGTATGGAGCCTTGCTGAGGTGACTGCTTTTGTTTTTCTACCCTAGAGGCAAGTTGGTTTCAGTATATGTTTCTTCCTTGCTCTATTCTTTTATTAAACAAGTACTTGAGCACCACTTATGTCTCAGTATTAGGCACTGGGAATGCAGTGGGGATCTGAACAGGTGAAAACTTGTGCCCTTGTGGGGCTCGCATTTGTCTTAGGGCCGTCTAGAGCGGGTTTGGACTTTGGCGGGGGAAGTTTTCAGGGTGCCCTACCTCCTGAGAGGCATCCAAGTCAGGCTGGTGCCATCCGCAGCTTCACTACCTTCCCCTTTTAGTGGCATGATTTGAAAAACGAGTAAAATGTGGAGGGGTATGTTAGAAGGTGTTAGGGTGATTGGTGACATGGGCTGTGAAAGAATTCACAAGGAGAAGGAAGTGCAGCAGGTAAAGGTTTCTATTTTCACTTGCCCAAGGGCGGAAGAGGGCTAGGTGTGAAGATGTGCACCAGCACTAGCCCCTCGGGGGTCAGAGCTTTGAGTGTTTATCCGGAAATGGGGTGGTTGTGGAACAGGATGTTAGTCCGCAGCTTGTTTCAGTGTCATCTTTGGGTACAGGGTCCAGTCCGTTGTTGTGGTCTGGTATGTCCTGTTTCCTGGGTTCCTGGAGCCTCTGCACCTTCAGGGTGCTCCCAGTGCATCATGAAATGATGAGTGCCAGTCATGCTTGTGGTCTAGCCAGCTCTGAGAAAGGGGGCCTGAGAAAGTGGCTTTTGTCCTAATAGGGGTGTCCAACCTGCTGCCCGAGAGCTGCATGCAGCCCAGAATGGTTGTCAGTGCAGCCCAGCACAAAACCGAAAAATTATTTAAAACATGATGACATGTTTCTGTGTGATTACATGTCGCACTTTATTTAGTGTGTGGCCCAAGAAAACTCTTCTTTTTCCAGTGTGGTGCAGAGACTTCAAAGGGTGGACACCCCAGTTAGAAGGTCTAAGTGTGAAGGTGAGAGATAAAGCAGGTATGTGGACAGGGAGAAGTCAGCAACTTTAAAATGGGTGTCAGGAAGGGTCCCACTGAGAAGGCAAGACTGAAGGAGCTAAGGCACAGCTGTGCATCTGTCCTGGGAAAGAGCATTCCTGGCCCGTCTCCCACCCCACCCCCCCTTCCCCGCCCCTGTAGGGGGAGCACAGAGCTCTGGGGCAGGAATGCCTGGCTTGGTCCAGAGTATCCTGGAGGCCAGGGCCATCAGCCTGAGGGGCTGGGGCAGAGGGAGCCTAGGGCATTTAGCCAATGGAAAGGCTTTGGTATTTGCTCTGGTTGCATTGAAAAATAGGTTGTGAACACAAATGAAATCTGACTTTAGAAAGAGAGGTGGGGCACCTTCATCCCTCCCACATATACTAACTGTCTGCACAGAAATAGCAGATGAGGCAAGTTGGGGCTGTGGGAGAAAGGGGAGGAGTCCCTGGAACCTCAACTGGATAAAGGGCTGTGAAGGGGCAGACACAGAGTGGTCTCAGCCATTGGCAGTCTGATTTTTCAGAGTTTTATCAGTGCCTAATATTAGGCACTTCTTCAAGGAGCCCTTGATCCTTTCAGTGGGGAATGGTGTTTGGAAGTCAGGGGCTGAGCACTAGGTAAGTTCATTGCTACCTGGGAGTCACTGCTAGAAGGTCCTCTCAAGGAACAGAGCTGGAAGACACACCCCTCTTCTGTCTGTCATCTCTCTGCCATCTTCTATCTAGTATCTCTCCTCTGTCAGTCTGTTGAAAACCCTGAGTTCATACTTGTTTTTCCGGTTCTAGGCCACCACTATTTTAGCTTTGCCCCTTTCCACATTTATAACTTTCACAGTGCGAAACCCGGCTCCTATTACCCAATATATTTACTTATTTTTCCACCATAGACTATGCAGAAAGTAGCTTTAGAATTGCTATACATGCCATTGTAAAATCAAACCTACTAACCAGACTCCAGCACTTCCATGTAGTTTGGTGTTTTTTTTTTTCAGTCTGAGGGAGTTAAAAATCCTCTGTTCAAAAGTTACTTGACAGTTTCTTCTTTTTTCTCTTTAATATGGTTATGCTGTTCAATTAAGATAATGTGTTCCTGTTCGTATGCTCTTTTAAGGTTCTTTCACCATGCTTGCTGATTTACTTATTTTGTTTCTTGTTTTTGTTTTTAATCCTCACCTGAGGATGTTTATTGATTTTACAGAGAGAGGAAGGAGAGGGAGAGGGAGAGAAACAGTGATGTGCGAGGAAAACATCAGTTGGTTGCCTCCTCTGTGCACCCCAACTAGGGATTGAACCTGCAACCTAGGTACATGCCCTGACCAGGAACCAAACCCACAAGCTTTTGGGTGTGGGATGATGCCCCAGCCAACTGAACCACCTGGCCAGGGATATTCCGTTTATTTTTGACTTTGTGAAACAGTGACATGCTTTCGGAAGTCAGAAATCGTCAGAAGGCTCCATTCGGAGAGGTGTCCTTCTCCCCCCCAGCTGCTCTCCCCCACCCCAACCTCCTGCCAGCCTTCATCCCCCTCTCCATCTGCAGATGCCCACTCTTATTACTTTCTGGTTTCTCCTTCCTGTGTTTCTGTCCACACAAAGGGGCAGATGTTTATGTTTTGTTATTTTCCCTCCTTTCTTATACAAAAGAATGTACTATAAATATTCTTTTGCATTTTGGTTTTCCATTTAATAATATATCCTGGAAATCACTCCATTGCACAGTGTACTCAACCGTTCTCCTGTATGTAGGCACTCAGGTTGTTTCCCGCATCTTTACAAGTGTACACAGGACAGCAATAAATAACCTTTATATAGGTTGTGTTGTTGGAGATGTATTTTATTCAGGATGATTTCTTAGAAGTAGAATTGCTGTGTCAGAAGTAAATGCATATATAGATTTACTAGGTGTTGCCAAATTCCTCTCTATAAGGCTTCTAGCACTTTGCACTCCTACCAGCCGCACAGGAGAGTGCCTGTTTCCCCACAGCTTCATGAAGAGGATATATTACCGTATTTTTCGGACTATAAGATGCACCCTCCATTTGGGAGGAAAAGGGGGTGTGTCTTATAGTCTGAATGTGGTTTGCCTGGCTCTGGCGGGGAGATGGTGGGCAGTGGAGTGGGGTCACAGGTTATTAAATATTTTACCACATATTTAGCTTCAATCTTTTTTCCTATTTTCCTCTAAAACCTACGTATGTCTTATGGTCTGGTGCATCTTATACTCCTAAAAATATGGTAGATGGTTTAGTTTTGATAGTGTTATTTAGGTAATTTATTGATACATTACCTTTTCAGATACTCATCAATTAAGCTGAGTTGGCAGAAGATACTTTATTATGAGGTCTGCACAAAAATAGTTAACCATATAGCAAAGTTAATGCATTTTTTATTTACTGGACTTCTGACCAAGATGGAGGTGTAGGTGGAAACACTATGCCTCCTCGCACAACCAAATTTAAAGACAACAAAGTTTTAGTAACAAAAATGCAACCAAAACCCAAAAAATCAAACTGTACGGAAGTCAGACAGCAACAAACCATTCAGCCAGACTGGTAAGAGGGGCGCAGTCAGTAGCTGGTGGAGAGAGGTCACAGCAGGAAAAAGTGGCTAAAGTGACCCAGGTGCGCAGGCGGCGGTTGGCAGATCCCAGGTGTGGGGTGTCAACGGGCAGACCCAGTGAGGCTGGCTGACTGTGGTCACAAATTCACACTCAGATAAACCGGGCAAAGGAATGCGCAGTGAGACAGACTGCGCAGGCTAGGACCCCAGTACCGGGAATTTAAACCTAAAAGCACCAGTTGGAAAAAACTTTTGGGGGTTGACATCCCGAGAGAGGCTCCCAGGCTTTTCAGAGAGTTCACTGGAGAGACCCACAGGGTTCTGGAGGGTGCATAGGCCCACACACCTGGGAACCAGCAACAGAAGGGCCCAATTTGCTTGTGGGAAGCAGCAGAGGGGACCGAAATCTGAGAGACAGCGTGGAACAAACGCCATTGCCCCTCTCTGACCCCACCCCAACATAAAACATCACAACTCAGCGATCAGGTCACCCCGCCCTGGTGAACACCTAAGGCTCCGCCCCCTCATACCTAACAAGCGCGAACAGACCAAAACATTATGGTTCAAGAACAGCTCAAAGCCCCAGAGCCTATACTTCTAAGCGACCAACAAATAGCCAACTTATCAGATACACAGTTCAAAACACTGGTGATCAGGATGCTCACAGAACTGGTTGATTTTAGTCACAAATTAGAGGAACAAATGAAGGCTAAACTAATTGAAATGAAGGAAACTGCATAGGAAACCAATAGGGATTGAAAGGAAACTGGCACCCAAATCAAGGGAGTGGACCAGAAAGAAGAAAAAAATTACCAAACAGAAAAGGATGAAGAAACAAGAATTCAAGAAAATGAGGAGAGTCTTAGGAACCTCCAGGACATTTTTAAACGTTCCAATATCCGAATTATAGGGGTACCAGAAGGGGGAAAGAGACAACCACAAGTGGAAAAATTATTTGAACAAATACTAAAAGAGAATTTCCCCAATCGGGCAACGGAAATAGTCTTCCAGGAAATCCAAGAAGCTCAGAGAGTACCAAAAAGTTGGACCCAAGAAGAAACATACCAAGGCACATCATAATTACATTAGCCAAAATTAAAATGAAGGAGAGAATCCTAGAAGCAGCAAGAGAGAAGGGGACAATCACCTACAAAGGAGTCCCCATCAGATTGTCAGCAGATTTCTCAAAAGAGACCTTACAGGCAAGAAGGGGCTGGAAAGAAATATTCCAAGTCATGAAATCCAAAGACCTACAACCAAGATTGCTCTATCCAGCAAAACTTTCATTTAGAATGGAAGGGCAGATAAGGTGCTTCTCAGATAAGGTCAAATTCAAGGAGTTCATCATCAACAAGCCCTTGTTATATGAAATGTTAAAGGGACTTATCTAAGAAAAAGAAGTTAAAGAAACATGAACAGTGAAAAAACAACAAGCTCACAGTTATTAACAACCACACCTAAAACGAAAGCAAACTAAAAGAACAGCTAGATCAGGAGTGGAAACATAGAAATGAAGATCTCAAGGAGGGTTAGCAACAGGGGAGTAGGAGGAGGAGATGGGGGGAGGAGGTACAGAAAATAAGTAGCATAGACAGTAGATAGAAAATAGATGGGGGGGCAAGAATAGCATGGGAAATATAGAACCTAAAGGACTTGGGACACATGGACATAAACTAAAGGGGGGTAATGGGGGGGATGGGGGGTAGGGTGGAGGGGAATGAAGGGGGGAATAGAACAACTGTAACAGCATAATCAATTTTAAAAAATAAATTAAAAAAAATAACGAAGGAGAAAAAAAGAAAAATAACTAAATAAAATTAAACAAAAATAAAATAAAATAAAATAAAAAAAGATGAACAGTGAAAGGACAGCAAACCCACAGTTATTAACAACCACACCTAAAACAAAAGCAAACTAAGAGGACAGCTAGATCAGGAGCAGAACCATAGAAATGAAGATCACGTGGAGGGTTAGCAACAGGGGAGTGGGAGGAGGAGAAGGGGGGAGAAGGTACAGAGAATAAGTAGTATAGATGGTAGGTAGAAGATGGGGGGAGGGTAAGAATAGTATGGGAAATATAAAATCTAAAGAACTTGAGACACGTGGTCATAAACTAAAGGGGGAGGGGAATAGTAGGGAAGGGGTGTGCAGGGTGGAGGGGAATGAGGAGGGTTATGGGACAACTGTAATGGCATGATCAATAAAATATATTAAAAAGAAAAAACAAAAATAATGAGAAAAAAGTAGAAAAAAACAGATTTTATTTACTTAGAGAGGAAGGAGGAGAGAAAGGGAGGGAGGGAAACATCAATATTCAGGTTGCCTCCTGCACACCCCCGACTGGGGACGGAGCCCACAACCCAGGCCTGCTCCCCGACCAGGGATCAAACCAGTGAACCCTTGGTTCTCAGGCCAACGCTCAATCCACTGAGCCATACCAGCCAGGGCCAAAGTTAATGCATTTGACTGAGTAGGGTTGTTTTTATCACAGTTTATAAAGTAATTTATAAAGTAATTTAAGTGAATGTAATAAAATGTTTGTGAGTGTCTGACGAATGTCCTCTCATAGCCTTAGAGCCAATTAGAATTCATTTGGAAACTCATCTAGAGTTATTGACAAGTGGTTGTATTATTGCTTTATTCTTCAACGCCTACACACATCTTGTGGTAGAACCTGATTTCATATTGTATTCATTTGTTAATCATAGAAACAAAATGCCTGAGATTTGCATTTAGTTTTAATTGGGAAGCTTTAACTGCATGACCACAGTTTTAAAGATCTGCAGCCAGTCCTGAGCACAGTATATAACATCTTGCCCAAACATCGCTACAAAATGTCTTGACAAGTTATTTTATTTAGTTATAAAATGACCAATCTGTCTACTGATTTTAATTACAAAGAATTTGGTACCTTGAGTGGTGTAACTAGTGGATTGAGCACCAGACTGTGAACCAAAAGGTCACCAGTTCGAATAGCAGTCAGGGCATGTGCCTGGCCAGCTGGTGGTGTGTGGGAGGTAGCTGATCCCTGAGAGAAATAATGTTTCTCTCCCTCTCTTTATCCCTCCCCTCTCTCTCAAGAACCAAAATAAATAAAAATCTTTAAATTAAAAAAATTGTTTAAGATTTTGATGTTGCGCAATTTAGGAACTCTTGTAATTCCAATTTTTAGTCAATAAAGGAAGCTCTGTATGTACCTTTTATGCAGGTTTTTGAAGGTAGCTTTTGTATGTTGGTAGTCAGATGGTTACTAACGTGAATTAAGATTTAACTAAAGAGAATGAGTATTCAAAAGGATGCCTGACAGGTATTTCTGGTTCTGATTCTTTCTCAGCTACACAGGAAGGTTTACAGTATGTTCAAAACCTTTCCACATTCCTTTAAATTGTCTTTATTTTATGACATATAAATTCTAGACTGTTTTGAAATAGGAAAATTATATTTAAGTTTTTGTGCTCAAATTATGGGATTAAAATGTACTTCTTAGTTAAGTACAAAGTGCTTATGTTTTGATTATGTGGAGGGTACTTTTTTCCAGGCTCAACTGTGAAAGGGCAGTCCTCAAAGAAACTTTGAAACTAAAAACAGAAGAGATTAAAATGCTGAAGTCTGACAATGCAAGTAAGTAAAGAGCGGTATTTTAATGGCCCTTTTAAAATGTTACATTAGAAGGTTCATACAGAGTGTGAATTTTATACAGAGTGTCCTGTGCTTAGAGCACACATGTCAATGGAGACAAAGCGTGAGTGTGTCTAAGTCATGTATTGTAAGAATAGAAAAAGTGCATCATTTAGGTTTTTTTAAAAACATTTTTTAAAAGGTAAAATTCACATGACAAAATTGCCATTTAAAAGTGAACAGTTTTAGCCCTGGCTTGGTAGCAGTTGGTTAGAGTATCATCCTGACTCACCAAGGTTGAGAGTTTGACCCCCAGTCAGGGCACACACAGGAATCAACCAATGAGTGCATACATAAGTGGAACAATTAATTGATGTTTCCTGCTCTGCTTCTCCTCCATCCCCCCTCTCTAAATCAGTATTTTAAAAACTGAACAACTCAGTTGGTAGTTACAAAACAGTCACAGGAAAGTAAGTAAAGCATAGGAATTATAGTCAATAACATTGTAATAACTACGTGTGGTACTAGTTAGGGTATTGGAAATATCATGGGGAACACTATGTAGGTATATGATTGTTTAACCACTGAACTTAACACCCAAAACCAATGCCTAATAAAAAATAACAAAAAAGTGAACAATGCATAACATTCACAATGTTGTGCAACCATCTGATTCTATAACATTTCCATTCCTTCAAAATGACACTTCGAACCTATTCGTCCTTTATCATATGGATTTTATACTCAATGTAAAACAAAATGGTACAGTCCCTGATATTTGAGGAACCTGAGCAGAAGTATGTTTCATTGAGACACTAATAGGAAAAGTTTATAATTGTATAGTTGTATAACACTATTTGCCTTCAAAAGTGTTTTCTGTGACTTTTCCCCTAATATAATTATTCTTAACTTTTGAACATATTGTTTTCCTCATTAAAAATTTGAAATTTAAGCTCTGGCTGGTATGGCTCAGTGGATTAAGTACTGGCCTACAAGCCAAAGGTTTGATGGTTTGATTCCCGGTCAGGGCACATGCCTGGGTTGCAGGCCAGGTCCCCAGTGGGTGGCATTCAATTGATGTCTCCCTTTGTCCCTCCCACCCTTCCCCTCTCTCTAAAAATAAGTAAGAATAAAGTCTTTTAAAATCTTTAAAAAATATTTTAAAATTGTAAAAAGAATATTAAAGTGTTTCAAGAATATTAAAGTGATACCAACTCTTTATGAAATTTTGAGATGTTAATTCTCCCTTCTAAGCAAAAACTATTTTAAAGTGGTCATTTGAAAGGGATAAAATGAGCTCTAAACCAGGTCCTGGGCCTGAGAGAGGCCCTGTACATGGTGTAGTTGAGTGACCTGTGGCAGTGCCCCTGGTGGGGACTGCACACACACAGGACTTCTTAGTGCCAATTACTGGAGCAGGTGCAGACTTCTCTGGGAGGCTAGTTCTCCAGGCAGAAGCTGCTCATAACCACAACTCCTCCCCTTCCTCCCTACCCTGCACCCTGCAACAAGAGGGAAAAAGTTACTGTTTTCTGCTCTCCAGTAGATAGCTGGACCCTTGCTCTAAATGGTCTGCAACGTGAAAACTCCCAATCGGAAACTGATATGGACTCTGGCCCATGGGGTCCGTGTGTTGTGGCTGGGACAAACAAATTCACACGGACTACAGAAGTCCTATGGAGAAAATGGGACAGCATGGACACCCTCTAAGTGAGAGAGAGGGCCGTGACCCCTGCCTGGACAGGCTTTTATTGCTTTTCTGGATACTTTATATCGAGGATAGTCCTTGTTTACTATGCACAGGTTCACTGTAGGTTTTACAGATAAGAAAGGAAAGAATGTTGCCAACTACTTCAAAGAGAAGAATGTTGCCATCAAGGAAAAAAGTGGTTGAACTGGTTACTCTCCATACTTGGGAGCTTTAGCACAGATTTTAGGAAGTTACTTTAAAGATAATGCAGTAAACATTTGCTGCCTCAATTCAGGGTAAGGGGGTTTTAGCAAAAGAAAGCCTCAAGCCCTGGCTGGTGTAGCTCAGTGGATTGAGCGCGGGCCTGTGAATCAGAGTATCGCAGTTCGATTCCCAGTCGGGACACACATGCTTGGGTTGTAGGCCAGTTCCCAGCAGGGGACACAGGAGAAGCAACCATATATTGATATTTCTCTCCCTCTCTCCTTCCCTTCCCCTCTAAAGATAAGTAAATAAAAATCTTAAAAAAAAAAAAAAGAATGTATCTTCCATAGTTACCTTTTGAATAAGAAAACTAGAGGCTATTTATTGCACTTCTGACCACCAGAACACCCTTGACAGGGCAACTCTAGAGAAGTTTAATCAGGGACAGTAATACTTCCTCCATTGTAAAATGAGAAATTTACCTGGCTGGTGTGGCTCAGTGGATTGAGCAGGGGCCTGTGAACCAGAGTACTGCAGTTCGATTCCCAATCAGGGCACATGCCTGGGTTGCAGGCCGGGTTCCCAGTAGGGAACACATGAGAGACAACCATACATTGATTTTTCTCTCCCACTCTTTCTCCTTCCCTTCCCCTCTCTCTAAAAATAAATAAATAAAAATAACCATACACACACACACAAAATAATAATAATAAAATAAAATAAAATGAGAAAATTAACGATTTTTAAATGTTTTTCTAAAACAATAAAGTTAAAACTCCTTGATTTTATAAACTTAATGGAAGTACATTAGAATCTTAAACTTGAATGCAAAAATGCCTCCGTGTTAAACCCCAGCCTGCCTGTGAAAGTACAAGTGTCGATCGATGACTTGACATAGTTTAAGGTAAAACATCAAGAATATAAGATATTCTTTTGCTTTGACAAAATATTACAGTGAAGTTTCTATCTCTCACTACACACGAATCCATATATACAAACATACATATGTACCCACACACAGAGACTTCAAATCACAATATAACTTAGTAAAATTAAGCACAAAAACTTTGTACTTAATTTACAAAAATTTACACGAAAATCTCTACACCAGGATTTTCAGCATATTAACACAGTCTGTTGATTAAAAAGCCACAACTGCATTAACTCATCTTTAAAGCCCAAGTTTCATACAGACATTTAAGATAAATAAAATACACATATATTTCAAAGACATACATGTGAATTAAAAAAATACATATTACTACATCATTGGTAGTTCAAATATAAGGCAAGAAAAAATGTGTCCCTACTCACCATTCAGAACCTCCTAATGATTTACTAAAATGACTTAAATTCATGCGACTGTTCACAGATGACATTTTAGATCTTGAAAAACCATTAAAATAGAAAAAAGCACCATGCTCTGGTCCTTATATATAGATAGATAGATAGATAGATAGATATAGATATAGATATATTTTTTTCTAAGGATTTTATTTATTTATTTTTTGAGAGTAGGGAAGGGAGAGTGGGAAACACTGGTGCAAGAGATGCCGATGGTCGCCTCTTGCACGTCCCTAATTGGGGACCTGGCCTGCAACACCAGGCCAGGGAATCCAACCAGCGATCATTTGGTTCACAGGTAGGCAACTTAATCCACTGAGCCACACCAGTCAGGGCCTTCAGTAAATATTTTTAAGTTTATTAATTCAAGCTGTCTCAAAATGTTTATTAAAAAGTTACTGTCTACTTTCTGTTGCTCTCCTCAAATCCTAAGCTTTGTCAAAACTGTTGATATTCTAGTGAGTACCTTTCCAGACCATTCTCTGTGCCCAAATATCTGTAAGTGTATACAGTGTCTATATGTAGACATAATTGAGATACTATTATGTATGCATTACCACATGACTTGATTTTTACTTATTCAGTACCTTTTTTGGGTGCTCTTGAAATATATTTCATTTTTTAAAAAATGCTATGGGTGTACTACAATTTATAATTTCCCCAATGAAGGTATATTTACATTGTTTCCAATTTTCACCATTACTGACATATATATCTGCCAAAATACATGAATATTTCTGTAGAACACTTTCGAAGTGTCCAAAATAAAATGACCAATTTTATTTTTCCTACCAATGGCATGGGAGATTGCCCGTGTTTTCACATCTTTGACAATCCTGTTTATCAATCTTTTAAGTGTTTTGCTATCTCATATGTGAAAAATGGTCTCTGAATGATAACGATTTTCTCTGATTACCAGAACACCCCTCATGTTTACTAGCCATTCATATTTCTGGCTCCTATTCTTAGCCTTTTTGGGAGGCACATTTTTATATATTTAGGTGTTATGCCTGCCTTTTAATTTTCCCTACCCTGCCTTGCCATTCCCTAAGTTTCTGACTTTTTTGAAATAAATCCATGGCTTTCAGGCTTTTGTTTCTTGCTTAGAAAGACTTTCCCCCAACAGAAAGTCACTATTTACTCTTTTCATACTTTCTAATTTTGATTTTTACATTTTAACACTTAATCTTCCTGGATATTATTTTTGTGCATACTATAAAGATACAACCTCATGCTTTTCCACATGGATATCCAGTTGTTCCAACACCATTTATTAACTATAAGTCTACTCTTCCCCAGTGATGTGAAAAGCCACTTCATATAGAAAATTTTCATTTACATATATTGTCCCATCTTTGTCCTGTCTTCTAGTTCTAATTCTTCTATTTGTCTGTCACTATGCCAATACGACAGTTGTCATTTCTGTGATTCTATATTATGCTCCAATACCCAGATAGCAAGTCTCTCCTCATCGTTCTTTTCACAAAATTTTTTGCTCATGCCTGTGAATTTCTTTTCCTTATTAAATTTATTTTTATTGCAAAAACACTGAATTTAAAAATTGTTAGAGTACTTGGTTTTGAAAAATTCTAGATATGAATTACTTTCCAAAATGGAAATCTAATTTGAAATCATGATCCGTGGAGGAAATACCATAAATGTAAATTACTACAAAATGAAAATGTAAATGTGGCTGAAGTGTGTGAACAGCAGTTCTTTCCATACTTTATATACCTAATGGTATCAGGAAAGACTAAAGGCTATTTTTCCTATGAAAATGAGAGAACTACTTAGACAAAAAAACTTGAGAAACTCAATACTCTTCTTATTACAGTAGTCCCTCCTTATCTGGGGTTTCATTTTCCATTGTTTCAGTTACCCATGGTCAATTGAAGCCTGAAAATATTAAATGGGAAATTCCAGAAATAAACAGTTCCTAAGTTTGAAAGTGTGTCGTTCTGAGTAGCGTGATAAAATCTTGAAGCATCGCTCCACTCTGCCTGGGATGCGAGTCACTCCTTTGTCCTGCACGTTCACACTGTAGAGCTGCCTGCCTGTGAGTCACTTAGTAGCCATCTGGGCTATCAGGTTGACTGTCTCGGGACCACGATGCTTACGTTCAATTAACCCTCTTTATTGTTATAACTGTTCTATTATTAGTTATTCTTATTAATTTCTTACAGTGCCTAATTTATATATTAAGCTTTATCATAGGTATGTATGTACAAGGATAAAACTATATATAGAGTTCGATACTGTGCACAGTTTCAGGCATCCATTGGGGGTCTTGAAATATAACCCCCCCAGAGAAGGAGGAACATTACCATACAACTAAGTTCACTTAAGATGTCAATTGCCTTCTTAACATAATTACCTAAGGCCTGGCTGGTGTGGCTCAGTGAATTGAGTGCTGGCCTGCAAATCTAAAGGTTGCCAGTTCGATTCCCAGTCAGGGCACATGCCTGGGTTGCAGGCCAGGTCCCCAGTTGGGGACGAGTGAGAGGCAACCACACATTGATGTTTCTCTCCCTCTTTCTTTCTTCCTCCCCCTCTCTTTAAATAAATACATAAAATCTTACAAATAAATAAAATATTTAAAACTATAATTTGTACTTACACTCTTAAAGAATGTAGACTTTTAAAAAAAATCACAAGTAATCTAACCACTGAGCACTAGAACTAATCACATGTAGCACTTTTATATACTTTCTTCTAGAATGTACATGCTTTTATATATATCATGCATATATGTATGTATATGTATATATGTATGTATACACACACACACACATTTTGTTGTTACTGACTATTGTTTTTTTTTAACAGTAAGTTGGTGTCAGAACAAAATTTCAAACCCATCTGATACTTAACTGTTGTGGGATATTATGCAAGTTATTTCCACCAAAGCTCAGTTTCCTTACCTGTAAAACAGGGTACCAATTTTATATGGTTGTGGTGAGGTTTAATAATATCAAATATATAAATATTTTGCATAGCCCCTGACAGGGCTGAAGTCATTTCTACTGGTAGCATTAGCATACAAGTTTACATCTTGTCAGTTTTAACTTGACATTAAATTGGATTTTCCAATATCACTGAATAGTCTCAAAACACTAATGACATAATAGCTCACCCATGTAACTGCGTCATTATTGGACTCAGTTTGTTTCTAATTTTTCAATATGAAAAGTTATTATTTATTCAGTTAAGTGCTCTATACACACACATTATTTGGTTTAATCTTCAAACCAACTCTTCCCTTGGAAATTTCTTTCAATTCCTTTAATCCCAGCAGTGGGAAAAAAAAGATGTTTCCTGTAAGATCTAGAACCATGCAGGTAGGAGAAGTTCCATCTATTTAACAATAGATGTGAACGATAGAAAAAATGATGCATTAAAAGTGACAGGAGTTGTTTCACAACAATGCTAGTAAGCCAACACTACTGAAGTAGACACTGAAAAATACGTAAGATGGTATAGTTAATAACAATGTAACACTGTATTTCATATTTGAAAATGCTCCCACTACAAAAAAAGGTAATTACGTAATGTGATGAAGATGTTAGATGATGCCATGGTAGCAATCACTTTGCAATATATAAGTATATCGAATCAACATGTGTATACCTTAAACTTATGTAATGTTTTATCAGTTATATCTCAGTAAATCTAGAAAAAAATTATTGACATGGTAAACTTTATTACGTGATTTTTTAAGAAAAATTTATTGATTTTAGACAGAGAGGGGAAGGAAGAGATAGAGAAACAATGATTTATTCACCTCATTTATGCATTCATTTTGGTTGTGCCCTGATGGGAGATCAAAGCCCCAACCTTGGCATACCTAGATGACTCTCTAACCAACTGAGCCACCCAGCCAGGGCTAGTATGTCTTTATAACCACACACACACACAAAAGTGTCAACAAGATAAAAGCAGAGTTGGACTGTTGATGACTAATGTACCTAGATGCCAGGAAACAATTTCTTGATTACAGGCACTATTTAGAACACTAAGCTAAACAAAGGGAAATTGCCCTCAATGTTAAGGAAAAAGCTAAGTTTAATAGTATAAAAGGTGAAGAATTTTTTAAATCAGTAGTTCCTACATTTTCCAAAATGGCATGCCTTATAAGTGCAATAAAATTTTTTAATTCTAAAAACTGAAATAGACTTCCGCCAAGATGGAGGCATAGGTGGATGTGCCATGCCTTCTCACACAACCAAGTTTAGAGACAACTAAATATTAGCAACAGAAAACACAGCCAGAACACGGAAAATTGAACTTTTCGGAAGTCCGTTAACAACAAATTCTTCAGCCTGACCAGTAAGGGGCGAAACCAGCGGCTGGCGGCAGGGTTGCACAGGAAAACTCGGCCAGACGGACTCAGGCCCGCGGAATCCAGGCGCAGGGTCGGACGTAATGAGCGACCGAGCGAGCGACCAGGCGAGCGACCGTTGGGGAGACAGCGAGGCAGCGGGGCTGCGTGTTGACTGAGGTGCATTTGTGCATTTGTGCGCGGGCGGACAGGCGAGGGAGTGGGCGGTTGGATTGGGCCGGCAGGTCCCCACTGCAAGCGGCAGTGGAGGGCGCCGCCATTTCCCTGCTCTGACCCCACCTCCACATACAGCGTCATAACCCAGCGACTCTGAGTGGCCCGGCCCAGGTGAACCACCTAAGGCACTGCTCCTCCGCACCCAGTTGTGAGAAGCGGCAGAGGGGGTCGCCATTTCCCCGCTCTGGCCACGCCCCCACATACAGCGTCACAACCCAGCAACCTGGGAATCCAAGGCGCCGCTTCTCACACTTAAAGGGCCCGAACAGACCAAGAATGGCGCAGGAGGATCTCAGAGCCCCAGAGCCAATAGATCTAAGCGATGAAGAAATAGCAAAACTCACAGACGCACAGTTTAAAACATTGGTGATCAGGATCCTCACAGAACTGGTTGATTATACCGACAAATTAGACAAATCTATGAAGGCGAAACTAATTGAAATGAATGGAATTGCACAGGACACCAATAGCAATGAAAAGGAAACTGGGACTCAAATCAATGGAGTGGACCAGAAGAAAGCAAATAATGGCCAAACAGAAAAGGGTCAAGCAGCAAGAATTCAAAGAAATGAGGAGAGTCTTATGAACCTCCAGGACATCTTTAAACGCTCCAACATCCGAATTATAGGGGTACCAGAAGGGGGAAAGGCACAGCCACCAGTGGAAAACTTATTTGAACAAATAATAAAGGAGAATTTCCCCAATCTGGCAAAGGAAATAGACTTCCAGGAAATCCAGGAAGCTCAGAGAGTCCCAAAGAAGTTGCACCCAAGAAGGAACACACCAAGGCACATCATAATTACATTAGCCAAAATTAAAATGAAGGAGAGAATCCTAGAAGCAGCAAGAGCTAAGGGGACAGTCACCTATAAAGGAGTCTCAATCAGACTGTCAGCGGATTTCTCAAAAGAGACCTTACAGGCAAGAAGGGGCTGGAAAGAGGTATTCCAAGTCATGAAATCCAAAGACCTACAACCAAGATTGCTCTATCCAGCAAAGCTTTCATTTAGAATGGAAGGACAGATAAAGTGCTTCTCAGATAAGATCAAATTCAAGGAGTTCATCATCACCAAGCCCTTATTATATGAAATGTTAAAGGGACTTATCTAAGAAAAAGAAGTTAAAGAAGCATGAACAGTGAAAGGACAACAAACTCACAGTTATTAACAACCACACCTAAAAGGAAAGCAAACTAAAAGGACAGCTAGATCAGGAGTGGAAACATAGAAATGAAGATCTCAAGGAGGGTTAGCAACAGGGGAGTGGTAGGAGGAGAAGGGGGAGAAGGTACAGAAAATAAGTAGCATAGACAGTAGATAGAAAATAGAAGGGGGGCAAGAATAGCATGGGAAATATAGAATCTAAAGGACTTGAGACGCATGGTCATAAACTAAAGGGGGGTAATGGTGGGGATGAGGGGTAGGGTGGAGGGGAATAAAGGGAGAATAGAACAACTGTAACAGCATAATCAATAAAAAAATTTTAAAAAAATAAAAAATAAAAACTGAAATAATATGTGTCTCTACCTCAAGTGTACATAATACTTCTTAAGTTTGGTTTTCTAAAATAACAATGTAAGATTCAAGCCCTGACCACTGTGGCTCAGTTGGTTGCCTACTGTCCAGCAAAGCAAAAGGTCACCAGTTTGATTCCCAGCCAGGGCACATGCCTGGGTTGCAGGTTTGGTCGCAGATCAGGGTGCATATGAGAGGCAACCGATCTATGTTTCTTTCTCACATTGATGGTTCCCTCTTTTTCTCCCTCCCTTCTCCTCTCTCTAAATATAAACACACTCTTTTCAAAAGATTCAAATTAATGCGTTCTTAAGAAACTTTACCTTATTAGCTTCTATTGTCACTATTCGAGTCAGAAATTTCATCATAATTGTTGGTGCCACAGGGTTGAAACTGTCAAAGTTTTATACAAGAAAATGGTTAAATGATTAACTGAAAACATAATGTGTATGTTAACATCTTAGGCAGAAATTTCATTCTTACCTAATGTTTGATATAGCACACTCTTCTTGAATTTCTTTGGGAAACAGTAACCTTTGATTACTATCTCCACTGAGACTGTCAGAGATTATAAATATCAGGGGACATCGACCGATCTGTACATACGTCCTAAATTAACAACATAGAGCAATGTTAAAATCTAAGCTACTTACCATTTAATTTGGAATTTTAGAAAGCTTCACTGAAACTCACCTTAGAACTTAATGTAAAGTATGAGAATCTCGATAAAACTGGTTAGGTAAATCCTACTGAAAATACATCATAAGTACCTGTTCAGTTTTATTCCCATGTAAATTTAATTTCAGATTTATATTTACCAAGACAGGAAAAAATGCTATCCACTCCATGTATTATAACCAGAACTTTTATAGAAGGGAAATATGAAATAACTAATATTCTCAACAGTAATATCCATTAATGGAAAACCTAATTTTCACATTAAATTTCTTAGGGTGATTGCTAGTTAAGAGTATTATTACTAAGACATCATTTTCCAAATATTTACTTGGCTTTTCTATACTTAAGCCATAAAATTTTTAAACCCCATTAACCTAAAGCCATGCTATTCAAGTTAACAGAATAGGTTTTTAGGTTTCTGCTATATTAAAGCTTTATGTTATATTTTACCACTATTAATACAAAATATATCTTGCAATTGTTTACAGTTACTGAAGGTTTTCAAAAGTTGTACGTACCTCAACCAGAATTATCTTCTTATCACTTCTCAGATCATCTCCAACCATTTGTAGTTTGTTATATTTTGTTGCTCTCAGTAGAAACTCTTTAAAAACTGCTATCTGAGACTGATAGGGAAATACATGGAAGCTTGATTCTGAAAGGGAACATATTTAACCCTTTTATTTTCAACAACTTATATACACATTAGTGTTACACCCATATATATACCTCAATTAATACACATGCAAGAAGAGCTTACAATCCTATAGACTGTCCAAATTTCAAACCGGATATCCATTTCAAAAGGCAAGAGTCACGGATATCAGGAACTGCTCCACACCAGTGAACGTGCTGTGGAGTCAACGCACTTCAGGATGCAGCTGTCATCCCACACAAATGTAAAAATATTTAGGAGTTTGCGTACCCAATGAAGACTCTGCAAATGAGCGAGTGACTATAAATAAAATATTTTCAATAATAAAGGTTTAACAACAAAAGTAGAATGACTGATTGGTAAACTTGGCAATGTGGGAAATTCCCCACACAGAAGACTTTTTTTATATAGAAGACTGTTTATGAAGACTTGCTGAATATATTCAATGGTAATGTTCCTGTTTAAAAGCAGTAAAACTTTAGGAATTCAGGATACTAGTAACATAAACAGTGTGCATACTGAGGATATAATACGCACAGAGCATATTAAAGAAAATAGCAGAGAAGGGATTTTTGAAGAATATTCCACATTAAAATAGAACTGTCCTTGCCCTGGCTGGTGTGGCCCAGTGAATTGAGCACTGGCCTGTGAACCAGAAGGTTGCTGGTTCGATTTCCAGTCAGGGCACACGCCTGGATTTCGAGCCAGGTCCCCAGCAGGAGGTGCACAAGAGTTAAACCACACACTGCTGTTTCTCTCCCTCCCTTCCCTTCTCTCTAAAAATAAAAAATTAAAAACAGTAAGATTTTCCTTTCATAGAACTCCTTTCACTTCAAAGTAGCCTAAGGGATTTAGCCACCCCTAACTTAGTTATAGTAACAATAAGAAAAACTATTTTGCTAAAAGCTAAAAATGATTGTGCTGGTGTATTCAAGCAAAGATGTGAAATGATTATATACCACATCTTTAAATTGGTACATTACTATTTTTTTAAACAGTAAAATTTTTGAAGATTTTATTTATTTATTTTTAGAGAGAGTGGAAGGGAGGGAGAAAGACGGGGAGAGAAACATCAATGTGTGGTTGCCTCTCACACATCCCCAACTGGGGACCTGGCCCAAAACCCAGGTATGTGCCCTGACTGGGAATCAAACCAATTAATTCTATAAATATTTATCAAATGTCTGGTACAAGCAGACTACATTTCACATAAATGCTAGCTGAAGCAAGCCAGCTTTAGATAAAATAAGATCATCTTATTTCCTTACCTTTAGTGTAGCTTCTACTAATTCTTCAGTTTTTACATTATGCCCCTCCCAAGGACTACTTAGTAGCCAAATTAAAACAACTAAACCTCAGTTGGATTAAGGAGGTAACATTTGAAACAAATAAAATATATCTTTTATTTACCTGTTTTGTTTGTCTCTCTAAGACCTCAGCTTTTAACCATGTTTCAACTTCTTCAATTTTCTTTTTGTGCACGGCAAGTTCATGCTAAAAATTTCAAGTTTAAAATAAAACATTTTAACTCAAGGGTTTTTGGTACATCAGTGCAGATTAAATTAAACATTTTAAAACTAGAGCAAACAATTAAACTGACAAAAAAAACTGATTACACTTAACAACTGATGCCATCATTTGGAAATCTGAGTAGGTTTGGATTATAAAATTTTTTAAAATCCTTTAATATATTTTGGGAAGGGAATAAATAGCACGGGGTCTTACATTTAGCAATAAATAAATAAATGAATAAAATAAACAGATCAATTCTACATTCGTGTTAAATTTGATGTAAGACTACCAATGGTACCACTTCAGAATGACTGTTGAGAAAACTCTGAGCTTTGGTATATAAAACCCTGAAATTATTGTTTTTTCCAAATCATTTAGCAAGATTTTATGAATAACAACCGGAAAATGCACATCCTTCTCCTTCCTGAAATAAAACTATGTTTGTTTGCTACTTAGTACCTGAGTTTCTGGCTTGTATTTATCCACCCATGGTTCATTTTCAGACAGGTAGTTCTTTGAGTTTTCTAGAGCATATATCTGTTCTGAGGAAGACAGTGTTGCTCTTTTCCGACTTGGAAATGAGCTACTTTCTAATGTGGAAGGCACATTCTTTCTTCTATGACTTGGGTTATTCACACTGAATGATGTGGCAGTAATAGCAGGGATGCTTGTATTCTCTGAAAAGTCATCAAATGATGGGTCTACCCAATCTGTTACCTGAAAAAGAATCACATAAATACTATTACATTTTTTTAAAAGATTTATTTATTTATTTATCTTTAGAGGGGAACGGAAGGAGAGAGGGAGAGAAATATCAATGTATGGTTGCCTTTTGTGCGTCCCCTGCTGGGAACTGGCCTGCAGGGAACTGGTCTGCAACCCAGGCATGTGCCCTGACTGGGAATCGAACCGCGATTGTCTGGTTCACAGGCCCCCCGCTCAGTCCACTGAGCTACACCAGCCAGGGCTTAAATACTATTACATTTATTGCATCTATTCCCCATATAATTTAACTAGTCTGTTTTAAAAAATGTTTATTTGTAATATATAAAATAAAAATCTCAAAAGGTAGCTGTTTAAATAAAACTGATTCCAGGCCTGGCCAGGTGGCTGAGTTAGACCATTGTTCCATACACCAAAAAGGCTGCAGGTTTGATCCCAGTTGGGGCACGTACAGGAGGGAACCGATACATGTCTCTCTCTCTCTCGCTCTCTAAAAATCAATTAAAAAAAACATATACTTGGGTGAGAATAAAAAAGAAGAAAGCTGACTTCATATATATCAGTTATTTTTGTACTTTACAGTAAGTTCAAATGCATACTTGTCTACTTGACCATGGTTATGAATACCATATAAAAGAATATAGAATACAAATTTAATTGTTTTTATTACTGTAACTTTCCCAGGGTAAAGAGTAGTCTGATTATTTTAAACACATGTAGGACTGAAACATAAATATTTAAAGTACCTATAAAAAAAGCAAAAGAGAGAAACATTACTTTAACCATGTACAACAGTGAGAAGAGTAATACTTCCATGTTAACCAGTTAACACATTACACTTCATACATGAAAACAATCCCTATTAGCTTTAAGACTTAGTGAGGATATAATTTAAGAATCCTGATACTATGAGTAATTTGTAATATGTCTTGATTATATTCACTCCTCTTTTAAGGACAGAGAGTTAGAAATGTTATCATTCATTGATGAAGAAATGAAACCTCTGGGGAAAAAATTCAGTCATAGCTACCTGATTCATTTCTTCCTCTACAAAAGACTGTCACTATTACTATAATATTGGTCCCTTTCCTCTATTTTTAAGAGTACATACAAATTATGTTATAGTAATCCTTTTGATAGGAATCCTGATCTACGTGTTACATATAAATTTTATGGCTTTATTTCTGACATAAATGTAGACTACCATTTACCGAAGGGGGGGAAAAATAGAGAGAAACAGCAAATTTAAATCATTTACTTAAGATCAAAGATGAAGCAGCCCTGTCTCGTTTGGCTCCGTGTACTGAGCATCTGAAGAACAGAGGGTCACTGGTTGGACTCCCAGTCAGGACACATGTCTGAGGTGCTGGCCAGGTCCCCAGTTGGGGTTGTGTAAGAGGGAACTGATAGATGTTTCTCTTTCTCTCTTTCTTCCTCCCTTCACCTGTCTCTAAAAAATAAAGTTTAGGCCTGGCTGGTATAGCTCAGTGGATTGAATGCAGGTCTGTGAACCAAAGGGTCATGGCTCGATTCCCAGTCAGGGCACATGTCTGGATTGCAGACCAGGTCCTCAGCAAGGGGTGCACAAGAGGCAACCACACACTGATATTTCTCTTTCTCCTTCCCTTCCCCACTCTCTGAAAATAAATAAAATCTAAAAAGTAAAAAAAAAATTTTTTTTAAATTTAAACATATCAACCACTAGGAAAACAGCTCTTTGAGTTTGAGCATGATACTGTCTGACCTTCAACCTACTTTGCCTCCTAACCTTGCTGAAAACTAGTTCACTGAACCTTAGGACTTCTAAGAGGCAGGGCTTGTTGTTAAAGTTGAACACCACTACAACTCATACTTTTCTTTTCTTCTACTGCTCTTCTGTGAATAGCATAGTAAATATGGTTTCAAAATTAAGGTTGCACTTTCAGTGTATAGTTAACAATATATTATGAGACTTTTTAGATCACTAATTACAACAGATATTGGGTACCATTACACTGATAGCAGTAAAAAATTAAGAACATGTACAAAAATGTAAATCTTTTTCGGCAATTGTATGACCATTTTAGTGTATCATACCTTTGTGGAAGGCACCTTTCGCCTAAGAAAAGCTTTTGACATTATAAACTTTAATAGTTCCGATCCATAGCATACAACCTGTAGTATATTAAAGTATAATTCACCTAGGAAACAAAAAGAAAAAATTCTCGATTAAGAAAAAACAGACCCGAACCAGGTAGCTCAGCGGGTTAGAGCATCACCCTGATAGCCAAGGTTGTGGGTCTCATCTCCCATAAGAGAACGTAGAAGTATCAACCAATAAATGCACAACTAAGTGGAACAACAAACAAATTGATGTTTCTAGCTCTTAAATCAATAAAAAAAAATTTTAAGAAAAAAACACCTGAGTCTACTAATTGATATATGATACAATCAACAGCATGTGCTAAAGCTCAAGACCAGTGAGAAAAAACATAATAAACATAGATGCAAGTATCGAAATGCTAAAATAAATTTTCATTTTAATGACTGTAACCTATGTCAAATAATCTTATTCATGGTGCTATAAAGTATTTCACATGAACTCAATAATTAGAGAAAAGAGAAAAACCACATATTTTGCACCTACCTTTTGTTATTAAGAAAAATTAGAAATATTATCTGTGCTGGTTTTATATGAAAATTAAAATTTCCTTGTTTTAAATCAGGTGGTTTTCATTGCCAATTTTTCTTAAAAGAAAAAAAACTTTTACACAATGAATTCAAATTTATCACTCACGTTGGACGAAGACTTTAAATCTCACTGTACATTTTTCTTTAACTGGTTTCCTTATTTATACATATTAGGAAGTTTTTGACAGCAGTTTCCTAACTTTCAATATTCTGCATTGTTTATACAAACTAGTAAATTCACCGATTTTAAGTTAGCCAGAGGGAACTCTACGAATGTATAAATTGGAAAGTACATTGGACTCTTACAGTTTAGAGGCACATATAACGTGTAAATACTTCCACACACTAGAAAATAAATCGTACACACACAAATCGTTCGCGATTTAAGAAGTTTTTATTTTGGAGGTTCAAAGAGGTACATAGATAGAAAAAACATCTATTTGAGTAAATATAGCTGGCAGATCAAAATGATAGACTCGGGCTGTTGTTAGGGTAAAAACTCCAAATCATTCTTTGACAATGACAATTAGCTCCTTTATAAAGCAGGTAACTGCTCCTAATGATGCCACGTTCCGGAAATGAGACGTCACAGGTAGAAGAGAACTTCGAGAGTATTTCTAGCAGACCCGCACTACCCTACACACTGCGCAGGATATAATAAGCTCAGAGAGTGGTGCAAGCGAGGCGGCTAATCAGCAGACAGCCGAGATAGGCTCACGTGCCTCGGCTCCAGGGTAGTGGTCGGCGCCCCCACCCTTCTAATTTTCAAATGACAGGGGTAAGTGGGGAGGAAGAGCAATGAGATTCCAGGAAGACCTGCACGCAGAAAGGAACTCATGGACATATTTACACACCACAGCCGCAACCACGGCGGCCTTACTGGCCGGGAGCTGCATGCCCTCACGGGGGAAGAAAAGCAGAGGAGCTCGGGTATTGCACCAGGTGGAAGGGCACCGCAGAGCCACGCCGAGGTCCCACCCACCAGGGACTTTCCACGCTCTAGGGCGCTTCTGCGACACAGCCTGAAGGGCGGGGGCAGCCAAAAGGCAGGGTGACTTAGGCATCCAGCGCATTGCCTGACTCGAATGTGGTTACCACTCCATTTCCCTGCCTCGACTGTGCAATGAAAGTGAGTCAGAGTAGGCCCGGTAACGGTAACAAAGGGTTGGTGGCTGGAAAGCAAATATGGGTGGAGAGCAGCGCGCAGGGCCCCCGGGGCAAAGGCGCTTGCCAAGCCCGTCCCTTCCCGCCCCTTCCGGCCTTTTCCGGTTGTCTTAAGAGCCTTTACACCTAGTTCTGCAGAGCCGTCGCCGTTAGGACCATGTTACTTCCGAACATTCTTCTCACCGGTTAGGGCGCGCGCCGTGACACGGAGGGGATGGACAGTGGGTCGGGTCAGGGTTCTGAGTTCTTTGGAGCCTCGGGCGTCCGAATGGGGAGGGCCCGGAGTTTTGTTCCCATGCTTGTGGCCGCCCCGTGGCCTGGCAGTTGTCAGGTCCCCACACCGGCCCTCGTGGTCGGTCGGGGGGTAGGGCGGGGCTGCAGAACATCTGTCTGGCTGGCGGAGGTTGCTCGCGAGGTGGTGAGGGGTAAACCTGCCCAGCTCCCCTTTCTGGCAAGCTGACTAATCTCTCTAAACCCGGTTTTTGTTTGGTGGATGTTGACTGTTAATTTTGTTTGGCTGGGTTGTCTTTGGGTTTTAGAGAGGTCACATTAGTAGGTCTGTGACTGATGGATGTTTAGTTTTGAGGCCTTAGTGGGCGGCCTTTCATTTTCCCTTTGTATCTGAGAGTCAGCTTTGGGTAAGAGTTCGGGTGTTTGTGTTGTATGGTGATTACTTTGCTATGTTTGTTTGCTGAGTTAGCATCAGAGACTGTTTTTCTTCCAAGAAGAAAACAAGGCTATTTTCTGAGTACTCCTGGTCGTTTCTCGTACAGACATGTGAAGTTCCCGCGAAGGCCCTTTCGGTTCTTTGGATCCATACTCGGAGGAGCCTGTTACATGTGAGGAGTACTAAAATGCTACATAACGGAGATGATATTTATTGGGGGAAGGGAGCTATAGTTTCTATTGTTTAAAAAAACATAAGTTTGTTGGCCGCGCACAATTTTTATGTGTCTGAGAGCTGCAAATTAATCTCAACAGATTAGTATTTAGCCATTAAGACTCCTTAAGGGGAAAATTGTACAACATCCAAATTCATTGAGGCAGTCAGTATCTTGGTTTTGAATATTAAGCCATAGTGTCAAAGATTTGTATGTGAGCATTTTATTGAAAACATGGTGTGTCCAGGATGCAAACATGGTGTATTATACGGAAACTTCAAGTGGACGTCATTGTCTTCTATATAGAGATTTGATTTATTCTTGTTATCTTGGGTTGTAATGATTTTTATTCACTGGCATTAAACTTGAACAGCTGAAAATTATGCATTTGATTATCTTGAAATCCAGTAGATATTAAAAAGGGAAAGGGAAGAACAACAGTGTGTAGTGTCACTGTTCTGTAACAGTGTGCCATGGATGTACAAGGAAACGAATGTACAGTGTATGTACATAGGTATATATGCAGGTTATATACCAGTACGTACACCTATGCAGTATGCTATGGCGTGTACATATGTGTGAAAGTTTACACAAACATATGCATAGGACTTCAAGAATCTTGTTTATAAGGAAGACTATAGAGACTCCTTAGAGGAAATGAGATTTGTTTTTCATACTGCTTAATTTTTTTGTGAACAATTCATTAATTTTTTTAAAAAGCGATAATAATTTATTTGAGATGGCTAGTTTTACTCTGGGAACTTCCACAGTGGTGGCAAGAGGTCTCTGAATTGGTATCAGAATTGCCCGAGTCCCACTTCTGGCAGAATCAGATACACTGGGTGAGAGTCTGGCATCCAACAGGCTTTGGGTATGTTAATTCAAATAGTGTTGCTAATTACAAAACTTTTCAATTCCGAGATATTAAGAAGGGCAGGTAGGTGGCCAAATGCTAATAATCATTTCATGAACAATATTTTCTGTGGCTTGTCTTACAGGTACACCAGGGGTCGGAAAAACAACGCTAGGCAAAGAACTTGCAGCAAGATCAGAATTGAAATACGTTAATGTGGGTGATTTAGCTCGAGAAGGTAAGGGACATTTTGGTGTTGTTTTTAAAGAGAGAGAGAGAGAGATAGATAATGGTGTATTAGTACTATATGCGAGAGGGTACAACAAGCAGAGGAAGATTATCATTAAGGAATTTATGCTGTATTGGGGACCCATAATAATAGAAAATAGTCATACCTCAATACTTGTCAGCTTCAGAAGTAATCAAACCCTGTACTCATTGCACTTTGATCAGAAAAAATGTTTCCTCACTCGGCGCCTGCTCTGGACTCATTGTACTTGCTAGGACTCGTATGAGTCACGATCCTGACCTGCAAGAGAAAATGTTTTCTTGTTTGGTACTCGTCATTTTTGGCATTTTTCACAAGTTCCAGAACAAATTACCGGTAATGACAAGTAGCAAGGTGCTACTGTATTAAATGTCTAAAGTTGTGTCCTAGTTATTTTGACAATTACATAGCCCGCTGATTGGCTAGCAGTTCTTGTGGATAATAATAATTGGGAAGGTTTTCATGAAGAGATTGATTGGACTTAGGAGAGGTAGAATTTGAATATAAGGAAGAGGGAGAATGTTTTGAGATGGGTGAACAGGTAAAGGTTCAGGTGAGGCCAAGTCTGTCTATGGAACTGATTATATTGATCTCACTGCGAGGAAAGAGTATTCTGAACTCAGGTAGTACAACATGATTATCTTATGATAGTTTCTTAGATTAACTTAATAGTTGCATGTCTGCGTGAAATTGCACATATTCTACAATGATACATGTTTTTACTTATTTTACCCTGTTTTCCCCCAGTCTGTATCATTCTCTTAATATGTCTTCATCTTTTTATATTCTATTATGAATGATTTGTACAGGGTAGAAACTCAGGAAATTTAAGCAAAGGGAACTTGAAGTAAAGGGAACTTGAAGTATTTTAAAAGTTGGAATATTTTTAAAAATATGACGTTTAGAACATTGTTTTAAGTTCCTAGCAGTTGCTACTAAAGTAACTATTTCAGCTTTGATCTAATGTACATATTTTTTAAAAATAATCTAAAGTCTGATCACCGGATATCATGGAGTCTGGCAAGATGGCTTCCCCCAAGAGCATGCCGAAAGATGCACAGATGATGGCACAAATCCTGAAGGATATGGGGATTACAGAATATGAACCGAGAGTTATAAATCAGATGTTGGAGTTTGCCTTCCGCTATGTGACCACAATTCTAGATGATGCGAAAATTTATTCAAGCCATGCTAAAAAAGCCACTGTTGATGCAGACGATGTGCGATTGGCAATCCAGTGCCGTGCTGACCAGTCTTTCACCTCTCCTCCCCCGAGAGATTTTTTATTAGATATTGCAAGGCAAAGAAATCAAACCCCTTTGCCATTGATCAAACCATATTCGGGCCCTAGATTGCCACCTGACAGATACTGCTTGACTGCTCCAAACTATAGACTTAAGTCTTTACAAAAAAAGGCAGCAACTTCTGCAGGAAGAATAACAGTTCCACGGTTAAGTGTTGGTTCAGTTACTAGCAGACCAAGTACTCCCACACTTGGCACACCAACCCCACAAACCATGTCAGTTTCAACTAAAGTAGGGACTCCAATGTCCCTCACAGGGCAAAGGTTTACGGTACAGATGCCCGCTTCACAGTCCCCAGCTGCTGTAAAAGCATCAATTCCTGCAACATCAGCAGTTCAGAATGTTCTGATTAATCCATCATTAATTGGGTCCAAAAACATTCTTATTACCACCAATATGGTGTCATCACAAAATACTGCCAGTGAATCATCAAATGCATTGAAACGAAAACGTGACGAAGATGATGATGACGACTATGATAATTTGTAATTGAGCTTTGATGCATGTAACATGTATACTTGGTCTTGAATCCACTGTACTAAGATTAAACATGCATGCTGGGCATTTTCAAGTTGTGTTTTAGAAAACTTAAATAGTATTTAATGAGTAAATATAGTTAACCATAGTTTTTAATTGAGATATATTGTATTTTCTTTAATATAATTCCTAATGGTTTTTCATCAGCCTTTAAGTGTAAGAAATAAAGTTGCTGTTCATCAATTTGATTGTTCGTACTTTGACAATTACATTTTAGAAGCTATTTTAACCCCCATCACCAACAGAAATAATAGTTGTAACAAGTTCAGTTGTTGCGGTCTTTATTCATAACCACTAGAGTGTCATCTCTAATGTCTTCAGATGTTTAAATCACACTGTGATCTTTGGTGTATAAGTCATTTTTAGGGGCCATTCTATCAAACTATTAATGTATAACCATGTTTCCTTTTTGGAGAGAATAGTGGATCCTCATCTGTTTCGATTTATCTTCTTCAACTGCCCAAGTTCTTCCTAGGTCCTCTTTATCTCTGATTATATTTATGAACCCTAATGTGTCTCCCAGTAACTCCCCACTTTAAAAATTTTTTTAGCTCTAGCCCGGTAACTAACTTGGTGAGTGTGTCATCCCAATACATGAAGGTTGAGGGATCAATCCCCAGTCAGGGAACATACAAGAATCAACCAAGGAATTAATGAAGCGAACAGCAAAGTGATGTTTCTCTCTCCCTCCCTTTGTCTCAAATTTTAAAAAAAATTTTTTCAGTATCCCTTTTGCAGGCCAGTTCTCTGCATTTTTGCTTGCCACGCACACACACACACACACATTATTAAGAGAGAAGGGAAGGGAGGGAGAAACAGGGAGAGAAACATCATTGTCTACTTGCCTCTCATGTATCTCCCCCACTGGGGACCTGGCCTGCAACCCAGGCATGTGCCCTGACTGAGAATTGAACTGGCGACCCTTTGGTTCCTAGGCCCACACTCAGTCCACTGAGCTATACTAGCCAGGGCAGCTTGCCATATTCTTGATGTAAGTCACTCCAATGCTTTTATTTTTAATCCAGGTCTGGCATTTAAATTTTAGTTAATGAAACTCAGTTCATTATTTGCTGTTGTACATAGCTAGAAGGTCTTCATTATATACTTATGTGAAATCTGGTTTTCTTTCTTTGCCTGTTGAACTTTACAGTGTCTGGCAAGTGATTTCAGAGTCACAGTAGTCATTTTCAGTCATGTCTGCCAGTTCTCATCTCACCTACTCAGGTTAACATCTAAACTTAATGAAATTGCTATATAATCTACATGAATAGCATTGCGAGGAACAGTAATGCTAGAACCATTGGGTCCTCTCCTATTTGTGTTCACACCATCTGAGCCACTTGTGTGTCCATCTAATGGTGTGTAATCTCAACCATTTTATTGATGACATGAAATTTAATCTATAGAGGAAAAGTATGCTTCCTTCATATAATGTCACTTGAAAGATGTCTGGTCTGAATTGACATGGTGTTGGCTGAGGTACTTTGTAAGATTTCTCATAAGGTACCATATTTCTTAATGCCAATTAGCTATATCTGAGAATCTCGTTAGACAATATTCTGAGACATCCAGCTTGGTTTTTTTTTTTTTTCAAATGGTGATGTAAGGAAATCGTGCAGTCATCTATAAAGTAGTGGTTCTCAGGTCGGGGTGATGATGCCCTTCAGGGGACATTTTTGGTAGTCACAAGTGGGGTTTGGGGAATTGCTAGTGACATCTGATGTCACAGGGCAGTGATTCTGCTGAACATCCCACAGTTCACACCTTCCACTCCCATAACAGAATCCTCAAGCTCCAAGTGTTAGTGGTAGTTGAGGTTGAGAAGCTCTGCTATAAATGAGACTTTATTTTATTTATTTATTTATTTATTTATTTATTTATTTATTTATTTATTTATTTTAAATGAGACTTTAAAGAAAAGGAAACTGGCTTTAAACAAATGTCTAAATGGGTGTCTGTAGCCATCCTAATAATCATATCGAATTGCTGTATTACAGTTGACCCTTGAATAACGGGTTTCAATTGCACGGGTCCCCGCTATACATGGATTTTTTGATTGACATGTGCAGTTCAGCTCCATGGTTGGGAATCTGTTTATGTGGAGGGCTGACTAATTGTACATGGATTTTTGAGTTTGTGGGAGGTTAGTCCCCCTAATCCCTCCATTGTTCAAGCGCCAACTGTATTTCTAGAGATCCTTATGTCATTTGGAACCCAGGCAGGAGAAATTAGTTGGGAAGTTAAGGTTAAAACTATCAGGAGTCCTAAACACTGTGTAACTAAGAATGCTTTTATTATCCCTTGTTGGGGAGCTTTGTCTGCAGAGCCCTCTGTCTGCTGCAGATGAGAATAAGTCTACCAAGACATGCTCTGCTTGGCCAGTCTCTCAAAGGAGAAGAGCCAGGAACCTTTTCCTCCATGAGTTTTTATTGGGTTCAGTTTGCACAGGAATACAGGTAAAGCTCATCAATCACTGTCAGGCAGTAAGGATCAAACAATAGGTAACATACAAAGAACTAGGAGAGCTTATTCTGACTCAGGGTCATTAGCTAAAGGACTTTAAACTTTGGGGAAGAAACTCTTTTCATCCTTTGACCCTTATCAGAAAACGGAGGAAAATCTTAGCAAAGCAGGTTTCACAAGATTTTATGCATTCTTTCTTAGGCCTGATCACCCCAGGGGACTTCCTGTTCCTGCCCAGAGCTGCACCACTCTCCCACATTGTTTCAGGCTTATGTCAGGCAGGTGAAGTAAGGCAGCCAAGATTAGGAGACTTGTCTAAGACAGAATGAGACTCGGGCTAGGTCAGAACTGAGGGGTGAGGGTCCATCACCCCTTTTTTCTATGGCTCCCCAAGTCCTTCCCTGAGGGCCCCTTCATGACCATGCCTGTCTTAGGTCATCCCTCCCTTGAGGAATGTCATTGGCTGGCTGACAGGTCATCCAAGGGAAGCCAAGCAGGGTGAAATAAAGGCAGCAGCAGTGGCGCCCTGCCAGAGAGAAGCTTTGTCTCCTTAGTGGCTTGTGATTGCAAGGTCTCTCACTCAGCCTTAGCCATAGGGGGTTACAGCTTCTGAAACCAGGCAGGGTGGTTCCCAACAATCCCTCTTCTAGTCTCTCAGATTCCTCCTCACTTGATATCCTTTCCAATATGCAATCATTAAATTACATTTACCAGCATCCTTAATTTTCCTGCCACCATTTTTTCCGTCTGAAGCCTCAAGGTTCCTAGTCTCTGTGGGTCCAGACAAAGTAATATTATATTGACAGTGGATCCATTTCAAATAGAAGTTGTAAAGCACAGCTGAACCCTCAACACTTGTAATCTTGCTCCGTTTCTAACCTAGCAGTGGGCAAACTGCTGCTGTTTTTACAGGATCCACTAGCTGAAGACTGACGTACAAAGCCTGAAGTATTTGTTGTCTTGCCCTGTCCACAAGTTTGCCATTCTTGCTCTAGTCTCTTTTGTGTCCCATCTTTTTCTTCCACTGCAACCCTGTGAAACGACTCTCCACTTGCTCTGCACACTGTTCTCTCCCAGTCTTTGCATCTGACCCTCTCCCCCCACCATATACCTCTTTCCCTCATGATTTCACTGCAGACATCTTGTAATTCTCTCTCTAGTAATCTCACTCAGGACTGGCCACTCCCTTTCACTGATGACTCTAAGTTTATAACTAACAGCCCAGTTTCTAGACACCTAATGGTAGCGATAGTACCCAGACATTTCCAAATTAGCATGTTTAAAAGCACATGCTTCAAAGTTATCCCTGACTCTCCTTGCCCTTTCCTGATTCCTATCCTGCACATATACAAACACACTGACACACTGCATGGATCAGTTGGCCTTCAAATCTTGATAGTTTGAAAAATCCTGATAGACTAAAACAACTGGTGTGTTCCTATGGTACCCGTAATCCATTCTCAAGACCATTTGTGCTGAATCTCCTTCAGTGTCTCTTACCTTTCTCCTCTACACCATCATGTCCTTTAAAAAACAGAGAATGGGACCCTGGCTGAGTAGCTCAGTTGGTCAGAGCATCATCCCAATGTGCCCAGGTTGCAGGTTTGATGTCAGTCAGGGCACATATAAGAACCAACCAATGAATGCACAAATAAGTGGAACAATAAATCAATATTTCTCTTTCACATTAATAAATAAATTTCTTTAAAAATGGGGAGTGGGAATAACATGACCTGCTTTTTACTGATAAAGGCCATACATCCTCCTTAATAAAGTATAGGAGATTAGGAACTTGCCTGTCTACCCTCAGCCTTACCTGCAGCCGCTGTCCAGTATGTCCCCTTCAGTCTGCCCACAGTGCACTACTGTTTCTCATCACGCTAGGAAATTTCCACATCCATGTCTTTATACATGTCATTTCCGTACACGTAGATGCGTTACCTACCTTACAAATAACTCTAGAAAGCCCAACTCAAATGTCACATTTTTGGTGTTAACTTCTCTAAGCAGCATTTACTACTCTTTTCTCTACATAAAAGGCCAAGTATCAAAACACTCTATCCTTCTAAACCAATTAACATCTTGTACTTAGTAAGTTTCTTGGATTGAGGTAAGTATGTTCTCAGAGGGAAGATATCTGGAGATGTCTGAAATATTGGCAATAGTCTCGAAACAGATAACTAGCATCCCAGTATCTTCCAAAAACACCTTTCACATACTGTATACATTCTAGAATGGCAGTTAAAGTAAACATGATTTTACAGCTTGACAAATGACAGCTAGGAAGGTCTTTTAAGGTAAGAACTTAGCCTTTTCAACTCTAGACCCACAATGAGTATTTTTTCCTGGAAGTAATACATCTTTAAGTAGGTTATAAAACTTTGTTTAGAAAACTGAATAATTTTTTAAGCTTTGGTAATTAAAGCAAGCCTTTTCATGTTTGCTAGATGAAGATTGTACATATCGATGACTATAAATTTGATCTCGGTTGAACCTTCTGAAGTAGTATAAATTTTTCTGCTTTTTTTTGAAATTTAGAATAAAGTTTAGAATCCATTCATGTCTCTCCATTTCCCATGGTACATGTTATAATCATCATTCACCCAAAATTCTGCAGTAGCTTCGATGTGGTATCTGTGTTGCTGGAGATTTGCTTCCTTCCAACTCTTTACAAATCAAAATGATTTTTAATTGAATTTATTGAGGTAACATTGGTTAATAAAATTATATAGGTTTCTTTCTTTAACTTTTTTGCTGTGACTGGTATGACTCAGTGGCTTCCGCACCAGGCTGTGAACCAAAGAGTCGCTGATTCAATTCCCACTCAGGGCACATACCTGGGGTGCAGGCCAGGTCCCCAGAAGGGGGTGCACTAGAGGCAGCCACACATTGACGTTTCTCTCCATTTCGCCCTTCCTCTCTCTCTAGAAAGAAGTAACAAAATATAAAAAATAATAATTTCGTTTGTATCCTCACTTGAGGACATTTTTTGTCTTGCTAATATTTAATTTTATTTTTTAAAATAAAATAAACATGCCAGAACCCAGGCATGTGCCCTAACTGGGAATTGAGCCAGCAACCCTTTGGTTTGCAGGCTGGTGCTTAAGCCACTGAGCCACACTAGCCAGGGCTTTCCCCTTGCTTTTAGAGGGAGGGGGAGAGAGAAATACCAATGCGAGAGAGAAGCATCAATTTGTTGCCTCCTGCACATACCCAGACCTGGAGTCAAATCTACAGCCTAGGTATGTTCTCTGACCGGATGTCAACCCCGCAGCCTTCTGGTTATGGGATGACGCTCCAACCAACTGAGCCATACCAGCTGGAGCAGACTACCCAATATTTATTTCTAGAACTTTATTTCATTATATAGTATTTCATCAAGTTGTTATATCAAAATTTAACTTTCCCTTTTGTTGAACATTTTTAACCATCACAATCTTTCCGATTAGAAATTAAATGACAGGAAATCTGAATGGGTATATTTTTGTTAAAAAATTTTTTTAATTTAAAAAATACATGTCCAGAGTTGATTTACCATCTATGTACATATGTAATTAGCCTAACAGATTCCTGTTAAGGAATATAAAGGCTCACTTTGCACCCCTTTAACAGGTGGGAAAGTACTTTTTTTTCATGTATGTTTACTAACTTTTCCATCCTGTACCAGTTCTTACTCTTTGTTAAGCTATTTATTTTTATCGTTATTTTTATGCTCTTATATAATCTACCTTTCAGTCCTTTGTCCTAACTACAAAATATTTCCCCCAGTCTTATTTTTCTTTTTTATAAGTTATGTAATTTTTTCACTGAACAGAGGTTTAACATTTTAATTAGTTATTTTATCTTTTTTTATTTTATCTTTTAAAGATTTTATTTATTTGTAGAGAAAGGGGAAGAGAGGGAGAAAGAAAGAGAGAGAGAATCATAGATCAGTTGCTTCTTTTTTTTTGGTGCCAAAACCCAGGATTAAATGTCATTTGCTTCTTTTAAGCACCCTGAGTCACATGGGTCCTGGCTGGGAATCAAAACTGCAACCTTTTGTTTGTGAAACGATGTCCAACTGAGACACACCAGCTAGGTCTCATTTCTTTTTTTAATTTTTACTGATTGACTTTAGAGAGAAGGAAACATCAATTTGTTTTTCCATTTATTGATGCATTCATGGGCTGATACTTATATGTGCCCTGACTGGGAGGCGAACCCTCAGTCTTGTTGTATGGAGTCAGCTCTAACCAACTGAGCTACCCAGCCAGGGCTTATGTTAGATTTAAATCTGCCTTGTTTAGAACTGTCCATCATTCTTGTTTTATTTTTAAGGTTTTATTTATTTTATTTTATTTTATTTTAGATAGAGGGGGAGGGAGGGAGAAAGAGAGGGAGAGAAACATCAATGTGTGGTTGCCTCTCACATTCCCCCTACTGGGGATCTGGCCTACAACCCAGGCATGTGCCCTGACTGGGAATCAAACCAGCAACATTTTGGTTCACAGGCCTGCACTCAATCCAGTGAGCCACACCAGCCAGGAGAACTGCCCATCATTCTTCTTTTGCCTTATAAAATAGGACAACTAACCCTTGGTTTTGGAGATATTCGTAATCTATAAATAAAGATGCTGTTCGTGAGCATCTTGATACTGACTCTCCTTCCCCACACCCCGTGAAGATGTGACCTCAGTGACAAGAGGGTTCACTGCTGGAACTGAGAACTTGTTATTTTTAATAAGTTTCATATCCTTTGCCTAGTAAGTTTGAAACAACCTTCTGTTAATGTGTGTGAGAATGTTTCTATCCATGTGTCACCTTCCCAGAAATCTGTAGGTCACCAACATTAATACTGTTCTCTTCTAGTCACCCACAAATTCAGAAATTAGCTATTATTAATTCTTCAGTTGGTTTCCAGTTTGATAGCTAAAACAGTTTCAGGTATGTGGCCAAGCTTCCCTCTAGACAAAATTCTAATTTATTAGTATTCACTGTATCCATGTGACAGCTATTGTGTTAGTGCCCTCCCTTGCCTCTAAAAGAGTCATTGATTTATTTCCATTCCTAAAGCCTAGAATTAATTGACTATTACTGAAAGTTACTTTGAAAGTACTACTTTAACACACCAGTGTGTATCTTTTTCAGGGCAGTTATATGATGGCTATGATGAAGAGTATGATTGTCCCTTTTTAGATGAAGATAGAGTAAGTGCAATTTTTTAAAATAAAGTTTAATTTTAAAAAATTTAATAGGAAAGTTGACCTTTTTTAAAGAACCATTCATCTTTTTCTTCCGTCCACCTTTCTTATAGGTAGTGGATGAGTTAGAAAACCAAATGAGTGAAGGTGGAATTATTGTTGATTACCATGGTTGTAACTTCTTCCCTGAACGCTGGTTTCATAGAGTTTTTGTGCTGCAAACAGACAACAGTGTATTGTACAAAAGACTCGAAGCAAGGTAAGAAATGAAATACATTGAATTCTTTTTTAAAAGATTTTATTTATTCATTTTTACAGAGAGGGGAAGGGAGGGAGACAGACAGAGAGAAACATTGATGTGTGAGAGATACAATGATCGGTTGCCTCTTACACGCCCCCAGCTGGGGACCTGGCCTACAATCCAGGCATGTGCCCTAGACTGGGAATTGAACTGGTGACCCTTTTGTTCACAGTGCTCAATCCACTGAGTGACACCAGCCAGGGGGAAAAAATTACTGTTTCTTATAAATAGCCAAAGACTAACTAAGGTTTGAAAAAATGTTGAGAGGTAGTCTTTTTTATTTGTAGCCGTTGAAAAGGTTATAATAAAGTAAGTACTTTAAAAAAACAGCTGTTGAGATAAATTCACATACCATACAACTCACTTATCTGAAGTTTATAATTCAGTGATTTTTAGTATATTCACAGAGGTGTGCATTCATTACTACTGCTAGTTTTTGAAAATGTTCATCACTCCCTCACCCCCACAAAGAAAATCCATACCCATTAGCAGTCACTCTCCATTTTCTGTCACTCTCCCAGCCCTAGGCAACCAGTAATTTACTTTACTTTTTATCTCTGTACATTTGCCTATTCTGGACATTTCTTATAAATTAAATCATACTATATGTAGCTTTTTGTTTCTGGCTTTTTTGACTTGGTGTGATGTTTTCAAAGTTAATGTGGGTTCTCAGCATTCACCAGTACCTCATTTGATTTTTATTGCCAATAAAATTTCATTGCATAGAATATATGTTATTTATGAGATATGTGATTTGCAGATATTTTCTCCCATTCTGTAGGTTGTCTTTTCATAAAATTAATCAATCACCTTTTAAGTAGTTTTATTCAATTTTGATTTTTTTATCCTCACCCGATGATATGTTTATTGATTTGACAAATCAATTTGTTGTTCCATTTCTTTATGCATTCACTGATTGCTTCTTCTATGTGCCCTGACTCAAGATTGAACCTGTAATCTTGGTATATTGGGACAACGCTGTAAGTCAACTGAGCTACCCAACCAAGGCAGAATTTTTAAATATTTTTCACTAGCTAATTGGTTGGCTAATTTACATATCTGCCTAATGATTACTTAAGTTTCTTTTTTTCAGTGTCTTTGGAATTGGTAGAGATACATGTATGTGATCAAGAACCCAGTTAGTGTATATTATTTCAATCATATGTTTTATCTGTTTATATCATAACTGCTCTAATTCTTTTTAAAATCTAGGACCATACTGATAGACTTCTTATTTTATCTCATAGCTCAGAATCTGGCTTGAGATAGGTAGATATGTTTACTAACTGAGTGCCTGACAAAATGTCAGGAGGAAAAATTTCAGACAAACCTAAACATTGATCTTTGGTTTAACCCTCTTGTCAAGCCCCTCATTCATAGGTGCTAGTCTATTTCTACAGGTAAAGAGAACACAAGAAGTATTTTTGCCTGATTTTTTGTGTATTCCACAGTCTCCAGTTTCTGCCATGTTCCCTAAAACTCCAATTTGTTTGCTTATCTTCTCTCTGCCTTCTAGGGGTTACAATGAGAAGAAACTGACAAATAATATTCAGTGTGAAATATTTCAAATTCTTTATGAAGAAGCATTAGCATCCTACAAGGTGGAAATAGTGCACCAGCTGCGCAGCGATAAGCCAGAAGATCTAGAGCATAATATCAATGAGATATTGAAGTGGGTTGAGCAATGGATCAAAGATCAGAGCTCTTGACTTGCAAGTCTGGCCACTTTAGAATCACTCTTTTAAAAAAATATATTTTATTGATTATGCCATTACAGTTGTCCGAGTTCCCCCCTTCATTTCCCTCCACCCTGCACACCCCTCCCCCATTTCCCCCTTTAATTCATGTCCATATGTCACAAGTTCTGTAGCTTTTACATTTCCCATACTATTCTTGCCCTCCCCCTATTTTCTACCTACCGTCTATGCTACTTATTCTCTATATCTTCTCCGCCCTTCTCCTCCCACTCCCCTATTGCTAATCCTCCATGTGGTCTCCATTTCTATGGTTCCCCTACTGATATAGCTATCCTCTTAGTTTGCTTTTGTTTTAGGTGTGGTTCTTAATAACTGTGAGTTTGCTGTCCTTTCACTATTCATCTTTTTTATCTTCTTTTTTTTAGGTAAGTCCCTTTAACATTTCATATAGTAAGGGCTTGGTGATGATGAACTCCTTGAATTTGACCTTATCTGAGAAGCACTTTCTCTGCCCTTCCATAGAATCACTCTTAATATTTCTCTCCCCACATCATATAAATTGTCCAGTTACCAGTAAAACTTATTAAAATTGTGCTGCAGAACTAGCAGGAGAATAGTATAAAGCTTTATGTTTGGGTTTCTTTTTTCTATGAGAAAGCTAAACAATCTCATGTATAATGAATATGATATTAAAGACAGAATAAAAACTGTCATCATTTAATGCCTCAGTTACTAGAGAATAAATAAATCTGAACAAATCTGTGTATGGATATCTTTTAAGTTTGTTACAGAAGAAAATGAACATGAGCTCTTAGAACTGAAACCTCAAGCAATAACATCAGAGTTTCCATTTTCTCTAAAAAAGGGTGCTGAGCATGGTAATACACTCTGTATAAAATTCAAAATGTACAAAAGGTTATACTGGAAAGGTAAGTTTCCCTTCTAGGCCACCCCTGTTCTTCAGCTACTGCACATTCCCTCCCTTTAGGAAATACTGTTTCCTATATTTCTTTTCAGGTATTTTATAGTGTGTGTCTGTTACATATTTTCTTAAGCCTAGCTAGCATGCCATGTATACTATTCTGTATCTTTTCACTTAAAATATTTGGAGATTATACCATCTTAGAATCTATACACCTCCGTATCCCTTTTTTAAAATTAAGATACAGTTCACATATCATAAAACTGACCATTTAAAATTTTTAAAAATATATTTTATTGATTATGCCATTACAGTGGTTCTATTTCCCCCCTTCATTCCCCTCCACCCTGCACACCCCTCCCCCACCATTCCCCCCTTTAGTTCATGAACACGTGTCTCAAGTTCTTTAGATTCTGTATTTCCCATACGATTCTTGCTCTTCCCCTATCTATTTTCTACCTACCATCTATGCTACTTATTCTCTGTACCTTCTCCCCCTTCTCCTCCTCCTCCTCCCCTGTTGCTAACCCTCCATGTGATCTTCATTTCTATGGTTCTGCTCCTGATCTAGCTGTCCTCTTAGTTTGCTTTTGTTTTACATGTGGTTCTTAATAACTGTGAGTTTGCTGTGCTTTCACTGTTCATATTTTTTATCTTCTTTTTCTTAGATAAGTCCCTTTAATATTTCATATAATAAGGGCTTGATGATGATGAATTCCTTGAATTTCACCTTATCTGAGAAGCACTTTCTCTGTCCTTTCCATTCTAAATGAAGGCTTTGCTGGATAGAGCAATCTTGGTTGTAGGTCTTTGGATTTCATGACTTGGACTACTTCATTCTAGCCCCTTCTTGCCCAGAAGGTGTCTTTTGAGAAATCAGTTGACAGTCTGATGGGAACTCCTTTGTAGGTGACTGTCCCCATATCTCTTGCAGCTTCTGGGATTCTCTCCTTCATTTTAATCTTGGCTAATTATGATGTGCCTTGGTGTGTTCCTTCTTGGGTCCAACTTCTTTGGGACTCTCTGAGCTTCCTGGATTTCCTGGATGTCTGTTTCCTTTGCCAGATTGGGGAAGTTCTTCTCTATTATTTGTTCAAATAAGTTTTCCACTCATGGCTGTTCTTCTTCCCCTTCTGGTACCACTATAATTCAGATGTTGAAACTTTTCAAGATGTCCTGGAGGTTCCTTAGCCTCTCCTCATTTTTTTGAATTCTTGTTTCTTTATTCTTTTTTGTTTGTTTTTTTTCTTCCTTGTGGTCCACTCCATTGATTTGAGTCCCAGTTTCCTTCCCATTGCTGTTGGTTCCCTGTGCATTTCCCTTCATTTCACTTAGTTTGGCCTTCATTTATTCCTCTCATTTGTAACTAAAATCAACCAGTTCTTTGAGCATCCTGATCACCAGTGTTTTGAACTATGCATCTGAAAGGTTGGCTATCTCCTGGTCACGTAGAATTATTGGCTCTGGGGCTTTGAGTTCTTCTTGAGCCATAATGTTTTGCTCTGTTCACGCCTGTTACGTATGAGGGGCAGAACCCTAAGTGTTCACCAGGGCGGGGCTGCCCAGGTTGCTGGGTTGTGACCCTGTATATGGGGGCGGGGTCAAAGAGGGGCAATAGCAGTCCCCTCTGCTGCTTCCCGCTGCTAGGCCTGGGCAGTCTGTCTCAGTGCTCGCTCCTTTGCCTGGTTTATCAGTCTGGCTGAATGGTTTTTGTTGGAATTCCGTTCAGTTCAATTTTCTGTATTTTGGTTGCGTGTCTGTTAGTCAAACTTTGTTGTCTTTGAACTTGGTTGGTTGAGGAGGCAGAGTTTCCACCTATGCCTCCTCCATCTTGGCCAGAAGTCTAGCAAAACTGACCATTTTAAAGTGGACAGCCCATTGGTTTTTATCATATTCAAAATGATGTTATACTCAAAATAATTTTTGGCTTGCAAAGCTATTGAATATGTTTCTCATACTAAATGAATTAATACACACCTGGCTTTACAGTTATAAATATATTAATCTTCTTTGATAGCTTTCAATCCCTAAGTATCTAATAAGCACATAGCATTGATCTTATTCTATTAGGAGAAATTTTAGAGCCTTGGTTCTATCTAGTTTTCCACATGTGTAGGTATGTTTGCTTTTGAAAAGCAGCTGATTAAGAGAAATGTGGGTTGGATCTAGAGAAGATGAAGACTGAAAGAAACTGGCTACTGACAGGAAAGGGTTTATTTATTTATTTCCAATCCAGAGTTATCTGAATCCAACCAAGTTTTGTTAATTATATATTTTTTATTGATTATGCTATTAGCTGTCCTGGTTTTTCCCCCCATTTGTCGCCCTCCACCCAGTGCCCCCTACTCCCTCAGGTGAGACCCTCACCATTGTTCATCTTTATGGGTCATGTGTGGAAGTTCTTTGGCTACTCCATTTCCTATACTGTCTTTCACATCCCCATGGCTATTGAGTAACTACCTATTTGTACTTCTTAATCCCCTCTCCTCTTTACCCATTCTCCCCCTCCTCCTTCCCATTTGGCAACCATCTGGTAACCAACTTTTTTTCTTGGTACTTTAAGAATCTCTCTTTAACTTTTGGCCTTTTAATTATGATGTGCCTTGTAGTGGGCCTCTTTGCATCCATCATACTTGGGGACATTATTGCTTCCTGGACTTGTATGTCTATTTTCCTCACCAAATTAGGGAATGTTTCTCACTATTTTTTAAAGATAGATTTCAATTTCTTGCTCTTTCTCTTCTCTGGCACCCCTGTGAAGTGAATGTTGGAATTCCTGAAGTTGTTCCACAGACTTTATACTAGTATTCCTCATTTTTCTGGATTCTGTTTTTCTTCTTGTTCTGTGTGGTTGTTTTTTGCTTCCTTATATTCCAGATCATTAAATTGATTCTCAGCTTCATCCACTGTACTGTTGTTTTCCTGTAAATTGTTCTTCAATTAGTGTATCCTTCATTTCTGACTGGGTCTTAGATATGCTGAGGTCCTCCCTAAGTTCCTCGAGCATCCTTATAACCAGTGTTTTGAACTCTGTATCTGATAGATTACTTACCTCCATTTCATTTAGCTGTTTTTCTAAAAGTTTTGATCTGTTCTTTCATTTGAGCCATGTTTCTCTGTCTCCTCATCTTGGTCATCTCCCTGTGTTTGTTACTGTGAATTAGGTAGAGCTGCTTTGACTCCATGTCTTGGTATTGTGGCCTAACATAGTAGGTGTCCTGTAGGGCCCAGTGGCACAGCCTTCCCTACCACCCACGCTTGGTACTCCAGGTGTGCCCTTCATGTGGGCTGAGTATAACCTCCTCTTGTACTTGAGCCTTTCGTTTTGTTGGCAGATCCATGGGAAGGATTTTCCCAGGCCAGTGAGCTGCAGGCACTGGCTGTGACCACTGACCACCAACCTCAGCCCTCCATGGAGGGTTAGCTGTGCAGGGGTAGGGCAGTGGTCCTTCACCATGGTCTGTAGTTGTTCACTGGGTGCACCTGGCCCTGGGGTTTCCCAGGTGGTGCAGGCCAAGGTCAGCCCCCACCTGTGTTTTGCCTGGGGCACCCTGCCCAAGCCATAAAGCAATCTGAGATGGCTGCTGTTTGTGCTGGGCTTAGAGATTTCCATAGCCAAGTTTTTTGATCACTACAAAATCTCTTCAGTTATTTCATAGATGTTGGTGTGCACAAAACAGAGGTTACATACTAAACCTGACAGGCTCAGGGGAGACCGAGCTGTGGGCCTTACAAACTCAGAGACAAAGTAACCACATAGGATGGTCTGAACATAAAAATTCATAACTAAAGGCAAGTCATGATGGGTAGTCAGGTCCTAGGTCTGTAGCTTCCTTGACAAATGTCAATCTTAAGTGAGGCTGTCTATTGTCTTTTTCTTCTAACATAACATTTTTGGAATGTCAGAGTAATCTCCTGTCCCAGACCCCTCAGGGCACAACAGCTGCACCAGAGCAGAGACCTCAGAACCCCTCACTGTTATCTTGTTCCCCAAATACCATTCTGGGGTGTAAATGTTAATTATTAAGTATCCTGTACCTAATGGGGACTCGAATGTTGAAAATATTTAGTTTCAGGTAACAGCTAGTAAGCTTGCTAATCCATATGTAAAAAGCTATTGTTCCAGCAACTGAAGGTTTGACCCACCTTAATTCCAGGAGACCATAAGCAGCTCCACCTTTGTGCCTGCCACAGGAGGACTGTGGGCAATCAAGATGGCATCTGAGCCACTGTCCTCCATTCCAGGGTGAGACACCCCCGAATACAGAAAAAGACCACTGCCCAGGGCACAGATTAAAGAATGCTGCACCTTTTTATCTAATTAACTTTTCCCCTGAATTCCAAACCCCTTACCCATACTCTTCTTCCTTCTCAAAAGGGTTGGTTGAAAATGGAATGTAAAGTGGTCTGTTAGGGTACAAACCCACTGTCTTCTCAGATCACAAATAAAGCTCCTGTAAAGATTCAATCCCTGTCTCTGCTTATCGGGTCTGGTAGGTGACAGACAGCACCAATGCCGGCTTTTCCAGTTTCATACCCACCTATGTAAAAGAATCATGTATTCTTCTATTTTGTTTTTCTATCCAAGCCCAGAAATTTCCCAGATTTTCTTTCTCCTACCCCCTTACTCTACCACCAATGGACTTCATGTAACCCTCCTTACTCTCCTCCTTTAATTCTAATGTATAAACTAAGCTGCAAAATCTGCCATTCTCTGGAGAATTTTCTCAGTCCCTTGAGATTTTGCTTCTTGACACTTGTAATCAGTTTGCCTCAAACTCATAAAAATTCTGAATAGGTTTGGACATTTTTTACATCGCCATTGGGTATTCGGAAATACCAAAATCATTTCACCAAGGTAATAAATCTGATGGCCTAAGGAGTTTTGATGAGGTTTGAGAAGGCAGGGTCCATTTCAAGAAACCCACAGGAAAAGATGGCTCAGAGAAGCACTTGCTAGGCACTCCAGGCCCGCCACCCGCTGTGTTCCTTCCCAGTGCCAGGCTTTGGCCCCAGGGCTGCAATGCCCTCGCCGCACCCTAGGGCTGAGCCTGCATTTCAAGGTCTGCCTCCACCCTTTTTCCCTTATGCGACTTGTAGAAACAACGTTTTGAACAGTCTAATGCTACCTTTACTGATGCACACACGGTCCTGTTCTGTGCATTCCGGTGCCCTCAGCGGGGAATGCGCGGGGCTTTGGAGCTGGACAGAGCTCACCGCCTGTGGCACTCTCCGAAGAGCACAGTTCATTACTCAGGGGGTCCAAACAGGCGGCGCCTTCCGGCTCTGGACTGCGCCTCTCGGTCACGTGGCTGGAGGACGCCGCTGCTGGGCTGGTGCGTTGGCGAAGTGTCCCGGCGCTAGGTGAGCGCGCCAATGGGGACGCGGGGGCGGTGGGGGCAGCGGTGGTCGTGGTCGCTCAGCAGGAGTCCTGATTCCCTGACCCTTGCTCCCGACAGGGCTTGGGGTGGAGGGGCAGTGCATAGCCGGCAGGCGGAACCGCGAGTTGGGGGAGGGGGAGCAGCTGGTCCGGGCAGCGCAGGTCAGGGAACTCCGCAGGTTGTGGACGAACTGGCAAACTGGCTCCTATCCTGCTAAAGCCAGTTTAGTGGCCTCATCCGACATTGAAAGTATAAGGAATGGGTTTGCGAGACTGCTTCTGCCCTTTTTCCTCTTCTCTTGACTTGAAAGCGTACTACATGAAATAGTACGCTTAACAACGAAAGCGTATTAAATGCAATATAGTATACTGAACTGGCTGCTGGACCAGCAAAAGAATATCAGGAGAAAAACTGGGGAAATTATAATAAAGTCTGTGGTTTAGCTAATGTTAACTTCTTAACATTTCGATACAGGCACTCTAATAGTAACATAAGAGGGATCTAGGTAAAGAATATAAAGGAGTTCTCTGCATCATCTTTGCAATTAACTGTAAATCTAAAATTGTTTTAACAGGAAGAGTTACAAAACAAAATTCTATGGCGCTGTGCACCTAGCCAGTATTGACCAGGCCAGGGTTCAGTTCATTCCTCTTTTACAGACCTGACAGGCATTGTTTGACCAACTTGTTTGCTAAGGCAAGAGTTGTTAGGTCACTGGGTGTGGATGCTTCTGGTCTGTGTTTTCCAGGAAGGAATCTATTTTCTCTTTTAATTCTGTCCATCAGCATTAAACACCTTTGGAACACCTGTTATGCACAAGCAAATGAGACACGTACACTCCCTGAACTATACAGTGTATACAGTGAGTGTATACAGTGAAATCATTAGGTAAGAAGCACTACTGAAAGTGACAATTCAGACCCAGGATAGCTCAGAGGTAGAAGAAATCACATTTGGCCCAAGGTAGTCTGGAAGGCTACTGCAGGGAGGCTGTCATGAACTGAGGGGGGCTTGAGAGGAAAAAACATTCCTAGGGTGGAGAATGGCCCCAGGTGAGGATCGAAGGTGACCATGCTGAGGCCACCTGGAAGAGAATGCGGTCTCTTTTACACGGAAGCACAGATCATGCCCAACGAGTACCAACAATTGAAGCAGGTGGTGAAAACAGGATTCTTCTTGTAGAAAACAAGGCAACACTTGTATTATTATATATTTGTATGTCATGGGGTTATGGAATGTGATGGGCATCTTTGGACTGTGCTTGACAACTGTGTAGGATAGCTTGGAGTAGATCAATTAGGGAACTATTGGTTTAGCCATGTGGAGTACAAGAAATTCAGCTAAGTCTGTGAAGCCTGTTAATGTGCAAAGAAGATCATGGCATGGGAGAGTTTGTGGATCTAAAGGACTTGACATCTGAAAGTACCAGAGAGAAAGAAGAAGAAGGGGAAAGAAAAAAATGTATTCCTGAATTTGAGACTTGGATCTTTTTAGAGTGTGGTTGATGCATTTGCAGAGATAGAGGGCTCGAGGAGACATGGCTGGAGTAGGGGAGGGGTGTGAATTTGTTTTTGAACAAGCTGTGTTCGAATTGCTGCTAGGATATCCTGCTGGAATGGAAGCCAAACATATACAGAATGGACAGGAAGAGGAAAAGGAGCCCGGGTAGGCAGATAACAGTGGGAGATTCCTGTGAGGTTGAAGAGCCATAGTGGACCAGGTGCCTGGGTGTGGTGAGTCAGTAGGGAGCTTCTGCAGAAGTGAAAGTGGCTGAGGAACGAGACTAGGTCTTGGATTTAGTGATTAGGGAGTCATCGGTCACTTTTCAAAGAGTTGTTAGTGCAGAAGTAGGATTTGCTCAGTCTGCAGTCTGATCATTCTGTTGCCTTTCCCAAGTGGCCAGACCACAGAACAAGGAGCCAGAGAAGTAGTTTCTAGTTCTGGCTCTGCCACTATCTGTATAGTTTTGGGCTAGTCATGTATGCCTAGACTAGCATAGGAAAATACACCTCTTAATAAAACCAGAAGGGCCCTTTTATTCCTAACAACGCCTCATAGTTCATGTAACTAGGGTTTTATGGGGCACAATTTGAAAAATGCTGATACAGAACTGGACATTAGAGCTCTAAAAAGCCAAAAAAATCTTATCCAATCCCCTCATTTGGCAAATGAAGAAACTAATACTCAAATTCTAATGCATTAAACATTGATTTCAAATATATTGTTGGTGCCCTATAAAATGGTTATGCTTAAACCCATTCTGGAGATTTGAAAACAGGCTCCAAGCTTCGGCTGGTGTGGCTCAGTGGATTGAGTGCCAGCCTGCAGACTGAAAATCTGCTGGTTTGATTCCGGTTCAGGGCACATGCCTGGGTTGTGGGGCCAGGTACCTGGTTGAGTGCATGTGAGAGGCAACTAGTCTCTCTTCTTCTCTTTCTCCCTCCTTTTCCCTCTCTCTAGAAAAATTAGGTCTTCAAAAAGAAAGAAAGAAAACAGACTCCAAGAAGTTAAATGACTAGCCCAGGATCACAGAGCAGCAGGTGGTGGAGTGAAATTTGAACCCAGCCCTCCTGAAGTCAGGCCTTCTCTGTTGCACATCCTGGTGCCTCCCTTGTTGTCAACATTGATTACATTTAAAACTAGTCCAAAGGAATGTTAGTAATGTGTTCCAAGAGTCAGGTTTAATTTGTATTCCATATTAATATTACTATTAGTATATAAAAAATGGGAGAGTACACAGCCAACAATTCCTAAAGTTACATTTTAAAAGTTAGTAGAGCATAAGACTATGCAAAAGCTTAGTACTTCGCTCAGTTCTGAATAGCAGGAAGGTGTTCCCATGACTCCTGTTACAAGGTCTGTCCAAAAAGTATCCAGCTATGTAATATGAAAAATAGAGATATTTACTGAAGAAGACACAAGATGCAATAAACATTGTACATAGGACAATGACACCTCAGTCCCCTTGAAAGCAGACACTTTAGGACCTCACACAGTTGCTCCCAATTGCCACCAGCTGCCCTGTTGTATTTTCCCGAATCTCATCGATAGTCTGAAATCTCTTTCTTTTCAAAGGTGATTTTAGTTTTGGGAAAAGCCACAAGTCACTAAGTCTGGGCTAGAGGGGGGCGGAGTCACTTAGGTGATTTGGTCTTTCACCAAAAACGTATGTGTGATGTGTGATGTGTGATGCATGACAGGGCACATTGTTGTGATGAAGCTGCCAATCACCAGCTGCCCAAAGCTGCAGCCTCCTGAATCATCCAAATAATTTCTCCAGAGGAATGTTGAAGCTTAATGCAAAATCTGATGCAGATTCATTGCTCTACTTGCTCAGTCATTTTAAATGTGACGGCCACACAGTCCACATGCTCACTCAACTGTGTCTGCCACCCCCACTGACTAATACAGTGAAGTCATCATTGTTCACACATGTGCATTCCAGTTCACTCTCCTTGGCTGCCAGGTTACCTGGATGTCAGGCAAACTGTTCTTGTCATATTAACAATGGCTGGACTTTTTCTAGACAGATCTTATATATGGTACATTAAAAAATATTCTTAGCTAGTCCTCTGATTGCATATTCTTTCCTCTTAATTGCTTTTTTCTTTGTGTTGACCAATTCCATTTTCTTCACAGCTGGCTGCCTAACTGTGACCACACCTTCCTTAACAGAGACGTGAAGTTGCAATTATAAACAGGATTCTGTTGCACTAAAGGTAAAATTCAGCCTATAAGGGTGGAGGGTATAGGGGCCAAATATATGGTGATGGAGATGATCTGACTTTGAGTGGTGGGCACACAGTGTAATGAACAGAGCATGTGTCATAGAAATGCACACTTGAAACATATGTGATCTTATGAACCAATGTCACCCCAACACATTTAATTTAAAAATTTACATAAAATAATATGCATCATTTTGAGTATTAGTTGGATTAATTTTGACAAACCATCATTCCAGGCAAGATATAAGACTTTTCCATCACCCGGAAAACTTCCCTCATGCCCTTTGAAGGTCACCTTCCCACCCCAGGCACCCACTGATCTATTGTCTGTTATGAATACTAGTTCTTCCAGGATTTCATATGGTACTGTGATTCTTTGGTTAGCATAATCTCTAAGATTGTCCCATGTTATTGCATTTATCAGGATTCATTATTTATTGGTGAATATATTCTATTAGATGGATGTACTATCATTTGTTTTCCTGTTGATGGGCATTTGGGCTATTTCCAGATCCAGGGCTAATTTGAATAATGCTATGAATATTCATGCACACAGCTCTATATGAACATGTTGTCATTTCTCTTGGGTAAATACCAGGAATGCAGTTGCTGGGTCACCATTGGAAAGAAACTGCCAAACTTTTCACAGTGTTTGTATCATTTTATGCTCCCACCAAGAGTGTACATGGATGTCCATATCCCAGCAGTACTTGGAATTGGCAGTAGTAGGCGATGGTATATCATTGTAGTTTAAATCTACAATTCCCTGATGACTAATGGTGTTGAGTGTCTTTCCATCTTTGCATCTGTTTTTATGATGAATTACTTCAAATCTTTTAAGGGCCTTTCTTTTTAAGCATTGAAAATATATGGTACTTTGACCTAAAGCAACCAAATATGCTTCATATTTGATTAAATTTATTTGGCACCCATATCTGGTTTTAATAGTGGAAGAATAAGAGAGCTTGCAGCAAGAAAAGAGATTTAATTATTTTTGAAGAACTGAGATTTTTGAAAGTCCTTATAAATAGGATATTTAGAAAAATATGTCAGATGTGTTTCGTTTCTTTCTTCTCTTTGTATTTGTTTTTTAGATTTTATTCATTTATTTTTAGAGAGAGGGGAAGGGAAGGAGAAAGAGGGAGAGAAACATCAATGTAAGAGAGACACATCAATCAGTTGCCTCTCGCATGCCCCCAACTGGGACCTGTCCCACATCCCAGGCATGCACCCTGACTTGCAACCTTTTGGTTTGCAGGCTGGCACTCAATCCACTGAGCCACACCAGCCAGGACTCCTTTGTATTTTTAATGAGTCTTGTGAAAAGGATGAAATATTTCTAAATAAGTACAGCAAAGCGGCTCTTTTGAAACATCTGGTGGTGAAAGTCCCCCTTGACTGCACTGTGTGTACTAAACTGAGCATTTCAGGTGCCCTCCAGCTACCAGGTAGGCCACTGTCAGCAGGTAGGTGCCCACAATGGTCCTCAGACCAGGAAGGCTCAGTTATGATTTCTCTGTAGGTTTTTACTTGGAGATGTTTTCTTCTAGGAGGAAGGGCAGGCAGTGAGCCCCGAGGTATCCAGTATGGAGCCTTGCTGAGGTGACTGCTTTTGTTTTTCTACCCTAGAGGCAAGTTGGTTTCAGTATATGTTTCTTCCTTGCTCTATTCTTTTATTAAACAAGTACTTGAGCACCACTTATGTCTCAGTATTAGGCACTGGGAATGCAGTGGGGATCTGAACAGGTGAAAACTTGTGCCCTTGTGGGGCTCGCATTTGTCTTAGGGCCGTCTAGAGCGGGTTTGGACTTTGGCGGGGGGAAGTTTTCAGGGTGCCCTACCTCCTGAGAGGCATCCAAGTCAGGCTGGTGCCATCCGCAGCTTCACTACCTTCCCCTTTTAGTGGCATGATTTGAAAAACGAGTAAAATGTGGAGGGGTATGTTAGAAGGTGTTAGGGTGATTGGTGACATGGGCTGTGAAAGAATTCACAAGGAGAAGGAAGTGCAGCAGGTAAAGGTTTCTATTTTCACTTGCCCAAGGGCGGAAGAGGGCTAGGTGTGAAGATGTGCACCAGCACTAGCCCCTCGGGGGTCAGAGCTTTGAGTGTTTATCCGGAAATGGGGTGGTTGTGGAACAGGATGTTAGTCCGCAGCTTGTTTCAGTGTCATCTTTGGGTACAGGGTCCAGTCCGTTGTTGTGGTCTGGCATGTCCTGTTTCCTGGGTTCCTGGAGCCTCTGCACCTTCAGGGTGCTCCCAGTGCATCATGAAATGATGAGCGCCAGTCATGCTTGTGGTCTAGCCAGCTCTGAGAAAGGGGGCCTGAGAAAGTGGCTTTTGTCTTAATAGGGGTGTCCAACCTGCTGCCCGAGAGCTGCATGCAGCCCAGAATGGTTGTCAGTGCAGCCCAGCACAAAACCGAAAAATTATTTAAAACATGATGACATGTTTCTGTGTGATTACATGTCACAATTTATTTAGTGTGTGGCCCAAGAAAACTCTTCTTTTTCCAGTGTGGTGCAGAGACTTCAAAGGGTGGACACCCCAGTTAGAAGGTCTAAGTGTGAAGGTGAGAGATAAAGCAGGTAAGTGGACAGGGAGAAGTTAGCAATTTTAAAATGGGTGTCAGGAAGGGTCCCACTGAGAAGGCAAGACTGAAGGAGCTAAGGCACAGCTGTGCATCTGTCCTGGGAAAGAGCATTCCTGGCCCATCTCCCACCCCCCCCTTCTCTGCCCCTGTAGAGAGAGCACAGAGCTCTAGGGCAGGAATGCCTGGCTTGGTCCAGAGTATCTTGGAGGCCAGGGCCATCAGCCTGAGGGCCTGGGGCAGAGGGAGCCTAGGGCATTTAGCCAATGAAAAGGCTTTGGTATTTGCTCTGGTTGCATTGAAAAATAGGTTGTGAACACAAATGCAATCTGACTTTAGAAAGAGAGGTGGGGCACCTTCATCCCTCCCACATATACTAACTGTCTGCACAGAAATAGCAGATGAGGCAAGTTGGGGCTGTGGGAGAAAGGGGAGGAGTCCCTGTAACCTCAACTGGATAAAGGGCTGTGAAGGGGCAGACACAGAGTGGTCTCAGCCATTGGCAGTCTGATTTTTCAGAGACTTTTTTGAATTTTCTATAGCTCTTAGGCTTGTGAAAACAGAACCCTTTCCTGTATAAGCTTGTGCATCAAGAACATGCTGTTTCCTTAGCAGAGGCTGATCTGCTTTATCCCGATCAGTAGATTACTGCATTAAGGAAAAGCCTTTCCTGCTTCCTTACAACTCACTGCCTCCTTGAAATAAACAGTTGGAATGCTTCTTACCTAACAAGGTCTGAAATGTTGAATTGGATTGCATCTGTGTGCTGGTGCTTCTCTTGGATAGTCACGCCTGCATTAACACAAACGTGAACTTTTTCCCCCTGGGAAAACCCAACTTTCTTTCACTGACAGTGTTTTAACTACTTTTCTTCTTAACTACAGGGAACCATTTTTTCCTTATGGTCAATAAGGCATCTGGCTGATGAGCAGGGTGGCGAGGCCTCTGGAGCCTGTGGGGGCACAGGCGCAGACCTGGGAACCCGAGGATGACGATATGGCAGAAGGCGATTTAGGGTACGGCCTCGGAAGAAGGCCCGGCGGTATTTGTGAAGTGCAAACCTCACCTTTTTTTACATCTAGAAAAATATCAGGTGAAAGGAACTTTAGCCCTCCCCCATTTCCAGGAAAGGGGGAAGAAAGAACTGGTGCTGTTTTTCAATATTCCAGGCCTAAGGGCTTGCAAGATACACACCCCTTCGGGTCCAGAACATCCCATTGCAGACAACAGAGTAGACCCGGTAAGGATGCCTGGTGCCCTCTTCCTCCTCCTCCTCTCCCCCTGTGAATTTTAGTGCTTCTACCCTTCCCGCACATGGAAATGGGTCACCAGAGTGGATTTTAGAAATTTATCTTTCTTCTTCTCTGGAGATTGGTGATGGTTCAAGAGTAATTGATGCTTGTATTTCCAAGAATTGTTCAAATTGTCAAGTACACTAGTTATTCTGTATTAATACATAGTGATATCAGTACACAATTACCTACCTTGCTTTTTTGGTGACATAGTGGTACACTTCATTTATTCTTTATTTCTTACCCAACAAATATTTATCGGGTACCTATTAGGTGTCTGGGACAGTTCTAAGCTCTGTGAGGCACATTACTGGAAAAATAGTCAAAGGCCGTAATGTCATGGAGTTTGTACTTTAGTAGAGGAGACAGAAAATAAACCCATAAATCTGGAGCTAAGTGACATCAAGCGGTGGTGAGTGAAGGGACAGTGAGTGAGTGGAGGGCCTGGGGCATGGCTGTTTCAGCAAGGGTCAGCGAAGCCTCTGGAGGGAGGTGACATTTGAGCACCCCAAGCCTGGTGCTTATCTGGGGAAGGAGTGTCCCCTTCAGGACACACGTAGATCTGGTTATCTTAGGGATGCTATGAAGTCCTCAAAACTTACCGCAACAAAATTAACCTCAACTTACTGTAATTAAAAACCAATTCTCCCATACATTAAGGAGAGAGTAAAATCGGGAATCATACTGCGATGGAGTGACACGTCTCCGCAGGGCCCGGGAACTCGTGGCTGGGTGCGTGCCTGTGCTGGGGCACAGCTCTCCTGAGGCTGAGTCTCCTGTAATCCACGTTGTACAACCTCCCCGACCCATGCAGGACAGGAATTAGAGCAGCGCAAACATACTTTAAGAAACCTGGTTTCAGGTTTACAAACAACTGTTGTAGCTGGGGATCTATCCTCATCCCTCAAAATTCTTGAAATTAGGATGGGATTATTTATACATTGTTCTTCCAAGTCCTTGGAGCAGGGCTGTCAAACTCATTTTCACCAGGGGCCACATCAGCCTTGCAGTTGCCTTCAAAGGGCCGAATGTGATTTTAGGACCGTGTAAATGTAACTGCTCCTTCACTAGGGGCAAGGAGCTTGATGCTGCTGCCAGACAGAAACAAGGAGCCGGGCCGGACAAAACAAGGTGGAGGGTTGGATTCAGCCCATGGGCCTTGTATTTGCCACCTGTGCCTTAGAGGACATACACTGTTTTGCAAGCAAGACGTTGAAAACTGAACACGAAGCGCAGCCGCCTTTCTAAAAACGTGGGGCAAACACTGGGATGGAAACAAGATGTAACAGGAAGAGAACGAGCTCTTATCTTGTCTTATGCACTTTTCTCTTTTTACCGAAGTTGACCTGATCATAGGTAAGAATATTGTGCAAATTTCCTAATAGGTTATTTCCAAATTACCAGAAATCTAATGGGAAATTGATATTTGATAATTTATGAACAAATATCTTTATTTTAGTTGAAGGAAATGTGTTTTTTTTCCCCTAATAGATTCTAATTCAGAATTATCAAGTGTAGAATTAAAGCAACGTCTTGATGAAACATTAGAGGTAAGTACTCTGGCAAATATAAAAATTTTCTTGTGAATCGAAGTCAGTCCGGCCTGTTGGGCCTGTGGGGAGTAGGTGTTTCTGTGAGGGGTGCCTGTCCTGTGGGAAACAGCAAGCCCATCTTAGTGTGTGTCCAGTTTAGTGTATGTTTCTGACTCTTTGGGTTCTTTTAAAAATATTTTATTTATTTATTTATTTATAAATACAGCAGAAGGGGAAGAGAGAGGGAGAGAAACATCAAAGTGTGGTTGCTTCTCGTGCATTCCCTACAGGGGACCTAGCCCCACAACCCAGGCGTGTGCCCTGACTGGGAATGGAACTGGCAGCCGTTTGGTTTGCAGGGCAGTGCTCAATCCACTGAGCCAGCCAGGGCTTTCTGTGACTCTTTGAAAGCTTCTGTAACAAAGTACCACACACTGGTGGCCTCAAACAACAGATCTCTTCTCTCAGTTCTGGAGGCTAGAAGTACGAAATCAGGGTTTTGGGGGCCATATTCCCTGAGAGGACGTGAGGAGGATACTTTGCCTCTGGTAGTTGTCCCCAACAATCCTTGTCCTTGGCATTCCTTGGCTTGTGGCTGCCCCACTGCAGTCTCTGGTGTTTTATGGCATTCTCCCCTGTGTGTCTGTGTCCAAGTTTTTCTTGTTTTATAAGGACACCAATCATTAAGTTGGGGCTTAGCTTAACCCAGTCTGATCTCGTTTTAACTTAATTATATCTGCAAAGATACTATCGCCAAATAAGGTCACATTCACAGTTCCAGGAGTTAGAACCTGGACATTTCTTTTGTGGGGACACAGTTCAGCCCATAATAACTACTGGAGCTATGTGAATGATCATGTGCTCATTTTATGTGGCCTAGGGATTCTTTCCCCCCAGATCCTTAGCTGTGTGGCCTAGGAGGGTAAAAGCAAAGGATTTGGGCTTTGAGTTACAAATAGCACCCGATAGTGAGGCTCTCAATTTTGGCCTGTCTGGTCCAGTTATAGCGCCTGTAGGAACTTCTAACCTCTTTTATGATGAGCTCAGAGTGCTTTGAGTCAAACTGCATTTTGAGCTTACGTGTAGACTCAACAAATTGATCGTTTGGCATTGCACATCTTGCAGATAAGAAGACTGATTTTATTTCTTTCCTCAGGAGGTAGAAATTTTGAAAACTGAACTTGAGGCATCTCAAAGACAACTTGAAGGTAAAGAGGAAGCACTGAAAATCCTTCAAAGCATGGTACGAAGTTTTTTGAAAACTTCCATCACTTTCACATTCCAATACTCGTTCCTATGGTTTTAGCTTTTAAAACAAAAGCAGCAATGCCTGATATAATTCCATTTCTTTTTGAGGTTTCGATTTTCTAACAGATTAATTGAGGTATAATTTTCATGCTACAAAATTCACTTGTTTTCAGCATGCAATTCATTTTTACTAAACTTAGAGTCGTGCAACCATCACCGGTCTAATGTTAGAATGTTTTCAACACCCAAGAAAGGAACCTCTTGCACATTAGCAAGTCATGCCCCATTCCCATCCCTGATCTACGTTCTGTCTTACAGATTTGCCTTTTCTATTTCGTATAGATAGAATCATACAATGTGTCCAGATTCCTTTAGTTCCCATGTTTTGAGGTTCAAGCACGGTACTGCATATGTCAGCACTTTCTTGCTTTTTTGCCAACTCATGTTCCATTGCACAGATGTAGCACATTTTGTTTATCTATTCACCAGCCTATGGGCATTGGGTTTCCACTTCTTGGCCATCTGAATAATGGTAGTATGAATGTTTTTGTGCAAGTCTTTGTGTGAAAGATCCTTTCATGCATTCTCCCCTTCACTGGGAAGGAGCCAAACCAAGATCGTCTGACTTTTGAACTATCAAACGCTCCAGAAAAAAATGGTCTCTGTGGAAATTCTCATCTCAAATTAATTTGCTATTGCCTTAAAATAAAAATGCGAACTTCAGCCCTGTCCATTGTGGTTCAGTTGGTTACAGTGTCACCCTGTGCACCGAAAGGTCATGGTTAAAAAACAAACAAACAAACAAACAAACAAACAAACAAACAAACAAACATATATGTGTGTGTGTGTGTGTGTGTGTGTGTGTGTGTGTGTGTGTATATTTGAGAGAAAAAACATAACTTGGTGTTTTCTCCTGTGGAGAAATTGACCAGAAATTGAACTTGCAACCTATTGGTGTACAGGAGGACACCCCAACTAACTGAGCCACCTGCCCGGGGCCTGTAAGTTAGATTCCCAGTCAGGGCACCTACCTGGGTGCAGGTTTGGTCCCCAGGGGTGCATCCGGGAGGCCAGCTATAGATGTCTTCCTCTCACACTGATGTCTCTTCTCTGTTCCCTCCCCTCCCCCTCCTCTTTTCCTCCTCTCCCTTCTCCTTCCTTCTCCCTCCCTCCCTCTCTGCCTTCTTCTCCCAAATTAATACACGTATCCTTGAGTGAGGGTTTAAAAAATGAGAACTTCATTGTACACATAGGAGTAATTAGCAAGTTAATTTATACTGATGTAATTTTTATTTTTCTTAGGCAATATTTGGCAAAGCCACAAGTCATACCCAGGTGGTACTTCAAAAAACTATGGAACAAAAGAGATCCTTGGAGAAGGTATTTGTATTTTTAACTTAGACTCGTTTAATCCAAAAATCTTTCAAAGAGAATTTTCTTAAAGGTCACCTTACTAATGGATATGTCATTTGTGCATACCTTCTGCTAGACGTGCTTCCCTTTTGAAGGTTATAATCCAAAACAAGGTGTCAAATGGGCAGAGAATTAAGGTTTCTTTTATTTTCCCATTGTAAGGTAGTAGGAAGCCTGCCAAGTTGATACTTCCTGTTTTCCTTCTTTTCTTCCTCTGCTTCCAGAGCCTGCCTCTGAGTTCTGACCATCTCATCCTCACTGAAGACGTAGTTAGGAATCACCTTCGAAGGTCATGTGCCTTCTGTGCCTCTTGTACCCTCCACTGATGGGGCGGCCCTGGCTTCAGACTTCCAGGGGTGTATTTTGCTCGTGAAGTCCGCATGGCCTGATGATGAGAAACCTAGGTTTGGACCAGCAAATTTTAAGCTAAACAATCTGAAATTTCTCTTACAATAAGTAAGCTTAGGCAGAGCTCTTTTGAGCGCTAAAGAGGCATGTTATATGGGTTTACAAATGTCATAGACTCTTTTTGAGCAGTGATTGGTATTTTTCCCCCTCTTTATCCTATTTCTGTGAAATGATTAGATGATTGATTTCAGCTATTCACAATATCCTGAAGTGATTTTGTAAAATTTTCCATGAAAGTTACTATTTTCTTCCTACAGGAACTAAATGCCTTGCAGTGGAAAATAGAATTTGATCAGAATAGATTTAAAAATATAGAGGAATCTTGGACCCAAAAGTATGACAGGTTTGTATATTATGATTCCATCATTTTTGTTTGCAAATCTTTCAAGTGTGTGTAATTCAAATGTAGCTTAGGCTTTCTTCTTCTCTGAGCTAACTGTAAATATTATAAAATTCTTATTGCTTATCCATTTGCAGGTTCCATATCTTCATTAGTTCTATTTTCCTTTTAAAAATATAAAATATAAACAGTATTTTCAAATACAGCATAAGAGGCATTGCTTTCCGATTAATTTGAGTATGGACACTATTTTTTCAAACAAAATCTTTTAAGCAACTCTTTCATTAGTGTGATTTTAATAACTTTAAGTTTTAACATGTACTTTGTATAAGATCTGCCATTCAGAAATTGATTCGAAACCTTGGGTTACAGATGGCTTTATTACCTAAATGTTAAATTTATTATTTCCTAACTTGTAGTCTGATATAAATTGAAGGTTTATAGAAAACTTTTGAGCACAAAACAAAGAATTCTTATATGACTTCCACAAAGATTGCCCACATTTTGATCCTTTACATTTGCTTTATCATTCTCTTTCTTTGTCGTTGAATATGGAGATAGAAGTTTTTCTGAACCATAAGAATAAGTTGCAGGGACATTCTTTTTTAAAACCATAACATAATTATAAAAACCAACACTGTTTATTAATTTATAGACCTTATTTATATTTGCCAACTATCCTAATAATACCCCAGAGCAAAAGAGAGGGAAAAAATGTCTCCTGTTCAGGGTCTAATACAGAATCATACATTGCATTTGGTAGTGCCGTTTTCTATGAAACAGTTCCTCAGTGTTTCTTTGTCCCTTATAACCTTGGTAATGTTTGAGGAGGATGGGCCAGTTATTTTGCAGAAGGACCCACCGTGGGGATGTCTGTGCTTCCGGACCAAATGCAGGTTGCGTGTTTTGGGCAGGATCAGCCCCGACGCAATGTTGTCCTCTCGGTGCATCAGATCAGGTGTGAGGTGTTGCTTTGTCCAGTTCCTAGGTGGTGCATCTCCATCACTTGGTGTGGGTGTGGCATCTGCCCTCGTTCTACACTGCAGTCACCACTTCCCCCTTGTGATTACCGAGCATTTTGTGGGGAGGTGCTTTAAATTATGTAAACATACTGTTCCTCATCAGGCTCTCACCCAGTGGTTTTTACATCCACTGATCATTCTGCCTGAAGCAGTTGTTACTGTGATGGTTGCCAAATGGCAGCTTGGGTATTCCATCTTCCTTCTATAAGTATTGGCATATTACTGCAAGAGAGAACTTTTCCTTTCCCTATTTTTGTGTGTGTATGAATATGAACTTGTGGGTTCTTGCATTATTCAGTAGATTAAAGCTATTACTATCTTAATTTCTTTTGATGCCTAAAACTTTTCAACTTTGGTCAGTGGGAGTGCCATCAACTGGCTTCTGTGGCTTTTTGACACCTTTCTATCATTCCTTTAACACTCTTGCTTTCTGGTGCAAGACATTCTAGTCCGGAATGCATACAATATTAGGCACTTCCTCAAGGAGCCCTTGATCCTTTCAGTGGGGAATGGTGTTTGGAAGTCAGGGGCTGAGCACTAGGTAAGTTCATTGCTACCGGGGAGTCATTGCTAGAAGGTCCTCTCAAGGAACAGAGCTGGAAGACACGCCCCTCTTCTGTCTGTCATCTCTCTGCCATCTTCTATTTAGTATCTCTCCTCTCAGTCTGTTGAAAACCCTGAGTTCATACTCGTTTTTCCGGTTCCAGGCCACCACTATTTTAGCTTTGCCCCTTTCCACATTTATAACTTTCACAGTGCGAAACCCGGCTCCTATTACCCAATATATTTACTTATTTTTCCACCATAGACTATGCAGAAAGTAGCTTTAGAATTGCTATACATGCCATTGTAAAATCAAACCTACTAACCAGACTCCAGCACTTCCATGTAGTTTGGTTTTTGTTTTTCAGTCTGAGGAAGTTAAAAATCCTCTGTTCAAAAGTTACTTGACAGTTTCTTCTTTTTTCTCTTTAATATGGTTATGCTGTTCAATTGAGATAATGTGTTCCTGTTTGTATGTTCTTTTAAGGTTTTTTTCACCATGCTTGCTGATTTACTGATTTTGTTTCTTGTTTTTGTTTTTAATCCTTACCTGAGGATGTTTATTGATTTTACAGAGAGAGGAAGGAGAGGGAGAGGGAGAGAAACAGTGATGTGCGAGGAAAACATCAGTTGGTTGCCTCCTCTGTGCACCCCAACTAGGGATTGAACCTGCAACCTAGGTACATGCCCTGACCAGGAACCAAACCCACAAGCTTTTGGGTGTGGGATGATGCCCCAGCCAACTGAACCACCTGGCCAGGGATATTCCGTTTATTTTTGACTTTGTGAAACAGTGACATGCTTTCGGAAGTCAGAAATCGTCAGAAGGCTCCATTCGGAGAGGTGTCATTCTCCCCACCAGCTGCTCTCCCCCATCCCAACCTCCTGCCAGCCTTCATTCTCCTCTCCATCTGCAGATGCCCACCCTTATTACTTTCTGGTTTCTCCTTCCTGTGTTTCTGTCCACACAAAGGGGCAGATGTTTATGTTTTGTTATTTTCCCTCCTTTCTTATACAAAAGAATGTACTATAAATATTCTTTTGCATTTTGGTTTTCCATTTAATAATATATCCTGGAAATCACTCCATTGCACAGTGTACTCAACCGTTCTCCTGTATGTAGGCACTCAGGTTGTTTCCCGCATCTTTACAAGTGTACACAGGACAGCAATAAATAACCTTAACATATATAGGTTGTGTTGTTGGAGATGTATTTTATTCAGGATGATTTCTTAGAAGTAGAATTGCTGTGTCAGAAGTAAATGCATATATAGATTTACTAGGTGTTGCCAAATTCCTCTCTATAAGGCTTCTAGCACTTTGCACTCCTACCAGCCGCACAGGAGAGTGCCTGTTTCCCCACAGCTTCATGAAGAGGATATATTACTGTATTTTTCGGACTATAAGATGCACCCTCCATTTGGGAGGAAAAGGGGGTGTGTCTTATAGTCTGAATGTGGTTTGCCTGGCTCTGGCTGGGGGATGGTGGGCAGTGGAGCGGGGTCACAGGTTATTAAATATTTTAGCACATTTGTTGCTTCAAAATTGTTTTTCCTATTTCCCTCCTCTAAAAGCAAAGTGTGTCTTATGATTCAGTGCATCTTATAGTCCTAAAAATACGGTATATGGTTTAATTTTTGATAGTATTATTTAGCTAATTTGTTGATACATTACCCTTTCAGATACTCATCAATTAAGCAGAGTTGGCAGAAGATACTTTAATATTAGGTCTGCACAAAAATAGTTAACCAGCTAGTAAAGTTAATGCATTTTTTAAAAAGATTTTATTTACTTATTTTTAGAGAGAAAGGAAGGAGGGGAGAAAGGGAGGGAGAGAAACATCAATATTCAGGTTGCCTCCTGCACACCCCCGACTGGGGACGGAGCCCACAACCCAGGCCTGCTCCCTGATCGGGAATCAAACCAGTGAACCCTTGGTTTTCAGGCCGGGGCTCAATCCACTGAGCCACACTAGCCAGGGCTAATAATGCATTTGACTGAGTAGTGTTTTTTAAATTACAGTTTATAAAGTAATTTATAAAGTAATTTAAGTGGATGCCTGACAGGTATTTCTGGTTTTGATTCTTTCTCAGCTACACAGAAAGGTTTAGAGTATGTTCAAAACCTTTCCACATTCCTTTAAGTTGTCTTTATTTATGACATATAAATTCTAGACTGTTTTGAAATAGGAAAATTAAATTTAAGTTTTTGTGCTCAAATTATGGGATTAAAATGTACTTCTTAGTTAAGTACAAAGTGCTTATGTTTTGATTATGTGGAGGGTACTTTTTTCCAGGCTCAACTGTGAAAGGGCAGTCCTCAAAGAAACTTTGAAACTAAAAACAGAAGAGATTAAAATGCTGAAGTCTGACAATGCAAGTAAGTAAAGAGCGGTATTTTAATGGCCCTTTTAAAATGTTACATTAGAAGGTTCATTTTATACAGAGTGTCCTGTGCTTAGAGCACACATGTCAATGGAGACAAAGCGTGAGTGTGTCTAAGTCATGTATTGTAAGGATAATAGAAAAAGTGCATCATTTAGGTTTTTTTAAAAACATTTTTTAAAAGGTGAAATTCACATGACAAAATTGCCATTTAAAAGTGAACAGTTTTAGCCCTGGCTTGGTAGCAGTTGGTTAGAGCATCATCCTGACTCACCAAGGTTGCGAGTTTGACCCCCAGTCAGGGCACACACAGGAATCAACCAATGAGTGCATACATAAGTGGAACAATTAATTGATGTTTCCTGCTCTGCTTCTCCTCCATCCCCCCTCTCTAAATCAGTATTTTAAAAAGTGAACAGTTCAATTGGTAGTTACAAAATAGTCATAGGAAAGTAAGTAAAGCATAGGAATTATAGTCAATGACATTGTAATAACTATGTGTGGTACTAGTTAGGGTATTGGAAATATCATGGGGAACACTATGTAGGTATATGATTGTTTAACCACTGAACTTAACACCCAAAACCAATGCCTAATAAAAAATAACAAAAAAGTGAACAATCCATAACATTCATAATGTTGTGCAACCATCTAGTTCTATAACATTTCCATTCCTCCAAAATGAAGCTTCGAACCTATTTGTCCTTATGATATGGATTTTATACTCAGTGTAAAACAAAGTGGTACAGTCTCTGATATTTGAGGAACCTGAGCAGAAGTATGTTTCATTGAGACACTAATAGGAAAGGTTTATAATTGTATAGTTGTGTAACACTATTTGCCTTCAAAAGTGTTTTCTGTGACTTTTCCCCTAATATAATTATTCTTAACCTTTGAACATATTATTTTTCTCATTAAGAATTTGAAATTTAAGCCCTGGCTGGTGTGGCTCAATGGAATGAGTACTGGTCTGCAAGCCAAAGGGTTGCTGGTTTGATTCCCGGTCAGGGCACATGCCTGGGTTGTAGGCCAAGTCCCCAGTGGGTGGCATCCAATTGATATCTCCCTCCCCCCCCCTTCCCCCTCTCTCTAAAAATAAGTAAGAATAAAGTCTTTTAAAATCTTTAAAAGATATTTTAAAAATTGTAAAAAGAATATTAAAGTGTTTCAAGAATATTAAAGTGATACCAACTCTTTATGAAATTTTGAGATGTTAATTCTCCCTTCTAAGCAAAAACTATTTTAAAGTGGTCATTTGAAAGGGATAAAATGAGCTCTAAACGAGTTCCTGGGCCTGAGAGAGGCCCTGTACATGGTGTAGTTGAGTGACCTGTGGCAGTGCCCCTGGTGGGGACTGCGCACACACAGGACTTCTTAGTGCCAATTACTGGAGCAGGTGCAGACTTCTCTGGGAGGCTAGTTCTCCAGGCAGAAGCTGCTCATAACCACAACTCCTCCCCTTCTTTCCTACCCTGCACCCTGCAACAAGAGGGAAAAGTTACTGTTTTCTGCTCTCCAGTAGATAGCTGGGCCCTTGCTCTAAATGGTCTGCAATGTGAAAACTCCCAATAGGAAACTGATGTGGACTCTGGCCCATGGGGTCCGTGTGTTGTGGCTGGGACAAATTCACACGGACTACAGAAGTCCTATGGAGAAAATGGGACAGCATGGACACCCTCTAAGTGAGAGAGAGGGCCGTGACCCCTGCCTGGACAGGCTTTTATTGCTTTTCTGGATACTTTATATTTAGGATAGTGCTTGTTTACTATGCACAGGTTCACTGTAGGTAATTACGTTTTACAGATAAGAAAGGAAAGAATGCTGCCAACTACTTCAAAGAGAAGAATGTTGCCATCAAGGAAAAAAGTGGTTGAACTGGTTACTCTCCATACTTAGAAGGTTTAGCACAGATTTTAGGAAGTTACTTTAAAGATAATGCAGTAAACATTTGCTGCCTCAATTCAGGTTAAGGGAGTTTTAGCAAAAGCTAGCCTCGAGCCCTGGTTGGTATAGGTCAGTGGATTGAATGTGGGCCTGCAAACCAAAGGTTTGTGGTTTGATTCCCAGTCAAGGCACGTGCCTGGGTTGCAGGCCAGTTCCTAGCAGGGGACACATGAGAGGCAACCATACATTGATATATCTCTCCTTCTCTCCTTCCCTTCCCCTCTAAAGATAAATTAAAAAACAAACAAACAAAAAAAACCCACGATACTTCCACATTGGAAATAACAACATTTTTGATACCACTATTCCATCAGATTTTCTGGATGGGGCCAAATTTGGGGGGCAGTGCCTGTTGTATATGCATTGCTTATAAGAAATAAGCATAGACGTTGATGTAACAGGATTAGGTGAGGCTACAGTTGGCCCTCAGAACTAACGCTTCCTTATATTTCCCTTCCCAGGTTTGACTCAACAGTATTTGGAAGCCCTTGCTATGCTTGATATCAAAGAACAGAAGATGGTTCAGGAAACCACGTGCAGGGATAAAAGTGACTTTACAGAGGTTTCAGGTCTTGAGGTAGGTAAGCAGGTATGAAAGCTTAGCAGGATGGAAATTTTCTTCTTTCCTTTCTGCCATCACCATCTATTTATTACATGTTCTAAGACAGCAGCATACCTACCAATTTGAGACTGAGAGATCTGTGGTTTGCCCAGGTCAGTTCTTGTCTTGCTGGAACCATACCTTTCATGCATAATATTCTTGGACATTTAAGGGACATGCTAGCCACCTCCTTCCTTTTATCTTTTTTTTACAGGTTTAGCAGAAGCTATGTTAGTAGGGTCTCACATTACATAATCATAGACTTTTTTTTTTATGAGTGGCCAGATGATTGTTTTTCTCATTGACATTAACATTTAGTCATTTTTGAGAATGCAGCTCTCCCTGACAGGAGCTGCCAGTGATTAATGCAGGGCCAAGTGCAGGCACAGGAAGTCCACACTGTGGATGTTAGTACTTACTTCATTAGATCAAGTTCCCACCAAGGATTCAGAACTATATGAAACTGTGCCAGGTTAAAGGTGAAGGGAGAGAATGAAAAGGAGGAAGGCAAAATTCCAGTATGTTTTTGTTCCAAGTAACATTTTCCTCATTTGCATGTAATTAATTTTCACTTGGATCCTAAAACCCTGGCCTCAGGTTCCTTCTGTTTTTGTTTTCAGTGTCTTTGAATCAGATGCTTGGCTAGAAATGTACGTGTGTGGGTATGTGTGGGCATGCCCCTTCATTTGTGCCCAGCTAAACTCTGCAACACTTAGTAACAGATAATGCTTTTGGATTTCAAGCTTGCCGTCCTTGGAGCCTGCCTTTGTCATGGTCCTGGAGGGAACCCCTGTTCCTGTGCCAAAATGGCAGCATCTGCTCAGAATATGCTTCTTCAGGTCAAGCAAGAGGTAACAGTAAAAGCTTTGATTTTGTTTCTCTATGTAGGGTAAGGGAAGGAGGGAGGGAGAGAAACATCAATGTGTGGCTGCCTCTCATGTGCCCTGTACTGGGAACTGGCCTGCAACCCAGGCATGTGCCCTGACTGGGAAATTGAACCAGTGACCCTTTGGTTTTCAGGCCAGCCCTCAATCCACTGAGATACACAAACCAGGGCTTTTTTCTCTATTAATAGTAGAATAAATGGACTTATCTGCAATTACTAGCTTCATTTTAGTAGGCATTGGTGATGGAACTTACACTTAATTTTGTATAACAACATGAACTTATAAATTATTTTATTTACATGGTTCCAGAATTACTTGGCATGACATTGTAGTCACATAAAGTTGTTTGCCTAAGATTGTAGTTAATATTTCCTGGATTTTATTTCTTTTGTTTATACATAACTCTAAAATCACTATATATTAGAGTAGCAATTTTCAAACAGTGTGCCACAAGAATTTTTAAACCATACAATACCTGACTATTTAGTCAGAGACACTGACCTGTTTTCCCTTAGACTGGCAAGTAAAAATTACAACAGCCAACATCATAACAATAGCCATCCTGTGTGAGTGAATCAAAATTATAGCTATTTTAGTCAGATTTGCAAAAATATATATTTTTGGTGTGTTGCAGAATTCTAATAATTTTTGTGTCATGAGATATAAAAGGTTGAATATTGCTGTATTAGGGGGAAATGTACACTTATGCTTAAAGTTACTGGGATCCTCAATACTGATTAGCAGGAAGATAAACATGAGGCTTATAAGAAAAGCAACAAGGTACTGTGGAAGGAATATTTGCACTAGCCAGAGGTAGGTGTGAATCTTACAGCCATCATTTTCTAGCTATATGGCAAGGGTAATAATAACTAGTTTGGAGGGTTGTAAAAAATAGAGGAAGTACACATATGTTTAGCGATGCCCACCATTTAGTCAAATGATCACTGCCATTATAATTACGCTTTAATAACAAATACAGTGCATGGGCCATCATTTAAAAAATATTTTACCTTTACTGAAGGTATGGAATTTAAGGTCTTCAGACTATATAGAAAAAGTAACAGCTAAACATTAACGATTCACTAGGAAAAGTATAAAATCACACAAATCAGAGTCAGGGTCAACTATATATTGGAGGTATCTGAAAGATGATATTCAAAGTTATTTTTGGTGGTATTGTCTGGAACAGCCAGCCCAATGCAGTGCTGAAAGGCAGCCTTTGATAGCCTCAATTCTCACTAGTTGGGGAGAACACACACAGGGCCTGTGTAGGATAATGGGGTCCAAGAGTTGAATTACCAGAGAATTGAGGGCACCACAAAGGACTTTTCTGGTATTCTGGTTCAGAGTGGGCAGTTACTGCAAAAGAGAACCGGCAAGATTTAAGGCAGATAATACAGACCAGACACAGACTACCAGACCCATGCTAGGTGGGAAGATTCCATTTGCTAATCTGACTTAGCAGTCAGGCAAGAATCATTCTGGGCTTTCCTCTGACATCTCTCAAACTTTCTTTCAAAACCAGCTGGAACTTTTGCAGAAGAGTAAAGAAGAAGCATACATAATGGCAGATGCATTCAGAATTGCCTTTGAGCAACAATTAATGAGGAAAAATGACCAGGCACTAAGATTAACACAAATGGATAAAATGTGTAAAAAAGAAACAAAATGGATAAATTGGAAGCAAGTTCAAGAGAATGGTAAATATGAACTATAATGGCAATAAATCATGTGTAATTGAAGTTATTTTTTGTTATAATTTGACTATGCACATTTGATAGGATGGATAATGTAACTGAAATTTTGCATATAGTTGTGATTTATTTTAAAATTTAGTATCTATGGGAAGAAGGGGGGCATTGGATGTTACATATGCAGATGAGCGATTGGGAGCAGCAAAACCATAAAATAACAGGAAAATCTTTTTTAGTGTACTTCTGTTTCATTGAAACAAGACCACATTTAGTGGAGGAAGGAATGCTAGATAGTTAGTACTATATGGTTAAAGGGAAACTGCTAAGAGGGAAGTAATATTGAAAATGGTTGTGAAACTCACATTAAATGTATCGAATTAAACTTTCTTGACATGCATGATTCTGGAGGAGACTTTTTTTTTTTACAAAGAATACCAGTTTTTTTTTAAGATCTTTGTTTTTAATTTTTATTTATTTATTTATCTTTAGAGGGGAAGGGAAGGAGAGAGGGAGAGAAATATCAATGTATGGTTGCTTCTTGTGCATCCCCTGCTGGGAACTGGCCCCTGCTGGGAACTGGACTGCAACCCAGGCATGTGCCCTGACTAGGAATCGAACCACAATCTTTTGGTTCGCAGGCCCATGCTCAATCCACTGAGCTACACCAGCCAGGGCCTGGAGGAGACATTTTGGAGTAGAGGAAATATCTTAAATTGGATAAATTAATAAAATATTCTTATAATAAAACAAGTTAATGTTTAGTTCATAAGCCTATCAAAAGTTCATGGACATTTTAAAGTATTACCATATTAATGTAAACAAAATATATGAAGATGATATGAGAATAAAATTACAGTTGAAGTTGGTTATCCAATATATACAAAGTAGCTATTTTAAAGGAAATTTTAGTTTAAAATGTCAGTATCGGTTTTCATTTATCAATATTATTCAGAATTCATATTGCTGCAATTTAAAATTTCAATTTGAAATCATTTATCAGTCAAGAAAGATTAAAGTGAAGTTCTTAAGAAATTTAAATGCTTTGTTAAGTCTGACATGACTATATTTCCAAATATTTTATAATACGTTAATATCCATAATCCTTAGTCCAATATATCTCATTTTACTGGCATGCAAACAGAAGGGTTTTACTGGCAATTCCCCGTCAGGGCTCATGGTTGTGGGCCAGGTCCCCAGTTGGGGGGAGGGGACATTGATGTTTCTCTCCGCCTCTTTCTCCATCCCTTCCACTCTAAAAATTAAATAAATTAAACCTTTAAAAATAAAAATTAGAAGATGAACTTCTGGATTAGTAAGCATCTTGTAATATTAAATATGAAACTTTTAATAGGTACCTATTTTATTTAATTTTTTTCTTTTCAAATAATACATATTAGTAATAAATAGTATATGGTCAAGTGTTGTGAATTTTAGATTCACTGATTAAACTTCACTCATCCCTTTGCTAAAATGGTTAAGAAGGGATAATAAGAATGGCAGTAAAGAAGAACCATGAACATAGGTTAAAAAAGATTATAAAAGCTATATATTTAGAGTGCTCATCAGATGGAAGTCAGGGCAAAAAAGGAAAATCTGTTCTTCATTTCTCATACTTAAAGAGGCATTCCACATTGTCCTAAAGTTAACTTAAAAAGTTTTTGTGACATGAGACTTACACAGGCCATTAAGCCGATATAATGGCTAAGTCCTCCACAGTAATTTATGGTAAATACAGAATCAATATATTTTTTTAAAGATTTTGTCTTAGAGAGATGGGGAAGGGAGGGAGAAAGACAGGGAGTGAAACTCAATGTGTGGTTGCTCCTAGCACACCCACATTGGGGGATATGGCCCGCAACCCAGGCATGTGCCCTGACTGGGAATCAAACCTGCAATGCTTTGGTTTGCAGGCCTGCACTCAGTCCACTGAGCTACACCAGCCAGGGTACAAAATCAATATTAATATGGCTGTTTTCTATAATAATTCCTTGACAAAAACATAAGGTATAAAATAACTTCAATGTCCAACTCAAGGAAGATGATTTTGCAAGGGAAATAAAATTCAGTCCATGCACTTAGCCTTTTAGGGATGGATGGAAAACATGAGGAGTATCTAGTTCTACATGGACAACAAATGTGTAGGTGGCCTCCTCAGGCATCCCACCCCTTCTCCCAGCCACGTCCTTCACAGCAGCTGGACTGTTTCCAAGGCATCCTCTTTGACAATAGCCTTGGCGTTCTGTGTTGTTAATTAAAGGCAAATCCATTTGGAAATCTATCTTGTTTGTTTTGATGGACTGTAGGGAAAAGAGGAATGAGAGAAAGAGGAAAAGGAGGGAAAAGAAGGGTTAAAGTGATCTCATGAGAGCTAATCACATTCTGTCACCTGTATAGAAGCCTCTCCCACCCCCACTATGCATGGAGGTTGGCCATAAGGATAGTTCTATGCAGACAAAGCTGGGTTTTTACGAGGTAGACTTATATTCATTTCAGCACTTGAGTTTGTACTCATTTTATATTCCAGAATTCCCACCTTTCTTGGCTAGTAATAAAACTCAGGGACTTTTCCATTAAAAATATGATTTCAGAGGTATATCTCCCAATGCTTGTTTTCTGTTAAGGCACTGACAGACTCAGAAGCAGGATTTAAAGAATTGATTCATCTCTGAAAAGCCTTTACAAGTCCTTAAAATTTCATTAACTCTTGACTGAGTTTCTTAGTGACAAGCTTTTGATTCATTTTACTAGTATATTTTCAATAATCTTAACCAGTATAGGATTATTATTACAGACTGTTCTCTTATGTGTGGTTACCAATGAAGCTGTCAACTTTTCTTCTTGAATGGCAGCTTAGCCAAGTTCTGAGTGACAGGTTATAAGCCTCGTTCCTTTTTTAAAACTGCAAACAGAGACAACTCATCAAAGTTGCCAAGGGTATCACTTGTCTGGCATGTTCCCCTTGCCAGAGCTGATCTTGGAAGAGGTCAGGTGTGAGCCCCAGTCGCTGCACTTGATCTGCTGTCTGTTCTCCATGAGACCATTTACAAAGCATTTCAAAAACAATTTTGACATTTTCCTTGTATAAATCTACAAATTTTGCACCTTGTAGTATAAATTGCATCCTCTCTATGGATGAAGCAGAACATTAATGTCCACATTTCAGGATGTGGACTTTCAACATCGTCAGTATCTGGGCTAGGTGCTTTCACAGCGCATTTTTTTTTTTAGGGGTGGGGAGAGTAACTACAACTTTAACCATTTGTAAGTAATGTTAAGCACATTTACAGTGTTGTGTAACATCACCACCATCCATCTCCAGAACTTTTTCATCCCAAACAGACTCTGTACCTATTAACCGCTAACTGCCCACCCTCCTCCCATAGCAGATGCTCTGTAATTTAATGGCACGGCAATCCTGAGGCATAGGTACTGATACTCTTATTCTAGAGCTGAGGAAGTGAAACTCGGAGCACCTGTCCAAGGTCATGCAGTTAGCAAGTGACAAAAAGGATTCAAGTCCAGATATTTCTGACTCTGAAGCAGAGTTTGCATGGTTCAGAGGCCACTGGCCTGTAGAGGTTTTTTGGGGTCTTCATAGTATTCTTAAGTAATGTGGGTCATGTGGCTGAAGTTTAAAATTGGAAGGTATCACATACAAATCAGGATTGCTGTGCTTCCTCTGGAAGACTCAGATGATCTGGTAGCATGGGCTGCGTGCCTTCCCGTGGGCAGCCATTGTTGCGAGCTGAGGAGCAGCGACAGCATCCGACAGAATGGCGGGGCATTGCTCTGGCCTCTCGCTGTGGCCCTCTCCTTGCATTTGCCAACCAGGCTCTAAAGCCCGAGCTCTCCCCACTCCGCTGTGCTGCCTGACTCACTCGCACTCAGGGTCTCCTGAGGAGGACAGCCTCCTGACTGTGCAACGCAGTAGCCTTGGTTCATACTTACCACTGTTCCTGGGAGTTCACATCAGGGAGTGTCTTTTTTATGTCTCAGCTGGGTTTTCATGTTCGATTTTAGGATCACTATCACAAAGGACTAAGAAGACCTTAGGGCAGAGACTGTTGGGGATGCTCCCTTCTGAAAACAGTTCTAAGAGGACTGAAGACCAGGATAATCCTCGGGAAGTCTTTAAAATGCTAATAGATTTGGTTGGTATCTTTGCCTTCTCTTGTTAGGGATTGTGGTTAAGCTAATCTTTTTGCTTCCTATTAATTCAGCTTTACCACTCCACACTTGCCTTTTATACCCTTTCCCCAGACCCTCCTCCAGAGTTACAGCCTCCATCTCCTTGAACTCTCAGCATGCTCTGCCTGCCACTTCCCCCGTCCATGTTCTTCCTGTGCAAGTTTAAAGCTCCACCTCTGAAAAAGGGGGCTCCCCATAATTAACTCCAGGCATCTCTGTCTTCTGCACTTAAATACATAGTTCATGGCAAGACCTTCCTTCTCTTTACTCAGGAATTTTTAAAGTAGCCATCCACTTCCTGACACATTATGTCCTTTAATCATGACCCCAAGCTTGAACTCAGCCCTGCTATCCCCATTTCACAGGTGACCAGAGACTCACATTATATGAATGTACTTATCTATAGGAGAGTGTTATTTATTTACATATAAATATATAAAAACAATGTTAAATATAGGTAATTTCAACATTCTTTTACAGAGGTAAGTACAGGTTTGTTGTATATATTTATATGTATATTTTATTTATACACACACACGTATATGTATTTCTGCCTGCTCTTCAGACAAAATTTTCAGCAGTAGTTTTCTGTTCTTCCTTTAAAAAATATCCTCAAGCCCTGGCTGGTGTGGCTCAGTGGCTCAAGTGCCCATCTGGGAAACAAAGGGTCACTGGTTCCATCCCCAATCAGGGCACAGCCCAGGGCTGTGGGCCAGGCTCCCAGTAGGGAGCATGCAAGAGGCTACCACAAATTGATGTTTCGCTCCCTTTCTCCCTTCCCCTCTCTCTAAAAATAAATAAAATCTTCAGAAAAAAATATCCTCAGTAACATATAGCATAATGCTTGGGAATCAGTGGACACCTAATTAATTTATTCATATTGATTGACTGGACAGATTGGAGAATGAACATTTTGATAAAATAATTCTGAGTATAGGTCTGTATCATTTATTGACTGGCATTTTTTAAATCTCTGTGCATGCAGCTGAATGATAAAGAAGAGGCTTTGGCTCATCAGAGAAAAGTTAGTTACATGCTTGCTCGGGCATTGGAAGACAAAGACACAGGCTCAAAAGGGAATAACAGCAATTTTCCATTAAAACCTCCGCAGCAGAAAACTACAGAGCTCTCTGTTTTGCATGATCCTGTACCTTCAAGTGTTCAAATTTTTAATTCTCTGGGCTGCATTTGTCTACCCCAGCATCTTCATATAGGTCAAATTGATGCAAGAACTCTGAAAAGATCCCATTCTTTGCCATCAAATATCATGTTTGGAAGACAAAGCAGTTGAAATTAGAACCAAGAACTGTTTATATCAAAAGACTTTGAAAAAGGATTGTGTAAACATTGTAACATATTCAGTTGTATATTTTCTGGTTATTTCTAAATTTTAGGAGGCAGCTTAAATACTCAAATGTTTCCTACAAGAAATGTGTTAGTATTCTGTGTAGACATTTTATTTATAAAATATATCACTATATTTTTAAAATTTTCCAATATTTACCAACAACTTAAAAACAAAAATATTATTCTATTGGGTTAGCCAAAAAGTTTGTTTGGTATTTTTCTGTACGATGGCTCTAGTCGTGCTTAGCTGTCAACTTCATTCGAAATAATTTTGTTAGATTACTTTTTGACAGCTGTCATATCAAGGTGTGTTTTAAAAAATCTTACAAAAATTGGTGAATTTTGGTGTAGCCATTTTAATATTGAAGATGGAAGAAAATATGCAACACTTTTGACATATTATGCTTTATTATTTCAAAAAAGGTAAAATTGCAACTGAAATGCAAACAAAGATTTGTGCAGTGTATGGAGAAGGTGCTGTGACTGAGCAAACATGTCAAAAGTGGTTTGCGAAGTTTCCTGCTGGAGATTCTCTCTGGATGATGCTCCACAGTCTGTTAAACTAGTTGATAGCGATCAAATTGGGACGTTAACTGAAAAAATCAATGTTATGCAGCACAGGAAATAGCTGACATACTTAAAATATCCAAATCAATAAGGTTATTACTGAAAATGAAAAATGTCTTTTTATTTTATGGAAAAAAAACTAAATGAACTTTTTGGCCAAACCAGTATTTTGAGAAAAACAAAAAGTTATTTAACTATTTAGATTGAATATGGGGATCTTTGGCTCAAGCAACAACATAATGTAAATTAATCCTCTAAAAAATAACAATGCCTAGGAGTGAACGTATGTTAATTTTGGAAATACACTTCTTTTGTTTTGTGTTTCTCAGGATTTTTCCTTTGTGACATAAAGTTTAAAATATTTTCCTTAAGTTAACCTCAGTTAAAAGTTACTATGGTGGGAATTTGGTAGAAGTATATTCAAAATCATAGCTAGTTCGCTTCATAGTTTTGTTTTTCCTCCAAAGTGGTGACAGTTTGTAGCCAGATCTACACAAAATTCTGATGCCCATACCAGTCTGAATTAAGTTCTTGGTTTTGATGCTAAATTTTAGATCACTTAATTTTCTGTTTCTATAAATATTACATAGTAATAATCTTTAATTCCTTTTGGGAATATTGCTATATTAGTATCATCACATTTATGTTGAAGGAAATGTATTACATTGTCAGCAGTTATAATAAAACTTATCTAATTGAAGATCTGATGAAAAGATATGGCTTCACTAAATACTACTTAAATAACAGAGTATAAGGTAACAATATCAACAATACAGTTGTGTCAAAGGGAGAGCATTTAATTGGCATTAGTAAATGATAAAAGCTGAAAACTTGGCAAATAAATGTTTAAAAAAAGATATGATGAAGAGCTATTGTTATCAGATATTAAAATATATTGTTCTTCCCTGACTGGTGTGGCTCACTGGACTGAGTGACGTCCTGCAGACCAAAAGATCCCTGGTTCAATTCCAGTTAGGGCACATGCCTGGGCTGCGGGCCAGGTCCCCAGCTGGGAGTATGCAAGAGGCAAACAATTGATCTATCTCTTTCACGTTGATGTTTCTCTCCCTCTTTCTCCCTCCCTTCCCGTTTCTAAAAATAAATAAAATCTTAAAAAAAAAGTTCCCGACTAATAATATAAAACTACATTATTTAAAGGTTTTATCTATTTTTAGAGGGGAAGGGAAGGAGAAAGGGGGAGAAATATCAATGTATGGTTGCCTCTTGTGCATCCCCTGCTAGGAACTGGCCTGCAACCCAGGCATGTGCCCTGACTGGGAATCGAACCACGATCCTTTGGTTTGCAGGCCCATGCTCAATCCACTGAGCTACGCCAGCCAGGGCTAAAGGTACCTTATTTTAAAGCAGTGTGATACCAGCAGGTCAAAGGAATAGGAAAAAGACCATACACAGATCTACTATGTATAAGAATTTCATATAAAATAAAAGGTAAGAACCCTGGCCAGATAGCCAGTTGGTTACAGCATCATCCCAATACACCAAGCTTATGGGTCTGATCCCTTGGTCAGGGCACATAAAAGAAACAACCAATGTAGGCATAAATAAGTGGATAACAAATTGATGTTTCTTTCCCCCCCCTTTCCTTCTCTCTCAAATCAATAAAAAATTAAGGTAAGGTAAGGAAAGGATCTGGGATTATCTAATACTAAAATTAGAAACAAAAAAAGTCAAATTACAAAAACTAGAAAAGTTTTTTTTTTTTATTTTTTAAACATATTTTATTATCCCATTACAGTTGTCCCATTTCCCCCTTCATTCCCCTCCACCCTGCATACCCTCTCCCCCGAAAGGTTATTTTTTAATGTGTGTATATGTGTATATCTGTATGAAACAAATTTATATAAATGGATATTTGCAACACTCCAATTGGGGTGGACAAAGAATCTGAATCAACAGTTCACAAGAGGGATTAATACACAGAAATCAAAGATAAATTATGGTATCAAATTAGCAAAAGATCACAAAGATTATGTAAGTGGTAGAGATGATGAGGTAAACCAGCTAATTTAATGCAGTGTTGATGAATGTGTATTTGAGACCCTGTATTCAGTTTTGGGGGTCTCTACTCTGAAGTGAAATGGCTGGATTATATGGTAATTCCATTTTTAATTTTTTGAAGAAACACGTTTTCCGTAGCCTGCTGCACTGTCTTACTTTCCCACCAACAGTGTGCATAAGGGCCCCAATTTCTCCACATCCTCACCAAGACTTGTTAATGTCAGGCTTTTTAAAATAGTAGCCATCCTAATAGGTATGAAGTAATATCTCATTGTGATTTTCGCATTTTTTATTTTTATTTAATTATTTTTATCTTTGTCCAGAGATAAGTTTGTTCACTGATTGCAGAGTTCGAGGATGGGGGAGAGAGAAACATCAGTATGCTGCCTCCCACACACACCCTGACCAGGGATCAAACTGAAACTTAAGTGTGTGCCCTGATTGGGAATTCAACCTGTACCCTCTGGTGTATGGGAATGACACCTAGCCAGAGCTCACTGTGGTTCTGAATTGTATTTCCCTAGTGATTAGTGATGTCGAGCATTTTTTCATATGTTTATTTGCCATAATATCTCTGGTGAAATGTCTAAGTGTTTTGCCCAAATTTTAATTAGATTTAAAATTTTTTTAATTGGATTTTTATGGATGCTTTATATATTCCAGATATTAACTCCTTATCTGATATATTCCAATTTGTATATTTTTAACTTTTGTTGCCTGTTCTTTTGAGGTCATATCCAGGAAGTCCTTGTCAAATCTAATAAGGTCATGAAGCTTTCTTCCTGTTTTTTTAAAGTTTTTATAGTTTTAAGTCTTATGTTTAAGTCTTTGATCCATTTTGAATTAAATTTTGTATATGGTATAAAGTTAAGGGCTTCATTTTTAAGAACTACTGAACAGTTAGTTACTGGGAGTGTAAACTGATACAACTACTTTGGAGAAATATGGCAATATCAACACTAATTAAAAATGCATATAAATGTTCTTGTTTTTAAATAATTGTGAAAAACTGAAAATAACCTAAATATCCATGTGGCAATACACTAAAGATGACCTTTCTCATAATTCCCATCTAGGGATGGGCTAGGTAACTGCCATAAAGAGATTTTTAAGATGTATTTAAAATCCAACAGAGTTGACCTTAATAAATGGATAACCCAATCAGGTGTGCACCCCAACTCCTGTTTTTCAAAGAGCACAGAGTTCTCTCTTGGTAGCAGATGAGGAAGGCAGACAAACTGAAGCACTGCCACTGGCTTGCAGATGGAAAGTGCCACGTGACGAGGCATGTGCACTGCCCTGGCTGGCAGCTAGGAAGCGCAGGTGGAACATGCATTAAAATAGCATGAACGAGCTGGGAAGCAGAGTCTTCCCTAAGGCCTCAGAAGATTAAGACCACAGTCTGACTGATACCTTGATTTTGGCCTATGCACTAGACATAATTAAGCCGTGCCAGGTATCTATCTGACCTATAGAACTGTGAGCTAGTAAATTTGTTTTAATTTAAACTGCTACATTTATGATAGTTTTTATTAAGCAAGAGAAAAATAACAGTCCATAATTGAGTGCAAGTAATTTATATATACATATATTTACATGGAAGAAATACGGAATTTAAGTTTTCAGTGAAAAAAAGCTGCCGTATGAGATGTACAGTTTATCACCAATGTAAACTTCTGAGACCCAAAACAATGCTGTTCACTAGTATGTGCATTATTCAACAGCTGTGTAAAACCACGGGAGGACACACTTAACTCCTGCGAGCCGGTCCCCTCTGGGAATCGTGAAAAGGAAGAAACAGAAATGGAATGACGTATTAAAGGGACCTCAATTTTATCTGTAGTATTTTTTCTTTTTTTCCTATTTAGGATATTAACATTTGTTAAGTCTGGGAGTACATTTTGCTATATTACTACTCTTACTGTTCGGCTTTTAAATACTACCCTTGCTACTACAAATTTGTGATGCTATATGGACCAGATCATCAAAATAACTGACTGCATTTTTTATTGATTCTACATTTCAGAAAATTGAACTTATCTTACTTATGCATTCTAATCAGAAAAATCAAAATTAAGTTTGTTTTAAAATACATTTAATAAAAATAACTCAGTTTTACATATTTTACATGTGTAGAATATTTACAAATTCCTTCTACAGCATTTATTTAATGGTTTACTATTTTTTCATTATTTGCCTTTTTGACTATTTTCTTCAGTAGTAAAATACTATCCAGTGTTGTCTGTAACTAAAAGATTAGCTTCTTGGGTAATCCTCCTGGGGGGGGGGGGGGGGGAGAAAAAAGGTTGTTCACATTTAATCTTATGTTTATGCAGTTTTGTTTGTGTCATTTTAGCCAGTCATTGAATTCCCATTACATTTACTTTACTTGTTTTGATTTTTCCCAATAGCATTTGTTAAACATTAAGCATACGGTGTACCAGTAAGAGTTTATGAAGAGAATAAGGCACACACTGATAGTTCTCATAGCTCTGAGGTACTCAAAAGTGCCCTTGTCCTTTTAAAGAGTATGATGTAAATATTTTCAATGGGAGCAAATGTAGCTAATATTAAAATACCACATTCTATCTACTTTATACAATTTAAATTTATAAAAAGTAAATAGCTCACAATCTACATTCCTTAGCTGTCCTCCATCATTAGCTATGCATTAGCCATTTGGAGTTTTCTGAATCCACTGCATTTCTTATAAAAATGAGAGTCTCACCTTGCTCTAAAGCCTCTGTCCTCTTTCGTTTGGTTGCCAAAGATGGATTAGTCTGCTCCTTTAATGCCTCCACTGGACAGTTTGGTCTTGGCAGATGACATCCAGGTGTGGGCCCTGGCCGATTACTGAAATATTTAGTTTTCAATGCCTTTTAAAATAAACACCAAAGAAAGTAAACTTTTAAGTGAGTATCTGAACCGTGTTTAAGAAAAATCCGACCTCCAAAATTGTTGGGAACATTAAAAATACTATGTGAAGAAACATTTTCACTTTAGTTCCACCAAGATGGAGGCATAGGTGGAGATGCCGTGCTTTCTCACACAACCAAGTTTACAGACAACAAAATATTAGCAACAGAAAACACAACCAGAACACAGAAAACTGAACTTTTTGGAAGTCTGATAATAATGAATGCTTCAGCCTGACCAGTAAGAGGGACGAAACCAGCAGCTGGCGGAGTGGGGTTACACAGGAAAACTCGGTCAGACGGGGTCAGACGGACTCAGGCGCGCAGATCCCAGGGGTGGGGTTGCAAAGGGCAGACCCAGTGAGCAACCCAGTGAGTGACCCAGTGAGCAACCTGGGGATCTGGCGAGGGCGCAGGACGGCTTGTTGACTGTGGTGCGCATTCGTATGTGGATAGACCAGTGAGGGAGTGGGTGGTGAGACAGGACCAAGCAGGCCCTAGCGGCAAGAGGCAGCAGAGGGGGCCACCATTTCCCCGCTCTGACCCCACCCCCACATACAGCGTCACAACCCAGCGACTTGGGCGGCCCCGCCTGGGTAAACACTTAAGGCTCTGCTCCTCATACTGAACGGGTGCAAATAGACCAAAAATGGCTCAAGAAGATCTCAAAGCCCCAGAGCCCATAACTCTAAGCGACAAACAGCAAAACTTTCAGATGCACAGTTCAAAACACTGGTGATCAGGATGCTCACAGAACTAATTGATTTTAGTCACAAATTAGAGAAACATATGAAGGCTAAACTAATTGAAATGAAGGGAATTCCACAGGAAACCAATAGTGATGAAAAGGAAACTGGGTCTCAAATCAATGGAGTGGACCAGAAAGAAGGAAAAAATGTTCCAACAGGAAAATATGAAGAAACAAGAATTCAAAAAAATGAGAGACTTAGGAACCTCCAGGACATCTTTAAAAGTACCAACATCTGAATTATAGGGGTACCAGAAGGGGGAAAGGAACAGCCACCAGTGGAATACCTATTTGAACAAATAATAAAGGAGAACTTGCCCAATCTGGCAAAGGAAACAGACTTCCAGGAAATCCGGGAAGCTCAGAGAGTCCCAAAGAAGTTGGACCCAAAAAGAAACACATCAAGGCACATCATCATTACATTAGCCAAGATTAAAATGAAGGACAGAATCCTAGAAGCAGCAAGAGATAAGGGGATAGTCACCTGCAAAGGAGTTCCCATCAGACTCAGCTGATTTCTCAAGAGACCTTACAGGCAAGAAGGGGCTGGAAAGAGGTATTCCAAGTCATGAAATCCAAAGACCTACAACCAAGATTACTCTATCCAGCAAAACTTTCATTTAGAATGGAAGGACAGATAAAGTGCTTCTCAGATAAGATCAAATTCAAGGAGTTCAACATCACCAAGCCCTTATTATATGAAATGCTAAAGGGACTTACCTAAGAAAAAGAAGATAAAAAAGATGAACAGTGAAAGGACAGCAAACTCAGTCATTAACAACCACATCTAAAACAAAAGCAAACTAAGAGGACAGCTAGATCAGGAGCAGAACCCAAATGAAGATCTCATGGAGGGTTAGCAACAGGGGGAGTGGGAGAAGGAGAAGGGGGGAGAAGGTACAGAAAATAAGTAGCATAGACAGTAGGTAGCAAATAGATAGGGGGGAGGGCAAGAATAGTATGGGAAATATAGAATCTAAAGAACTTGAGACCCATGGTCATAAACTAAAGGGGGGAATGGTGGGGGGGGGGGAGTGCAGGGGGGGGGGAATAGAACAACTGTAATGGCATAATCAATAAAATAAAAATAAAAAGAATACTATGTGAATATCCCTGCTCCCAAAACAAAATTAATTTCAAGTATTTGGACAAGCAAATTACTACGAATAAACAAACATCTAGCAGCCTAAGCTTGGCTAATAAATTCATTACTGGAAGAAAAACACTACCTTCCAGTTTTTCCACAATTAAATAGTTTATACTAAATATGAAATATCCTTAGTAAGATATGAAGGGGACCAAAAAACCCCCCACAAATTATCTTCTGGAGGGTGGGCCCCTTTTAGTACAGGCTTCCCCTCTGTATCAGTGTACAGCTGGCCTTGTTGTGAGAGGCTGTACTTCACTTCAGTGAGTTTGTTATTTGAAGACTCTGTCCTCACAGGCGCTTGAGTGGTTCAGCAGTTTTGGACCAAAAATGGCATGACCCCCAAGCCCTACCCTCCCTATTCACCCAATCTCACCCCAAGCAACTTTTTTTTTGTTTCTCCAGAAGAAAAAAGTCCTCAAAGAAAACATTTTTGCCAGTGTGTAAGAGGTGAAACAAAAAATGGCAGAAGGGCTAAAAGTCAAAATCAGTGACTTAGAAAACTGTTTAAAGCAGTGGGAAAAACAAAAACGTCTGAACAGGTGGATTGTATCAATCGAACAGAGAGTACTCTGAGGGTGACTACAGTTTAAACATGTAAGAATAAATACACAATTTTTTATAAATTCTGGTGGGGTTTTTTGCCCACCCCATTGTGTAATTCAGCTCTCTACACATAATGGGCTCTAAAGGTCAAAACACAAAGAAACTTGCTTAAAAAGAAAATCCAAATTTACTTATTGCAACATCTACATGAAGAGCAGGGGGCAAAATTTTACAGTTGTTCATACGAAAAAAAATACAATGATAAATAATTCAAGAATAAATTCTGGGGGAGTGGGATGAGTGGAGGTGGAAGAAGGTATGGGGGCATAAATGATAATGGGAAAATTAAAATTAGAAGTTAAAAATATTCTGTGTTTCACATACAACTGTAAACCTACTTTTGTACCACACTGTATTCAGATTCCAAATCATGTAAATATAAATTATTAAAAGCAGAGCTTTAAAAAAGATGCAGCAGATTGGCAACAAGAGATTAAAATCCAACAAGCCACTGCTAATTGACAGAAACGATGCTTGAAAGGACCTGCCCAAGGTTATTTCTATTTACTACAAGTCCTATGGTCTACAAGATATTCTACTGCAGGCCAAAATTCCAATAAAAATACTTTTTTCTGAAAGACATATTTGTCGAGTTCACGCTGAATTTGCATCATAGTACTGTTTAACATCCACAATAATTTAAGGTATTTCCTTTTGGATAATCCTCTTAGGGTCAAAAAAGGTCCATATAAAATCTTCAAGCATCCCCCCCCCACCAAAATCATATTATTTTGAAGTACTGATTTAGAGATTTCTTACTTCCAAAGAGTTGCATTTGTAAAGTGTTACTTCCAATTCATTGTAGTTCTCTAAGTTAACTGAGCTAATTCTGAGCTACACCAGATCTAAAAATTGAAGAGTACCTCATTCCAACTTTTAGAGCCAAACCCCATTCTTTTTTCTCTCGAAATTCTCTGTGCTATTTAGTATCTTTAAAAATTTAATCTTTCTTATATTTTTTCCATTACCATTTATCCCCTTACACCTCCCTCAGCCATCACTACACTTGTCCACATCCAGGTGGAGCGACTGAGCAAAAAGCAAAGCCCATTTTAAACAATTTGTTATGTCAAAATACAGCTCAAATCAGTTACCACAGCTACTATTTTTCTGTAGGTTCTGAGTTTTACTATTAATGAAAACAACTTTCTAGATAATTTGACCTGGTCTCAAGTTCTTTATAATGGCGATAATATACATATATACACGTGTGGGTGAAACTATAGTGTGTTACTTGTTTGAAATTAGAAGAGTAATTCTAATGGTAAAATATCTAGCATGTATGTATTAATGTAGCTGTTACATAAAAAGAGAAGGCTTACAAAAGTAAATGCTTTAAATAATGACCTGGTAGGCTGTAATAAAAAAGTGGAAAAAACCCACTTTGTATCCTTGATATATTGTGCATTAACATGTTTTGTTAGACGGGAAGACTTCATATTCCATTTGAATCAGTCTCTTCCTTTGTGAAGCTAAAGCACTGCACTGTGTTGCACATTATCCCCCAACCGATTTTAAGTGTTTGTGAGTCTTTTCGTTTGTGTGCTTGTTTTTAAAAAAAAAAAAATTTTTTTTTAATGTACTGATTTTAGAAGAGAGAGAAAGGAGGTGTGGAGAGAGAACTAGGATGAATTGTCCCACTTATGTATGCTGTCATTGGTTGATTCTTCTGTGTGCCCAGAATAGAGATGGTACCCACAACTTGGGTCCATCAGGATGATGCTCTAACCCACTGAGCTACCCAGCAAGGGTCAGTGTGTTTGTTTTTAAAACGAGAATTTTTATTTCAAATCTATAGCTCATCCAACACAAAAATGTGTTGGATGACATTTCTCTGTTTATAAGAGCAGACATACTTGGATTTTCACATTTTTCTTGAGTTTGATTCTTATTTCCCTTAAACAACTGTCAGTTTCAGTGTTCGTTCTACTTGGACTATCATCCGATCTCTTTTAAGCACACAGTTACATCAGACTAAACCACTTTCTCCCCATTATCCCTTTTGGACTGCGACCATACCAGTGCCAGTATCTGGAGTGCATTTTATGGGAATGAACAAAAGACTTTAGGCATTAGCCTTGGTATGAGATTTATATTAATACAAAACATTTAATTTAAATGTACTAGTGTCTTAACAATTACAAAGCTTATTTTTTCCTCTTTAAATAGACCACTTGAAGGCCAATTAATTATGGAATAGAGCCCTAGCTGGTGTAGTTCAGTGGTTTGAGTGCCAGCCTCTGAACCAAAATGTTGCTGGTTCGATTCCTTGTTAGGACAAATGCCTGGGTTGTGGGCCAGGTCCTTGGTTGGGGTGCTTACAAGAGGCAACTGATGACATTTCCCTCTCACATCAATGTTTCTCTCTCTCTCTTTATCCTTCCCTTCCTCCCTCTCTCAAAATAAATAAGTAAAAATCTTAAAAAAAGAAAGAAAGAGTTATGTATTTATGTTCCCGATAAACTCTCCTGTAGTGGTGCATGCATAATGTAATTACCAGTCAAAATAGTGCTTATAGCTTGAAGATAAAATTTGTTATTCCTTAAAACAAAAACACATCTTTCTAGTATTTAAAGAATGTCAGAAATCTAATGAAATTCTGTTTTTATCTTATCAGTGCTACGGTTAAGATTACCCTCACCTTGTAAGGAACATATGCTAAAATACCTGAGTGGCTGTAATCCGAGTACAGGGGTTAAATGAGAACAAGCCTTGTATGAGAGCCAGCAGGTCGTCTCCTGCGGCAATGAAGATGTGCTGCAACGGGATTCCAGGGAAACTCTTAAACGTCACGAAGTCTGGGAGACTACACATGTCCTGTAAAAATAGTTTTATAACTCAAACCTTAGTAAAGGATTAAAAGGCATACAGATGTCAAATGAAAAAATAAAACTGTCATATGAATAATATGTAGAAAATGCAAAGAAATCTATTTAAAAACAAGAATTCATGAGTAGAGCAAAGTTGCAAAATATAAAACACACAAAAATCAATTGTAGCTCTATATGCTAGCAATGAACTTGTGGACACTGAAATTTTAAAAATGTCATTTAGAGTCATTCAAAAAGAACAATGAAACAAGTAAAAATCGAGCAAAGCATGTGTAGTAGTCCTATACTAAAAGCTATACAACACTGGCCCTGGCTGGTGTAGCTCAGTGGATCGAGTGCGGGCCTGCGAAACACACGATTGCGGTTCGATTCCCAGTCAGGGCACATGCCTGGGTTGCAGGCCAGTTCCCGGCAGGGGACACACGAGAGGCAACCATACATTGATATTTCTCTCCCTCTCTCCTTCCCTTCCCCTCTAAAGATAAATAAATAAAACCTTAAAAAAAAAAAGCTATACAACACTGATGAAAAAAATCAATGCTCTAAATAAATGGTGAGGCCTATCAAGTTTATGGACTGGAAGACTTATCATTATAAAGTCAAAAAAGCCATTCCATTAAGAAATACTAATTAGCACTGGCTGGTGTAGCTCAGTGGACTGAGCGCGGGCCTTCGAACCCAAGGATCGCAGTTTGATTCCCAGTCAGGGCACACGCCTGGGTTGCAGGCCAGTTCCCACCAGGGGATGCAAGAGAGGCAACCATACATTGATGTTTCTTTCCCTCTCTCCTTCCCTTCCCCTCTAAAGATAAATAAAATCTTAAAAAAAAAAAAGATGTTAATTCTCCTGTAACTTATATATAGATTTAATGGCATTCTTACCAAAGTTCTGGGAAATTATATAAGATTATTCTAAAATTTATATGGAAGCCAAAGGAACTAAAATAGCTAAAAAACAAAACAACAACAAAAAAACTGAAAAACAAAACAGAACAAAACAGTGAGAGGAACCAGCCTACCTAATTTCAAAACTTAAAACTTCACCCTGACCTCATACAAAAATGAACTCAAAAAGGATCACAGCTATAAATAAACATCAATAAATAATAGCTATTAGGGCACGTTTTACAATTAGAACATAGAGCTAACTTTTGGTTCACAGGCCTGTGCTCAATCCACTGAGCTACACCAGCGAGGGCTAGAGCTAACTTTTAATTAGAAAGCTGAGGAAGTAATAGCAGGAAAGAAATTCCTTAAACCTAATTTCAGTTTCAGATAATTTTACTGCAGTTTTAACCAGAAGGTAGTCTAATTAAAATTTCTCTTTTCTAATACTTATTCCCCAGGAGATGGAGCTAGAATAGGAAAAAAAATCAAAAGGTCTGTAATTTTAATTTAAGGGTAAACAAGTGAGGATATTTTACTGAACTATATTCGTAATATTTAGCAACTAAAATTACTAGCAAATTAAGACAATGAATGCATCTCTTTAAGAATATTTACATGGCAGCACTATGTACAGAAAGTGTATGAAGGCTTACAGGCCACTGCTCCTCAGTTGGTGTGCCCAAAGTTTCAAATATTCTTGTTAGTTGATCCAGGTCTGAATCTCCTGGCAAAAAAGGAACCTGAATGAAAGTAAGAGGCAGAAAATTCAAGGTGGTTTGTAATAGCTATCACGCAAGTAAGACTAGAAATTTAATAATAAAAACTAAACTGTGACAAAAATTAAAATGTAGTTGAGGTATCCTGGATGTGGCATTAGATCCTGGCGTTGATAACCGAATACACAGCACCACCACACTGCCCATTTTATTCACTCCACAAATCTCTAATGAACACTTATCACTGGTAAAAACATTTGTGTCTTTTAACAGTTTCAGAATATAGAGAATTTTTCTTCTAAAATGATTTGAACTGTATCGACTACTTTAGTTAGATATAGGCTTATTACTGCTCCTGTTTTCTAGTTTAAGTAGCTTTTTAATCCCTTTTTAAAAACAATATTTAATTTTCACTCATTGACTTTGAGACGGAGAAGGAAGAGATTAATTTTTGTTCCATGCATTCATTGGTTCTTTAAAAAACATCACTGTGTGGTTGCACGCCCCCCCACTGGGGACCTGGCCTGCAACCCAGGCATATGCCCTGACTGGGAATCAAACCGGAGACCCTTTGGTTCTCAGGCTGGTGCTCAGTCCACTGAGCAACAACAGCCAGGGCTTTTGGTTCACTTTGGTATGTGACCTGACTGGGAATCAAACCAGAAACCTTGGCATATCTGGATGACACTAACTAATTGAGCTATATAGCCAAGGCCTAATCCTACTTTTATAAAATTTATATTAAAAAAAACCAACACTACAGAAAAGGGATGAATGCTCCTAATAGCAAATCTATTAATTATTCTGTTTTTTAAATATATTTTATTGATTATGCCATTAGTTATCCTATTTCCCCCTTCATTCCCCTCACCCTGCACACTCCCTCCCCCATCATTACCCCCCCTTCAGTTCATGTCCATGTGTCACAAGTTCTTTAGATTCTATATTTCCCATATTATTCTTGCCCTCTCCCCTATTTTCTACCTACTGTCTATGCTTATTCTCTGTAGCCTCTCCCCCCTTCTCCTCCTTCCACTCCCCTCTTGCTAACCCTCCATGTGCTCTCCATTTCTACGGTTCTGCTCCTGATCTAGCTGTCCTCTTAGTTTGCTTTTGTTTTAGGTGTGGTTGTTAATAACTGTGTTTGCTGTCCTTTCACTGTTCATCTTTTTTTTTTACCTTTTTCTTAGATAAGTCCCTTTAACATTTCATATAATAAGGGCTTGGGGATGATGAACTCCTTGAACTTGACCTTATCTGAGAAGCACTTTATCTGCCCTTCCATTCTAAATGAAAGCTTTGCTGGACGCAGCAATCTTGGATGTAGGTCTTTGGATTTCATGACTTGGAATACTTCTTTCCAGCCCCTTCTTGCCTATAAGGTCTCTTTTGAGAAATCAGCTGACAGTCTGATGGGAATTCCTTTGTAGGTGACTATCCCCTTATCTCTTGCTGCTTCTAGGATTCTCTCCTTCATTTTAATCTTGGCTAATGTAATGATGATGTGCCTTGATGTGTTTCTTTTTGGGTCCAACTTCTTTGGGACTCTGAGCTTCCTGGACTTCCTGGAAGTCTATTACCTTTGCCAGATTAGGGGAAGTTCTCCTTTATTATTTGTTCAAATAAGTTTTCCACTTGTTGCTCTTCCTCTTCTGGTACCCCTATAATTCGGTTGTTAGAACGTTTAAAGATGTCCTGGAGGTTCCTAAGTCTCTCATTTTTTTGAATTCTTGTTTCTTCATTCTTTTCTGTTTGGTCATTTTTTTCTTCCTTCTGGTCCACTCCCTTGATTTGAGTCCCAGTTTCCTTTCCATTACTATTGGTTTCCTGTGGAATTCCCTTCATTTGAATTAGTTTAGCCTTCATTTGTTTGTCTAATTTGTGACTAAAATCAACCAGTTCTGTGAGCATCCTGTTCACCAGTGTTTTGAACTGTGCATCTGATAGGTTGGCTATCTCTTGGTCACTTAGAATTATAGGCTCTGGGGCTCTGAACTGTTCTTTAGCCATAGTGTTTTGGTCTGTTCGCACCTGTTACATATGAGGTGGGGAGCCTTTAGATGTTCACCAGGGCAGGAGAACCCAGTTGCTGGGTTATGATGCTGTATGTGGGGCCAGGTTCAGAGAGGGGCAATGGCGTTTGTTCTGCTCCCTCTCTCAGATTTTGGTCCCCTCTGCTGCTTCCTGCAAGCAAACCTGGCCGCCCTGGTGCCGGCTCGCAGGTGTGTGGTGGGTCTGCGCACCCTCTAGGACCCTGTGGGTCTCTCCAACAAACTGTGCGAGCCTGGGAGCTTCTCCCAGCACCTCGACCCCGAAGGTTTTTCCAATTGTTGCTTTCAGGCTCTAATTCCTAGCCTGCTGGGTCTGTCTCACTGCTCGCTCCTTTGCCTGGTTTATCTGCCTGTGAAATGTGTGACCGCAGTCAGCCAGCCACCTTGTGCGCTCACTGGGTCTGCCCGTTGTCACCCCGCGCCTGGGATCTGCCAACCGCCTGCGCTCCTGGGTCAGTCTACCTATTTTTCCTGTCTGACCCCTCTCTACCAGCCGCTGGCTCCACCCCTCTTACTTGTCTGGCTGAATGGCTCGTTGCTGTCAGACTTCCGTACAGTTCAATTTTCTGTGTTTTGATTGCGTTTGTTACTAAAACTTTGTTGTACGAGGATGCAGTGTTTCCACCTAAGCCTCCATCTTGGCTGGAAGAGCTCTGCTTTCAATATTATATAACTATTGATATTATATAATACTGACATAATTTGCCATTTTAATTATATAAGGTAATTAAAATATATAATTTGTAATTATATATAATAATGTTATATAACTATTCTGCTTCCAGTTATTATCTGTTTGGACTACAGGATCTCACTACAGATCTAGAACTTTATGGAGATCATTTTCATATATCATATTTTCTAATGAGCAAATGGACGGCTTAAAACATAAAAAATATCCTGGTTGGTATAGCTCAGTATATTGAGTGTGGGCCTGAAAACCAAAGGGTCAATGGTTCGATTACTAGTCAGGGCCCGTGTCTTGCTTGTAGGCCAGGTTCCCAGTATGGGGCAGGTGTGAGGCAACCACACATTGATGTTTCTCTCCCTCTTTCTCCCACCTTTCCCCTCTCTCTAAAAATAAATAAAATCTTAAAAAATATATTTTTTCTTAATTGTGCAGAACAAAAATATGGGGAAATGGTACAATTCTTCACCAATTAGGGCTACCTACCCATTTTTTGGTAACCTTAATAATGATTCCAGCAAGAATGCCAAAGGGTAAGATTCCCACTATGATTTTAGTCATATCCACAATTTTTAAACTGTCTCCTCTTACTTTCTCAGTAGTAAATTATAACATTAGTGGCTAGGGAACTGTTCTTTTTCTTGGTCATGAGTGAACGGTGCTTTTGGTTGCTGACACACTGTCAAATGTGGGCTTGTGGTAAACTCTGTGTTCTTGTAGCAGCCAACTCACAGGACCCAGTATAGCAACAGACTATGTCATCCTCAAGTCTAAGTGTGAGGGTTTGTTCTGCAAGCACCCAGAGGGATGAGCTCAAAACAATGCATAAAAATGACATTAAACTGGAAAAAAAACCCCAAAAACAATGTTTAAGAAGGTAATTTTTCTCTCTGGTGTACAGAAGCTGCTTTCTGTGTTCAAGGAAATAAACAACTGTATTTTTATGTCTTGGGTTCACATTTCTTTAAATATGGCTTGAGGAGAAAGATTAGGAACTGGAATCTGGAATGTAGGGAGAAAAATCAGCTTTAGAAGGATTCCCTAATATTCCTTACTCTTCATCATTCTGAAGGGCTAACCTGAACTTTAAAGAAAAGTTTCTAAGCCAGCGTCTTTCCATCCAATGAGGGCAGAGCAAGGATGCTTTACTGTAAAATGGTGTCAGTAGGACCACCACATCTGCTCTGCTTGAACTAAGCTAAAATGACTCTCTCACACTAGGTTCAACATTAGCTACAGAGTTGCAGCTGCACTGGTTGGTATTACATAGCCCATAGGGGTGGTCCAACCTATAGCCTATGAGCCACATGCAGCCCAATACAAAATCATAAATTTACTTAAAACATTATGAGATTTTTTTGTGTGTGATTACCTTTCGCAATGCATTTATCGTGTGGCCCAGATAACTTTTCCAGTGTGGCCCAGAGATGCCAAAAGATTGGACACCCTTGCTTGTACATTTAAACAGCCCCAAATGAAATCCCAGGGACAAAGGTTCACCCTAACATATTAAGTTACTGTAGAGATATTGCCATATTACGGCCCAATAAGTGTTTTACTATAGTTATATTTCAGAAGACAGAAATGATCAACAATGAAACCTTTATTGTCCTAAATGGGAGGTATTCTCAATCTCACATTAGCCATTAGCATTAATAAAAAGATTGTATTGGGGTAGGGTTTTTTTATTATTGGTCTGTTTGTTAGCTTTCTGTTGTAAGGATGTTGTTCTTCTCTCTAGGAAGATTAATTCCTCCACAAATACCTATAACAATACTGAAGTGTGTATAGCAATTCAAGACTTACCCTCAGAAGCAACTCTGCTAATATACAGCCAACAGCCCACATGTCTACACCGACACCGTACATTCTTGCACCAAACAGTAACTCAGGGGCTCGATACCACCTGAAGAACAAAAAGAAATACAGTCATGTTAAAATACAGTTATTACAGTATTTCTTAGGGAAAACTTAGTGAAACATCATCTCACTAATGAAATTCAGTTTTTTCTTTAAAAAAATATTTATTTTTAGAGAGAGGGGAAGGGAAGGAGAAAGAGAGAGGGAAACATCAATGTGTGGCTGCCTCTCATATGCCCCCTCTTGGGGGCTGGACTTGGCTGGCAATCCAGACATGTGTCCTGACTAGGAATCAAACCGTTGATCCTTTGGTTAGCAGGCTGGTGCTCAATCCACTAAGCCATATCACCCAGGGTGAAATTCAGTTTTCTACAGACTCACCTACAGTCCTTTGTACTCACACAATCCGCCTTCCTATCTGTAATTACCCTTGACTGTTTTAAAGTCAATCTTTCAATTTGACTTTCATGTCTTTTGCCTATTTTCAAGGATATTGCTCCTATAATTCTCCCCTCTTTCTCTTAAATCAACTTTCTGTTCTCTACTAAACTATTACTACGAATATACAAACATACCATTATTTCTATGGCTCTAAAAAATAAACTTAAAACCTAAGAAGCAACAAAAACTTCTTAAGACCCTATTTCCCCTAACAGCTACCTCCTCATTCTCTGGTTAGTCTTAAGAGCTGTCTGCTCTTATTATCTCTAAGTCCTCTTCTCTCATCCTCTTAAACTCTTTTCAATCAGGCTCTCATTCCTACCACTCCACTAACATGGCTCTTGTCTAAGTCAACAATGATATCCACATCATTAATCTGTCAACTCTTAGTCCTCATTTTAACTTGACCTATTACTATTACTAGCATTTGATTTGCATGAAAAGAAAACATGAGAAATTGATAGATGAAAAGTCCTGTATACAGTGCTTTGTATGTGGGTCCCTATTTTCCTAAATTCCTGAAATTAATCCCATCAGCTTAATCTTTCCAGCAATTACATGAATAACTACTTATATCCCTTATGTCTTACTAAGGTTCAGGTGATTGATGCTCACTGAGATCTACCTGGAAGAAGTTGACAAAGTAACTCAAAGGAATAGATAGAGAAAATGAAGATCTCAAATTCTTAAAAAACTTTTAGAAATTAAAAAATGCCACCCTGATAAAAAAAGATAAAATCTATTGTCCCTATCTATTTAATATGATTTTTACTTTGTGTATACAAAAAATATAAACACATGTTCCCCGTCAGGGCACATACCTGGGTTGCGGATTCAGTCCCTAGTTGGGGACTATATGAGAGGCAACTGATCAATGTTTCTCATATTGATGTTTCTCTCCCTCTCTTTTTCCCTCCATTCCCCTCTCCTAAAATAAATAAGCATGTCCTTGGGTAAAGATAAAAAACAAAAAAGGTAAAAAAAAAAAAAAGTATAATAATATGAGAAATTAAAACATCAATGTACTTCTTTGTTTAGAGAGTTTTCATTCACAGTGAAGAATATATGGAATCACAACTAATAAAGTAAACACAGGCCCTCCAATCAGGTGATAATGTAAAATAATCACTAAAGTTACAGACTACCTAACTAAAATGTCAGAGAAGCATAAATTAGCCCCGACCAGTATGACTCAGTTGGTTGGACAACATCCTGTAAAGTGAAAGCTCAATGGTTTTATTCCAGGTCAGGGCACATGCTTAGGCTGCAGGTTTTGTCCTGGTTGGGGTGCGTGCGAGATCAGTTGGGGCAACTGATTAATGTTTCTCTCCCTTTCTTTCTTCTACCTTCCCCTCTCTCTCTAAAAAAGATGATATGGTCATTATCAAAAAAAAAAAAGGGCCCTGGCTGGTGTCGCTCAGTGGATTGAGCGCAGGTCTGCGAACTAGAGGATCGTGGTTCAATTCCCAGTCAGGGCACATGCCTGGGTTGCAAGCCAGTTTCCTGCAGGCCAGTTCCCAGCAGGGAATGCATTAGAGGCAACCATACATTGATGTTTCTCTCCCTCTCTCCTTCCCCTCTAAAGATAAATAAATAAATAAGTATTTAAAAGAAAAAAGAAATACAAATTACTCTAAAAAGTTACTAGATAAATGTCTGAGGACAGATTTAATGCAACTCTTACTTGAAGGGCTGTATTTTTTCTCATTGTGGTAGGATAGACATAACACAAAAATGGCTATGTTTTCAACAAAACATCAACAATGATTCCTAAATTCTGCCATGAGAAGCCAAATGATGCTCACTTGTCATTAATATCCTGCACAATATAAACTTTGAGTTATTTAAGGGATTCTTACCTGGTTACAACCTGATGTGTATAAGCTCTATTGGGGCTCCCGAATGATTTGGCCAGGCCAAAATCTGCCAGCTTTAGCACTCCATGTTCATCTAGCAACAAGTTGTTTGGTTTCAGATCCTACATTATGGAGGTTTTAAACAAACAAGTAAGAAGGGTGTGTGAGACCAACATAACAAAACATTTAGCTGGCTTAACTTTAAACTTAGCAAAAGCAGGGTAACACCCCAAATTAAACAATCAACATTTTTCCACTGAGGTAAAACATCAAAGCAAAAGAAAATTGGTCATATTACCTAGTGAGACCTTGGTCAAGGTACCTAATTTCACTGAACTTAAATTTACCTACTTTACAGGGTTGCTATGAGATTTATATTTAATATTTTCTGCAAAAAGCCTAGTGTCATGACAGGATCACAATGAATAGTCAATAAATGGCTGCTGCCACTAATTTAATAACAACAATATATGTGAATTTAGTAAATAAAAACATTACACATTTAGAAAGGATGAGGAACAGTCTCAAAATCTATGCTAAGAAGATATTAGCAATAACCTAAACAGGATTCCAAGTTTAAGGTATGAGAGTTACCAACTATGAATTATATACTCTTAGCTATTTACCTAAATAGGGTGCCTAAGAATATCTACCTATCTAAATTATCAGTATTGTTCCAATAGTTAATGTTCAGAAGAATGAATCAACCATTTCAGAAATTTTGTTTCATTACTTCATAGAATTTTAGACTACCAGAAATATTATTTTTTCTAAAGGAACTTTAGCATTGTATAATTCAATCCAGATTCTGTGTTTTTTTCCCTGATTATGATGCTATAGCACAAAGAACAGTAGACTTAAAGCCAAAGATCCAGGTTCTTACACTGTCAGTTAGCAGTTACTGACCTTAAAAAATATATATAACCTTGGTTAAGTAACTTAACAATTCTTCATTTTTGAAAAATATTAAAGATGGGTCTCTTCCATTTCTAAATTTCACATAGTAATTTACAGTCCTCATAGCACCACCTGGTGGAACGACTGAAAGGAACACACCAAGGAAGAAGGTGGGATAAAGTAGTCCAGCTACATCTTAACAATTTACATATTCAGACCATTTAGGTAATAGACTAGTTCCATAAAACTTAACAATATAGAAAGGTTACCATACTAGGTGAGAAACCTTACCCTATGTAGAATCCAATGCTGATGTAAATACTCTAACCCTTGAAGTGTCATCAACATATAGGCTTTGATGTGTGATGGTGTCAGCACAAGACTATTATCCTTTATTATAACCTGTAAAGCAGGTGTACAATGTACAGGTACCTTTATTATTACAAATAAATGCCACCATATAAAATCATTTACAGACATAAAATGTATTCGTACAGGTGAATCTCAAGAAAAGGTTGCCCAACTCTCCTTAGGAAGTACTGTCAGAATTTCCCATCATGCGATCAGGGAAAGTACCTTTGGTTTAGAGAGAAAAGTACCTATGTACTTTTCTCTCTAAAGTACCCAAAGTACCTTTCTCTTGCTGCTTTGTTTTTTCACCTCCTGCTTTTATTTTATCATAGGGGGCTTTAATTCTGGGGCATTTGACACTGCTTTAGGAAACTACCTCAATCCTCGTGGTGAAAAATGGACTGACCACTGCCTGTGGCCTCTAGAAGTAGGCCCAAGCACAGTCAATGACTACCACAGCCTGTCGTCCAGGAGATTGGTTCAGGGGTAGACATGTGATCCTGGTCAAGACAATCAACTGAGCCCTGGCTGGTGTAGCTCAGTAGACTGAGCAGGGGCCTGTGAAGCAGAGGGTCACGATTCGATTCCCAGTCAGGGCACATGCCTGGGTTGCAGGCCAGGTCCCCAGTGGAGGACACATGAGAGGCAACCACACATTGATGTTTCTCTCCCACTCTCTCCTTTCCTTCCCCTCTATCTAAAAATAAATAAATAAAATATTTAAAAAAAAAAGACAATCAACTGGACCACATAGTTGTGCTAGAGTCAAAAGGAACAAGATTATTAAACTCTAAGGATATAAGCTAAGTGCCCAAGACACTATATGGAGAGATTATGCCCATGAATGAAGATAATAGAAAAGAAAGTGCAAGACTGAGTTCTGATGGCATTGTTTGTAAATTGTGCCTAAAACCAGTTTATTTCTAAACTTATGAATTACATGAACTAAAAATTCCCATTTTTTTAGGATCAAATTTAGGCAAAATGCGCCCTTTTTAGAGTGCAGTTCCATGAATTTTAATGAACACACCCACTTCTATAACCACTAGTACAATCAGGGAATAGTTTCATAATCCCCCCAAATTCTCTCAGGCCCTTCTATACTCAATCCTTCCTTGTACCCCAGCAACCACTGATCTGATTTCTGTTCCTTTACTTTTGCCTTTTTATATAAATGGAACCATACAACACACAGCCTTTTATACCTGGTTTCTTTCATTTTGTATAATGTATTTGAGATTTGTTATACTGTTGCACATATTTGTTCATTTCCATTTATTCCCAAATAGTATGCCATTTTAGGGATATACCACAGTTGGTTCGTACATTCACTGGGTGAAAGCTCTTTGGCCTGTTTTCTCTTTGGGCAATTATATACAGGTAAACATCTGTGTACCAATTTATTTCTGTGTAGGTATGTTTTTGTTTCTTTTTGATAAATACCTAGGAGTAGTATTGCTAGAACATACTTAAATATATATTTTACTATATAAGAAACTGCCAAACAAGCTATATAGAACCAGAGGAATGGAAACAAAGAACAGACTGACAGCAACCAGATGAGGGGGGAGGCGGATAAGGGTAGAAAGAAGAAGGGACTAGTCAGGGCGCATGTATGAATGACCCATGGACAACAGGGAGGGGACTGACTGTGAGATGGGGTTGGGGGAGGGCTGGGTGGAGGAGAGCAAAAGGGGGGAAACTGGGACAACTACAGTAGAACAATAGTAAAATACTTGATAAAAAAAAGAAACTGCCAAACTATTTTCCAAAGTACCTGTAACATTTAAAAATTTTTTTAATTTATTGATTTTAGACATAGAAGGAGGAAAGAGAGAGAAAAACATGATTTGTTGTTCTACTTATTTATGCATTCATTGGTTGCTTCTTGTATGTGCCCTGACTAGGGAACCGAACTTGCAACCTTGATGTATTGGGATGATGCTCTAACCAACTGAGCTACCCAGCCAAGGCCAAAGTAGCCACACCATTTTGTGGTCTCACCAGCAATGCATGAGAATTTCAGTTGCTTCATACCCTTGGACTGTCAGTTTTTGAGATTCAATTGATATTACTGAAAAACATAAGATCTTGTTTTTCTCAAAAAGAAACTTGGCTTTCAAAAGGTTGACTGATATTGTGTGATAATATGGAAAAGAAAATTTTTCAAAGGCCTAACACTCATTTCTCTAAAAATATCAATTAAAAAAACACAAAAATAAAAATGTCAATAATGTATAGGATAACCTGGTAGACAAATGCTAATAAAAATCCACATCTTTGTATTTAACATTGAGAATATAAACAATTCAGAAGATTGTAGGCATATCCAGATTTCAAAATTAAGCATTCTTTTGACTACCAGTATCTTCATAAGTAGAAAATGAACATTTAGGTTCTCTTGAAAAACAGAGAAAAAGGTCCTGGCTGGTGTAGCTCAATGGATTGAGCATGGGCCTGTGAAGCAAAGGGTTGCTGGTTTGATTCCCAGTCAGGGCACATGCCTGGGTTGCAGGTCAGGTACCCAGTAGGGGGCAAGAGAGAGGCAACCACACACTGATGTTTCTCTCCCTCTTTCTCCCTCATCCCCCCCTCCCTTTTTAAAGATTTTATTTATTTATCTTTAGAGGAGAAGGGAAGGAGAGAGGTAGAGAAACATCAATGTATGGTTGCCTTTTGTGCGTCCCCTGCTGGGAACTGGCCTGCAACCCAGGCGCGTGCTCTGACTGGGAATCAAACTGTGATTGTCTGGTTCGCAGGCCGGAGCTCAATCCACTGAGCTATGCCAGCCAGGGCTCCCTCATTTCCCTTCTAAAAATAAATAACATCTTTAAAAAAAAATCAATTGTGGAGTCTGACCTCAGTCTGTGAGGTTCCTATGCTATAAGAAAAAAAGAGGGTAAAATTTTTTAATTAAAAAAACCCCACAAAAAACAACAAAAAACCCCCATTCCTTCAGGCATCTTAGCCTTACCTCTAGATCAGTTTCCATAAAATCAAAGACAAGACTAATATTAGATTTATGTCCAAAAGCATCAAGGAGCTGCAAAACAAACAAAATAATCAAGATGTCATTCTTTATTAAATACTTAGCAACATTATACCAACTAAATAATTTTTTTTTTATTTGGGCAGTTGATAATTCCCTGTAGAGTTTAAGCAATTTTATTAAATTTGACATTTATCTCTCTCTTTTTGCTAGGGAATCTATACTTTGAGGCACAAAAATGTAAACTTTATTAATTTTAAAAAAAATCATTAAATACTTAACCTCTTCCCCAAATTTTAGGACTTACAATTGAGAAATGAATCAATGAAAACCTCACCTCAGTCTCCACTGCAGTGAAATTCCTACCTAAGAAAATCCTGTAAGTTGCAACAGCAGCTATCATTCACTGACTGAGTGCACTCTCTCTATGCCAGGCACTTCTCCAGGTACTGTACACGTACTCACTTAGCTAGCCTCCCAACAGCCCTATAAGGCAGGGATTATGGCACAGAGTTGCGAGGGAATGTGCTCAAGATCTTATACATGCAAGAGCTCTCTGGGCTTCAAAAAGACTTGACAAATTAGCCTGTATGCCAGTATTTAATTTATTTCCTCAGCTGTACAGTTTTAAAGACACTGTCTACAGGAACAATTAACATAGAAAATACATTTCAGCCTGATAAGCTTTTAAGTTTTTTTTCAAGGCTGGCTTAGAACAATTCATTTTGCTGAGCCTTCAGCCAACATACTAGAAAAGGCAGGGTCCCGAATCCCGGAAAAAATTTAGATCATACTCACACCAATTATATTTGGATGACTTAGCTCCTGTAATAATTTTATCTCTCTTAAGGCTGTTCTATTTATACCTATATAAAAAGGCAAAGAAAAAGTGAAAAATAATTCTCAGATCTCCTTACAAACATTTTTGGGGAAAGGTTAGACTCTCAGGAAACAGCAGTGAATATTCTACCAAAAATAAGGGCTATTTTTGACAATTTTAATGACATGTTTTCCTTTTACATTGCTTTATTTTAAAAATCGCTTACACAGACCATGATAAATGGTGAAAAATGAACTCATTTTAGTTCTGAAGTATCAGTTCTAAAGACTGCTGGAATAAAACATGTGCAGCATTCAGACACTAAGGTATAAGCTTGCCCTACCAGTATTAGCAGGAGATTCTTCATTAGCAGGAGTATCTTTCCCAATTCAAAGGACAGAACTCAAAATAAAAAATAAGATCTGGTACTAGGTGTTACACAGACGAGTCCTTTTCCATAGAAACTATTTCTTGATGACTACAGAGGACTTAGCACTCTAGCAAACACAGCTTTGGAAGAGAAATAAGAGTTCTATAGTGAGCTTTGTGTACTTCCATGAAGGTATATACCGAATTTTTGAATTAATTAGAAGTTCAGAAAATGAAGAAACAATGGCTTGTAACCATACCTGAAACATGAAGACAGCAAGACAAGACACTAATACCCTTGATGCCTTCCATTTACTATGATGACTCGAATGTTCTTCTCTACATCTAAAGGGTGGAAGTCACAAATATCCTGTCTCTCTCCTGAATCTACCTTTACTCTTCTGGGACCCTGCAATAACTCTATCCAGGACCACTGTTAACTCTAATATTTTATTCATTTCCTCAGTGGAAATAAAAACCTTTCTAGTTCTGTCAAATTACATGAAATAACTTACCATCTTTAGCTTCTGATCTATGTCCAAGTTTAATCTGTTAGAGGAAAAAACAAACATTAAAAATATGTTAAGTTAGATTTAATGAATGCACACAGACACATACACTTCAAAAAACGACAGCAAAAACATAAAGCAACTCACATGAAATTAGTATTAGTAGGCGAGAAGGGAATGGAAATCATGAATCAGAAAGACAAGAGTAATATAGGAAAGGATCAAGTACCTACCATTTGTTGCCCCTTAAGTTTTTGAATTACATATTGAAAACCACTCAATAAATAAAGACATAAGCAAACAGCCAGCCCCTCCTTGAGAGGGTTATTGATTGCAGTAGTAGGGAAAGGGCAATCAACCTGGCAGCAGGACACCTGGACTTCCGGCTCAGCTTTAGCAATTGCTACCTGTGTATCATCTTGACAAGTCATCTAATCTCTTTTAGCCTCAGGTACCTCAAGTGTAAAGTTTACCTATTTCGCAAGGCTGTTTTGAGGGTTAATGAAAAAATGTAGGTGAAAATGCCTGGCGTATAGAAAGTCATTTGAATATAACCTAAGTTTCTTGAATGCATGCATATAAAAAAGCTAGTTAAATCATTTTAAAAAAACGCATGCACATCAATGTTGGTGAAAGCCTTTCATGGTAAATCTGAACACAGAAAACACAAAAATGATGTACAGAGTGGATGCACGTGAGGTGGAAATAGTGATATTAAAGAGTTCTGAGAACCCAACGGACTGGCTGTCTTTACCCCCTTTGCTAACGTCTGAGTTTATAGTGCAAACATACAGCTCCATCTTCATTTCCATTCCAAATAATGGAACAGAAATCTAGTGCAACCGGAGTTCAATCTTGGAATACAAGGCACTCACAAATTTAGCCTTCTTTGAAAATGACGTAAGTTCTCATCAGCAGAGCACGGTCAGGATTAGTCAAACGGCCATCTACCAGCTCACACACACCTGCATCTTCCAAGAAACTCAAAGAAAACAAACTGTAACTCACTTTTTTAATGGCGACAATCTGGTTGGTGTTCTTGTCTCTAGCCTTGTAAACTGTAGCAAACTAGAGAGAAAAACAAAAAATAACCTAAGTTTGTGGGAAATTTCTGTTTGCCTTTTTACTTTAGATTTTGAGAAGAGAAGAATCAAGGGCTCTTGGAGCGGGCTCGTGGCAGCTGGAAATGTAGTTGGGCAGTCCACGCCCCGTTCCTGTCTGTAATTCAGGAAGGAGAGGGCCGCTCAGGGTGGACACCGGGGCAGCAGCTGCGTCGGGGCAGCCTCCGCCAAAGACCAGTCCTCTGGCTTGCACGAGAAAACCTGTGACCAGAGGAGGCGACCCGGCGCCATCCCCTCAGGATCCCCCGAATCCAGGAGAGCCTCACCTGTCCCTCCCCGAGGAAGTCCAGTTTTTCATAACGCTTTGCTCGCGACTTCACGTCCACAGCCATCCGCACGCGAAGCCCGACACCAGCTAGAGAGACCTATGTCCCAAGCCAGCAGGAATTTAAAGCTACCTTAAAGACTTCAACAGCCACTTCCGTCCACTAGGCTCCGCCGCTTAACTAGCTCCACCCCTCTTCCGGGATGGGCGTGGGTATTATTAAATAGGTCCGACCCCACGGAAGTTACGCAGGGTAGAGCCCAGCGGCGTTACCGCGGAGGAACCCGGAAGAAGTTGCCTCTCACGTGATCACGTGGCGTTGGAAGCCGGTTGTTTTGTGCGGTTCTGGTCTGTGTCACCTAGTTACGGTTGTAACCTAGATATTTTAACTACCGGCTACAACTGAGCGTTCTGATACGGTTCTGAGTTCGGGACTTAATCGGCATGTTTGAGTGTGGAAGTGTCAGCTTTTGTACGCGATCACCCTTTCTGGTTCTTGGTCGTGGGCGTTCTGTCTCCACGGTTACTGTGGACGCCTTGCGCCGCAATCTCAGGTTACTTAGACGCGTGCCCACTTCTTAGAGGCTGGTCAGGAGGGATACTTACTTATTAGTACCTTTATGGCGAAGCACGCCCAGGGAAACAAAAGTCAAGTCAACTGAAGAATTTTGTGCTCTGCAACATCATCAGTTTATTCTGTAAAGTGGAAATAGCAGTAGACTACATCACAGGTGGTCGTGAGGATTAAACGAGACAACAGAAAGGTTATACATAGTAAATGCTCAAGTGTTAACTGTAATCAGTACTCAGCTTTCTCATAAATTTCTAAATCGACAAATATGTTAATTTATTTATTCAATGAATATTTAATGAGGGCTTACTGTGTGCCAGGCTTTGTTTTAGACTAGGAAATCAACCAGAAAAAAAGACAAGTATCCTTGCCTTCAAATGGGAGAGGATAACAAACAAGTGAAATATGTTATGATAAAAAAAAGATGTAATGATACATAGTGATAAGTACTATAGAGATCATGGAGCAGGGAAAGGGTACAGAGATACTAGGATTTTCAATTTTAAGTAGGGTGGGACATCCCTAGCTGGTGTGGCTCAGTGGATTGAGCTGTGGCCTGTGAACCAAAGAGTCGCTGGTTCAATACACAGTCTTGGGCACATTCCTGGGTTGCTGGCCAGGCCCCCCATGGGGGCCACTCAAGAGGCGGCCATGCTTTTGTTTCTCTCCCTCTTCCTCCCTCCCTTACCTTCTCCAAAAATAATAAAATGTTAAAAGACTAACAAATAAGTAGTGTGGGACAAGAAAGACATCACTGGAAAGCCTCTGCAGAGTTTTGAGTAAATGATATCTGGCCATGTTTTAAAAGGTTCACTCTGGCTGTTGTGAGAGATCGAACTACTGACTGGTAGGGTGAGGGTGGGCAAGGGAAAATGAGGCCAGTTAAAGAATTATTGCAGTAATCCAGATGGCTGTATTAGGTGTTACCAGTTTGGCTTCTAACCAATAGGATTTGCTGACAGACCCTATGTGTTGGTGAAGTTGAGTAGGGCAAGGGAAACATAATTCTAAGGTTTTGAACTGGATTGTCTGATGTTTCTGAGTTGAGAATCAGATTTTCCAAGGTATGTTGAAGAAAGCAGAATACCAAGGCTTATAATTTAGCAAAGACAATGTAGTGTAAAAGCTGAGTCCCTGTTTTGGATCTAGATGCCTGCATTGATTACTGGCCCAAATGTTCAATCACTAGATTTATGATTTGGGAAAATCATTTAATCTTTCTGTCCCTAGTTTCCTCTTCTGTAATAGGATCTACTCATTGGGTTGCTGCAAAGCTTAAATAATTTTATACTTCAAGAGCCCTTAGAAAAGTGTCTGACAGTATTCAATTTATGTTAGCCGTTATGTAACTATTATTGGTCACCTCTTAGCTCTTTTTACTACTTGGGTCTTTACTGAGTTCTGATACATTCATAGACAAAATTCTCATACATTGCAGAAAACCCACCATGCTTACCATTTAATTTTTAAATCTCTTAATTGTGACAAGTCATACCTAACAATCCATGGTGTCACATAAATTAGGCCAAAGTTCCTTCTAAAAGACATCACTGTAACAATATAACTTCACCTGTAGTAAAAATAAGCTAAGTAGTGAGCTAAATTTGACAGTACATCCGTGAAGCTTGAGGTTCCCAAGAGTGCTATGGCATATGACATGATCAGCAGCATTATGCCATGCCGTAAGTTCCCATATGGGGAATTTATTTTAAATAGGGTTAACAAAGGTGTTTAGGTGATATCCTGAGTTCATTAGGCCATTGTATGTATAAAATACCACTCAGCATCTGTATAGCCTGATAATTTACAAAGCACTATCATGCACTGTAGTGGCCTGCTTCCAAGACAGTCCCAGTGATTCTCACCTTTCGGTGTTAAGAAACTGTGTAGTTTTCTCTCACAAACAGGCTGTTATACGTGACCAATAAATATGGCAAAAGTGTAATATCCAAGTCTAAGTCATAAAAGGCTTCTGCCGTATATGCTTGGATAATTTATTCTGGGGGAAGTCAGGCATCATGTCATGAATTCACTCAGGTAGCCTTGTGGAGAGGAACTGAGGCTTCCTGGTAACAGCCAGCAACTATCTAGTCATGTTAGTCAAGCCCTGGGTAGCATCTGATTGCAACCCCGTGAGAGACACTGACTGGGTAAAACTGTCTAGCCAACCAGTGCAGGAATTCCTGACTTGGAGAAAACATAAGTTAAGTGGTTATTTTTGTTTTTAGCCCCTAAGTTTTGGGGTAGTTTGTCACAAAGTCAAAATACTAACTTGATTCTATCATACTGTATAGTACTGGAGAAGAAAACCTAAAATTGGATGAATTTGGCTGATCTTACATACATTTAACTGCTTAACTCCTAAATGAAAATACAGGCTATTTACTCTAAGCCAACTGAGAATTCTTTTTAATCCTCGCTTGAGGATGTATTTATCATTTTAGAAACAAAGGCAGGGAAAAACATGGATGTAGGAAATGTTAATCAGTTGTTCCCCGAGTGTCCAGACAGGGGATCAAACACTCAACCTAGGTATGTGGCCGGCCCAGGAATCGAACCTGCAACCTTTTGGTGGACATGACGACGCTTGCTCTAGCTGAGCTACTTGGGCAGGGCAACCCAGAATTCTTTTTATGACTCCCTCTTCCTTTGGAGTTCATCCTTATGACAGAAATTTCCACTGACATGTCTTTTTGTCATCTGTACTTGCAAATTCTCTAAGTCATATTTTTTCATTGGGCCTATCACGGCAGCAGCACTAGTAGAGATGGCCCTCACACAGTATTAGGGTTAGGGTTTCAAACTGCTGGCTGCTCTTTAACTGAAACCAGTTTCTTAAAGTAAAAACAAAACAAAACAAAACAAAAAAAACCCCACAAAAATCGCCTGGAATTTTCACTGAAATGCAAAAGCTAAGGAGAGAATAGTGCTAGTTTTTCTACTTTTTTAAATCCTCATCCAAAGATGTGCTTATTGATTTTAGAGAGAGACTTTAGGGAGAGAGGGAGGAAGATGGGGAGGGAAGGGGAGAGAAAGAGAAACACTGATTTGTTATTCCACTTAATTATGCATTCACTGATTGCTTCAAACTGGAGATTGAACCTGCAACCTTGGTGTATCAGGATGATGCTTTAACCAACTAGGCTACCTGGCCAAAGCTAGGGATGACTTCTTTAAAGCATATTCTAGAAATCTATAAAGGTATGGAAGAAAATTTATTTCACTTTATGAGACTTTACTTTCACAATAATATATACTCTTGGCACAAGAAGACCTTTTTAAAGTTTCATATATCACCTTAACAAGGTAAATATTTAGGTTGATTTTATGAAGCTTTCAGACATTAAGTTTGAGAAAATTAATGGTTACCAGGATTTGCATACATTATTACAATCAAAACAGTAAAATAAACCAAAAAACAACACTTTCTTAATACCCTTAAAAACATAAGAAATTGCCAATTTTGGCCATTATACCTATACTATATTCATGTTGATCTCTGATTTTATACTGACTTTTTTTCTAAAAATAGGTGACAAATAATCTTTTGTGTTAACTCCCCTGTCTTACTACCACAAAGTCTATATTGGCTATATAGACTTTGGCTATATTTTTATCGTTCAGAGTAGGATGTGCTTATTAAGCCAGTTACTCCACTAACTTTGTGAATGAAAAAAATATTAAGAGAATCAAGAATATGGGGAGCACTGGGGGGGGGGCTGGGATGGGAGTAAAAAACAGAAAACTGTACTTGAACAATAACTAAATTAAAAAAAAGAATTAAGAATAAATAATGGAGACATTATTTCACTGATACTCATCCAATTTCATAAAAATCACTTCCAAAAAGCAGCAATTCTGCCCCATAAATTCATATCTAAATAGAAACTGAAAGAAAAATGAAATTATGGGAAATACATGATGGTTTACTAGACATTGTGTTCTTTTAATAGTTCAACACTAATAATACTTAATAATTAAGAGTAAAATAATAGGCTAACATTTTAAATGTGTACTTTAATAAGTATAAAGTATATAAACAATTAGGTAAGCTTGTGGAGGAGCTGACCAAGATACATAAATTATGAGATGTTATAAGTGTCCGTCTGAATTTTCTATATAGCTTTTTTACAGAATATTTAAGGTGTTTAATGTACAATTTCTCATTTGTCATGTTGGAAGTCCTTTATTGCAAGACTATCCTTCTGTCTGATGACAAACAGCAGCCACTGTCAGTGATTATTCTGGACCTCCACGCTGAAAAGAAAAAAATAAAACAGTAAGATTAGCTATCACATTCACAGAAAAAATGTCTTCATAGCCACTATACAAATTTACACTATCTTAAGCAAATGATCTTTAGTTTTTTAAAAGTAATTTTGGGATTTTTCCATTGCTTGTGGGCACTCATAGAAATGTTATGAATAATTTCAGATCTGGAAAGACTCAAGGTTGACCTAGATCATTATACTCTGAAAAATTAGTACGAACCCTAAAGAGCTTTTTCATGTGGTTATATCTCTTGCTTCTAAATATGATACTTCTACACATACATTCTTCCATGCACATTAATTGAGGGCTCGGACACGATTTATTTCTCATAGTCCTGGCCTATTAGACCATCTGTGTCTTAGCTATGGATACACCGTGACAAGACAATGGGAGAGGCATGTAAATCAGGACATGAAATTCCAACAGCTCAAAATGTTAAGGTGTTTTGCACAATATTGTGATAAAGATCAACAATTATACCTGGATAAATTCCATTTCTTCTTGAGACATAGGTTTCCTTCTATATTTCTGAGGTAATGTTTTTATTATTTCCGCAGTGTCTGGTGGCCCCTGATGCATCGGCCAATCTGTCGATTTACTTCCCTTAAAGTGCTGTGAAATTGAAGAAGAATGAGACGGTAGTCCTGCTGAGCTCAGAACTTCTGATACTGAAATTAAAAAAATGTAATTAGAGAAATTGTTTGGATGTCTTAAAATACTATTTTGCATGATCTATTACTGAGTAATCTAGTCATCCTTGAAATAGTATTATAATTCTGAGAGGTAAGTTTTGGAGAGTAACTTAGTTGGGTAGCTATATAAAATTTCATAAAGGCTGTGACTGGTGTGGCTCAGTTGGTTGGGTATCCTCCTGCAACGCGGTTCCCAGTCAGGGTACATGGCTGGGTTGCAGGTTGGTTCCCTGGTCATATAGAAAGCACCCATTGAGGTTTCTCTCCCTCCCTAAAAATAAATAAATAAAATCTTTAAAAAATATTTTATAAAGTTCTTAAACAAATACAGAGGGTAGTGTTAGGTGAGTGAATTACTAAATTGAACAAGTTTACAAAATGAAATTTCTAGGTAGTGGAGTTCAACCCATACAGATAACCTAAGTGGCTTAAGTTTTGTCATATGGTGGAGTTCACAGGTAATAAGGTAACTTACAATAGTTCGGAATGAGAATTCTGCTCTATATGAGATTTGTTTTCACAAAACCTTTTTAAAAAAATTTTTATTTATCTTTAGAAGGGAAGGAAAGGAGAGAGGGAGAGAAATATCAATGTATGGTTGCCCCTTGTATGTCCCCTGCTGGGAACTGGCCTGCAACCCAGGCATGTGCCCTGACTGGGAATTGAACTGTGACCTTTTGATTCACAGGCCCGTGCTCAATCCACTGAGTTACACCAGCCAGGGCTTCCAAAACCTTTTTCTTTTAAAATTTTATTTATTTATTTTTTAGAGAGAGGGAAAGGGAAGGAGGGAGAGAAACATCAATGTAGGGCTGCCTCTCTCACACCCGCCACTGGGGACCTGGCCTGCAACCCAGGCATATGCCTTGACTGGGAATTGAACCAGTGACCCTCTGGTTCAGAGGCAGGCACTCAATCCACTGAAACACACTAACCAGGGCTGTTTTCTCAATACCTTTATACTTACTTATCGACTATATCTTAATTCATAGAGTTACAGTAAGTTAAAAATATTTGTATAAAATTTGTTTAAAATTTTCCATGAATTTCCTGGCTGGTGTAGCTCAGTGGATTGAGCACGGGCCTGTGAACCAGACAACTGCGGTTCGATTCCCAGTCAGGGCACATGCCTGGGTTGCAGACTAGTTCCCTGCAGACCAGTTCCCAGCAGGGGATGCATGAAAGGCAACCATACATTGATGTTTCTCTCCCTCTCTTCTTTTCTAAAGATAAATAAATAAAATCTTTAAAAAAAGTTTTTTCCATGAATTAAGGATTAAATATCTTATAATGAAGACAGGGATAGAGGATCTGGTAAAAAGAAGGGGTCAGAGAAAAACAGGACTTGTTCAGAATCTTCAGTTACTTTCTAGGCAATGATTGCTAAGGTCTACAGCAATCTAAGAATATTTACTGGTTGAATAAATAAATGAGTAAATGAAAAAAAGGTTAACTGGGAAAGAAATATAGAAATGGTTATTATTCCTCACAATATCTTAAATGTAAGCATGGGAGATTATTCTAAAGAATAGAATGAAAGAAAGGTAAAACAAAAATTCCCCTATATAAACTCTGTATCATTAAAAATTCCGAAGCATCTATTGCTGAGTCATTTCCTTTTTAAATGGAGGTAATAACTTAATTTTTAGTTGCATGCAACCTAAGTTACCATTTTCATCTAAGTTACGAAGTGTACCCAATTTTAAAATGAAAAATACTGCTTATGATAGGATATTCATGTAGAAATATACATGTACACTTAAAAAAAAAATCTGAAGTACAACTTACCATTGGGTTTAGGATGGTCTCTTCTGTTAGGGAACCTTATTAATGGAGTATGTGGCTTGACTACCTAAAGGAAGAATAAAATACATAAAAAAGATGAAAACACTAAAATAAAGTCATTAGCTATATATATGTCATTAGCTATATATTGTCCTCTACCAGGAAATCTATGAACCACATATCTTCATTAAAAGATCTACTATTGTATTTTCATTAAAATAAAATAACTTAGTATTTGACAGCAATTTTAAATTTTACTCCTCCCCAAACCGGAAAGCTGGCCTATGAATTAACTTGTTTATCTTACTTGCAAGTCATAAGAACTTTGTACTTTATACATTATAAGACATTTTACTGTACTGCCAACTGACTTCAAAAGACAACCCTATGAAAAAGATGACACCGATCTTATGTTGTGTGACTTAATACATTGTGCTGTTAACTGGTAAGAATTGAAGTTTCCTGACTTGAGTCCTGTGTTGTTTCCCTATTCTGTTACTGTGTAGCAGTTTAGAACAGGATAAAAAGTATACTGAAAATGCAGAAGAGCACATAGAGGAAACACTATCTATGATCCCAAAACTCACACACAATAGGTTTAAACATTTGATAGCCCTTTTAAGGCTTGTTCCTGTACCCAGAGAAACACATACTTGTCCTTGCCCAATTCATCATGCCATTTCCATCCCCATTCAATCTAGAGCTTATGTCCTCTACCAGGAAATCTTGCCCCAATCCCACCCATTTGCATGCCTCCACTTTCACCTGACTGCGTATCTTTTACAACAGCTCAAATATCAGTGCTTTCTAAGAAACTTCACCTGACTCCAAAATCTGACTTTTCTCATTTGTGTTTCTACAGTATCCTGAACATCTTAAGAGCACTGTGCAGCAGACAGATAAACAAGTCAATGATTTACAGGACAGCTAAGCTCTGGGAAAGGCAGAGTCAGAGAATTAGTACTTCTGCAGCAATGCCTGGAACACAGTAAATGCTCAGAAAACATCTGCCAAATGAATGAATAAGCTATTTCTATGGTAAAACTAAGTATATAAGCCTATAAGTATATATACACATACTTAATACACACATATGCATGTATATGGGAAAGAATCCATTTCAACATTGCTTTTATACACTTAAAGCTATGATGTAATATGCCCTTATTGATGAAATTCCCACACTATTTGGACTGCACTAAAAAAAAGAAAAAAATTTACCTTTTCCCCCAAATTTAATAAACCGACTAGGTAAAATTTTGCAACAGGCCAAAGTTTAATAGCCATGCTATATATAGAACTGGAAAGTATAGAAAAATGGGTAAGATAACTTCCAGAGGTAGACAAATGAAAATAGCTCTTTAACCATATGCAAAGATGGTCAGCCTCACATATAAGAGAAATCAAAGTTAAAATTACATGGAGATTAATATTTTTCATCAGTAGATGTTATTACATTTTAATGTACAATTTGGATAACTGAAGACTTTTGGGAAGGCTACAGGGAGGGAAGCAGAATAGGAGTGCAAAATAGTATAACCTCTTTTGAGTGGAAAAAAGCCTAGAACCTATAGTTCACTCAACCTCCTCTTACCAGCACTCTCTACTTCCTTGCTGGAGGCTTACAGGTGAAACCTGTAAATCTCAATCCCTGTATTAATCCAACCACCCAGCTTCTTCACCTGTGTCTCCTGCAGTCCTAAATCATTTAGGAAATGATTTCCTAAACGACAAACTCTCCTTTCTGCTCTTATAGCAGCCCAAACATATCAAATATATACTGCCTGGCATTCAGCAGGCATTAATAACTGTAACTTACTCTTCTAAAATTACTTCTGAATATCCTGTAGTCCAGCCAAATTTCTCTACTTAATGTTGACACCATGCTTTGTGAACTCCCATGAATTTGTGCCAAAGTGTCAAAATATTACCCTTTCTTTAAGGTATGAGTCTACAGCCAAATTGCAAGCTCGATGGGAGGCACTACGTCTGTTTTGCTGGCACTGGAGTTCCCAGCACTGAATATAGGCTTGGAACAGAAGTACTCAATACAATTTGCTAACATAATATGTAATTATTTAATGTCAGCACATACTGCTTTGTATTATGAATATCTTAGTCAAAGTCATTGCGACTGTTAGGGGACAGACCATTCCTTATTGTATACCTCACAGTACCTTTCTTTAAAAAAAATATTAGTTAGTTCTTTTTTATTACTGTGTACTATTCTATTTTAACAGATCTACCACTATTTGTTTATCCCGCTAATGGCCATTTGGATTGTTTCTGGTTTGACGGTTATTATGGATAAAGTGGCTATGAACACTTTCATCTAAGTCTTCTTTATATAGAATATACACTCATTTCTCTTGAGTATAAATCTATGAGTAGAATTGATAGGTCAAAGGAAGGTATAATCAACTATTAGAAACCAATAAAAGTTTCCCAAAGGGGCTGCACCATTTTATATACTCCTACCAGCAATATATGAGGATTTCAGGTGCTTCATATTAACATCATTTGGTACTGTCAGTTATTTTAATTTTAATCATTAGGTTGGTGTAGCAGTACTTTTGGGTTTTATTTGTATATTCCTGGCAAGTAATGATATTGAGCATCTTTTCAAGGCTTATTGCTCATTTGGATATCTTCTTTTGTGCAGTATCATTGTTTTTATCCACTTTTAAATTGGGCTATATATTATGAATACCAGTTCTTTGTTAAATGTTCATCTTATTCTCACAGAATTTTTAACACTCAAATACTCAATAAATATCTGAGGATCATTCATTGCAATGAGACCAAGACTGGGATCTAGGATTTTATTTTATAGACTGACACAACTTTAACAAAAGGTCTTTTAAAGACATACTTGTGCAAAAAGCAATGCAATTCTCGTATCAAAATTAGTAATACAGTCTCAATAGTTGAAAAAGATCGTTTAAACCAACTACAAAAGTGGAAGTTGTGTTTCTTTATCCAATTTAACCTCCCCTATTTAAGTTCGAGACCACAGCTGGAGGAGCAGAACAAAAGCTATTAGGAGTTACTAACTCGTGGATTAACAAAGTTCCTCTAGCTGCCAATCTAAACTTGGGGTTGGGGGGGGGGGAAGCTCGGGAAACCAACACTAAAATATCACAGTTAAAGTTAAGTAATCTTATTCTTTTTATTTTTTAATTCCCTCCCATCTGGCCTGTAACCAGACACTTGAATTGGTGGGGCGAGGGTGCAGCCAGTTCTCAGGCCATTCCCAAGTCCTTGAAGGGACACACTGGGTCAATGCAGGGCTTGCTTGCTTTCCCTCACCGCTATCGCCTCTCTTCTGATTGGTTGATCGGGCTATACTAGAGGGGCATCACAGACTATACCAGACACCGATTGGCCAGGATATAGCCTTGGCAGCCTAGCCGCAGACACCTTGAAGAGTAAACGAGGTCCTCGCAGAGGCCAATCTACATATTCCACAAAACAGCTATGCGCCTACCTGCTAAGTTGCGACACGCCCGTGGCCTGGCTCGAACCCTCAGCTCCGGTCACCGGCTTACTACCCGACCCAACGGGCTCAAGGTCCAATTCTCACACACCCCCATGCGACGCCACCGGCCCTATACTCAGGGCTGCGAACGCCGCGCAGGCTCCGCCACCGCTTTTCCTCCCCAGTGCTTTTAGCTATAGTCAGCACCATCCCTACCGCCCTTGGTGCGGAAAGGAGACCGAATCTCTTTACCTGAACGACCCTGCTGGCGGACGCCATCTTACTGCCCATCATGACCCCCGAGAAGGGGTAGCTTCCGGGGCGTTAGCGAGCCGCAGAAATAACTGGAGTCTTCAGCAGCTGGGGGCGGGCCCTGCCTGGGACGTCATGGAGGAGGGGCGAGCGGGCGGGATCTTCCAATGTGGCGCTAACACCACCCTTCTTTGTGTGACCCCGCCCCCTCCCGTGGGCTGGACCCCATGTGTTTCTCATTATTTCCTTTTGCAGATGAAGTTTTGTGATGTTGGGTTTATTTTGCTCATTAGCCATGAGTGATCTAGGACCTTTTCCTCAACAGACAACCAGTTTCTAATTTCAGTGTAGTCCAAATTTAATCTGAAACCAAATACAATCTCTTGTGGTCTCCTAAAACGAACATTTTTGTTACCACTTGGGAGTTAATAACAAACTCTGGACAAGCAATCAATTCTCGGTTTATACAAAGCCATTTCATATGCCCTTAGTTATTGGCATTGCTTAATCTGGTCTGTGTTTCTATTTTTTTTCACTATTTGTCTTGATACTAAACTGCTGTCTTCTTCAAATTTGAGAGAATGCAAAAGTTCAAGTTTTTGAAATATAAGCCATCTATTGTATATCATCTCTCAAAGTGGTATTAATTCTGTGGTAAAAATTAGTGTTGACATTGTTATAATTTTTTAAAAGATTTTATTTATTTTTATAGGGGAAGGGAGGGAAAAGAGAGGGAGTGAAACATCAATGTGTGTTTGCCCCTTGCACGCTCCCAACTGGGAACCTGACCCACAACCCAGGCATGTGCCCTGACTATCAAACCAGTGACCCTCTGCTTCACAGTCCAGCACTCAATCCACTGAACCACACCAGCCAGGGCACATTGTTATAATTTTTAATACACAATATATACAACATGTTTTTTTTATTTTTAAATTTTATTTAATTATTGTTCAAGTACAGTTTATATCTTTTACTCCTATAACGTTTAAAAAATTTTACTTATTTATATATTTTTATTGATTATGCCATTACAGTTTTCCCATATCCCCCTTCATTCCCCTCCATGCTGCACACCCCTCCCCCATAATTCCTCCCCCTTTAGTTTAGGTCCATGTGTCACAAGTTCTTTAGATTCTATATTTCCCATACTATTCTTGTCCTCCCCCTGTCTATTTCCTATCCACTGTCTATGCTACTTATTCTCTGTACCTTCTCCCCCCATCTCCTCCTCCCACTCCCCTGTTGACAACCCTCCATGTGATCTCCATTTCTATGGGTCTGTTCCTGATCTAGCTGTCCTTTTAGTTTGCTTTTGTTTTAAGTGTGGTTGTTAATAACTGTTTGCTGTCCTTTCACTGTTCATCTTTTTTTTAAATCTTTTTCTTAGATAAGTCCCTTTAACATTTCATGTAATAAGGACTTGGTGATGATGAACTTCTTGAACTTGACCTTATCTGAGAAGCACTTTATCTGCCCTTCCATTCTAAATGGAAGCTTTGCTGGATAGAGCAATCTTGGATGTAGGCCCTTGCCTTTCATGACTTGGAATACTTCTTTCCAGCCCCTTCTTGCCTGGAAGATCTCTTTGGAGAAATCAGCTGACAGTCTGATGGGAACTCCTTTGTCCCTTATCGCTTGCTGCATCAAGGATTATCTCCTTCATTTTAATCTTGGCTAATATAATTATGACGTGCCTTGGTGTGTTCCTCCTTGGATTCACCTTCTTTGGGACTCTCTGAGCTTCTTGGATATCCTGGAAGTCTCTTTCCTTTGCCAGATTGGGGAAGTTCTCTGGGGAAGTTCTCCTTTATTATTTGTTCAAATAAGTTTTCCACTTGTGGCTGTTCCTCTTCCCCTTCCCCTTCTGCTACCCCTATAATTCAGATACTGGAACTTTTAAAGATGTCCTGGAGGTTCCTAAGCCTGTCCTCATTTTTTTGAATTCTTATTTCTTCATTCTTTTCTGTTTGGTCATTTTTTTCTTCCTTCTGGTCTACTCCCTTGGTTTGAGTCCCAGTTTCCTTTCCATTACTATTGGTTTCCTGTGCATTTCCCTTCATTTCAATTAGTTTAGCTTGGTTGCTTAGAGTTATGGGCTCTGGTGGGCTCTGGGGCTTTGACAATTAGTTTAGCTTGTTTAGCTTGGTCGCTTAGAGTTATGGGCTCTGGGCTCTGTTTTTTTTTTTTTTTAGGAAGAGAAGGAGAGAAACATCAATGTATGGTTGCCTCTCATGAGTCCCCTGCTGGGAACTGGCCTGCAACCCAGGCATGTGCCCTGACTGGGAATCGAACCGCGATTGTGTGGTTGGCAGGCCCGTGCTCAATCCACTGAGCTACACCAGCCATGGCTTGTTCTTCTTGAGCCATAATGTTTTGGTCTATTCAAGCCTGTTGTGTATGAGGGGCGGAGTCTTAGGTGTTCACCAGGGCGGGGTGACCCAGTTGCTGGGTTGTGATGCTGCATGGGGGGCGGGGTCAGAGAGGGGCAATGGCTCTCCTTCCATGCTCCCTCTTGGATTTCTGTCCCCTCTGCTGCTTCCGGTCTGGCTGAATGGTTCATTGTTGTTAGACTTCCATACAGTTCAATTTTCTGTTTTGGTTGCGTTTTTGTTACTAAAACTTTGTTGTCTTTAAACTTGGTTGTGCGAGGAGGCACAATGTTTCCACCTACGCCTCCATCTTGGCCAGAAGTCCCATAACATGTTATTCAACATAACTTTGTGGGTAATGTAGCCTTAAGCCATTGTAACCATTTAAAATAACAAATTTGTTTTGCTGATCTAGGTGATTTATAGCTTTTTAGAAATGTAAGTTGCCCTGGCCTGGTGTCAGTTGGTTAGAGCATCATCCCAATGTTGCAGTTCTATCTCCAGTCAAGGCACAGACAAGAAACAATCAATTGATGCATAAAAATGTAACAACAAATCGATGTTTCTCTCTCTCTCACCCCCCTTCTCTTTCTCTGTAAAATCAATAAAAAATTAAAAACAAAGAAAAAAAAAGTGAGTTATGGAGCCCAAATGTGGGCCCTTCTGATTCAATATGTCTGTGGAGGCGACCAGAAATCTATATATTTCAAAACTTTATTTACTTATTTTTAGAGAGAGGGGAAGGGAAGGAGAAAGAGAGAGAAACATCAATGTGTGGTTGCCTCTCATGTGCCCCCTAATGGGGGTTTGACTTGCACTGCAACCCAAGCATGTGCCCTGCCCAGGAACCAGTGACCCTTTGGTTCCCAGGTCAGCACTCAATCCACTGAGCCACATAAGCCAGGGCCAGAAATCTATTTTTTAAAAAGCTGTCAAAGCTGTTTTAGAAGCACATATTCTAAAATCAGATTGATAAAGTGATTAGATGTGCAAAAGACATTTTAATTTTTTAAATAACTCATCTTCATTGTATTTTTTCATTATCATTTATCACCCCTATGCCCTATTCCACCTCTACCTCCCCTCCCCAAAAGATATTTTTAAAAGGGCATATGTATAGGCATATCAAGCCATCACATTCTACAGTTTAAATAACTTATAATTTTGTCAGTGACCTCAGTAATCCTGGTGGGGAAAGCTCAAAAGCAACAGCAGCTTGGATTCTTAGTACACAGGTTTTCATTTATATACAGAGAAACAGCAAGTTTCTATACAAACATCTACAATATTAACTTCTTATTCTGAATCATTTAAATAACCGACTTTCTTGGCTATTTTTAAAATAAAATATTTTCCAGTTTTCTTTATGACTATATCTGAGAAAGAGATGAAGAAAATGGGCAGAGGACCATGATTTAGAACTTTTATTAAGAAATATACTTTCCAAGTCCTCTAATAACCAGACATCTCCTGGTATTACTTGATAAATTCAGAAAATGCCAAATGCAATGCAGATTTCTGGTCATATTGGTAAGATTTTGTTTTGGGGAGTCTGCCAGAAAAATGCTCTGAATTTTCTCTAACTGAAGGTTTATTTCTAAGGGTTGGCATTCATACTCCTTCACAGAATTCTCATCCAGGCCACTTTTAGATTATTTTCCCCTAGGATGAAGATGATAAAAGTAACTGAAGCTGCCCTGGCCAGGTAGCTGTTGGTTAAAGCACTGTCCTGATACACCAAGGTGATGGGTTCAATCTCCTATCAGGACACATCAAAGAAGCAACCAATGAATGCATGAATGAGTGGAACAGAAAAGTGATGTTTCTCTCTCTCTGAAATCAATAAATTAAAGAAAAAAACTTTTAAAAAAGATAGCTGAAGCTGAGCCAGTACCTAAATTCTACCTTATCTTCCTGTTGCTCAGTTTCAATTAGCCTGACTGTCATCAGATCATTTGATTATTCACCCCACTGGCGTCCCAATTTTTATGTATATTCTCAAGGCTGTTATTTAGCTATTTTCTTTTTTTTAAATTTTCTTAATAAAGATTTGTATTTATTTATTTTCAGAGAGGGGAGAAGGGAGGGTAAAAGAGGAGAGAAACGTCAATTGGTTGCTTCCTGTTCGTCCCCAGAATGGGAACTCGGCCTGCAACCTAGGCATGTACCCTGACAAGGATCAGAACCCACAGCCTTGTGGTTTGCAGGCTGGTGCTCAATCCACTGAGCCACACTAGTCAGGGCTACTTGGCTATTTTCATGCACCTGAGCACACCATCTGATTCTACCTCTTGTATGTGTCTTCTCAAAGTCCCTATCTTACCTAGCCTTTGACTACTTTCTTGTTCTGTGTACCCTGTTGCTGACATTCGCTGTAGAGCTGTTAGGTGGTACTCAGCATGCATCACAGACTCCTGATGTGATACAATATAAGGTACTGAGTACAACTTGTAAATGTTTTTAATGAAAACTATGAAACTACATTTTATAAAACATATCCGTCAACTGTAACAGGAACAATTAAAAAAAAAGGTAGTCTGACTGATGGGGCTCAGTTGGTTGAGTGTTGTCCTGCAAAGCAAAGGGTCACTAGTCCAACTCCCGGTCAGGGGACAAGCCTTGGTTGTTGGCCTGGTCCCGGGTTGGAGTGTGTTCAAGAGGCAATGAAGTGATGTTTCTCTCCCTGTATTTCTCTCTTCCTCCTCCTGCCCCAAATGAATAAATAAAATCTAAAACAAACAAAAAAGCAGTTAGATCTAACTTTTTGTTTACAGGAATCCAGAGGTGGAACAAGGTACATAAACTTGTAGACACATCAGAATAGAGAACTTCCTACAAGGACAAATATTTCTTCAAGCCAGTAACTGTAAGAAAAATGGGGTAGAGGGGCTTTCTCATCTCTGTTAGAGCTCTTCAGTTCAACTCAACTATGCTATTATGAAGGGAAAGCAGCCGTAGTTACTATGTAAATGTACAGGTGTGGCTTTGTTCCAATAAAATTTTATTTGTAAAAACAGGAAGCTGGTAAGCCATAGTTTGCTGCCTTTGATGTTGATGCAATGAGCAACCAAAGCAACCATCATCACGACCACCACCACTTTTGAGAAAAATTTATTTACAAAAGCACGATTAGCTTGAATTCTAAAAAATATATACAATCTTTATTTTTCCATTACCATTTGGTCCTCTTATATGACACAGACACTGGCCCACAGTATCCACGGTGTTATGGATGAAATGAAATAAATTCACATGGACTACCAAGTCTTGTGGAGGAAAAGGGATGGCATGACTTCTCTCTCAAGGCGAGAGCAAGCATCGGACCACCTCGGCCCCCCTCTCAAGAGGAAAGTGCCAGGACCCTTGCCTTGGCAGGCTTTTATGGATATAGGTAAAGTTCATTAATCATTATCCTTACTAGGCAGTTAAGGATCAAACAATAGATAACATACAGAAAACTCTAAGGACCTATTTTGAGTCCCAGTCAGAAAGGTAAGGGCCCCCCGTAATATTTTGAGGAACAAACTCACTTCCTACTTGGATCCTTATCATTTAATTGAGAGCATTCTAAACAAAGCAGGTTTCACAGGATTTTACATATTCTTTCTTAGGCCTGATTGCCATAGGGAACCCACCCTTTCCAGCAGGGATGCACCCACCTCCAGCATTGTTTCAGGCTTAAGTTAGGCAGGGAAGGGAAGGCAGCCAAGAGATTAGGAGACTTCTTGCAGACAGAATGAGAACTCAGGCTAATATCAAAGCCAAGGGGCGAGGGCCCATCACCCCTTTTCTGTAGCCAAGTCCTTTCCTGGGGTTCCCCATGATTGTGCCTGTCTTAGGTCATGCCCCCCTTGAGGAATCCTATCCTTTATTGGCTAACTGATCTAGTATTGGGGCCAGGCAGGGTGAAGTAAAAGGAGCAGAGGCAGCACCCCTGCCAGGAAGATAAGCTTTGTCTCCTTAGTGGCCAATGGTTTGAAGGTTGTTCACTCAGCCTTAGCCATGGAGAGGGTTATAGCTTCTGAAACCAGGCAGGGCAGTTCCCAACACTTATACCCATCTCCCTAGCTTGAATTTTAAAATTGAGATACAAAATATCTTTGGGTCCCCAAGTGAGAAAGCTGCTCAGAAGTGCATATTCTCTAATACCCTCTTTGGATATGACCAAGGTAATGGTAGGGGAGAACCTCCCAAAGGGCAGAACAAAGAACCATGGACGAACTGCTTTCAGATGGCACAAGAGCCAAAGCCAAAGTGTTTCCTAGTCCCAGGAAGGGGCACTTCCTATCAGTTACCAAGTTGTATTTCAGAATTGCTACAGACCTTGTCCACTATTGTCTGCAGCAATATAACTTGTCTTCTCAGTTCCTAGGTCTCCAGATCAAGAGCCAGATCTAGATCTGATGTGGAGTATTGAGATTCTGAACTTTGAAACTTCTTGCATGCTATTGTTATCTTCTTCGGGAAGTGGTGAGTCTTTTATACACAGAAGAGAGGTTAGTATTTAAGATCAAGATGCAGACTGGGAAACTAGTCTTTTCAACCAATATCCATTTTCTGTCCACCACTCTGGAACCCAGAATGCCCCTGCTGTGGAAGAATTATACTTTCCTGACCCACAGATGTTAGACTGGTCGATGAAACCTGGGTGGAAATAATGTACATTTCTTCCAAACACAAACTTTAAATGTGCTTGTGTATGTAATTTGACTTGGCCTCCCCATAAGTCATGACATGTTTCAGATAGTGGCTGCCCCTTTCAAGCCTAAGTCCTAGAATGACCAGCCAAACCATGAATAAAAGACAGATATAACTGTTATAAGCCACTGAGATTTCCTGCTGTTATCCAGCAGGATTTCAGACAAAGCTAACACAATTTGTCAGAGTTAGACTTTAAGAGGGAACACACAGGATAATAGGGTCCCAGGAAAATGCAAAAAGTTTTTCAGACGATACTGATAACCTGTTGATTTGGGATTCACTAAAATAGTGTGCATCTGTTATTTACTTAGTGCTGTGATCAGAAAGGCATTTTACAGAATGATTTTCTGAAAGAAAAATATGACTAGTTTTACAATTTATGTAGAGAATTTCCAAGAATTCACTGTGGCAAAAAAAAATCATAAATGAATTGTGATTTATCAAAACAAATGAAAATTATATCTTCTGAAGAAAATGTTTAGCATACAAATTTAGGCAAGTGTTGGTGGTATTTTTATTATTGATCTAAAGAGAATATTTGAAATGCTGTTACCAACTGCAGTGGTAATAAACAACTTTGCAAGTTGTTTAAAGTCATAAAGAGTGCTGAAAACACAGTATCTATAAAAATGAACAATGGCTCCAAATTAATAAAAAGCTCATTAGAGCTTTTAAAAGATGGGATGGGATGTATAAAAAGTAGCAAGTTCTATTTTTTGATTAGAAGAGCAACATTTATTTTTTAACTTATAAAAGTGATACATGATACAGACATACAAAAGAAAAAAAGTCACAATTCCTTCACAATAACCCAACTGTTAACCCTTTGGGTGTCTTTTTCTTTTTCAAGGCTAAGGTGCTTTATTTGGGTCTCTGATTAAAGATGTGGGTGTGAGTTGGGGGAACTGAGATGTTGGTGAAAGGGTGCAAACTTAGATAATTAGTCCCGGCTGGTGTGGTTAGTGGACTGAGAGCTGGCCTGTGAACCAAAGGGTTGCCAGTTCGATTCCCAGTCTCGGGCACATGCATGGATTGTGGGCCAGGTCCCCAGAAGGGGGCATGTAAAAGGCAACTACAATTGATGTTTTTCTCCCTCTCTTTAAAAATAAATTTTAAAAAACTTAAAAAAAAAGATTAAGTTTTAGAGATTTCACACACAGAATTGTGATTATAGTTAATGATACTGTATTATATGCTTCAAAGTTGCTAAGAGACTAGACCTTAAATGTTTTCACCATAAAAAGAAGTAATTATGACATAATAGAGACGTTAGCTAATGCCACAGTGGTCAATTCAACATGCTGTATATCTTAAACTTATACAACATTACAGGTCAATTATATCTCAATAAAGAAAAAGAATCTGTAGCTTTGGCTGGTATGGCTCACTAGATTGAGTGCCAGCCTGAGATCACAGGGTTGACAGTTCGATTCCCAGTCAGGGGACATGGCTTGGTTGTGGGCCAGGTCCCCAGTCGGGGGTGTGCAAGGGGCAACCACATATTGATGTTTCTCTCCCTCTCTCTCTCCATCCATTCCCCTCTATCTAAAAATAAATAATCAAGTTATTGTCATGAGATGAATTGAAAATAAGATTTGAATAAAATGCAACTGACTGTTAAAAAATAAAGATGTGAATATGTTTTTCTAATTTTTCTGGTATTTTGGTTGACAAAGAAATGCACAGATGTATTACAAATGAGTTGGGACTTCCAGGAACGTTGTAGAAAAAATGTCCACATTGAATGGAAAGCTGACTAGATGAAGTCTTTCCGAACTCCCTTGTATAAGGCCAAGATTTTCAGGTTCTTTTGGAGTATGCCAATCACTTTAATTATCATATTTAAAACAATAGATTCCATGTTAGAGTGTTAAGGTAAAAAAACCTGCAGTATAAGAATAGTTCTAAAAATACTAAAAAATATATTGCACCTAAAATTTGCTATTTAAATGATGTATCACAGATAAAAACAAATAATGCAAACATAGAATTTTTATTAGATCATGGTGAGATTCTTCTCAAGCTGCAGAACAATTTCCTTAAGAGCAGAATCCTCTGCCCAATTGACTTTACTCCCCAAAATGAGGTTCTGTAACACACACAAAAAAATTTTTTTCAAATTAAAGTTGTAAGTACTTTCAAATTTAACAAGCTTTCAAAACATCCTATTTCACTGATCTGATCAAATAATTATCAAATGAAGTGTGAACATTTAATCTGTGATCATGAGAAAAACACAATGATACATTATTATGTGCTCATTTCTACTTTCGGTGAGGCTTCAGGCTTGATCCCCATGCTGCTAGGAAAGATTAATAATGCTAACAATTTTTTATGCTGCATCAGTGTTTGTGGGCAGTTTTTCTCATTAAGGATGCTTGCAGTGGCATCCCGGATTAAAGGGAAAAGATTGCAGCTGGCTCAGAGTTTACTTTATACTTCTATGGTGAACAGCAGTTTGAGCCTAATACGTCCTATTTTTAAAAAGAGGTAAATAAAAGAAGAGCTTAGTTCTCAGCTCTTGCCAAGTTTCAAGACCCTGAAAAAAGATAAAGTGCAGTTTTGTGGTAGACAATGGAAGAATAATTAGGGTCATAATTAATGAAATTTCTGGTCATTATGCACTGAAAAACTATATAGCTCGATACTGAGTTACTAATTGAAATATTGTTAAAATCCATTTAGAGTATAATGGTACATTATTACACATAAAATGTAAAACTTTGGCCTATCTAAGGCATGTTCTTGCTATATAAGTTAATAAAAGGGCTAGTGTATACAAATTCAGTCAAATTTGTAAAGGCAGATGAAAGTAAGCATTCAAACATGACTGAACTGAAAACTCATTCCATTAGGAAGAAAGAGAGCTCCCAACTTGGACGAACCTATAATCTGTTTAACAAAGCAACGAGTTCATTAACTCAAAATTAACACTAATTTAGAAAATGTAAATAAAAATTAGGAAATGCAGAATAACGCTTTTTGCCCCCTTATTTCCCCAGCAGCCCTGGCTCTGGAGCATTCCTAGCGCCTGTCCCTCCCCCTCCTCTCCTGCCCACCAGGCATATTACCTTTGCCTTTTCTCTCCTAAGCTTCAGCCCTTCTTTTGCCTCTGTAACTTATTTCCTGGGCCCATACAGCCCAGTTGGCTCACCTTTTCTACTTCTGTGACTTTCTAAATAAACTCTTATAATAAAAAAATGAAAAGAAACAAACAAACAAAAAAAGAAATGCAGACTAACAGAAGTCTAAAAGTAGTAGACAGGAACATGTGCTAAAGAAAATGAAAATGATTCTTTACTTATGATGCAATTCTCCTCTTAAGGTTAGCTTAGGGGATTTGATTACTTCTAACTGAAAAACCCACTGTTACTAAAAAGTAGGTGTAAGACCTGGGGAAGAATTTCTTATGGTGACACATAAGGCCTCATATTCTATAAGGATGTGCTTTACAAATAATAAGCATTTGCTTTACACGTAATAGACAGTTTTAACTGTGCATCTTCATAATTCAAAATTGGCAATTTAAGTATTTCAACAGTTCCAGAGACATTTTATAATTCAAAAAGTACTTAAAAAAAAAAAACGGAATAAAGAAATGGATACTTGAAGTTTAAAATTTGACAGGATTGTAACTACCAACATTTATTGAGAATTTACTGGCACCAGACACTATGCTAAGGAGACTGGCACAAATTATATTCTCTTTAGTTTTCACACCACTCTTTCTGAACAAGGACATGGACACTTAGGAAAGTTAATGATTTGCTCAAGGTCAGCCACTATTAAGTAGCAGTCAGGATCTTAACTCTAGATTCCCATCACTCCTCTCCAAGTTCTCCCCAAACTCCCAACTTGGAATCTAATGCTCTCCACCATTTTATCATTCTGCCTCCACAGGGCTTCTAAAAATCATTCCATTTATAAATGCCATAATGCAAAATCAAAGCCATAAGTATTTATATATGAATTCCAGATATATGTAAACAGACCAATTTTCAGGATTGAGTTATTTTGCCAAGATCAAAGACTAACTGTAGTTCTAAAAGTAATAAAATCAACCATTTTTATTAACAAAAAAAGTCTTTTTTTACCTCCCTTCCTTATTTATATACATGTTACCTGGAACACATGTTGAATAACCGTAGTAATTTGTATCTCCATCTGTAGCCTTTGCTTTAAGGTCTTTATCTTGTCTGAATTTTCCATACTGTCCAAATTATCTTTCTGTTTGTTCTTTTCAGTCTGTATTTCTAAAAACTTTTGTTCTGAAGCTCGTTTTAATTCTATGAGGTTAAAAATAAAACAATGTACTATATATATAGCAATTCCTGCAAACAAGAATCCTAAAAATTTATAGTTATTTCAGTCAAGAGAAAATATTTTAAAAGATTTTATTTATTTATTTTTAGAGAGAGGGGAAGGGAGGGAGAAAGAAAGGAAGAGAAACATCAAAATCAGTTGTCTCTTGCATGTCCCCAACCTGGGATCTGGCCCTCAACCCAGCCATATACCCTAACTGGGAATTGAACCTGCAACCTTTTGGTTTGCAGGATGACGCCCAACACACTAAGCCACACCAATCAGGGCAAGAGAAAATTTTTAATAAGGAGTATTTTAGGTTGTAGTTCTATTTTGATCTAAATATGACTTCCCTGATGCAAAATACCAATATTTGAAATTTATACCTAGCAATGCAAATGTTCAAGGTTTGTATATATGATAATGATAACTGTTCACAGATGTTTGAAGAGACATAGTATCAAAGAAGACTTACTATGGGTACCAAAATAGGTAGGAATTATGTGTTAGCAAACCATTTTCCCTCTTTTATTTATAAAATGACATATCACCAAATGAATTTTCAATGAAAAGGTTCCCTTCTCAAGATATAAACATCAACCATTTATTGTAGTTCCTGAGATGTTCTAAGAATTAAACTATTTGAAAACATAAATGGGTATGTCTTAGGAGCTTGGTTCCTTGACATTAATGTATCAAAGGTAGATTAGAATGCAGTGAAAAAATATTATATATTCAAAGGATAATTAGATCAGATGATCAAGATTATTTCTGACCCTTATATTACTTACAGTAAGGCTAATCTACATATTTAAAAATAATAAACCATGCTGTTAAATGAAAAAAGCAGTTTACAGCACAGAATAAAGGGATTCCAATTTCATATAAAAAATAGGCATTGAAGACTGATTATGTCTTGATGGTAAAATAAAAAATTTAACTTTTCCTACATATACTTTACTGTTTCTGAATTTTCTACAGAGAATGTGTACTACTTTTGGAATAAATATTTCAATAATTTCAATGCAAAAAGCCATCTCATGTTCATTAAGTTAAAAGGCTGTAGAACTCCATGTATTAACTGACCACATAAAAATTATGCATATATAAATACATCTAACTGTGGTCACACAGGAAGGAGGCATGACTTTCACATCACACTTTTCTGTATCATTTGATTTCCCCTCACTGAGAATGTACTCATTTCATGATTTAATGTTCTAAAACAATATAAGTATATCAAGCAAAATACATTTTATATACTACTTTTTAAGTTGCCATACCTAAAATTTTAAGAAAATTTGAAAATTAAGAAATTTCTTAGTAGCTGAAAGATGTGGCCCTATCAATCGCCATATGAAGTGAAAATGTTATACAAAACCCCCCCAAGAACTGTTCTACGTACCAAATCTCTTCTTTTTAACATTAAGCAGTTTTCCTTCCAGATCCCAAGATTCCTGTTATTAGAAATAAAAAGATTAAGGCACCTTACCTAAGATTAAGGCACATTACCTAATACTTAAATCACTGAATTTTATCTTAGTTTATGTTTTCTAAACCTCCAGTTTTTAATTACTTCATTTCTACACAACGAGAGGAGAAAGCAGCATAAGTTATAAGTAGACATTTAGCAACATTAATGAAAAATAATTGAGTTATGAAAAAGAGAGAGAAAAGCCCTGGCCAGGTGGCTCAACTGGCTGGAGCATCATCCCATACAACAAAAGGTTGTGGGTTTGATCCCTGGTCAGGGCACACACCTAGGTTATGGGTTCGACCCCAGGGTGCATGCAGGAGGAGGCAACTGACTGATGTTTCTCTCCAAAATCGGTAAATATACCCTTGGGTGAAGATTTAAAAAAAGAGAGAGAGAGAAAACTTAAGGACACTAGTTCGGACCATACCAGTCCCTTTGGGCAATCCTATTTAATCATATATAATGTAGTTACCAGCAAGAAAGTGTTACTGAAATCATTGAGAATGCATAAGCAACCTAATGTGCAAAGTTACCTGCTGTGATGTCATTATTATTTTATTTAGCTTTAATATGTGTTTCATGTTTTCCGTGAGCTCACTGAAAAGAAATAAAAAATGACATCAACCTTAGTTAAAAGCAATGTTTCATTAATGAAGAAATCAATTAGTATTACATACTTTCATTAAATTAACTGTACACTTAATAGAAAATCATTATCTAACAATAAATCTAGAAAAGTTTGATGTAAACTAAATTTCTGTTTAAAAGTAGAGATGCATTTCCCTAGAAAAATTCTTCATCATGGACAACAAAAAATATAAAATCCAAGCATGTAGGAACATTTCTAAAACTCTCATATTTAGGAAGAAAAAACTAACAATTTGCTAATAAGTTGCTTTTAAAAAATACTTTTTTTTTAAAGCAATTTTAGGTTTATAGTAAAACTGAGCAGAATGTAAGTCGCTGTACCCTCTGCCCCTACACGTGCACAGCCTCCCCTACTGTTAACATCCGCCACACAGGTCCGTCTGTTACAAATGATAAATGTTTATCTGACACAATATAATCACCCAAAGCCCACTATTTACATTAGAATCCACCCTTGTTGTACAAGCTATGGGTTTGACAACTGTATAACGACATGAATCTACTACCACAGTAACAAACAGAATAGTTTCACTGAATAAGCTGCTTTTCATCTCCATTTCTTCAACAAATATTTCTAAGTGCCTACTACATACCAAGAACTGTGCCAGGCATAGTACCTGTTTTCAGAGAGGAAAGAACCTGGTGCGGGAGAAAAATAAATCCACAACCATAGTATGGTTTTATTACAACCAGTAATGAATATGGATCACTACAAGAGTTGTGCAGAACGGGGCAAAGGACACCCTGGAATCTTAAAGGACATGAAGTGATTATCTAAGTCAAGTAGTTTGGAATGGCTGGAGCCAAAGGGTGTGAAATAGGACTTGGTGAAAACAGTTCTCGTATTTCAAAGTGCCACAGACCCTTGGGAGGGCTGTTCAATGGGGGTTGACAGCTGCCCACTCCACCACCTTCCATCCCCACACCTTGGTTTTTAGATTCAGAGTCAGTAGGCGTGGAATGGGACCAGCAATGTGGTCACTGTGATAATACCAATTATTCTGATACTGTGGAAGGAATGTAGTGGAGAGGCTGAAAAGGAGGAATCTACACAGACATGGAAGAACTGAACTCCACAGACATGGAAGAACTGAACTCATTTTCTACTGGTTACACTGTACTTGGTTGTAAAGTTTATGATGAATCTGTCCTATACAACTTTAACTCAAGAATGTTTTAAGCTCTCATTTTATGGAGGAGCAAGAGTTAGTTCAAATTCAGACTTTAGGGTTTATGTAACACTGGATCAATATGGAATACGGGGTGCATGTGTATAAGTCTGAACCACCAAGATAGGAGAAGTGACCAACTCTATCTTAGGCTTTTTCTACTGCTTACGGGAGAATATTTTTATATAACAAGATTTTTAGAGCCTTGGAAGATAAAATCACAGGTAAGGCTCCTGAGGCCAGGCATTTAGAACCCTGACTGCCAGAGTCTTTTTTTTTAAAAATTATTTTTCAAGTACAGTTTTCTGTCTATTTCTCCCATCCCAGCCCACCCCGCCCCATGCTCCCCACCTCCCTCCCATTTCCACCCCCCTTAGTTATTGTCCCTGTGTCCTTTATATTTGTTCCTCTAAATCCCTCCCCTTTCTCCCCTTAAATTCCTTCCCCTCTCCCCTCTGGTCACTGTCCTCCTCTTCTCTATTTCAGTGTCTTTGTTTTTATTTTGCTTGCCTGTTTGTTTTGTTGTTTAGCTTCCTGTTAAAGGTGAGATCATATGATATTTTTATTTTATATTCCTTGACAAACTGTTTAATGTGTACAAGCTCATTTCTGCTAATGAAAAATAGTTTACTTTCAATCATTGGATTGTTGTTGATTAAATAAAATAGCGACTATTCCTGGCTTTCAGTGAGTAATGCACAAAATTAACTTTCAAACCTTCCTCCAAATTTTCAGACTATCTGGTTAAAACCTAAATTGCTTCTTAGTGTTGGAATATAAACAAGATGTCAGTGGGACTATAAAAATTGTTGTAATACTGAGCAAGGGCCACAAAACTTCCATCACTTTTCTTATTCCTCAGATTAAAGTGGTTGGCAGTGACAGTTACTTTTTAAAAAAAATCAAGAAACTAAAGTCATTATGCAGATCCCCCTTCTAATTCCCATCCTTAACCAAATCCAGAAAGAAAAAAGTACCTATTCTGAAATTTACTTTCTTCCAGGTGTTTTCTAAGGACCGTCGAAAGCTGCATCCTATGAGAGGAAAAAGGGTGGCATTATAAAAACATGGATCGCATTTATGGTACACTGAAAAGAAAATTAAAAAATATGATAAGTTAAAGGCTGATTTCTGTTTAAATATAACATAAAACATAAGTAGGTTTTAAAGCAGTATTGTATGGAAAATATTTGATAAGTCACAGAAATACGAACTAACAAAGATGGATGGCGCTGGCAATGCATGTGCTTGTGCATTGCCAGCCTGAAATCCAGCCGGAGCTTTGCTTTCCAAGCCATCCACCTTGGTGCCTGGGGAAGCAACATACATGCAGGCACTACAGAGATCTAGAGGGCCTGAAATGGAAAGAGTTAAGGAATACAAATTCACACTTAACTGTAAACTTTGAAATATGCCTACATACAAACAAGCTCCATAAATCACTTAAATTCAAATAGCTAATAAATAAGTAATAATAAAAAGTCAATGTGGTGTCAAAAAAGGCATAAACTAAACACTTTGCAGCCCTTTCCTGCCCTTGAATATGATGTCTTTGGTGTAGGAGCTTCATTATTAACAGTGTAAAAAAAAAGCCAATCAACTCAGCAATATTAGAGCTCTTCCTTTTTGTTAGATACAGGATATTTATTAAAAGGAGGTATCTTAATGCCTCTGAAGTCACCTTAGTTAAAAAATGTGATCTATATAATGAGCCAGCATATGAGATGAGGGGGAAAGCTCACTGTTAGAAGCAATTAAAAGCACTTTAGCTCTGACCAATGTGTCTTAGTTGGTTGGGTGGACATCATTCTGCAAAGCAAAAAGTGACCAGTTCGGTTCCCAGTCAGGGATTACCAGTTACCCATAACAAGCCTGGGTTACCAGTTCAGTGGCCTAGTTGGGGTGACTACAAGAGGCAATCAATCGATGTTTGTCTATCACATTGATGTTTCTCTCCCTCTTCTTTTTCCTCCCTTCTCCCTTTTTAAAAATAAATAAAATCTTAAACAAACAAACAAACAAAAAACAAGACAGTGAAGAACGCTTTAACTACTTTTCAATTAAATGTATGAAGAAATTCATCTAGGAAGGCCAGGAATACAAGGAAGTAATTTTTAAAACTTATTAACCTAATTGAGATATAATTAATTCAGGTCTCAAAGTCAATAAGAGACCATGTTTATCTTATTAACAACTGTATACCAACACCTAGCACAAAGCTTAGGACATAGCAAGCACTCAAATATTTGTTGAATAAATTTTAAACTACAGATGCAAAACCTAATTTAAAATATACTTTAAACTTGATGACAATTCTTTTACACAATTAACAGTTACTGGAATAAACAAATCCACACAATCCTTTCAATTGATGAATGAGATTTAACTTCACATTTCTATTGTTTTGACTGACATTTCCTTATTAACCCTGTATCATGTAACTTCTTTAAGTGAATGATGTAACTTTTCTCTCAGGGTTCAAAATTTGTATGACCACTTTCCTTAATTCATTTAGACTAAAATATTTTTTCCACCTCCAGCCATGCCCACTTTGCATTCCACTGACACTGCTTATTAATAAAATGTACTAATTACCTGTGTAATGCAAACTTTTTCATTTCAAAAGCCATTTTCGCCTCTTCAATTTCATTTTCCAGGTCTTCAATTTTACTATCAAAGAAGCATGAATAAAAGAATTTCAGGAATATCAGGAGAAGTCACTATTGGAATAAATGTATAAAGCAAACTTTTGAAAAAAGAAAAATGCCTCTATCTAAATAAAAGTATTTTATAGGCTCACCACACCAATGCAGTTACAGATTCAGCAAACTGATGCCTTCAGAGACATTCTGATAAACATCTTGTTAAGGGACAATGAGAAAAGTGCTAATAGGATCGCTCATGTATATACATGTAAGTCTATATCCCATATCAACAAGTTCTCAATACATGCATGACAAATTACTTGGGAAGTAAAGGGGGAAAAAAAGAAAGACAATGTTATTAGATAGCATTATGAAATTTTTAGTAAAAGCTAGAAATCAAATCTAAAATATGACATACGTTTCAATTTGCTTTTCTGGAATGATTTCTTCTGGAGTTTTTTCTTCATCTACAAATAAATAAAATTTTTATTTAAATTTTTTTAATTGATTGATTCTAGGGAGAGAAAGGGGGAGAGAGAGAAAAAAAAACCCCACTATTTTGTTGTTCCACTTATTTACGCATTCTCTGGTTTATTCTTACATGTGCCCTGACCAGGGATTGAACCCCCAACATTGGCATATCAGGACAATGCTCCAACCAACTGAACTATCTGGCCAAGGTAAGTTTTTTTAGATTTTATATATTTATCTTTAGAGGGGAAGGAAATGAGAGAGGAAGAGAAATATCAATGTATGGTTGTCCTCGTGTGTCCCCTGCCAGGAACTGGCCTGCAACCCAGGCATGTGACCTGACTGGGAATCGAACTGCGATCCTTTGGTTCACAGGCTTGCACTCAATCCACTGAGCTACACCAGCCAGGGACAGGGTAAGTTTTTAAAGCTAGCAATGTTTTAGAATAGTGCTGTCCAGAAATATAATGTAAGCCACAAATATGAACCAAATATGTAATTTTATTTTCTAGTTTCCACATTAGTAAAGAAACAAGTCAAAATGATTTTAATATAGCTTATTTAACCCAATAGATCCAAAACAGTATCATTTCAACAAGTAATCAATTTAAAGTTACTAATGAAATATTTCACAATCTTTTCTTCAGTGCACATTTTACATTTATAGCCCTTTTCAATGAAGACTAATCACATTACAAGTGTTCTACAGCCACAGAGCTAGAGTCTACCATATTGGACAGAACAATTTTAGAATTACAGAAAATAATAGGGAGTAAAACCTGAACAAGGTCAACACAAAAAACTGCTGTATGTTTATATAATTGGAAATTAAAATTTAACAATACCATGTACAACTGCATCAAAAACATGAAATACTCAAGAATCAACTTAACGAAGTATGTGTATGACCTTTACCAAATTCTTTAATGGGAAAGACATACCATGTACATGTACTGGGAAAGCCAATATTGCTAAAGTAAAAATGGTCCTCACATTGATTTAAAAATCATAATCAAATCCCATTTAGAATTCCATCAATTTATAGAAATTGTTCTACAGAAAAAAAAGCTGATTTTAAAATGCATATAGAAATGCAAAGAACCTAGAACAGTCAAAACCATTTTGACAAAGAACAAAATCAGGGGACTTATGATAGCTGATATCAAGATTTGCTATACAGCTACAGTAATGAAGGCAGTGTGGTACTATGGCCAGCACAGACAAAGGCCTCATGGGAACATGGAAAGAGGCCAGATGTAGATCCAAACATATACACTGGAGACTGAAAGTGGAGACTTGACCTGCTTAGCTCACACCATACACAAAAATTAACTAGAAAGTCAGACCTGAATGTTGAACCTAAAACCATAAAACTTCTAAAACAATACATAGGAGAAAAGCTTTCTGATTGTGAGGTAGTCAGATTTCTTAAATAAAAACTCAAACTTAGAGAGTCCAACAATCCAATTAAAAAATGGGCAAGGATTTGAACAGACACTTCATAAAAGTAGATTCATATATAAATTGCTGATAAACACATGAAAAGATACTTAGCATGATTAGTTAGTAGGAAACAAAATAAAGCCACAGGAGATACCACTACATACGTATTATAATGGGTAACATTTAAAAAGATTGTCAGTACCAAATTTTGAAGAGGACATTGAGTAACTAGAAATCTCATACCCTGCTGAAAGGGATGTCCCATAACACTATAATCATTTTAGCTGTTTGGCAGTTTCTTAAAAGTTAAACATATGCTTATCATGTGAATTGCAACTTCACTTTCAGGTTTTTAACCAAGAGAAATGAAAATGTCCATAGCAGCTTTACTTAAAATGAGCAGAAACTGCAAACAATTCAATGTCCATCAGCTGGTGAATGGATAAGCAAATAGTGATATAGTCATCATGGAACACACTCCACAATAAAAAGAAATGAATTACTGAAACAAGCAACATCGATGAATCATAAAAATACTATGCTGTGTAAAAGTAGCTAGACACATTGGGAATGACTACTAACAGGTAGTAGGTTTCTCTTTAGGGTGGTGGAAATTAGTTGTAATGGTTGCACAACACTGTGGGAAAAATATATATATTTATTTTTTTAAAGATTTTATTTATTTATTTTTAGAGAAGGGAAAAAAGAGAAACATCAATGTGTGGTTGCCTCTTGTGTGCTGCCTACTGGCCATGTGACCCAGAACCTAGGCATGTGCCCTGACTGATAATCGAACCAGCAACCCTTTGGTTTGCAGGCCAGCACTCAATCTACTAGGCCACACCAGCCAAGGCAACATCGTGAATATATTAAAAACTACTAAAATATAAATTTTAAAATGAATTTTACGTTATGTGAATTCTTAGTGAAAAGATTTGACACAAAATACGTATCATACAATTCCGTTTACATCAAATTCTAGAACACTGCTGCTCAATACAACTTTCTGCAATGATGGAAATGTTAAATAACTGTTTTTTTAATGGTAAAATAATTATTTTTAGATAAAAACCTTCAAAGACTATAACCTAATTTCTCGTGGCTTACTTTAAATGTCTTCTTTACTCGTAGACATTCTATAGTATGGACTACTAAATCTACTCAAGTTTTCAGATGTCACAATCCCTTAAAAATGAAGTTATCTATTAGAGGGAAAAGCAGGACTGACTGTTTGAGAATGGAGACTCTATCTTATTATTTGACTTTAGCTCTTAAGTCATCTTCTCAGAACAGCCATGTCAATCACCCCGTCACTGCACAGTTATTACCTTCATTACACTGACCACACTTCGTAACTATCTCATGTTTCTTTGCTTACCTGTTTTGCTACAGAGAATTTAAGATTCGTGAGGGCAAAGTCTGTCTTGTTCAACACCATATCTTCATGCCTGGCATGGTGGCAGGAACACATTGGAGACTTAAAAGGAATAAAATGAATGCAGGAATACCTACAGAGATAAATATTCAATGGTCCAAATTTTGAATAGTTTTTCCCCTATACCCCGTCCTCTAAGATAATCTTCTTTGATTATGTGGGCTTTCATGAAAAAACATTAGCTCATTTCTAAGGTAAACATCATAGGTTTAATTAAAAAAGCATGAGGCATGGAAATAAGGGGACCATTCACTCTGTAAGGGGATGGACAGTGACCTACTGGCCATCTTTAAGGGAAGCATTACTTATATAATGGAAGGGTCATGGCTTTGGAGGCAAGAAGGCCTGGTTCATATCCTAGTTCCTAATTTTTTAGTTGTAGTAAGCAGAAAAGAAGCTACAGGCCTCATTTTTAGTTAGTTTTTTGTTTGTTTTTGCATAAAAAAACTTTACAAACCCAAGAGTATCCAATGGAAAACACAGCAGAACTGCTGCTGATCTATGGCTTTGAAATAAAATTTGAGCAGTGTCTGAAAATTACCTAAGTTCAAACACAGATTCAGATGAAGTGACTCAGACATCTATGAGATTCTTTATTTCAATAGTATTGAATAACAGTTCTTGAGTCAATGCATTATTTGATTTTATTCTTTAAGCCTATTTCATACAGAAAACAAGGTTCACCAAGCCTGCCTTTGTGAGCCAAGGGCTCATGAGTTAGGTGGCAACAGGCAATTATTGCTTCTGGAGGTTGAAACCCATCATTTTACTACTCTCTTGGTCCCAAAGACTTCTAAATTAATAATTTTAAAAGATAAATTAAAAAATTATGTGTTTACAATAAAAAATTGTCATTCGTTTCTTTAAGCTGATCCCCCTTTGCCTCTCATTCCTATTACCCAGTGCTTCTCAAAGTATAGGTCCCGGATCACTTGCTTCATAGTTATATGACCTGCTAATTCAGTCTTTAAATTGATGGTAGCAAGTTCTATGATTTCTTAAGCCCACTGGGATCTCTCAGTTCTCTAATCAATAGAACTTAATTGCCTTGCATTGTTATTTAGATATAACCATGTGTTTCTTGACATATATTTCCTGAATCCCTAACTAGTTCTAGAGGGCCTGGGCAAGCCTGCTTTTTGCCTTCTTACATGGTATAATACAGCATTATGCTGCCACTCCTATTCACTAAGTAAGTAACTTTTTGTAAAGCTGACTGTCTTTTCTCTAGAGTACTCATCAAACTCAAAAAACCTTATTTGAAAATGCAAACATGCCCTGACAGTGTGCCTCAGTTCGCTGGATGTCACCCCACAAAAAGAAAGGCCCTCAGTTAGATTCTTGGTCAGGGCACGTGCCTGTTTTGCTGGTTCAGTCCTGGGAATGGAGTGTGCACAGAAGGCAACCGGTGTTTCTCTCCCTCTTTGCCTCTCTCTAAAAATAAATAAATTAGTCTGCAGAAACAGTCTCAAAGAGAGATGCCAAGGGTCTGCCTTAGAGCTCAGGAACTGAAACATAATTTAGATTAAGTTAGACCAATGTAAGAAACATTCAAACCCTCAGAGAATTTTTATGAGTTTATTTGAGACAAACTGATGACAATTTCCAGGAAGCAAAACCTTAATGAGTTGAGAAAATGCTCCAGAGAATGGCAGTTGTGCACATTATTTTATACATTACTATCAAAAGAGAAGGGTATTGCCTGTTGTTTGAGGGGTCCAGAAAAAGAGAAATTACTTTTGCAAAGGCATGTTATCAGGTATTGTTTCAGGAACTGGAAGTATAACCCACCTTGACTCTATGAGGCCATAAGCAGCTCCACCTTTGGGCCACAGGAGGACTGCAGGCAATCAAGATGGCACCTGAGCTATTGTGCTCCAGGGACTGAAGCCCAACACTCACCACAGAAGACACAGATAAAGACCACTGCCCAGGGCACAGATTAGAGAATGCTTTTTTTTTTTTTAATCTGAGATACTTTTTCCCTGAATTACAAACCCATTACCTACACTTTTCTTCTCCTTATAAAAAGGGTTGGTTGAAAATGGGATTTAAGACAGCCTGGTAGTAGACAAACCCACCTTCTTTTCAGATCACTGACTATCTGAATAAAGTGCCCATAAAGATTCAAAAGATAGATAGATAGGTAGATAGATAAATAACATCTTAAAAAAAGGAAATGCAAATACTTACTTGCACCAACCATTGATTTATATTCCAAGAGTTGTTGTTGTGTCTGTGCTTTCAGTCTGAAAACATAAAAGAGAAAGTCATATATTTATTGAGGTTTTACTCCTTACTGCAATAATAAAGTAACTCATTTTTTGGAAACTAATACAACAAAATAAATATAAATAAGCAGCACTAAAGTCTTCTAGTTTTGCCTTATTTTATTTAAAATGGGCATAAAAAATTTTAAGGTCTCAGAGGAAGACAACAAAATGAAATACAGTAGAAAACAGCGTCTGTGAAGAAAAGTTAAAAATTTGATTTTCAAATGTATTCTTTTTGCTTTATTTATTGAATTCTTTGGGGGTGATACTGGTTAATAACATTATATAGGTTTCAGGCACACGACTCTACATCACTTGTATACTTAAATTATACATATTTCAATTTGTTCTTAATAGGCCTTTAATAGGGCTTAATGAGAAATGTTACACAAAAAAACTAGATCAAAATGCGGAAGTCTGCAAACACTGATGAGTTTATAGCCAGACTGTTAAATGCACAGGAGATCCAGAAAAATAACAAAGATACTAATTCTTGGATAGATAAGTAAAATGTAGTTTCTTAGCTGTTCTATGATTCTACTTAATTTAAAATCATACATATAATAAGTAGAAAAGCTATGGCTAAATGGTAATTAGTTAAGTTGTACTTACAAGATGTTTCACTTACATGGTAGTTTCATAAAATTGAAACTGTTGCTTTGTGACTTTGAGACCTTTTTAAAAAGAGCCCTGGCTACTATGGCTCAGTAGATTGAGCACCTGGCCTGCAAACTGAAAAGGTTGTGGGTTGGACACCTGGTCAGAGCACATGCTTGAGTTGAGGTCCAGATCCTCAGTTGGAGTGTGCAAGAGGCAGCTGAATCACTGTATCTCTCACACGTTTCTCTCCCTTCCCATCTCTCTAAAAATAAACAAAATCTTAAAAATAAAAAGCTAAGGCACAATAGACAAATTTCTAAAGCTCCATGGCAGTTAATGTTTCAAAATTCCAAATGAAGAGAGCCATTCCTTAGATGTTAATTAGGCTAGCATTTTATAAGACACACTAAAAGATTAGTTCCCCTATCTTTAATGTTTTAGTATTTTATATTACAAGTAGGAGAGAATATTTATTTATTTATTATCCTTTAATCCTCACCCAAGGACATGCTTATTGATTTCTGAGATGGGAAGGGAGGGAGGGAAGGAAAGATTGATGGGTTGGTCTTGTACATGCCCCAGCCAGAGACCTAACTTGCAACCTAGGCATTCCCTGATGGAATCCAAGCGAGGAACTTTCGGTTTATAGGACTGTGCTCCAACCAACTTACCCACACCAGCCAGGTCATGAGGAATTTTTAAAGTGAGCTTCTGATCTTTATTACCCACAGCAGTGGTCAACCTGACAAAGTTACAGTGCTTTTTTTAAAAAAAAATCCCCTTGCTATGATTTTGAATGATCAGCAAACTTCTTTTGTAAAGAAGCGAGTAGCAAATATTTTAGGATTTGTCAGTCATATTGTCTGTGTTGTAATTACTCAATTCTTTCCTTGTAGCAGGAAAGCTGTGTTAAGTAAAAATAAGATTTTACTTAAGGGCAATGAGACTTGAATTTCATGATTTTCACGTGTTATTAAATATTCTTCTTGTAAGTTTTCCCTCAATCCTTAAAGACATAAAAATAAAAACTATTCTTAGCCTGAGGGAGTCACACAAAAACAGGCAGTAATGTACTTGGTTGTGGTTTGCCCAATGGTTAGAAGACTGATATCCCTTCCCAGCAAATCTTCCCCTGCCAACTGCTTAGTGGGAAGGTATAAAAATCACCCTGTTGATAGAAAATAAAACAAATAAGAACAAAAAAAAAACCCCTTCTGGATTGAAAGGGGCTGTAGCGCTAAAAGGGGCGGGGCTACCTCCCCCAGTAGCTTAGGGCTTGGATGCACCCAAGAAGCTCGAAAATCGCGGCCCCAAGCGGGTGAAGGGATAAGAAAGAACAAAACTTCTTTCTCCCAAACTTCTTTGGGAGAACAAAACTGCGAAAGCTCTTAAGAACACTATGCTGAACACTTGCCCCAAACTATCTCATTTAACCTCTTTAGCAACGGTGACAGGAGGGTGTCATTTTTCTCCCCCATCTTCTTTTTGAAGACGAAGGAATTATTATCGAATGATGTAGTCACACAGCCATTCGGGGACCGAGACTGAATTAGAAACCTTTAGGCTATTCAGCGCGAAAGGCGGAGCTCTCGGGCCACTGCTCGCAGCGGGCCAGAGGGAACAAACAACCTGAGCAGCAGGGTCATTTGGTCCTCTGAATGCTTTTGGGCCCCGGCGCCCGGCGGCAGTCCGCCCTCCTCTCCAGAGTTCGCGGGCGCGGCGGCAGCTTGGTTCTCCAGTTGCTTTTCCATCCCGGCTCCCACGAAGGGCTACTACATAGGACCGGCCAGGAGCTCTCGGAAAAGGTCGCTTTTCCCGCCACCAAATTGACGCCCGGAAGAGGTTGGTGAGCCGGGTCGTCCCGCCCTGCCTCTTCCGCCCTGCGGGCCCGCCCCTTCCGTTTTGTTCTTCGGTTACTTCAGGTTACGTTGTCCCTTATATCCTGACTCTTCTATTTTGAAGTCGATACAAACGACTAGTGCAAGTTTGAAGAACTATAATTAAGCGCCATCTCTTCCGAGTGTTTGGCTAGAGGCTGGGCTATAGCCGCTTGGAACACTCGTGGGCGCTGTCGGGAACCGCAACCTGGTGGGTAAAACCCCGACATAAATAGCTTATTCAGCCTTCGGTCTGGGACAGAGGATCTGTGGGACAGCGGGATTTGTTTGTTTGTGGGTTTTTTTTAAACCTGTCTTGGCACTCCCTGTCCACCCGCGGAAACGGTAGGCTGGGGAAGAAATATTAGAGGTTTTAGAAGACTTGTGAGCTGAGCTCTTAAGGTCCAGACCCCTCGTTTGGCGGAGTAACGAGTGGCCCAAGTTCAAAGGTGCCCACGCCCCATTATGAGGCAGAGCAGATACTTGAACTGCAGACATCTAGCGTGGAACTCCCTTATCAGTAAAAATCGTACTCGTAACAGAAGTGCCTCTAAGTGTCAGCTTGTTGATTCCACGGGTTACAGTTGAGCTTTCTTAGCTGGCCAGTGAGCGGGACCTATGAATGCCTGGTCGAGCTATAGTTTTTCATTAGGGACGGCGGTGTCAGGGACACTGTCCTCGTGGCACATGCCCAGCAACATGGATTTCTCACCCTTCCATAGCTAGTTTCCCAAGTTGTACTTGCTTACATGACTCCCCTTTCTTCCTCTCCTTTATTAAATACAACTCCTGGCAAAAGATTCAAAATGCACCGTAGAATGTAAGTAATGTTCGCCACTCGTACCCCCAAATTCCTGAAAGAACGTTTTGTTTATTTTTTTTTACACAAAAGCGACCCTACCCTAATTTACCCGGGATGTCTTACAAAATCAATCTTATCCTTTTAAGCAGTTGGCTATCAGGTGTCTACTGGCCAAATTTGGGACAAAGATAATGTAGTAGTAGCTCCCCAATCTGAGCATACATCAGAATCGCTGGTTAAAACAGATTGTTAGGCGCCTAAACTGAGTTGCATTTCTAACAAGTTCTAGGTGATACTGATATTGCTGGTTGCGGACACTTTTAAGAACCACTGCAGTAATTGGGTTTTAACATAACTTTTGCCCTGGTTGGTGTGGTTCAGTGGGTTGAGCCGAGGCCTGGGAACCAAAGGGTCACCAGTGCAATTCCCAGTTAGGGCACATGCCTGGGTTGCGGACCACGCCCCCAGTGGGGGGGCAGGCGCGAGAGGCAACTGCACATTGATGTTTCCCTCTGATTCTCCTTCCCCTCTCTAGAAATAAAATATTTAAGAACAAACAAAAACCCACAATAACTTCTTTAAAGAAAATTCAGAGTAACCAGAAGTGCTCTTCACAGCCTTCTCTGCTTTAGGGACACCAAACAGCACTTCAGTACTGTATTTTGCTTTAAAAAGCAAAATTACAAAAATTAAAAAAAATTAAGCTTTTTACAAACTTGATCTCCAGTGCAATTAAAACCACCAACATAAAGATGTCTGACAAAAAAAAATTTTAATCCTCTTCTGAGCATGTTTATTGATTTTCAAGGGAGGGGCGCAGGAGGGACTAGTTGGGGGAGAGGCAGAGAGAGACAGTCGTGGACCAGTTACTTCACATACTTGCCCCAATCAGGGTCTGAACCCACAACTAAGGAGTGTACCCTGACATGAATTAAAGCCACAACCTTTTGGTGTATGGGATGGTTTTCCAACCAGGCCACCAGGGAAGGGCCTGACAAATTTTAAGAAACTACTTAGAAAATGAGCACTTAAATAATCTTCCGAAAAGAACTCCAAAAGAATTTTTAAGTTAACAAGAAACTGATGAGAAGGACTACTTCAGAAATAGTATTTCTGAAGCTATTTCTTTCACTGGAAAACGTAAATGCTTTTATTACTAAAATACATGAAGTATTTAAGTTAAATTAGATAATTACCAATAGAAAAACAGATGGCGAGAATGAACATAAAAGCTAAAACTATGAAACAAAAATGGTAGAAATTCTTAACACCAAACATTAATTCTTTTAAAAAATTAGAGGGGAAGGGAAGGAGAAAGGGAAAACATCAACGTGTCTTTCCCCCTTCGAGCGCCCCCTACTGGGGACCTAGCCCCCGTCCCAGGAATGTGCCAACTGGGAATTGCACCACCCATCCTCGGGTTCTCAGGACCCTTGCTCAATTCACTGAGCCACACCAGCCAGGGCTGATTCTTTCAACACAGATAAAGACCAATACCTTGGCCAAGTCTGACTAGAAAACAAAAGTATTTAATATCAGAAATGATAAAGAAAATAACTATAATACAGAAAAGATTAATTACATCATGTACCTCTACAGTTATAACTGAAAAAACCTAGGATGGATAATAGAAATGGAAAAAAAGATCCCTAATAGACCAAAAGGCCATTGAAAACTACCATTTAAACAGTTCTGAGTCAAATAACTTTATAATTAATTTAGTTAATTTTCAATAAACAAATAAGGATTTCAAATTATAAAGACTTGAAGATGGAAGTCTCTTTAATCTACCTTTAAAAGCTAGTAAGAGAAAACCCCAAAAATGGTAGCAAGAAAAACTGAACCAATTTCCCAAATGAGATGCAAAAATTTTAAAATGAGACATTAACAAATTAAATCATGAGTGAGAATTCATTTCACTTTAGGAAACCTATAACAAAGATTATTCTATTAAATTAAAAGAGAAAAACCCTAATATCATAAGCTGAAAAAGTAAATGAAACTCCATAGCTTTGCATATAATTCTAAATGAATAGAAAAATACTTAAAATGTAAAGATTACTTAAAGACTAACAGCAAAAATATTAAATGGTAAAAATACCTGAGATGTCCAATCAAGGAACAAGTCAGAGATCTACCTATTATCAATGATTATTTTGGGTATTCTAATACAATAAATACCATAAATGTTGAAAAATAAAATTTTTGGATTTAAGGCCTAGAAAACACCACTAAAAAATCGAGTAAGAAAATTGAGGCCCTGGCTGGTGTAGCTCAGTGGATTGAGCACGGGCAAACCAGAGGATTGAGGTTCGATTCCCAGTCAAGGCACATGCCTGGACTGCAGACCAGTTCCCAGCCGGGGACCCACAAGAGGCAACCATACATTCCCTTCCCCTCTAAAGATAAATAAATAAAAATCTTAAAAAAAAAAAAAAAAGAAAATTGAGGTCAGTTGGGTAAAAACACGAGCAATAAAGAATAAAGTATAAATTAGATTCTACTCATTATAATAGTGGCAGAAAACTTAAACCCAATAATAAACGAGGTGAAGGGGGCAAAGGAAAAAAAATTGGGACAACTGTTAATAGCATAAATAATATAATTTAAATCCCCCCCAGATAATAAGTTTGACAACACATCAGGAAACACATGTGCTACAAATGGGTTAGCTGGTGCTAACCCATTTGTAGATGAACAGATAAAACCCCCCAAAACTTGACAGGAAAAGTGCAGCAATTATATAATTAAGTCCTAACACTCTATTCAAGGATTTGCAACAAAACTTGATAGAGAAAAATGCTTCTGGGTAGAGAAAATGTAAATCTATTTCAACCTAGGATATAATATACTATATACATAATAGTCAATATTTCAAAAGCTTTTTGGTAAAAAACAATTTTAAAGTTCATGTATGTTTGAAAATTTCCCCCTAATATTTGAAAAAAATAGTATAGCCTTATCTTACCAGATAATATAGTTTTATATTAAGTTTATCACAGAAAAAACAAACAAACAAAGAGACCAGGGAGCAGTAGATGGGCACTGATGTTCCAGTTCAGCTGGACTGGGATGAATAGGCACCCATCTGGAAGAAAGAATCCCACCTCATACCACAGCAATTACAAGTCTAAATGGATACATTTTTTAATTTTAGAAGATATGGTTTTGGGATGGAGATGACTTTAACAATGAAAATCTAAAAGCGACTACAGAAAAAAATAGATTTGATAATATAAAAGCTGTGAATATCTGCATGGCAAACAACAGCATTAATGAAGGGCAAATAACAAGCCAGGAAAGCCTTGTATATTGATCAGTTAGGCAACAAAAATTTATTAAAGTAGCCATTAGAAGTATAAATTAAAGCAACAAACAATATTTTTTTGCCAAATTCATGGAAATTGAAGAGAATGATTACCATTAGTTCTGGCAAGACTGCAGAGAAAACAAGCACTTTTGTGTATTGCTGATGACACCAAGAGTCATCCGGCAGCATCCGCTAGAAGTGAGAACAAACACACTCATGGGAGAACCCATTATGTGTTAAAAAATGACATGGTATTTAATGATATTTAAACAGCACAGTGGCGAAGAAAATAAGCAATCTGAATGTCAACAGAATGACTGACTATATTATACTATATTATGGAATATAATACTGAAATACAGGTAAGGTCCATACAAGTTGAAAGGAATTGCTGAGTAAATAGAACAATTTCATTTTTAAAAATCTCCACAATTTACACACATGTCTTTGTTTATAGAAGTCCGGAAAAGATATATCCCAAAGTTCAGGTGGATGGGAGAGATGTAGGGATGAAAGTTGGGGGAGGGGGTAAAATAAACTTTTGTATGTTTAATAAGGAGCCTCTTTTATTTTCTCAACCAATAAAACAAAGTCAAGTAGGTTTAGAATATAGATTAGAGTTCTTATTTTTCCAAGTTAAAAGTTGATACTAAACATGATAACTTAAGAAACAGTGGTAAAAGTAAGTTACTAGAATTATGGCAGCAACCACCAGAAGAAACAGAAAACGGGGTCTAGGTATAAAGTAGACTTTTACTGAAGTAGAACAAAGCAGCAAATTCTCCAAGATAACTGGGCTTACATGTAGTATGCTCTGTGAAAATAGAGTTTTGAATGCCTTCATAACCTCAGTAATTCCCATTAATAAAGTAAAAGTTAGGTACATAAAACAAGAACTACATAAGCAACAATTATATATATTAGTTGGGTTTCCAGGTTAACTGAAAGCACTTTTTACATCCAATATTCCCCACCATATCTTTAAGACACCTTTTAATGTACCCTACAGTAGGAAGTAGCCACATTCAAATGAACTAAAGTATGAGAATTAAAAGGACAATAGCTTTATTAAAAGTAAGTAAATGTAACATATAATATATACAGATAGCACATGGTGCCAATTGTATTTGCAGATATTACTGTACTCCAACTCAAGTTTACAAGTTACACCTTTGCCACAGCCTTGGCTAAATCTTGAACTAGTGCAGAATTCAGCTGAGCTAGAGTGCTGATCTTAGCATGCTTAGATGCGGCATACTTGTTCTTGATAGTCTGCAAGAGAAAAGCGTAGTAATTAATGAAGGAAAAGAGGAAAACATAAGATCCAGTTGGTACAGCTATTCATATAAAACATAAGTTCTTAAAAATAAGCTATGATTTGCAGGCATGAAGTTTTAATTATTTTCACTTTTCCCACAGCCTCCTGAGGTGTCACTGATGGGACTCACCATGTGCTTTGTAAGCCCACGATTCACCATGACTATATTCTTAGCAAGGTGTTGCATAACAACAAGAAGGGATTCTTCAGTGTATGACAGGTAATACTGTAGAACTGGTGTCTAAGACAACAAAAGTTCATGTTAAAAATGCTCATCAACAATAACTTTCATAAAATTTCTAGATGTTATTTAAGAAGGTAGGGAGACAGATACCGTATGACTGATTATAATTGAAATTTAAGACAAGCTTAAGACCCCTTTCCCTAGACACTCCTCCTTCATGCTTCTCTAATATCCTGTGCTCGAGCCAATAAATTACTGACTTGTCCACTCCAAACCTAGATGAGTTCCTTAAGGCCCACTTTCTCTATTCCTAGGCCTAGAATAGCACATGGCACACAGAAATTCTTGTTGAATCAATGAATATGAATGAACTTCTAGTACGTCATTTGACTTGCTTGACCTTTCCCATTTATAAGGAGTATCAGTGGCTCTGCCTTTCTCAAAGGGATACAGAAAGATGCAATTAGGTAATGAAATGAAAACATTCTATGAAGACATCACAAGCAGGATATCATCTTTAATCATTCCCTCCATAACGGCATATTTAGGAACCATTTGAACTGTCCTTTAGTGAAAACAGTTCTGTACTCAGGCAAATAATATTTACAATTTACAAACTTAGGGCAACCTAGATCTGTGAGACAGAACTTACCCATTCACCATTATCGAGTATTTTCAGTGCTAAACAAAAAGCTCCTGCTGCAATCTGAGAAGGAAGAAAGTGCACCATATCGTAGTCTAACATACTTAGTTCCATCAGGTATTTGGCCAAAGTATGCTGCTCCACATCAACCTGGAACAAAATCCACACACAGGTTACTGAGCTGTCAGAAAATTTTGCTATGGCAATAACCAGTATGCCCATAACTGTAGCTATAAATGTTTACCTATAAACTCTCAAGTGCAATGGCCCATGGAAGGCCTTAATGATATTAATATACAGCCTGAGTGGACATAAATATGTTTACCCTTTCCCCATGTAGTTAGGTATGTCAGATGAATTCTATCTGCTTGGTCAGCAGTATTCTCTAATGTACTACATCAAAGGTTCCTTAAGAGATCTATACCTCTCCAATCTTAGATGCTCTCCGAAGGAAATGCAGGGGTAGAGGACGACCGAGACTGAAATTTAAAGCTCTCAGAATCTTCATTTCCATTTGTCTGATTTGGAGCTTAGTGTAGGTGTTATCAGTTACAAAGGCAAAGTCACCAATTTCTGGAGGGTACATTTCTTCATATTTGCTTGCAATAAACATGGCAGTGACACCAAGCAGCTGCAGCATCTTCTTGGGCACCAAATTATTCTGTAATGGGAATTTTAACTGGATGAATATGTTTTTGAAAAAGGAGACACCTAGCTATGAAAGAGGTGGGGAAGACATATTCCCAGAGCAAAATCTCTATGACAATCTATCCCCAAAACAGATTTTAGCTGAAAAGGTCAGTTTTTCATGACTCAGCTAGGACCCTGGAAGACAGAACCCTCAATTACTGAATTATGCTCACCTGCATGAACCGATCAATAATGGAAACAGTCATATACATGGTCTCCTGTAGCAATCTGAATTTCATTTGAACCTGCACCAGCCAATCAATTAGGATGGCTCTCATGTTTCCAGTGACTTCCCGACCTAGTAGGTATTTTGGTTTGACTGCCTGCTCTTCCTGCAAAAGAAATGCTGATTTTCAGAAGCAACACTCCATGTGACATTTCTGATCAGAGATATTAGTTACCAGCCCTGGCTGATGTAGCTCAGTGGATTAAGTGTGAGCTGTGAACCAAAATGTCATCGATTCAATTCCCAGCCAGGGCACATGCCTGGGTTTCAGGCTAGGTCTCCAGTGGGGGCCACGTTAGAGGCAACCACACGATGATGTTTCTCTCCCTTTTGTTCTCCCTCCCTTCCCCTCTCTCTAAAAATAAATAAATAAAAATAAAATCTTCAAAAAAAGAAAAGAAAAAGAAACATTAGTTACCAGAATAGCTCTGGGACATTTAGGATCTCTAACAGTCCTTAAGTTAATTATTCATGTGGTCACTACCAAAAGCATGCAAACATTAAGTACGACAGTGGGACAGGTTTTTCATATTGTCAGATCTTATGTTCAACTCACCATTGCCCCCTACTGGCCCACATTCTGTATCTACTTACTCCCAAATAAAGATACCCTTCTATCATCTCCCATCTTTTTACCTAAGGCTCTAAACCCAGAATCTGAGCTTTATGAAATAGAGAAAAATAGCAGCAGTTCTCAGATCAGCTAGAAACCATGGGCTACCATTCTCCTGCCCAGGGCTTTAAACCCCCCAAGCACCACGTGTTAGGAGAGTGAACGATCAAGGACTAGCACATCCATCTGCTAAATCTACTCCTCCAAAGTTGGAATACAAACTTTAAAAGGGGAGAAGAAACTCAAAGCAGATGGCTGGTCCTGGCAAGGAAGTCATCTTAGGACAACTGTGTAGAAAATAGAGATGCCCCAAAGAAACAGGCAAGAGATTGAAAATGCTAATGATGTCAGGGATTAGAGCATGCATTATGAAAAATTGGGTAAATCTGACAACCGTATAGCTTATGTTGTTAGCATACAGAATGCTTCCTTTTGGGGGGAGAGGACAAATGCCACTAATAAAAAGTTTCAGAAGTGGGATGAAATAAAAGAAAACCAAAACTTTAGTTTTTGAGTGTATTCTTCTTGGACACAGAGAACAGTTTCACAGCCACACTGAACCAAAATGTTTTGTGTTGGGGTGATTATAGTTTTTCCAGAGTTTGGGACTTGACAGCTTCTGTGACGGATATAAATATATCATAATATATCATTCAATCTGTGGACTTTGCATTAGAAAGAGCCATGGTAGTATGAAATTTCACTCTAAAATTTCCTTATTCAAAACGGCAAATTAAGCCCTGGCTGGTGTGGCTCAATGGATTGTGTGCTGGCCTGTGAACCACAGAGTCTCCAGTTTCATTCTCAGTGCACATGACCTGGGTTGTGGCAGGTCCTTAGTTGGGGGGGGGGGATGTGAGAACTACACGTTGATGTTTCTCTCCCTTTCTTTCTCCCTTCCTCCCCCCTTTCTAAAAATAAATAAATAAAACCTTCTAAAAATGGTAAATTAAGACTTCATTGGTTTGTGTAGTGATTTTTCTTTTAATTTAATTTTATTTATTTATTTTTTTAAAGACCCTTTGGTTCGCAGGCCAGCATTCAATTCACTGAGCCACACCAGCCAGGGCTTTTTTTTTTGTATTCCATGAAGGAGAATTTGCTGGTGGAATCTACTGTTAAAAAAATGTTTTTCTCACATCCTGCTTGAATTATTGTAAACTGTTAATGGCAAATATCTTTAATAAATCTAGATGCAGTTTAGAAAAAGCAGATTCTAATCATAATACTGACCTCAAGTTGTCTCAGGTAAGTATAGATATCTTTCACATATTCACTACAAAGGTTTGGATCAGCTCCATCTTCTGCATCCACATCATTCACTGCAAGAATTACATCAGAGAAAGCCTGACACAGATATTCTTCTGCAGGGGCACAGCCAGATGTTTCCATTGGGCTTGGAGAGGGAGTATCAACCTTGAAACAGAGAAACCTTTTGAGCTAACAGCAAAGAGGGGCATGCAATCTAAGAATAAAGATCAGATTGGTACCAGCTCAAGAGACCATTTGCTGAGTTGTCATGCAATTAATTTCCTTAAAGATCAAGTATCATCTTTTAAATTTATTCTGTTTCTTTTTAGGAAGTGATTAATATGAAAAGTAAAATGCCAACTTGAAGTCAGCAGAATCTAAATGCTAACAGGAAAAACAGAAAAGTAAATAAATTCAGATTCTGGACATTACTCCAAAGGAGAGTGGTAAGTAATAAATGTCTTTATCAGTGTCACGTGAAGTTAATCCAAATGAATGGCAAGTCAGCTTTCATCTTTATTTCAAAACATGAACCACTTGTCATGGCTCAAGAGAATACAAGTTCTGTCCTATTAATTATTAAATATTTCATTAGCCATTTCCTTCAAACTTCAGTTACCCCATTGTTCACTGATTGAGCACTTTCTTCAAGCCAAGCTCTGTGCTAGCCACTGACTTTATGTTCTCAAGGAGTTTTGAACTTAAAGTGAAGTAAAGAGACTGATTCTAGGAACAATGGTTGGGGTGGGGGAAGTTAGGCAAATCTTCAGGAGTTGATATCCAAGATGTTTTGATGAAAAGATTATTAGCTAAATGAAAGAGAGTGGGGAAGGCATTTTAAATTTGTGTGAAAGCAAAGGCAAAAATCAATATGGGACTTTCAAGGAAAGCTCAGGTAGTTTGGAATGGCTAATTAAAGACTGTGCTATGTCCAGAAAGCCAGTGCTAAACCAACAGCCTTAAATCTTATATTCTTATATATAAGAAGCCAGCCTGAATAACTTTTACAGATTTTCCCAACTGGTTGTATTAAGTTTTTAAAACTAGGGCTTCAGAACACATTTCATTATAATTTCACAAAGCAACCTCTTCCAGATGGCCTGTTTTTCCTTTACAGTAGATACATTCACCTAATACGTAATAGAAATACTAGGTTTTTGAAGCTGTTAACTCATCTTCTTACCTAATCTCTGAAGAGCTACATTTTTTCCCTGCTTTACACCCATTATATATGTTACAGGTTTATTAAGTATTTAGTGGCTATAATAATGAATTAAAGATTCAAAAGAACAATCTATGTTTCGGTCAATAAATTCTGGTCAAAGAGGGTTTGTACCAAAGACAGCTTAATCTTTGGTCCAGGCAGCTACTACTCAAAACAATGAACAAAGTGATTAAAAGCATAGGCTCTGGCCCTGACAGAGTGGCTCAGGTGGTTGGAGCATTGTCCTATAAACCAAAAGGTTGTGGGTTCGATTATGGTAGAGCACATACCTAGGTTGAGCCCTGGTTGGGGGCATGTAGGGGAAGCAACTGATTAATGTTTCTCTCACATCAATATTTCTTTCTCTTTTTTTTTCTTTCTCCCTCCCTCCCTTTTCTCTCTAAAATCAATAAAAACATATCCTCAAGTGAGGATTAAAAAAAAAAAAAGGCGTAAGTTCAAAGCCAGACAAAACTGGGTTTGAATGCAGTATGTGCCACTGATTTGTCTCTAGATCATACTTAATACTTCTCTAGGTCATTATTTACAAAGAAGTAATAATACTAGCTAAGAGAATATAAGATGTGAGTTAATGCATTTAAAGTGCTTACCAGTGTACTCTATGTTACTGTTATTATTTATTGAAACGCTATTCCATGCATTAGAGTAAACTGAGAGTCGTAAAAAAAAAAAATCAACAGACTCTAAAATAGTTAAGTAAGTTTACCAAAATAGGCTCCGGTGAAAGTTTTTCTTCTTTAACAGCCTCAGGTTCTGGCACCAGCGCCGGCGCCGGTTCTAGCACAGGCACAGGCTCGGGCTCGGGCTCAGGCGCCTTTTCCAGTGGTTTTGGTAGTTTTTTAGCAATAACTTTTCCAGCAGTTAAAGGTTTTGCCTCCTGTGGATGAATGGGAGAGAATATGTTTCTCAATCCGGGATCACAGTTGGAAGGTGGACTTTTACAGATACGTTGGATCAGAAAGATAGTTACCTTTTTCAGAGGCAATTTGGCCTGTGGCTGTTCACTGACGTTGTTCCCGATGTCTCCAAGTGCGGTTCTTGGCCGCAGTCCGACCTTGGAGGCTGCAGCGGTGGCCAAAGGCACACGCTTTGCGCCTGCCATATTGATCTTCGCCTTGTTTTCAGCATTAATTTTCGTATTCTGAAAGAACGAGGCCATTTTTGAGAGCTGGCCCAGCCAGGTTAGACTAAGTCAGGGGTTAAAGTAAGCCAAGAGAGAGGTTCCGGAGGGAAGTCGGTTGTGAACCACGGGAAACTCGGGTTGCAGGGTCTACGCCAAGACCTTGACAAGTCGGTTTCCTCCCGAACCTTTTCACTCACATACTGAGGGATTTGCCCATTTATTGCCGCTGGCACTAAAACACGAATTTACACTTGAAAGGAAATAAAAAACGTCTTCAATTGCCGGCACTTTCTTTTCCTTCCGGGACGGAGTTAATTTAGTTGGTGGAAGACCACACAGGGGGCCTCCATTACCTTTTAGAAAAGGTTGCCCGTCGACCCTCCTCCGTTCCCCCGCACCAACCCCCATATTCATCCAAGGCCCATCCAGCTCTCTTTGTCACCTTCCAATTTCCGTCGGGAAGACCTCCAAACTCCCCCACAATGCCAGGGCCCCACAGACACCCCCATCTTCCTCCTCAAGTCTCTGCCCTGGTCTGTTCCCACCCGGGGGGCGCCGGCAGGCGAGATGAGAACACTAAGCGAGAAAGACCGTGTTTGTTCACCGTCTGCAGCAGCTCACCCTGGTGACCCGGAGCGCCATGGCTTCCTCTCCACCAGGTTGCAGCTCAGTGGGAAGAAGCAGAAAACGGGAGCCCCCGACGAGCCGGGGACCTGAATGCAACAACCGTTCCTCCACAGCACGCTGGGAGAGGCAGACCCAGGCTCAGATTTAAACCCCGCACTTCCCCCTCCTTATTGGTCGGTTCGTGGCACTCGCTCCCTTCCCATTGGCGGCTGCTCATTCCCCGAGAATGCGTCTCCAAGGCGATCCCGCGACTGAATTCGAGAGAAGGTGGGGCCAGAGAGAGGAGCCCAAACTTGGTCTGGCTCCGCGCCTGCGCTCTCGGGCATTTGGGGCAATCACCTGGAGAGGTCAGGCCAGGCCTTGCCGGCCCTTCGAACTTGTGCGTTCCTTGATGTAACCCAGGGGAAAAGTTGGCTTGGAAAAATGACAGTGGAGCAGCCACAACCTGCATGGCAAAAAAAGCACGATGGCTCTAGTCTTAGTTATTGTTTCACACTTTCCGTATATATAGAAATGTATATGGTGTTATGTAGCCAGAAAATCTTTGATAGGAGTTCTTTCATTTGATCTTTCCAACAGTACTCTGGAGGGACTGAAGCCCAGAGAACTTTTCCAGAAGTTACTTAGGTAACTTTTCCAGAATCACAAATTAGTAATGTGGGTACTAAATGTAGTTTGTCTCTTTTGGGGGGGGAGGGGAGAGGATTGGGAGGGGTGGGTGGTAGCCTGAGGGAGGGGGGTTTTGTGATAATTCCACCAAGCTAATTGTATCAGAAGAATATTGTTATTTTCTTAACGTGCTAGATTCCTTCAATCAAATTATTTTCCAAAGCCAATCTTTTGTTTTAGCTTTTTGAGAATAATTTCAAACATCAAAAAATTTCAAACAAAAATATAAACATATGTATACCCTTTACTTAGATTCAACTATCCTTAACATGTTACCCCATTTCCTTCATCATTTACTTAATCTCCCTCTTTCTCTCTCTGTATAAACTATATGGTTTTTTTTTCTTGAAACATTTGAGGGTCAGATATATAGATCAATAGATCCATCTATCTATTGATTTATATATATCTATATCATGGCCTTTTATCTTTTAATTCTGCGGTGTGTATTGCCTAAGAAAAACATGATCTGTTACAAAAACATAAACAGTTAATAACTTCAAAATTTTACTTATAATTTTTTCATGTCCATGAGCCCTTTTTCCTTTTTTGCTTTACTTTATTGTATTTTATTCACCCTGGTTTTTATATTTCTTTTTGTCCATTGACCTAATAGAAATATCCTTTACAGCATTTTCCCTCCCCCAGTACATGATCCAGTCTAGGGTCAGATGTTACATTTAGCTGTCATGTCTCTTTAGGCTCTTTTAATTCGGAACAGTTATCACAGCTTTTCTTTGTCTTTCATAACATCGATGTTTTAAAAGAATACAGCACCTCTAGTACTAATTTTAATTAAATTAATTAATTAATTTTTAGAGAAAAGGAGGGAGAAAGGGGGAGATAAACATCAATGTATGGTTCCCTCTCCCAGAGCTGGGGAACTGGCCCTCAATCCAGACATGTGCCCTGACTGGGAATCAAACCAGCAACCCTTTGATTCCCAAGCCAGTGCTCAGTCCTCTGACCCACACCAGCCAAGGCCCCTGCTGCTTTTTTAAAAAAGATTTTTATTTATTTTCAGAGAGAGGGGAAAGGAGGGAGAAAGAAGGAGAGCAACATAGATGCGAGAGAAAAATATCAATTGGTTGCCTCTTGTATGTGCCCCACCCGGGACCAAACTCTCAACCCAGGCATGTACCCTAATGAGGAACTGAACTAGTGACCTTTTACTTTGTGGGATGATGCTCAACCAACTGAGCCACACCAGTTAGGGCTACTTTCAAAAAATGAAACTGTCTTATTTTTGTGTTTGTTTGGTGGTTTCTTGTGATTGAAATAGAGGCTGTGCATTCTTAGCTATTATACCATAACATATGTTCTTAGGGGATCAGCTCTGCAGACACATGATGTTCGTCTGTCCACCATAAATGAGATTATATTTGGTCACTTGGTTAAGATGTTGCCCGATTTCTTTACTGTATATTTACTATTTTTATTGCAGCTAATTACTTGTTTGCTAATGAATTTAAGACCATGCTTCTCATAATATTTCTCCCTAGATTTCACATTCCCTCACCACAGCATTCACTTGGAAACTGTTGAAACTCATGTTTCATTCCCATGGGCTCCAACTAGCTGAAGCTGATTAAAAACAAACTTTGAATGACTCTATGATGCCAGACCTTTACCAGACTTAATGGAAGACCCCTTCTTGACCATTGTGCAGTGAAAATTCTTTTAAACCAGTAGTTCTCAACTAGGGGGCATTTTATCCCACAGGGGACATTTGGCAGTGTTTGGAGAAAGTAACATTTAAGCTGAGGCCTAAGTGACAAGAAGAACATTCCAGATAGAGGAAATAGGTTGTGAAAACCCAATTATAGGATTGAGCTGCTCATGTTCAGAAAAGTCAGTGTGGCTAGAGTTTGGGGGAGGCAGGTAGTGCAGATGAAATTAAAGAAATTTGGAAGGGTGAAATTATACAAGTACTTATAAACCAAGATAAGGAGTCTATCTGGGCTTTTTGTGAAGTGGAAACCTTTGGAGGGTTTTAAACCAAGTGTGGTATAGTCTGTCTTTCAGAAAGATAGACTTAATCACTGAGAAGATAATTTACGCAGGTGAGGAGGAGGGGAAAACAAGGGAAAGTGAGGCAAGGGAGCCATGAAGAGGCTATTGTAGGAGGCCAGGCAAAAGATGGTGGCTTGTGTAGTTCTGCTAGTGCTAGCAGAAAGGGATGGTTTCTAGAAATATTTTGGAGGTAGACTTGATGGGTTTTGATGGCTTGCATGTTTAGAGTAAGAGAAAAGGAATCAAGCATGACTCGGGTTTTGGCTTGAGTAACTGAAACAGAAGATGGAAAGATGAGCAGCCTTTACAGGGTAGCAAGTTTCGGGCAGGAGATCAAGAATTCTGCTACATTTGGAGACCTGGTGGGGTAGGTCAGTTGGTTACAGTGTCATCCTGATATGACAACAATGTGGGTTCGATCTCTAGTTAGGGCACATACAAGAAGCAACTAATGAAAGCCTCAATAATGGAAGAACAAATCGATGTCTCTCTCTGAAAAAAAGAAAATAATAAAAATTTTAAAAATTCTGCTACATTTGAAATGCTTAGAAATATAAAAAGGAGCGGTTCATTAGGCAGAAGTAGTCTCCCTTGCTGTAGACAAATCCTGACACAAGTGAGGTCATCAAGAGAAGGAATGTAAAGAACAGTAGATGTCCAGGAGCAATTCCAAGGCCCTCCACATTTAAAGATTGAACAGATGGGGAGATGACAGTGAATAAAACTGGGCCAGAGCACCACAGAGGTAGGAGACCAAATAGTGACAGGTGAGAAGAGAAGGCAGTGTTTCACATAGGAGAAACAGTGGTTTAGCATACCAGATTGAACATATACATTTATTTGTTTCTTCCTGAAGATACTAAAGGGATTATTTTTTTAAATGCGTTAATTCTCAAAGATGGGGGAAGAGCAAAAATGACACCATTTTGGGAACAGGAAAGCACATGGAAGAATGGTAATGGAACCAGACTAAGACAGTTGCAATTTAAGCTGGCATTGGAAACCCAAAAAGCAAACTTATTAGTGCTGTAGGCTACAGCAGGTTGCAGGGATTGGAGGCACCAGGAGGCCGTAAAATCAGTGGTATAGGTGGAGCTGAAAACAGGATTGTTTGATTCCCTCCTGCAAACCTGAGCACAGTGAGAGTGCAACCTCTTCTTGGTCCTGGCAGATGACTGGAGGTTTATGTTTTAGAGAGGCTGAACTAAAGAAACTCTGGATTTCAGATGCCAGGAAAGCATACGGACATGAAGTGAAATTCTTCATACCAAATGGTTATACCTTTAGTTCCCTTCTTCCACTCAGCCCCCTAAATGCAGGAAGCTGTACTTATACCCTCATAATTGAGATGAAAGCATGATTCCCTGGCAAATGAACAAGTGCAAGAGAAAAATCTTAAGTATATTGAAGGTTAGGAGGGGTGGCCAAGAAATGGCTGGGTCACCCTTAAAGTTTTGCTCACCACTTGACATGCTTGCATACTGACACAGAGCTTCTAATCAATATTCTAATGTCCTACTCTTAACTATAAACAGCCAGCCAAAGAACACCAGGCATCTGAGGAAATCTCCAACTTGTAAGAAGGAGGCCTACACAAACAAACAGAGGAATTCCAGGTGAATAGGCAATTCAAAGAGAAGAAAGCCAAGAAATAAAAGTAATAGTTATTTATATCATCAGAGAAATAAGAGGTAATACATCCACAAGCAAGTTTTAAAAAGATATCTGGGAAATTAAAACTGTGACAGCACAGCCTTAAATAACACACTAGATCAGATGGATTTAATTGTTATCTTCAGAAAATGTCATCCAGAGCAGCAGAATACACCTTCTTTTCAAGTGCACATGAAACATTTTCTAGGGTAGACAACATGTTAGGACACAACACAAGTCTCAATAAACTTAAGGAGTTTGAAATCAAATCATGCATCTTCTCTGACAGTAATGGTATAAAAGTAAAAATCAATTACAAGAAAAAACACAAATATGTGGAGGCTTAATAACATGTTAAACAATGAATAGGTTAACAATGAGATCAAGGAATAAATCAAAAGCTAGGTTGAAAGAAATGAAAATGAGAACACAACAACCCCAAATTATGGGAGACAGCAAAAGCAGTCCTGTGAGGGGAATTCATAGCATTACAGGCCTACCACAAGAAATATCTGAAATAAGCAATCTAACTTTACATTTAAAGAAACTAGAAAAAACAACAACAAACAAAGCCCAAAGTGAGTAGGAGAAAAGAAATAATAAGGATCTGACCAGAAATAAATGAAGCAGAATGAAAAAGAACTACAAAAAAATCAATGAAACCAAGAGCTAGTTCTTTGAAACAATAATCAAGATGAACAAGACTGACAAACTTTTAACCAGTCTCATTAAGAAAAAAAGAGAGAGGACCCAAATAAATAAAATCAGAAATAGAAGAAGTAACAACCGACACCAAAGAAATACAAAGGATTATAAGAAAACATTACGAACTGTATGCCAACAAACTGGACAATCTGGATGAAGTGGATAAATTTATAGAAACACACAATCTTTCAAAACTGAATCAGGAAGAATCAGAAAATGTGAATAGACAGATTATAACAAATGAAATTGAAGCAGTAATCCAAAAATCCCTAACAAAAGTCCTGGAACAGATGGCTTCACAAATGAATTTTGCAAAACATTCCTATCCTTCTCAAACTATTCCCAAAAATTCAGGGGGAGGGAAGACTCCCAATTTTTTTTTTATGAGGCCAGCATTATATTAGTGCCAAAACCAGATAAAGACACTGGAAAGAAAGAAAATTATGGGCCAATATCCCTGATTAACATAGAAGCTAAAATCCTCAACAAAATATTAGCAAACCAATTCCAGCAATACATGACAAAGATCATACACCATGAGTAAGTGGAATTTATTCTGGGGATGCAAGGTTGGTACAATATCTGTGATACACCACATGAACAAAATGAAGGGGAAAAAGCACATGATCATATCAACAGATGCAGAAAAATCTTTTGATAAAGCCCAGCACCCATTTATGATAAAAACTCTCAACAAAGTCGGAATAGATGGAACATACCTAAACATAATAAAGGCCATAACGACAAACCCACTGCCAGCATCATACTCAATGGGCAAAAACTGTAAGTGTTCCTTTAAGATTATGAACAAGATGGGGATATCCACTTTTACCTCTCTTATTCAACATAGTACTGGAAATCCTAGTCACAGGAACCAGATAAGAATAAGAAATAAAAGATATTCAAACTGGAAAGGAAGAAGTAAAACTGTCTTTATGCCAATGGCACATTTCACAGAACTAGAAGAAATATTCCTAAAATCTACATGGAACCACAAAAGACCCCGAATAGCCGCAGCAATCTTGAGAAAGAACAAAGTTGGAGAAATCACACTATATCAAACTATACTACAAGACCATAGAAATAAAAAGTACTGGCATAAAATGATATAGATCAATGGAATAGAGAGCCCAGAAGTGAACCTATGACTTAATGGTCAGTTAATATTTAACAAAGGAGGCAAGAACATACAATGGGATAAAGATAGTCTATTCAGTAAATTATATTGGGAAAGCTGGACAGATACCTGCAAAAGAAAAAAAGAAAGTAGATCACTTTCTTACACCAAACACAAGAATAAAGTCAAAATGAATTAAGGACTTAAATGTAAGGCTTGCAACCATAAAAATCTTATAAGAAAACGTAGGCAGTAAAATCTTTGGGTTTTTAAAAAAGATTTTACTTATTTACTTTTAGAAAGAGGGGAAGGGAGGGAGAAAGAGAAGAACAGAAACGGTGATGTGTGAGATATACATTGATCAGTTGCCTCTCTCATGGCTCCAACTGGGAACCTAGTTTGAAACCCAGGTATGTGCCCTGACTAGGAATTGAACTGGTGACCTTTTGGTTTGCAGGCTGGCACTCAATCCTCTGAGCCACAATAGCTGGGGCAAAATCTCAGACATTTCTTGTAGCAATATTTTTTCTGATATATCTCCTCAGGCAAAGGAAACAAAAGAAAGAATAAACAAATGGGATTGCATCAAACAAAAAAGTTTCTGCACAGCAAAGGAAACCATCAGCCAAATGAAAAGACAACCCACTGAATGGGAGAAGCCTATTCACCAATGATACATCAAATAAGGGGTTAATATCCAAAATTTATTAAAAACTTATATAACAACTGTGGCCAGGTGGCTAACTTGATTGGAGTGTCCTCCCATGCGCCAAAAAGGTTGTAGATTTGATCCTCAGGACACATACATAGGTTGTGGATTCAATCCCCAATCAGGACATGTATAGAGGCAATTAATCAATGTTTCTCTCTTACATGGATGTCTCTCTCTTCTCTCTCTTCCTTTCTCTGTCTCTGAAATCAATGAAAAAAAAAAGCTAGAACTCAATACCAGAAAACCAAATATCGAAATTAAAAGAATGGGCAAAGGACCTGAGTAGACACTTCTCCAAAGAGAACATACAGATGGCCAATAGACATATGAAAAGATGCTCAATATCACTGATCACCAGAGAAATGCAAATTAAAACCACAATGAGATACCATCTCATACCTGTCAGAATGATTATCATCAATAATAAATCAACAAATAACAAGTGCTGGCAAAGATGTGGAGAAAGGGAACCCTTTTGCACTGTTGGTGGGAATGCAGACTGTTGCAGCCACTGTGGAAAGCAATATGGAGTCACCTCAAAAAATTAAATATAAAATTGCCTTATGACCCAGAGATTCCAATTCCAGAGTTTATCCAAAGAAACTTAAAACACTAATTAGAAAGAATATGTACAACCCTATGTTCACTGCAGTGCTATTTACAATAGCTAAGATTTGGAAACAGCCTAAGTACTCATTAGTAGATGAGTGGATAAAAAAGCTGTGGTATATTTACACAGTGGAGTACTGCTCAGCCATAAAAAGGAAATCTTACCTTGTGTGACAGCGTGAATGGACCTGGAGAATATTATGCTAAGGGAAATAAGCCAGCCAGAGAAAGACTAGTACCATGTGATTTCACTTATGTGTAGAATCTAATGAACAAAATAAACTAATAAATAAAATAGAAACAGATTCATAGATAGAGAACAGACTGATACCTGTCAGAGGAGGGCAGTTGGGGGCTGGGTGAAAAAGGTAAAGATAATGATCAAGCAAAAAGAAAGGAAGGAAGGAAGGAAAAGAGAAAGAGTAAAAAGAAAGAAAAGAAAGGAAGAGAAAGAAAAGGAAAGAAAAAAAGAAGAAAGAAAAAGAAATGAAAGAAAAGAAGAAAGAAAGAAAAGAACGAAAAGGAAAAAAAAGAAAAAGAGCCCTAGCTGGTGTGGCTTGGTGGTTTGAGTTCTGGCCTACAAACCAAAGGGTCGATGGTTTGATTCCCAGTTTGGGCTCATGCATACATTGGTGTTTCTCTCCCTCTCTTTCTCTCCTTTCCCCTCTCTCTAAAAAGAAATAAATAAATAAAATCTTTAAAAAAGAGAGAAAGAAAGGAAAGAAAACCTCATAGGCACAGACAACAGTATGGTGATTACCAGAGGAAAGGGGGTGGGGTCAGGTAGATGAGGGCAAAGCGGGGATAAATGGTGATGGAAGGAGATTTGACTTAGAGTGGTGACATACAGATGATGTATTATAGAATTATACACCTGAAACATATAATTTTATTAACCAATGTCACCCCAATAAATTCAATTAAAAAATAGAGAAAAAATATGATAGCAAAAATTTAAAAATGCAATAACATGTTTAAAAGAAAAATTCAAAAAAATTTCTCACAAAAATGGCTAATTGACAAGAAATGGGACTATGGAAAAGAAGAAAATTAGAGGATCACTCCACAAGGTCTGATATGTAACTTAATAGGAGTTTCAGAACAAAAGACCAGATGCCAGACAAGAAAAAGCTAAAGGAGTTCATCACAGCCAAACTGGTATTACAATAAATGTTGAGGGGACTTCTTTAAGAAAAAAAAAATCAAAAGTACAATATGAATAATAAGATAGCAATAACTACATACCTATAATAATTACTTTAAATGTAAATGGATTAGCCCTGGCCGGCATAGCTCAGTGGATTGAGTGCCAGCCTACAGACCAAAGGGTCAGCGGTTTGATTCCCAGTCAAGGCACATGCCTGGGTTGCAGGCCAGGTCCCCAGTGGGGGCCACATGAGAGGCAACCACACACTGATATTTCTCTCTCTTTCTTCCTCCCTTCCCCTCTCTTAAAACAATGTAAATGGATTAAATGTTCCAATCAGACATAGGGTAGTTGAATGAGTAAGAAAATAAGACCCATGCATATGTTGCTGACAACTCACTCAGCTAGAAAGACACACATGGACTGAAAGTAAAGGAATAGAAAAGGATATTTCATGCAAATGGTAATAATAATAATAAGAATAAGAATAAGAACAACAACAAAAAGCTGGGATAGCAATACCCAGACATCAGACAAAGGACTGTAACCCTGGCCGGGTAGACTAGTTGGTGAGAATGTCATCCTGATCCTCCAAGGTTGCCAATCCAATCCCTGGTCAGAAGCAACCAATAAATGCATAAATGAGTGGGACAACAAATCAATGTTTCTCTGTCTCTCTCTTCTTTTTTCCTCTTCCTTGTTCTCTCTAAAATCAATAAATAAAAAAATTTTTAAAGACTTTAAAAAAACTATAAAGAAGGACCCAGCACTTCCACTTCTGGGTATTTATCTGAAGAAACCCAAAACACTAATTCAAAAATAAGTATGTATCCCTATGTTCATTGCTGGATGATTTAAAATAGCTACGACATGGAAGCAACCTAAGTGTCTATCTTTTATTGATAGACAAATGGATTAAGGAGATGTGTACATGTACAAATACACAATGGAATATTACTCAGCTATAAGAAGAATGAAGTCTTGCCATTTGTGACAACAGGAATGAACGTAAAGGGTAGTATGTTAAGTGAAGTAAGTCATATAGGGAAAGACAAATACCATATGATTTCACTTATAAGTGGCATCTAAAAAACAAAGCAAATAGACAAACCAAATGGGAACTTACAGAATCAGAGAACAAATTGATAGTTGCTAAATGGGAGGGGAGTTGAGAGGAAGAGTGAAAGAGGAAGGGAGTAAGATATACAAATTGCCAGTTATAAAAATATGGAGGTGCAAAGTACAGAATAGGGAATATAGTCAATAATATTTTAATAACTATGTATGGTGTCAGATGAGTAATAGATTTATTGGGTAATTACTTTGTGGGTTATATAAATGCATAGTCACTATCTTGTAAAACTGAAACTAATATTGTATGTCAGCTGTAATTAAAAATAAAAGTATAAAAAAATAAAGAGGAAAAAAAGACCAGTGAAAAATGGAGGAAGGAAATTATTACAGAAATAATACCAAAAAAAACCCAAAAACAAACCTTCCCAGAACTGAAGGATGTGAGTTTCATGAATTCATGTCTGAGTGCTCTGCATAATAAGTGAACAAAGACTTATCCCATGGCACACTGTGCTGGCATATAACATTAAGAATAAAAAGAAGACCCTATAAGGAACCAAAACAGATAGCACACAAAGGATCCAGAGTCAGATTCCAATTGGACTTTCAACAGCAATGTTTAAAGCTACAAGATTATGTGGGAAAATGATTTTCAACCTATAATTTTGTACCCAGCTAGACTATCAAACCATCATGTAGTAGAATAAAAGCATTTTCAGATTTACAAACTAAAAAATTATCTCCCAGGTACCCTGTATTAGCAGTTATTGGAGTTTGTAGTCTCCCATAACAAAAATTAAGAAAGAAGGCGTGGGATCTAAAAAACAGTAGTTCCAACACAGGAGAAAGGTTAAGGGAATCCCCAAGGTTTTGAAAAATCCATCAATGTGATAATTATACACATTTATTGCTTAGAATAGTGCTTATCTGACACATGGTGAGGGATCATGAAACTATTTTCTTCATAATACTTATCACAATCTGACATTTTTACATATTAGCTTATCTCCTCTACAGAAAGTAAGCTCCATTAGGGTAGGACCTTGTTTTATTGATGACTTCATTCCTAGCTCCTAAGACAGTGTCTTGGAATAAAGGACTTCAAGAAATTTTTGTAGAATATGAACAAATTTATTTAATGTTTAAAAACATAAATTAACTATTGAATTGCAGTATTTTCTTAAGTGAATGTTCCATAACTGTGTGAATATTGACAGATCCATGTATGTACTGTACTTAGTTGCAGGGGGAGAACTTGGTTGGTCTTTAAATTGAACTGAGGACTTCCGCCAAGATGGAGGTATAGGTGGATGTGCCGTGCCTTCTCACACAACCAAGTTTAGGGACAACTAAATATTAGCATCAGAAAACACAACCAGAACACGGAAAATTGAACTTTTCGGAAGTCCATTAACAACAAATTCTTCAGCCCGACCGGTAAGGGGCGAAACCGGCGTCTCGCGAGGGGTTGCACAGGAGGACTGAGTCGACCCGGGCGCGGAATCCAGATGCGCAAATCCAGACGCACGGGTTCTAAACGCAGGATTGGACCCAGTGAGCGACCGAGCAACCCACCGGGTGAGCGACTGCAGAGGAGACAGTGGGGAGGCGGTGCTGTGTGTTGACTGCGGTTGCCTATTTGCAGGCGAGCGGACAGGCGAGGGAGTGGGCGGTTGGACCGGGGCCCAGCGTCCACAGGGCAAGCGGCGGTAGAGGGCGCCGCCATTTCCCCGCTCTGACCACGCCCCCACATACAGCGTCACAACCCAGCGACCTGAGAGTCCAAGGCGCCGCTTCTCACATTTAAAGGGCCAGAACAGACCAAAAATGTCGCAGGAAGACCTCAAAGCCCCAGAGATAAATCTAAGCGACGAAGAAATAGCAAAACTCTCAGACGCACAGTTTAAAACACTGGTCATCAGGATCCTCACAGATCTGGTTGATTATAGCCACAAATTAGAGAAACATATGAAGGCTAAACTAATGGAAATGAATGGAATTCCACAGGAAACCCATAGCGTTGAAAAGGAAACTGGGACTCAAATCAATGGAGTGGACCAGAAGAAAGCAAATAATGGCCAAACAGAAAAGAGTCAAGGAGCAAGAATTTAAAGAAATGAGGAGAGACTTAGGAACCTCCAGGACATCTTTAAATGCTCCAATATCCGAATTATAGGGGTACCAGAAGGGGGGAAAGACACAACCACCAGTGGAAAACTTATTTGAACAAATAATAAAAGAAAATTTCCCCAATCTGGCAAAGGAAATAGACTTCCAAGAAATCCAAGAAGCTCAGAGAGTACCAAAAAAGTTGGACTCAAGAAGAAACACACCAAGGCATATCATAATTACATTAGCCAAAATTAAAATGAAGGAGAGAATCCTAGAAGCAGCAAGAGCTAAGGGGACAATCACCTACAAAGGAGTCCCCATCAGACTGTCAGCAGATTTCTCAAAAGAGACCTTACAGGCAAGAAGGGGCTGGAAAGAAATATTCCAAGTCATGAAATCTAAAGACCTACAACCAAGATTGCTCTATCCAGCAAAACTTTCATTTAGAATGGAAGGACAGATAAGGTGCTTCTCAGATAAGATCAAATTCAAGGAGTTCATCATCACCAAGCCCTTATTATATGAAATGTTAAAGGGACTTATCTAAGAAAAAGAAGTTAAAGAAACATGAACAGTGAAAGGACAACAAGCTCACAGTTATTAACAACCACACCTAAAACGAAAGCAAACTAAAAGAACAGCTAGATCAGGAGTGGAAACATAGAAATGAAGATCTCAAGGAGGGTTAGCAACAGGGGAGTGGGAGGAGGAGATGGGGGGAGAAGGTACAGAAAATTAGCATAGACAGTAGATAGAAAATAGATGGGGGGGAGCAAGAATAGCATGGGAAATATAGAACCTAAAGGACTTGAGACACATGGACATAAACTAAAGGGGGGTAATGGTGGGGATGGGGGGCAGGGTGGAGGGGAATGAAGGGGGGAATAGAACAACTGTAACAGCATAATCAATTTAAAAAATAAATTAAAAAATTAAATAAAATAAAAAGCAAGCAAAAAAAAAATAAATTGAACTGAAAAAGAGCCATAGGAAGAGGAAAAATATGAACCTCAAAAAAATGTAGTCTGAATTATTGATACAGATGTTAAACTTAGTATGTGATAACACCAGAACCAGGAGAAAAAAATATGAGATGATTATAAAAAGTGCTTAATAGAGTGCCTCTCATATAGTACTTACTAAATAAATACTAGCAAACTATAAAAACACTTTGAAAAGACACTTAAAATATAGAAGTTAAATTATAAATATTTTGACAACTATATACACCTGTGCAACCACCTGATCTAGAACATTTCCATCACTCCAAAAAGATTCCCTCTACCCTTTTTCAACAAACTCCATCTCCCCAAGCAACCACGTTTTAGGCAGAGTAACAACCCCTCAAAAATATCCTTGTCCTAATGCCCAGATCTGTGAACATGAACAGACCTGTGACTAAGTTACATGGCAAAAGGGACTTTGAAGACTTTAAAATAGGAATTATTCTGATTGCCTGTGTGGGTCCACTGTAACTACATGAGTCCTTGAATGCAGAGGAATAAGGCAGAAGAGGTGGTCAGAGAAAGATGTAATAGTGGAAGAGGCAGGAGCGATCTGAAGCAGAAGCCTATCTACCCAAGTTCCTGGGTTTGAAGACAGAGGAAGGGGCATGGGTGGGGGTGGGTGAGTGGGGCGGGGTGTCACAAGCCAAAGACTGCAGGTGACCACTATAAGCTGGGAATACCAGTAAAGAAACAGGGACCCCAGTCCTACAGCCACAATGACTGAATTTAACCAACCTGAATGAAGAAGAAAATGGATTCTTCCCTAGACCCTTTAGGAAATACAGCCTTGCAGCACCTTGATTTTAACCCAGTGAGACCCATACTGGACTTCTGACCTGCAGAACTGTGTTTGAGTTAAGCCACTAAATTTGTGGTAATGTTATGATAGCAATGGAAAATTAATAAAAATTACTTTCTGTGCTTTATCACTATAGTCTTCTCTGTTCTTGGACTATATATACATGGATGGAATCATACAGTATGAACTGTTGTGTCTGGCTTCTTTCACTTAACACTGTTGTTGAGATTAACATATATTGTTTGTAACAGAAATCTAAAAAAATTACCAAGTAGTATTCCATTATGAATACACCACAATTTATCCATTCTCCTGATGGACATTTTTTTTTTTCTGGTTTTTGCCTATTGTGAACACATACATTCTTGTACAAGTCTTTTATGGACATACTTTAAAAAAAATTTATTGTTGTTCAATTACAGTTGTTTGCATTTCCCTTCCCCACTCTCCCTAACCCCAGCCAAACCCAACTCCCTCGTTTCCACCCACCCCCTTGGTTTTGTCCATGTGTCCTTTATAGTAGTTCCTGAAAGCCCTTCCCCCCCTTGCCCCCCCCCGGCATACTTTTCTTGGGAGTAGACCTGCTAGGTCACAGGGTGGATGTTATATTTAAGTTGCCAAACTAGCACTGTGTTGAGTTCTAGCTGCTTCATACTTTCACCACTTCACTGAACTGAGTACTTATTATTTTTAATAAAGATTATTTATTTTTAGAGCGAAGGGAGAAAGAGGGAAACATCAATCTGTGGTTGCCTCTCATGTGCCCCCAACCAGGGGCCTGACCTGCAACCCAGGCATGTTCCCTACACTGGGTATCCAATCTGGACCTTTTGGTTTGCAGACTGGCACTCAATCCACTGAGCCACACCAGCCAGGGCTCAACTGAGCACTTCAAATCTGTGTATTTTATTGTATGTTAGTATACCTCCAAAAATATCACCAAAGAAAAAAATGTAACATGACACTGTTTGTATATGAACAATATGCAAAATAGAATAGCCATTTTGATCAAACCAGACTGTGGGTAGAAAGAACATGTAAAAAAAAAAAGCTTAAAAATCCAACTTTAGGAGTTCCAGCCAAGATGGAGACACAGGTGGAAACACTGTGCCTCCTCGCACAACCAAGATTAAAGACAACAAAGATTTACCAACAAAAACGCAACCAAAACAGAGAATAGAACTGTACGGAAGTCCGGCAACAATGAACCATTCAGCCAGACCAATAAATCAGGCAAAGGAGCGAGCACTGAGATAGACTGCGCAAACCAGGGCCCCAGCGATGGGAATTAAAGCCTAAAAGCACCAACTGGAAAAACTTTCAGGGATCAAGTTGCTGGGAGAGGCTCCCAGGCTCACAGAGAGTTCATTGGAGAGACCCACAGTGTCCTGGAGGGTGCGCAAGCCCACATATCTGGGAACCAGCACCACAAGGGCCCATTTTGCCTGTGGGAAGCGGCAGAGGGGACCGAAATCCGAGAGCAGAACAGAACAAATGCCATTGCCCCTCTCTGACCCCTCCCCCACTTACAGTGTCACAACCCAGCAACTGGGTCACCCTACCCTGGTGAACACCTAAGGCTCCCCACCTCATACCTAATAGGCTCGAACAGACCAAAACATTATGGCTCAAGCAGAAGAACAGCTCAAAGCCCCAGAGCCAATACTTCTAAGCAATCAAGAGATAGCCAACCTATCAGATGCACAGTTCAAAACACTGGTGATCAGGATGCTCAAAGAACTGGTTGATTTTAGTCACAAATTATAGGAACAAACGAAGGCTAAACTAAGTGAAATGAAAGGAAATGCACAGGGAACCAACAGAGATGGGAAGGAAACTGGGACTCAAATCAATGGAGTGGACCAGAAGGAAGAAAAAAACAACCAAACAGAAAGAAGAAACAAGAATTCAAAAAAAATGAAGAGGCTTAGGAACCTCCAGGACATCTTTAAACGCACCAACATCCGAATTATAGGGGTGCCAGAAGGGGAAGAGGAAGAGCAACAAGTGGAAAACTTATTTGAACAAATAATAAAGGAGAACTTCCCCAATCTGGCAAAGGAAATAGACTTCCAGGAAGTCCAGGAAGCTCAGAATCCCAAAGAAGTTGGACCCAAGAAGAAACACACCAAGGCACATCATCATTACATTAGCCAAGATGAAAATGAAGGAGAGAATCCTAGAAGCAGCAAGAGATAAGGGGACAGTCATCTACAAAGGAGTTTCCATCAGACTGTCAGCGGATTTCTCAAAAGAGACCTTACAGGCAAGAAGGGGCTGGAAAGAAGTATTCCAAGTCATGAAAGGCAAGGACCTACATCCAAGATTGATCTATCCAGCAAAGCTTTCATTTAGAATGGAAGGGCAGATAAAGCACTTCTCAGATAAGGTCAAGTTGAAAGAGTTCGTTATCACCAAGCCCTTATTATATGAAATGTTAAAAGGACTTATCTAAAACAAAGAAGATAAAAAATATGAACAGTGAAAGGACAGCAAACTCACAGTTATTAACAACCACGCCTAAAACAAAAGCAAACTGAGAGGACAGCTAGATCAGGAGCAGAATCATAGAAATGAAGATCACATGTAGGGTTAGCAACAGGGGAGTGGGAGGAGGAGATGGGGGGAGTAGGTACAGAGAATAAGTAGCATAGACAGTAGGTAGAAACTATTTTCTACCCCCTAGGGGGGAGGGCAAGAATAGTATGGGAAATATAGAATCTAAAAAACTTGTGACCCATGGACATAAACTAAAGGGGGGGAATGGTGGGGGAGGGGGTGTGCAGGGTGGAGGGGAATGAAGGGGGGAAATGGGAGAACTGTAATGGCATAATCAATAAAATATATTTAAAAAATAAATGTAAAATAGTGTTTTTACAGGAAAAAAATCCAACTTTACCTTTTTAATTGATTTATAATTTACTAGAACATTTTACTTCTGAAAAATCAGTCCAAAAGGGAAATAAACATTAGTGGTTTTAAAATAAACTCAGTTTAGCATGTATATGTAATCTTTGCATATCTAACCTTCATACAAACTAAGGCCATAAGAAGTGTTTGCCTTAAAGTTTCTATTTTAACACATATAACATTCCCGACGAATGAAAAACTGGGACAATCTCTATGGAGAGCATTTGGCAGTATTTTTCAGATTTATAAATGCTGTAAACCAGGGGTGTCAAACTCATTTTCACTGGGGGGGCCACATCAGCCTCATGGTTGCCTTCAAAGGGCTGAAATAATTTTAGGACTGTATAAATGTAACTACTCCTTAACTGTTAAAAGGAGTTGAAATTACATTAAGCCCTTTGAAGGCAAATGCAAAGCTAATGTGGCCCCCCAGTGAAAATGAGTTTGACACCCCTGCTCTAAACCCTTTGCTTCTGAAATTCTGCTCATTGGAGTTTATTCCACATATTTATTTGCACATATGCAAAATGATGTTTGTACAGGCTATTCGTATCAGCATTATAGTAACTAAAGAGTGGAATCAACCTAAAAAAAATCCATCAGTAGCTTTACAGCTAAGAAAAAGAATAAGGATGTTTTTAATGTTTCAACTATAGAATAATTTCTAAGTAAAAAATAATACATACATGTATTTGCTTGGATATTCATATCTAGAAGGGTATACTACAAACTAGTAAGTGTAATAATTTTTATTATTACTAATATTATTATTTTTTTAGAAAGAGAGAAACATTAATGTGTGGTTGACTCTTGCGCGCCCACCACTGGGGACCCGGCCTGCAACCTGGGCATGTGCCCTGACTGGGAATTGAACGAGTGACCCCTTGGTTCACAGACCAGTACTCAGTCCATTCAGCCACACCAGCCAGGGCACAAGTGTAATAATTTTTAGAGAGAACTGTGTATCTGAGTGACAGTTTAGAGGATTTTGCCATTTATTCTTTTGATTTTCACCATGTGTCCATTAACTAGTAGACATGCATGTCTGCATTAATGTAGTGGGTATTTTATGAGAGAATCATAATCTAAATTTAAAGTAAAACCAGAATCCTTTAGTGATATTTAATTATTTATAGCTTAATTATTCTTCTGTGGTAATTAAAAAAGCTTAAAGTTTGATCAATCATTATTTATGTAATAGGAATAATAAATCCATGTCATAAAAGATGTAAAGTTTATTCTAAGTGGAAATCATGAGTGCCTAAATTGGTAATAAGGGAAAACAATCAATTCCACTGCTAGGATTATATCCTAAGAATCCTAAAACATCAATATCAAAGAACCTATGCACCACAATGTTCATAGCAGCACAATTTACAATAGCCAAGAGTTGGAAGCAACCTAGGTGCCCATCAGTAAATGAATGGATCCAAAAATTGTGGTACATATACACAATGGAATTCTATGCTGCAGAGAGAAAGAAGGAGCTACTACCCTTTGCAACAACATGGATGGAACTGGAAAGCATCATGCTGAGTGAAATAGGCCAGGTGCTGAAAGACAAATACCATATGATCTCACCTTTAACAGGAAGCTAAACAACAAAACAAACAAGTAAGCAGAAAAAAAAAACCCCAAAAAACAAAGACACTGAAATAGAGAACAAGGGGATAGTGACCAGAGGGGAGAAGGAAGGGAAGTTAAGGGGAAAAAGGGGGGAGGGATTTGGAGGAACAAATAGGAAGGACACAGGGACGAGAACTAAGGGGGGAGGAAAGGGGAGGGAGGTGGGGAGCAAGGGGCAGGGGAGGCTGGGATGGGAAAAATAGACAAAAAACTGTACATGAAAAATAACTAAATAAAATTAAAAAAAAAATTACAAAAAAAAAAAAAGATTACAAAAGTTTTCACCTAAAAACGGAAATTAACCCTTTTCATGTTACAAGTTTATTTAATTCATAAAAAGGATTTATCTCAAATTTGTTTAAATAATAAATATTTGCGTATAGTCAAAAAAAAAAAAAAAGAAAAGAAAGAGAAGGGAGAGAAATTAATTAATAGGTGTGTCAAGCAACCACCACCACCCTTCTTAAGGCAAACAAACTATAAAGAGATTGCTGCTTTGGGTATTATTTTAAGTTTGTTTAGTCACTTAATATATAATTAATTTCTTAGATGCTGATTGTAACAGGAAAAAGAGAAATTAATAAAAGCTACCTCTGAAGATTAAAATATTAACAATTCTGTAACTTTATTTCACCCTGTTCAACTTTCAATTCATGCTCTTCATAATTCTGTGAATTTGAGCAGATTTTATTCCTTTATGTATGAGAATAAAGATACCCAGAGAGGCTGGCTAATTTGCTTAAAGTCACGATTTGTATGTGCTGCAACCAGTGCCCAGGTGCTTCTCAAAATTGGAGTTTGCCTACTTTCCGCCTGCACCTCCTTAACCTTCAGCCTTTACCTTTTCTCTCAATTTTATATTTTCTTGTTTATATGCCTTCTAGGGGAAGTAATAATTTTAATAATGGTGCAATATTCATTGTATCTATCTACTTAAAAATTTTCAATGTATAAAAATTGTACTGAAACATCAATATGCAATTATTTTCCCATCACTGAAAAAGTTTTAATATGTATTGAAGATTCTGGACCAGATATTGTATAAAGAGAAGACAAGGAATATCCAAATAACTTATAAGAAATTTCTAAATCTCTCACATATTAAAATTATGACAAAAATATGATTTATAGTACACAATTGCCATTATGTTATAGATAGGAATAGTACCCATACTAAATGAATTCATCCCCCTTACCAAAATTTGTAGTATAAGAATGAAAAATATTCAGATTCTTATAAATAGAGAGGTATTCAAGTTTCTTTTGGACAACATTCTTTGGTGTTTATAAAACTGCATATATTACTACATATCTAGCACAGAGTCTCTTCAGACTATACATTCAGTTTAAATTGGAAATTAAAAATATAAACTAGATATTAACTATAGAAAATACAGTATTTTGATTTTATGGTGCCGAAGTGTTGAGGGACAAGATTTACTTATTAAAATTTTAAAATAAACTACCTACGCTTTGATATTTCTTATATATTTGCATATACCAGGAATTAAAAAAAATTACATCTGTAGGCAGAAAATTCAACTCTAAGTTGACAATTATTTGTGATTCTCTCAACTGGCTACTCCACAACATATGGAGCTAAATAAAAATGAAAAGCCTAGCATTGCTTGGATACCAGCTTAGTAAGCAATTATGAATGCCAGATGCATAATAAATGGAATATTCCACTTTAGAAGCAGAAGACAAGTGAATGAATAACACGGACAAAACTTAGTATAAGTTCTTTACCCTAATAAAGTAATTATTCATTTGCAACAATTACCAAAAGTAAAAAAATTTATTTACACAGTGGTTGCTTTTTGTAATACATCAAAACCTGTAATGTTATACTTTCCTATTCTCACTGCTTGTCTCATACCAGTGGTTGAAGTTTTCCCAAATAATTTACTTCACATTTAAAGTGGCAATAAAGATTTTACTTAATGAATTTAAGTTATAATTAGAAACTAGTTTTATTTACAGAAAATCCATAAATATAGAACTTTTATTCCTATTTTATCTAGGGCTATGCAAAAAATTGACTAAAAATTTTTCATCCAGGTCTTTGTAATAAACATGTAAATAGATTATTTACAATGGAGATGCTTTCCAACAGAAAAGTAAACACAGAAATAATTTTGGTCTTCACTTGATTCCATCATTATATATTGATTTTCAAAGATGATGTGATATATCATGTTTACTCAAATTCTTATTATACACATAATTTAAATGATGACTTTTCTTGAACAATGAATGCTTCATTTTGTATTTAAATTTCTTTTAAGAAATATTCCTTGATCCAATAGTAGGGAATATTAAACATTTTCTTTCAAATATGGCAAAAGGTTTCTGTACAACTGTGTGCAATTTTCTTCCTTCTGGCAACATTATAAATACTTGGTCATTTAATCTCCATTATTCACACTCCTGGGTTATCTCACATGATGTAAGTACCATCTTTGTAGTATTTCATGGACTCCATTTGTTTTGTCATAGCCAGGACATCATGAAATCCAGTACTTAGGCCAGACATATGTTGAAAGTATGCTTCTTTTTCCACTTGAATTGTTAAATTGTTTACTCCAGCATCTTTAAGTATTCCTGTAACCTGTTATAAAAATTCATACATTTTAAAGCATTTAGATTAATGCATTTAATACACATATCTTAACTGATACTCATTTTTTATTTTTTATTATTATTATTTTTATTTATTTATCTTTAGAGGGGAAGGGAAGGAGAGAGGGAGAGATATATCGATGTATGGTTGCCTCTCATGTGTCCCCCGCTGGGAACTGGCCTGCAACCTAGGCATGTGCCCTGACTGGGAATCGAACCACAATCCTTTGGTTCACAGGCCCGCATTCAATCCACTGAGCTACACCAGCCAGGGCCTGATACCCATTTAAAAAAAAATTTTTTTTTCCATTTTACTTTTAGAGAGAGGAAGGGAGGGAGAAAGTGAGGGACAGAAACATCAATTTGTGCTTGTCTCTCGAGTGCCCCTACAGGGGACCTGGCCTGCAACCCAGGCATGTGCCCTGTGGAAATCCAGCTGGCAACCCTATGGTTTGCAGGCCGGCACTCAATCCTCTAAGCCACACCAGCCAGGGCTGATATCCCATTTTTTTAATAGCTACAGATAGGCAGAGATAAATCCTCAAAATAGTGTTTATTATGTATATGGCCGAATGTTCAGTAGGCTTTTAGGCAACCAGTAAATTCTGATCTCACATTCAAAGTAGTATAGGAAAACAGCTACTGTTTCCAATTCAGAATGTCTAGGACGGGAATACAGGGACTATTTTGATTCCTATCTCCAACCACAGCATATGCACATACCCTACCAACATTATTATTATTATTAATTTTGGGCGACTTTTATAATAACTTATTTCTTGACAATCTACTGGGAATCAAGGTGGATCATAAATCAATTTTATTTTACATTAACTTAAGTTGATCCTCTAAATAATAAAACTTGATTTTACTTTAACCAGTTTTGTATATAAAAAAACCTAGATGGAAAGAAATGTTATCTTTAGCTGAAAAACTGATGTTTTTAAACAACTGAATTACTATTGAACTATGTGAGTTACAATGTATGCATTTTGTGCATGAATTACCTCAACTGAAATTACTATAAAAACAAAAGATTATTACCTGCTGTACTATTCTTTGTTCCAGCACATCAGCTGTCACCTGTATATGAATTGTTCCTGCCACAATACTGGCAGAATGACGCCAAAAATGAGGGTCTCGGTATGATATTAATCCTTCAATTTTCTGTATCTGTCAAATAAAAGGAGAGGTGATATAAATGGATTTAAAGGTTATAACTTACTTAAAACAAAGCAGGTTTTTGGTCCAGGAACCACTACTAAGATAATTTTTAAAAAAGATAACAAGGAGAGCCCAGAAGTGAGAAAGGAATAGAATAGAAGAGTCAACTAGCTTAAGGTCTTAGGTAAGGGTGCCAAAAATATTTTGATTTAGTAATGATGCCAAGGAAGGTAACTGAACAGGAAGTACAGGTGTCTCTGCAACCAACAGTTGCACATCAGTTATCATCTATCTAAGATGTACTCTGCCAACACTGAACAGTGGATATGTTCAATAAACTACATGGTTTTCTTTCTTTTTCTTCCTCCCCTCCCCCCTTCTTTCTTTCTCTTTCTTTCTCTCTCTCTTTCTTTCTTTCTTTTTATTGTGTCTTACTGTTTACTGCTCTTTTCTCTCTTCTTTTTTTTTTTTTTTAAGATTTTATTTATTTATCTTTAGAGGGGAAGGGAAGGAGGGAAGGAGAGAAATATCAGTGTATGGTTGCCTCTCGTGTATGCCCTGCTGGGAACTGGCCTGCAACCCAGGCATGTGGCCTGACTGGAAATCGAACTGCGATCTTTTGGTTTGCAGGCCCACGCTCAATCCACTGAGCTTTCTTTAAACTGATATACACATTTGCAAATTATTTGTTATTACACATTTGAAAGATATCTATGATCAACAATTGAGAGCTGGTTAAATAGAGACTACCCTTGTCATTAAAAATATATTCGAATATTTATCAGCATGACATAATTGAATGAGAAAAATTTAGAAAGCAGTACAAATAGCTATTTTTGTAATTGCCACTCTTATTTTTAACATACTTTTATACAGAAAAATAATTTTTAAAAGTGTTTCTTTCTAGGTAGAAGAATTATATGAGATCCTCCTTTTTTCTACTATATTTTGGTATTTTCTGTAATAAGTATTATTTTGAAATGAAAATGTTTTTTAGTAAGATGTATATTCACTAATTTTGAGATGATGAGAAAAACATGCTTATTTATGAAAATAGTGGGTTAAGGTGCTATACCTTAAATATTCTACATGCTAACTTTTCATCAGCAGATCTAATTGCTTTAATATGATATGGCAAACCACAAGCTGAAAAACATTCTGTTTTTCTAATTCACAGAAAAAACTATGAACTGCCTGTTTATCCAACTGAGTCACATACCTGTCAGGGTTGGAAATATATCTTTATATGGTGTGGTATAGATATATATATAGCTTTTCTTTTCCGCCACGTAGAAATGTTAATTAGGCCAACCCTTTTCCCCCCATTGATCTGAATTGTCATCTTTGGTATATTCTGAGGTTCATAAGTTCCTGGGCCTGTTTCTGATTTTTAAAATCAGAATTAATCTGTGTGTTTATTCTTGCTCAAGAACAAAACCATTATTAGTTCTGTTAATTTTGTAACTTTATAATGACAGGATAGGATCCTTCTAATTAATTAGTTAATTCTGTAAATTTATGCATTTTTTGTTTATTCTCAAGCATTAACTCTTCCAAATAAGCTTCCAAGTAATAGTGGATGATCTATCCTCCCCCAAAACAAAAACGAAGTCCAAATGAGAGATGACTGCACTGTGATTTAAATGAAAGAATATCAGCATCTTCACAATATAGTTTCCCATCCAGGAAAATGTCTTTCTCAATTTATCCAGTCCCTATTTTATGATCTTTAAATAAAACTATTTTCTTCATTTATATCTTGCACATTTCTTGTTAGGTCAACTTAATTTCAAATGCTATTTTAAAAGGGAAAAAACAGTGAGAAGAAATGACACACAGTACCTTTTCTAAGGCAAGATGTAATTCTTTTTCATATTCTGGTGGCAGTCTCAGAAGTAGAACCTGACAGGCATCTTTAATCAATGGAACGACACTGAGAAATATTAATATAGCAATAAAAAGAGAACAGAGAGGATCAGCAATGAACCATCCGAACTGCTCTATGAGAATTGTGGATACGATCACACCAATACTGCCCAGTGTGTCTGCCAAAACATGTAGAAATACACCTAGAAGTAAAATATATAAAGACATTAAAAATTAATTTACATCTAATTTAGTTCTTTTATCCATTCTGTAAATATTACTGGGTACCTACTAGGCACCCATCACTGCTAGGGGCTGGTACTTCAAAATGACTAAAACACTGTCACTACCCTCAAGTAATTCACAGATGAGTGGTAAAAAGGTAAGGATATGGACCAATATACAACAGTGTGGTGGGTTTTATGGTGGTGTGGTTTATACGGGGAAGCTTCCTAGAAATTGTGCATGAGCCAATCCTAACATTACCCAAATACTTATATTAAACACAGGATAAATAATTCAATATAGCGAGTGATAAATATTTCCCCCATTTTTTTTTACAGTACAATAAAAATCTTCTGGTTCTTTTATAATGAAAGTTCATAATAGCATACTCGGTGTTTCCCTTGCAGATAATATTTATGCAACTGTCATATGATGAAAAGGACTCTATAATTACAGCAATTTACATTTATGAATAAACATGAGCATTTTCCACAGCAGATAGATGATTTCATACTACTTTAAAAAAAATTTTGGAAAGATTTTATTTATTTATCTTTAGAGAGGAAGGGAAGGAGAAAAGGAGAGAAACATCAATATATGGTTGCTTCTTGTGAGTCCCCTGCCTGGAACTGGCCTGCAACCCAGGCATGTGCCCTGACTGGAAATCGAACCATGATCATGTAGTTCACAGCCCGCACTCAATCCATTGCGCTATGCCAGGCAGGGTCCCATACTCCTTTTCTTAGCCACAGATTGTTTCTCCAGAATAAAATTATATCAGAAGCCCAATACTTAATACACATAAACAGTGTCAATTCACAACATGGCTGAAAGGTATGCCAATATTTGGCAAGGACTCACCCCTCATGTTAGCATTCATGCCTCCACCTGCAGATCCATGGCTATGATTGTGCCCATGGTCACCGTGTCCATGCATGTGGTGTGCATGGCTGTGATCAGATGAGTGGCAGCTTCCTTGAGAAACTCCATGGGTATGGTTATGGGCATGGCTAAAGGCACAGATACCAATAAGGTTTACTATCAGTCCTCCGACTGAGACTGGCTAGCAAAAGGGAGAAAAGAAAACCTTTAAATTTGTAATTTAAAAAATAAATGTTACTTAAAAGTTAGTGTATAGCTATATATGTCTTTCTGTTTACAGTTTTAAAAGCATTCATAGTAAAACCTCATTAAGTAAATCCATACTTTAAAAAAGTTTAGAATATTTACCAAAAGTTTAGAAAACATACCAAAGTACTGACAAGTAGAAGGATTTGAAATTGTTTTAATTAAATGATTAAGAATATGTACTTGGTTCATGACTTACAAATACATAAATGATGCTTAAGTTTTCTTTTATTAAAAAAAGAGTATGAAAATACTACTTACTAGAGCAAGTATACGTTATACCAGGAATGTTGTTTAATAACATCTTATCATCTCCCTCTAAGAGAGGTAAATTACTAGGTAAATTTCAATAGTTTATAAAGTCATGATTATAATTTACTAACTAGTGGATTCCAAATAAATATAGTCTACTGAATCTTATAGTAAAATTTCCCAAAATAAAAAACAGGTACAATGAAAAAGCAAACATTAATAGTAATCTCTATTTATTTATTTAAAAGATTTTTAAAATTTATTTTTAGAGGTAAAGGGTGGGAGAAAGAGAGGGAGAGAAACATCAATGTGTGATTGCCTCTCACGTGACCCACTGGGGACTTGGCCTGCAACCCAGGCATGTGACCTGACTGGGGACTGAACCAGCGACTGTTTGGTTCACAGGCTGGCACTCAATCCACTGAGCCATACCAGCCAGAGCTCTTAAAAACACACACACACACAAAAAACACCAACAGTGAATGTGTTTAATTAGAGTGAATGTAATTATCTTAATCTGATGATGACACATAATACTCCAAAGGATAAATTAGGTTATTTACCATTGATTATCCTCTTAGAAAATAATTTTGAATTGCTCAGGATGTTATTTAATTTATAGATGTCTATAGTTTTTCCTTCTGAGAAATCCATTTGTTTTATAAAAAGAACATATAGCCTTGACTAGTGTGGTTCATGGGGCTGGATGTATGTTCTGCAAACCAAAAGGCTGCCAGTTCAATTCCTGGTCAGGGCACATCCCTAGGCTGCAGGCCAGGTCCCTGGTTGAGGGCCTGAGAGGCAAGCAATGGCTATTTCTCTCCCCACCCCCCAAATAAGGGGGAGAGATAATTTTAATTATTTTTCTTTTTTCTCTGATGCACCATTCCCAGAAGTACTGCAACACTGGGTTGATATGCAGAGTGGATGGAGCAAGCTCCATCTCCCAGCTCCAAAAATCCATTTAATAATGTCCTCAGATAGAGGACATATCAGATATTAAACTGGTAAGAACAGATACTATACTTGATCTGAGCCAAAAGGCTGAGAAGTGCCTGGCTGGTGTAGCTCAGCGGTTTGATTCCCAGGCAGGGCACATGCCTGGGTTGCAGGCTGGTTCCCTGCAGGCCAGTTCCCAGCAGGGGACTCACTAGAGGCAACCATACATTGATGTTTCTCTCCCTTTCTCCTTCCCCTCTAAAGATAAATAAATAAAATCTAAAAAAAAAAAGGCTGAGAAGTGATTATTTTAATTAATTTTCAAAAGTAGTAAGAGGAGAGATTTACTTTAGTAAACACATATGAAGAAGCTTATTTACATCTTCCTGTGACCCAGACCATTTGTCTATCAGATTTAAAAATTTCGGTTAGCTTTATGAGCTTGAAGAAGGTTAATGAATTTTGAATGAAACCAAATACTGTTTAAAGAGATACTATACTTTTTTTTTTTAAAGATTTTATTTATTTACCTTTAGAGGGGAAGGGAAGGAGAGAGGGAGAGAAACATCAATGTATGGTTGCCTTTCCTGCGTCCCCTGCTGGGAACTGGCCTGCAGGGAACCTGCCTGCAACCCTGGCATGTGCCCTGACTGGGAATTGAACCTCAATTGTCTGGTTCGCAGGCCCGTGCTCAATCCACTGAGCTACACCAGCCAGGGCTGAGATCTTATACTTTATAAATACTTCTCTTCTACTGAGAAATACTTATTTCATTTTTATATAACTTATCATAAAAAACAAAATAATGTAGAAAATGAAAGCGCCCAATAAATTATACTGCCAAAAGTTAGTCACTCCTAAGAGAATGGTACATTTTTCTATGAACATACTAATGTACATATATACACACCTTTTTAAACCAAGAATGGGACTGCATTTTAATATTGTTTTGTAATTTTTTTCACTTAGTACATCTTGTATTTTTCACACCAGTATTTATATGTATACTTCATTCTTTTTAATAGCTGTATAGTATTTTATGAATGAAAAAATTAAAAAACTAGTCCTTTCATTGATGGCCATTGTTCTCCCCATTATAAACAGTGGTATCTTTGCACCTCTACACACTTGTGTGAATATTTCTGTATTAAATATTAAAGGGCAAAGACATGAGCATTTATAATGCACAATAATTTCCAAAATGTAATCCAAAATCATTTTACTAATATATACTCCCACCAACAAGACTCATAACTGCTTTGAGTCATTCACCCATTAATTGCTGAGTTCCTACAAACCAGGTGCTAGCACTTAAAGAGTTAATGATGTACAATTCAGGTCTTGAAGACATTTCACATCTTAATTGTGGAAGAATGACAAATTAAACAAGTTATAACTCAGTGTTGCTGAAGGAGGAATGCACGAGATAGAATGGGAATGTTGAGAAAGAGAAATCTAATGAACTTTGAGGAGAAAAGAGAGAGATAAGGGAAAGTATGCCACCAGAGGAGACATAGAAGCAGTCTTGAGAGGGTTGAATTTTAGAAGTAAGGGAAGGGAAGGCCAAACTACAAGAAACAGCAAATGTAAAGGTAGGTCTGAAGGTATAGGCAGGACATTAAAAGTTGCCATAGCAGTATAATCTATGAAGTAAAGCTTTAAAAATAGTACTTTTCTGATTCTATTTCTAACAAATTTCTTTAAGTATTTAAGAACACACCTTCAAACAAAAACATTTAATAAGTCTGTTTGTGAGACAGATGTAAGAAAGAAATTTGTATGTTTTAGAATGTTATACACATTTTAGAATGTGTATTTTGACTACTAAAATATTAGAGAAAAGGATTAATTCTAAGAGTCAGGAAAAAAAGAAATTACATTCAAATAATTATACCCCATTACCAGTGAAGCCTCTGGGACCTGGAGGGTGGAAGAGGAGAGAAAGGTAATTTGAAGGGGGGTGGGGCCCAGAAGAGTTATCTCAGCAGCCCAGGGGGCGGAGTGAAAAAAGATGGGTCTTCCCTAGGGCAGTAGAGGGTAGAGCAGAAGGATGTTTACCAGGGAATGGTGTGTTTGCTAAGGACCAGCCAGGCTCCCGGAGCCCCATCACAGCCTGAGGGGGGAAAAAATTTCTAAGAGTAGATAACAAGAGAGGGAGTTATGCCAATTTAAATAAAAAGTGAAATAAAACTTTCATAGATGAGTAACTACAAACAGTAATACTTTAGCATGAAAAAAACTGTATGAGTGCACTCAGAAATTCAAATAGAAAAATAAAGACTTACTGTTAGCATGTGTGTGTCTAATTCCGGAGGATCAATTAATCTAGCCACTGACTCCATAAACACAAAAAAGGCTATTACCATTAGGAAAAGTCCATTAATAAATCCAGAGAGAATTTCTATTCGACCATACCTAAAAATGTAGAATATATTTTCAGAAAAGGAAAATGATAACTATTTTAAAAGTGTAACATTATGACTTTGCAAATGAGGAAACAAGTCCAAATTTTCAATACATAAATAGCACGATTAGAAAATTACCAAGATTTTTAACATCATACTAACATGTTCCAAAGTACTTTCTGGGCTTATATCTGTTTGTTGAAAAAATTGTTTTGTTTGTTTGTTGAAATTTTATATATTTATCAGTATATAAGTGTTCCCTCTTCTACACACAGCCTTTCTAATTTCTTAGCAAAAAGTTATTTCTCCATTAAGCCCTTAATGTGCTCTGTATGTCTGTCACAGCACATAGAATCTGCTCTTTACCAGAATCATTTGTATTTTTTGCTCAATGATCTTTCAAATATAAACAGCTGAAAATAAGAACTGAATTTATTAATCTATTTAGAGTAGGTCTTATCAAAATACCTTGGATGAATAGGGGATTCTAATGTTTGTTAAACCGAATTACTCACTTAATAAAAGGGTATTTCACGTACAGCCCCTTCATTTTTGGATACTCTTTCTAACAACAAAGACGTGAATGATCATATACATTCCATTGCAAGAAACAGGTTGAGCAAACAGTTTGATATTTAACTAATTTTTGCTATCTGCCTGTAAGAGAGATTTGTCAGTGAGTAAAATCTTGAGTTTACTGTCAGTCAGTATTTATTCAATATTTAGTCCATTTCTTCTTATCTAGTTCAAATGAAAAAAATAAAACTGAAAAACTATTTGCATTAAGAACAATAAAATTTTATTCTCTAGGATGGAATTTACACTTAAGACTTTCACTGTAGTACCTTACCTTGACAACAGTCAGTGTACCTACCCATATGAGAAAATCCGAGTTGCTTTCCATCTACTCATCAGGGCAGCAAAAAGTCCCATGACTAAAGCAGAGCAGTCAAAGAGCATGTGAAATCCATCTGAGATCAGACCCAGACTATTGGTCAACACTCCATAGAATAATTCCACAAAGGTAAAAAGCTAAAATATGTTAAAAAGGAAAAAATAAGGGAGTATGTTGGGAAATACAGTTTCAAGAGAGACTTACCAGATTTAGTCATGAGGATTTTAACCCAACTAGCCCAAATTATAACCATAATTATACCCAATCCTTACTTGAAGATATAACTGCCTCCTTAGTTATTTAACTGGCCCTTCTACTAAAACTGTATTTCATATAAATTTTAAGAAACCAGGCCATTCAGACACGTCCATCTCATAAACTATTTAACAGGAGAGAGTTAAAATCCCTAGAACTACTATATTTATTGGCTGGAAACACCACATTAAGCCAATGTTTCTAATGCTTCAAAAATTGTTTGCTTAAGCCCTTGCTGGATAGCTCAGTTAGTTAGAGCTTTGTCCTGATATGCCAAGGTTGCTGGTTCAATTCCCAGTCAGGGCACATACAATTATCAAACAATGAATGCATAAATAAGTGAAACAACAAATTGATGTCTGTCTCCCTGTCTCTCTCTCTCTCCCTAACTCTCTCTAAAATCAGTAAAAAAAATTGTTTGCTTAAGTAGTCTGAATATGATCCTGTAATCTTTCTACTACTTAGAGAAAATGTAATTTTAGCCCATTTGTAATTACAAAGAAATTTGGGAATTACTAAAATTATAACAGAATTGTAAAAATTAGAAGATTAAGCTTTTAAGATATGCCACTAATATTTAAACATCTTACCAGATTCAAACACAAGAAGTAAAAGATCTGCCTAGAGTCATTCTCCTCAAGAATTTGTTTTAGTGATTCCTTAATAAACCTAGGGATCGACTGGGAGCTATGCTGAAAAGCATCACCCATGAAGTTATAAAGAGGTGTTCCTTCAGGAGAATATCCAATTAGGGTACCTTTCTGTCCTCTCTTAGAGGGAGATGATAAGATGTTAGCAGCTAAAAGGAGAGAAAAAAAGGAATATTATGAAAGTTTAAAAGTTTAAGCTACTGAAAACCAACACAGTATCTGTCAGCACTGAATGCAAACAGTGAACACATTCCCAAATCAAGTAAATGATGTAAACATCAGAATCCATAAGAAGTTTGCTAAGGAGAAAAACGCTTACACAAAATGAAGAATATAGCGCTCACTACCACTCCTCCAGACAGGACGTGTTCAGTGCTCTCCTGGTGTGCTGCTCTGTTCATAGCCCGCAGCTGGTCTGTTATTGGATGTGTCCAAAAATTTCCAAAAAGTAGAGCACTAATAAAAATGGGGAAGGATCCATAGCGGGCACATTTGGAAACTTCCATTTTGACTGAACAAATGGAATCGACATAGAAATCCAGGATCATGACAAAGAAGATAACCGTAGTGAAAGGCATAATAAGAGAAAACCAAGACTCGACTTTACTCTAAAAATTAAAAAAAAAATTTTTTTTGTCAATATCACATAGGTATAAAGTTCATATCTTTTAAGATGTTTAAGTTAATCCCTTTACCTATAAACAAATATTCTCATGATTCAATACAATTTGTAAAATGCCAAAATATATGAGCTATAAGATATTGGCACATTTCTCCAACATTCCCCAAAATATGAAAAACAAAAGCATGGTTTATTCATTTTATAAATACTATGTGATCCATAATCCTTGTGCCTAACACATAGTAGATAATAAACTGTTTCGACTGATTCCTTTGAGTCATAGGCATAGGAAGGATATATAAATGTAATGGTACTTGATTTGATTTTTCTATAAACAATACAACTAACTAAAAAATTATCAAAAACTACAAAGAAAAAAAGCAAAGATAATTTAGGCCATTTGCAACCTCAAATGGAAATAAAATACAATGTACCAAAGTAAAATTTAAAATAGCAATTCATTTTTCTTATTACCAATAAATCCTGATCGTTCTTACTTACCTCAGTTGTCATGGAAAGAACAATGACCCAAGGGCACAAGAGAAGCACAGAAACAAGATGGGATAAAGCCTGAAGACGTTTGGCTCCACCAACATCTATAGAGAGCTTTCTGGAAGCTGTATGAAAACCCACTTTACAACACAAAGCCAGTACGAGCAATAATACTCCACCCTATGAGTAAAATTAGATAAGTCTCATTAGAAATATACACAGCCCAATATCCAATCCTTAAATACATAATATTTGAAGAAATGAACTAGTATGTTTTTCCATATGCCAAATTCCTAAACTACTTAAATGGCAGGCAGTACTGTAAATTATTGGTAACTTATCCTAAACATACTCTTATAAGTATAGTTGCTATAACTTTTCAGAATCTTTTGATTACATTAGCAACAAAGAAAAGAACATACCTTGTGATCAGCCACACCTAAGAAGGTAATAGCTGTGTAAAGCATGTGAGTTAGAGCACTGTCATGACGTCCTTCAGCTAAGTGAGTTGAAGTCAAGGAAAAAATAGCAAATATTAACTCACGGAACCCTGAAGTCCTCCTGGAATTTTTGGTACATTATTTTAGATTGACTACAGACTAGTGTGGGGGCCTAAAACCTAACTGCCCTCAATAAAGTTTTCCTTAAAAACAGAACTGAAAATTTAATTTTGTGGTATGATTAATAAGTTCGATGGTCTGCATTCCTTTTTTTGTCTCTAAAACAATTATAATAGTACTTAAGATATAGTTGTTAAATTTTAGTACTTCTGAAAGACATGAGTATACATAAAGAACAAAGGGATAAGAGCAAGGACCCTCCATGGACTACTCCTATCAAATGGAATTAAGGTTGTTCTTTCAGAATGACATCTAAAATCAGTCCTAAGTCTGTTTCTAAGTCATTGACCACATAACCCTCAGCAACACAAGAAAAAAACAAATGAGTGTGTGTGTGTGTGTGTGTCTGTGTGTGCGCACGCAGGGGTTGTGGGGGAGGGGAGAAAAGCTGGAGTTTTTCCAGTTATTCTGGAGTTTTCACAAGCAATCTGTGGTTTTTCAAAGTCATGGCACCCTCTTTCATTGTAACAAAGTAAATTTATATGAGATAACTAAGAAGTTTTTGGGCAGTGAGCAAAAATGGTGTTCTGAATTTATTAGATGGAGTAGGCAATGAAAGATGTATGATAAGAAAGAACAAGTTATATCTGTAGAGAAAAACAGATAGACATACTTGACTAGAAAGTTGGGTTTACATAAGAAAAGAGTAGGGGCTTAGTTGAAAATAATAATTTAGAGCAAGAGAGTGAATATGAAATCAAGGAATTTGAACTTTTTTTCTGGTAAAAATACACTAAATATTTTTCATTTAATCTCAAAAAAAGCTCATATTAATAACTGCCACTGACTTCTAAAACAATCATATAAATTACAAGGGAACAAATAGATTAATTTTTTTGAGTAGCAAATCTTTTTTTTTGCACAAGGATAACCTAAAATACTTTAGCTGTTCCTAAATTTCTGACAGTTTAGTTCAGTCACTCACTCCATTTCCCATTCTATGAGTCTTCTTCTATTTTTCTACAATTCTGAATAACTCTGATCTACTGCAAAAGGATACGGTGTTCAGCCATTTTAGCCATGAGATCATCATTGTCGAAAAGCAATAGGCAGATCACAGCAATAATGAAAAAAGCGGCCCCTCTTGTCTGAAAATGAAAAGAATAATCTAAGAATGGCTTTTTCAAGAATTGATTTTTAGAACTACAATTATACAAATGCTAAAGAAAAAATTTTTTGCGAATAAACACTTAAAGACAACATGACATTAGAGCCCTTACAATATAACTTTACAGTATTAACAATAAGATAAAAAAGTAAAGAGTTTTAATAAATTCTGCAGGATATTTTAAGGGTATTTAAGACACATAATAATGACAACTTCCATTGCCTACTTAACATGGCTAGCCATGTTGCTACCATACGTACATGGTCCTTGTTTGAAGAATTATCTTTGTCAATGTTACTTTGCTTCTGATTGAAAAGTCCAAGTAGGTAAAGAGTAGTTAGTAAGAACTTATTTTATTCTACAATATGTAGGTGGTAAAAAAGACAGTTAATTTACAATAATATCCCAGTTATCACTCTTCTAGGGAAAAGAACTTAGAGGGCATGTCAAGAAAATCAGCAAAGTGATTTGGTCTTGAGGAGATACCCTGGCTGCCAAGCAGGTCTTCCTCTGAGTCGGCCGCCAGGAGTGGGGGCGGTGGAGCAAACATGAATGTTGGAGTTGCCCACAGCAAGGTGAATCCAAATACCAGGGTAATGAACAGCTGGGGTATGTGGCTCACATTGGGAGTGGCATTGGGAGTTGGCTTGCTTCATACTGTCTTACTTAGTATTCCCTTCTTCAGTGTTCCTGTTGCTTGAAACTTAACAAATGTTATACATACTCTAGATTTGTATCTGTATTTGCATGCTGTAAAAGGAACACCTTTTGAGACTACTGACGAGGGAAAAGCAAGGCAGGCTCCTAACTCCTTGGGAACAACTGGATTATGGAGTACAATTTACATCTTCATGGAAGTTTTCCACAATTTTTCCAATAATCCTATTTTTCTGGCAAGTTTCTATATGAACTATGATCAAACTCACTTCATCCTAAACACAGCTTCTCTCCTGAGTGCTAATCCCCAAAATGCCACAGCTACATAGTGTTTGGATCTTTGGAATTAACAAGTATTGAAAGGTTTTGAAACTGAAGAAAAATTTTTATAGCTACTGAGTTGCCTGTAACGAAGGAGTGGTTAGTAAATTGCACTGTTTCTATGATGGTTTGAAATAAGAGGTATTTACACTGGAGAGCCTATTGCTGGTTCTTCATTTGCTGTTTTGACGTGCAGATCTTTACTAGAGGATGCCTGTGTTTAATGCATCTGGTATATTTCTGGTGAGGCTTTATAGGCAGACTGGGAAGGCCCAGCTTATAAATTAAATGGTTATAAAGTGAGGGTGTAGTAGATAAATCCAAGGAAATAGGAGATTTGTAAGAAATTAAGACCAGCTTAGCTTATAATGAATGGTTATTATTTTAGGAGAAAAAACTTTCCAATCATTCAGTCATGGTTAGCTTAAGCTGACTTATACGTAAATCAAAATCATCTCTTTACAAGTTTATTGTAGATTGCTTTTATTACATATATATTCCTCTTGTGTTACATAAAAGGATATATGTACCATCTTGTTCTATAAAAACCAATTTCTACCTTATGAATGTTATTTTTTTCATTTTGTTGCCTCAACATTGTGTGTTGATGGATCAGATCATTTTTACATTTATAAAGTTACTGAGTTTATGAACGTCCACTTTCATGACTAGCTAGAGAAGATAGCTAGGCATCTTGGCATCTTACAAGCAGCCTGAGTCAGCCTTCTAATTTCGAAACAAAGTGGGTTTTGCTGTCTTTGCAGACACAAGGCTACTACACTATTTCAGAAAATAATTTATTTCACACAGTTAAAGCATGTGGTAATTTAAAAGTCTCCACTTCTTTGATTGAGCAATCTAACTTTTAAAGTCTGCCATTCTTTAGAAAAGTAAACATAAAATGGACAACCATATAGCCAACCTGTGGTCTGGCAGCAACTGCTTTTCTAGCAATAGTACCAAAGTAAATAATGGAGGCTTAAAAATTTTTTTTTAGCAGATCTGCAGTAAAAGATAACAGCATCTTTTCTTAGTCCTCCTGCTCTCACTCTTCATACTTTATGCAATAGTATTTTGACTTTCAGTACATGAGTCTTCACGTAGATAACCCAATATGGTAACTACTTCCAAAGCAGCAACCATACTGAATTCTTGTGACTTAGAGAAACTTCTTATAGTTGCTGTAATTAATTATAAGAAATAAATATATATGACTTTGAGAAGTAAATATGTTAAAAAAATCAACATTCTGATATGGGGAGAAACTAAAAAACCCAGTAACATTTGTAAACAAAACTGAGTGAAAAGAGTTATAGACCAACTTAAAAATCAATTTCTAAGTTGATTTTTGGGAGTAATGATCATTGTTTTGTATTTCAGGAGTATTGACTTTAGAAATCAGTTGTATGATAATTTCTTTGTATTTTTGTCTTTTTCCCATGTATTTTTAAATAACCAGTAATCTATACTTCAATAAAATTTCTTTTGGTGTACAGGGGGAAAAAATTAGCAAAGTTATTGCTAGTATCTTGTAAAGGTGTAAGGCACTTAAAAGCTGATAAACTTTTTATGTTCTCATTCCAGGGAAAGGATTTTTTTAAAAAAAATATTTTATTGATTATGCCATTACAGTTGTCCCATTTCCCCCTCTTCCCTCTCCTCCACCCTGCACACCCCCTCCCACTCACATTCCTCCCCTTTAGTTCATGTCCATGTGTCATAAAAATTAAAAATGAAAAGGGAGGATCCTATTCTACTCATTACTCAATTATTTTGGTAGATATTTTGACAAAAGTCAGTATATATAAACCATACAATTTAAAATTTTGTAATTTTCATTGAATCAGGATATGGCAACATCAATATCACTCAAATATAGACAAAGTAATCTAATCTTAACAAAGAGGGCAAGTGAGAATTTTGTACTTCTTTAGTCACAACCAAGGGAGAAAAACACAGACACCTGGATAAATGCTGAGGTTCATCACTGACACTAATGAGAGGATATGCAAAATCTATACTCTCATTTATCATTATTGGTAAAGCAAAAGTTTTTGTTGTTGTTTTATTCTTACCCAAGGACACGTTACCATTAATTTTTTGAGACAGACAGAAACATTGCTTGGTTGCCTCCTGCATGCACCCCAACTGGGGAGCAAACCAAACCGACAACTTTTTGGTGTACGGATGCTCCAAACAACTGACCCATGCAGCTAGGTGGGGCAGCAAGGGTTGTTTTTTCAAAATGTCTCCAGTCCTTTGTACTTCTTTTGTGAATTGTTTTTCCCGGTTTGTTCACTGCCATTGAAGATTTTAATTGTTTTTCTTAACTGATTTATACTTTAATGAAATGTAAAGCTTTTATGTATGGCAATTTGTTGCTGTTTGTTGTTTGCACAATGAGTTCTGTTATACAGAAGCTTGTAATCATTATGAAGTCCAATGTACTGAGTTTTCCCTTTGTGATTTAAAAAAATTATTTATTTTTAAATTTATTTTTCAATTACAGTTGGCATAATGTATTATATTAGTTTCAGGTGTACAACATGGTGATTAGACGTTTATATACCTTACAAAGTGACTTTGTGATTTTTTTTTTGGCCTCAGCGTAATTCTACTGAGCATGATTTTTAAGTCATCATCTCTCTTCAGGGCTGTGATTGTTTTTTTAACTGCTTTTATGCTTAGAAAGTTCTTCTCTGCCCATAGATTAGTTTTATTTATATATATGTTTTAAATTAATTTTTATTTTATTTAATCTTTATTATATTTTTCTCTATTTTATTCTATGTTTTTATAAATATTTTCCACCAAACTCTTCAATTCACTTGACGTTTATTTTGGAGTACTCTGAGTTAGGGGAAAAGCTTAAATAGTGTGGCATATGCTTCAATACAAAGGATCCAATGTGAAATCTATAGTCTCTCACTCTGTTCTACTTGGCATGTTGTTTTGTTCACTTTATTTTATTCATCTGTCTCTGTTACTCAGCCTGAAAGTCTAAAGGACTATTGTACTTTATTTGTCTTTATTTTTCCTTTTCCCTATACCTAGAATAATGCACCATGCACAGAAAACATTTAATTTTGTAAATAAAAACACTGTAGTTGTAAGAATTTAAAATTAGATTGACTCATTTACCAAAAAAGGGATAATGCTTAAATTATTTAGCATGAATTAGGGATACCTAGTTTGCAAAATGTTGTATAGACAGTCATCAAAAAAATGTTCATGAGATTTTATTTTTTATTATTTTTTTAAAACTTTTTTATTGATTATGCCATTACATTTGTTCTATTCCCCCCTCCATTCCCCTCCACCCTGCATACCCCTCCCCCACCATTTCCCCCTTTAGTTCATGAACACGTGTCTCAAATTCTTTAGATTCTGTATTTCCCCTACTATTCTTACCCTCCCCCCATCTATTTTCTATCTACTGTCTATGCTACTTATTTTCTGTACCTTCTCCCCTCTTCTCCTCCTCCCACTCCCCTGTTGCTAACCCTCCATGTGATCTTCATTTCTATGGTTCCGCTCCTGATGTAGCTATCCTCTTAGTTTGCTTTTGTTTTAGGTGTGGTTGTTAATAACTGTGAGTTTGCTGTCCTTTCACTGTTCATATTTTCTATCTTCTTTTTTTTAGGTAAGTCCCTTTAACATTTCATATAACAAGGACTTGGTGATGATGAACTCCTTGAATTTGATCTTATCTGAGAAGCACTTTATCCTTCCATTCTAAATGAAAACTTTGCTGGATAGAGCAATCTTGGATGTAGGTCTTTGGATTTCATGACTTGGAATACCTCTTTGCAGCCCCTTCTTGCCTGTAAGGTCTCTTTTGAGAAATCAGCTGACAGTCTGATGGGGACTCCTTTGTAGGTGACTGTCCCCTTATCTCTTGCTGCTTCTAGGATTCTCTCCTTCATTTTAATCTTGGCTAATGTAATGATGATGTGCCTTGGTGTGTTTCTTCTTGGGTCCAACTTCTTTGGGACTCTCTGAGCTTCCTGGATTTCCTGGAAGTCTATTTCCTTTCCCAGATTGGGGAAGTTCTCTTTTATTATTTGTTCAAATAAGGTTTCCACTCGTGACTCTTCCCCTTCTGGTACCCCTATAATTCGAATGTTGGAACATTTAAAGATGTCCTGGAGGTTCCTAATCTTCTCCTCATTTTTTTGAATTCTTGTTTCTTCATTCTTTTCTGTTTGATCATTTTTTTCTTCCTTCTGGTCCACTCCCTTGATTTGAGTCCGAATTTTCTTTCCATTACTATTGGTTTCCTTTGTATTACCATTCATTTCAATTAGTTTAGCTTCCATATGTTTCTCTAATTTGTGACTAAAATCAACCAGTTCTGTGAGGATCCTGATCACCAGTGTTTTGAACTGTGCATCTGAAAGACTGGCTATTTCTTCATCGCTTAGATCGATCGGTTCTGGGGCTCCGAGTTGTTTTTGAGCCATTTTTGGTCTGTTCGCGCCGCGGAGCGAAGCCTTAGTTGTTTACCAGGATGGGCCACCTAGGTTGCTGGTTTGTGATGCTGTGTGTGGGGGTGTGGTCAGAGAGGGAGCAATGGCGGTCCTCTCTTCTAGCCCAGTCTGTCCAGTCACACCATTCGCCCTGGGCCTGTTTATCCGATCGGAATTGTGTGAGCCTGCTGCCCCGTGCCTGCTCCCCTCTTCACTGGTTTATCTGCACGCAGATGCGTGACCGACCACAGACAGCCAGCAGCGCCTCTTCCCTGTGTGCTCCCGTAGCTAGCCCGCGATCTGAGCTTTCGGCTGCTTGCGCACCACCCATTCGGGGATTTTTTTTTGCCAACCTGCTCCGCTGCTGGCTTCGCTCCTCTTTCCGGTTTAGCTGAGCATTTTGTTGTCTTTGGACTCCGTATTGTCAATTTTCTGTGTGGCTTGGTTGTGTTTTTTGTTGTTAAAAATAGTTGTTCTTAGATTTGGTTATGCACGGAAGCAAGGTGGTTCCACCTACACCTCCATCTTGGCGGAAATCCGAGATTTTAAATATAGTAAGTTGTTAGGTATTTTCTAAAAATGATGTAAGCGAATTAAAAATCAGGTCGTGAAGGGTTCAGGTACAGCATGAGGGAGATGTTTTGTATCTTGATTTTGCTGGTGGTTACTTGACTCTGTACACAAACAAACACACTCATGCACACACACGAGCATATTTAAAATTGGTGAAATTTGAATAAAGTCTATGGATTGTACCAATGTCAATGTCCTGGTTTTGATGATACAATTGAGTTGGGTAAGAAGTTGCTACTGAAACTTGAGTGAAGGGGACTAAGACCACTCCACTATTTATGCAGCTTCCTAGGAACATAATATGATGTTAAAAAGTAAAAAACAAAGCCCTGACTGGTATAGCTCAGTGGATTGAGCATGGGCCTGCAAAGCAGATGATTGCGGTTCGATTCCCAGTCAGGGCACATATCTGGGTCGCAGGCCAGTTCCCAGCAGGGGATGCACCAGAAGTAACCATACATTGATGTTTCTCTCCCTCTCTCCTTCCCTTACTCTCTAAAAATAAACAAACAAATAAATGAATTTTAAAAAAAAAGTAAAAAACAAAAAAGTTTTGGGAAAAATTAAAAATTAGTAGAAAAATCCCCTGCATTCTTTCATATGGTAAAAGATACTATATTATTTTATTGCTTTGGATAACATTTCACATGCATACTTTCAATTTTCAAGTAGCTAATAATGGAAAATACTACCTTTGCTGGTCCTCCTCCAGAATTACTGAACAAAACACTGAGTAGTGAGATGACAACAATATCACTGTGTTCAAATAGCAGCAAAGTCCTACAAAAACAAAACATTATCATTCATGAAATCTGATCTTATCAAAAAGCATTAATTCAACTACAGTAAAAGAAAAGAAACGTTTTTACCCTTGATTTCCTGAGAAAAATAAATAGGTAAACCGCTCTGGAAAATATGTTGGGATCTACCTACCTACCTATCTTACAAAGACTGAAACTATAAATATCAAACAATACTACTTACAGATTTCTTGTATCTGTGAACCAGGAAATACTTAGAAGATATTAGCATTGTTAGCTAGTATAAGTACGAAACTCAAACAATCTGCCCCCGATAAGATAGTGGATGATATATCCATTTAGTGGACTATTATATAGCAATAAGAATGAATGAAATTCCATGAACATATTGAGAAAAACAGAATTGTACACATTGAAAGTGTTATAGATTAAATGTCTGTGTGGCCTTCCCACCTCTCACTGATATGTTGAATCTGATTCCTAATGTACCTAACGGTGGACCTTTGGAAGGTGCTTAGGTCATGAAGGTAGAGCCCTCAAGAATGAGATTAGTGTCCTTATAAAAGAGACTACAGAGAGCTCCCTTGTTCCTTCCACCATGTGAGGTTATAGCAAAAAAAGAGCTGTCTATGAACCAGGAAGCAGTCCATCAGCAGACACTGAATCTACCTGACCTTGATCTTGAACTTCTCAGCCTCCATAACTGTGAGAAATAAATGTGTTGTTTATAGGACAATCTATGACATTTTGTTACAGCAGCCCCAATGGACTAAGACAAAAAGGGAATTTTATGGTATATAAATTATATTTCAAAAAAATTGCCATAAAAAAAAATGAGCCACACACACAAACAAGCTACATGCATCAAAATGGGGCAAATCTCAAGTATAACAATGCATGTAAAAAGTATGCCATAAAAAATGCATGCAATGGATTTATATAAAGTAAATAACTTGCAAAGTTAAACATTAAATAGAAGAAATATGTACAAAGCCTCATTCTAGATGAAAATGGGCACTGTTTCTGTACATGTGTCCAGAAATTGTTATGTAGTTACACTGAGACACAGATTTTACTTCCATCACAGTAACTTTACTGCAGTGGTGACAATGAGACCTGTAACATTTTCTACTAGGCTCAGTGAATAAAATCTGGATGTAATAAAAACTTTTCAGTATATCTTAAAAAAAAGAAAAAAATATGTACATATATGGTAACACTATAAAGAAAATCAAGAGAAGAAAAACCGAAGTTTAAGATGCTGGTTACATCCAATGGTAAGAGGAGAGGGGGATACAATCAGGAGGCTTCAAAGGTACTGACTGGGGAAGGTTTATTTTGGGGCCTGGGTGCTGAATACATGAATGCTCATTTTACTATTATTTAGATTTATTTAATTTTAGGTAGAGGGGAAGGGAGGAAGAAAGAGAGAGGGAGAAACACTGATTGTTGTTGCTCTTGCACGCCCCCAACAGGGGACCTGGCTCACAACCCAGGCACGTGCCCTGACTAGGAATCAGAATGGTGACCTTCCAATTTACAGGTGGCGCTCGAGCCACTGAGCCTCACCAGCTAGGGCTATTTTATTATTTAAACATTTATTTTTATTTACTTTTTTGTAAGTATAAATAACAAAAATTTAAAAACATTATCACCAGCCAAAGGGAGCCTGCAAGATTTAAATAGTAATGGATTTTCAGCTGTTCATTAAAGTTTTTTCATTTTTTCCTCTTTACCCTAAGACCTGTAAGGAGAACTTAACACAATCATAATTTTAGTCCTATTAATATCTGGGAGATTACAATTCAAGAAAATAAATATATCAGTAGAATAATACTAAACTAAATGAAGACAGCCTATGAAACACCAAAGCAGTCTTTTAAATCAAGAAACTGTGTGATGGTGTTAGTAAAAGAATGAGAGGGGCAGTGCTGGCAGAGGAACTAGTGGTATGTGGGGTTGTAAGGGCAGGAAGTAGAATTTAAGAATTTTTCCCTTTCCTTCCCTATCCTAACACATAGGGACAGAGATTTAGTAACATACAGACAAAAACATAATGAATGAGAAATTTAAAAAATTATAGAAGATAAGCAATACCACCAATCAAGCATAAACTGAAAAAGTGCTGCTCCCCAAGCTGAGAAATTGCAACCAGCTTTCCCACCACTCCGGAATGCAGTGTTGTCATGGACAGGAATGTGACAATTAAAAGTATGCACACTATGCATCTGACAAAGTATAGGGTAAACAACCCAAAGGGACCCAAACCCAGAAGTTGTTCTATTGGCTGGGAGAGGGGAAAGGACTTTTCACAAAGTATTTCCCGCCTATCACTTTCTACTCTGTCATGCCACTATTCCAAGTTAGATTCTTTAGAACACCCTTCCTCTTACTCCTTACCTCTCATCCTCACACCCCCCCTCATCAATGGCAAGGTACATTTTCTTATACTTTTACTCAACAAGTAAAACCCTTTTGAGATGGAGAAAAATATTGAAATAATGCTTATGTGGTTGCCCATGTTACAATTCCTATTAAATGGCCTATAATTTAAGCACTTTTCCCTCACACTGGCCCTTTTATATAAAAAGGTTACTATATATTGTTCTAGGGGAATATGAAATAAGAGTTACTTCGTCTTTAATCTAAGCATTGATACACTACTCCCAAGATACTTGTTTACAACCATATCTTTTAAGAATTTTCTGTGGGCACTAAAATACTTTCAGAGTTTATGTTAAAAAAAGTTTTTAAAGATTTTGCTCTCTTCCTTATTTGATTTTATTTACTACTTCAGCTGCTAAAAAGGATCAACTAGGAAAAATTTTTAAAAAATCCACTTGTGCCAAATATTTTCTGAAACTGTTTGGATTCTAACTAGTAAAATACGTATTATAGATCATGAATAATATACTAATGGTATTCACCAAAGAACCAGCCCACAAACTACACAGGTACTCAATATATTTATATATATTTGTTGAGTTGTACCCAATGCTATGGAAATCATAGAAGCATTTGTACATAATTTGACATAAATATCTGACATAAAATCTAATGCAACAAAACTAGTATTAAATATGAAGAAATATAAACATTCAAAACATGCATTTTTATTTACCTTAGTGGTCCACAAAGAGTAAGGCCAAAAAACCACAAGAGTGAAATGATGCACCCAGCAACTGCATGTTTAAATATTTTGATCCACTATAAATGAAAACAAAATATTAAAAATTTCAGTCATACATGTATTTCAGTCATACATGTTTTGCTAAATATCTGAAAATCTTAAATAATACATGTAGGAAAATAATGGTAACAAGATTTTAAAGGCTAAATAATTACATATTTTAAAATTAAACAGAAAATGTTAAGATCCCTTGATTTGAATTTGCAAGGCAGTAGTCTGCTTTCCTTTCTATATTCCTGTATGTTAACTCTTGAAATCTTTTTCTGTACAGTATGATTTTGTTTTTTCCCTCCATTAGTTTCTCACTAGTTTGCTAGGAACATTTAACGTTTTAATCTTTAAATTCTTTAAAAATAAAAAAATGATTGACTTGGGGGAGAGACAGAAACCGGTGGGGTGGGGGGGGAGGGAGGGAGGGAGGGAGAGAGAGAGAATGAATCAATTTGTTGTTTCATTTATTTACTGGTTGTTTCTTGTATGTGTGCTGACTGGGGATTGAACCTGCAACTTTGGTGTATCCGGACAACACTCTAATAAACTGAGCTACCCAGCCAGAGCTGGTCTTCAAATTCTTTTCCATCAGTAATATTCAGTGCTTGAATTATTTGAAATGAGAGGGAAAAAAAGTTGAGATGGTGTTTAAAATATTAATCATACTTTAAAAATGTCTTTGGTCTCTAAAACACAGGTATTGTACTTAAATTTGTCATTCAAATACAAAATCATGGCACAGGTTTCCAAGTTATGAAATAAAGTAAACATCTAGTAGGATATAGCTGCTATCAGAACAGGTGATAATGTTAGATTATAGAGAATGAAGGATATTTCTGGTATGCCTCTTGAACCTCAGATACCTAAAAATTATAATGATAATGATGATGAGGGTGATAGCTATTATACATATTGCATACTCACTATATACCAGGCACTATTTTAAGAACTTTAGATGTATTAATTCACTTATTTTTAAGGAAAGGAGGTATTATCTCCATTTAACAGATGAGAAAATTTTTCTAAAAAAAAGACTTAGTAAGTAGGACACTAAATGAATTTATCTGACTCCAGAGGCCTCATTTTTAACCCCTGTGCTCTATCTGCCTCCCAGTGAAATTTGTACTAGGCTCTGGGGCATGCATTCTCCATGTCTGACTTGTAAATCTTTCAGAATAAGGATCCTGTACTAAAGAAAATAATTATATGCATGCTTTAAAAATTTTCTACCCTCCTCTGCATTTTTAAACATCCCATTATCTTAGCACTTTATAGTTCATTCTTTTAAAAATATATATTTTATTGATTATGCTATTGTAATTGTCCCCATTTTCTCCCTTTGCCCCTCTGCCCAGTACCCCTCTTCCCTCCAGCAAATCTCACCTTAGTTCACATCTATGAGTTGTGCATGGAAGTTCTTCCGTGACTGCATTTCCTATACTATTCTTAACCTCCCCCAATCTATTTTGTACCTACCAATACTTTTAAGATTCTCTCATCTTTAATTTTGCATAATTATGCTGTGTCTTGGTGTGTCCCTTCTTGGGTCCAGTGTCTTTGGAACTCTCTGAGCTTCCTGGACTTCCTGGAAGTCTATTTCCTTTGCCAGATTATTTTTTCAATTTCTTGCTGTTCCTCTTCTCATTCGGGCACCCCTATGATTTGGATGTTGGGACATTGAAAGTTGACCTAGAGGTCCCTAAGCCTCTCCTCAATTTTTAAAATTATTTCTTCATTCTGTTCTGGTTCAATGTTTATTTCTTCCTTTTGTTCCAAATCATTGATTTGAGTCCCAGTTTCCTCTCTGTCACTGTGGGCTCCCTGTATATTTTCCTTTATTTCACTTTGCATAGCCTGCACTTCTTCCTCTATTTTCACCTGTACTCAGTGATTTCTGTAAGCATCCTACCAGAATTTTGAACTCTGTATCTGATAGTTTGTCTATCTTGTCTCTTAGTTCTTTTTCTGGAGTTTTGATCTGTTCTTTCATTTAGGGCACATTTCTTTGTCTTGGTGCACCTGTTACATTTTAAGGGGCAGAGCCTTAGGTATTTGCCAGGGCCAGGCAACTGTGGCACTGTACATGGGGGAGGGGTCAGAGAGGAAATAGTGTGGCTTGTCTGGCTCTCCACTGGCTTTCAGTCACTCCCCCCACTAACCACAAGCAAATTGGGACCTTCTGGTACTGATTCCTGGGTGGGTGAATTTGTTTATGTTCTAGGACCCTGTGTATCTCTCCAACGAACTCTCCTTTGAGGCTGGTAATTTCTCCTGCCACCGCAACCCACACAGGTTTTTACAGCCAGAGGTTTTAAGGCTTCAGTTTCCTTGTACTGGAACCCTGGGCTGCACGGTCTGTCTTGCTCCCCAGTTATTCCTCCTGGCTTATCCACATGTGAATGTGGGACTGCCCACTCCACCAGTTGCTGCCTTGCTCTCCCCATCTTACAGCTGCTGGCTTGTTACACATCCCACCCACTTGGGCTGCCTGTCCCCTCCCTTCCTACCAGTCTGGAGGAATGTTTCTACTGCAACTCCTTGGCTGTTGGACTTCCATACAGTTTGATTTCCTGGAAGTTCTGGTTATTTTTTATTTTTAAATCTGTTGTCCTTCCTTTGGTTGTGTGAGGAAGCAAATATGTACCTATGCCTCCATCTTGGCTGGAGGACCCCAAGTTTTTGTTTTAGATTCAATTGTTGATAGTGGTAAGTTTATTGTCATTTTAATGTTTTTAGTTTTGATCTTCTTTTTCTTATATAAGTCCCTTTAACATTTCGTGTGACAATGGCTTTGTGATGATGAACTTCTTTTGCTTTACCTTGTCTGTGAAGCACTTTATCTTCCATTTTAAATGATAGCTTTGCTAGATAGCATAAATCTAGGTTGTAGATCTTTGCTTTCCATTACTTTGAATACTTCATGCCACTCCCTTCTTGCCTGCAGTTCCTTTTGAGAAATCAGCTGAGAGTCTTATGGGAACTCCTTTGGAGTTAACTCTGCTTTTCTCTTGCTGCTTTTAAGATTCATTCTTTATCTTTAACCTTTGGCATTTTAATTATGATATTTCTTGGTGTGGCCCTCTTTGGGTCCAACTTGTTTGGGAATCACTGTGCTTCCCGGACTTGTATGTCTATTTCCTTCACTAAATCAGGGAAGCTTTCTTTCATTATTTATTCAAATAAGGTTTCAATTTCTTTCTCTTCTGCTTTTCCTTTTGGCTTTCTGATGAATCGGATGTTGGTACATTTGGAAATGTCCCAGAGGCTTCTTATACTAGTCTTGTTTTTTTAAATTCTTGTTTCTTCTTGCTGTTCTGGTTGAATGTGAATTTCTTCCAAATCATTCCAAATCATTTGATGTGAATCCTGGCTTTCTGCCCTTCACTGTTGGGTTCCTCTAGATTTTTCTTTATTTCACTTAGTGTAACCTTCATTTTTTCCTTTGTGTTGTTGTCATACTCAATGAGTTCATTGGGCATCCTGATCACCAGTGTTTTGAACTCAGCATCTGATGGGTTGGTTAGTTCTGTTTCATTTAGTTCTTTTTCTGGGGTTTTATTCTGTTCACTTAGGCCATATTTTTTGTCTCCTCAATTTGGCAGCTCCCCTGTGTTTGTCTATGTACTAGGTAGAGCTGCTTTGACTCCCTGTCTTAGTAGCATGGCCTGTTCTAGAAAAGGCATCTGTAAATTGTTTGGGGCAAAGCATTAGGTAATTGCCAGGGCAGAACAACCCGCCCTGCTTTGTGGCTCTGTGTGGTGGGAGGGTTGGGAGAGGGGAGAGTGCTGCTGCCTGGCTTCTGGAGGTCTGCCTGGTACTCACCCTGTTTCCAGTCACTTCAGCCACTTCCTCTATGCTACTGGAGCCCTTCCAGCTGTTGCCCTGGTGTCAAATCCCAGAGTGGGTGGGTTTGTGTATGTTCTAAGACCATGGAGGCCCTTTAAGCAGAGTCTCCTGAATATCTGGCACTTTCTTTTGCTGCCCCAACTCCTACTGGTTTTTATAGCCAGAAGTTATAGGGATTTATCTTCCTGGCAGTGGAACCCTGGGCTGTGCAGTCTTGCCTGAGGCTGGGATTGCTCACTCCCAAGGTATCCCTCTCAATTTTTATCCACCACACATGAATGAGGGACCATCCCTTCCACTGCTGCCTCTCCATGCCACACTGTGTCCCCTTGCCTCTCTGCTCCTCCTACCCGTTTGGATGTATTCGGCTTCTTTATATCCATGGTGTAGAACTTCCATAAAGTTTGATTTTCTGACAGTTATGGGTGTTGTTTTGAGGTTTAGTTGTAATTCTTTCTGTGGTTGTGCCAGAAGGCAAAGCATATTTGCCTATGCCTCCATCTTGACTGGAAGTCTCCTACACCACAGTTCATTCTTGAAGCTCGAATTCTGAATAGACTAATCTGGAAATGTTCTGCTTTGCACTTAATTTGTTACATGACCCTGATCAAAGAAAGAACACTGTCACTGGCTCACTAAATGGGAAGCACCTAAGATCAAAGGCCTTTGCAAAAAACTCACCTGGTGTTTGGTAATACTTTTTCCAGAAGAAAATGGCTTTTGAAACAAAACCATAAGAAATGCAGTCCTGTGAATATTGAAACATTAATATATTAATCAATTTCGTACACAAGGTGTATTTAAGTAAAGACATTTATTTAGACAAATATATTAGAACTTGAAAGTGTTAACCTCTAAAGAAATTATACTGGAGAACACTTTGGGAACTCTTCTTTTGTAATTGCCTTCTGAAGCAGTTCACAAGCCATGAAAGAAAAAAAGTCTCAATATTTTTTAATACTTTGAAATACTAAAGAAAATAATTCCAATTTTCTGTGATATTTAGTAATAACAAATCTTGAAATAATAGAAATGAATAAAGTACTGATTATATGTCCTTACCTTTCGCACTCCCAAAATAGTTATATAAAAATGCATACAGATAGTGCTTAAAATTTCCTAATCAAATATTACTTTCCATAATTATTACTAAAATTACAATTTCCAGAACCTTTAACAGATTTTTGTTAACAGAGATGATGATCACTATCAATCTCAAGGTACAGAGAATCTCTATTTGGAGAGAATTTCTTGTTATGCAAATAATATAAAATTTATACTATATGAGAATGCTGTACTATCAGGGGAACATGCAGTAAACATAGCCCAGCATGGTTTAACTTAGAAAACAGGGAATGTCTCTGCTAAGAAAAGTCTCAGGTAACATTCTATGTCTGCGGGACACTGCACTACACCAGTGGTTATGACCTGGGAATCCCTAGGGTCCCTGTGACCCTTTTAGGGAGTCTGTGAGGTCATAACTATTTTTATTAAAAAACTAAGACATTATTTGTTTGCCTCTTATTCCCTTGGGCATATGCAATGGAGCTTTTCAGAGGCTAGTTGAGGCGAGATACTGTAACAGATTGTTGCTTTAGCAGAATGAGAATCTAGCTGTCTTCAATTAAACCAGAAATTTGTAAAAACCTCATTAACACAAACTAAGGTAAAATCTATGTTTTAGCAAGCTATTAGAATACAAGTTTTATCTTTTTAAAATCAACCTCTTTGTACTGCTAATCTTGAACATTCTGTCTCGAAATATTCTATGTAAAATTTCCTAAAGATACTCAGTTAAAAAAGGATTTTCAAAGAAATAAAGAATAGTAAGAAAAAGAGAACCAGGCACACTCACCCAAGTTTTAATATAAAAATGAACTGAACAATGTGAACTGTTTTTAGGAGATCATATGATTCAAAAAGTCCTACTGCCTTCAAAAATTTAGTGAAACACAGTAACACAATGTATTTTGTTAACCTGAAAAATAAAAGCAAAAACAAGTTTTGGTATTACTGAAATCACAAGAAATGCTGTAATCTTTTTTTTAATGATATAACTAGTGGGGTCATTATACAAACCATAAATATTCATAAACCAAAAATGAAACAAACACAAACAAGGCAAGCTGAAGTCCACAGAATTAGCCAGGGTCAAGCCCATGTCTCTTAAGTATGCTCTTTTAGTATGTGATATAGAAAATCAAAGTTCACCCAAAAGGCTTCGAAGGTTCCCATCTTCTAAACTGTTTCCAATTATACATTCACACTGTCCCACATGAAGAATAAAATCGTCTTAAATATGAAAGACAAAATGCATATTAAAATCTAAGATTTAGATACTGGCCCACTTAAGCTAGAGAAAAGTCATATAGATGTAAGTGAATTAACTATATTAATGCTAGTTATATACTCTAGTCATGATAGCCAGTCATAATTAGCCAATACAAATAAGAGTTGAGCTAGTAGTCCTTTGTTTTATTCAACTCTTAACACAAGGATTGACATAATGTGTTCAGCAAATATTTACCAAATGAAAGAATAAGTCTACAATTATACTTATATGATACAGTAACATATAGTACAGTAATATATAGGGTCCAGGACAAATACCACTTTTTTATTACAAAGTCTTTATACAAATCATAAGCATGTAATTCTGTAATATAACAATATCACCCTCAAGCATGCCACTTGACATTTTAGGTTAAATGTTCAGATTAAAACTGAAGTATTACACTCCTATTAGTACCCTACCAACCACACTCAAGCAGGCCTTACTTCTGCCAGACCCTGTGTATTGTGCAGTAAGTTAGTACATAAAGGCTGTCAAGCTTCTGGCAATTTGAAGTACTAGCAACTCAGCCATAAATTCAAACTAAAGAAAAGAATGAAATCAAGTAGAGGAAAACTCAAAACCTCCTTAAGCTCCTGACTAGGTGTAAAAATAAGGCAGCAGGATAGAAACATGGACATAAGGAACAACAACACTGTCGTCAAGGTAGGGAAGAAAAAAAAGACCAGGAAAAATAAAGGTACATTAAAAAAAATCACAGCAGTCTGGGAAATCTTATGTCAGCAAGAGCCTTGTACTTCATTTGTGCACCTATTTAGCCATTCTTCAAATATTCCTTGCATACTTCACTATCTGCTAGATGTCATATGTGGCCAATGAGACCAAAGGGAAGTCTGACAGGATGCCTTCATGTACAGCCTTCCCTCTTCCCGATAAAGGGTAAGATATAGCTAGAACTACTTCCTTCACCTTTTTTTCCTCCTGCCTTCAAGGGAGGGCTTTTGTCTAAAACTTATCTAAAAAAATGTTATACATTTTACAAGCCTGAATATGAAAGCCATGCTTAGGATGGCATAGAGCAAAGGTAAAGAATCTGGTCCCAGATGGTATCACTGAGGGGCTGCGCAAATACCAGCAAACCCTCCTTTCCTTGATGTAAGGATATATCCCTATTTGTTTAAAGCTTTCTTAGTTTGGTTACTTACAATTAAACACATTTCTAGGTGCTATACAAGATACTAGATACATAAAAGTGACACTGTCCTCAAGGAGTTGAGGGCTTAGAAAGATAAGGCAGAAAAAGAACTATTTATGTGGCCCAGGTAAGTAACAGTTAAAGGAATAGATATGGAAGGAACTATGTAAGTGTTAAGTAGGAAAGCACAGATTTCCTTTAAAGTTTGAGATGTGTGTGTACACAAGGACTAACTAGAAATTCTGAAGCAAGGAAAAGGAAAGGGTATTTCAAAGTACGGAGAGGAGCATATGCAAAACTCTAGCACTAGGAAGGAGCCACTGAAGACTGTATTTAAGCCCAGTTCACCAGATTATGTTCAATATGACCAGAATTCACTAAAGTAAATTATATTTAATATACTCGTTTTAAGAAGATGGGAGCAAGGCCTGGCTGGTGTGGCTCAGTGGACTGAGTGCTTGCCTGCAAACCAAGGGGTCCCTGGTTCAATTCCCAGTCAGGGCACAGGCTTCAGTTGCAGGCCAGGTCCCCAGTAGGGGGCACAAGAAAGGCAACCAGGCACTGATGTTTCTCTCCCTCTCTTTCTCCCTCCCTTCCCCACTTTAAAAAATAACTTTTCTGACATCAATTTTCTTTATTCCCTTTTTAATTAAAAAGAGATTATAAAAGTAATTCCTGAGCAGCGGGTTGTTACAAAGTTTTAAATAAAATAATTCCCAATTTCCTCTCACTGGTAACCAACTGGGTATATACATCCTTCCAAAGCTTTTCCTTTGCTTCTCTATGAACGAACACACATACTTTAGATGTATTCACAATTGCATACCTTTTGATATTGCTATGTGGCTTTTAATATAATGTGTATCAAAGATCTTTTGTTACTATATTGAATTAGAAAATTTACTTTTCAATTTCGAAAGTTGGATACTTTGATTTAAAAAATATTTTATTTATTTATTTTTCAACAGAAAGGGAGGGAGGGAGAGAGGGAGAGAAACATCAATGTGTTATTGCTTCTTGCATGCCCCCAACCAGGGACCTGGTCCAAGGGAACCAGGCATGTGACCTGACTGGGAATCCAACCAGCTACCCTTTTGTTCGCAGGCCAGTGCTCAATCCACTGAGCCACACAAGTCAGGGTGATAACTTTGATTTTTAAAGTCTCAGTTAATGAAGTCTTCCTGTTGGGCTGAAAATGATATGCTAGCTAAGGCTAAGTAACCATACCACACAACCAGCTAGATATTCCATAGTTCATATTGCAGAGGGAAACAATGAATAGCTTAATTTACTAAAAAGAATGGGGGGAGAAAAGGGAGGCTCTTGAACAGGAGCAGTGGCCCTTGAGCCACTTATTGACTCTCTGGGCAACTGATGGGAACTAATCCACCTCCCCAACTTAAAAATCATTATTTGCTATTAATTGTCTCATCAAAGGTACCACTCGTCTCTATAAACCTGGAATTACTGAAATTTGGGTTTGGATTCAAACCTGTTTCTTGGGCTTTGCCCACTTGAAACAGCTTACATTTGTCCAGTTTAAAAAACAAACAAACAAACAAGGAGCCCCAGCTGGTGTGGCTTAGTTGGTTGGGTATCATCCTGCAAACCAAAAGGTCATTGGTTCAATTCCCAGTCAGGACACATGCCTGGGTTGCAGGTTCGGTCCCCAGTCGGGGCATGATTGGTGTTTCTTTGTCTTTCTTCTTCTCTTCCCTGGCTCTAAAATAAAAATAAATAGGTAAATAAATAAAATAAAAAACAGCCTTCCCTATGTAATTCAAATACGATTAATTCAATAAATATTCAAGTGTTTATTATGCAGAAGGCACTATGCATAGAGTTTGGGATAAATGACTCCCAGTTCGGTTATTAGGTGTGTGACCATGGGAAACTTAACTAACTTTTCTAATTCTTAGTTTCCTGATCTGTGCAGCAAGAATATCGCTACTTAGTATATAGCTCTGCGTAAGAGTTAAGTTAGATGCTATACTCAAAGCATTTGGAACATGAGAGTAGCTCAACAAATGTTGGCTGTCACCCTCTGCCTTTTTCTACAGAGAACTTATAGACGCCAAAACAGAAACATTTAAAACAATTTATATTTGTGAATTCAAGTATAAAAAAATCCACAATTAAAAGATTTTCCAATTAGTTTTTGTTGCAGATTGTAAGCAGAATTTGATGTTTAGTCTTTACAAAGGAAAACTCTTACAACCTGGAATCTATTAAAAATTCAACCAGTCCTGAGTTGAATTTGATTTTGCAATGAATTACAATAGAGGGGCAGCTCTGCTAAGTAAATAATGCAAATAAGATAGCAAAGGACTGTTTCTCACATCCACCTGAGACAATAAGCTCTTGAGCAAATAATAATTTTAAACTGTTTATTCAAAAATAATTTCAGGTTTACAGAAAAGTTGCAGGAATAGTATACCCTTTACCTAAATTCCCTAATTGTTAATGTATTGTCCCATTTGCCTTATCTGTCTCTCTAAATACACACACACTTAATTTTTTCTGAACTATTTATTTAAGTTACATACATTATGTTCCTTTACCCCTAAATACCTGTGTTTTTTAAGCATATAGGCATTCTCTTATAAAATCAGCAGTTACCAGCTCCAGGAACTTTAATATGACACTTTAATCTACTGTCCATAGTCCAATAAATATATTTCTTTATCTTCACCCGAGGACATGCTTATTGATTTTACAGCGAGGGTAAGGGAGGAAGAGAGACACACCAATGGGTTGCCTCCCCAGTGGCGCCCCCACATGGGACGCAGCCAGCCACCTAGGTGTGTGTCCTGACCAGGAATCAAACCTGACACCTTTTGGTGCGTGGGATGACACTAACCAACAGAGCCACCAGGCCAGGGCCATAGTCCAGTTTTGTCAGTTGACCTAGTGCTGTCCTTTACAGCATTTTCTCCCTGTGGCACCAAATCCAGACCAGAATTGCTTATTGCATTTAACTGTCATGTCACAGTAAATATCTGATATGTTGTTATTTGCAATGATTTGCTCAAAGTAGATGAGAAAATTAAATTTGCATTATAAAAACGCAGTTGCTTTAAAGTCTGTTCCAGCATTGTGTTCTTTCTTATTCACACAGAAAATAGTTGTTAATAATGCTATTTCTACAATACCAAAGTACTTATCAAAACAACCCTTAAGTCTCAAAGGACGTATTCAAGAAAGAGAAAACCTTAACTTCATTAAAAAATGAAGGCAATGAATATCAGTTCCAACCAAATTGTTGGGCTATATTTCATGCATCTCTGACACTACCTCAGAGCTCAGGACAGGTCAAGGGCACAATCGAAAGTGGTCACTGTACTTACTTACCTCTTGGGTGGGAGGAGACAGTGAGGGTATTGGCTAGTAAAGGACAGTGCTAGGTCCACTGACAACTGGTCAGAGGTTAAAGAGGAATTTTCTCTCTTGGAATTTCTGTACTGTTTGAATTTTTTGGACAATGAACACATTTCTTATTTAACAAAACAATCCAAGGAAGGAAAAGAAGACTAGATGATGGGCTGGATTCTTGATGGGCAGAGAGTTAACCTGAACACTGAAGTTCATCTGTTTGTGCTCTCGTTTGTTCGCCTGAAAATAGAATGGTGACAACTGTCCCTAATTTACGCAGGAAGATATCAGAAAGGTTAAGTAGTCACTGAACTACTATTTTAAGGAGAAACAGAAATACTCTTCAATTAGAAAACCTTTCGCGTGAACTGAACTAAGTATATAGACATTCTCTTACAAAATCAGCAGTTACCACCTCTAGGAACTTTAATATGATACTTTAATGTACTGTCCATAGTCCAATATATTTAATCTTCACCAGAGGACATGCTTATTGATTTTACAGAGAGGGTAAGGGAGGAAGAGAGACACATCAATGGGTTGCCTCCTCAACGCGTCCCTTAAACCTCTCACGTGAACTTGGCAGTGCCAAGGTTAACGGTCTGCCCTGAAAACCACCGGTTCAAGCGGAAGCTTCCTGGATTTTACAGCATTCACTCTGCAGCGGGAACAGAGGAGCCAATGGAAGCCAGAAGCAGCCTGGAAGCACAGCGAGAGAGACGGAGGGCTCCAGGGCCCGCGCTCCACCGAGGAGAGCGGAACGCCGTCCGGGAGACGTCCTGGTCAGGGGGCTGACCGGAACGCGGTCCCCGCGCACCCGGGTGGAGTCCGGGGCAGCAGTCGTCCAGTTCCGCGAGGGAGGGACCCCGCGAGCGCAGACACAGAGAGAGGCGTTCTAGAGGAGGAGCCGGATCAGCCTCTTACCGAGCGCTGGGCACGTCCACCGGCCCGAGACCGCCGCCGGGGCCGGATAGCACGTCCCCTCCGTATTTCTCCTCCATTCCGGGGCTCAGGAGCCGCCGCCGCTGCTCCAGCCGCGGTGTCTCCACATGTCTCGTCGCTGCCGCGGAACCGCGGGCGCAGGCGTGTCACTCTCCCATGGCAGTGGCCGCTTGGGTTTCCCGCTGGCCGGACCGCCGCCACCGCCCACGGAAGCAGTTCACAAGCACAACCCCGTCGGGACTATGCCGCGGGTAGTTCCGGAGGCCCGTGGTTCCCGGGAGGTGCGCCGCAGCAGACGATGCCAGGCCACGTCATCGGGCCCAGCAGCCCTCACTCCCGGGGGAGTGCCCAGCGCCACGCCTGCGTACCACCGAACTCCCGCCAACCTTTGCGGAGCCTTAGGCTCCTCCCACTGCAGGGTGACGACTCGAATCCTCGTTTCCCATCCACTACTCCCAGCGACTTGGTGGGTGCGCTTACCTGTCCCTGCAACCTTTCCTGTGGGCCATTCGGGGCCCAGCGGATTCTTGTCGAGCAGAGGGGTTTTTTTTCTGTGGCTAAAAAGTCAGGAACGCGGTTTCCTGTGTCTGTCTTGGTTTGAATCCCAGCCCTGCCACTTAATAATAATTGTGTCACTTGGTACGTTCTGTACCTCAATTTTCTTATCTGTAAAATAGAAATAGTAATATCTGTATCTTAGTTTTCTTGGGAGGATTATGTGTTAATGGTATAGCAGTGAATGGTATATAGTAATTAATAGATTATTTTTACTCATAGGAAATTGGGAGGACTGGGGTTTGGAAAAGAATGGGATTTGGAGCAGTGTAAATAATGAATAGTTTACAGTACTGTACTTAATTTGAGTATACATAAAGAGTCTTAGTAACGTAAAAGAATGAGGAATCATAGTCTCTACCCACTGGAGGTTCATAATCTATTCAGGAAAATATTTAGCAATTTTAGAGCAGGGCCTGGTTGGACGTGTCTCATGCTAAAGGCGCAAGTGCTAAGGTTTCCGAAATAAGGTGTGATAGCAGATAACCGGAAAAGACTCAGTGAAAGATAGAACCGGGCCTGGAACTCAGGTAACATTCTGGATATGGGAGAAGGACATTGGGGGAAGACAAATCCTACCTGTAGGACACAGGGGAAGGCCTGACCTTTAAAAGCAAAAGATGTGCATTTTTCTATTTGAGGCAACTGAGAGCACAAATATACAATACTCCTCAGCTATATTGAGGTTTAAATTCAGGACGTTTTTTAGTATTGTTTATTGAATTCGTACAAAAATGTTCATATCTTTTGCCTGCATCAGGTGATACTCATTGGTCCAGAGAGGGGTGGGGCAATAAAGCCCACCAAACAGTGACATTCTTGCTTCACTGTGTCCAAGTGACTTTTTTTGTAACATTTTTTATGGTAGCTATTTCTTTGTAGAATTCCTATTTTCTAACCGGAATGACAGTGGCAACAACTAATAATTATGTTTTTCTAGAGCTAGTTCCTGGAATTAGCACAAGATAAAGTGGCATGTATAAACTGAAGTTAAATTTCATCCCAAGCAGAGCTTGAATTCATTTAATAGTTATGATTTGGTTAGAATTATGACACTTTTTATTTAGGCCAATATAAATACATTTCCTGTTTTCCTACAACTGTGGTGGGTTTTTGGGGGGGGGTGGTAGTGGTGGTGAAAGGAACAGTGTCTCTGTTTTCTTTATTCTTACTTATCAACCCATTCCAGCTTAGCTTCGACACTCATCACTCCTCTGAAGCAGCTCTCTCATGTATACTTTTCATCAGTGTGTTAACTCATCTGTCTATAGCTTTCAACGTAGTCGATCTTTCCCTGTTTCTTGTAGCATTCTCTTTCCTTGGTTTCCAGAATTCCACATTTTCTCGTCTCAAAGGAAGCTTCTATATGTCCAAAAGTATAAGTATGATTCTCTGAATCATCCTCTTCAGATCCTCTTCAGATACTCTCTACCTCATTGTTTGGCACCATTTATTCAGCAAACCAAAAACTTAGGCATCCTCCTTAACCCCTCCTCTTCCTTGTGCTTTATATATATACAGTCCATTACCAAGTCATGACAGTTTTTTACCTTCTCAATATTTCTTAAATCAATCCAAAATTTTCCTTCTCCATCACTAGCATAAAATCTAGGCTATTATCATCTTTTGTTTAGACCATTACAGAAACCTCCTTACTAGTTTTTCCAAGTTTACTCCTTCCCTTCTCTAATCTGTTTTCACACGTGCCCCAGTAATAGTGGTATTTTCCAAATGCAGACCTTACAATGCACTGCACACCACCATGTAGCCTTGTAGTGGCTTTCCATTATGATTAAGGCAAACTCAAATCATTAACATGGCCAACATCATCCCATTCGGGATTGCCACAACCTGTATTTTTAGCTTCATCGCACATTAGGCTGCCTTTTGTTCTCAGGGTTACTGTCATTCTTGTCCCCTTCAATTGTTCTGCTTATCTTAAAATAAAAAAGCATTGCTTAGCCTATTTTCCATGCACAGAATACTCTCTACCTCAACCTTCATTTGTTAAAATCCTACTTACTCTTTTTAAAAAAGATTTTATTTATTTATTTTAGAGAGGGGGGAAGGGAGAAAGAGGGAGAGAAATGTCAGTGTGTGGTTGCCTATTGTGCATCCCCTGGTCTGCAGACTGGAGACCTGTTCTGCATCCTGGGCATGTGTCCTGATTGGGAATTGAACTGGCAATCCTTTGGTTCACAGGCCGGCACTCAATCCTCTGAACCACACCAGCCAGGGCATATTTACTCTTCTTATTACAGGTTGAGTTCTCCAGGAAGCAGACTCTGAGATGGAGGTTAGTAAGCAGGATATTTATTAGGGAGTGTTTTTGAGACCAACAACTGTGAAAGGGAGGGAAAGAAAACATAATTGGGCATAGGGAGAAGTTGAGAAGTGGCGGTCCAATGAAAGCCTCAGTGGATCTTGTGGAGATAGATCTCTGAAGCTACAATGGTCCTTGAGAAATATTTTACATATTTTCCCAATAAAGTCCTATGAGGTCTGTCCATAAAGTATCCAGCCATGTAATATGAAAAATAGAGACATTTACTGAAGAAGATACAAGGTTTAAGAAACATTGTACATAGGACAATGAAGCCTCAGTCCTCATCAAAGTAGGCACCTCACACAGTTTGGCCAATTGCTTTCAGCTGCCTCTTCATACTTTCCTGAATCTCATGGTCAGTCTGAAATCTCTTCCCTTTCAAAGGTGATTTTAGTGTTGGAAAAAGGCAGGGGTCGTAGGGTGCCAAGTCTGGACTGTAGAGGGACTGAGTCACCTGTATGATTTGATGTTTTGTCAAAAAACTCTGCACAAGACATGATGCATGAGCAGATGCATTGTTCTGATGAAGCTGCCAATCGCCAGTTACCCATAGCTATGACCTCTGAATTACCCAAATAGTTACCATGGAGAAATATGCAAGTTTAATGCAAAATTTGATGCAGATTCATTCCTCTACTTGCTCAGTCATCTTGAATGCCACAGCCACACAGTAAACATGCTCACTCAATGGCTTCTACCACCCCCCCCCAACTAGTACAGTCATTATTCACACATGTGCATTTTAGTCCACTCTTTTTGGCTGCCAGGTTACATCGATGTTGTGCAATCCATTTTCATTATATTAACAATGACAGACCTTGTATAGATCTGGGATCCAATCTAGGATGCAATATTGCATTTAATTGTCGTGTCTGGTTGTTTTTCGTTTACCCTGAGCCGTCCAGGTCTCTCTTTTTTTTCACGATGTTGACATAATTGCAGAGGACAGGGCAGTTATTTGCAGAATGTTCACCAGTTTGGGTTTGTCTGATGTTTCTTCATTGTCAAAATTTAGGATATGCATTTTTGGCAGGAATATCACAGAAGTGAATCTCTGTTCCTTTCAGTGCGTCACATCAGAAGGCACATGGTGCTGATTTGTTTCATTACTGGTGAAGTTAACTGTTATCATTTGGTAAGACAATGTTTACCAGATTTTGTAATCGAATATTAATGAATAAGATTTTATCTAGAGATACTTTGAGATTAGTAAATAAAGTTTTTAAAATAAGTTTCCAAATGGTAATCACCCCTTTTACATGTATTAGTTGACCTTTTACTGTCAGGTAAAACTTCCCTGTCTCTTGATTTATTTACCTACTTATTTGTATCAGTACGAGCTGATATGTTTCTATTTTATTCAGTGGATTGTAATCAATTGCTGTCATTATTCTGAGGCCCCAAATTCTCCCAGATTTAGCTAATTGGAGCAACATGGCGGGCTCCTGTGTCATTTTGACATATCTTTATCATTCTTTGAGAATTTCCATATTTTTGGTGCAAGATGTTCCAGATTCATTACATATTTTTCTCTGGAATTAGCCGTTTCTCCAAGGAGCTGCTGTGTACCAGGTGCGGGATGTTGAGTATGCTCGTTGTTGCTGGTGTTCTCACTGCTTCTTTGACTGAGTTAGGAATCATGTCTGCACACAAACACATCGAAGTGTGTATGCATATGTATGTATATTAGATACATAGATACATCTTTCTATTTCATTTATCTGTCAGAAACTAGGAGTTCATGTTGATACTCCCAATTATATTCCATCCTTACATGTTTTATCCTAGCCTTTCTCCTTTCTATATTTTTACCTCTCTTCTCCGATAGTGAGACACCTGGCTCCCATTATCCTCAATGTATTGACTTATTTGTTTAGTCTTGTATATATTCAGTCTTCTGACCACGTGGGCAATCCTTTTCTTGTCAGCACCGCCAAATCATACTGGCCTGTGCTGGCTGAGCCTTCTCCTGAAGCCCAGTTATTAATTTTTAAAGATCTAGCTTTGACTCATTTGTACCCAGTGACAAGTATGGAGATGAAACATGTTCTCTCAATTTAGCTCTCAGCGCAGTTGGGAGGAGCAAGAAAAGGAACTACCTTTTTGGGGAGGCTACCACGTACCAGGAATTCTCTTGTTTTGTTTAATTTTTAGAAAACCCTTTCAAGGTTGGCATTATTTTCCGTTACAGAGTTTAACCCCCAAAGGGTTATATTATCTATTATATAACTAGTAAGGCAAGATTACCTTCTATTTGGGCAAAGTGCACTTCAGTGTGACTTTTTTTTGTGACTTTCTTCCTGATTACATAAGTAACAATTGATTCCAATGATGTAAGTGAACCAGATGGGAGGGCCCGTTTCTTAAGCCACCTCAGGAATCTGGATCAGAGAGTATGGTGGACATTGTCATGGTCATGGGTGGTAGTTGAGGGCTGGCTTCCTTCCTTCCAGTGAATGTTTATCAAGTGCTTACCCTGTGCCAGGTCCAGTTCTAGATACTTGTGTTTCCCAGAAGCAAACTCTGAAATAAGGATTTGTGTGAAAGTGATTTATTAGTAAATGTTCCCATGAAAAACTGGTAAGAGAGTGGAAAAATGGGACAGGAAAGAAAGACAAGCAAGGGTGTGGCATGGTGTCTTAGTCCATCTGAGCTGCTATAAAAAACTCCCATAAACTGGTGGCTTACAAACAACACACATTTATTTCTCACAGCTCTAGAGGATGGGAAGTCTAAGATCAAGGTTCTGGCAGATTTGGTGTCTGGTGAAGACCTGCTTTCTGGTTCTTAGATGGCACCTTTTTTGCTGTCTTCACATGGCAGAACAGGAAGCTAGCTTTCTGGGGTCTTCGTTTATAAGGGCACTAATCCCAATCATCTGCATGATCTAGTAATCACCCTAATGCCTGTCACTTAATACCACCACTTTGGAGGGTGGAATCTCAACACATGAATCTTGGAGGGGGCACAAACACTTAGAACATGGCATAAGGGAATTTGGATATTTTGGGAGCAGTTCTCTGACAAAGAGAAGAAGGTGCTGGCTGTTAGGAGTGCTCCTAGCATGGGTAAAAATAGGAAATGTGTCCAAGGGGATTTGGGCAAAGGACTTATTGACAGTGTCACTACAAGGCTGCATATATTTTGGTCATTTCCCACATTATATTTTCTACCTTCTCAAGGCTGAAACCAGAAAGCTCACATTCTCTTGTAGCTAGACTTCTGATGTATGACCTGGGTTTCACCAATCAGATATACCGAGGTGTGACTTCAGCTAAGGAGACAGCAAGTGGGGACACTGATTTTCTAGAGTGAAGGAGGCATCTAGGACTTTGGAAATAGCAGTGGCTGAGCTTCTGGTGTCCATTCCTAAGCATCACTAGTTCCAAGTGGTGATGGCAACTGTTTTTGGCAGAGTGGCCTCCCTCCATTGTGAGTTTGGGCCTTGCTTCTGACTATCTAGCTTCAGAGTGGGATGCTCTGTCCTCCAAGAGATTCTGTGAATTACCCAATTTCCCTTAATAAATTTCTGCATGAAATAGAATGAAGATCATTTGTAATTAAGAACACTGAATGGTACTGGTGAAATGGTACAAAACCTTGAATAACAGTAAGTGGCTCATAGATTTTGTAAACGTGTTTTATTTCAGTCTAAGGAGCAGTACAATGCTCATAAAAATCATTTAACATGTTGCACTGTAATGGAGAAAGTACTCCAGACTCACCATGTTACAGAACAGAAAGTTCATCCACCTAGAGTTAGCAAAGCCAAACTCTAGACACCAAGGACTGCAGTGAAGAAATATTGGCCATTTTATTATGAATAGCGCTACCCAGGAGAATGGGAAGCTGATTCTCAAAAGCTGGAGCTCTCTGATGGCAGGTAGGTTGCACATTATACAGAGCAAAGTCACTGGACACCATGGGTAGGGGTTTGGGGTCATGCTGAGAGGTGATTGGTTGGAGGAGAGGTAAAGGTAATGAATAATTTCTTCAGGTCTTGAGGACAGCTCTGAGGTCCTTTCTTACGTCCCTTTGTCTGGTTTCATAGGAAAGTAGCCCAAGGTCATCCTACTTTAAGGCTCAGGTGGAACATAACTTAGGTCAAGATGTTATTTTTAGCCTGCAGAGGTCTGGATAGAATGACCATTAATTAGTTCAGGGCTACTGTCTTCTGCTGCCTTGGTGGTTGCTGATTATCCAGGGAAAGGCCAGGTCTCTATGTAATGCCTCCCTCTATAACAAAGGTCGGGCAGGTTTGTTAGCAGCCTCTTTAAAAGATTGGAGTCTCCTAAACTCAATTGCATGCTTAGCTTCTATTGTACTTGGGCTGCCATCATCATGGGATGCATGATTGGGAATGGGGGAAAGGAGGTGAAGTAACACAAACCTGAGGGCATGCTGCCCAATGAGAGACAAAGTCCTTTGTCTCTGAGCCAGGTGTCTTGGGCCTTCTGTCAGCTTCCAGGAAACTGTGGCAGGCTAATTGTGAGCTCACAAGCAGGGGAAAATCTTCATCTCTTCACAGTTCTTGACACATCTACCCACAAAAGTTAATGTCACCTATTTAATTATATGTCTGATAAAATTCATGATAGACCGTGGTTAAGGGTGTGAGGAAACAGGGATTCTTGTATTGTTGGTAGAATGATAAATTCATACTGCCTCTTTTAAGGGCAACTTGGCAATAGCTATTAAAATTTAACATGTATATGGAGGACTTCCGCCAAGATGGAGGCGTAGGTGGGAACACTTTGCCTCCTCCCACAACCAAATCTAAAAACAACTAAGTTTTAACAATAATAACCACACAGAAAATCGAACATGGAGTCCAAAAATAATGAACCGCTCACCTATACTGGTGAGAGGGGCAAAGCCGGCAGCGGAGCGGACGGGCAAAAAAGATCCCCCGACCCGGGCAGTCCACAAGCAGCCAAGGGCGTGGATCCCAGGTGTGGGCTAGCTACAGGCGGACACAAGGAAGAGGTGCAGCTGGCTGTCTGTGGTCAGTCACACATTTGCACGCAGATAAACCAGTGAAGAGGCGAGCATTGAGACAGATCTCGCAGGCCCTGGTGGCCGATGCAGGGCAGGGCAGCGGGCTCGCACATTTGCACTCAGATAAACAGACAGGGGTGAGCGGTGAGGCGAACTGGGGAAGCGGAGAGGACTGCCATGGCTCCCTCTCTGACCCCACCCCCACATACAGCATCACAAACCAGCGACCTCGGTGGCCCCGCCCTGGTGAACACCTAAGGCGCTGTTCCTCATAAGTAACAGGCACAGACAGATCAAAACATGGCTCAAGAACAACTCAGAGCCCCAGAGCCGATAAACCTAAGCAACCAGGAAATAGCCAAACTTTCCGATGCACAGTTCAAAACACTGGTGATGAGGATGCTCACAGAACTGGTTGATTTTAGTCACAAATTAGAGGAACATATGAAGGCTAAATTAATTGAAATGAAGGGAAATGCACAGGAAAACAATAGTAATGGAAAGGAAACTGAGACTCAAATCAAGGGAGCAGACCAGAAGAAAGGAAAAAATGACCAAACAGAAAAATATGAAGAAACAAGAATTCAAAAAATGAGGAGAGGCTAAGGAACCTCCAGGACATCTTTAAATGCTCCAACATCCAAATTATAGGGGTACCAGAAGGGGAAGAGGAACAGTTATGAGTGGAAACCTTATTCGAACAAATAATAAAAGAGAATTTCCCCAATCTGGCAAAGAAAATAGACTTCCAGGAAATCCAGGAAGCTCAGAGAGTACCAAAGAAGTTGGACCCAAGAAGGAACACACCAAGGCACATCATCATTATTAGCCAAGGTTAAAATGAAGGAAAGAATCCTAGAAGCAGCAAGAGCTAAGGGGACAGTCACCTACAAAGGAGTTCCCATCAGACTGTCAGTGGATTTCTCAAAAGAGACCTTACAGGCAAGAAGGGGCTGGAAAGAAGTATGCCAAGTCATGAAAACCAAAACCTACAACCAAGATTGCTCTATCCAGCAAAGTTTTCATTTAGAATGGAAGGACAGATAAAGTGCTTCTCAGATAAGATGAAATTCAAGGAGTTCATCATCACCAAGCCCTTATTATATGAAATGTTAAAGGGACTTATCTAAGAAAAAGAAGATAAGAAAGATGAACAGTGAAAGGACAGCAAACTCACAGTTAGTAACAACCACACCTAAAACAAAAGCAAACTAAGAGGACAGCTAGATCAGGAGCAGAACCATAGAAATGAAGATCACATGGAGGGTTAGCAACAGGGGAGTGGGAGAAGGAGAAGGGGGAGAAGGTACAGAAAATAAGTAGCATAGACAGTAGGTAGGAAATAGGGGGGAGGGTAAGAATATCAGGGGAAATATAGAATCTAAAGAACTTGAGACACGTGTTCATGAACTAAAGGGGGGGAATGGTGGGGGAGGGGTGTGCAGGGTGGAGGGGAATGGGGGGAATAGAACAAATGTAATGGCATAATCAATAAAAAATTTTTCTAAAAATCTTAAAAAATAAAATAAAATAAAATAAAATTTAACATGTATATGATCTAGGAATTTAACCTGTACATTGCACAGCTGTGCAAAGACATAATTATAGGGATATTAAGTATTGCAAAAATTGTTAGCAAAAACTGTAATATGTGCTAATAATAATAAAAACATTTAGCTTTTATAAGGTCTAAAGCACTCTTTTAAGCAACTTTAAAAATTTTTTATTTTATTTTAATTGTTGTTCAAGTACAGTTTTCTGCATTTTACCCCCATTCCAACCCACCCCACTAGCCCTCCCCACCTTCCTCCTGTTTCCACCCTGATTTGTTTTTGCCCATGTGTCCTATATACTTGTTCTTTTTAAGAAAGTTTTAAAAATATATATTTTATTGATTATGCCATTACAGTTGTTCTATTTCCCCCCTTCATTCCCCTCCCCTCTGCAAACCCCTCCCCCCTTTAGTTTATGACCACATGTCTCAAGTTCTTTAGAGTCTATATTTCCCATACTATTGCCCTCCCCCCTATCTATTTTCTACCTACCATCTATGCTACTTATTTTCTGTACCTTCTCCCCCCTTCTCCTCCTCCCACTCCCTGTTGCTAACCCTACATGTGATCTTCATTTCTATGGTTCTGCTCCTGATCTAGCTGTCCTCTTAGTTTGCTTTTGTTTTAGGTGTGGTTGTTACTAACTGTGAGTTTGTTGTCCTTTCACTGTTCATGTTTCTTTAACTTCTTTTTCTTAGATAAGTCCCTTTAACATTTCATATAATAAGGGCTTGGTGATGATGAACTCCTTGAATTTGATCTTATCTGAGAAGCACTTTATCTGTCCTTCCATTCTAAATGAAAACTTTGCTGGATAGAGCAATCTTGGTTGTAGGTTTTGGTTTTCATGACTTGGCATACTTCTTTCCAGCCCCTTCTTGCCTGTAAGGTCTCTTTTGAGAAATCCACTGACAGTCTAATGGGAACTCCTTTGTAGGTGACTGTTCCCTTATCTCTTGCTGCTTCTAGGATTCTCTCCTTCATTTTCATCTTGGCTAATATAATGATGATGTGCCTTGGTGTGTTCCTTCTTGGGTCCAACTTCTTTGGTACTCTCTGAGCTTCCTGGATTTCCTGGAAGTCTATTTCCTTTCCCAGATTGGGGAAGTTCTCTATTATTTGTTTAGATAAGTTTTCCACTTGATGCTGTTCCTCTTTCCCTTCTGGTACCCCTATAATTTGGATGTTGGAGCGTTTAAAGATGTCCTGGAGGTTCCTAAGCCTCTCCTCATTGTTTTGAATTCTTGTTTCTTCATATTTTTCTGTTTGGTCATTTTTTCCTTTCTTCTGGTCTGCTCCCTTGATTTGAGTCTCAGTTTCCTTTCCATTACTATTGTTTTCCTATGCATTTCCCTTCATTTCAATTAATTTAGCTTTCATATGTTCCTCTAATTTGTGACTAAAATCAACCAGTTCTGTGAGCATCCTGATCACCAGTGTTTTGAACTGTGCATCGGAAAGTTTGGCTATTTCCTGGTTGCTTAGGTTTATCGGCTCTGGGGCTCTGAGTTGTTCTTGAGCCATGTTTTGATCTGTCTGTGCCTGTTACTTATGAGGAGCAGCACCTTAGGTGTTCACCAGGGCAGGGCCACCCAGGCTGCTGGTTTGTGACTCTGCATGTGGGGGTGGGGTCACAGGGGGGCAATAGTGATCCCCTCTGCTGCTTCCCGAAGCTGGGGCCTGTGCAGTCTGTCTCACTGCTCGTTCCTTTGCTGGTTTATCTGCGTGGAAATGTGCAACCGCAGTCAGCCTGCTGCCTTGCGCCCTCACTGGTTCCACCCATTGCTAAACCCACACGTGGAATCCGCCTACAGCTGCCTGGGTTGGGGGATCTCTCCTGCCTGACTGGCTCCGCTGCTGGCTCCACCCCTCTTACCAGTCTGGCTGAGTCCGAACCCGTTGTAGTCGGACTTCCATATAGTTCAATTTTCTGTAATTTGGCTGCATTTTTTGTTACTAAAACTTTGTCGTCTTTAAACTTGGTTGTGCGAGAAGGCACAGTGTTTCCACCAAGGCCTCCATCTTGGTGGAAGTCTTTAAGCAAGTTTGAATGTAACAATTTAATCCTTACAACAACTCTATGAGTTAGTACTATTATCCTTTCTTTATTGGTAAGGAAACTGAGGCACAGAAAGTTTAAGTAACTTGCCTAGTTTTACATGGCTGGTGACATTATTCCTGATAAATATCGATGGTATATTTATCCAATGAAATACTGTGCAGTTAAATGAGGTAGTTCTACGTGTAGTTAATGAAACGCAAGAGGCTGAATAATGTGTTGTTTTACACTTCCTTTTGTGCAAAAAGAAAATAAGGATTTATTGATTTATGTGTATACAGAGAACCTGTCTGAAAGGATAAAAGGAAAGAAGCAACAGTGAAAGAAAGTCAAAGATGAAGGAGGTTTGATTTTCACTGTACATGTTTCTATAGCATTTATACTTTTTTTTTCTACATTTAGGTATTTAAAAAAACTGTGTGTACTCTGGTTTCTCCCTACACGGTGAACACTCTGAAAGTGTAGGTATGCCTCATTTGCACCTCCACCCTTTCCTCCAACCCTTTCCCAAACTGACCATCATGGTACCCTGCACACAGCAGAAGCAACAAACACTTATTGAATGGATCCATAGAAGAAAAAATACCCCAAACCCATCACACAATAGACTAAGCTAATACAAAAGAAAGACTAATGAACCATAAGCTTACACAGTTTTCTTTCTCAGGACGTGAGGTGTTCCCAGTTCAGCCATGACTGAGACCGTGACCATGCACAATACTCCAGATAAGATCAACTTCAAACATTTCAACCCACTGTGTTTGTCCTCATCAATAGAGAACCTGTAGTTATCATTTTTAGAACTTTTGCACTTTCAGGTTATGGTACCCAAAAATGTTACATTCTATTTCCTGAAACTGTATAAGAGGCAATGGCAACCTGAATGGCATTACCTGCTTTAAAGGAAAGTCAGTGATGGCCTAAGGACCCTGAGCCTAAAATAACTACCCATTCCCCCAGGCAAGCTGCCTTGTCTAGTCACAATCACCCCGTTGCATCTCTGTCACTCATTCCAGTCCACTTAACAGACGTTTGTTAAGTGCCACCTGTTTGTGTGGCCCTCTGATGAATACGGCCGTTAGGAAAGGAAGACAAGGTATTTTTGAAACCACTAGAGGACGATATAATACAACACAATCCACTGTGAATTTGGGCAGAGTGTGAAGCCAAAGCCAGAAAAAGAGAAGGCAGAGCGCTGCAACCTGGGATGGCTGCAGAGGGAAGGAGCGGACTTGTAGCCTTTTCTTCTGGGGTTCCTCAGTCAAGGAAAAGTAGTGCATACTATTCATCACAGAACCCCTTCACAGGCTGGTTATATGTGACTGTTTCTAAAGCCACTATATACAAGGTCTGGCAGAAGTAAGGCCTGGTTGAGTGTGGTTGGTAGGGTAATAATTTATAGTCTTAATTTGAACATTTCACCTAAAATGTCATATGGTGTGCTTGAATGTGATATTGTTATGTTACAGAATTACATGCTTAGTATTTTGTAATAAAAAATGGTGTCATTTGTGCTGGACCCTGTATTTGGCTTTTTCCCATCTCTTGCAGATCTGCTGAATATCTCCTCCTTTTCAGATAAACTCAACTTTACTTCTTTGCATGCAGTTGGATTTTGAAAGCACAGAGCCTAGTGTGCTTCATCATAATATTCTTCTGGTTTACTCAGAAATTCTGAGTAGTTCATAGCTAATTCTTTTATATTAATTTTTTTTATACGCTTTTCTTGGGTATGCACTTCTCACTCTTCTGGTTCCACCACAATATGATTTGAGTGGAGAATTTTGAGAATTTCTGTAGTTTTCTTTTACTGTGTCTTTATATTCAAAAGAGAACCAAAACATATTACTTGATTTTTTACAAAGTACTAAAATCATTTAGTTGAGTGCTTTATTATTACAAGTTAAAATCACCTGGTTTTTGTATCTCCAGGGCTTAGTACATTGAAGTCTTGGCACCTGGTAGGCTCTCCAGCGCATGCTCTTGAACCTCACTTCAGAAAAGGATAGAGAGGGAAAGTATCAGAGTATTGCTTGCCCGCTCACAGCCCATATTAAAAGTTTTGTGCCCAGGGCCTCTTGTTGAGGGGAATGGAACTTGAAAGTTCCTTACTCATAGATGCTGCATTCTAAATCATATAACTTATTATCTTATCTAAGGACCATCAACCTAGAGCTAAAGCAGTTGTTTTCAAAATGTGATCTCAAAGTCAAAAGCTTCAGAATCACCTGGAGATTTGTCAAGAATGCAATTTATTGGGCCCTACTAGAGCTATACTGAACCATGAATTGCTTAGTAAAGCCAATTAAACCTTTATATTTACTCAGTTGATATTTTGCTTTTTAAATATATATATTTTGTTGATTATGCTATTACAGTTGTCCCACTTTCACCCTTCATCCCCCTCTACTCTCCACACCTCCTACCACCCACATTCCCCCTTTAGTTCATGTCCATTTGTCTTAAGTTCTTTAGCTTTTACATTTCCCATACTATTCTTGCCCTCCCCGTCTATTTTCTGCCTACCATCTATGCTACTTATTCTCTGTACCTCTTCCCCCCTCTCTCCTTCTCCCACTCCCCTGTTGCTACCCCTCCATATGATCTCCATTTCTCTGGTTCCGTTCCTGTTCTAGTTGTTTCCTTAATGTGTTTTTATTTTAGGTGTGGTTGTTAATAATGGTGAGTTTGCTGTCATTTTACTATACATGCTTTTTATCTTCTTTTTCTTAGATAAGTCCCTTTAACATTTCATATAATAAGAGCTTGGTGATGATGAACTCCTTGAACTTGATCTTATCTGAGAAGCACTTTATCTGTCCTTCCATTCTAAATGAAAGCTTTGCTGGATAGAGCAATCTTGGATGTAGATCCTTGTTTTTCCTGACTTGGAATACTTCTTTCCAGTCCCTTCTTGCCTGTAAGGTCTCTTTCGAGAAATCAGCTGACAGTCTGATAGAAATTTCTTTGTAGGTGACTGTCTCCTTATCTCTTGCTGCTTCTAGGATTCTCTCCTTCATTTTCATCTTGGCTAATGTAATTATGATGTGCCTTGGTGTGTTCCTTCTTGGGTCCAAATTCTTTGGGACTCTCTGAGCTTCCTGGATTTCCTGGAAGTCTATTTCCTTTGCCAGGTGGGAGAAGTTAACTTTTATTATTTATTCAGATAAGTTTTCCACTTGTTGCTGTTCCTCTTCCCCTTCTGGTACCCCTATAATTTGAATGTTGGAACTTTTAAAGATGTCCTGGAGGTTCCTAAGCCTCTCCTCATTTTTTGAATTCTTGTTTCTTCATTCTGTTCTGGTTGATTGTTTCTTTCTTTCTTCTGGTCCACTCCCTTGATTTGAGTCTCAGTTTCCTTCCCATCATTATTGGTTCCCTGTGCATGTCCCTTCATTTCACTTAGTGTTGCCTTCATTTGTTCCTCTAATTTGTGACTAAAATCAACCAGTTCTTTGAGCATCCTGGTCACCAGTATTTTGAACTGTGCATCTGATAGGTTGGCTATCTCTTGGTTGCTTAGAGGTATTGGCTCTGGGGCTTTGAGCTGTTCTTCTTCTTCAGCCATAATGTTTTGGTTTGTTCACGCCTGTTAGGTATGAGGTGGGGAGCCTTAGATGTTCACTAGGGCAGGGTGACCCAGTTGCTGGGTTGTGACGCTGTATGTGGGGGTGGGGTCCGAGAGGGAACAGTGGCGCTTTGCTCCGCTCTTTGTTGCATCTCAGTCCCTTCTGCCACTTCCCCCAAGCAAATGGCTTTTCTGGTGCTGATTCCTGTGTGGGTGGGCTTGTGTGCATTCTAGGACACTGTGGGTCTCTCCAACAAACTCTCTTGTGAGGCTGGGAGTCTCTCCCTGTGCCTCAACCCCCTCAGGTATTTTCAATCAGTGTTTTGAGGCTTTATTTCCCCAAGATGGGACCCTGGGTTGCATGATCTGTCTCACTCCCCAGTTTTCTGTGCATGAATGTGGGACCACTGCCTGGTCAGCCAGCCATGTTTCACACAGTGCCCTGCCTCTCAGTCACCGTCTTGCTGGTTCTACCTGTTGTCACCCCACACTCGGGGTCTGCCAGCCGCCGCCTGGATGCCCAGGGCCTGCCAGGTGCTGTCTTGCGTACCCGATGTCACTATTTCTTGTGTCACTACCCCTTTCCAATTGGCTGCCCGACTTCGCCCCACCTACCAGTCTGGATGAAGGTGTCTATTTTAACTCCTTGGTTGTTGGACTTCCATACATTTCAATTTTCTCTCAGTTTTGGTTGTTATTTTGTTTCTAAATTGTTGTTGTCCTTATTTTGGTTGTTTGAGGAGGCACAGTGTGTCTACATCTCCATCTTGGCCAGAAGTCTTGATTTTTTGCTCTTTAACAGCGTATAATGGACCAAGTTAGGACATGTACTTGGAATCGGGCATAAGCATGCCATTACTATTGAAAATCTAGTCACTAGAAGAATAAGTGTGGGTTTTTTCCCCCTACTCAACTCACAATTTTTTGTCAACTAGACTAAACTCAACATAAAAAGAGGCACCCAAGTTTTGGGGTGGACTAATAGCATTAGAAAAAAAATCAGTGTGTTGAAAGAGGGAAGTTATGCAAAAAGTGGGTGGATTTGACAGTTTTATAGATTCCTAATGTTAGAAAGTTTCCTGGAATCGGGACCTGAATGTAGAAGCAGAATTATCTGAATCTATGGAGTTGATGTAGGTGTTCCTTGGAGAGTGGCAAAATTTGTCAGGAAGAGCTAGATAGTAAGTAATAGCTTTTAAAAAGCAAAATATAAATCTCCTTTAGCTGTTGGGAAGGGAGGAAACTAGACAATCATATTTGAGATACTAGCCTAAAGTTGTGCAGGAAAAAAAGTTGTTTTGTCCTTATTTTATTATTATTATTATTTAACTCAAGGAAGATAAAGCCCCATGCTTCATAGGCCTTGAGGTAAAGTGTGTGCATAATGAGGCAGGACACCTGGGATGTGAAGAAGCAGTTGCTTTGGCAAATGACTTATTTTGCTGTCCAAGAATGACATACACTGAAGGGTCACAACTGAGATATGAATAAGGCAGGAGGCCAGAGCTGAAAAGGATGACAAATTCATGCATACAAAGGCTCATGTGTCATTATAACTACTGTACCTAGATGTTCTGAGTCGATGGGTTCAGGTTTCTTATTTTAATAATTCAGAAACAGTCTCATTATTATGTGTTACCATAGACACTCAAGTATAGCCCAGGAAAATCAGGCAGGAATAGCCCTTTGCAGAGGCTCGTCTTGTACCACAGCGCCACCTATAGGAAGCCTGTAGGAACTACGTGTAGAAGTTAACCAAATTTTTTTGGAGTCAGGTGATTAGAATCTTAGGATTTCAGAGATGGTGGGACTTTAAAAGTCATTGAGCCTAGTTTCTACTCAAAGCTTGAACTTCTCTTATAACATTTGATTAGCATTTGTCTAACTTCTGTTGAACTTCTTCAGTGAATGGAAACACTCTCACTTTGCCATTCATTTTATTAATATTTTCACAGATTTCAGATTTTCACTTCATGCTTCACTGCTCCCTTCTGCAGAATCTGGGCCTCCTAATCTCAGGCCTTTCCAGAATGCTTCCAGGTAAACTGGTTTCATTCTCATTGGCATCCCTCTTTGCAGGCACTTTGGGGGTGGGTTCTGCTAATCAGTCATTGTTTACTTTCCATCTTTCGAATTATTGCTCACATTTCATAACTACACATTCTCCTTGTTCTTGTAGACTTACACTTTTATATAAAGAAAAACTTATCTACTGTCACTTCGGTAGATTTTGGAAGAGAGGTAATAAGTGTAGGGTTTTACATTTATTCCAATTAAGATTTTTGTTATGGCCTTTGGATCTTCACTCTGCCCCTCAATATATTGACTGCCTTTCCTGGGATTAGAGAAATGGAAAAGCAAGCCAGCTGTACACTCAGATACTTACTCAATGAACGGGACAACTCTGAAGACAGAATCTCAGGGCATTAGAGACACTGGGCTGACACTGATTCATAATTAACATCTATCTTTGGGATCATGTGGACCACATTCCTCCATCTCGCTCACAATGCGAGGTCCTCTGTCAAATGCTGGGATCAAATGCTGAAGCAGAGTGTTGACAGCTTTCTCCGATTTACTGGTCTGGCAGAGTATGGATAAACAGGGAAGTGCTGTTAGTTCATTAAATCATGACTTGTTTTTTTCTGACTCCTAGGCATATTTAAGTGCTCTCTGTTACTCTCTTTTTGCTTAAAGTGATGTTTGAAAACCTGTCTGAGAATTGCTTGCCCATTCCCGCCCCAGTTTCTGACATTGTTTTTTGATAACAGCAGCTCTTTTTATTACCAAGTCCTTGCAGTAGTAGGCAGGGAGGGAGTTTGTCAGGAGCAGGAGGTCGGCAATGATATAGTGAACGCAGGGGCTCTCTTGTCATTTCTCCACCAGTTTGGATTTTTAGGTCTTTCATCTGCATGAGTGTTCCACTATTCTCTGTCCAATCATCTTTCTCCTGGGCAGAGATGGAAGATGGAAAGTAGGAGACAAAGTATTCCATGAACTATGTATCTGCCTCTGTTATCAGTCTTTCACTTCCTTATTCTTATTACTTCTATATAATTTCAAAAAGTTACCCTGAACATTTAAGTAAAAAGAACAAGTAGAGCACTTAGGTTTACAGAAAATTCTGAGTTATTTAACATTTCTGATTTTCATTAAGTGACTTTTTACTGGTTGTATTCTATGCCTTGTGCAGAGTTTCAAGTGGATCTCTCAGTTTAGCAACTCATGATTTAAACTCATATTCAGGAACAAAGAAAAATGCTTCAAAATTCCTCATAGCTTCATTAGGTTATCTGCCTCTCACACACTTGGAATAGAATCTGACATGATTTGGCTGGGAAAGGGTGTTGGATTTCTTCAGTGTGCCCCTTGACACCCATTCTCCACTGTGGGGGCGACTACTTTTGCGAGGTCCTCCCGGTTCCACAGACATACGTGAGTGAATAAATATGGCCGAGACAAGATGAGATCTGTTTGGGGATGGAGGAGTGGGCTGTGGCCAGTTTCTCTGGGGAGAAAGAGGCCAGCAGTGGCTAATTTCTCCGAGGAGAAAAAGGCCCCAAGTGCCCTCTTCCATAGCCTTTTATTGGGTTGTAATACACAGGAATACAGGGCAGCAAGGATCAAACAGTAGATAACATTACAAAGAGATCTGAGGGCTTCAGAGTCAGTGTCTGTCAGGAAGAGAGTTGCAGAAACTTTGGGAGACACACTCATTTCCTCTCGGACCCTTATCATATGAATGAAAGCACTCTTAGCAGAGCAGATTTCACAGGTTAATCAGCAAGTCTTTGTGATGCCAGATTTTTCCCAGGGCACACTCTGACCAGGCAAGGAGCTGCACCTCTCCCCATCAGGTATTCAGACTTAAGGGGATTAGAGCCAGGAAGCACTTCTCCCAGAGAACATGGGGACTTGGGCTATGTCAAGGGGGGGGGCAAGAGTCTATTGCTCTTTGTTGCAGCCCCCCCCCCCCCCCCCCCCGCCCAGTCCTTCCATGAAGGCCTCCCAGGTGATCGAGTCCGGCATAGGTTGCCCCCCCCCCCCCCCCGTGAGGGGTCTTACCTGTCATTGACTTCCGACCAAGCTCTGGGGGCAGGGAGCGGAACTGAGGCAGCGTTTGCTACCAGAGACAAGCTTTGTCTCCTGTGGCTGGCATTCCAAAGGTCGTCTCTCACCCTTAGCCACAAGGGGTAGAGATACAATTCCTAAAACTAGGCAGAGCGGTCTACTATACTCCACCTTTCTTTATATCATTCTTTGCCCTGTGAGGCTGTTGGCGTGGATTACATTGAAGACACCTATGTTCTCTGGCTTTCTTCAGGAGACAGGAGGGAGGGAGAGTGGAACATGGGGTAGAGGTATTTATTGGTTCTTTCCTAGGAGGTTGACACAGGCTGTTGCGTCTCTCACCAGGTCACTGCTCTTGCCTCGGTAGCCCACTCCATACTACACTTTCTTTGTAGGCTCTGTTCTGGACAGTTCTCCTTCCCCTAACCTTTGAGAGCAGTGATAGCCTCACTGCTGCTCTCTCTCATGGCCTCTCAGTATCCACGCACCCTTTGTAATCAGTCCTTCAAATTTGCCTAATTCGTGTGTACCATAGGTTTTCTGATTTTATTTTGACTGACATAGAAAGTTTAAAACAAGGCTGTGAGAAATTTCTTCTATTGTATCAGATTTTATTGGGTCCTATGATGAAATATTTTGGACAGGCTAGGAACTGGCCCTCTGTAGAGTTTTGGTTTTTGCATCACAATCAAAGATATAAAATATTTAATAAATTTTTTAGATCAGAAAATCAAGTGAGATTATTCTTTCATAAGAAACCCATTAATTAAATTTTACATTATATAACTGATTGCTGATATTTTTGTTTCCAAACTCTTGTGTAAAAAATAAAAAATCTGCTCAGTTACATATATATTTTCAAGAATATATATTTATATATGTATATCCCCAATATATAAGAGACTCCTACAAATCCATGTGAAACAAACCAAAACAAGTAGAAAATTGGGTAAAGTCACAGGGTTCAAATGCATATAAAAAGGTGCTCAACCTCGCTAGTAATTAAAAATTGCAACAAAAACAAGAAAGCACTTCATATGCATTAGAATGGCAAAAAATGAAAAAAGAAGTCATATAATATCCTGTGTGAAGTGGGTGTGAGGATACGTTGGTTTAACCACTTTGGAAAATAATTTAGTACTATTTGGTAAAGTTGAAGGCAAGTACACTATAGGGTCTGCCTCTCAATGAGAAAGTGCAATTCTCTAATTCACATTTGAAACCCCTCCCTCCTTTTTCTCTGCACCATATTCTCTTTCCTTTGTCCCTGCCCATCATTTTTGAAGATGTATTCCCCACCGTGCTCTCTGCATTTCTGGGGAGAGTCTGTGATTTGTTAAAACCTCTTACCTTGGACTGGCTGCCTTTGTGCTAAGACTGAAAGGGCAAAAATGGTTTATTCCAGCGTAAAACATTCTTTAAAGCCCTAGACATGAAGAGTCTTTGTGACATTCTTTTCAAAGCATCTGGGTGGTTGCTCCTGAGCACATGGAAATGAGGAAGGAAAGGAGAGGAAAGTCTTTCCCAGGCTGAGATGGTATTGTTGAGAGCTCTGCTCCTTATCACCTCAGCACACTCTCACCCAGTTGGCCTTTTCTGAAAATGGATTTCACAACATTTGCCACCTTGTAACTCTACGTGTGTGTGATTTCCTGTCGGTTTAACTTCTCTAAACTTTTGTTTAACAATAACTAGAAATTCTCAGAAACAGGAGGATAGTGCAAAACTGCTCTTCCTTGTCACCATACTGTCATCTCCCCGGAGTTCCTGAAACAATGCAACTGATGGCTCTTAGCAGAGGCCGAAAATCAGGATGGGGCAGGAGGCCCTTCTGTATTGCCCCTCTTGACCTAGATCCTTCCATTTCTTTGTCCTGTCAGCCCTCATGAGTCTATTATTTGATACTATTAGCCTGTCCTCCTGATGACATTTACTACTCCGCCCCCTCCCCAACAGTGCCTGTTCAATTCCCGGAGGTAGCTCCAAAAAAAAAAAAAATTGCTTGTTGACAACTGCTGGTGGGTTGACTGGACCAAGAAAATGTGGTGTCCTTGGAAGAAGGCATCCTTTTTCCACCTCTACTTTGGACTGGATTTCTGAGTACAAACATATATCTTATTTTCTTTTTGGACTTGGTGGTCCCTCTCTTGAGATGAAACAAAAAGGGGCCCTCACTGGCTTGCCAAGTTCATGATTTTGCCTGAAGTCTTATAAATGAAAACTTTGTGAATGAAATCATGCATTTAAAAGTTGAAAGGCTCTTTTTGTCTAACTTTTTGATTTTGCAGTTGAAGAAAGAGGCTCAGAGACATTAACAGATTTCCCCAATAACATTATTATTATTATCATACAATTAATATTAGTATTATTTAATATGAATTAGTATAGTAATACTACTAATATTAGTATTATCTCTGTTATTATGATTATTTTTAATCATCATCTGAGGATATGGTTATTGATTTTAGAGAGGAATGGAGAGAAAAAGAGAGAAAAACACTGATGTGAGAGAGAAACATCGATCGGTTGCTTCCCGAACATGCCCTGACTGGGGATCTGACCATAACCTAGGCACATGTCCTGATGGGGAATTGGACCTGCAGCCTTTTGGCATATGGGATGATGTTCTAACCAACTGAGCCACTTGGTTAGGGCAACAGTAATATTATTTTGTATAACATAACTCACAAAAGCACTTATTGACTCTGTTTTTCAGAAGAGGAAAGGGATGATCAGAAAGATGAGGAGAGTGGCCCAGGGCAGCATAGTGAGTTGGAAGCAGAGGCTGGACTTGAAGCCAGGTCTCCAAATTCCCATTATGTTGGCTTTTGATGGACACACTGCAGTCTCTGGCCATGGAAGGGGATTTTGGAATTAGCTAGGTCAGCCGCCTGGAACCATACTTTCTCTGTCTATACTTGCTGATCCAATGCACTACTAAAAAATCACATGCATTAAAAAGTTAAATGCTACTTACTTGTTTCTCATCAGTGAAGCACATGGTATAAAATTCAAGGGAGCAAAAAAGGGCATAGGGTGAAAAAAGTTGCCCTTATGTGCCTGTCTGATGGCCATCTAGTTCTCTTTCTTTAGATATGTACTATGATTAGATAAACAAACACATACATATACATATATGAATTCTTAACAAAAATGGAAACATACTTTCTCCATTCTGTACCTTGCATTAAAACAAATTTGGTGTATTTTGGATGTCAACCCTTATCAGTGCACGTAGAGGGGCTTCCCCCCTTTTAGTGACTACAATCATTCCATTGAATGGATATGTCACATTTTAGCCTGTTCTCTCTTTTTGTATATCACGTGGTTTCCATTATTAGGCTATTGCTGTGAAGAATACAGTGAACAGTGTAAGTTTTTGTATATATGTGCTAAAATACCTAGCAGGGGCTGGTGAACTATATAGCCTGTGGGCCAGATTCAACCTGCTATTTGTTTTTGTAAATAAAGTTTTATTAGAACACAGCTATACCCACTTGTTTACATAGTTTCTGTGGCTGTTTTTATGCTACAATAGCAGAGCTGAGTAGTTGCAACAGTGATATATGTCCTGGATACCTAAAACATTTACTGTCTGGCCCTTTGAAGAGAAATTGTGCTTGCCTCAGATCTACAGGACAGATTCCCATTTGGGAAGTTGCTGGGTCAAGGGTTTTGCATCTCGCACTTGATGGTTAGTGGCCCAGTTCTCTTTGTAGAGAGTATACTGGTTTATTCTTCCACTGGCAGCATTTTTCCACCCATGTTCTCCCCAACATAGTTCATTGAACCCTTTCATCTTCACCAGTCTGATAGAAAACAATATTTATCTTAATTTGTTTTGCATTTCTCTGATTTCGAGTGAAATTGAGCGTCTTTTTATGGTTGGGGGAAGGTGGAACCTATGAGGGAAAGACAAATGAATACGAAGTAAATTATTGGGTCCTAATTCTTATCCTCATACAGAACTTAACCTGGCTAAACGGATCTGCAGAGACCCTACTGCGCCCGCTTGGCAACCCCAGGTCTCTCCATCACTTCCTTCCTGGCTAGAAAATGGATTCTGAGCAGTACTTGCTTCTTGGCATTGATCTACAGGTCACGATTTGTCGTTGTGTACACTGTGAGCAACTTCTAGGTGAGAAAAGTGAGTTCTGGTTTCAGTTCTGAGGAGGTGGAACTTACTGCGGCAAATTCCTGCACACAGGAAGTCTCCTCAAAAGGTGCGGGGTCAGCCTCAAACACAGACACCTTGTGGGGTGAAACCACCTTTCAATTTGTGGGGGAGGACAGAGAGGAGCTGGCTTCTCTTCCCCTTGGGGTTTAGGCTGTGCTATTTTTGGAAGTACATACGTGTTTGTTGTTGGAAGTGGTGTGCAAGAGAGCAGGAGCTCCAGCTGTTTCCTTGAGAATCAAGACTCACATCGACTCCTCTCACCAGCAGGGAGGCAAACGGTGAGGCCCAGTAGTGAACTGAGGGTCCACATTTAGCATTTGCAGATCCTTGTTTTCCTCATGTTTAGAACGGAGGTCGGTTGTTGATCTGGTGTTAACAGACTCAGGCTGTGAGCAAGGAGGCAGCTTCATCTTTTGATAGTTTGTCAAATTTAAAGATAAATTGCTTTGAGATCTATAGCAAGGTATATATAGCAAGGTGCTAAAGTCTTGAAACTAATGAGGTTGAAGAAAACCTCTTCAGCAACTAACTAGATACTTAAAATGTGGTAAGGCAGTACTAATATTTAAATGGGTAAAAATTAGATTTTTAAGTTTTCCTACAGGAATTATTGGAAATGACTGCTCAATTAATGATGGTAAATACATTTCATGGAAGAGTATAGGCTGTTAAAAGAATCCAACAGCTCCATATGTCCAGCTCCATATGTCCAGATCCATTTTCTTGGATCTTTTCCAAGAAATCAGTAAATGGAAAAGTGAAGGTAAGGATGGTTAAGTGTCTTACATCAGTACTTCTGGAAGCTAAGATGGAGATGGGGATTCCTGTGCTTTTGGGAGAGAATGCTCCCAGGAGCAGGGGAGAGAGAGAAAAGCTAGCAAGGAGGTGTTCTCAGTGGATGTTTGCTTTAGTCTGATCCCACTGGAAGTTCTGGAGTGTGAATTGCACCACAGAGTCATTCATTATTTTGTACCCCTGTGTTGGCTGCGGTGTGCCACCTGATTGGGTAGTGGCGATAAGAATTCTCTGTAGGAGGGGGCTACTGTGACCAATTACTAGCCAGCACACCCAGCAGCCGGGCGGTGGGTGCACTGGCTGTGCAGGAGATCTGGGTAGAGCTCCAGTAGTACCTGCTGGAGAAGGCACACTTCCATTTGTGGGAAAATATAGACATGTACACGTATGTGCTTGGACACGCATGGGGACTATAAGAGCAGAGGCTCCTATGCTGGAGTCCATGGATCCCTGAAGGCTTCATGGACAGAACCGTATGTGAACATAATTAGTTCCCTTTGTAATTCTGTGTGTTTTATTTTACATATTTTCAAGCATTATTCTGAGAGGAGCATCATTGGCTTCATCAGGTAGCCAAGGGGTCCATGGTATACTCATAAAAATAAAGCAGTACAAGAAAGTGATGAGTGCTTGCCTGGGTGGGTGAGGGAGAGGTGGGTACTAGAGGGCCAGCCAGGTCAGGAGTGGGAGAGAGATTTCCTAGTCTTTGTATGTCCTTTTGTACCATTGGAATTTTCTCTATGTGCATGGACTGTGTATATATTTAATGTATATATTATATATAAGTATACATACATACACAATTTAAGGTATATATTAAAAGTTACTTATTACTCAAAAGAACCAGGGAAGAAAGAAAGAGGATGGATAGCTATGGGAGAAAGTACCCCTCAAATGAAACGGATTTTTCCTGGGTTTTCTTTTCACTCTCATTTCCCAGGTTGCTTTTTATACCATTTCTCTGATTACCTGTTTTTCTCTTCAAAAAGTCCCTTTTTATCTCCCTAACGTCTGCATTTGATTTTGAAGCTGTTTTTACCTTCTTGGATGGAAGCCTGCATAATTATCTTTTACTAATTTTTGCCCAACTCCTAATCAAAAGATAACTAAAGTGTAAAGTCATTTCTTAGCATATATGCATATACTTGCAAAATACATTACTTTAGTCTGCATGATATTTTTGTGGGTCAAAAGCATGCCTTTAAATGAAGAAAATATTTCTGTAATGAGAATAAATGTTGGGGATTTTTTCATGCTCAAGATTCTTTGAGCTTTTTCATCAGAACAGGATTAAGGCATCTGATGTCTCCTTATTCATAATACATTTCTAAAAAGTCAAGATTTACTAAATTCTACCTCTTGGGATTTAAAAATGAATGTACACTCTCTACCACTTTTGTTGCCAAGGGAGCTCACAGCTGCCCTGGAAAATCTTCCTGTGGAGCGATGTCAGCAAAGATAAATGAATGAGGAGAGTACATGCGGTTCTGTAATAACAGTGCAATTTGGCTAAAGGGTGACATCATCTTTTTGCTGTCATATCTGCCACCCTAAGTAGTAATGAGTTCAGCTTAGCTAGAGAATGAATTACAAGGAGGGCACACTGGCAAGGTGGGGTAAAATGTGAAAAATGGAAAATAAAATTTAGGAAGAGGGCAGTTTTGAATGTATAGAGTCCATAATATATATTTTCTTATGGAAGGTTTTGATTCAATTACCACATCATAATGTGCCACCTTTCTGGATTATGTGGGAAGATGCAAAGCTTCTTTCTTAATGGCTGGTTTGCTATATATACACGTGTACACCACCAGAGTACAAATAGGGATGTTGGAGTTGATTTTAGTCTTTAAAGGGCACATTTAAATGCTGGCAGATAAAATGCCTTTATCAGTTGAATCCACTCACTGTGATTCCACGTGCCTCACTGGTAGCACTTGCAGGAAGCTTTGGGGGGCTTTATTTGGTTACAAGAGAAGAATGTCACCATCCTCATGCTGATGAACTCTGGGTGCAGTTTGTTTCCTGGGGGGTCAGTATGTGACTCTGTTAGTTCTTGAGGGGCGGGATCAGTATAAAGTCATTGTTTTTGTTTGTTTTCTTTTTAAGTAATGGCTTTATCAAGATGGAATTTGCACATCAAAATATTGCTTCTATTAGCTAATTTTTTAAGCTGCAGCCAAAATGCCTAGCATCTTCCCATCTTCTAATGTTCACGGGCATCAGATGAATTTGTGCAAAGGCACTGATAATGGCTATGAGGGATAAGTATTGCAGATGGATGAAATCAAAGAATCAAATTTCAAAGCCAGATTAAAGAGGCATGAAAAGGAGGGAGAAGCAGAAATGAAGGAAAAAGAGAATTATAGAAGTAAAATAAGCAGTTGATTATTGAAAAGAAATCTTAATACTATTTTAATATAAAAACCGAAGAGCTGTCATTTTTGATATCCCACTTGGCTGTGTCTTTTATGAGCACTAAGTCTCAAGATCAAGAAACCAGGAAAAACTTAGATTTTAACTGATTGGTAGCAGTGAAAATTTACCACACATCAAAAATTTACAAGGCAATTTCAGTTCTAAAGCACGTTTGCATATTATCACAGGTAAAATGATGTTTTTGCAAACACCATTTTTAATATAAGATTTTATTTGCAGAAACTAATTTCCTGGCCTAGGGAACAAATGGTTCATTGAAACAGGACTTTGCTGCTCTGGTTTCAAGGAATTCTGTGATTTGCAAAATTCTGTGGAGTTGATGGGATTAGAAGTCCCTGAACACAGAACAGGCGTAACTGGTAATGAAAATGTTCTTCTGCCATAGTATTTTGTTCTTAAAAGTATTACTATGCCAGAAACTCACGCAAGAACAGAAAAGAAAAGGTAGAAGTATATATTTGAATAGGCTTTAGACTTTCCAGAATACTCAGATGCCACCTAAGTTTGTTTCCAACTTTTATCCTCCTTTTCCTGATTAAAAATCTGCTTCTAAGATGTGTTAAAATGGACAGAAGTTTCTACTCAGACAGGCTTAAATAATACAAATTCTCTCTCTCCTTTTCTCCTTCCTCTCTCCTCAGAACTGAAAAGTCCAAGACAGGAAGTAGTTTTCATTGTGCCCTGAAAGAGATGCTCATTTGATACCAGAGGGCCCAATTTCTCTTGACAGCTCCAAGTTCTGTTTTCTTAATATGTAGTTTACTTCTAAGACAGTGTTTCCCTGTGAAGTGGCAGTATTGTTGTTAACAACCGTAAGCTTCCATCTTCAACTCTAAATCCAGTAGAGAAAAAGAGAGTACCTCTTTCTTACAGGACCAGCAAAAGTCTAGATTGTGTCTCATTGAATCAGACTGGGTCATGTGTTCAACCTAGAACCAATCACGGTGGCCAGAAGGATGAGGTCCTCTGATTAGCCAGGCTGGAGGCAATGACTCCTGACGGAAAGCATGGAGAAGAGGCAGGGATGGCTTTCCACAGGTAAAGGGGGCATTTCCCTCCCCCAGTGTTACTGAGATATAACTGAAACATAACACTGTAGAAGTTAAAACTACCTGGTTTTGGGTCTTCAGGGCAGTCAGTTATATAACTCCAGGGAGACATTGTTCCCATTATTTTCTATGCGAATGGTGTCCCCTGGAGTTGTGCAACCTGGAGGACAGGCTGATTACATATTAATCTGATATTCACATTTTTTTTTTGGTAACTGTATTCTAAACTTTTTCAAGATAAGGGTTGTATTATGATAGTTTTTGTGTCTTTATGCACAATGTTTATCATGCTGATTTTCCTTTACTCAGAATTCAGAAGATGTATTTAATTGAATTACTGAAATAGCTTCCCTGGTGAGATTATTAAATTAACTTATACACAGTTATGGGAGCAGCTGGATACAGATTCCTTATCCATCATGGTGAGGGAGTGAGGGGGAGGATGGAGAATCTATTTTTATAAAGGTCCTCAGGTGATTCTCTTCAGCGCATTAAAAAATTTTGTCTCAAGGTTTCAGCATATAAATAATAGGAAGCAGGTTGATGGACATAAAACTCTTCAGTGTACCACAGACAGCCAAAGAAAAGACTTTGGTTAACTCATGTTTCAGTCATCTGTAGCTGAATAACAAATCTCTCCCAAACGATAATCATTTCTTATTTCTTATGATCATACGGGTTGCTTTGGCTAAGCCAGGTGGTTTCTCAGCTCCATGTTGTGTAACTTCAGTGACTCACAGCTGTGTTCAGCTGGGAGCTTGGCTGGGGCTGGAGCACTAAGAGAAGGCCTTTCTCCTTGTGACGTCTCATTGTCGGGTAGTCCAGCCCTGACTTCTTTATAGCAAGATGTCTGGCTTCAAGGGGGAGGAAGCAGAAGCTGCCCATTCTCTTAACTGGGCATGGAAGTCTCAGGATGTCACTGCTGCTACATATATTGGACAAGACAAGTGACAGGGCCAGCCTAGATTCCAGGTGGGGGAGCGGAGGAGGGGAAAGAGACTCCACCTCTCTGTGTAAAGAGAGTGCATAGGGAGTGGAGGGGGTGGTGGTGACCGTATCTGGGTGCCGTCTATCACAGATATTCATAGTTACATCAGGTACGCACACTAGGAAGCGGCCATAACTTTGGGTCATCTGAACTTAAGCCCTCAAACAACAGGTTCCATACAATGAAATGCTATTAAGCGAGAAAGAGGAATAAAATACCTATATATTCTAAAACATGGATGCTCCTCAAAAACATCATGCTAAATAAAAGAAGCCAGACACAAAAGATCATATATTATATAATTCCATTCATATCAAATGTCCAGAAAAGTCAGCTCTAAGAAGGCAGAAAGCATATCAGTGGTTTTCTGGGGCTGGTGGTAGGGATGGGGATTAATTGTGATGTGAGAAATCTCATTGGGGCGGTAAAAGTACTCTAAAACTAGGTTATGGTGATGATAATGCAATCTAATAAATTTACTAGAAATCAATGAATTGTACACTTAGGAGTGAAATTCATGATATAGAAAATTGTATTTCAATAAAATTGTGAAGGAAGTACAAGATGGTGGCTAATTCAAGAGACAGGTTTATTTCTTTTTTAAAAAATATTTTATTTATTTATTTTTAGAGAGAGGGGAAGGGAAGGAGAAAGAGAGGGAGAGAAACATCAGTGTTTGGTTGACTTCCATTCACCCCCTACTGGATCCTGGCCTGCAAACCAGGCATGTTCCCTGACTGGGAATTGAACTGGTGACCCTTTGGTTCACAGGCCGTCACTCAATCCACTGAGCCACACCAGCCAGGGCAAGAGACATGTTTTTGAAAGCATTGCATAATTGAACACTTTACAATTTGAGGCTAATTTTCCCATAAGGATGATTATGAATTAGAGGAGATTTATTCTTAAAATATAAAATCCTACACCTATTGTATACTATTTTTGCTTTAACTACTTTTTGTTTTCTTAGCCTTGTATCTTTTACATAGTATATTCTCCTAATTTAACAATAGACTGTATTGAGGTTGGTATCCGGACTTCGTCCATAGCTTTTTTATCACATCTAACTTCCAGGTCAAAGCTACTGATTTTCCAGTGTATTCTTCAGTAGTAGAGTGATCACTTAAATGAACACCTAGATGACATTGTTATAGACTATTCAAATGACTTTAATTCTTAACAGCTGTCAAATTTAAAATGAGCCCAATGGCTACTAAAATCACTGGTGGGAGTCTGGAGGTACAGGGGTAATGTTGCCTGCTGATCAAAGATGGCAGGCTTTCTTGTTAACCAGTTAGGTGACACTGTCCTGTGGCATTAACAAAAAATACACTTTGCAAGTCATTCAGTTTGCCTATCTTGAAATTTTGCAAGTTTCGACAAATTTTTACATCTAAAGAGATTCATATTGTTTCAAATTTTGCTCAAAAGTGAGACTTTATTGTTATATGCATATCACACTTTTTGAAATAATTCACATTCACATGAGAGGCAAATATTACAGTGTTGGTGATGGTGAGACCTGGCCAACCTGGTCTTTGCCCCCAACCCCCACTTACTGAGATGGAAAACCTCAGCATTGAGCAGGTGCATTCCAGATGGCTCATGAGCCCTTACTCTTTGCTCCTATTCAATTTGTGGAAGGTTTGTATTCTATGAATTTGCATTAAGTTTCAAGTTAGACTCAATAATCCTAAATACCAAGTGAAATTCTGTCTGATCCATTTAGCCTCTGGAGCTTGTCAGAAACTCCAAAATTGGCATGGGTTTTCTTCAAGGATTTATGGACCTGGGTTGAATTTGAGGTTCATAAAAGGGCCCAGCCAGAGTTGCCTTTGGGATTTCAAAAGAAGTGTTTTTGCACATTACTTTGTATACACATTGAGCAAGTCGTCATTGTCTGTTGGATTTATGTCCTGCTTTCCCTAAATGAGTGGACTACTTGCATTGGGTCTTCATCTCTTCATTGATTTTATGGGTGGAATTGTGTCCCCCCACTGCAATTTATATGTTGAAGCCCTGACGCCTGGTGTCAGTGTGACCTCATTTGGAGATTGGTTTTTACAGAGGTAATCAAGTTAAAATGAAGTCATTAGGGTGGGTCCTAATGCAATATGACTAGTGTCCTTATAAAAAGGGGAGTTTGGATACAGCCATGCACACTGGGAGAACAGCATGTGCACACATCAAGGCCGAGATCAGGGTGATGTGTCTGTAAGTCAAGGAATGCCAGAGATTGCCTATAAACCAGCAGGAGCCGGGGAAGGGGTCTGGAACAGATTCTTCTTTACAGCTAGCCAAAAGAGCCAACCCTGCTGATACCTCGGTCCCAGACTTCTAATCTTTGAAATCGTGAGATGATGAACTTCTCTTGTGTAAGCCACTCAGTGTGTGGTGCTGTTTGTTATAGCTGTCCTAGCAAACAAATACAATTGGTGTGATAAGAAGATAGACAAATAGCATTTGTTTGGGATTTTGACCAGATTCTACTAATGTGTTAGTTACATCAGCTGATTTTCATAAGAACTCAGAAAACTAGGCATAAACTTCATTGTACATATAACGTAATGGAGACTGAGAGACTCAGCTCCTTTCCTTAGTTGACACTGGGACAAAGAAGTCTAGTTCTCTTGTGTTTGTTACTGGGAGGGTTTGAGAATCAAAGGCAGTATTAACAAAGGTGATCTAATCTATATTATTAGGAGTTGAATTAGATAATAACAAAGAGCTAATGTTTGTTAATCTCCATGTGCCAGGTGCTATTTCAGGCTTTACCTCATTCATTTATAAAATTTTAAAATTATTTTTTTACTTTATTAAAGATTTTTATTTATTTATTTTTAGAGAGAGAAGAAGGGAGGGAGAGAAGGACAGAAACATCAGTGTGTGGTTGCCTCTTGTGTACTCCCTGCTGGGAACTGGCCTGCAACTCAGGCATGTGCCCTGACTGGGAATCAAACTGGCAGCCCTTTGGTTTGCCAGCTGGCACTCAGTCCACTGAGCCACACCAGCCAGGGCTCTCATTTATTTTTATAAGATCTCCATGAAATAAATACTATTATTATTCCAATGTCATAGGAAAGAAGAGTGAGACACACAAAGATTATGTAACTAAGGAAGTGTTTACAGCTATGTGAATGAGATCCTAGGAGATTTTACCACAATACCAGATCAATTATTTTAATGTTTCTACACTGCTTTTCAGACTTTTTTCTTTCCTTTTTTCCCCTGCAGTTTTATAACTTTATTTGACAGTAAACCATTAGTTCTTATTCACATTAACTGTTTGTAGATTTTTGAAAGTGGTGACAAGTACATAGGTGCCTAATATATAGAGCTAGTTTGGTGAGTCTTCATCCTCATTATATTTTCTGGGTTACACCCAGATACAGTATGGGACATTTCTTGTTCCTTTAGCACCGACAGCTTTTTTGAACCTGGAGTCAATGAGCATATCTGTAGTTCCCATCTCCTTCCTGGCAAATTTCTGATCTCTATGAGTGCCCGAGGGACGTGCTTCTTGCAGCCCACTCCACGGATGCACTTGTGAATGTCGATGGTGTTTTCTCTGGTCACTACTGGGTTGATGGCAGAAGGGCCTTCTTGCCGTCCTCCTTTTTGGGAGCCATGACACCTGCCCCAAGGTCCAGACTTTTTCCATTTGCATAAACAATCTTTACCTATGGTAATAATAACATATAAAAATTGATATTTTGTTTTCTTTCCATTTAGTATCATACCAGAAGTTTTTTCCTTGTCTTAATGTAATATCTGTTGTGATCATTTTAATAAATATTTCAGAAACCCTCATTAAGTTTAGAGGTTTTTCTCTTTGGGAAAATTTAAGAGTAATTTGGCTAAACTTGAGAAAAAGGTTCACATGACTCTGCAGGTCACCTGCAATATTATATTTTTTGTGCTTTGGTGCTTAATTATCAAACACCAGTGATATTTGTAGAAAGCTCTTCCAGTTACTATTGCTACATAACATGGCGCTCCAAACTTGCTGTACAACAGTAACTGTTTCATTATGTTAATGGATACTGTAGGTCAGGAATTCAGAAAAGGTATAGTCAGCACAGTGGGCATAGCTTATTTCTGCTCCTTGGTGTCTGGGCCTCAGCTGGGAAGATTTGGAGATTAGGGTTCAGCTGGATGAAGGTCTGAAATCCCCCAAAGCCTCTTTCACTCACATGTCTATGGGTTGATGCTGAGTGTTGGCTGAGATCTCAGCTGGAACCTTGGCTGGAACATCAAGAGCTGGCTTCTTCATACTTGGACTTCTCCGTAGCCTGGTGGCTGAGTTCCAAGAGCAAACATCCTAACAGAACCAGGCAGAAGCTGTGACCCTTTTATGAATTTGTCTTGGAAGTACATAGTGTCAGTTCCCCCATTAGTCATAAGTCCTACTAGGGATCAATGAAGGGAAACTAGACCTTCATATCTTGAAGAGAGTTAAAGTCACATTGAGGGCATGTAGGATGAGAGTTATCATTGTGGTTAGTTTTGAAAAATAAAAAGAACCACAAAGTTCTTGAATTATAGCTCTCCATTTATTTGTGATTGCTCTTGGTTTGCTTTCAGAGCTCTTGTGAACAAATACAGTATGGGGCAAAAGTAGGTTTACAATTGTGAGTATGTGAAACACAGGGTTTATTCTTGTATTGTTATTTATTAGTTATTGCATTTAAAAAATTAACCCTCACCCAAGGACACTTTTTTATTTCTTAAAAAAAGGAAGGGAGAGAGAGAAACATTAGTGTGAAAGAGAAGCACTGGTTGGTTTCCTCCCATACACACCCGCACTGGGAAACAAACACAGCCCAGGCATGTGCTGTGTCTGCTAATTGAACTTGCAACTTTTCGGCAATGGGATGATGCTCCAATCAGCTGAGCCACACCGGCCAGGACTAATTATTGTATTATTTTCCTTGCAAACAACTGTAAACCTGTACTTAAAAATATAACCATACCTCTCTTTTATCTAGATTAAAAAATTGTAGCTTTTTTGGATATATTTTGGCTTAAAAATTGTTGCTGAAAGAATGAACTAATTCTGGTTTTATCACCAACTTTATGACTTTGGACAAGTGACTTCTCTCAACTTCAGCTTTTTCATCTGTAAGAACAGAAGCTGCTTCATTGGGCTGCACTAATGCAAGTAAAGCAGTTGTATGGTGCCTGGTTCATGGTGAGCACTCTGTAAACAATAGCTGCTGTTGTTGTCATCCTTGTAGTCAGGGCGTGGGTGGCCTATATAATCCCCCCCCCCCCCAGCTAATGTGAGGGGTGCCTTGACCTAATGCTTTGATAACAAGAAACCTCAATATCACCTTGTTAAAAAATTTCAAATAACCTTAAATTAAAATGTGGGATAATAAAATCTGATTAGAAATGGTGGCAGAATGAATTTAACTGGAACTGGAAGAATAGTACGTCGAACTGGTGTCATGAGGTTCTTGCAAAACTCAAATGGAAAGGAAGTCCAGTGGTACTTGAATTGAGAAAATGGCGCTTTGAAGAGTTGATCTGATGTTGGAATCCCCAGTGATATCACCTGGGACCCACGTTTTCATTTCTTCACCTCCCACCTCTTGTCTCAGACGTAGCTAGCACTCTTCCCATGAGTCTCTGCATGTCCTTGTTCTTATAAGGCTGGGCTCCCTACTCTCCACTTGCATGTTTTCCCAGAGCCATCTATATTTTACATTCTACAGGCTTTTGGAACAAAACATTGCCTTTTCCAGCTTTTACAAGAAATTGAATCCCACTGAGGACATTTATCATGATTTTTATAGGTCTGTTAAGGACTTGGGCTGTGGGGGAAAAGGTTCAGATTGCAGAACATTTAAGAGTCTGTGCTTTTTTGCCTCTTCTTGAACCCTTACCTTTTACCTCCTGAAAATCCAAACTCTAGATACCGTGCCCTCCCAGATGATTAACCCTTCTAGGAGGCATGGTCTAATTTGTTATCTAGAGAGAATAAGCAAGAAAAAATGTTAATAGAGAGAAAATTTGGGAGAATTAAAATACAGTCTTTGCCTATATAAAGTTTAATGTTTTTTTTGACCATAGAAATGCAGTTTGATGTGAGTATGCTGAAATATGCTCTGTATAGATGATCCCATTTCATCCTGAGACCAGCACTGTGAAGTGAGTGCTATTATTAATCCTTATTTTGCAGATGAGGAGACTAAGGCTCAGTGAAGCAGTAGACAAAGATATTTGAAGCAATGATGTCTAACTACAGAAGCTTCGCCTTTACATATTATTCTGTTCTATGTTACTGATAACTCTGTCTGGTCGTTCCCACTACTGGGCAAAAACTTCTTCAAACTTGAATGGTTTAAGGAAGAGTTGTACGTTTCTCTATCTTCAGTAGCTTTTTCACCTTTTTTAAAAAAGATTTTACTTATTTATTTCTAGAGAGAGGGGAAAGGAGGTAGAAAGAGAGAGAGAAACATTAATGTGTGGTTGTCTTCCATGTGCCCCTAACCAGGGAGGGACCTGGCCTGCAACCCAGGCATGTGCCCTGACTGGGAACTGAACCAGTGACCACTTGGTTTGCAGACTGGCACTCAATCCACCAAGCCACACCAGCCAGGGCAACTTTTTCATTTTTTAGGGGGAGGTTCTATGACCCTCCTGTACTGATAACTTGGTACTCTTCCAATTTTGTTTTTTCAAAGTGTTTTTTATGTGCTTACTTAAAATATTTTAATGGAGAAATCAATAATGTGTAAGAGTTAGAAATGAATCAATATACCATAAAAGATGCTCATTAGGAAGATAAGACCTCCCTAGTTTTTTAGCAACTATTTTATATTTCTGACTAATGATTTCATTTGGGCCATTTTAGTGTTCAGTGGTCTTCATTTGTTAGTGTTGATTATATAATTCCATGCCTCATTGGAATGTGACTCTTTTTGACCAACAAATGTGAATTAAAATCAATAGAAATATCATTAGCATCCCAATATCATGAAAGATAGTATAACCATTTCTCTTGCATTCAGTTTATTAAAATTTGCTAAAGTGTGAAGTATGTAGGACAAGTAATGAAGTTTTAATCTTTCACCAAGGTAACAATTGAAAGCTGATTGATTCTATTCAGTAATTATAAAATCAGAATGATGGAAGATTGTAATCAAGTAGGATTCATTCTCCTACTTTGTCACTCCTCCATGCAAGATAAAACTCTAATTTGCATCATCCCTTTTATCAGAAAAGAAATCAGACTTCTATTTGATTTACTAAATCCAGGAGATAGATAATAGCCTTTCCTGACTCTGGAGGGGGTGGCAAGGCACAGCCGCTACCTACTAATATCAGAGAAGAGGGGAGAGTCCTTTAAGACCAAATGGTCTCAAAGAGAAGGGCCAACTCTGTTGGGGTCTAAATACTCGTATTCAGACTACAATATTCCACCAACTTTTGCATGACCTACTTATATTGAGTAAGGTAGGAGCTTGTCTATTACAGTCCTGCTCTGCCTGTCCTTAAGACAACCTTGGGAGAATGTAGCTGAGCAAACATTACAGGCCAGTGGTTAATTTATTTGGCCTGTAAGGCAGTAGGGGAACTGTTTTTTTTTTTTTTTTCTCTCTCTCATTTATCAAGGTTGGCAAGGGTCATAATTTCTTTGTTTCTTTCTCTTTGAAGATGTAGGAGAATTATCAGTGGCTCATGGATGTATAGTTGTTAGTCTAGGTGTAAAGACTAGGGAAGAGAAGAACATTGTGGGCTAGAAAAGGAAGCCATGCTGTTAGGCCTAAAATCTGGAAATGCAAACCGGGGAAAATAAGGCACCCAGGAGAGTCAACAGGTGCTGTAACTCCACCCCCAACCAGTTTTATTGGGAAATAATTGCTATACGTCACTGTTTAAGTTTAAGGCCTAAAAATGATAATTGGATTTACATAGATTGTGACGTGATTACTATAATAACTGGCTAACATCAATCATCTTATGTAGATACAATAAAAAGAAAAAATTCCCTCATGATAAGAACTTTTAGAATTTACTCTTCACAATTTTTCGATATATCTTGTAACATAAGGCAATGTTCACTACAGCTATCATGCTGTACATTACATCCCCAGTAATTGTTTGTCTCACAACTGGAAGTTTGTACATTTTGACTACATTCCTCCAATTTCACCTTCCCCCATGATCTCCCTCTGCTAATCACAAGTCTGATCTCTTTTTCTATGAGGTTTTTTTTTTTTTTTAGATTCTCCTATAAATGAGATCACAGTATTTGTCTTTCTCTGTCTGACATTTTACTTAGCATAATGTCTTCAAGGTTTATCCATGTTGCTGCAAATAGTAGGATTTTCTCATTATTTATCACTGAAATTATATATATATATATATATATATATATATATATATATATATATATATATAATATCACAAGTATATATACCACAACTTTTTTAATCCATTGGTCCATCAATGGACACTTAGGTTCTTAGATTATTTCCATGTCTTGGCTATTGTTAATAATGCTGCAATGAACATGGGGGCCAGATATCTTTTTGAGTTATTGTTTTAATTTCCTTTTGATATATTATCACAAGTGGAATTACTGGATCATGTGGCAATTCTGTTTTTTGTTTTAGTTTTTTTGAGGATTTTCCACACTGTTTTCCATAGTAGCTGCATCTACCCGGTAATCTAATGCACAAGGGTTTCCTTTTCTCCACATGCATGTTGGCATTTATCTCTTTTTTTCTTGATGATGGCCTCTCTAATAGGTGTGAAGTGATAGGTGCCTACAATTTTAATGGCTCATATCTATTATCTCATACACTTGGTTGGTGGCTTTAAAGATGAAGGTTGGAGAGTAGACCACATCTAGTTGTCATTGTTTCATAACCTAGGATATGCCAGCAGCTAACTTGGGAACAATAAACTCTTGCTGGGAAAATAAAAATTTCTCAGGGAAGCCTTTCTTCACTGCTCATAACTTTTTTCTGTGCCCAGTTAGATCAGGCCCTGTAGTCTATGAGCTGTCAAAGAACCCTGTGCTTTTCCTTCATAGTACTTTTCACATGATCATGTTTGTGGGATTCTTTGATTAATACTTGTTTCTCCACCATTAGACTGAAGGCTCTGCGCGGGCAGGGACTGAAGGCATGTGTCCTTTCCTTCCCTGTTGTGCTTCAAATGTGGTTCAATTGGCATTCCCGGAGTTTGCCCAAAGTCTCCTTTCTCTTAAGGAGCCTGACCTGCGTAAGAACTTGCTTGCCTTGTTAGAAAGTTTTTTCTAGTTGACTGACTCAAAAAGACGTCCATCTGTTTCTTGGACTTTCTGGTTCCCATTCTACCAGACATACTGATTAAATGTCTATAGGATCTGATTATACATGGGTTAGAAATAACCTTACAACACAACACACAAGTTAGTTAGGAAGTATTTGATTCCCATAGGAGTTGGAAGTTCTAAAGACTTCTCTTCACTGTAGTTAGGGATGTGACAGCTGGGGCTTAAGAATGCCTTTCAGTGGGTCAGGGAGTTAGGAAGGAGCATTGGGGCAATTCTGCTCTTTGCTATACGAATATCTATTTTTATTGTTTTATTACATTTACTGACCTTCTAAATAGTAGAGCATTGTGCAAAAATTATTATTTTTAGGGCCAGAAAGACCTGAATTTGAATCCCAGCTCTTACAGTTACTAGATGTAAGGTCTCTCATCTGAGAACTTGGGAAAATAGTGCTTTTTTTTTTCAGAGTTGTCCTGTGGATTAGAGATACCATATTGATAGTGCCTAACATGGTGCCTGATATATTGTAAGGGTTAAATATATGTGGTAGGTTAGAGTGAGGATTATTATTGCCAAATTTGAAAAAATGAAAATTGATGGCAACAGAAACCAGATAATTCACAACAAACTGAGATAGTGCTTAGGAGAAATGGATATAATTCTTTTAAACTTCATGGAGAGTCAGACTTTTTGGAATGCTGGAGAAAGTTTAATATTCAGGAATGTATGGACATTGACTCTACTTTCTCCACTACCCAAGTTGTGGCTTTGCTGATGAATAGTATATTATAGAACTGGAAGAGCTTAGCATTGGAACACATTCCCCAACATGGGGGTACATGGATGATTAGTGTAGGTTCTGATATGGTGATGTAAATAAGCCCCAGGTTTAAAGGAACACTCATTTGGCGAGAACTTGTTTTTTATTTTCTTTGGTAGGACCCTGGCTTGCTTGGGGAATGTCTGTCCCAGCTGCAAGCTATATAAGGGAAAGAGAAAAGCCAGATTAGAATACATAGCATCTACTGCTCTTATGGGTGGACTTCCCCTCTGTTAGAAATCCTTTGCTAAAAAATTGGGAATGTAAAACAAGTGCATCTGAGGCACTCTCTGCTTCCCTGAGCTCTCTGGAAACACTGTATTCCCTCATCCCAGTGGGTTTCATCCTGGCTTCATATTAGGGTCACCTGGGGATTGATTAAAAAAAAGACTGATGTCTGGACCTCCACCCTCACCAGACCAGTTAAATGAAAACTTCTGGGAAAGGGGTCTAAAAACAAAACAAACTTCTCTAGGTGATTTGAATGTTCTGGGGTTGAAGATCACTGCTAGTCAAAATTTCTCAATACTGATCATACTTTAAAATCTCAGGAGCTTACATGCAGGGCAACAGTAAATAGAAGGGTGAATAAGACATAAAATAGCTTATACCTCTGGTCTTGTGTATTTGGTAGAGGGTCTGATCTGGGGAGTAGGCCTTTTGCTAACATCACCTAGAATTGAGAGCTCATTGTTTATTCCAACCAATAAAAAACCCCATAGGAGGTGAAGTGCTGGGTTATGGGAATGGGATGTCAAGATGTGTCATTTTAAATGCTGAGTTTTTAGGAAATGGTCTTCTCAGAGCACTTCCCTTGGGGCTGATGGTTTGGCAGCTTTACATCCAGCACTTAGCTGCCCATCCCACTGGGGAGCCTCCCTCTGATCTCCAAATACTGAAGATAACTTTACTGGCAAAAACATTATTTAAAACCAGAGCCTAAAGTGAGCTGCTTAATTGTTATTGTTTCATAGATGAGGACCCTGCCAGGTGGGCACACATCACATGGATGTTAACAGAGTAGGTGGCACCCATTCTATAGCCACTGTGGAAGAATCGTGATCAGTGAGTGAGAGAACTGAAGGGACTCGAGATGTGTTGGGCCACTCCTCTCAGTGGGGAGACTGAGGTCCAGAGAGGAAACCCTAGAGAGGTGACAGGTTCAGGCAGTGACTGATGAAGCAGCTGGTCTGTAGTGTAGGGACGTTAGGCTCTCCCCATCTTGTTCTTTTCTCCATTTTCTTAATTTCATTGTTTTCCTGGCTTTCTCTTTTTTCTTTTCTTAGCTCCTTCTGACTGTACACACACACACACACACACACACACACACACACACACACACACACACACACATCTATTGTAAGGTATTGGCTCATGTGATTATGGAGGCTGAGAAGTCCCATGATATGCTGTCTGTAAGTTGGAGGCCCAGGAGGGCCAGTGGCGAAGTCTGAAGACCTGAGGGCAAGAGATGCCATATGGATCTGAAAGTCTGAGAACTAGGAGTGTGCAGAGGGCGGAAGACTGATGTCCCAGCTCAAGCAGTCAGGCTGAGAGGGAGTCAGGCACCCCTTGGTTCCATTCATGCCCTCAATAGATTAGATGGTGCTGGTTGCATTGGGAAGGGCCATCTGCTTTATGCAATCCACTAATGCTAATCTCCTCTAGAAACACCCTCACAGATACACCTGGAAATTATTTTAATCAGGTAGTTGGGCATCCCATGGCCCAGTCAAACTGATGCATAAAATTAACTATTGTTTTCTGCTATCTTCTTTATTTTTCTTTTTGATTTTGTTGTCTTAGGTTTTATGTCTTTAAGCCTTTGTTTTGCCTTGACTGAAGCACTGAGGCAGGAAAGATGGTTATTTCTTGGGCTCAAACAATCTGTTTCAATTGATAAGATGACTTAAAGCTTGATTTATAGTCCAGAAGTACAAAAAATTAGGCCTAAAGTAAAAAACAAATAATAGAAAAAAACAATAAAGAGGAAACCCAAAGTCAAGCATTTCTGACCCCCATCACAGAGACAGATGCTTTAAGGTAGAAGGGGGATGAGGCCATTATTCTCAAAACTCTTCACAGATGGGAAGAGATGAGGCGGACAACCAGAGAGTGGTGTGAAAACCATTTGAAGAAAACTTCTCGTGACATCTCAGCAGGACAACATTTTTGTCATCAGAATGGCCATTGCCTGGTTGGTTGGAGTTCTTTATTTTTCTCATCATCCTGTTTGAAATCATGAGTATTTGACCAGAGGATATTTCCTTCCATTTGTAGGACATTTTGTATTTGAGATATTACCTTTTCTCCAAACATTTTAGGATGTCAAAATGTATTACAGCGACATGTGTTTTCCTAGATATTCCCCAAACTAATCCCAATAAAAGCAGGAAAAAAAATATAAATGTATTTTTGTTCAAGTTCTTTTTCATTTTCTTAACCTTCTTGGAGTGAGTAGGTTATCATAAAATTCACTAGAGAGCCAAAATCTATTCTGGGCCTGGGGAAAAATGACTCTTCTGACCTTGGTTGTTAACAGACTGTCGTGGACATAAGTTTATTTTTGGCGCCCAGCATCTATTCGCCTTTTGTGGAATTACCTATTGCCCATGCTGAGGTCATACAGTTAAATGAAGCTGGCCCACTCCCAGCTCCAGGGGTGGACATATGACCCAGACCTAAGCCACTGTACACACAGCATTCTCCTCCCTGTAACTGTTGATTTGAGATGGGTTGTGACTCTATAGAGCCAAGGAAGCTGTCAAGAGAGAAACACACACTGCTTTGCACTTGAGTCTGAAAAAACATGAACTATAGCTGTAACCAGTCATAAAGGGAAAGCCCATTTGAGTGTGAACCAGTATCAAAGATGAAACCTGATAGGAAACAAAATGTTTGAATATACTCACAGAAGATTTAGACAATTGAACAGAGTTTGGGGATAAATTAGTGGTGAGAAATGTTATGGGTAAGGTAGTGCTCCCATTGAAAAGATATGTTGAAGGCCTAACCCTTGGTACTTCAGAATGTGACCTTATTTGGAAATAAGGTCTTTGTAGATGTAATTAAGATATAAGTTAAGGTGAGGTCATACGGGAGTAGGGTAAGCCTTTAATTCCAGATGATTGATAATAAGAAAAGAGGAGATAGAGAGAGAAAGAAAGCAAGAATACCATGTGAAGACACAGACATACACAAGGAGAAAAGCCAGGAGACCTTCAAGGCAGAGATATTCCTACACACCGAGGAATGCCAAGGGTTGCTGGCAAACACTAGCGGCTACAAAGGGGCAAAGAAGGATCCTCCCTTAGAGTCTTCAGAGAGCGTATGGTCTTGCTGACACCTCGATTTCAGACTTTTAGTCCCCAGAACTGTGAGACAATAAATTTCTGTTGTTTAAAATCACCCAGGTTGTGATACCCTGTTACGGCAGCCCCATGAAACTCAGTAAGCATGTAGAAAACTTAGCATGTGAAAAGGAACCCCCCCCCACAACTCCAGGGAAAATGAAATCTTGTTCAAGAAAGGAAAGGTGAATACGTTGTTGAGAATTTGATTGTTGTAGTACTTGTAAATACTGATTATTAATCTTACCAAAACTATAATGTGCTGTATATAAGTGGTGGGGGTGTGTGTATGTGAGAGAGAGAGAAATCATCTTGCATTGTGCAAAGTCAATACAGGGTGCCCAAACCAAAATATCAAGAGGTATCAACATAAACACCTTATTTAGAAATATGGAGGCAAATAATAAATGATTAAGTTAAAAAAGCTGAAAGTAGCTGCCTTTACTGGAAACAGAACGTGGGGGCTGCTGGGATGGCTGTTTTTTGGGGGGTTTTCTACACCGTGCATGAATAACCTTCATATAAAGAAATACTACTTAAGAAAGGAAAAGAAAATTTGAACCTATGAATCTAATTTCTTGTAGAACTAAGGACTGTCCTGACCTTGGACAAAATAGGGAGTAGAATAAATTTTACATTGATTTGTATCTGTTTCCTGAGCTGTAGGTGCAGAGGCACAGGGAGGGCCAGTGTTCTTCTGTGAAGCATTCATGTCTCCCTTTGTCTCGTAGTCAGTCCTGCTCTGATAGAAGAATAAGAACCCTCTTACCCTGAATTTGTAGGTATAGTTGAAAACCATAAGGTTCATTTTAACATCTTAACAGAAATCTTTCCTTAAAACTGAAGGAGGTTCTCAAGATGAATGGCTTATATGTAGCCTTGGGGTGGAAGTAACAGGCACTTTCTTATTCCACTAGAATCCTGAGTCAGGTTTCTTTTCTTTCTTTCTTTTTTTTTTAAAAAAAATGAATTTATTGGGGTGACATGGATTAAAAGAATTATACAGGTTTCAGGAGTACAGTTCTATAATGCATCATCTCTATATTGTACTGTGTGTTCACCACCCCAGGTCAACTCTCCTTCCATCACCATTTAACCTTCCCCTTTCCTTCTCCTACCTCCCCCTGTTATTTCAGTCTGGTAATGACCATACTGCTGCCTATGAGATTCTTCTTAATCCTTTCACTTTTTTCACCTAGCCTCCCTACCTTCTCCCCTCTGACAGCTATGAGTCTGTTTCTATTTTGTTTGTTAGTTTATTTTATTCATTAGATCCCACATAGGAGTGAAATCATATGGTATTGGTCTTTCTCTGACTGGCTTATTTCACTTAGAATAATATTTTCCACTGATAAGTTTATTTTCAAGTAGTAGCCGAGAGCCGAGTGTATTAATACTTGGCTACTTAAACTGACCTTAAAGCAGACACCCTCTCAGCCATTCACTTCAGCCTATCCTCCTTAATCCTCTTTGAGGAAAGCGTCCAGCCTGCACTTCTAGTTTTCACCATCAGAGGGCAGTGCGGGCGCGAGTGACGGGGAAGGAGGAGGAAAGATGCTTAGCACCAGGAGAGTGGGAGGAAATGTCTTGCAGTGTTTGCACTTAAAGCATCTCAGCTAGATATTGCATTGGTACTAATGGTGCGTTTTCTATAAATCTTGTGCCAATCAAAAAAGGCAAGAAGTTTGATCGTCATGCATTTGGCATGGCTATCTATTTTACTATGAGCCAGGAATTTGTTAGGAAAATGAAGTAAGTTTGGATGGGCATTTCCCCATTTTTTTTTTTAGCTTGTGGAATGGAGTCAATATATGTTCTGAAAGAACACGGTGTCAGCTGGAAAGGTGCTCTGCTTTCTTCCCTATTATTCTAAAATAGATGTGCTTCTCACACGCTTGGATAGACCATTTACCCCTGATTTGTATCTCAGGGACAAATTGGGCTTATTAGCACCATTATTTGTAAACTGCTAACCTGGTTTTCTGTGCTATTGTAATACTATCTTGATGGGTTGCTGTGAAAATGTGAAGATGTCTGTCAGGCAGGAAAAATTATGTAAAAATGATGTGGGTATAGAAAATGGGATCGACAAAATGTAATAAACTCCTCCTGGGCTGAAGAGCAGAGCTGCATATGTAATGAAGTACTTTAGGATTACGTCACCTTTTATATAACATCTGGCAGTGACTTTTATTTCAGAGCTAATTTGAAGGAGCCAGGCGCTTTTCTTTTCCCCTCCCCAAGACTGCCTTTATCTGAAAGAAGAAAGAACTATTACATTTTGCATGCAAAGAAAGCCTGAGTGGCTAGATTACTCCCTTAGGGTAATGGAAAAAAGAAAAAGAAATTGAAAAAGGTCAGGTGAACACAGCAGAAGGAACGAAGAGGGATGTGTGATTCTTAGTGAAAATGGATCGGTCTAAGCAAGCAGACAGGTAATCTGGGTGGCTTTCCCTGTCTCTCTTCTCTCCCCTGCCTTTATAGACATGACCCAACAGTGTTTTGGGAAGTATTTTTCCTTAAGTATTTTTATCTGAAGTAAGAGACTAAGAAAATTATTTTAAAATTTTGAAACATCCTAAATTTCTTTCTTTCTTTTCCTTTGATCCAACACCTTTATCCCCAAATAACATCCAGACTTTTTGATTCATCACAATAAATTATTCAGATGGCCAACTGGCCATTTTAATTTGTCTACATAGACAATGGGGAAAGGTCTTGAGTGACACTGAGTGGGACTTTACTTTGAAGCCAAGAACCAGGAGGAGAGAAGACGCTCTTTGCACCTCCTCTTTTGCCTTTGTCACAGCTGCCCTGCTCATGCTCACCTCTGTACAGGCTGGACCTTGCTAACCTTTCTTTGCCAGCCTCATCATGTTATTTTTCAATCTCTCATTCTTGCCTCAAGTCTGAAAATGCCTTTTTCTGAATTTCAAGGCCATGCCTACATTTCAGAAGAGGGGGTGTCTTACTTTGGTACCTAATGGCTTCCCAACAACGTGTTTGAAAGTGAGTTGGATGTTTGAAAGTGGAATAATAGATTTGCATGTTGTAAAGAAGAATTTGTTCTCAGGGAGCTGAAGTATATAATGGTATCTCTAATTATGGTTTCTGACAGACACCTCCCTCAGGCCTTGGCAGCCCTGCATGTGGGTGAGAACAGGCACATGGGTTGGAGTGGGTGGCAACTGCCAGTGGTGTGGCTAGAGATGCTGATCCAGGAATCTCTCTTCCTAAGAATTAGCTTCCCTTTCCTCCGCCCAGCCTAAAAGGGCAAGGGTTGGAATAGGAGGGTCGGTTCCCACCCCACCTCCAAGAGTAACCACATATGACCCCTATGATGTGGTAGAGATGGGGTTAGTGGACATGGCTTTGCTGGAGCATTAGAGTAGATGGGACTGGTCAAAGCACCCACAGGGATGATAGTGCTGTGTGCGCCGGCAAACTCCAGGCTTTGTGGTCCAGGATTTCTGGAGTCCGCGGTGGCAGGGGGTGACCCTTCAGCTTGGCTACGGAGACTCATCTCTATCCCTATGGGGAGGAGATTCTTCTGTTTTCTCAACTCGGGCCTGACCCCTTCTCCTAATAGTTGTGCCTGGCTGGCATCAGATGGTTCTATCATTATTTTAGACAATTTAGGAGAGACTGAATTTTGAGTGTGAAAGTTTTGAAGATGTCAGTGTTTAATATGTTGGAGATATTGCATGTTTGGTTCCAGACCACCGCAGTAAAATGAGTCATAATCATTTTGCTGGTAGAGGGTCTTGCCTTTAATTTGTAAAAAAGAAATGCAACATCTGTGAAGCTCAGTGAAGTGATGATGTGGTGACCAGGGTCACTTGGCACTCTTCATATGGTGGCTGGTATGGACTGAAAGTCCAAGGTGGTTTTACCCACATGCCTGATGTCTTGACAGAAATGGTTTTGAGCCCCTTTTCCTCTCCATGTAGTCTTAACGCATCTCCACATGCTGTCTTTTGGAGGGCAGTTGGACATTTACATAGTGCCTTGTTTAGGATTCCAGAGAACAAGGAGGAAGCTGCCAGTTTTCTTAGAGACTGGGCTTGGAATTGGGACGGCACCAATTCTGCCATAGTCCATTGGTCACAGCAGTCACAGAGCAGTCCACTAACAAGGAGGATGGAAACAGATCCCCTCCCAAGGAAAGGATTTGTGGGTTTCTCTGATCTACCACCTGTGGGTTGCATAAATATAGACTGTGGAGTTGAGCAGCAAAGATCATATGAGGGAGAAAGACATTTCTAACCAGGTAGTTCTGCTAAACCAGGGCAGCATGGACAGATGTGTCCCCTTTCATGCTTTTGGTTCAAAATAAAACTCTGGTGAAAGTGATTAGGGACACTGGTGGTAGGCGCACTGGGAAAGCATAAGTGGATATTGTCTGAGGGACACGTCGGAGATGATATCGGTGAGTTTCCAGAGGAAGGGTTGGGAACATTCCTTACTTCCTCCATTGTGTCACACGGCCATGCCAATGACTACACAAGCGATGGACTTTGCAGATTTTGAAAACTTTTCCAATTTTTCTTCTGTTGTAGAAAAGAGGAGAAAGAGTGAATTTGTTTAGTCTAATTTAATTTCCTTCATCTATAAGTTCAATGTAAGGTTCCAGCAAAAGCCTTGTAAAAATGATGGCAGCAGTGTTTTTCTCTATTGTGGATGTGGTACAGCATTGGCAGTGTCACGAGGTCCCCTTTCAGACACTCATTTAATGTAACCAATTAGTTTTTAAAACATAATATGTGCCCATAGTATAAATTTTAAGGGAACGAAGGGCGTAGAATAAAAATCCCCTCACATTCTTATTCTTGAATCTCTGTGTTTCTTCATCTGATGCAGTTACCCTTTCTGTATATATTTCCAGACAAATTCTTTGCATATCCAAACCCCCCTCTAACACACATGTACATAATTATAAGATATATAATAAAATATCTTTCACCCACAAATAGATGCATATTGTATGCTGTTTTCTACTTTGCTTTTTCATAAAACGTTGTATTGGAATGTGTTCCATCTCAGTGGATACATATCAACTTCTTTTTTTCCTAAGAGTCATATTATATTCTGTTGCATGAGTGTAGTATCACCTTTTATTTGTCTTGTTGATGTATATTTTAGGCTGTTTCCATTTTTTTGCTATTACAAGCAACACTACAATGAATAATCTTGGGCATGCAATAATATTTGTACATGTGTGAGACTATATGTAGAAATGAAATTGTGGGGTTGACAGGTGTGAATATTGTAATTTGGATATTGATTACCTAATGATCCTCTATAGATTTTCTATCAGCTTGCATTCTTCTACCTTGCTTTTCTTTTAGATTATGTGGATGGTCAGTGAAATTTGTTCTGAGAAGGTCATAGATGAAGAAAAAAGCTGTAAGACTGAACAAGGAAAGACTGACATTTTTTTTTATATCAGCCTCATTTTATGAAGTTTCTAAGTAGTTGATCAAATATTTTAGCAAAATAGACCAAGTGTTAGGCTAGGAAGTCCTCTCTGCTAGGAACCCTGGCACATGGAGGAATGAGAAGATTGGATGCGGAGTGGTAACAATATTTCTAGTCTGACATCACCAGTACTCACTGTGGGATCTTGACTAAGCCAAATACCCTTTCTGTGACCTCAGTTTTCTTATTTATCAAATGAGTACTTGGAGTAAATGATTTCAGATGAATCCTTGGATCCAAAATTACTTGATTCTATGAAAGTCCCTTCACTTTTTATAATATAATACAATCTTATGTACAGGAACAACTGTATAATTTCCAAGACGCCAGGCAAAATAAAAATAATAGAGTCCTTTGTTTGAAAACTATTAAGCATGCCCAGATGGCCACAGTGGAATATTAAGCAACTTGTAGGCTCCTCTCAGTACAGAGACCCTGTGCAAAGTCATAGGCACACGAAACTGGTCCTGCTCCTACAAAGATTATTGCCTCCAAATCAATGGCTTATTTCTACTTAAGTGTTTTGTGGCAGTTTGGTATAGACATGTGCTTGAGACACTGACCCATTCTTTTCTAAGGAAAGCTGCCTTTGTGTACAGCCCCATGCAAAAGGAAGCTGCCCTACCCTGCACCTTGTGTGATGTGCATCTCCTGATTGGACTAGAGGGACACACCTGACTGGAGGGCAGTCAGTTCATAGGCAGGTGAGTAGCTTGTAGAGTAGCCTGATAGGAACAGCTCTGACCAATGGGAGTTAAGTAAGTGCACTGGTAAACAGACTCTTTGTGGAATTTGAACTGAGAAATATGGAGATCAGCCAGCTGGTTTGGGCTTGCAGGGTGGTGAGAGTGGAGGTGGATAGGTAGAGAAAAGAGAAGCCACACATATTACCCTGTGTAACTGAACAACAAACCCTCATTACTTGAGGTAGCCTAAGTGAAATGATTTCTCTTCTTTTCAATGCAAAGAACATAATTAATCCAGGGTTATACTAGAGCATGGCTTCAGCCTATTAATGCTTAAGCCATCTAGGGAATGTGGATTAAGTATAATTAGAAGTGTGGAAATAGAAAAGTAATTTCAAAACCTTGTTTCCTCCTGCAGCTGCCAGCCACTGCATTGGCAGCAGATGGGGCAGCCTGTGCTGGCCAGGTGAGGGGCGATCGAGCTCATCCAGTGCTACCTCTCCGTTTTCCCAGCTTCATTTATTCATGTCACAGCCAACTTGCTTACATATATCCCTAGGACTGTTTTTTTTTTTTTTTTTTTTTTAAAACTTCTTCTCCTAACTTATTCTTGACATCTTGTTCTACTTCCAGTGGAGTAGCCCTAGGAAAAATGTAGCTGTCAATTTTGTAAAAAGACACGCATTTTCTTGGTATATGTCTTTTTCCTTCCTGTTGGACTGTGCTAATGGATCCCTGAGTCTGCAGCAGGCTGAGGCAGGAGCTACACTAAATGACCTCTCCAGACCTTTCACAGGTTAGCCATACTAAAGAAAGGATTCCAATATAGTTATTTCCCAAACCCTAATTATAGAATGTCTGTATAATTGTTTGATGCTTTTCCTCTTCCTTCACGGTTCAGTGGAGGTAAGTTTGTTGGTCTTTTTTTTTTTTTTAGTACTTTTAGTACCCCCCGGCCCTTCCCCCCCCAGTTACTCTGTGTCTTTCATACTTGTTCCTAAATCCTCCTTTTTTATTGTTGTTCAGATGCATACCCAACTAATTTGGTCAGGAATGTCGTATAATTTGTTATTGACAGTAATTTGCTTTCTAGATGCATTAAAATCTGTGGTGTGTTGACACATTACTTATAGTAACACATACTGCACAGAGTGGTCTATTTAAATGAGGCATGCATAGAGCTGCAGTATGCAAAACGGACCCCGATTCATAGGAATCACTCTGTAGCCTGAACACCTGGATAAACATGTAATGGACTCAGAGGCTCCTCTTCCTCACAGGTGCCTCTCAGCAGTGCACAGGTTAGCTATGTTTAGGGGGCAGATTAGGAAAACCAATCATCCAGTTGGCATTAGTGTGGAGAAAGGGACATTATTGTTTATCTTTACATTAATGCACTGCCTCCAAGGTCCTGCTCTGCAAAGCCTCAGGTCCAAGAGGGAAAAGAGAGGTGAAAGCCTTAGAGTTCTCCGTTCTTTCTTGCCTGGGCCATCAGCCGTACTTTGCCACACCCAGATGCTTCAGAGAGCACCTGAGCATCTCTGCAGGGATGATGCAGGCTTGAGCCTGTGGGCTGTCCAGGGCGATTACTCTAGGGTGATTACATGGCTCAAGCCATGGAAGGGGGCAGGACACCAGTTTTGTATGCAGGAAAGGGAAAAAATGTACCTTGTAGTATTTCCAGGTTCAAGTTTTGTATAAATTCCAGGAACTTAAGTCTTTCCATATCTATGTTTTCTCCTCATAAATGGAGATGCTAAACACTGATGTTACCCGTAATGCCAAGACATAACCCTCACATGTATTATTGCAATACTTTTTGTTTTTATGAAATATACTAGGTTTTAGAAAATAAAGATTGAAGTCAGATTTTCCCGGTAGAAGAGTGAATATTTGGGGAATTATGGCTAGTTGAAAAATAGATCAGGAAGATCTATCTATCAAAGTACATTAAAAAATGTATTAAGAGGCTACAGTGTTAACAGGAGGATGACATTTATTTCGGCATTTAAAGCATTGTAAGTAAAATGTCTCTCTAGAAACACAAACCCAATGCTGGTAATTGGAGGTGGGAGGGAAAGAACTCTCATGGATTAGGACCTGATAATCCTGAGGAAATCCAGAGGGGCAATTAATAGTTAATTTCTGGGATGCAGAGGAATTAATGGCAGATTACTGCAGTGATCTCTACTAGAAGCAATTTGGTTTATTTTATCATTTCTATTTCCCATTTGGTTGTGAGAACATTCCCAACTTATATATTTCACAGCCCACACCTAACTTCTGAAAGCAATGTCATTTAACTCACAATAGAATATAAACCTGTCAGTGAACACTTCCCATTTATACAGAATCATGGTTACCTCTGCAGAAATTGTCAAAGAGAACAAAAGTAAATGGCATAAACAGAACAGAGGGTCAATGTCTCCTGTTTTTTTAAAATTACATTTTATTGATTATGCCATTACAGTTGTCCTGATTTTTCCCCTTTGCCCTGTTCTACCCAGCACTGCCCCACTCCTTCTGGCAGTCCCCCCATCATTGTTCATGTCCATGGGTCATGTGTGTAAGTTCTTTGGCTATTCCATTTCCTATACTGTACTTTACATCCCCATGGCTATTTTGTAACTACTTCTTTGCTCTTCTTAACTCCTCACCTTTTCACCTATTCCCCCACACCCAGTTCCCATCTGGCAACCATGAAAATTCTCTCCATACCCATGATTCTGTCTCTGTTCTTCTTGTTTGTTTAGTTTATTTTTTAGATTCAATTGTTGATAGATACTTATTTTTGTCATTTTATTGTTACTAGTTTTGATCTTATTTTTCTCAAATAAGTCCCTTTAACATTTCATGTAATAATGGTTTGGTGATGATGGACTCCTTTAATTTTTTCTTGTCTGTGAAGCTCTTTATCTGCCCTTTGATTCTAAATGATAGCTTTGCTGAGTACAGCAATCTTGGCTGTAGGTCCCTGCTTTTCATGACTTTGAATATGTTTTGCCAATCCCTTCTTGCCTGCAAAGTTTCTTTTGAGAAATCAGCTGACAGTCTTGTGGGAACTCTCCTGAAGCTAACTATCTGCTGATTCTCTTGCTGATTTTAAGATTCTCTCTTTATCTTTAACCTTTGGTGCTTCAATTAGGATGTGTCTTGGAGTGGGCCTCTTTGCATCCATCTTGTCTGGGACTCTCTGTGCTTCCTGGACTTGCATGTCCGTTTCCTTTACTAAATTAAGGAAGTTTTCTTTTTTTTTTTTTTTTAATTTTTTTTTAAAATTTATTTATCTTTAGAGGGGAAGGGAAGGAGAGAGCGAGAGAAACATCAATGTATGGTTGCCTTTCATGCGTCCCCTGCTGGGAATTGGCCTGCAAGGAACTGGCCTGCAACCCAGGAATGTGCCCTGACTGGGAATTGAACCGCGATTGTCTGGTTCGCAGGCCCACGCTCAATCCACTGAGCTACACCAGCCAGGGTGGAAGTTTTCTTTTATCATTTTTTTCAGATAGATTTCCAGTTTCTTGCTCTTCCTCTTCTCCTATTGACACCCCTATGATGCAAATGTTGGAATGATTGAAGTTGTCCCAGAGGCTGTTTATAATATTTTAATTTTTTGGAATTCTCTTTTCATCCTGTTGTTCTGATTGGTTGTTTTTGCTACCTTATGTTACAAATCATTGATGTGATTCTCAGCTTCATCCACTGTACTGTTATTTACTTATAAATTGTTCTTTATTTCGATTAGTGTATTCTTGGTTTCCAGCTGGATCTTTTTTATGCTGCTGAGGTCCTCACTAAGTTCCTTGCGCATCCTTATAACCAGTATTTTTAACTCTGCATCTGATAGATGGCTTTTCTCCATTTTGTTTAGCTCTTTTTCTGGAGTTTTGATCTGTTCTTTCATTTGGGTCACATTTCTTTGTTTCCTCATCTTCACAGCCTCCTTGTGTTTGTTTCTGTGTATTAGAAACATAGAAAGTGCTTTGACTCTGTGCCTTGGTAGTGTAGCCTAATGTAGTAGGTGTCCTGTCCAGTGGCACAGCCTTCCCATCACACAAGCTGGGTATTTGAGATGAACCCTCCATGTGAGCCAAGTACACCCTCTTCTTGTAGTTGAGCCTTGGTTTCTGTTGGCAGATCAATGGGAAGGATTTACCCAGGCCAATCAGCTGCAAGGATTGGCTGTGACCCCTGACCACCAACTTCCGCCCTCTGTGGAGTATCAGCTGTGCAGGGACAGGTTGGTGGTGCTCTGACATTGTCTCTAGCTGTCCACTGGGTATGCTGGTCCTATGGTTTTCCAGATATTGCAGGGTAAGTTCAGCTCCCTCCTGCATTTTGCCCTGGGCCACTGAGCTATAAAGCTACCTGAGATTGCTGCTAACTTGTGCTGGGCTTGGAGATTCTCAAAGCTGTGAATATAACCTGGCTGCTGCTAGTGCTGGGCCTGGGACTCATAGAGGCCAGCTGTTGCTTGTTTGATAGGATTTAGGAAGTTGTGAGGCATAAGCCAAGATTACCCATTGATATGGGTAACTGCTTACCCATTCATATGGAAAAGCAGTTTGGGTTGGGCCATAAATTGGGTGGGTGGAGTCTCTGGGGCTCTCCAAAGTGGCTCAAACAGATAGGTTGATGGAGTCTTAGATATGGTACAAGCTTGCCTGCTCTATGAGCTGCAAAGGGAGGGCTCAGAAAAGGGACAATGGCTTCTGCTTGTTTTGATGTCAGACACTTCGGCCTCTCCCAGTATGCCACTTCAAGCTTCTACCCCAGTGCTGGAGTTTAGAGGGAGTGAGGCTGAGTAGGTGAGTCTGTGTGTGGGTTCTTTAAGAGGAAATGCTTGGGGCTCCAGCAATTTCTTCCACTGGCTCAATTCCTGCTGGTTTTTGCAGCCAGAAATTGTTGGGACTTATCTTCTTGGCACTGGAACCTTGGGCTAGGGGGCCTGGTGTGAGGCTGGCACTCCTCACTCCTGAGATATCTATCCCTCCCTAATTTTTATCCACCACACACGGGTGTGGGACCAGCCTGTTCTGCATCTGTACCCCTCCTACCATTCTGGAAGGATGTGGTTTCTATAATTCCATAGTTGTCAGACTTCCATTTAACTTGACTTCTGAAGGTTCTAAGTGATGGTTGTTTTATATTGTAGTTGTAATTGTGATGTGGTTGTGCAAAGAGGTGAGTCATGTTTGCCTCTGATGGCATACATCATCTTGACCAGAAGTCTCCCTCTTGTTTCTATATGATGCTGCCATAACTTTGCAGTTGGTGAGTAATGCTGCTCCCCACCTCCATGAGACAAGGCCGTGACAACCACCCACAGGAACCCACCAGCTCTGGTGTGGACTAGGACAGAGCACACAATTTGTGGATTAAATGAAATGTTAGTGAACAGTAGAAATTAAGCAAAAATTGTGAGGCATTTCAGAGGCCTGAAAGCATGAGGTACTTGGGAAATATGATGAAATAGTCTCTTAAAATTTTTCCCCACTTCCATTTATCCTAGTTGTAAAATATTTAAACAATATAGAAGAATATAAAATAAAAGACAAACATCCCATCTTCTCATCCATCCTGATGTTTACTCTGCTCTTTAGAGGTAACCATTGTTTGATCTATATGTTTGGTGAAAATTTTTACACCCAAGAATGTGTATATATTCAAGTATATAGGTTTTTTAAAAAAGTAAATGGGATGATATTGCATGTACACATTGTCTTGTCAGTTAGCAATATGTCTTAGAGAGTAAAAACAGACCAACTGCATTCTCTTATATTGTAGTATGGCTCTCCTTTAGGTGGACATTAGGCTTCTTTATGATAGACAATACTGCAGTAAATATTCTTGTTTGTGCTTCTTTGTATAGAGGTACCAACATTTCTCTAGAACAGAGATTTACCACTGGAATTTCTGGGTAGAAGTGTATGGTTATTTATAATATTGTCAAATGTTGCCAAATTGCCTCCCCAATGAATTCTGATTTTCACTCCCACCACCAGTGTTTGAGGGTATCCATTTTTCCTATATCCTTGACAACTCTAGGCATTATCAACCTTGGTCATTGTAGGGTAAATGGAGGTAGTCTGGCTTCCTCACCCAGATGTCTGGGCAACTAAAGGAAGAAGTTTCCCATGACCTTAAGAATGGGCCTGATAAGCAGTGTCCTCATAGCCTTGAGACTGGGTCAGATAAATTGTTCCCATAGCCTTGAGTGGGCTTTTATGCATAGTACGAAGCTCTGTTGCATAATATCTGTGGGCACCCTACTGGCTTTGCTTGTGTCTAGTATTTAAGGGGGTAGGGGATCCTGAGTGGGAGCCATGCTGGGGAAAAGGTGACATGCAGCATGATACACAGAGGCACGCAGGGGGACACAAAGCTTGCAGCTTGCCCACCCGCGAATAAAAGCATGTTAGACCTCAAAAATGGCTCCGTGACTATTCTTCCGTCTGCATGAATCCCATGAACCCGTCTAGCCTTGAATAATCTCAATACAGTCATGTTTTCCAATGGTAGATAAAGAATGAGTTAGTTGTTTTAATTTATATCTCCTAGATTAGTTGAAGTTGAACATTTTTTTTCCTATACTAATTGGCAATTTTCATTTGTTTTTTGGTAATATGTCTGTTTTTTCCATGGTACATTTTTTTCCTATTGTGCTATTTGTTATTTTATTGATTATAGTTGCTTCTTATATATTTTCTGTATATGTATTACTTGGATTTTATATATTTCACATATTTTACACACCTTGACATTTGCCTTTTTTCTTTATTTGTGGTGTTTTATTTTGCCCAGAAGTTTATATAGTTGAATCTGTCAGTCCTTTTCTTTATGGCTTAATAATTTCATGCTTGCTCCAGGTTTATAAAAATACTTCCTTTAATACTCGGTAGTTAAAAAAAATTAACTACTCTGATGGACTTCTGCCAAGATGGAGGCATAGGTGGAAGCACTGTGCCTTCTCGCACAACCAAGTTTAAGAACAACAAAGTTTTAGCAACAAAAATGCAGCCAAACCACAGAAAATTGAACTATATGGAAGTCTGACAATAACGAACCCTTCAGCCAAACTGGTAAGAGGAGCAGAGGCAGCAGCAGAGCGGGGTCGGACAGGAAAGATCCATTGGACCAACCTGGATGCACAACCCAGGTGCGCCAGCAGCCGTGGGCGGATCCCAGGTGTGGAGTAGCAGGCGGAGCCACTGAGGGTGCAAAGCTGTGGACCCACTGAGGGTTGACCACTGTCACACATTCGAGCACAGATAAACCGGTGAAGGAGCAAGCAGTGAGGTCGACTGTGCAGGCCCCAGCGGCAGGAAGCAGCAGAGGGAAACGCTATTGTCCCTCTCTGACCCCGCCCCCACATACAGCATCACAAACCAGCAGCTTGGGTGGCCCTGCCCTGGCGAACATCTAAGGCTCTGCTCCTCATACATAACAGGCACAAACAGATCAAAACATGGCTCAAGAGCAACTCAGAGCCCTAGAGATGATAAATCTAAGCAATGAAGAAATAGCCAAACTTTCAGATGCACAGTTCAAAACACTGGTAATCAGGATGCTCATAGAACTCGTTGATTTTAGTCACAAATTAGAGGAACACATGAAGGCTAAACTAATTGAAATGAAGGGAAATGCACAGGAAACCAATAGTAATGGAAAGGAAACTGGGATTCAAATCAAAGGAGTGGACCAGAAGGAAGAAAAAAATGACCAAACAGAAAAGGATAAAGAAACAAGAATTCAAAAAAAGGAGGAGAGGCTTAGGAACCTCCAGGACATCTTTAAACGCTCCAACATCCGAATTATAGGGGTACCAGAAGGGGAAGAGGAAGAGCAACAAGTGGAAAATTTATATGAACAAACAATAAAGGAGAACTTCCCAATCTGGCAAAGGCAATAGACTTCCAGAAAATCCAGGAAGCCCAGAGAGTCCCAAAGAAGTTGGACCCAAGAAGAAACACACCAAGGCACATCATCATTACATTAGCCAAGATGAAAATGAAGGAGAGAATCCTAGAAGCAGCAAGAGATAAGGGGGGACAGTCACCTACAAAGGAGTTCCCATCAGACTGTCAGCTGATTTCTCAAAAGAGACCTTACAGGCAAGAAGGGGCTGGAAAGAGGTATTCCAAGTCATAAAATCCAAAGACCTACAACCAAGATTGCTCTATCCAGCAAAGCTTTCATTTAGAATGGAAGGGCAGATGAAGTGCTTCTCAGATAAGATCAAGTTCAAGGAGTTCATCATCACCAAGCCCTTATTATATGAAATGTTAAAGGGACTTATCTAAGAAAAAGAAGATAAGAAAGATGAACAGTGAAAGGACAGCAAACTCACAGTTATTAACAACCACACCTAAAACAAAAGCAAACTAAGAGGACAGCTAGATCAGGAGCAGAACCATAGAAATGAAGATCACATGGAGGGTTAGCAACAGGGGAGTGGGAGAAGGAGAAGGGGGGAGAAGGTTCAGAAAATAGGTAGCATAGATGGTAGGTAGAAAATAGATAGGGGGAGAGCAAGAATAGTATGGAAAATATAGAATCTAAAGAACTTGAGACACATGGTCATAAACTAAAGGGGGGAATGGTGGGGGAGGGGGTGTGCAGGGTGGAGGGGAATGAAGGGGGAGAATAGAACAACTGTAATGGCATAATCAATAAAATATATTAAAAAATTAACTACTCTGATATATAGTTTTGTGTAATGTGTGAGGTAGGGGAACATTTCTTTTTTTTCTGGAACAAATTCACATTCCAGACACATTCACCTCTCATCCATCCCACATGTTTCTCTGTGACACCTTGGATTTATGGATTCTTAGGACACTTGTAGAGATATCCCCTGACATTGAATGTAGAATTCTGTGTGATGTGCATAGGTTTTGGGAGCCACCCTGCCTGGTTTCAGGAGCTGTAACACCCCCATGGCTAAAACAGAGTAAGTGACCTTCGGACCATAAACCACTAAGGAGACAAAGCTTATCTCCCTGGCAGGAGCACCGCTTCTGCTCCTTTTTTCATCACTGGCTCCCAATTCTTGATCAGTTAGCCAATGACGGGTAAGATTCCCCAAGGGGGGAATGACCTAAAACAGGCATGATCATGCGGAGGCCCCAGGGAAGGACTTGAGGTGCTATGGAGAAAGGGGGTGATGGACCCTCGCCCCTTGGCTTTGATGAAGCCTGACTCCCCTGAGTCCACGAGAAGTCTTCGAAAATTCCTTGGCTATTTGGCTCCTCTGCCTGACTTAAGCCTGAAACAATGACAGAGGGTGGTGCAGCCCTGCGCTGGAAAGGGCGGGGCTCCCTGATTAATCAGGCCTGAGAAAGGATATGTAAAATCCTGTGAAGCCTGCTTTGCCAAGAATGCTCTTAGTTAAATAATAAAGGCCCAAGCAGGAAATAAGTTTGTTTCCCAAAGTTTTGTAGCCTTTTAGCTGATAGACCCTGACTCAGAAGAAGCCCTAATAGTTCTTTGTATGCTATCTACTGTTTGATCCTTACTGCCTGACAATGATTAATGAGCTGTACCTGTATTCTTGTGTAAATTAAACCCAATGAAAGCCTGTCTAGGCAAGGGTTAGCACAAGCCACTCTGAGGTGCTCTCCCCTTGAGGCAGTAGTGGTGCAGTTCCTTTTCCTCCACAGGACTTGGTAGTCTGTGTGAATTTGTCTCGTATCTCATCCATGACACCGTGGGTACTTCAAGCCAGTGACCATGTGTCACATAGGTGCATTTTTTTCCTGTGGAGAAAGCCCTTAATTTTCTCAAATTATCTTTTCTCCACCAGATTCTCAAAAGGATACATGATCCAACAAAGGTTAAGAAGCCCTTTGTAAGGGGAAGGTAATCAGGTTGAGAAAGAAAGATAAGAGAAAAATCAAGAAAGAATATCACAATAGCCATGGGGGGAGAGAGTTTCAAGAAGAAGAAAGTGGTCAATAGGGTGAAATGCTGCAGAGAAATCTGAGATAAAGACAGAATAGGGTCCTCTGAGTAGGCAATTGAGATCAAGTGTTCTCCCTCCTAAAGAACACTTTGGGGAGCAATCAGAGTGGATGCTAGTGGGAGATAAGATGTGATGGGAAGGAATGAGGTTGGAGAATATATGGAAGGTAAGGTGGTAAAGGTTGTAGGTGTAAATAAGTCTCGCCTGGAGCTTTGCTTGGAAGGTTTGATGGTAGCTGGAGAGATATATGGAAAAACTGCTATTTATTTTTTATGTAGTGGAGTGATGATCATCAGATTCTTATCTAATGAACTCAGTTATCTAGTAGGTATATTCTATTCTTAAAGAATTTGATAGTGAATGTGATAAAGATTTTCTTTGACTTGTATTTAGAATGTTAAAAAATATTTAACAGCTGAGATGGCTTGGTCACTGACTAATCAAAATAGAAGCTATAACCTATCACAGCAGATGCTGGCTGTAAACCATTGGTAGGGCTGTACTAACAGTTAGTAGTCTTGTTCTGTCTGGCTGTATGTATGGATGTCTTTTTCAGAAAAACTTTGATCGAAAGGACTGATTTTCAAGATTGGATTAGCAGGACTTCTAGGGCCCCCAAACGACCAAATCACAGAAGTTATAACTAGCATTACAATATGTATGCAAAATTGTCTGCTAAATTTGATTGAAGGCTACATCTGTAATCAAGAGCCTCAGGGGAAAAAAAGACAGGAAAGCAAACAGGAACACTGGAAAATTTTGTTTTCCTTCCCCTAAAAACTAAGATTAACAGTAAGTGACAAGTTGTGAAGGAAAAACGAAATGAATGTAACACATTCCAAGTAAGAGTTGTAAGGGCAAGTAAGATTTTTTTATTTCAACTTGTAATTTCATTTTGAGCTATAAGTTAGGAACAAAATGGATTTTTCCATGACAGGGCACTTGTGACAGGGAAATTTTCTGTTTCCACTAATGTTCCCTCAGTGACCAGTGCTAGTGTTGGAATTAAGATGATGTGAACCAGTGAACCATGTGTGTGCTCTGTGCTTTTTATGGTAGGTTCAGGGTGCAGAAGCAGAGAGAGGCCCACAGCTTAGAGTACACACACTTTATCATTTTAGCTTAAGACTCCTCCTAATTTTTTCCCCCTTTGGTAAATGTATGATCTTGCATTGTCCCAGGAAATTTTCCAGATAGAAGCTGCAGCATATTTTTTCTTTGACAAATGCCATATGGATAAACCTTTCAGTATAAGTGGCTCTCTTTCAGAGACTTTTATGTGGAATATTTTTAGTGAAATGTAAGTCTGTCTAGTATATAAACAGAGTTAATCACAGCTATTATACTCACCATTTTATACTTCTTAGTGGTTGCTTAGAATGTCATGTCTTAATAAACTTTCAAGAAAATTGGAATTTAAAAATTTGTTTTGAAAAGAAGGCAGAAAAAACGAGAGTTCTGAGGGATGGATCAAGTGCTTAATGTTCTTTTGGTGGGTAGTGTCAATAATATTACCTCTCTTGAGTAAAGAGAAAGACAAACTGTTTGTTTACCTAAATTTTATGTCTGTTGTCATTGTTTCTTGGTTGAGTTTTAAAATTTTTGGTATGTGTTGCAGTTGACTAGATAAAATAAATCAGAAACAGGCTCAATTGGTGCCATCTTGTAGATAGGCTAGAAAAATGTTTTTTACCAAGGAAGTATAAGAAAAGGGAGAAATATCCAGAATCAGTATTTCATCTGTAGCTATAATACTGTTATTTGGCAATGTTACTAACTCTCTTTTTTAGGTCACACCAATTTGAGAGCACAGGCTTGAAAAACCAAGGCAAAGGTAATGGCCACAAATAATTTTGATCTTGAGCACTTACCAGGGAGAATCAATAAGACCTCAACATTTTCCTCCCTCTTCCACTTGCCAAGTCCTCCCTTTCTTTGGTCTAGTCCTGGTTAATACACATGTTCAGCATTGAGACCACCAACTTCTTAAACACCTGTTCTGCTATTGCCAGTGCTGATCTTTGTTTGGGTGCTGGTTGGCCTCCATTGGGAGTTCCTGAAAAGCACCTTGATGGCCTTAATGGCTGTTTTGTCGCCAAAGTTACAGTTCTCTAAGTGAATAACATCCCAAAGAATAGTCTGGATATTTCTGTCCTTCTTAACTTTTTGTTTTAAGGAAGTTCAGACAACCAGTCCCAAGGATGTGTTGAAGATATTTGTGGCACCACAATGCTACAAAATATTTCCTTTTTATCAGCACCAAACCAGTGACCCAGGAGGGTACCCAGGGTTTTCTATCTACCTCAGTACAGTTCTCTTAGAGATGAGGGTGAGAGGCAGGAACACTCATAAATTCCTGAGGTACAAAAGACTCCTTGAGAGTTGATTTTGTTCTGATGTTCCTCAGGAGATGATCATGCAAATTAAATTCTACTTCTGAAGACCTTCTGAAGCATTTAAAAAAGGGAAATTCTTCCACAAATGTGCTGACCTGATATTTCACTTAAATACCTAGAGTCTTAATTAAAACAATTTTTCAGCCATTTTCTAAAGTAATTCTCTAGGGTTATCAATAGCTCTCTCTATTTCTGTAAATGATAATGAGGTCATGGAAATTAGACTTTATGGGAAGCCTTGCCATATCTCTAGTCCTAGCACAATCTCTCCTTCACCCTAACATTTTACTTTGCATCACCAGAGTTTGCATTAAATAAAAAGTCCCAGTTGTATAAGTTGCTTGCCTTTCTCAGTCAAGAGTATTTACTGAGTGCCCACATGGTTTCTACCAGTACCATTAAAAAAAATCACTAGCTTCTGCTCTTAAAGCCCTTGTAGCACAGTTGACATTGATAGGTCAGGTAGGGAGTGGTCTCTAAGACATCAGAGGCCACAGGTTTTGTCAGTCCAAAAGGAGATGGAGACTTGTGAGACAGACTGCTGGGCTTTAGCATCTCAGGAGGGAGGTTCTGTAGTATAACCTTTCAGAGCATGAGCTTTTAAGTAAAATCTGGGTCCAAATTTTGGCTCTACCATGCATTTACTGTGTACTCTTAGGCAAATTTCTTTTTTTAAAAAAGATTTTATTTATTTATTTTTAGAGAGAGGGGAAAGGAGAGAGAAAGACAGGGAGAGAAATATCAATGAGTGGTTGCTTCTCATATGCCCCCAACTGGGAACCTGGTCTTTAACCCAGGCAGGCACCCTGACTGGAAATTGAACCAGGGACCCTCTGGTTTGCAGGCTGGCACACAGTCCACTGAGCCGCACCAGCCAGGGCCCCTTAGGCAAATTTCTTAACTTCTTTGCATTTTTGTTTCCTCTTTTGTAAAAGAGGACTGATAATACCTACTGTAGATTTGTCTTGAGGATTAAATAATAATAAAAAAAGGCTCAGCACAGAGTCTGGAACACATTAAGAGCCTAAAACATGATAGCCTTCATTTTAAGTGGCCTACTGGCCTCTTCTTGGAAACTGCTTTTCCCGAGGAGGGCCCAAAGACAGAAATAACTACAGAGATATTGAACATTTCAACTATGCCAAGGGAGAGGTTTATTTTTTTCTGTTGAGAGCCGCTGACCCCTGATAGAAAAGGATCAATTGAAGGCCTTGTAAAAAATACTAATTTGCTTTTTCCCCTCAGGGAAATATAAAATATTGAATTTACCTACTTTTAAGAATAAGGAACATAGTGCTTTACTCAATAAATACCTTGAATAGATTTCTAGAACTTTAGGGGACCTCAGAGGCTATCTAGTATAATCTCTTTATTTAACAGATGAGACAACTGAAGGCCAGAAATATAAATTGACTTTGTGATAATTATCCACCTTCACCATGACAGACCACAGGAATAAACCCTTTACTTCTAAGTCTAACACCTAGCATCTTCCCACTATCTTATGTTTAGTAAAACAATAGGGAGAGGAATAGAGAAAGAGCAAACTGAAAGGAGGGAGAGAGAAAGAAAGGAATTAGAAAAAGGGAGGGAGATACACATAGAAAGAGGAAAGTACAGAGAAAGAATGAGAAAAGGAAGAAACAAGGTAGTCATTTCCAACATCAATGTGATTTCATTGAGTGCACATCATGTTAAGTTAACCTTCTTTTCTTTTTCAGTGAGAACTGTTGTTCTGAATGAATGACAGGATCTCATTACCAGCTGGGAATCTATGGTGTGATCCAGATGAGAAATGTTAATTTAATAACCTAGACTAGGGTAGCAGGAATGGAAATGGTCCCAGAGGTTGAATTTGGGATATATTTGAGAGAGAGAGATCCAACCCAACCCAATATTGTTGGGTTGGATGTTGGGAGGTAAGTGAATGGAAGGGTAAAGGGTGAATTCAAAGTTTTTGACTTGAGTAATTAGATGGATGGTGATGACCATTTACTGAGGTGAAGTAAACCTTTGGACATGCTATATTTGATTGCCTAGGAAAAATTGTGAGCATAAAATTGGATATTTGAGGTGAGATATAAATTTGAGAGTTTTCAGTATAAAGATATTTATGGGACTAGATGAGATTATCTAGAGATGAGAATAGAATGAAAATAAAATGAAAATAGAATGAATACAAATGCTGAGGTCTAAGTCCTGAATGCTCTATATTTAGAGGACTAGGGGAAGAGAGAGTGCCAGCAAATGAGACCCAGGAGTTACTAGTGGAGAAAATGCTGAAGATATGGGTTATTTGAATTAGTAAGTAATTTGGCAGATTCATTTCTAAGGGAAGAATGAAGCATGGAAGAATGTGGGTTGGATAATAGTACAGTAAGGTGGGTTAGGACTGTGTGTATCAAAGTAGTGACAAGCAATGGATAAGTGGGATCTTGAAGAGAATCTGTGGGAGACTACTTCAGGGCTTGTCCCTGTCTCATGAACTTAGGTTAAAAAATCTCTTGAATAGAAAGAATTTATGTCAGATTTGCAGTGATAAAAGAGAAAGTTCTCACATCAAATTGATTAGTAGGTTTTGGAAGACATGACAAAGCATAGTGGATGCTCTGTGTTAGGAAGCATGGGGTCAGGAGAACCTGGCCTAGAGAGGTGGCTGTGGGAGGAGAGGATTGGATTCTAGAGACATTCAACAAGGAAGAGTTGGTGGAATTTGTGACTGACTGGACATAGGGCTGAAGGAGAGGAAAGAGGCCTAACTTATTCAAGGGTACTACAATTAGTACATGTTTTTAGTGTAGGAAGGAAGACAAATTGTAAAAAATATCTCCATGACCTAGTAACTCATTCTTTACCAGAATCACTAGTAGCTCTGCTAATCTGAACTTACAAGGTTGGTTCTGCATTTTGGAGGGATACTAAAAATTTAGTAAAAATGATTATAGTAAATTTACTCTCCCAATCATAAAAGATGACTAATTAACCAAATAATGCATTTCTGTTTTCATAAAAGCTGATAGCTAAAGCCAAATGCTATAATATCAGTTTAGACCTTATTTTTTGGTGGTTTGCCAGTTGAATATTAATAGGACTGCATTTATTTATGAGGCTCCTAATAATTTGAATTGCCCTGTGAGGCCTTGAGTTATTTTACAGAATCATTCTCTTCTTTTTAACTACATGACATTCATCTGATCCCTCTGAAAGCAGTAACTTCTGTCACAGTAGAGATTTCTGTCCTGTATTGAGGATGCTGTAAGTAATTGGAATGTGTGAGTGCCATGGATGATGGTCCTGTAGCTTTCTCCATACCTCAGAGACTTTGCCAGGCTCCTGGATGGTGGTCACAAAGTGGGAGGAGGCAAGGTCAGTGTTCTTAAGGGGAAAAATTCTTCCAAGCACTTATTTATATAAGCACTCATTTACATTAATGATTCTTCTACCCTAGTTTGAACTCAGGTATGTCCTTGAAAAGAATTATTGTTTTAAAAACTCTCGATTTTTGACTTTTCCAGTGCTCCTGATGGAATCAGCTCAAGTTCATAAGTTTTTCTATATCTGTCATTTTGTGCACTTTATGCCACTTAAACTGAGAGAAGAGTTTCTACCTCCCCTTGCCAAGCTCTGATCAGATGACATATATTTAGATCAGTTCAATAAGTGTTAGAATAGTAGGAATTTAGCACTGGAATGGAAAATAGATATTATATAGTCTACTTTCTTCCTTTTTCAGATAGAGGAACAGAAGTCTAATGAGGTGAGTTATTTGGCCAAGTTCATATACTTAATTGATAATAGAAGTGCTGTGTTCTCATTGCATCTTATCAGGTGGCACATAATTTTTTTTTTGTCCCATTACTGGTAATGTTATCTTGGATCATTTGACAAAGGGGGTTATCTGTCAGGTTTTTTTTTTTTTTTACTACAAAGCTATTTATTTTCCTTTTGTAATTAATAAGCATTTTGTGAGAATGTACTTTGAGACTATATATACTTCTTTTCTCATCAAACTCTTACCATTAACCATTGATGTTCCTTGACTGAGTTAATTATTACTATGATGATTACCACATGGTGATTTTCTAATTCTAGAAATCCTTCTACAGTGATGAGTTGGCATTTTACTGCAAGAAAAGTTTTATCTTTCCCCATTCATAGTCATATTGGTTAGTACTTACTATTGGTTAGTACTTGGTTAGTATTTCTGTTTTTGTTCAATGGTGTGTAATCTAGTTCTGTTACTACTTATTCTGATGTTCATATAGTCCCAGATGGGCCAGGGGAAGGTGCTTCAAGCTAAATTCTATGTCCATTTGACATGTCTTTATCACTTTATTTTTCTCATTTAATTTTTTTTATTTTTTATTTTTTTAATTGATTATGCTGTTACAGTCATTCTATTCCCCCCTTCATTCCCCTCCACCCTACCCCCCCATCCCCACCATTACCCCCCTTTAGTTTATGACCATGTGTCTCAAGTTCTTTAGATTCTATATTTCCCATGCTATTCTTGCCCCCCCATCTATTTTCTATCTACTGTCTATGCTACTTATTTTCTGTACCTTCTCCCCCCTTCTCCTCCTCCCACTCCCCTGTTGCTAATCCTCCTTGAGATCTTCATTTCTATGTTTCCACTCCTGATCTAGCTGTCCTCTTAGTTTGCTTTTGTTTTAGGTGTGGTTGTTAATAACTGTGAGTTGCCCACCAGGTCCAACCCTGCGTCTGGATTCCGCGCGCCTGAGTCCGTCTGACTGAGTTTTCCTGTGCTACCCCGCTCTGCCAGCTGCTGGTTTCACCCCTCTTACCGGTCAGGCTGAAGAATTTGTTGTTATCAGACTTCTGAAAAGTTCAATTTTCTGTGTCCTGGCTGTGTTTTCTGTTGCTATTATTTAGTTGTCTCTAAACTTGGTTGTGTGAGGAAGCAGGGCGTCTCTACCTATGCCTCCATCTTGGCGGAAGTCCCCCTCTCCATTATTTTAAAGATGCTTTTTTTTTAAGGCTTTGAGTTTTATTCAAATTCTTTGGTTTTATATTTGCATTTATTTTTTCTCACATAAAAAGTGTATTTTTATTTATATTAATATGCTCATTTCCAAAGCATCATACCTATCCTTTTGAGAAAAATATATAGACAAATGTTAAAATTTCTTTGCAGATAGTTTTGCCTTTTTTAAAAATTATTTTTCAGCTCTATTTGATAAATAGAATTTTACATTTAAGGTATACAGTGTTATGATTTGATATATGTATACATTGTGAAATTACTACAATCAAGTTAATTAAAACATTTATACCTCATATGGTTACCTTTTTTATTTTTTGGTGAGAACACTTAAAATTCACTCTCACAGCAGATTTAAAAAATATTTATTTATCTTTAGAAGGGAAGGGAAGGAGAGAGGGAGAGAAATATCAGTGTTTGGTTGCTTCTCGTGTGTTCCCTGCTGGGAACTGGCCTGCAACCCAGGCAACTGCCCTGACTGGGAATCGAACTGTGATCTTTTGGTTCACAGGTCCACGCTCAATCCACTGAGCTACACCAGCCTGGGATCTCACAGCAGATTTTAAGCAAACAGTACAGTGCTATTAACTATGGTCATCATATTGTACATTAGATACTCAGAACTTTTTCATCTTTTGCCAAAAGTTTATGTCCTTTTACCTACATTTTCCCACTTCCTCTATCCCCCAGCCTCTGGCAAACACCATGCTACTATCTGTTTCTTGACTTTTTAAGATTCCACATTTAGCCCTGGCTGATGTAGCTCAGTGGATTGAGTGCCGGCCTGTGAAGCAAAGGATTGTGGTTCGATTCCCAGTTAGGGCACATGCCTGGGTTGCAGGCCAGTTCCCAGCAAGGGATGCCCGAGAGGCAACCATACACTGATATTTCTCTCCTTCTCTCCTTCCCTTCCCCTCTAAAGATAAATAAATACAATAAAATAAAAAAGAATAAAAAAAAGATTTCATATTTAAGTGAGACCACACTATTTGTCTTTCTCTGTTTGGCTTATTTCACTTAGCATAATACCCTCAAAGTTCATTCATGTTTTCTCAAATAGTAGGATTTTCTTCTTTTCCATGGCTCAATATATTTCATTATATACACATTTCATTTTATATATGTATATATGAGTATATATAAAATGAGATATATAGTTCACATTTTCTTTATCCAAATTAAACTGTCAGTGGATATTTAGGTTGTTTCCATGTCTTGGCTATTGTGAATAGTGTTACAATGAACATGGGAATGCAGATACCTCCTTGAGATAGTATTTCATTTCTTTTGAATATATAACCAGAAGTGGCATTGCCGGATCATATGGTAGTGGTATTTTTAACTCTTTGAAGAACCTCTATACTGTTTCCCATAGTAGATCTACTAATTTACATTTCTAAAAACACAAGCACTTCTTAATTTCTAGACTAACACAGTATTTAATGCAGGCTTTCCCATCATTAACTCTGGAAGTAACCATTTCTCCAAGAAACCCTGCTTCTTTTTAGCGAGAAATAATGTTCAGAAACCAAGATTTGGGTACTATGTATGCTTATTGCTTGTAGGGTGTTGATGTTCCTCTGCCCTATCGTTAGAAAGAGCTATGTGCATGCACTTACACACATATTGAAAACCATGACTTAACAGCAGTGCTTCCAATTGCAAACCATCGTAGAGTTCACTCTAGTTTTTTCCCTTTATATATAACTTCCTTTATATGTAACTCTCTTCTACGACAGTGAAAAACCTGGCTTTTATTATTCTCAATATATTTACTTATTAATAAGTAAATTTATTGGTGGAGAGTCTCTCTCTACCACCGCTGTTCCTTCCCCTTGCCCGTGATTGTTTTCCTCACTCGACTTGGGCTTTGACACTTTGTGCTGTGTCACTACCACCTCTCTGCTGTGTGGACATCCTCTTCGCTTGCTTCATCTTGGACAACCCATACTCGGTTGCCTGCATGATCTCGTTTTCCTGCAGCTTCAGCATTCCATGCTTAGCTGATGCTACTTCCTTCTCCATAGCCTGCTGATACCTACCTACCTTGGCTCTACCTATTAGATTTTGGACTGAATTATTCATGAAGAAAGGAAGGAAGAAATGAAATCAATTTCTAAGCTTATCATTTTTTGTAATCCTACAACTTTTCTCTGTTCAGTGTACCTCTTGCTGATAATTTAACCTTTAATAATTTTTTAAATGTTTTTTGACAGATGGATTGGCTGGCTATAAATTCTAGCTTAACATTTTTTTCTTTCTGTGCACTCTGTTTTTTAAAAAATAAAATTTGGGGGGGGAATTATTTTTAACTTATAAAAAATTTGCAAAGATAATACAATTTTCATGTGCTCCTCACTCATTTCCCCCCTTATGTTAACATCTTAGATGACCACCTCTCTACACTTTTATTTCATTAACTTCTGATATCTAGGTTTGCTAACAAGAAATCTGCAGTCAGTATAATTGTTACTCCATTTTAGATTGCTTTTTCTTTCTGGGAGTTTCCAGTCTTCCTTTTTATTCTTGACTTCTACAGTTCCACTTTAGGGCGTCCAAGTTTGGTTTTGTTTGTATTTATTCTGCTTACTATTTGGGTCATACTGATATGATGATTCATTAGATTTTCTTTTGTTTAATTCTGGAAAATCATCAACACATTATCCTCAAAAATTGCTTCCCTATTATCCTTTCAGTTTAGTCTTCTAGAATTCCTACTCATTAAAATGTTACAATCTGTCAATTTATCTTTCATGTTTCATAATGTCTTTGAAATCTATTTGTCTATCTACCTACCTGCTTCTGTCTAGAAAGGAGAACAATTCAGTTTTGATTATTGTATTTTTTAAATTCAATCACTATATATTTCCTTTCTTAATTTTTAGTTGTTCTTTTTTAAAAAGATTCTATTTATTTATTTATTTTTAGAGATGGGGCCAGGGAAGGAGAAAGAGAGAGAGAGAAACATCAATGTGTGGTTGCCTCTCAAGCAGTCCCCACTGGGGACCTGGCCTGCAAGCCAGGCATGTGCCCTGGAGACCTCTTGGTTCACAGTCTGGCACCCAATCCACTGAGTCATATTAGCTTGGGATCTAGTTCTTTTAAATATTCACCTATTCTTGTTTTATTTTTACATGTTTTGTCAAAAAATTTTGTATTCTTTTTAAGTAGAGGTTATGCTGAATTGTTTCTCTCTCTTCCTTTCTCTCTTTGCAAATGCTCAATGCTTCTAATTTAAAGTCTTTGTTAAGCTCTTCTATAAAGTTAATTTTCCTGACTGAATGCACAATTGTTAATTTTGTTGGTTTTCTTTCTTAGCATCCAATTATTGTTTTTGGAATATTGATTCACCACTAATTTTAGATAGGACTTTTTTGTTTTTTGTTTTTCTTTCTTTCTCCCATCTCTCACCATCTGTCTCTTTGTCCAGCAGCTTTGCAGTCTCTTGCCCTACAGCCGTTGTTTAGATTCCCAATTGGTACTCAGGCTTTAAGTGACTGGTGAGGGTTCCTGCCCCATTATAATGGCATACCCAAGAACCAGTCACATGGCCAGGGAGCAGTTCTGCCTATTCTTACTGGCAGTACTGTGGGGTTTAAAACTATAGCTCATGTATTTTTTAAAAGATTTTTAAACATTTATTTTTAGAGAGAGGGGAGGGGAAGGAGAAAGAGAGGGAAAGAGACATTAGTCAGCCACCTCTTGCATGAGCCCCAGTCAGGGACTGAACCCACAACCCATGCATGTGCCCTAACCGGGACTCCAACTGGTGACCTTTCACTTTTCAGGACAACGCCCAACCAACTGAGCCACACCAGTGAGGGCTATAGCTCATGTATTTTTAACATGGGCAATACTGCCCTCAATAAGGTGAAAATTGATTCTTAAAGGGCAAAAAATCTTGGATATTATAGTGGCCCTTCCAAGCTCAACCCTACCCCTAAAAACCTTATTCCTTAGCATTTAGTTTCTCTCTTTAGGGAAAATCCAAATAAAATGTTCCTACTCAGTGAAATAATTATTTAAAAAATCAAGAAACTTTGCTATAGCTCTAGGCAGAGGTCAGCCATGTTTTGTTCAGTCTACTTTCTTAGGGAGTGAGCCTTATTCACCATCGTCAGTGGATATTTCAAACTCTTCGATTCCCAAGGGGCCGAGCTTCTGGCCAGCACAGCCATAGCTTCAGCAGCTGGCCTGTCAGTTTTGTGTTTCTGTTCCACAGAGATGGATATCTTGTTTTTAAATCTGGAGTCTTTTTCCCTTTTTGTATTTATCACATATTACTGTATATTTGGAGTATAAAGGGGTAATCAAAGCATAAACTTATTGCACTATTTTGATTGAAAGTCAGTATTTATTATTTTTTTTACCAACTATTACTCTCATATCTTATAAGTACTTTTCTTATATGACTTACAATGCTTATATGACATAATATAGGATTGTTCAGCTGATAGATATCAATTGCATTGTCAGTTTTCTCTTTTACATTCTAGCTTAGCATTTTGAGGTTTCTAAACAATGTAGATTCTTTTTATTTAGACCATTTGTCTGGAAGACTCTGGGCTTTTGAGGTCCCACTGTTTTGCAGCGGGAAATTTATGGCTGAATCACTGTAGGGTACCATTAGTGCATTCATAAGCTGTTCTCTGGTAACATACACAATTATTCCCCCAAAGCCCTTCTTTGGTTGTTTTAATCTGGATAGCATTTCTCTGCAGCCATATTTTGTGTGGCTGTACAGCATGGTGGTAAAAGGGACAGACTACTCAGCTCATTGGAACCTTTGTCTCTGTCCCTTGGATTTAAATGCATTAGTTCTGGGAAGAAGCTCCCTCAAACTTTGGTAAGGTTTGCAGTGACTGACAAGACAATGGAATTGTCTTTTGATCAGAGAAAATTATTTCACATTTTTTTGTTAATTTCACATATCCATAATCATTGAAAAAAATTAGAAAGCGTAGATGAATGAAAATGAAAGAAAAGTCATTTACAATTCTGTCACCTATTTTGGTGTATGATTTCTAGGACCCCAAATGTATCTATATATTTATAAATAATATACTGTGACAAAAGTGATTATTCTGTATATTTCTGGGTCCATATGGAATGCACATCGTATTCTATTGTATCTATTACCTGTTTTAGACCATTTAGATTCTTTCCACTGTTCTGCTACTTTAAAGAATATTGAATTGAACAAAGCTTTACATATAATTTTGTTAATTTGTTAGTGCTGGAGGAGGTAATTGAGAAAACATGACCGCCGATTATTGGAGGCTCCTCACCCCTGTCCCCTGTCCTTGGAATGTACTCTCTGCCCATTGTTCCCACAGTGGGAGCTGTTTTTCAGGATGCAGCCTCTCCAGAGTAAGGTGTTACTGAACCCACCTGAATTGAATATGTTATGGAACCCAATTAAGGCCTCTACATAAATTTTTAAGATTCTGGAGTATAGATGCCAAGATCTACTTGTTTTGTGGCAAGCCAAGATAATAAGCCTCGTAAATAAATTCGTTTGTTTATTAAGCCCGCCACCTACCAACCTGGAGTGACCTGCCTCCTTCTTTGGTCTCTCCTTGCCCTCTATGTCCTTGGGCCAGTTTGTGAGACAATGGAAAGAATTTAACAAGAAAGTTTGGAGACTCTTTAATTACCTTTAATGGAAGGCAATAGGAAGCTAAGGGAAGGGGTATTGTGACCATGCCCTGGGAAGTGGCAGGCACATGGTAGGACCTGGGTAAATGCTCTTAAATGAGCAAAGTGTCAGAGTGAGCACTAGGATTTTTGTTATGATGCATGAAAGAACAAATAGCTCTGAAGAGTCTGAGAAGACAACTGGGAAACACAACTTTGTGTTCCTAAAGAATGATTTTGTGAAGCCTCACAATCTGCAGTGTGTTTTATAGCAACAAGTCTTGTCCTTTTATCCACTTTAGTCCTGAAACAAAATATAATTCTATTTTTATGATTGAATGAGTTCAGAATATATATTATGTCAACTCTTATGTCTGGAATCATCTTTGTCTTCTTTTATTACATTAACTCCAAATGAACTTTTCCAATTTTCCATCATGTACTTTGCTGGTCTTTTTTTACCCTCTGAGTTTATGAACAGTGAGGTAAATATTTGAAAATTTGGAGCAACCAGCCAGCTGGGAAAGAAAAAAATATAAAAAATCTTCCTCTTCCTCTGTGTTTTTTTTAATTTTAAAATTTCAGACTTTGCTCCATAGGTGTATTCCATTCAAGTTACCCACTTGTGGCCCTGGCTGGGTGCTCAGTGGGTTGGAGTGTCGTCTCCATTCACCAAGACTACAGGTTTGATGCCTAGTCGGGGCACATGCAAGAGCCGACCTATGGACTTGAAGATAAGTGGAACAAGAAATGGATGTCTCTCTCTCTCTCTGTCCTTTTCCCCTCTCTCTTTCTCCTTCTTCCTCTCTTTCTCTCCCTCTCTCTATCTCTAAAATCAATTAAGAAAATAGTCACCCACTTGTTCCTTAAGGGGTCATTGGAGAGTTATTATTTTAAATATAGTTCCCAGGTATGAATTGAGATGCAGTGAATGATTCAACTTTCTGAAATATATCTTTTGTATCATCTACCCAAAACCTAGTAAGAATCAGGCAGTGGGCTGACAAGACTCAGAGCAGCCAAAATAGCCTGCACCAAATTGATGAATGGATGTGGGGGCATTTTACACATGGGAGAGGCCTTCAGGTTGTACTCTTACTATACACTGAAACCAACTAATTCTAATCAGTGGATTCTGAATACCCAGCAGGTTATTAGCAGTGGGGTAGAAAGGGAAGTCAGAAAGCCTGGAGGGAAGCAGAAATAGTGAGGTCCCCAGAGGAAAGGGACAGAGAAACTAAAACCTCAGAAGAGAGCAGTGTGGGGTTGATAAGCCTGTGTGCAGAGTCTTACCCAACACAACAGCCCCCACGTAGGTAGTCACTGATGTGCATCAGGATGAGTCATCAGAAAATGTAATCTGTCTCAGAAAGCAGAGAGCATAGACTGTAATGGAGAAAGATTTCCACTCAAAACCGTGAACGTCTTCACAGTTTTGATGCTTAAAGGAGTGGGACTTGCAGTCATCTAGGAAGTTTGGCTTTTTCCAAAAAGCTCTGGAAACCCTTTGGAAAAGGGTGGCTGAGGTGTTACTAGGTGACTGAGATTGATTCATTTTTTCTTGGTTTATAGAAAATGTTTGGTGAGATATGAGAATATCGGTCACTTGCCAACAAAGTCGTTTATGACTGGGATGTGTGGAAAGGCAATGAAATGGAGAGTAGGGAAAGCAGTTGTAAAAATTACTTGAGTTTAAAGTGTGGGGGTGTCTGGTGCTAGGCACAGAATGAGTGCTAAATGCATATGTACAGAATAGAGGGGAGCTTCTTTCAAGACTGACTCTTGAAAGACCACCAGTGCTTTGGCAGTCACACTGAGAGCTGAACGTGATGGAGGGTGGTGGAAGGAGTAGAGGAAGGAGTCAGTTTGGCAAGCTCGGGCTGCACTAGGCTGCACTAGGCTGCAAGGTAAGAGTTCCCAAGATGGAAACTGCTCGTGGGAGCCCATGGTGCCTGTGTTAGGGCTGGTTTATGTGGCATTTGGATCCTGAAAGTGCTCCCACCATGTGAGAAGTCTGGCTGACCACACAGCCATGCCTGCAAGGCCTGCAGTGGTGCCTCCCAGGCTGGTGAGGAGCTCCGTGTCAGGACTGGCCCTTATGGGCCACACTGACTGTGCCAATAGCAAAGCAAGAAGAGTCTTGAGGTGATTATTTTGATAAATCTAGCCTTCATTTCACTAAGACAAAACAAAACAAAAACTGAACTATTTAGGTTATTGATATAGATGGATTTATTTTTTGAATCATCCATGGAGAATGATTTCATAATAATTCGCTGGATATAAGTTAAACACAGTCTCAGTTTTTAAAAGGGTGAATTTGTAGAGTTTTAAAAGATACAAATTTCACTGAAATTTCCACTCTTGGTTGACAGGGCATCATTTTCTCTAAAGTGTTTATGTGAACTGCATAAAGATGACATAATCATTTAGTGTATAATTTAATACTGTTCTTATTTATTTGCAAAGCACTTTCTATTGGAAAGGTTTTAACTATTTGTGAGTCTTATGAGGAAACCAATATTGCTCCTATTTTATAAATAAAAATAAAGCTCACAGGAGTGAAATGAGTGGCCTCCAGGATTACCATGAAAAGAGTTAATGTTCGGAAAGAAAAGGTAAAAGTTCTCTTCTAGTTGCATCTTCCTTCCCAGGGTCAACAAAGTTGACATTTTGATGCATTTTTCTCTAAGCTTTCCCCCCCTTAGTTATAAATGCAAAATATATTATAATATTAGGCAGACATTTTCTTATGTCTTTCAGTAGTCTCTGAAAACATGCTTTTTAATAGCTGTGTAACATTCCTTCATGCAGATGTCCCATAGTTCTCTCTTACCTTGTAGAATTTTTGTTTTTTTTCTATTTGCTCTTGTATTGAATGTTGTGAGAAACATGTTTGTACACACATATGTATGGGCAGAGAGGCCTGATTTGTACAGAGATAGTCTGAAAAACCTAGAGAGGTAGAAAGCCATGATCAGTAAGCATCACCTGATAGAAATCACCTGCAATGTGGAAAAGACTCTTCTAAGATGGAAAAGACAGAGCTAACAACTTGATGAATACTCAGAGTGTACAAGAGTATACATGAAAGATAATACAGCCCTTTGAACCTAAAGGTCACCGATTTGACTTCTGGTCAGGGTACATGCCTGGGTTGTGGGCCAGGTCCCCAGTTGGGGGAGTGTGGGAGGTGATTGGTCCATGTATCTCTCACACACTTATGTTTCTCTCTCTCTCTTCCCCTCTCTCTAAAATAAAGTAAATAATAAATAAACAAAGCCTTAAAAACAATGATAGTATTGAAGTAAAAAATTGTTGGGAAGTAACAGAAATAATGCAAGTGTCATCTGCTAAAAAGAAAAAAAGGTAACACTATGACAATAAATCCCAAAGGCATGGAAGGAGCAGCAGCACGTAAAGACATGCTGTGCAGGGAGTTAATATTCATGAATGTTGGTTGCTTTGTTTGGTTTGCAAGAGCTGAGAGTTTGGACCACCGAGAAGGTAGAACTTGAGTTGGGCCCTAAAGGACCCTAAGTGTGGTGTGGATTTATAGTAAAACAGATCTGGCTTCAGCGGCTAGCTCTGCTAATTACTAGCCATAGGAACTTGGACCAGTTACTTTTTCTCCATGCTCAGTTTTCACATCTGCAAAAATGAGAATTATAATAATGTCAATGCCATAGAGGAGTTAATGAAATAATGACTGTGAAGGACTATCTAATGTTATTAATCATTGTAAATAGAAACATTTCAGAAGAGTGCCTAGAATTTTAAATCATTTTACAGCCACTGTAGAATAAGACAATGTTTCACATAGAAAAGAGTGTCTTGCCCTCTAGTATTTGAAACGGCAGAGCAAGCAGGAGTTCAGGGCAGCAGGGAAGTGTTCAAGAACTGTTATGTTCTAAAGTGGGAGCACACCCAACAGAGAACTGCAAGAGTACGTGTCAAATGCTGTATCTTGTTCTTTTAAATGGTTTTACCTCTAGAACATTTGCAGGTCACTGCTCTTGGGGTGCAACACGGCTCGTTGGCAGGACAAAATGTTGGTCTTACAGTCATTCCACGTCCTCCAGGGCCGGGGAGGACATGTGCTTACACTTGGCCTGCGAGGATGCCTGTTCTAGATGGATGAAGGGTAGCACCTTTTTCGTGTCAAAATAAAATTGTACAAAATTCTTCATTTGCTATGCAAATTGGAAGCATAAGTAGAATGGAAAAACAATCTTTCCTTCTTAAGGTCCCAAGGAAGAGAAAATCTTTGTTGTTAGGGGGACTAAGTGAAAGATTCACTTGGCCAGCAGGGGATGGATTTAGGAGTGTAAATGGGTTGGATGGGATAGAAATATGGGTTCCCGTATTTTATCTGGGAAAGGTTAATGCATAGAGAGGAAGTCCTGGGAGTGGGTAAGGAAGAATGGGCCTGACAGAGGACCAGGGAACTTGGCTGGGTGTTCTTGGCCCAACATTCTGGGGCTGTACCGGGCAGCACAGAGGAGAGGTTAGGCTGGGGCCAGGGAAGGCTATTACTATTTGTGTAAGTGTGCAAGTATGTGTGAGAAAATGTATAAGCATGTGAGTATGTGAGGATGTATGTGTGCATACATTTGAGGACTGTGTGTGGTGCAGGAGTATGAGAAGCATATGTATGCTTATGAGAATGGAGGAGTGTATGCCTGTGAGTATGAGGTATGTGAGGGGTGTGAATGTGAGAGTGAGTGTATATATGTGAGTAAGGGCGTGTGTGTTTGTCCAACCAAAGGAAATCTCAGGTTTGAGACCACTAGTCAAGGGCTTCTCTAAACTTTTAACTAGAGTTCCTGGAGTTTTAACTTACAGCACTCTCTGATATCAGCTCTGTGGGAGACACATTTTCTGAGGTAGCCACACAGCATGGTATTAAGTGCAGAAACTCAGGCATCAGCCTGCCCATGGCCTTGTTTGCATAAACCTGGGCAAGTACCTTAACCTCTTTTTCCCTTAGTGTTCTTGTCTCTAGAATGTGGAAGATAAGAATAGTTCCTACCTCATAAAAGTGATTAGGAGGGTTAAATAAATGAATTAACACATGTAGGGCATTTAGCAAAGTGCTTGGAATGCAGTAGTTGCTGGTAAAAGTTAACCACTATTAAATATTGAGTAAAGGGAAATTTCATGCCCATTCAGGCTGTCATTTGAAAAAAACTACATACTATTTTGGGTAGTTAAAACACTTACATTAAAGATCAAGATATATAACAAAGTGGAAATTTGTGCTCACCTCTGCCCACCATTCCAGTAGTTCTTACACCTCAGTGAACATGTAACCACTGTTCAAACTTCTAGAAATATTTTACTTTATGCATATAGATGCAAAAACAAATATATATCCTCCCTTTATGCAAATGATAACATATGACATATATTGCTTCTGTACTTTTTCTTTTTAAACTTAAAGCTATGGAGAGCATATGGGTGTAGAAGAATAAGCTTCCTTACTTAAAAAAAAAAGCTGCATTGTATTCCATTCTTTTTGAATGTACAATAACTTACTTTCTCATCTGCTCTTTATGACCATTTAGGTTGTTTGCAATCTTTTCCAAACTCTCTGATGTGACGTCTTTGGAGCCCTCGGCCTGAAACACTTCTGGAAGCTTATCCATGTGCTATGCAGGCAGGGGAGAAGGATCTTGTACCTCTCCTGATCCCTTCTGTTTGCTATATAGTAAATCATGATCAGGACAGAGTTGTATGGGATTTGAGTTTTGTATGATCAGCCTTCATTAATTCATACCCGTGTGAACTGTTCCTCCCGTGGATGAAACCTTAGCCAATCGGTAATAACTTATACATCTGCTGCCTGAAAATGAGGAAAAGGCCCCCAAGCGGACCATCCAGAATCAGGCCCTTTCCTAGCATAGTGTTAACTTTGCCAGCAGAGGGCTCTCTTCTTTTGGGAAAAATGAAAATGCCTCTGGAAAGGTTTTAAACTTAATACCCAGACATGGAGTGTGGTTTGTCTCTTCTCCGTAGTTGCCCCAAGTCACACAGGTAGTCACCACTACAGATTCCCGGCGTGTCATTCCCTGGGATATTTAGGGTTTAACTGACTACTGCTGTTGTCAATGTGTTTGGGTGTGTTTATGCGGGGGAGGTCTATGAGGAGGAAGCAGGTTCAGCATTCCACAGGGGTTTTAGGGCAAGGCCTGTGATCTGACCCAAATTTTAGCTTTTCCCTTCTTTAGGATGTGAGGCATCCTGGCCTCACTCTACACCGCGAGATTTAGAAAGCCCATACTCCTGGAACAGGGTCCCTGGGCTGTGCTTGTGAGACCTGTTGCAGGGCCCTGAACCCCTGTTTGTAAATCCCTGTTTATATGACCCCTGTGGTTGCTTGTTGAGGAAAAGGCTCTCAGCAGGCAGGTGAAAATCCACCTCAGCACTTCGAGAGGAAGAGGAAAGGAGTGGACATTAATCTAGTATCTCCTGAGATATGTTTGCTGGGGATTGACTACTAGGCCCTATTTCTTTTGTCTGGCGGATATTATTCCTGCCAGTCTCTAACCATTCCTACTCCCCCCTCACTGCCCCGCCCTGCCGCCCCCGCCTTTCCAAAGCAGTTCAGGAAACTAGGGCTCAAGAAAGCGAAGTCTATTGCCCAAAGTATCACAGGTAGTCACCACTACTTAGGAGCTGCAAGTTCTTAGCTGGAATTGCACTGCTGGCCACTGCGACTACAGAGTCCAAACTTTGTTTCCCAGGACAGCTCCCTCCCCGCAGGGTGTCAGCAGCTTAGCCCTGATCTGAGAAGGTCGAGGTCACTGACTGAGCTTCAGTGAGGATATTTCCCCTCTACTTCTGACCTCTGGCCCAGTTTGACAACCAACTCAAAGCATTTTTCTTTTTCAGATAAAGGTAGAGGAATGTCCATGAGTTTCTATTTTCCTTTCTTCAGAGCATACCTAGGCTGCTATCGAACAAGCTCCAAGAACATAGAAGACACACAGGGTTTGAGAAAGTGAGTGTAAGCTTGCTTCCTGCAAAATGTCCTGGCCTGCACCCTGAACCAACCAGCGCAGGTGTGCATGAAGCCCTGTGCGCTGGGTTGTTCCTGTCTTCCAGCCAGAGGTTTTCTAGCTAGAGGGACCAGGAAGGCTTCAGGCCGGCAGCCCCATCCATCCCAGGCCAAAGCTGGCCTCTCCATCTGATTTTGCTTTAAGAAAGAAGAGGCACAGAATGAAGAGAAAGGGTGGGACAAGGTGTTTAGATGCTAGTCAAATGAGCCCTACAGACCTTTTCATGGTGTTCCACATAATTTTGCACAAGTGAAGAGCACTTGACAAGGTATAGCCTATGTAGATAACATTTTGCCTATTTTTAAAATCAGGAATATTCGGCACACTGCCTTTAAACTTAGTCTTATTAGACTAGCTTCCAGGATTTTGACAAACTTTTATGCATGATCTCTTTACCATTCACAGTGTTTCACATCTGTCAGGCATGTGCCAACAATGTTTATTTGTTCAAATCTCTCTAACTTGCAATAACATTATGTGGACGTTTATAAGCGAAAAGGAATTTTATTCAAGGGATGGATGTGAAAAAGGAGTTACTGCTGACTCATTCCTAAATCTTGGAGACTCTACATTGGTGGCTTAGTCCACTGGTTCTCAAACCTGAGCATGCATCAGAATCATGCGGAGGGCTTCTTAAAACAAATTGCTGGGTGGCACCCCTACCTCCTTAAGTCTGGAGTGGGCCCCCAATTTTGCAATTTTTAACAAGTTCCCTGAGAATGCTGGGGGTCTGGGACCATATTTTTAGAATTACAGCTTTACCCCTGCAAAGCTCAGGATACATAGCTGCTTCTGCCTTACCCCTCCCTCCTGTGTCTGGTAGGAGAAGACAGTGATTAAGAGGGCAAGTTTTGGACTCAGAGAATGAAGTTTGGATTCTTCCTCCACTATTTTCAGCTATGTGTTCTTGGCTAATTGATTTAACTTCTTAGCAGCTCAGTTTTCACATTTCAAAAATGGGGATAATTACTTCTAGTTCATATGGTTGTATGTGGAGTGACAAAATGTATATAATTGGATTAAAACATATATTATGTTGTATAGACTATATACTACATGGTAGCTCTTCTTTCTGAGAGTCCCTGCATATCTCTGCAGTAGCTTACTTATTAGGTTTACCAACAATAGGACAAAATAAAACTAATTACATATAAGCAATAATTATTTAAAATAATTGAGGAGGTAGTATTTTTTTTTAAAGAAGCACTAAAACTCCCATTAATGAAGCACAGCTCTGGCATTACTATTGTTATCATCTGAGGTCTGAGGAATGCCTGCAGCCTCTGAGCTCATCAGGGCTGAGGAAGTGGGGGAAAGTTAGAAAAAAGATTCCTTGGGTTGGTAACTTTCAAAAAATGAAACTCAAAACCTTCCCAGCTGTAGGAATAGGCAAGGCTGTTTCAACTTTTAAAATTTGATCTCGACATGCCCACCCCTTGCAAAATTGCCTCCCTTCCTAGCCTGTCAGGGTAATGGAAATTCCCACTCCTTCCATTTATGGCTGTGTGTCTCTGGAATGCAAATTGGATTTTCTAGGAGCAATAGTACAGCATTAATCCAGTAATACTCACTCTCTCAGGTTAGATTATACTAGATTAGGTAGGTGTCACCTTGGAAAATCCAGTGTTTGCCCCAAAGGAGGGAATAGGACCTAGAAGAAGCTGAATGGGAGGAAAGATCTAGAGTGTGGGGCAAAGTGGGACTTTGGGCAACCAAGGGCACTGGGGGGCAGAAGAGAACTGCCAGTGACCAATTTAGCCGACTGTTCATTCTGCCTGGGAGTGTTCCAGCCAGGCCTTCCTGCAGGTAGTTCTCTGCAACTTTTAGGTCCTACACAGTTTGTTCTAAAGTTGTGTTCGGAAAATTGCTTCTTCTTTTGTGGTGAAACTCGGGAGGATGTTTTTGGCTGCAGAGTTCTCAGGGGCCTCAGTGGCACCACCTCCTCTCCAGGCCCCTCCCTTCATTTTGCATTTGGAGAGTCACTCACCCTGAAAAAAAGGAAACCACTATCCTAGGTGTTTGAGTTCTGTCCAGCCAAGCAGTGACCGCTTTGGGGTATTTAGGCAGCAATAACCCGGTGAGTTCCCCTGCCCCCTTTACTTCCAATGATGACTAAATCACCTGGAACAAATGTTACATAAGCCTTGTCCTAATATCATGGGAAATCCTGAGACTATGCAAGGGTAAGGCTTACTGAATAGCGAGCTATGACTTTGTTTCATCTTAATAGCTTGTGCTGACTGGGAATCTTAAAGCAGATTCCACTGAAAGTTTTCAGTGACTTTAAAAAAGTTAAAACATTTTCTTTTGAGTTACAGTTGACATTGAATATTGCATTAGTTTCAGGTGTACAGCATAGTGGCTAGACAGTTATGCAACTTACGAAGTGATCCCCCAATAAGTCTTGCGCCCACCTGACACCATAAATAGTTACTGCAGTATTAATGACTATATTCCCGAGGCTGTAATTTATATCCCATGACTATTTTGTTACTGCCAATATGTACCTAGTGTCATTTTCCTGGCTATCGGGTGGAATTAGAGCAGACGGCCTGTTTCCCACTTTAACCTCAGCACACAGGCTCGCCTCACTTTGTGACAGAAGCACCATGCATCACACATCGGATGGTAAAGCAAGGAGGCCAGACGTTTCATTTTGTAGCCCCTTTCAGGTCCTTGGGCTTTGCTGCAGGCTGTGGTCTGCTGTCCTTTCCCAGTGGGTGGCCTTGCATTTCAAATCTAAAGTAAACAAGCATCCACTTGCAGTGCCCTTTGGTGTTGCCAGCTGGGGCATTGAAGACCAGGGGCAGGGCTAAGTTCAGGTTTGGCTGGTCTGGTATTAGACTTCAGCCCTGCCCTGTCTTTACTTGGCAAATGGGGAGGGATGGGTGGTGGGAAGTCATCTCTGTGACCAGTGTCCTTGGCCCACATTGGATCTGTGTTTGGAAGGCGAGTTAGTTCTGTGGCCTGTGGAGAGGCCTGGTGGAGGGGGAGATGGGGAAGAGGACATCCTGTGACTATTCAGGAGGTTAAACAGTTTGGCATGGTCCTGTGGGTCATGTGCATATTATAAGAATACATTAATATTAAATATGAATATTCAAAAATAATAATAGAATAAGATGGTTAGAGAAATTGAAGGTATTTGGAATGAGTCATTTCATGGCTCTTGGTACTACTGTATTTATACTCAAGAGTCCTGTGGGCACTTCTTAGAAGTAACTTCCTCAGACCCAGATCTATGTAAAGACACCCCATGTCAGTTCTGGGAGGGCGCTTATTAGTAGAATTAGAGTTGGGGATTAGATCAGGAGCCTAAAAGGTTCTTGTTAACTCAAAGATTCTCTGAATTACTCCAGGCTTGTAAGGTGGAACTTCCTAACTGCCTTTGCAGGCAGTTCTACAAATTGACATTGCTCACTGTTGCCATACCTCTTCCTTGGGAATGGTTCTCTTTGGGGCCTGGAGTCACTTTAGAGATGAATGTCTGTGGGTTCTCCTGGGCAAATCTTTTCGAGAAGCTGTACACAATTTGGTTGAGGTCTTCATGCATTATTCCTGGATGGGACCCTTATGTGCTAATAAGGGTCAGGCAAAATGTTATTGTCCTGACTAATTCTCCCTCCAGGAGGAATCTTCTTTACTTAAAGCAGAATGGTTCCTAGTTTATAGGAAGAAACCTATTACATAAGTCTTGCAGAAGGAAAATGTCACAGAACTGGCTTTCTAGATGCTTCTTAGAATCAAATCTTGCTTATGATAGAGGTTGAATTCATGAGGACTAGGAAAGTAGATTTTCAATAGGAACATTTTATTAAATGCAAAGAAGGGGATCACTCCAAATCTAAAAGCTATCCTTGCCTATTATGTTACCCTCCCGAGAGACCATCTATCTCAACATAAAAACTTCAGATGCTTAAGAATAACAATAGTCATTCCGAGTCTCTCTCTCTATCATTATTGTAAGTATTGAATCCTTAGAGAATCACTTTGAGGTGCATTTTATTGAGGAGCTTTTACAGATGAATCTTGTCCAAACGTGCAGCAGCAGAGAAGTAAGAAAGCATTCCTTCCACTCCCCCAGGCCCCTCTGATGTTCCTTTGGCTGCAACCATTCTTCCTTCCACCATCTCCAGCTCCCACCAGCACGGATCTACTCTCTTAAGCCAACTTCTTGCCAGCTCTCATGATCCTCCCAGACTTCTCTGTTTTCAGACATTGTACCTTCCTCTTGCTCCTTGCAGAAGAAAAACTTCCCCCTGACTGCTCTGTGACTTTCCTTCCAAGGACTTAGTTTCCCCATTTGTAAAAGGGGATAATTGCCAGGAGTCATCTCACTTGTTACCCCACCTCACTAGGCATGGTGAGCCCATCTCGGATACACCTCTAGGGCAGGAAGTACATGGGGGGCCTGGGATTTTTGTTTCTTACTCTTAAACTCTTCTCAGTGTCTTATTAGTGCTGCCCCAAACTTGTTGCTAATGTGCCTGGCCAGAGCCATCAGACTTCTGCTGCTTTATCTCTCTCCTCATCCCGGAATCTCACCTTCTCTGGTTAGTAGCTTTCGACCTTAGGCAAACAATGCCACTTTTTTGAGCCTCAGTTTTCTCATCTGTAGAAAATGGGTAGATAATATTTATCTTGCGTGAATTAGTTGTGATGATTACACCAGTGCATATCTTATAGGAAATCACCTGGCAAACAGTAGCCACTTGGTTCATTTTAGTTCTCATCTTTCTTGATTTTGGCCTGAGAAGCAGTAATGTTTTATGTAGCAGGTGTCAGGAATCTTTTAAACCTAGTCTGCCGGACACCTGAGCCTCTTCACATCTCTGCCTCCATGTGCCCATGTGTATCCTCACTCTACATGGCCTCTGGTCCCAGACTCTCAATGTTTTGGAGGCTACTGGCTTTGGGAGCCATCCCCTCTTTCTATTACATCCTTTTTTTGCTTGCCTGTGTTTTCTAGGCTTCCCTCCATGCCGTTACCACTAGGCCCTTCTTGCTGCCATTGCCAGGTGCTGAATATAATAATACCTGCTTTGCATACCTCAGGGATTATTGTAAGGATCAAAAGGGTTGATTTATACAACAGCAGTGCTTTGCAAAGTGAGATGGGGTACATTCATGGGCATTTTGATGATGATTATTATCTCTTCTGCACTATCTTCAGATGACTAAATGTATCCACCAAGCCTGGACCTTCTCAGCATAGTCTTACCTCTCTTGGACTCTGTAATACTGGCTGTGCAATCTGACAGTTTAAGTAGCAGAAGAACTTGCTGGTAGACAGCAGCATTGGGGGTGGAGGATGCCTGAGTAATGAATTACCTTCTTTAGGGTCCCAGTGGGAAATCGGGTACCCTGGAAAGCGTTAATTTACCTCACTTGAGTGAGTGCTTTAGACCCAGCAAGCATTTCATTTGCTCAGGCAGCCCATTGTGGTGATGACATTAAATAATCATTATCATTACATGGAAATCCTGTCAACTTGGGGATTTAGAAAGTGTTTCTTAAGTCACATATATATTTAAGCCACCAAGATGCACAGAATATTCATCTAGAAGAAAGTATTTATGAAGACAACATTTGTTTGTAATTGTCAGCATTTGGCAAAGGGAGGAAATGAAAGAATGAAATGAACCACAGCTTTGGATTCCTTCCAGTGGTTTTTCCAATCCCGTATCTTCAGGACTAGGGAGGGAAGCCTTCCTGTCGTGGACCGCGAGCTCTAGGGAGGGGAGTAGGAGCCTGCAAATGCCGCACCCCCTCCTCTAGGAAGTCATTTCAAAGGGAGCTGCCTCCAGGGAAAAGCAATAGCCCATTGGCCAATATTTATTTATAGTCTTATACTCTGTAAACTTGTCTTCTTTTTAAAAATTAAGAGCAAAAAGTATTTTGGTTCTTGTTTGTTTGTACCACCTCCAGGCACTCATATCTGTTTTCTTTATTTCTGTGCTGGTTGCTCAACATCTTTGGTCGTGATGGAACTGGTTTCATTCCTCAGCCCTTCCTTATTATTAATGTTCTTATTATTGCTTAGTTCTTCTATGTTTGCAGTGTCCTTGACAATCTTTTTTTTATTAGCTGTTCTTTGCAACAACGCAGTAAGGTGGATCAGGCTTACTGAATATTTATCCAACAAATTGTCTAACATTTTCTTTTGTTGGCTTTTGTTAGGATTTATTACAACCATCCCCCCCCCCCCCCCCCCCGCCTTTCTTAGCATTGCCCTTCTGCAAGCAACTTATTTCATGCTTGTTCTTGTGGGGCTACATGAGCCAGGGTCTTGTGTCATCTGCTTTCAATTTGTGTTTGGTTTCTTCCTTGCTTGCCCGGCTTTCTCACCCTCCTCAAAATTATCGTTGCCTGTCCATGCAAATTGTGCTTAAGTAATCTAACACAGGTTTGAGTAGAGGGTTTTTTTTTTCTTTCTTCAATTTAGGCACATTTCCAAGTGGCCACTGGCTACTAGTTAGTTCTTCAGCACATGATTTGTTACCAAATAATCAGTCACTACTAATATTTCTGTGATGGTTTTTGCTGTGGTTGGGTATATATTTTTTCTATGGGGAACCACTAGACTGCCAAGCTACAAAGAGAGATGCTTCAAGGGATGGGGAGGGATTTGTACTTTAACAAAAAAGGACATCAATTCTGGTAAACCAAAAAGTGATCAAGTCTTCTAAAACCCACTATTATCACCATTTCTGCTACTGCTGTCTCTTCTACCACAAGAGCTGGCATACCCAGTCCCATACCACCATCAGAAATATTTTATTATGTTTCTACCTATGCACACATACCAAGATATCCTGACATCTGGGAGTTTATATGCAAAGAGATCACCTCTGAATACCATTTTAAATTTTGAATACATGATATGTCTGTTGCCCTTCTTCTATCACTGTGCTTTTTTATTTGCCTATTACACTTACATCATGTCAATGTTATTGTTGACTTGTCTTTCTTACCCTGTAGACCCTGGGTTTCTTGAGGGTAGAGACTGTGTCTTATTCTTTATTCATGAAGTACTGTGCTAGGCACTAGGGAAACCTATTAGGGGGTTAATAATTGTTTGTTGTGTGAATGTTAAAATGCTTTAATTAAATGAGAAAATGCCTTTGTAAACTATAAAATGTTTTATAAACTAGTAAGTACTGTTCAAATAAAAATCCTTTTTTTGTTATAATTGCATTGCTTTGTCTATATAGCAATGAAGAATAATTTGAATCCTATGAAGCTGGACAAGATCTACTTATCCACTTTATGGAATAAGAGTGATGGCAATTTGACTGAATTTGCAAAAGATTAAAAAGGTCAGCCATATTATTTTTATTTCCTTTTCTTTGTTCCCATGCTTTTGACACAGAGTCATCCACATGGACAACCCTGTTTCCAAGGCTGGGGTTTATTGTCAGCTTAGCCTAGCTAGACTGGACTGCACTAGCCAACAGAAAAACATGAAACGCTCCATGAATTTGTGGTCATCCTTGTGCAGAGGCCATGCTAATATAGTCTATATTGTTCCACTTTTTAGTATATGTGCTGCCAAAGTGAGCACCAGCCATGGTATTTTGACTGCTTTCTGATGTTTGGCTTTCTTGGTCATCTGTGGCAATAGAGAGAGCCCAGCAATGGGTGGGAGGATAACCTCTGAATGTGTTTAGAATTCATTAAAAAATGAATTCTAAACACATTCTTCTTTGTTACACAGGTAAATATTTTAGAAAATGTCTTAAGTGAAGTTGTACTTCCATGAGTTCTAGGTGTAGGTGATTCTGGAAAGCTATGAGTTATTCGGTCCTATGCCAGATTTAAGCCAATGGAATAGGATTTGCCGAAGTAATCAGTGTTGTTAACAGTGTGAAAATGGTTCAGTGTTCCAGAAATCTCCCCCATCATGGAACTTATCTTAGAGGCTGTGAAGAGGGAGAAAACTGGCTCTTCCATCCACTATCTAGTGGTATACTTCTTCAAAAAAGCAAAAAAAAGAAGAAAAAAAAAAGAAGAAAAAAGAAAAAAGTCAACCAGTTATTTCTTTAGAACAAACATTACAACTAGTGATTAAAAAATACGTTCTACTTTTGAGTCTGGCACGTTTCAGTTACTTAAAAAATTCTGACTGAGTAAATAAATGAATGAATTTAGCTTTCTTATCCCAGTTATCCAAAGTGTTTAACATTGGCGATGTAAAAAAGCCCCAAGAACGACTTTACTGGCTTTTACCCAAGGGTATCCTGGGGCCAGTCAGCAATGGGGAAGAACTCTGAGGTTGGGCCAAGTTCACTTTCAAGAAGCAGCATTTGATAAAAGCTCAGTTCTCCTATCAATAGTCCTTCAACTCTCTCTGTAGCCTTGGCAAACTCTTTTTGAAAGACAAATGCACTGTAGGCCCAAGCTGAATCACAAAGCCAGAATGCAAGTCCCACCCCCAGCATCAAGACCTCCCAAATCAACCCTTTGGTAGACTTTGGGGATGGGTTTACAAAAGGCTGACAGCACTTTTGCATCTATGGATAGAAATATTAGATTGGTTGCTGAAGGTAAAAAATTAGGCTGTTAGAATTTACTGTGTTCAATGAAGTTGCCAGGAGGCTGCGTAGAGAAGTCTGGCTTTTCATGAGTTATCCTCATTCCTGGTCAGTGGTAGAAACCGAACATGTTGACTTTGGGGTCTGGTAATTGTCTTAAATTAGTGGCTTAAAGGCCACAGAGCCACTTTCTTCCCTTACTGCCTTCTTTTCTGTTCCTTACTTCTCCCATTGATTCTGGTTTCTCTTCCTCATGTGCGAATGATCTCTCTGTTTGGCAGCAACTAGCCATCATAAGCCTTTTTTGTCTACTTAGTTCTTTGGGTGCCGAAGATTTAGCTAATTGGGAATTGAATGGAGTAAAGAGTCAAGCAGGGAATATTGTGCACGAGATGGGTATTTTGTTCCTCTGAGGATTTGCCACAAGCAGATATAAAGTGTCTTTCTCACTCAAAAGTAGCTCCAAGCACATGCACAAATCAATTAGTTACTGGCAGGGCAGAGAGAGCAGAGGCAGCAGAAGCCCTGTGGTGATAGCCAGAGACCCTGGCTGCTCACTCTCTTAGGCAGGCTGTCCTTGATCATTAGATAACACAGTGACATTTCCCCCCCTGGCGACTGTTTCCATTACAATCAAAACTTCAGAGAGAGGGTACAGCTTTCAGAGTCTTGCTCCACTCCATTAATAAACAAACACCCACAAGGAGAGACTGGGGGAAAGGGAGACCGGCATCCCTTTGAGACAGCAAGCCAAGAAAAGGAAACAAAAGAAATCAATCTTTTATTTGCTCACTTTGACTCCAGAACACTTATGTATCCCCTGGCATGTTCAGTCGTTGACTAAGGTGGAACCCGAGTGTTTCTCTCAGTTCATTAGACAGACAAACTAAGTGCCACAAAAGAGTCTTTAATTTGAAGAGGATGAGCCTCTTGGACACAGGCCTTCTAAGCTTACAAAATAGGTGCGACATGCCTCCCGCCAGTTACACAGCAGGCAGAGCCTACAACATATGCTGGAGGGGCCTTGGAGGTACCGAGTGAGGACGGAATCTGAAGAACACCTAAAAATGTGTCCAACTGAGCTGTCAGAGGAATTCTCATCAGTCACTCTGCAGGAACAAAAAGAGTTTCTGAAACGCACACATCATTTTAGAAACACGCTTTGAACTTTGAGTTCTCAGCTTGTTGATAATCAGCAGAGGGGAGGGGTAGAGGTCACAGGATGGGAGAACAGAGTGACCACTGCACTAGGTTCAAGAGAGTAAAGGTGAACCATCCTTCATAAGATTTGGAGCCTTTCAGACTATTCAGTGAGCTGAGGGGTTGGAAAGAAAACTGCTTCTTATATAATAGCTGAGAGCTCTTATCTCATTCTTGGGAACAAGCTGGGGGTAGGTGGCAACTATTTTGGTCTTCGGTTTCACAGTTGGCAGAGCGGAGGTACAGGGAAGGGAATCGGTCTGTCAGCCCACTTAGCTAGATGTGCTTGTGAAGAGAGTTCCTTTGATGCCCCTCAGCACTTCCCCATCCTCCATCAGTGCCATTTACCACCTCTGCTCAGCGCCCTTTGGCAGCCTCCTAGAGAGTGGGAATTTACAGCACCACTGAGGTCACCCCACAGACTTGGAGGCCAAAGACCTGACCTTGAATTCTGGCTCCTACTCTTACTAACTCTGTGGTCTTGGGCAAGTTGCTTAATCTCTCTGCAGTCTCCATTTATTTCTCTTTAAAAATGAGAATAATAGCTATCGAATAGGCCATTGTGAGAATTAAATGTGTTTGAAATCATTTAATCCAGTGCCTCATATAACTCAGTAAATGTTAATTGGATCTGAATTTAAGGAAGAAATAAAGTGAGCCCAGATTTCTTTCTCTGATGAGCATGTTCCAACTTACTTCATCTCATATATTTCCCCACACCCGTGATTCTTGAAGCTTGGTTTCTGGACCAGGATCCTCAGAGGCACCTAGGAACCAGTGAGAAATGCAAATTCTCAGGCCTCATTTTGCACTCAAGTTTGAGAATCACTGCTTTATATTAGCTTCATAACGGCAGGAGCAAAGCACTGGTGGGCAGCCACTGACATAATCCTTGTTACAACATGGTTGATGGCTTGAGCTCAGGCATGTATTTTTGGTACCACTGTATTTGCCCTGTCTTTGTGCAGTTGTTGAGAGAAGAGAAAAGGACCATCCCGCTGAACATTTAAGACATTCTGGTTTGTGTGTGTGTGTGGTATGTGTAGGAGGTGGAATTGACAGAACATAGTGGGTCTGCATAAGTATGGAACTAGTAGAGGAAATTCTCCAATACAACCCAAACCCCCCACAGTCCTTGTAATGTTGGAGTGTGCAGAGACAGAACAAGGGAGGCATTGTATTCTGACACAGAAAGTCTAGAAGATGCCAACATTTATTAGTTATTCAAATTGATGCACAGAGTGTTGAGACATATTGAAGTGATTTTAAAAGTACTTTGAAAGTTGAATATGTGATGTAAAACTTGGATAATTTAGAGTTGTGGAGAAGATCAACCTTTCTCTTCATCTTTCCAACAGGGAATAGGAGGTTGTGTCATTTGATTGGCTCTCCGTTTATTCCAAAGAACTTCGTAATGGCTTCCAGAGATCCTCTTAGCAAGAATGGCTACTGTGCCCTTCCTCCATTCTCTGCCCCATTCTCCATCACTTTTGTTTTGTTCTGGGAAGGTTTAGAAGCCCCCTCACCCCTTTTGGGGGGCAACATTGGTTGAGTTGACTTAGCAGCACCTGAAAGCATAGAATATTTAAGTCCAAAGACTTACTACTCTAATTCAATGCTCCCATTTTACAGATGACAACATTGAGGTGCAGAGATGGAGTTCTCTGTCTCCAAATTCAATGCTCTTTAACCTACTCCCTAAAGGAAGTGTTGCCACACAGTCTGCAAACTCAGTAATCATGGAGTGTGGCATGGAAAGTGTGGGAGTTGTGGAGTTAGAAGCCCTTTTTTCCCTCTGATTTTTCAGATATTATCCTTGTTAAAAAGGTCAATCTATATGTGGGTCCATATAATAATTTTCTACATTTGTTTCAATAAATGAGGAATGTGGTGTTAGATTGGCCCCTTTTTAATTATAGACATTGGAGAATGGGTAGAAGACAAAACAAAACAAGTCCCAAATAGTCTCTAATTTATCTTTTTGATGGAAGAGCTCATCATTGGCAGGCCATTAGCTTTTAATTGCTGCCAAAGTCACGCTGTTCACTTGAAGGGGGGAGAGCAGGCGAGACTCAATCCTCCAAATTATATTAATAATTTTTGCTTGCAACACTTGCATTTCCAGGCCCTGTTACTATTTTCTACCTATCAAATAGAAAAAAAATAATCCTTTTTTTCTTTGGTACTAGCAACATCAGGATTTTGCTTAGTATTCCTTAAATTTTGCTTGGTGTTCTTCAGGCTGACATTGTAAAGTGCCCAGGCACTAAGTCAAATAATTTCTTAGATGATCAGGGTATGGTGCATACAGCCAATGTATAATTTTTTAGGATAATGAGAGAAAAGTTTGGCCTGGATTACTTCGAACCAGACAGATAATCAGAATAAACAAAGTTGTGTGTGTATGTCTTTGAGAATTATTTTCTTTCTGACCCTGTAAATGGGACTCTGTGGTAAGGGCACATGCAAATATTCTTTGTACATTTATTATCACAATAGTAATGAACACTTATTTATGGACCACTTACTATGTACCAGGTGCTTGTGCCCATGACACCTCATTTATTTATCACAGCTCTTGATGGAAGAAGTTTTATCCCCATTGTACAGCCTCAGTGAAGTTAAGTGATTTGTCACAGGTCACATGGGAAGAGAGTGAGAGTATCAGGATTGGAACCCACTGTCCGACTTACTACTGTTTCACAAGCTTCTTTTTTAAAAATATTTTTTATTGATTATGCTATTTCAATTGTCTCATTTTCCCCTCTTTATTCCCTTCTGCCCTGCACACCCCCTCCCACCAGCATTTCCCCACCTTAGTTAATGTCCATGGGTTGTACATACAAGTTCTTTGACTTCTACATTTCCTATACTATTCTTAACCTCCCTCTGTCTATTTTGTACCTACCATTTATGTTTCTTTTTCCCTGTACATTTTCTCTGATTCTCTCCCCTTCCCTCCCCTCTGATGACCTTCCATGTGATCTGTATTTCTGTGAATCCGTTCCTGCTCTAGTTGTTTGCTTAGTTTGTTTTTGTCTTTCAGGTTCAGTTGTTAATAGCTGTGAGTTTGTTTTCATTTTACTGTTTGTATTTTTGATCCTCTTCTTTTCCTTAGATAATTCCTTTTAACATTTCATATATTAAGAGCTTGGTGATGATGAACTCTTTGAACTTGACCTTATCTGGGAAGCACTTTATCTGCCATTCTAAATGATAACTTTCCTGGATAGAGTAACCTTGGATGTAGGTCCTTGCCTATCATGACTTGGAATACTTCTTTCTAGCCCCTTCTTGCCTGCAAGGTTTCTTTTGAGAAATCAGCTGATAGTCTTATGGGAACTATTGTGTAGGTAACTGTCTCCTTTTCTGTTGATGCTTTTAAGATTCTCTCTTTATCTTTAATCTTGGGTAATGTAATTCTGATGTGCCTTGTTGTGTGCTTCCTTGGGTCCAACTTTTTTGGGACTCTCTGAGCTTCCTGGACTTCCTGGAAGTCCATTTCCTTTGCCAGATTGGGGAAGTTCTACTTCATTATGTTTTCAAATAAGTTTTCAGTTTCTTGCTCTTCCTCTTGTCCTTCTGGCATCCCTATGATTCAGATGTTAGAATATTTAAAGATGTTCTGGAGGTTCCTAAGCCTCTCCTCATTTTTTTGAATTCTTGTTTCTTCTGTTCTGTTTGAATGTTTCTTTCTTCCTTCGGTTTCAAACCATTGATTTGAGACCTGGTTTCCTTCCTGTCACTGTTGGTTCCCTGTAGATTTTTCCTTATTTCACATAATGCAACCTTCATTGCTGCCTGGGTCTTTTTTTATGCTGCTGAAGTACCCAGTGAGTTCCTGGAGCATCCTGATAACCAGTGTTTTGAACTGTGCATCTGATAGGATGGCTATCTCTTTAATGCTTAGTTGTATTTTTTTCTAGAGCTTTGATCTGTTCTTTCATTTGGGATATATATATATATTTGGTCTCAGCATGCTTGTTATGTGGTAAGGGGAGAAGCCTTATATGTTCACCAGGATGGGCCAACCTACATGGCTGTGTATGTGGGGGAGGGGTTTGAGAGGAACAGTGCCACTTGCTCCACTCTCTGCCAGTTTTCAGTCACTTTCTCCACTACCCACAAGCAAATTGGGCCCATCTGGTGCTGATTCCCAGGTAGGTGGGTTTGTGTACATTCTAGGATCCTGTGGGTCTCTCCAACAAACTCTCCTGTGAGGCTGAGAGTTTCTCCTGCTGCCTTAACCCCCACAGGTGTTTTCAGTCAGAGGTTTTTAGGCTTTATTTTTCTGCACTGGAACCCTGGGTTATGCAGTTTGTCTTGCTCCCCAGTTGTTCCTCCCTGCTTATCCGCACAAGAATGTGGGACCACCCAGTCTGCCAGCCACTACCCTGCCCACCCCGGTCCTCCAGCAGCCTCCTTGCTGTGAATCTTCTCTGCCCTGGCTGCCCTCTCTGCCCCTCCTACTGGTCTGGATGAATATTTGTTCTTTAACTCCTTGGTTGTCAGACTTCCATACAGTTTGATTTTCTATCAGTTCTGGTTGTTTTTGTTTTTAAATTTGTTATTGTCTTTCTTTTGGTTGTGTGAGGAGGCACAGTGTGTCTGCTTATGCCTCTGTCTTGGACAGAAGTTTCCCTTCTTCACATGTTTCTTGAAAGTGTAATCCTTTCCCTGTGTCCCTATTTGCTGGTGGGTATAGAGTGCTGCTGTGAGAGAGGGGGCATCTACTCCTTGTGTAGATGACAGATTGTGGGTTAGGTGAGGAAGAGCTCGGGTGATGTGTCTTTCTGAAGGAGCTTGAGTCTGAATGATCAAAGGCAAGGGCATCATCACCTATGCGAAAGAAAAGTAGAGGGACGTTTTAGGAAGGGATGGCCAACAGGGTGGAAAAGGTCAGGAGATGCATGGGATTAGCTTTTGTGAGAAAGGTCTGGGAAAACTACTTACTATACTGGATTGTAGAATATGTAACATCTCCACTCTGTGCTGCCACCCTCCCTCCAACCATTCTCTATGCAGCAGGGAGAACAACCATCTTAAGTTGTCCGTGAGAAGGCATCGATGCCTGGTTTACCATGCTTTATCTACATGTTATAAGTCCCTGGCTTCCTAATTCACTTATAATAAAATTCGAAGTCTTTACTTTTGTCTCCAAGGCTGTGACAGGTGCTGTCCACAGGACCCTAGGACTTACCGTTTCTGTGTATTGGGCAGCTTTCTACTGTCGTCACCTGCAACTTTCTGTCTGAGGTTTCCTGGCTGCCAGTTGGGTAGGCAGGAACCCACTGGGAGTTAATGCCCCAGGGGCAGGTCTCAACCAGGGATGGAAAAGAATTGGTGGAGAGGGTTGCAGGTCCCAACAACCCTTGCCCTCAGTTGGTAGAACTCTGAGTGTGCTGTGTGCAGTGTTCCAGAGGTCTCCCAGGACTGACCCTGCTTGACCACAGTGGTAAAGTGCTTGCTGATGTCCCTGTACTGCCTTCCTTCCCTTCCTGTCTCACTTTCCTGCTGTCTCCTGTGCTTCCTCCAAATAAATAAACACTTGCATTCAAATCCTTCCTCGTGGCCTGATTCAGCGGAACCCAACATAGGCCAGAGGTCTTGTTTGACCTGGCCACTGCCCATCTCTCCAACCTCACCTAGAGCCAATATATCCCTTAAACTGTTTGCCAGCCACATTGCTCTTCTTTATGTTTTTTAAACCTTCTAGGCTTCTTGGTATGTGCTGCTTCTATACTTCTGAGGTTTGACTCTTCAGTTAGATTTTAGCTTCAATGTCATCTCAAAAAAGATCTTGAGGTCCTCAAACAGGGCATCAGACTCCCCTAGCTTTGGTCCCCAAAACTGAGATTTAGGGCAGTGTGAGTGGTGGCCACTGACATCTCTGATGGTCACATTCTGTGCCCTGTCCTCCCCACCCTTGCTCCCCATTCGATCTCCTGGTTTTCCACATCCCTGGTCTTAGATGTGGCAGGCTGGGCTCTTTGCTGTGCAGTTTGGACTTCTTCTGAGCATTCCTAGGTTTATCTGTGGCACCAGGGATAAGATAACAACTTAAAACAGAAGTAAAGAGTAACAGCCAGGCTGATGGGAGAGATGGTGGAGGCAAATATTCAGAAGGTCTGTCTGACACAGATCAGAAAAACCTTTAAAATTATTGGATCTATCATCTGAATCCAATTCTCAGTATCTTCTAAGGCTTGTTCACCAATAAATGACCTTAAAATCCTTTATTGATTTTTTTCACAAACCTTTGTAAGGGGACAGTTCTTTCATTTCTTTAAAGTTGGCTTTGCTGTTCAAATGGGAGAAATGGATGATAAATTATAGACCCTCTTGTATCTGAGCCTTCCATTCTCTTCTCAGATAGGCTAGTACCCAAAGGTACACTTTCACTGAGCTGCTGTTTTTCCTTTCAAAGGAGCTCAGACAATGCATTTGAGTGAATTAAAAGGAGGCCACTCCCCACCCTTGCTGGGTGGAGGATGCTCTGCCTGTGCTTGTACAAGGCTGGGGGGCAGCCTCTGCTCCTCCTCCCTGTGTGGGATCCACCTTGCACAGCTTAGGAGGGAACCTGAGTGTAGAGACGGAGATAGGGTGGCCCTGCTACAGGCAGTTCTAGCTTCTGAGAAATGGCCTTTACACCTCCTGCCATCACGGGCACTGAAGTTTACATCTTCCAGCTCTTTGAGCTTGATTGGATCATGAAATATCAGCCCTTGGAGCTCTAGCAAGCGCAGGTGCCAGCCTCTCATTTTACTCAGGAGGAGACTGAGGCTTACAGCCATTTAACGACTTATTCAAAGCCCCACTGCTGATTTGTGGCACGTTTGAGATGAAAACAGGCTGAATGTCATGGGAACATTCTTTTAAGACAGTAACTGTCTAAAAGGTTTTTGTAATTCTCAGGAAAGTCACTGAAGGCCCTGATGGGCTATGGGGACTTTTTAGCAAGCAGTGGCCCTAGGGGGAAGTCCCTTTGCAAATTTTCTTGTTGGGCTCTCAAAATGAAAAATTTTGCCACTGGATGTTCCTTTCTTTGCAAGCATTTCCAGAATTGTGGTGATTGCTTTGAAACATAGCACAATACAGATATGAGGTAAGAATTGATGTGGACCCTTAGATCTTATTTTAGATAAATACTATTGAAGCTCTCAGCTTGCTGTCATTTGAACATTCTTTTGTTAGGGCCTGAAATAACTCAGTGACTAAGGAACTGCATTGAAAAACAAAGAAAAAAAGTTTTATCTTTGGAAAAAATTAATCCTCACAGAAGTGTGGTAAGATAAGCATGGGTTTGGGTCTGTCGGACCATTATTAACGAACGAAAAATGAATTCTTCTTCTTTGGGTTCAAATGAACTTGGAATTTTAAAAAACAGATTTTATTTATTTATATTTAGAGATAGGGAGGGAGAGAAACATCAATGTGTGGTTGCCTCATGTGTGCCCCCAAGTGGGGACCTGGTCCTCAACCCAGGCATGTGCCCTAACTGGGAATCGAACCAGAGACCCTTGGATTCACAGGCTGGTGCTCAATTCATTGAGCTACACCAGCCAGGGCTGGTGGGATTAAAAGCCCTTCAACAATGGCACTCCTCCTAACCACCATGTGTTGCTGCACACTACTGAAACATTGTCATTGTCATTGTATTTAGTTAAACATCGAATATTCGTTGAGCATGTTTTTCATCATGTGCTGAGTTTTTACATTCTACAATTTGAAGTAGAAGAGATTTTAAGAGCCTGTATGCACAAAGTTGTCTGAAAAAAAATAAAATCAAAAGAATAAAGCATCTCCAATGAATGGGAAAATCACTCTTCATAGAAGATGGTGGATTATGTTTGTTGCATTGTTTCTGTAATGGGTCTGATAGTTTGTGCTGAATAATTCATGCTACTGTGACCAAGCCCCTGGAAAGTATGGACATATCCCCGAAGGACAGTGCCTAAAGTGAAGATATGGACTGTTGCCACAGACTTGAATTGTGCCGAACGGCTTCTTAGGGTTGTTTTGGCTAGTGCAGCATTTCAGAACACTGGCCACAAATTAAGCAGATATGGGTTCAAATCCTAGCTCTACTCTTTGATTTGGGTTCAAGGGAGCTAACCTCTTTCAGTTTCAGTTTTCTCATGAGAAAATTATAAAATGTAAGTAAAAATTTATCCTCATTGGGATCGATACTATATTGAGATATAGTGTTATAGGAACAAAATTTTTATTTTCTTAGTAAAAGCTCTTTTCCAAGGAGGGTGGGTCTGGATAAAGAAAAGGCCCTTTTCCTGCCTCGTGCCTTGGACTTTGTTGTGGAAGTCCGGGAACAGGAGGTGGTGAGTAGGTATGTCCTTGGAGAATTTTGACTGTTTTTAGAATGGGGAAAAGAATGGGTCAAGGAGGAGAGGAGGAAGAAGAGAGGTGAGAGGAGCCAGCAAGAAGGAGGGAGGCAGGAAAGCGACGAGGCCAGTGAAATGGCAAGGTGATGGTGGTGGTGAGGCAGAGGACATTTTCAGAACTGTGATGCTCCCGCATTTGTTAAAATTGTGTGTTGCTGTAGTGTAGTTTTTCATGCCATCAGCTGGTCTCCTTGCTGCCTTCTGCTCCTGGCTCAGTTTTTGATTAGGTCTGTTATGCTCACTAACGTTTCATGGACATTCGGTTGTGTGTGAGTTATGTAAGTGGTGGTGGTGGGGGCCTGGATTTCATGTCTGATCAGTGAGATGACACAGCTGCCCAGGAGGCAGAGATTAAGAGAATGAAAGCCCTTGAGAGTTTGCAGAAGCTTGGTGAGAACTTCAGATTTTCATAGGTCTTAGTTGTTCTACTCAAGCTGAGGTGACCTTAAAGGAGGCTTTAACTGATATCTGAATATCAGGGCACAATATTTAGTGAGCTTGTACTCTGAACCAGATGCTGATATATGAATGTTGTATGCCTTATCTCCTTCCATTCACTCAACAAATACTTACTGAGGGCTGAATTTGATCCTCACAATTCAGTTAAGTATTAGAATATCATAAATAGCCCCATTTTATAGATGAAGAGATAAGTTTGAGGGATGTATGTAACTGGCCTACTGTTATCAGCTAACATATCTATTTTAAAACCAGAACTTGAGATAAGGTATATCTCATTTCCAAGTCCGTGCTGTTACTTGTTTTGATATCTAACCCCCCACCATTATGTATTGTCTTCTGCCATAAAGAATGAATAATGATTGATATTTGAAGTTCTTGACACATGATAGGTGATTTAAGTCACATTCCCTAGAAGCAGAGCCTGAGTTAGGGATTCTTTTTCTTTATTAAAGATTTTATTTATTTATTTTTAGAGAGAAGTGAAGGGAGAAGGAGAGGGAGAGAAACATAGATGAGAGAGAGACCTTTGACATGCTTGCTACTGGGGGCCTGGCCTGCAACCCAGGCATGTGGCCTGAATGGGAATTGAACCGGCAACCTTTTGGTTCACAGGCCGGCACCAAGCCAGGGCAGAGGTTCTTGTTAAAGGCATTTGTTGAGAAAGTGCTCTCAAGAGAAGGCATAGAAAGAAGGAAGAATAGGGCAGGTTTAATGGTGAATTTTATGTGTCAACTTGAGTAGTCCACAGGGTGACCAGACATATGGTTAAACATTATTCTGGGTATGTTTGAGAGTATTTCGGGATGAGATTAATATTTGAATCAGTAACTGAGGTAAGCATTTTGCCCCGCCCCCCCAATGGGCATCACTCATTTATAAGGTCACCAGGAGTCAGAGCCGACTCAATAGCACACAATAATAATATGGCGTTTTAACATTATTAAAAACATAAAAGTAACAATGTTAATTGTGAAAAGTTCCAACAATACAGAAGGATACAGAGTGAATACTAGTCTTCCTTAGCTGTTTCATGCTAGTCTCCTCCATATTAGCACAGAGTACATCATCTCTCAGACCTTTGATTCTACATTTACCCATGTGCTCACACGTGCAGATCTTCACACACATCCAATTTAATGGGATCTTAGTTTGCATATTGACCTGGGACTTGTATTTTTCACCTAACCACGTATCTTGGGGGATCTCATGTCAGTATGTTAGATCTTCCTCATTCTTTTTTATAGGCTGCATCTATGTATCATAACATATTTAACTATTTTTCTATTGATAACATTTAGTTTTCCCATTTTTTTCACAAACAGTGCAGTAATGAACTAGATAAAATACTGTGTTCTGTTTTTTAAACTTAACCTATGTTGCTACACAGCCATAATTAGTTTAAAATTGCACCATAATTATCTATCATGTTGATGTATCATGATTTATTTAATTATTCCCCTACTGCTGGTTGCACAGGCAGCAAATGTGTGTGTGTGTGTGTGTATATATATACATATACATATACATGTATATATATAGTATAATAAATGTATATATAATTTTTACTTATTTTTAAAATATATTTTATTGATTATTCCATTACAGTTGTTCTATTTCCCCCCTTCATTCTCCTCCACCCTGCACACCTCTCCTCCACCATTCCCCCCTTTAGTTTATGACCATGTGTCTCAAGTTCTTTAGATTCTATATTTTCCCTACTATTCTTGCCCTCCCCCTGTCTATTTTCTACCTGCCGTCTATGCTACTTATTTTCTGTACCTTCTCCCCCCTTCTCCTTCCCCCACTCCCCTGTTGCTAACCCTCCACATGATCTTCATTTCTATGGTTATGCTCCTGATCTAGCTGTCCTCTTAGTTTGCTTTTGTTTTAGGTGTGGTTCTTAATAACTGTGAGTTTGCTGTCCTTTCACTGCTCATCTTTTTTATCTTCTTTTTCTTAGGTAAGTCCCTTTAACATTTCATATAATAAGGGCTTGGTGATGATGAACTCCTTGTATTTGACCTTATCTGAGAAGCACTTTATCTGCCCTTCCATTCTAAATGAAAGCTTTGCTGGATAGAGCAATCTTGGATGTAAGTCTTTGGATTTCCTGACTTGGAATACTTCTTTCCAGCCCCTTCTTGCCTGTAAGGTCTCTTTTGAGAAATCAGCTGACAGTCTGATGGGAACTCCTTTGTAGGTGACTGTCCCCTTATCTCTTGCTGCTTGTAGGATTCTCTCTTTCATTTTAATCTTGGCTAATGCAATTATGATGTGCCTTGGTGTGTTCCTTCTTGGGTCCAAATTCTTTGGTACTCTCTGAGCTTCCTGGATTTCCTGGAAGTCTATTTCCTTTGCCAGATTGGGGAAATTCTCCTTTATTATTTGTTCAAATAAGTTTTCCACTTGTGGCTGTTCCTCTTCCCCTTCTGGTACCCCTATAATTCGGATGTTGGTGCATTTAAAGATGTCCTGGAGGTTCCTAAGCCTCTCCTCCTTTTTTTGAATTCTTGTTTCTTCATCCTTTTCTGTTTGGTCATTTTTTTCTTCTTTCTGGTCCACTCTTTTGATTTGAGTCCCAGTATCCTGTCCATGACTATTGGTTTCCTGTGCATTTCCCTTCATTTCAATTAGTTTAGCCTTCATATTTGTGACATAGTTTAGCCTCTAATTTGTGACTAAAATCAACCAGTTCTGTGAGCATCCTGATCACCAGTGTTTTGAACTGTGCATCTGAAAGTTTGGCTATTTCTTTGTTGCTTAGATTTATTGGCTCTGGGGCTCTGAGTTGTTCTTGAGCCATGTTTTGATCTGTTCGTGCCTGTTACATATGAGGAGCGGAGTCTTAGATGTTCACCAGGGTGGGGCCCCCCAGGTCGCTGGTTTGTGATGCTGTATGTGGCGGCGGGGCCAGAGAGGGACAATGGCGGTCCCCTCTGCTGTTTCCTGCCACTGGGGCCTGCACTGGTCTGTTTTACCACTCGCTCCTTCACCGGTTTATCTGCACATGAATGTGTGACTGCGGTCAGCCCTCAGTGGGTCCTCCCGCTTCTCCACACCTGGGATCTGTCCGTGGCTGCTGGTGCACCTGGGTTGCGCACCTAGGTGAGTCCAGTGGATCTTTACTGCCTGACCCAGCTCCGCTGCTGGCTCTGCCCCTCTTACCGGTTTGGCCGAATGGTTTGTGGTTGTTAGACTTCCATATAGTTCAGTTTTCTGTGGTTTGGCTGCATTTTTGTTGCTAAAACTTTGTTGTTTTTAAACTTGGTTGTGTGAGAAGGCACAGTGCTTCCACCTACGCTTCCATCTTGGCGGAAGTCAATTTTTCCTTATTTTGAATTGATTTCTTATTCTCAGGAATAGAATTAGTAGTTCAACTCTATACAGCCTGGCCTCCTTTGTGTTATGCTAAGTAATCTACTAGACAGCCTCTAATGAAAGAATGTTGTAAAGATATATACTTTGCATGGATTGCTATTTCACATTAATAATAAACACAGGGTAAGGGGCAATGTATCTTCAAAAAATAGGTCCTAAAGTTAGTGAGTGATAGGTAGAATCCTCTCTTCAAGACCTGTGCTGAATAATTATAAAGCTGCCTTCTCATTACTGGGTGTGTGCTTTTGGCATTTGCTGTTCACACATGCATGTTCTAGCTTTATCTATTTGCAAATCGATAAAGAAGCAAATAGATAAAGATAGGGAGGTTTGAAGTATTGGCATTTTTCAGGCAGAATCAATTCAGTGATATGGCAATAGTCCATGTAATGAAAATTAGTAACTGTTTGCATACAGAAACACCCATAGAATAACGATGGTTTCATGCATCATGAGTAATAATATTATTAATGTTATAGTTACAATAAAATTATTAATATTAATATTACCACAGCTAAAAATTGGGTGCTTACTATGTTCCAGGCACCATTTAAAGTTTTACTTAGCACCTGTTTCATTCCCACAATAATATTTTGGGTTGGGTGCTTTGATATCCCCATTGGATAGATGAGGAAAGTGAAGCGCAGTGAGCTAAGGTAACTTGTGCACATCTTCCAGTTGGTAGGTGGTAGAGATGGATGTGACTAGTCCTGGTCGGTTCTCTTGACCACAGAGCTCTATTGCCTCTTGGTAAAGGATCTTGAATACCTACTTTCATGTTTGATTTTCAACAAAGTAGCCATTGTACAAGGGAACAAATACTGATTAAATTAAAATACAGGTCAGATTAAATTAAACACAGTATTGTAGTTGAGATTTCGAATGAAGAAAAAGAGTCACTAGTTGAACTGCTTTGCAGACAAGCCATATAGGACCATGAGGCTGTCAACTTTGATGAGGTGTGGCCACAGAAGAAAATTGATGGGTTTTAAACTTATTTTGAGGTCCAAAGGAAGCCATAAAATTATTGATGTGGCTGCACATTCTTTAGAACAGATGAATTAGATAATGACTGATTTCCGATAAAGAGACTTAAAACTAAAAATACCAATTCTGCATTTCACATACCTCGCTTGGGAGGGAGATTTCTGAAAGAGCAATATCTTTCTTCACCACTTCATTCCAGATGGTTTCCCTGTATGGGAATAAGCAGGTAATGGTGGCTTGTTACTCCAAGAAAAACCAATGAGGGGGGTAAGAGAAGGTGGGAAATGGGGGAACATGCCTATTAAAAATAATACTCAGTGATTCTATAGTCAGAGAAGGATTATTTTCTAGGAGTCATTTGAATTTGGGAAAGGGCAAGGCATTGCTGTACTTTTGAGAGATTCCAAAGAATAAGAAACAAGTTATTAAAAATTATCAGCTCCATAGCCACCAGGTACAAGGTGTTTATGCTGTCACATCTCATGAAGGCTTGAGATGTCACCCCAAAACATAGAAATTCATCTTATTAGAACCTCATCTTCATTTGCAGTTCCAAGATGCCCAAAGGAAGATTTATTCCTGACAAATGGTGATAATCTCTGAAGTCATTATTACCATAGTCTAACACCCAGAAATGCTTCTTGGATGATAGAAATTTAATTAGATGCTCTCCCTTCTGTAGTTAGAGACTGAATTGGGCTGGTGGTCTGCCAGCTTAGATATCCCTTGGTCCTCTTCCTGTAACTAACTATAACAACACTCTAGTTTCAACATATTTAAAATATAACTCAAGGAGTTTGCTACAAGAGAAAATCCATGTACTTTTGGTTACATGTGGTTCCACTATTACCACTGCAGCCACCACCACCAAGTATGTTTGCCACAGGCTGGGCCCTCTGCTAAATGCCTTGTGAGGATCACTTCATGTAATCTTCACACGCTCATGACTGAGGGAGCAGCCAAATTCAAGGCCCCAGGGTGCGAAGGAGTGAGTTCTGTTCCTTGTGTTGGTGCCCATGGACTTGAGAGGATCTGGCTCAGTGAGCTATTGGAAGGAGAAACTTTTGCCCTTGAAGGTTTTCTTCCCTTCCAGTATGCATCTTTTTGGTGTTGCCTAGGATTTATGTGAAAAAGTTCTAGCTGTTCACTAGGCGTTCAAAATCATTTTTTCAAGGAATGGGGTTTCAAACATCACAACTCCCATAAACACACTTCCTTCGGGGCCATTCAGGGGTATTAGCAGAAGGATTTAGGACATTCTCTTCCTGATTTACTGGGGGGCAACAGCTTTTCAGCAGAGGCAGCAATTCTTGAGTCAAGAATAGTGGTCAGGGTTTTCCTCTTTTATGATGGGGTAGCTTATTTCAGCATCTTATGTGTATTCTACCAAAAACCAGTTCTGTGGGATATGTAACAATAAAGGGGCTCATAGACAAATGCAGCAGGTATGAATTTCAGTGCACAGATTTAGTTGTACAGGGAAATACTACATTTCCTTCTTTTCTGTGAATCAACCTGATTTTAACTCTTATTTGCCAGTCCTCCAGATTGATGGGAAATTTCAACTTAAACATACTTGGAGTTCCTTTCTCTTTTGCCTCCAAAGGGCTGTGTCAAGATTCTGTGCTTTTATAGAGAGTGTAGGATTTTCAGACACATCTGTCTACATCTCTTGCTGTGTCTACATCTCCCAACCTGCATGGTCCACTCAGGTGGGCCCCTGTTTGCTGCTGTACTGTGCTTGGGGGCAATGTCTTTACCGCTTCATTCCAGGCAAATTACTTGGCATTGCCAGTGTAGTGAGCCCGGAGCATTAGGCACTTGAAATATAGTCTAGAATATATATCCTGTGTGTGAACATGGCTGTTTTAACCATACAGAGAGATTGACCAGGTCTGGTTAACCAAGATTAGCAGATGAGCACTGGGCCAGGCCCGAAAGACCTGCAGTAACTGCTACTGGGACACGAAGCCTGCTGAGGCTCTTTCTTAGCCCAGCAAACTCACAGGACTTTTCTTTCTTTCTTTTCTTGGTAGTGTAAAATTATACCTGTTTTATTTCTAAACTTTTCCCAATGAACATGTATTTCTTCATTTTTAAATTTTATTTTTCTACTACAATTTACATTCAATATTATTTGTATTAGTTTCAGGTGTACAGGTTAGACAGTCGTATACTTTATACAGTATTCCCTCTGATATTTCCAGTACTCAGGACTGGTATCATACAGAGTTATTAACTCTTATTGACTATATTCCACGTGCTGTACTTTACTTCCCTGGGACTGTTTTGTAACTACCAATCGGTACTTCTCAATCCCTTCACGTCTTTCACCCAGCCCCCCAAACTCCCTCCCCTCTGCCTACCATCAGTCTGTTCTTTGTGCCTATGAGTCTGTTTTTGTTTTGTTTGTTCAATTCTTTTGCTTCTTAGATTCCACGTATATGTGAAATCATATGGTATTTGTCTTTCTCTGTCTGACTTATTTCACTTAGCATAACACTTTCTATCATAGGACTTTTTTCATTACTTAATGAGCCGAGAAGGGAGACAAGCTGGGACCACAGGATTAAGACAGAACTCAACCTCCATTACTTCCAGTGTGTTCCAGCAAGTCCTTTTAAAGGGACAGTGTGTTTTAGTTCCTCTTCTACTTTTGGGGCTCTTTGCTGGTCTGCTGGTGCTAAGGCACCCAGTGACCACTTTGCCCTGTCCTAGGTCCTGTTCTCTGCCACATTCCTTTGTTCCAGAATGATTTCACATTTACGATACCCCCTGCACTCTCCACCCTGCCCTGTAATCAGAGCTCCTAACACTGCTCTACCCTTAGCTGCACCAGGGAAACCAAGCTGAGTAAACAAAACCATGACTCAGGACTCTCTCTACACTTTCAGGGTACATGCATGTCTCTCTAATTAGAATTTCAGGGGAGAAAGTTTAGGCAGGAGGGTTTTTTTTTGGGGGGTGGGGGAATCATGTCTGTGGATATTTTCCCTTGGATGGATCTGGCCTTAAGGGAGTGGTAACAGAAAGTTTGGTCACAGCCTTTATTTTTTTTTAAATTATTTTTAAAATATTTTATTTATTTATCTTTAGAGGGGAAGGGAAGGAGAGAGGGAGAGAAACATCAATGTATGGTTGCCTCTTGTGTGTCCCCTGCTGGGAACTGGCCTGCAACCCAGGCGTGTGCCCTGACTGGGAATCGAACCTCGATTGTCTGGTTCGCAGGTCTGCGCTCAATCCACTGAGTTACACCAGTCAGGGCCTGGTCACAGCTTTTAGAAAACCTACTTCTGCCCCCTTCAGTGCTAGAGAGAGGAGTTAGTCTTGCTTCCTTCCCCATCTTTTACAAGCTTCTGGTCCGAAGCCTGAGGTCTGGGCTAATTTTGTTGACTTTTTTCTCCATGAATGGATGAAAACCCCACTCCCTAAAGGAAACCAACTGCAACTGTGAACCTCAGAGATGCTAGAGTTGGGAATTCTTGGGAGCCTGGGCTCAGCTGTCAGCCTGGGGCTCCTGGGGGACACGACAGTGGGAGGCCCTATTAGGGCAAGACAAGGTTCTTCTGTGTCAGCCGATGAGTGGGTTTTCAGTTGGGCCAACTTCTTCTTTCTCTACTTAGCTGACCCTAGCAATCTTGGCTTAACTGCAGAGCTGTATCAATTACGGTAATTTACATGAATTATTTACCAATTATCCTTAATTATCAGGCTGCATGATGATGATTATGCATATCATTAAATGTGTGCCAGATCAACTTGGTTGTGAGATTTATTGGGTTGCCATACTAATCATCATGCACATCTGCTTAGGCTTTGTGAGTTGCTCGCATACTGTGGACATTTTCTCACACCTTGAGAACAGTGAGGGTAGTGTTGGAAGACACTTGCTATTTTCACTGACGGGTAGGAACTTAGGTCTTATTCATGTTTCTACCTTAACCTCTCACATAGTACAAATTCAATACATATTTGTTGGGTTTAATTACTGAATTTGAAATGGCACTAGGCTCTATTTCATGGAAGTATTATGAAACACTACCCACAGTATGAAATGCAGTAATGGTATGTCCCGTATCTGTGGCCCATATCACTCCACAGAGTTAACATATGTGTTTCCTCCTTTCCACTTAATAAATAAAGCCAATAAATATAAATGCCCTTTATGCTTATACATCTTCACCCTTTCTATTCCCATCACTCAAGCATTTTAACGCCCTTTCTGATTCCATCTCCCTCTAAAAGATAACTGCTTTTCTGAATTTGGTTCCAATGCCTGCTTATAACACTTTGGTAATATATTTATGTATTCTAAGCAATATATAGCAATGCTTTTAAACATACTTGTGAAATCATGTTGTTCATATTCTTCTGTCATGATTTTTCACTAAGTATTGTAAAAGTCATTGATATAGCTGTATACAGCCACAGTTTACTCATTTTAACAGGTGTATGGTATTCTATTATATGAATATATCACAATGTATATATGAATATGTTATTAGATTGCTTTCAGTTTTTTCTATCACAAACAATACTATATGTTATGTTATAGTTTGATATGTTATTAGGTTGTTTTCAGTTTTTTTCCATCACAAACAATACTGTAATGAGCAACCATGTATGTGCCTCCTCATGGAAATGCGTGTCTCTCTAGGGTGTATACTGAGGAAGGAAATCGCTCAGGCATGTGATATGTACATTTTAAACTTCTCTAAATATTACCAAATTGTCCTTCAGAGTGATTATATATATATCTTTTAAAATGTTATTTTTAAATAATAAAAAGGACTTGTCCTAGGGCAATACATATGTAATATATTGATATATGGTACTGATTTACATATTAATGTTCATTTTTTTCAAAAGGTTTGCTTCTAGCAAGAGGTAGGGTGGGGATTTAAACCTATGACTTTTTATTTTATTTTTACTTAAAAAAATTTTTATTGCATTTTTTTCCCATTACCAATTAGTCCCCTTACTCTTCCCTCATGCCAGCAATCACCACGCTGTTGTCCATGTCCATGAGTCCTTTTCCCTGTTTGCTCAATCCGTCTACCCCATAAACTAGCCCCTCCACCACTAGCTGTCACTGCTCTTCACCTATGAGTTGGTCTCTGTTTTGCTTGTTAGTTCAGTTTGTTATTTAAATTCCACATTATGAGTGAAATCATATAGTATTTGTCCTTCTTTGATTGGATTATTTTACTTAGTTAATAGTTAAATTTTTAAAATATTTATTCTGGTTTTGTGAAATATATCATTGGAATCTTAATAGAAATTGTATTGAATGTATAGGTTGCTTTGGGTACCAGGGACATTTTAATTATGTTAATTCTTTTTTTAATTTATTTTTTAAAAATTGATTATGCTGTTATAGTTGTTCTATTCCCCCTTCATTCCCCTCCACCCTGCCCCCCCATCCCCACCATTACCCCCCTTTAGTTTATGTCCATGTGTCTCAAGTCCTTTAGGTTCTATATTTCCCATGCTATTCTTGCCCCCCCCATCTATTTTCTATCTACTGTCTATGCTACTTATTTTCTGTACCTTTTCCCCCCCATCTCCTCCTCCCACTCCCCTGTTGCTAACCCTCCTTGAGATCTTCATTTCTATGTTTCCACTCCTGATCTAGCTGTTCTTTTAGTTTGCTTTCGTTTTAGGTGTGGTTGTTAATAACTGTGAGCTTGTTGTCCTTTCACTGTTCATGTTTCTTTAACTTCTTTTTCTTAGATAAGTCCCTTTAACATTTCATATAATAAGGGCTTGGTGATGATGAACTCCTTGAATTTGATCTTATCTGAGAAGCACCTTATCTGTCCTTCCATTCTAAATGAAAGTTTTGCTGGATAGAGCAATCTTGGTTGTAGGTCTTTAGATTTCATGACTTGGAATATTTCTTTCCAGCCCCTTCTTGCCTGTAAGGTCTCTTTTGAGAAATCTGCTGACAGTCTGATGGGGACTCCTTTGTAGGTGATTGTCCCCTTAGCTCTTGCTGCTTCTAGGATTCTCTCCTTCATTTTAATTTTGGCTAATGTAATTATGATATGCCTTGGTGTGTTTCTTCTTGAGTCCAACTTTTTTGGTACTCTCTGAGCTTCTTGGATTTCTTGGAAGTCTATTTCCTTTGCCAGATTGGGGAAATTTTCTTTTATTATTTGTTCAAATAAGTTTTCCACTGGTGGTTGTGTCTTTCCCCCTTCTGGTACCCCTATAATTCGGATACTGGAGCATTTAAAGATGTCCTGGAGGTTCCTAAGTCTCTCCTCATTTCTTTGAATTCTTGCTCCTTGACTCTTTTCTGTTTGGCCATTATTTGCTTTCTTCTGGTCCACTCCATTGATTTGAGTCCCAGTTTCCTTTTCAACGCTATGGGTTTCCTGTGGAATTCCATTCATTTCCATTAGTTTAGCCTTCATATGTTTCTCTAATTTGTGGCTATAATCAACCAGATCTGTGAGGATCCTGATGACCAGTGTTTTAAACTGTGCGTCTGAGAATTTTGCTATTTCTTCGTCGCTTAGATTTATCTCTGGGGCTTTGAGGTCTTCCTGTGACATTTTTGGTCTGTTCTGGCCCTTTAAATGTGAGAAGCGGCGCCTTGGACTCCCAGGTCGCTGGGTTGTGACGCTGTATGTGGGGGCGTGGTCAGAGCGGGGAAATGGCGGCGCCCTCTACCGCCCCTTGCCGCGGGGACGCTGGGCCCCGATCCAACCGCCCACTCCCTCGCCTGTCTGCTCGCCCGCAAATAGGCAACCGCAGTCAACACGCAGCACCGCCTCCCCACTGTCTCCTCTGCAGTCGCTCACCCGGTGGGTTGCTCGGTCGCTCACTGGGTCCAATCCTGCATTTGGAACCCCTGCGTCTGGATTCGCGCGTCTGGATTCCGCGCCCCGGTCGACTCAGTCCTCCTGTGCACCCCTACGCCGGTTTCGCCCCTTACCGGTCGGGCTGAAGAATTTGTTGTTAACGGACTTCCGAAAAGTTCAATTTTCCGTGTTCTGGTTGTGTTTTCTGATGCTAATATTTAGTTGTCCCTAAACTTGGTTGTGTGAGAAGGCACGGCACATCCACCTATACCTCCATCTTGGCGGAAGTCCCCTAATTATGTTAATTCTTCGTATCCATGAACATGTTATGTGCTTCCATTTATTTGTATCCTCTTCAATTTCTTTTCGGTGTCTCATAATTTTCTGAGTACAGGTCTTTTACATCCTTGGTTAGGTTTATTTCTAGGTATTTTACTCTTTTTGAAGTAATTATGAATGAGATTGTTTTCTTAATTTCCTTTACCATTAGTTTGTTATTGGCATGTAAAAATGCAACTGATTTCTGGATATTGATTTTGTATCCTGCTACTTTGCTGAATTCATTTATCAGGTCTAGTCATTTCTTGGTGGAATCTTTGGGGTTTTCTATGTACAGTGTCATGTCATCTGCAAATAAAGACAGTTTTACTTTCTCCTTTCCGATTTGGTTGCATTTTATTTCTTCTTCTTGTCTGACTGCTGTCATTAGGACTTCTAGTACTACGTTGAAAAAGAGAGATGAAAGTGGACATCCTTGTCTTGTCCCTGATCTTAAGGGGAACAATTGTAGTTTTTGCCTGTTGAGTATAATGCTGGCAGTGGGTTTGTCATAAATGGCCTTTATTATGTTTAGGTGTATTCCCTTTATTCCCACATTGATGAGAGTTTTGATCATAAATGAGTGCTGGATATTATTAAAAGCTTTTTCTGCATCTATTGATATGATCATGTGGTTTTTATCCTTCATTTTGTTTATGTGGTGAATCACATTTATTGATTTGTGAATGTTGTACCAACCTTGCATTCCTGGAATAAATCCCACTTGGTCATGGTGTATTATTTTTTGATGCATTGCTGTATTTTGTTTGTTAGTATTTTATTGAGGATTTTAGCATCTATGTTGATCAGGGATATTGGCCTCTAATTTTCTTTCTTTGCAGTGTCTTTATCTGGTTTTGGAATTAGGATAAAACTGGCCTAGTAAAATGAGTTTGGAAGCCTTCCCTCCTTTTGCATTTTATGAAATAGTTTGAGAAGGAGAGTTGTTAGTTCTTCTTTGAATGTTTGGTAAAATTCACCTGGTCCATCCAGAATCCATCTGGTCCAGGGCTTTTGTTTGTTGGGAGCTTTTTGATTACTGCCTCAATTTCATTAGGTGTAGTCTGTCTAGTCAGATTCTTTGAGTCTTCCTGATTTATTTTTTAAGTTTGTATGCTTCTAAGAAATTATCCATTTCCTCTGGATTGTCCAGTTTGTTGACAAGTAATTGTTCATATTTTCTTACAATTCTTTGTATTTCTTTGGTGTCAGTTATTATTTCTCCTCTTTCATTTCTTTTTTTAAAAATATATTTTATTGATTATGTTATTACAGTTGTCCCATTTTTTTCTCCCCTTTATTCCCCTCCACCCTGTACCTTGTCCCCCACCAGCATTTCCCCACCTTCGTTAATGTCCATGGGTGGTACATATAAGTTCTTTGGCTTCTACATTTCCTATACTACTCTTAACCTCCCTCTTTCTATGTTGTACTACCATTTATGCTTCTTATTCCCTGCACCTTTTCTCCCATTCTCTACCCTCCCCTCCCCTCTGATAACCTTCCATGTGATCTGTATTTCTGTGAATCTGTTCCTGCTCTAGTTGTTTGCTTGTTTTTTTTTAGGTTCGGTTGTTAATAGCAGTGAGTTTGTTGTCATTTTACTGTTTGTAATTTTGATCTTCTTTTTCTTAGATAACTCCCTTTAACATTTTATATAATAAGGATTTGGTGATGATGAACTTCTTGAACTTGACCTTATCTGGGAAGCACTTTATCTGCCATTCTAGATGATAGCTTTGCTGGATAGAGTAATCTTGGATGTAGGTCCTTGCCTATCATGACTTGGAATACTTCTTTCTAGCCCCTTCTTGTCTGCAAAGTTTCTGTTGAGAAATCAGCTGATAGTCTTATGGGAACTATTGTGTAGGTAACTGTCTCCTTTTCTGTTGCTGTTTTTAAGATTCTCTCTTTATCTTTAATCTTGGGTAATGTAATTCTGATGTGCTTTGTTGTGTGCTTCCTTGGGTCCAACTTTTTTGGGACTCTGACTTTCCTAAAGTACCTGGAAGTGTATTACCTTTGCCAGATTAGAGAAGTTCTCCTTCATTATGTTTTCAAATAAGTTTTCAGTTTCTTGCTCTTCCTCTTGTCCTTCTGGCACCCCTATGATTTGGATGTTGGAATGTTTATAGTTCTCCTGGAGGTTCCTAAGCTCTCCTCATTTTTTGAATTCTTGTTTCTTTATTCTGTTCTGTTTGAATGTTTCTTTCTTCCTTTGGCTCCAAACTGTTGATTTGCGTCCCAGTTTCCTTTCCATCACTGTTGGTTCCCTGTACATTTTCATTTACTTCACCTTTTATAGCCTTCACTTTTTCTTCTATTTCGCAACCAATATTCAACCATTTTGGTGAGCATCTTGATTATCAGTGTTTTGAACTGTGCATGTGATAGGTTGGCTATCTCTTCATCACCTGGGTTTTTTTGTTTTCCCCTGGAGCTTTGATCTGTTCTTTTGTTTGGGCCATATTTCTTTGTCTGGGTGCACCTGTTACGTAGTAAGGGGTGGAGCCTTAAGTATTCACCAGGGCGGGCAACACATGTAGTTCTGTTGTGGCGGTGTATGTGGGGAGGGGTTGGAGAGAGAACAATGCAGATTGTTCAGCTCTCTGCTGGCTTTCAGTCACTTCTTCCACTACTCATAAGAAATTGGGCCCTTCTGGTGCTGATTCCTGGGTAGGTGGGCTTGTGTACATTCTAGGACCCTGTGGGTCTCTCCAATGAATTCTCTTGGGAGGCTGTGAGTTTCTCTCACTGTCTCAACCCCCACAGGATTTTACAGTCAGAGGTTTTGAGGCTTTATTTCCCCATGCTGAAAACCTGGGTTGCTCAGTCTGTCCTGCTCTCTGGTTGTTTCTCCCGGTTTATCCTCTCACAAATGTGGGCCTGCCTGGTCCACCAGTTGCCACCTTACCTGGTCTGCCAGCTGCTGCCTTGCCCCAAGTCCTTTTCACCCCAGCTGCCCATCTCCACTCCTCCTACCAGTTTAGATGAATCATCTTTAGTTTCTTTTGCATCTCCTTGGTTGCCAGACTTCCATACATTTTGATTTTCTGTCAGATCTGGTTGTTTTTTGTTTTTAAATTTGTTGTTTTCCTCCTTTTGGTTGTGTGAGGAGGCAAAGAGTGTTTATTGACACCTTCATCTTGGCCAGAAGTTCCCAAAATCAGGTCTTCCGGAGAATTTTCTTTTTCTTTCATTTGGGAATCTGTTTCCTTGTCTTTTCATTTTGGCTACTTCTTTGCATTTTCTGCCTTAGATGTTAAACTAATCAGCTGTTAAACTGATCAGTTGTTAATGCTATCAAGCTGTTACTAGCAGTCAGGCTTAAGCACCACAGGGTAGGATAGAGTAATTCCTACAGTGTAATAGGGATATTACTTCCTCTTAAGCTGATGCCACTTGGAGAGGAGTGCTCTGCCTGAGAAGGATGGCTCCTGCAGTGTGGGCAATAACTCAACACAGGGATTCTTGTAGCTGTTTCTTTAGTTCTCTCCCCAGAGACACCAGCCCCAGACTCTCCTCAAGCAACTCTAGTCCACTCTGCCCTCACTCTGCTGGAGCCCAGGTTAAGTGGCTGCAAGTGAAATTTTATGCATTGGCCCATTAAGAGGCTCTCTGCAACTCCAGCTGTCTATCCCTGGCAGACAGAAACCTTGCTGCTTTTCACAGCTGGGTGTTATCTGGATTTCATTCCGTCTCTGGTGCTGTAGGCTGGGGAGCCCAGCTTGAGGGTTAGACATCATACTTCTCAGGGGGAAACCCCTGGCCACTGAAATATTCCTGTGGAACTTCAGCTGCCACCCATGGGAGCCCAGCCAGCCCTCTTGCACCTCCTTTGAATTCCCTACCAGTCACATTGTGGTGAAGTGGTTTCTTACATCTCCCCATAGTTATAAAGCTTCTCTCCATTTAGTGTTCAGTTGGCTGTTGTGGATAATTTCTCTACAATTTAGTTGCAATTCTGGACTGGTTCTGTGAGAATGTTAGTATAGCTTTTACTTAACTTTTCTGCCATCTTGGATTGACTAAACCTATGAGTTTTTAAACCTTGTGTGCTTTTTGTTGCTTCATATTCTGTCTCTTCTTTACCTGAATGTATTTGACCTCCTTGCATGTGTGTGCCTTTCAGAGATAGAAATTGGAGCCAAGTGAAGATATAAGTTCATATATAGCTCGCATTGCACTTTCTTTATGTGATGTAGAGGAGAACCTAGTTCCTTAGCTTTCTTTGATCTTTGCTTCATTGGAGCATTCTCCACTTACTCCTCTTTTTTCGATAACTTTTTCCCATTTTTTCTGAGATTCAAGTAATAAGCACCTTCCATATAAATCTTCCCACCCTATTCTCATTTTGATCACCAGACTACCACCAACCTTTGGGTAGATAGCCTTCCAGTTTCTTGTGGGGACATTCTTTGAGAGTATCTAATACTTTGTCATTTATCAGTGATTACTGCCTAAAACAGTTATTACCCTGGTGGTTGCCAATTAGTGATGTATAATATTATTTATACCTCAAAATAATCTCAAGAAATATATTTTGTTATCATTTTGAGTACAGACAAAGCAGCAAGGGAATTAATGAATTTGAAGTAATTGTCGTTATCCAATTTCTGAATTCTGTCTCAATATACAAACCCCCTCACAGAAAGCAAAATAATAAAAGAACCCCATTGGAATTAGATCAATCCACAACTACAACAGGCTAACACTGGAAATATTCAAATTAAAAATTGTAGAAGGGATAACAAAGTCTCTTTATCCATCTCCAAGAATATGATTGTATGAAAATTTAGATAAATATAAATCTTATTTTGTACCCTTAAAAAATGGAGCACAATTCAGAATAAAACTGCCCTTACAACTTGTACTTCATCTGAAAGAATTTATGTGCTGAGGTTGCAAAAAAAACCCCAGAAAACTTTTCATAAGAGGTGTTCTGCAGCATAAAGGCTTGTAGGTAGCTTCCGGACCTAAGATCCAAACTAAAGAAAACATAAGTTGATGTTTTATTCTAATAGGACCTTCAGGGGTCAACTTCTTTTGAAAAGGAAGGTTAAAATTTCACTGCACACCAGGAGACATGTTCCTGCTTCTAATCCTCATGTTTAAAAACATGTATATCAGGGGAGAGAATGCTTCATGTCCTTATCAAGTAGGGCATAACAAAATTGGAAATTGGTTTGTGATTTATTGCACCTCCGGCAACACGCTGAAGTGTGTTAGTAAAATTAACTTTTGGTATATACAGTAGTTGCTTGCACAGCATGACTAAAGAAAGACCCTGTGAGTTGGAAGGTTGCAGATGAATGAGGCCAGAAGTGGAAAACTTCCACTGGTGCAGGCAACACAAATGCGTGTTGTTAGCATTTGCTAGCATTTGCATTCGATCTTTGTGGCTAGTGGGAACACAGGCTCGGAGGCCCTGAAGGTCCTTTTCTCTTCCTTCCTCCAGCCACCTGGACCTATGAAAGTCCCTCTCATACAAGGGTCTCTTTGTTTGTTGTCAAGTCAGGGCTGTTACCAGTCATCAAGTGGAGAAAGTCAAGCAGAAGTCCCAGCTACAGTTGCACAAGACCGTATTGTTGCAGCTTTGGGCTTGTGTGGCATTTTGGCCAGCAGGACGTTTTGAACACCCACAGGAGCTTGGGGTTGTGGACATAGCCATGGATAGGGAAACTATTTGATAGCAAAGCCCTTTCTGGAAATTCCCATGTGGCGAACAAGGATGTGCAGTGTAATTTTGGTTTCATATGAAAATTCCTTGAAGCAGGCCTTGGGACTGTATCGGGTTCTCAGATCTTTCCCTTAATGAAATTGCCAAACGCAACACAAACATTAGGATTGCATTTCAGTAATATAAACCAAAAAGGGGCTAATTTACATTTGTGCCCACACCATTAATGTAAATTGGTTATTAGCTATTTATGCTAAAGAGCAGCCATATAAAACATAAAGGTAGTTTTATTAACTACATTTGCCCTCTGAAATCTGCTGTGCATGGAGTTTACAATCAGTGAATTTTTTTCCCCTCCATGCAGTATGGCATTTACTCTGCCTAATTAACATATTTATTAACAAATTACTGCCCCCTTTTTGCAATTTGCATTTTATAACACATCACCACAATGAAGTTAATAAGATAGTCCCATGCCCTGCTTTTGTGATTCTACTGGAATGTTGCATTAACCTTTTTGTCTCCTCTTGCCTTCATTTCTCTCTAGGCTGTGGTAATTAAAGAAAGATGGCATTTGCAAACAATGATAATGCAGGAATAATGGGGATGTAAATGAGTCTTGATCATTACATGCTTTTTTGAGACTATGGGCAGGTGTGAGCAGGGATGTGGATGAGGGAGGGACCATCCTTACTTTCAAAACCATCTCTAGGTGACCACGCTGGGGAAATACTTTGCCTGCAGGGAAGGTTCCACTTCTCATTTTTTCTCATATAGTGGTCACTGTAGGATATAGAAACCCTAAAAGAGAAGTCAAGAACAAAAAGAATGTTGGACTCGTTCTTGAGACATTAAAAAAGAAGTTTAGTATTTAAGTACATGTTTGCTCTAAAAAACTTTAGAACTGAGTTTCTCAGAATTAACAATACTGAGGCCTGGGTATCAGGCATCAAAATTAAATGAAACTTTGTAGGAGTGGGTACAGTACAAAAAAAGTTGTATACCTTTATATTTTAAAAATCTGAATTAGATGTGTCTTATTAAATTTATTTCTTAAGTGCCTATGGTATCTCCAGCCCTTTGGAAGGTACTATTCCTGTGCTCTCTGTTCTTGTGGGAGGGGCAGCCTGAAGCACCTGCTCTTGGTGTATGTGTCTCCTCTTCCCCCAGCTTAGTGTGCTTAAGGTGAGTGGTATGAATGGCAGGGAAAGATGTCAGTGTAGCCTAGCACATCAGAGTAAAACATAGATGCTAAGTCCAGTGGAAATTCCAGAGCATTATTTATCTTCAAGCTCATATTTGGCTGAGTGATACTCAGACTAGGGTCCAGGTGTCCAACTGTCTTGACATAGCCCAATATACACAATAACATTAATAAGCAATATCCTACATTCATTTAGCACTTCTGGGAGGGAAATCAGCTAGCTTTATTATTTATTTATTTACAGACAGAGGGGAAAGGAGAAAGAGAGGGAGAGAAACGATGTGTGGTTGCCTCTTATGTGCCCTCTGCTGGGGATCTGGCCTGCAACCCAGGCATGTGCCCTGACTGGGAATTGAACCAGTGACCCTTTGGTTCACAGGCCTGCACTCAATTCACTGAGCCACACCAGCCAGGGCTAATTTATTCTTTTTAAAAAACTAATTTATTAAGGTACAATTGTCAGGTAAAATACTTTACCTATTTAATGTATATAATTCATTGAGTTTTGGAATAAGTATACACTGTTGAAAACATCACTACTACCAATGCCATAAACATATCCATCTTCTCCCAGTGTTTTTTTCTCACCCCCTTTGTTATTAATTTTTTTGGTGGTGAGAACACAATGTAAAATCTATCCTCTTACCAAATTTTAAGTACACAGTACAGAATTGTTAGATATAGGCACTTGTCTTCAGAAATTACTTATCTTGCATAACTGAAACTTTGTGCCTTTTGACTATCACCTTCCCACTTTTCCCTGTCCCATCCTCTGGTAACCACCATTCTGCCCTCTGTTTCCATGAGTTTAACTCTTTCAGATTACACATATTCAGTGAGATCATATAGTATTTGTCTTTCTGTATCTAGAAAGCCAATTAATTTTAATCCTGTATCAAAGCAAAGCAATAACCCTAAAGCAGGTTTGTTATCTTAGAATTAGTTCACAGGTTCCCTAAGGGTCTGGATGAACTTTCATAGGTTTGTGAACCTCCTGAAATTGAATTAAAAAATTTCAGGGACTTCTGCCAACATGGAGGCGTAGGTGGAAACACTGTGCCTTCTTGCACAACCAAGTTTAAAGGCAACAAAGTTTTAGTAATAAAAAATGCAGCCAAAACACAGAAAATTGAATTATACTGAAGTCCGACAACAATGAGCCCTTCAGCCAGACCAGTAAGAGGGGCGGAGCCAGAGACTGGTGGAGTGAGGTTGTATAAGAAAACTCGGTCAGACCGGTCAGACCAACCCAGGCTCAGGGCAGCCGCTGGCAGATCCCAGGCATGGGGTTTCGATGGGCAGACCCAGTGAGGGCACAAGGCGGCAGGCTGACCTTGGTCACACATTCGCACGCAGATAAACCAGTGAAGGAGTGAGCACTGAGACAGACTGGGCAGGCCCCAGTGATAGGAAGCAGCAGAGGGGACCGCTATTGCCCCTTTCTGACCCTGCCCCCACATACAGCATCAGAAACCAGCAACCTGGGTGGCCCCGCCCTGGTGAACACCTAAGGCGCTGCTCCTCATAATTAACAGGTGCAAACAGAACAAAACATGGCTCAATAACAACTCAGGGCCTCAGAGCCAATAAATCTAAGCGATGAAGAAATAGCTAAACTTTCAGATGCTAGTTCAAAACACTGGTGATCAGGATGCTCACAGAACTGGTTGATTTTAGTTACAAATTAGAGGAACATATGAAGGCTAAACTAATTGAAATGAAGGGAAATGCACAGGAAACCAATAGTCATGGAAAGGATACTAGGACTCAAATCAAGGGAGTGGACCAGAAGGAAGAAAAAAATGACCAAACAGAAAAGGATGAAGAAACAAGAATTCAAAAAAAGGAGGAGAGGCTTAGGAACCTCCAGGACATCTTTAAACGCACCAACATCTGAATTATAGGGGTACCAGAAGAGGAAGAGGAAGAGCAACAAGTGGAAACCTTATTTGAACAAATAATAAAGGAGAATTTCCCCAATCTGGCAAAGGAAATAGATTTTCAGGAAATCCAGGAAGCTTAGAGAGTCCCAAAGAATTTGGACCCAAGAAGGAACACACCAAGGCACATCATCATTATATTAGCCAAGATGAAAATGCAGGAGAGAATCCTAGAAGCAGCAAGAGATAAGGGGACAGTCACCTACAAAGGAGTTCCCATCAGACTGTCAGCAGATTTCTTAAAAGAGACCTTACAGGCAAGAAGGGGCTGGAAAGAAGTATTCCAAGTCATGAAATCCAAAGACCTACATCCAAGATTGCTCTATCCAGCAAAGCTTTCATTCAGAATGGAAGGCCAGATAAAGTGCTTCTCAGATAAGATCAAATTCTAGGAGTTCATCATCACCAAGCCCTTATTATATGAAATGTTAAAGGGACTTACCTAAAAAAAAGAAGATAAAAAAGATGAGCAGTGAAAGGACAACAAACTCACAGTTATCAAGACCCACACCTAAAACAAAAGCAAACTAAGAGGACAGCTAGATCAGGAGCAGAACCATGGAAATGAAGATATCACGGAGGGTTAGCAACAGGGGAATGGGAGGAGGAGAAGGGGGGAGAAGGTACAGAAAGTAAGTAGCATAGACGGTAGGTAGAAAATAGATATGGGGGAGGGCAAGAATCGTATGGGAAATATAGAATCTAAAGAACTTGAGACATGTCATAAACTAAAGGGGGGAATGGCAGGGGAGAGGTGTGCAGGGTGGAGGGGAATGAAGGGGGGAATAGAATAACTATAATGGCATAATCAATAAAATTAAAACAAACAAAATTTCAGCAAATTTTGGGTAGAGGGACATCTACGAGTTTTTAAAGGTGATCTGTGGCATTAAATAGATTAATAACCATTGCTGATTTTGCAATTTAGGATTATAAGAGATGTGCATTACATAGACAGGGTGGGATCTGCAGGATAACCTTTACGAACATTTGTAGTCACCACAGATGTGCTAAAGACAAGAAAGCTGAATCCTCAGTTCTAAAGCCCTCTCTGCTTCTCCTTTTTTGGGGTGTCAGGTTACACAGAATAGGGATCTGTTGGAGCCAAATGAATGCAGAGCATTCATGGAATTAGAAAAAGGCACACATTTTCTAGGTTTGACTTGTCCTGGCTTCCAGGAGAATCAGACATCTGGGGTGAAGCTGGGGGATGGGGTGTTGTGTTGGTGCTGGAGAGGCAGTAGCCATGGGCATGTGATGATATTGGATCCATTTCCCTGTCGGTGCAGGTAAATCCTTAGTCCAGTGATCTGGAAAATGGAAGCAGCGACTACTGATGTCTCCATCCCTGTAAAATAATAGACTCAGGGGTTTCTTTGAGGAAATGAAGCCACATGGTGCTACATAAATTTCATTACAGTTATTATCAACACTCTGATTTTAATTTGATTCAAACATTTTATTGGTCCTAATTGTAACAGTTATAAATGTTGATGTTATTTTCTGCCATTTCTAATTTCTATAAAGAATACAGATCTTTCTTCTTAATAATTGAAAATGACTTCTGCTTAATGGATTCATACATTCATATGGAATTTTAATATTTGGCTTTGACATTAAGGGTTAGTGCATATTATCAGCTCCTTTAAAAATTATATTGTTTTTAAAATCTAGTAATGTCTGATCCATAAGATCTAATAATATAATATTGTTCATTATGGTGAAAAGGTACTCAATTTGGAATGCAAAAAAGCTAGATAAACATATTTTTATATGCAAAAATAGGAATAGTACTTAATGGGGGAGGGGGTTGCAGGGCTTGGTGAAGGAATTAAGCAAAACAAACCCCCAGCCCTTCTCCCTCACCTCAAACTCATAGACACAGTGATTACCAGAGGGGATGTGGGGTGGGGGAGATAGAAGAGGGTAAATGGGGGATAAATGGTGAAGGAAGGAGACTTGACTTGGGGTGGTGAGCACACAATACAGTGTACAGATGATGTATTACAGAATTGTACACCTGAAATCTATACAATTTTATTAACCAATGTCACACCAATAAATTCAATAATAAATAGTAGTTAATAATATTTTGCTATTGGCTTTTGCTAAAGTTTTTTTTTTCCATCCAGAGTAATATCAGGTAGGGATCTCTATAGATAAAGAGTAAGAGTGTGTGTTTGATTTTGTAACAGGCACACTTCTAGGTCCTGAAGAGTTAAAACGTATTTGGACAACCTTTATTAAACCGGCTGCTATGTTAGGAAGACTTGTATAATTACTCAGGAAGGCTTTGTGAGAGAATGACCTGCTGTACTCTATTTGTGTCATGGTCACTGTATGCATAAGCTAATTTTAAATATTAAAACTCTAATTATAAAAGACCACTTCCCTGAAGGGTGGGCCATGTGGGGAAGAAGGAGGAGGACCCGAGGGGTGAGTCACAGGTTCAGATGAGTGAGTGGGTGGAGGAGACAACTGCCCAGAGTGTGTAGCATTATGCCTTGGGTTGCCCCTGAATCCTGGGAGAGAACGCAGAACTGGGTTTGTTCTTCTGATTGTAATTTGGAAGATACTGCTTGGAGGGAATACTTCCATTGATAGCCCTCATATTTTAATGAACAATAATAAACTGCAGTTTCGACCTTGTGGCAGGGAAGTCCATGGAAAAGAATCATAAATAAGTAATATGGATGTACATTGCCCTAAATGGTCTGTGGTCTTAGAGCAGTTACTGGAGGAGAGGAGATGTGGGGCTCAGCAAAGTGCTTTTGTACTTTTATTGAGGTTCTTAGGGTCAGATTTCTTTATGTTTTTGATTGATTGTATTTGCATTTTCTTTATGGATTTCCCCAGTTCCTTAGTTTTTAGTAAATGAGTTGCTTGATTCCAACTGCTTACCTCAACTGTTCTAAGGGGAAACAAGGTAAGAATGTTGTTTCTAGATTGAAACCAGAGAAAAATGGGCCTACATGGGTAATTCAGGATAATCTCCCTATTTTAAGGTCAACAGATTTGTCATCTTAATTCTGTCTGCTTCCTCAATTCCATAACAAATGTTCTGGGGGTTTGGACAAGGACATCTTTGGAAGGCCATTATTCTGCCCACCAAAGATGGATATGCTCTATACCAGTGCTGTCTAATACAGTAGCCACTAGGTACATGTGGCTACTTAAATTTAATTAAAGTAAATAAAATTAAATGTTCAGTTCCTCAGTCACAATAGCTCCAATTCAAGTGCTCAGTAGACACACATGGTTAGTATAATAGACAGTGCCATTCTAGAGGGGTAGAAAGTGTCAGATATATGGGTCCTGGTCCTTTTCAACCTGTTTCATTAAAGAATCCTTGAGAATAAATGAGCCTGCACCCATGATACCAGGAGATGTGGGGTAGGGCAATGAGATCCCATTCAAATACCAACTTTCATTAGAAATTCTTGCTCATTTTTATTTTGTCTTTCCAGATCTTCACGTAAAACCAGCCTTCTGGGAAACTTACCATGTTTACTACAAGAGTCCCCAGGCCCATTGTCCCACACCCCAAGCTGATACAGGTACCAACAGGAGAGGCCCAGCTGTAGAAATTTCTAGGCAGAGAAGGAATATGGCCAGATTTAAAGAGGGTCCCCAGGGAACAATAGTGAGGGATGGGAAGGATGGTTTGACAGGAGGTAGACTAGAGATAAGGAGACTAGCTAAGAAGACAATTATATATTCTTTTCTTCTTAACTTAGGTAACTTGCTTTGGCCAATGAAAAGTGAACATGTTACTTTGGGGCAGAGACTTTAAAAGCCAGTTTTTGCTTCATGATACTTTCTTTTCATCAACTCCCTCTTCCTAACAAGTAATGTTTCAGATGAAGAGCCCAGATTGAAGGCAGTGCAGCAGGGCCGAAGCTGATCCATGATGGGCATTTAGTGTGTGAAATTAATGTATATTTTTGTTGGCCACTAAGATTTTGGAATCATTTGTTACCACAGCAGAATATAGCTTATCCTGCTAGATACAGAGATGGTAAAAGATACTTGGATGAAGGCCTTGGCTGGATAATATGTTAATTAAGATATATATTGACTTAAAAATGGTCACAGCTCATTTATGCTATTTGCTTGTCTTTATCCAGCAGCCATTCTCTTTTTATTTTTCAGTTTAAAGATCTTTTTATTATTTAGTTTATGCTTTCAGACAAATTACATAGTGCCAGGACCATTTTATGAGAATACTCTCTGATGGGGCTTGGACTATAAGAACAGAGCATAGAAACAATTTGGTGGAGACACAAGATTTTTCTGTTAACTAGAATTGTTGAAAATTAAAGTGATAGACTTGCATCTTTCAAATAATTTTTCTTCCTGATTTATTTTTTTGAGTTGTCATTAGTTTGAAATTGTCCTTCCACCTGCAAACTAAGAAATAGATACAATTTTGGTTGCTCTTTTAATTGAGTTGAGCACCAAAAGCAAACTAATGGTTAATTTGGATATTTTTTCTCTTCCCTAATTAGTAACAAGTGATACTGTTTCCTAAGAGCAATACATGCACTATTATATTTGATAAACAAAATATACTATTTTCTAGAGTTTAAAATTGGAATGTATATCCTAAATATATTTGGCCTTCTTTTGAAGATGGAGATTTTAATAGCCAGAAGAGCTTCAGAAGCATGGAAAAAAATGCCATGAATCATTCATAGTAATTATGTCATTTTTTTGTTCCAACTTTGAGAATTTTATATTATTGCTACTTGACCTATTTGTGTGCATAAATGAAGGCTTGGAAAGAGAGTGGAGTTATTGGCGGGCGAGGAGAACAAGTATATTAAAATAGGTGTCATAAGCCGGAGAGTTTATAATGACTTGACTGAGGGCCACTGTTCACCTGGATAGGTTTCTGTTCCCTTTTTTTGTTTGTTTCCTCTAGTACAAAAATATTCTTTGTTGCTCTTTCTTGGCCAAAAGCATGAATCTTAAAAAATAGGGAAGCCACAACCCATGTGCTTTTCATGGGCCCTAAAGTGGTGGTGGTGAGGGGAAGATGGAGGCAAACAGGGTTGCTTTGTAACCTCATCAAGACTTAAAATGCTGTAGACTGTTTGTTTCTATTGTCAAGGGGGAAAAAAAGTCATGGAGGAAGGTGCATTAGGTGTTACCTTGGTTCTTTCTTGACATTCTTACTACATTTCTGGAAGGGGATCAGAAAAATTTCATATATTTCTTTTTTTTTTTTTTTTTTAAATTTTATTTAGTTACTTTTCAAGTACATTTTTTTTTTCTCTTCCCCCCCCCCCCTGCCCGGTCTCCCCCTCCCTCCCATTCCCCCCCCCCCCCCCCCAGTCCTCATCTCTGTGTCTTTCATACTTGTTCCTCAAAATCCCTCCCCCCTTTTCCCCTTAAGTTCCCTTCCCTCTCCCCTCTGGTCGCTGCCCACTTGTTCTCTATTTCAGCGTCTTTGTTTTTATTGTTTGCTTGTTTGTTTTATTCTTTAGCTTCCTGTCAAAGGTGAGATCATATGGTATTTGTCCTTCAATGCCTGGCCTATTTCACTCAGCATAATGCTTTCCAGTTCCATCCATGTTGTTGCAAAAGGTAGTAGTTCCTTCTTTCTCTCTGCTGCATAAAATTCCATGGTGTATATGTACCACAGTTCATATATTTCTATAAAATAGGCTATGTAGGTTCGATTTTTTAAACTATGCATTTAAAAATTTTTTTAAAATATTTTATTTATTTATCTTTAGAGGGGAAGGGAAGGAGAGAGGGAGAGAAATATCAATGTATGGTTGCCTCTCGTGCGCCCCCTGCTGGGAACTGGCCTGCAACCCAGGCATGTGCCCTGACTGGGAATCGAACTGCCGTTTTTGGTTCACAGGCCCATGCTCAATCCACTGAGCTACACCAGCCAGGGAAAACCATGCATTTTTGATGTGTATTATTATATAGGCATTCTGCACTCAGTACCTAAAACAGACTTAACATTTTTCCCCCAAAGAGGAAAGAATCTTATCAATAGAAGCTTTTCTATGCAATGAGCCAGGAAAATGCATAGTAGAGTAGCATATCTCAAAAGTAAATTATTATAAAATGAGTCATATTTCCTGGTAGGGGCTATAGTAAAATTAAAGATGTTTTTTTTCTGACTGAAGAAGTGACAGTAAGTAAATCACAAATATATAAATATATTGTAGAGCGGCAGTACAGGTGTAAACTTAGTTAATAATTTAAATGGTATATTAATGAAGTAATCAAATGAGTATACCTGTACCAGGAGAGGCCAATGTAATATAAGGTACATGTAGGACACAATAAAACTCATGCATCATGAATTCAACTCCAAATTAATGATAGCTATAACAGACATTGAGGAAACATGAAATCATCTACAATTTTACTTGCCTCCTTTGGAATGATGTTCTGGGCCTTTAAGAGATGCAATCCAATGATTTAACCATGTTTCTTTTTTCTGTTACGGTAAATTTCCATGTAGAAGACAAGCACTGTTGACCTTTATCACTCATCTTAAATTAGCAGGTGTTTCATAAATGAGGGTTATTGTTGATTATGGGTTTTCTTCTTTCTCCAAAAATTATTCTCTAAAAAGAGGCTGATTATTCCATTCACAATAGCACAAAAATAGGAAGCTCCAAGGGATAATCTTATAAGGAATGGTTAGGTCCAATAAAAAGACAAATAAAACTTTACTAAAGGAAATAAGATTTTATTTCTTTGGTGGGATGTGGGGTTAAATGTGTTAAAGATATGAATTGTGTTAATCTTTTTCAAGATAAGTTAAATGGAATTGTAATTGTTATTCATAGAAGATATTTTGGGGACTTAAAAATAATTCCAAAATTGTCCTGGGAGGAAAAAAATAAAGAATGGCCAAAAAAGTTTTTGACAAAGAATCATAATAAGAGAACACTTGTGCCATCATGTATTAAAGTGTATTATACCACTTCACACCCACTAGGGTGGCTATTATCAAAAAGAAAACAAATGTTGGTGAGAATGTAGAGGAAGTAGAACCCTGGGTATTACTGGTGGGAATGTCAAATGGTGCAGCTGCTGTGGAAAACAGTATGGCAGTTTCTCAAAAATTAAACATAGAACTGTCATTTGGTCCAGCAATCTACTTCTGGATATATACACAAAGGATTGAAAGCAGGGATTGAAAGAGGTATTTTTATACCAGTGTTTACAGCAGCAATATTCACAATGCCAAAAGGTGGAAACAATGCAAGTGTCCATGGACAGATGAATGAATAAACAGAATATAATATACATATTACATATATTCACACATATGAATATAAATATTATAAATGTATATAATGATGTATTATTCAGCCTTAAAAAAGAATGAGATTCTGATGTGTGCTGTAACATGGAAGAACCGTAAAGATATTATGCTAAATGAAATAAAGCAGACATAAAAGACAACTTCTGTATGACTCCTCATCCGTGAGGTACCTAGGATGATCAAATGCACGGTGGCAGAAGGTAGAATAGTGGTCGCCAGGGATGGAGGGAGAGGGGTGGCATTACCCTTTAGTGGGCAAAGAATTTCAGTGTGAGGTGTGAACAGGTTCTGAAGGTGGGCAGTGGTTATGGTTGTACGACATTGTGCATGTGCTTGATGCCATGAAACTGTGAATTAAAAATGGTTAAAATGGCGAATTTTATGATGTTATGCATATTTGACCAAAATAAAAATATCCAAAGTTATTCCAAAATATTGCCCAGTTATGCTGGGTAAAGTAGCAGCGTAATTGCCAAGACTGGTACTCAGGTCAGTGCAACCACAAAGGTAGTGAAGAGAGAAACCCGACTGTGTTAATGAATTTAATATTTGAGACATATAGCCATAATAAATAAGTTGAAAAAGGAAGAATTATTTAATAAGTACTGGGACAATTAGTGAACTATTCTGATACATCTTGAACATTCTAAGATCTTTTATAACTTGAAATGCCAGGTGCATCAAGGTGTTCAATTAAAAAAACGAAACCATGAGAATACTTGTCTAATCTCAGGATGGGGAAAGACTTTCTAAAAATAAAAACAATAGCATCACAAAGAAATATTTGATAGGTTTTATGCATAGGAATACTTTTGCATATAAAAACTATCACAAAAATCAACTAGAAAAATATTCATAGAAGAAAGGTTTATTAACATCCTATACATAGTTTATGCAAATATAGACAATTAAAAGAAGGAAAAGATAAGGATTGATATTAATATTCAACCTTGCTAGAAATTAAATTATTTTGCATATCTATGAACAAAGCTATTATTAAAGGTAACTATTTATTAATAGTAAAAAAGAAAAAAACAAAACCTTTTTAATAATACAATTATTCTATTCGTCAGGGTTTTGCAGGGGGACAAGCACTCTTATTCACAGCTGATAAGGGAGTATGTTTGGATAGTCTTTCAGGAAAGCTGTAGCAGGGCTTGGTTGGTTGTGACAGAAACTAAGCCTAGACTAGTTTAAACAAAAAAAAATTTTTTTTTGGTTTATGCAAGCAAGAAGTTTAAGGAATGGAAATGGCTTGATGAAAAGTTGGATCCAGTCATTGAAGTGATTCATTCTCTGTCTCTCATTTGCTTGCATCTGCGTGGCTGTGCTCTCTGGCAGGCTCCCTTTACAGATGCAACTTTACGTCATCCTTAACCACTTGCTGTTCTAGAGAGGGAGAGGGAGAGTGAGCATCTTAAAAAAAATTAACACCTTTATTCAGATATAATTCATGTACCATCCCTATCACCCATTTAAATCATACAATTAAATAATTTTTGGTATATTCCCAGAGTTCTGTAATCACCACCACAGGCACTAGTCTGCCTCATACTGGCCAGGTTACCGTCTCCGCTCTGGGGCCAAGGAGCTGGACCAGCCCCGTCTGGGCCACTTGGTCTGGGCAGGATTACTGTGGAACAGAAAAGGGTTCTCCAAAGAGAGTTTGCTGGGAGGGCAAACGTGTGTCCACACTCAGGACAACATGGCAGTGTGTCCCCAAAGTTTTTTAAATAGATGTATCTCCGAGCTCAGCAACTTCAATTGTGAGACTTTATTATAAAGAAAGGACCAGAAACAAACTTTCACTCCTGCTGCATGTGTGATGGTGGGGAGGGAAGCAGAGAAGGATGCAGAGAAGAGCAGCTCCTTCTGCTGGAAAAGGGAGAGAGCAGACTTTGGGACCAGAGGTGGAGCCTCCTGGCTTCACTTTCTCTGAAGGCGCCATAAGGCATGGCAAGATGGCAGCACCCCAGCCACAGGGCAAGTGTATTCTCCAGCTAAATGATTGCAAATTTCACTCTGAGGAAGCAGGTTCTCCATCAGCATGTGGTGTAGTGGTGTGTGCACTGCTTTCAATCCTGTCCCAGACACTTGTTCTGTGCAGGTCAGGCAGCAGGCAGGAGCTTGTGAGCCAGAGGTAGCAGTGCAGGTGTTGGCTGAGCAGCCTTGCCTCGGCCTTGGTTGTCCTGTCATCTCTTGCCTTTTAAACTTGCCAGGCCTGGAGGCAGGGGCCACTGGGGTTGCCTTCATCAGAGAGAGCCACTACACTTCTGCAGACCTCCCAGGGATATCCCCATGCGGCCTGCAGACAGAACACATCCTGCCTTCTAACTGCATCAATCTGTTCCTTTTCAAGCCAATCAGAAGGTGGGTACTTTTGTTTAGGAGGTTCCTGTTTTATAAGAGAGAGTGTGAGAAAGGGAGGAAGAGAGAAAGACTCTCTAAAAGTGAAATTGTCTACAAATTTAAAGGCTTGTCTGAGGGCATTAAAGAAGCAAATAGGAGCCTATACGGGAACAAACAATTGTTACAGACAGCATCAGGCCAGTCTATATGTGTTTTGAGTTTATACAATCAATTTGAATTGTAAATTGTTGGTGCTTGAGACATAAATGGGATCTCAGCAATACAATATAAAAGTTGAGGGTAGCTTTGTCATTTTGAGAGTGTCTACTGCCATTCAAATGGGAAGGTTGTGGTTAGCACCCCAAAACCTATTGAAGACCTCACAGCAGGAGTTTGGGGTGTTTGGCCCTGCTGTGTCTCCCTGCATCCCCACTGCCTTGAAGGTCCTCGAGGCTGTGGGACCCCAACACTGAGAGCCAGCATTTCCGGGAGTGAAGACCAAGCCTAGACTGACCATATGGTTTGACTTTGTTCTAGCCAGGAACTAGTGAGTTTTCTTCATGGAATTCCAGTCAGGATTTGAATATCCCATTCTGGTACATTTAGAAACCAAATAAAGGCTGCAAATAAAATGAGGGATGGTAAGGGCGGGGTGTTGAAGAAAGAACAAATTTGGATTGGCACAGAGATGGGTGTGGTATGGGTGAGGAGCAAGTCCTTCTTCTCAGTCTCCTGATTTTGTGATTTAATTTTGGGTGGAGTCCGGGGCGGGGGTGGTGGGCATGCTTTCAGCCACACTTAAGGTCTGATAGCTGTTGGAGTGGACGATGTTGGGAGCAGAGTCTTGTGCTCAGCTGTTTGGCAAGCTGTTGGCATAAGCAGTTCTGGAGCTTAACGTGGGGCCACAGTTTCTCCCGCATCACCCCCATGTTCCAGCACTGGAGTCAGACATGCCCTTGCGGTGTGGTGGAAGGGCGGACAGGATTTGAATCGAGAGAGTTGGAGTTGTGGTCAGCTCTGTGAACTGCCTGCAGCTTAGATTTCCCGTCAGTGACTGGAGAAATTTTCTCCAGGTGCTTCTTATCTTACCATCTCTTGTTAATATTAACTTTTTTTTTTTTTTTAGAATTTTAGGTTATTTAAGTATTAAATAGTTTTTACAGAAGTAGCCTAAGGAGCCATGAGTTTCAGAGTTAAATGGTCCCCTGCTTTCCTCTGTCCTTCTCCTTCCAAGGCATGGAAACCGAATGTACAAACTGGCCGTTAGAAGAAAAAGATGGCATTGGGGGGTATTTTAGATATCTTTTTTAAAAAATAATTTATTTTTAGAGACAGGGGAGAGAGAAAGAGAAGGAGAGAAACACCAGTGAGTGGTTGCCTGTCACGTGTCTCCCATGGGGCCTGGCCCACAACCCAGGCATGTGCCCTGGACTGGGAATCGAACCTCAATCCTCTGGTTTACAGGCCTGTGCTCAATCCACTGGGCTACACCAGCCAGGGCAATATTTTAGATATATTAATCTTTGAAACTCTTCTTATTCTCCCCATTTCCCAAATGGTTTAATTTTAACATAAATAATATGCTTTCACACTGGACTGTAAAAGGCATGTGATTTTGTTTTTGTAATGTATCATCTTCCGTGGTATTGAAGGGAAAGAATGGTAAAGTGTATCATTGTATGTTGCTTCGAAGCCAGGGTAGTTGTATAATTTTGTTACTGGCAGTGCCAACCTGTGTGTGATCTGGGTACCTTGGAAATACAGGAACTTATATGAATATACTGTAAACTAAAATGTGGAATGATTCCCCTGGTGGGAGGGAGGATCCCATAATCATGTAATCAGCTTGACTCAGTAAAATGGAAAGAGAAAGGGAGAAAAAAATTATAATGCTAACGATTATGAGGATGAAGGTGATATTACCTGTCACAAGTCTATTTTGGGCTAGGGAAGGGGTGGAGATGGGTGGAGTTGGGTGGCGGTAGGGAGAGGTGGTAATCTGTGGGTCTTTTCTGGGGTAGAAAAAGAAAAGGGTCATGAAACTCAACCTTCCTCTGACCAGGTGATGGCTGCAAATGGTTTTCTTTGCCTCTGAAGATGTTTCAGGTGCTGCTGGTGTTTGGGGGCCATGGGGTAAAGTGGGGAGTGGTGTTCTTCCCTCTCTCTGGGAAGTTAATACAAGCACATCCTCTGCTCCCACCCCCAACTTATTTTAGTTTCTTACTCCAAGTTCATGATGATAGAATGTACAGAGTATAGAGTGTGATAGGGGAGAGAGGAAAAAGTTGAGGGGCTGCAACCTGAGTGTGGCTGACTTATCTTTCATGTCCTGTCCCCAGCCAAGGCTTCCCTGAGCAGGCCTTGGGACATTCCCAGGTGGCTGTTCTCTCGGTTGATAGAGTGTTCAGGCCAGACCCTCTCTACCCTCCTTTCGTTCAGAAGTCTTCATCTCTCTCTGCCCTCCCTCTTTTTATGCCTCACACGTCCTCACCCCTTTATCACAGGGTATGAGTCCCAGCGAGTCTCTCCCCAGTCTTTTGCTGGGTAGGGGAACATAGGCTCTAAGACAGCAGGTAGAGAGGGAGAGGGAGGATGATGGGTGGTTTTGACTTCAGGGGGCTGCTTACCTTTTCATTTACAATATATTGCCTTCAGATATCTAAAAAAAAAGTCAGATTTCACATTATGAGAGTTAACTTTCTCACTGAATATACTTAAAGAGTTATTCACCTGCTTGCGTGGATCTTGGTGGTTATACCAAACAAATGTGTATATATCTTCTTGCTGCCCTTGAGTTACAAGACAAAACTCACTTTTATTTGTTTTTTGGAAGCCTGCATCCACCACCTGCTTTTTCCTCATTTCTGTTTCTTTTCTTTTTTAGCTGCAGCTGGTAAGTAGGTGTGCAGTCTTGCTGCAATAGTGGTAGCAATAATACTGCTGCTGCTGCTGCTGATGGAACAGAGATGCCAGCTTTTGCGTAAGGGGAATCTGGACATGCCTGGGCTTGTCTGTTGGACTGTCAGGTCAGGGCTGCCAGGCAACTGTATAGGGTTAAGGATTCTTTGGGAAAGGACTTCGTTATGGAGGAAGGAGGAGCCAGGCCCAAGAAGTTTGACCTAATCACCAATCTTAGATATCAGAGGACCTAGTGCCTCTCAGAACATCCTATGTAAACCAATACACTCCCCTCTTTCCTTCCCCCCACCCTTTAAATGTTTCTTCATCATGTTTATTACCATCTAAAATGATCTTCCCCATTGCTTTGCTTGTTATATATCACCTTTCCCCTCATTGACTAGGTAGGAAGTTGCAGGATATCAGGGACTTTTTCCTGCTTTATTTGTACTCTAGCCCCCAAGCCTAGATGAGGACCACCACAGAGCAGGTATGCGATGGGAGAACGAATATTGTATAAGAAGGGAGCTGTTTCTGGCTCCTTCCTGACCTTCATGCACTTAAGTGTGTATCCTAGGCAGAGAGAAGTTTATGAGTAAAAACGCAGACTAATTTCATAAAATGAGGTAAAACAGTGGGACCCATGAGGGCCCTGAACAGATCCTGGCCCTAATTCTGAAGATGGTTGTGGCCCATGTCCTGTTTCCTCTTTTGCTCTTTGGAATGTCCACATCCCCCAGCTGAAGCCAGCACGAGAGCCTCTGAAATGTGCCCCACTGTGGGCATGGTCATTCTTTTGAGAGGCACCTAGGATGGAGGTCTTCGGGGATCTCAGTTGGCTAGGAGGTGCTTATGTCCTGTTTGGAATTTAATGGACCCTTTTATCAATCTAGACTTTGACTGTAAGCCAGAGAGAAGGACATAGCTCCCGATTGTCCCCTCAGGGGTCTAATGGGGCAAAAGTATTATGTAGTCAGACACTATTACATAAAGAGGCAGTGGGGAGTAGGGAAAATATTAGACTTTGATGGTAGATGGATGATGATTTGAACACTAGTTCTTTCACTTGATAGCTTTCAAAAGTGCTCAAAGTATTACCTTTCCTGAGCCTCAATCTATCTTCTGTCAAACGGGGATAATAATACTGGTAGTAAATTTGCGATAATTTCTTACAGCCTGTGATTTTGTCCGTGGTCTTGCTACTCATGTTGCTATGGGCAATGGCTGCTAGTTAATGGCCCAGAGTAGCAACCGATAGAAAGCAGTGGCTCTGTGAGCTGGCGTACATGAAGACTAGAGTCCTTTTTTCAACCACAATCAGATTATCTTTTCTACCCACCGCCAAAACAAAGCTGGGGTGTCCATCTGGCTTCCCAAGGGCCCCTCGGTTGCCTTTTTATGATCCCTTCTCTCTTCTAAGTATCTCCTTAAGTGATTATTCAATTTGGTTTCATGCCAGGCAGGGGTGGTGTTTTATTCATCTCTTTATCAGCAGCACATAGCATGAAGCTTGACATGAGGAGTGCAGTTAATGCCTATCGAACTCGATTGAATTGATTGTTTTTGTACCTGCACAGCACACCCTCACTGCTGGGTTGCCTTTCAGTGACATCATAGCTTGGACTTCTTCTTCCCTTCCCAACCCTCTATGCCTAACCTTGGGCGCTTTCTCAATAAAGGGAAAAGTCTAGATGCCATGATTCTTTCTCTTTTAATACTTTGCTTGTACCGTTAGACACTTTGTTACTCTTCTGACACACTTTATAGAGAATTACACCTAAAGTTGGTAGACATTTAAAGAATAATCACTAACCCTATTATTGAATATACTGCAAAGATTCCTTTTTAAAGAAATTGTACAAGTTTCATGTCTGCAAAGAAGAACAAAGTCTAATCTCCAGTTTCTCAACTTGTGAACATTGCTGGGGTCTTTAGTTTTGGGGTTTTATACTTAAACTCGTATTTCAACATTTTCATGTGTTTATGACTGTAGAAGTTTTTCCTACTTTGAAATAAACAGTCATCGAATGTGTATGGACCAGATATTGATTCAGCTGTTTGTATTAAGAGAGCTTAACACTAATCTGTGCTAGAGTTTATTAAGTGAAGATAACTCAGTACTGCAGTGTTTTCAAACTAATATTCTAAGGGAACAGTGCTGTGTTATACAAGCTGGACCATTTGTTCATGGATAAGGTCAAATAATAGTGATATTTTCCCATTTTTAAGGAAAAGCAAATTAATGAATGGAATGTTTTCTCAACTTTAAAATTTCTTACATTTGACTATATTGCTTCGCTGGTAATGAGGGCTAGCTGGTGAGTAAATTATGCATAAGTAACGTAGAAAACACATAGCTGAAAAAATGATTCCTTAATATTTAAATGTGTTACTATTTCTTGAATACAGAAATATAAGTACACATCCTATAGCCATAGTTTACTGCTAGTACAATTATTTATAATTTGCATGGTAGAATTAAATATATCAATATTTCATGATATTATGTTAAAATTCTATTATAGGTCTCTCCATGAATAAATTGGAGGATCCTTGCAATCGTAGTTAAGTGCTCAATATGGATTTTTGTCCAATAAATTTCCTAAGAAATCAGAGCACTTGCTATGTGGCAGACTTGGTACTAGGTCCGGTATATGTAGTATGATGTGACTAAGAATCTCTTTAACAATCCGACTATACTGATTATGTTTTCTTCGAGGCAGATTATGAGAGTTAATCTATGTTTCATGCTGTTTATCCTAATGGAGGAAAGATCAAGCAGTTCAAGCCAATCAATTGTCTTGACTGGGTTTACAAATACTTGAGAACAGGGGGCGGGATTTGGGAAGATAGTCAGCTTGCTCTCCTCTTGCTCAGCAGCCTGGTTCTGTGGCCAGTACCCACAGCCCTGCTCTGAGTCTAGAGACTCAGATTTATTGAAAAGGTTTCTTGTCAGTGATGTGACCTTGGGAAAATGCCTGGCCTTAGCTTCAGTTCCTTCATCTGTGTACTAAGGGATATATCTCAAGGGTCTCTTCTAGCTCTTAAGCTATATGGGATTATTTTACTGTCTAAAGGTTAATAACATAGTTGTAGGGAGCTATAGGTGAGGTTTCTGTTGCTATGATGATAGTTTTAGGATTGGTAAAATCACTTACCAGTCTTCCCCGTGGCTTTCTAGCTGAGGGAGCTGTTTAAGAACAGTTATCTAGATGCATATCAAAGCCCTGCTGTTAGTAGCTAGCCAATGAATGCTGACCTCTGAAGCATGGTTCTGGTCGAAGTGGTTGGAGAATCCAGCCAAGGATTGAAGGATGAGGCTTCTGTTTCCTTCTTAAGTCTAAGATGGCTGTCACCTCCCTGGAGCAGGCCCTGACCTAACCTAGTTGCTGGTGAAGAGGAGGCCAAATAGAAAGAGAGAAAATCTGATCAGGCCCATCTCCTCAGACAGGCCGAGACCTGTAACAGAGAGAGAGTTTAGGTTAGGTTCTCAGAAGCAGGCCCTAAGGCTAAGACATAGGTGTTAGCGATTTCTTCAGAAAGTGCCCTCGGAGAATTACCTGCAAGGGAGTGGGTGCAGAGAACAGGGAAGGTGAAGCCAAGTAAGGGTACCATTCCAGGAGAACTCCCAGACTCCTGACGTTGCAAGGCTCTCAGTATAACTGACACCTTGGACTTGGTTTCACTGAGGTGTGGGAGCTGGACGGTCACACTCCTGAGCACCCAGTCACTGGTTAGGAGCCACCCCACGATGGGGTTTGAGTGGGGCAAGACCTTCTGCACCCACAGATCTAAGAACATTTGGGTGAAGTGGTTCCTAGCTAATCTTCTGAAGAAGGTCACAGACTCAGCCATTAGGAACAGAGTAGCAGAAGCTGGATGGTGTACAGAACTGGTACAAGGCTCTGGATGGAGTGCTGACGATGCCCCCTTAGAGAGCAAGAGGAAGAGGCTGCCTTAGGTGGGATCATCACATGGGTCTAGGAAGTGCTGTATGAACCTCATGGAGAGCTCACTTTCGCTGCCTGCTATTGAACCATCCTTAGGGATTGCTACGCTCTCTGACCCCTGTGATTAGCTGTTGCTCCTATTTTGGGAGAGGGAGCTTTGTGGATGGGAGAGAAGGAAGGGAGGTAGGCAGAGAGGGTAGAGAGAGGGTAAGGAGGATGGAAATGCTCCTTCTCCAATAGGCATTCCTACCTTCCTCACAGGCTGGTTGTTAGAGCCTAAAAAAATCATGAATGTAAGTGGGCTCTGGAAAGTATAAAATTCTAACTAAGGGAAGCTGTTGTGAAAAAGTGATTTGCCTAAGTTACATAATTTTGGCAGAGGTTTTGTGACTGGAAGTTTAAGGATGTTTTCCTTGGATTACATGGTCTCCTTGTAGTTAGCCTGTTCGTTGTAAACTAGGATAAGGAAAATAAACTTTGCGGTGGTTATTTTATGACTTAATTCTATAGCTCCCCCTACCTGAAGACTAAGTAGCCTCTCAAAAGCTTTAGGTTTCACTGCAAATGGTGTAATAGTTTTTCCAGAAAATAAATAAATAAATACACACACTCACACACACACAATTAACTCTGGCACTATGGGGTTTGGGACCATTGAATTTAAGAACTAGCACTATTCCAGGGACAAGTGATCAAGGCAGAAGATCTCTAGTTTATGTTTGGTGGCAAGGGTGGTGTCATTAGTGACACTGGAATATATGATATAGGGACCTAATTTCCTGAGCAAAACATTAAGTCACATGGCCTAATGATATAAGGGTGATTGCACATAATATTTGAAATTGGAACTAACCTAGGATATACATCATATATAATACCCTGGAGTTGGTGTTTACCACACTTTCTCTCTCTCTTTTAAACTAAAACCTATAGCAGAAGATATATTTAGGTGAGGCAGGCTGGATGGAGCTCTGACAGTGCCTCCTCAGAGAGCAGAGAGATGAGGGTGTCTTAGCTGGGCTCACCACAGAGGTCCAGGAAGTGAAAGGGTGAACCTAGACCAGACTCTAGGGCTGCGTTGCCTACATCCAGATCCCCACTGCCACTTGTTAGCTGAAACATCATGGGCATGTTACTTAAATTCTCTGTGCCTTAGTTCACTCAGCTATCTAACTGGGGTAGAAATTAGTCACATCTCATCAGAATATATTGAAGATTAAATGAATTAAGATATGTAAATGCCTCTAGCATAATCCCTGGTACATATTAAGCATTATGTGGGTATTTGTAAAAATAACTGTACATTTGACTCGGTACACATATACTTCCACACACATAAAATCTGAAACAGAAGTTAGTTATGTGGCATACACTTTAATATTTTCTATTTTATACTAATATGTTTTATTTCATTGAAAACATAAATTCAGCATCTTCTAGGCTTGAATTACACTTTCATGAACAGTGTCTTAGGTACCACTGTCAGCATTCCTCTAAGCAGCAGTGCTACAAAATAGGGGACTTTGTTAAAGTGTTTATGATAAAATTTACTTTGTTTTCCTTGGTAAATTGATGAGATTTTAAGACTTCTAGATCAAAGGAGAAGATAGACTTGGCCTGGAACATTGAGTATGTGAAAGCTGGGAAACAAGGAGGCTCAGATTTTGGAACTTTGGGGTAGATAATTCTAAGGGACTCAAGAAGAGAGGAAGATAGAGAGACTTTCCAGGATTCCCACTGTGTCCCATGAACTCCTGCTCTCAGAAAGTACAATTAATAATATTACTCTCCAGCTCCTCTGTCTCCTGTCCTTTCCTGAGGAAATATTTTGTTGGCTGGACCTCAGTGACTTGAAATGGCTGATAAATGAAGACCTTGTTCCTGTCCTCTCAACATCCCCAGGTAAATCAGCTAAATGGTGGTGGTGGGGGGGAGCCTTTGTGTTTTGTTGGGTTTTGGTGATTTGTTTCCAAGTGGGAAAGAGGTTATGCTTTCATTTGTGAAATGTCTTTCTTCTCTTTTGATGATTATAAGTGCATCTGGAGGTGAGGTGAGGCCTATAAACCTAATTTAGAAACAGTGCGAACCCACAGTAAAATTATACACATCTTTAGAAATGCCTCTCTTCATACAACTGCCCTGATGCAATGCTATAAAATTCTGACTTGAGACATTAAATGAGTGAAAAGAAAACCACGTCACACTGTTTCAAATGCGTTAGACTGATTAAAAATGAATTTCTAATGAGAAGGTATGTCTGTAAAATCATAATTAAAATAGTGCTTCAGATGATCTAGACTTGCTTTTATTTTATGTTTTTGTGGCATGGTATTTCCCAGAAGGTTATGACTGCGTATAGCAGAGATGGAAAATGGAGACATGAAAATGAGGTCATGTCCAAGTGGGTGAGAGTCCATAGCCATCAGCAGCCAAGCCAAATCTGCTTCCTATGCAAATGATGGCCCAAGGGCTGGCAGGAGAGGCATTAAGGTCTTTGTTAAGTCCTGACTCACCACCATCTGCTCTCAAGTAGCTATGTACTAAGTGGGTAATGGTGTAACATCTGGGGTAGCGATTTTCTTCAGTGCATTCTGATTTCAGATGGTCAAACAGGTCCTCTTTGATTAAAATATTGTAATAAGCTTGCTCGTCTCTTGAATACTGACTCCCCTCCTCCTGTTTCTTTTTATGCCCAATTAAAAAAATTTTTGCTTACTAGTTTCTGTTTATTTTTTAATGGAAAAGGAGAGTGGTTTAGATGAGGGTGAACAGTATTGAAATGAGGATTCATACACAATTTATGTTTTTTCTTGTTTCTATTGTGAATCTAGAGATTCTTTTGGGGTCCCTTGTGTGTTCATTCATTTGTTGTTATTTGTTCAGCAAATATTTATTGAGCGTTTACTTATATGCCAGAGCTTGTGATAGGGCTATAGAATCACTGGTGAACATGATTTCACTTATATGTGGACTCTAAAGAACAAAATCAATGAACAAACAAAATTAAAACTGATTTACAGAAACAGAGAACAGACTGGTGGTTGCTAGAGGGCAGAGGGATTGGAGAAATGGGTGAAAAGGTGAGGGGATTAAAAGGAAAAAATTGGCGCTTACAAAACAGTCCTGGGGATGTAAAATGCAGCATAGTGAACATAGTCAATAAAATTGTAATAATTGTGCATTGTGCCAGGTGGGTATAGAAATATTAGGGGGAACACTTTATAAGGTATATGATTATCTAATCACTATGCTGTATGCCTGTCACTAATATGAAATAATATTGAATGTAAACTACAATGGAAAAAGAAAATTAGAAGAAAAATCACTGATGAACAGAACCAAAAAGACTCTGGACCTCATGAGGATATTCTAAGTGGGGATAGTAGAAAATAATAAGCAAACACAATTGTTTGGTTTTGCTAAAACTATGAAGAAAGCAAACAAATCCTCCAAGAGAATTTTGGTGTAGTTGAGGTCATGGGTAGGGTAATAGCTGACTTATTTTAGATAGGCTGATTAGGAAGGCTAAAGGTCAGATTGCTAAAAGTCAATTAACTTAAAGCTAGTTTGCTGAAAGCTAATTCATTGCATGGCCAAATTCACTGAAGGACTAATTTACCAAGCTTATTTATTCTGTCTATACTATTTAGTGTTGGTTTTTATTTTGAATCTCTAATAGCATTATAAGGCCTTTTCACCAATTTTTTTCCTTGTGAGGCTCAAGAGTCTGTCTGAGGGCAGAAAGCAGGGGAAATGGAGGGGCAAAGTGGCTGAGGACCACAATAAAAATATATTCATAAGAATTTATTCTTGACTAAAAAGAATTATTATAAAAATATTTTTGTAAAGTTATTATTTATAAAGATAATATATTCATATGAACTCTTCATGTTTAAGAATATATGCAAGATGGCACTATTTATAAAGAACATATTCAGAAGAATATTTCCATTGAATGTATTTATAAAACAATATATTCATAAAGAGAATATATTCATAAGAGGAATATATTCAATTTTTCTTTGCCCAAATCCCTGCTGTTGCTGCTGGAGACTGAGGGACAGAATTAGAGACCTAAAGGGGTGTATTGAGGCACAGATAGAGAAGACCCAGAGGTTTAAGTTTCTACCTCAAATTTTATGGAGCTGGGGAACAAAAAGTCTAAACCAAGGACTTTAAACTGTTTTTATCTCATGTATCTCATGGCACACATACACTAATTACTAAAATTCTGCAGTACACCAAAAATATATCTTTTGCCAATTTGACAAAAAACAGGTATAATTTTGGTTCATTCATACCAGACAGCTATTGTTGGCTAGTGTCATTTTTTAAATTTGACAGCCTAAGGGAAAAGAGGTGAGGGCCCATGACTAAATAGTCAGGTATTGCATGTTTTGAAAAATTTTGCAGCACATCAGTGTGCCATGGCATGCTGGTTGAAAATTGCCAGTCCAAATATTTCTTAAAATGGTATCATGAAAGTGAAAATCAGTCAGGTTCCTGCCAAGATGGAGGCATAGGTAGAAATGTTTCGCTGTCTCTCACAACCAAAAGAAGGATAACAACCAATTTAAAAACAATAAACAACCAGAAGTGCCAGAAAATAAAAATGCATGGAACTCTGACAACCAAGGAGTTAAAGAATCATTCATCCAGACCAGTAGGAGGGGCAGCAACCAGCTTGGTGAAAAGAACACATGGCAAATTGTCAGACAACATGGGAGTGGCAGGGTGGTCAGGGCAGTCCCACATTCACACATAGATAATCGGGGTGGAACAATGGGAGAGCATGGCAGACTGTGAAATCCAGGGTTTCAACATGGGAAACTAAAGTCTCAAAACCTTTGGCTGTAAAATTTTGTGGGGTTGTGAAGGTGGGAGAAACTCCCAGTCTCATAGAAGAATCTGTTGGGGAGGCCCATGAGATCCTAGGATGTACCTGCCTACCTGGGAATCAACACCTGAAAGGGCACAGTCTGGTTTGTGGGAAGTGAGGGAAGTAATAGAAAGTGGGATGAGAGCTGAGCAAGCAGCATTATTCCCTCTCTGACCCCTCTCTTGACAGACAGCGTTACTACGTGTGAAGAGGGTTGCCCCACCTTGGGGAATACCTAAGGTGCCACCCCTTATAGTGTAACAGGTTTGTCAAGACAAAGAAATATGGCCCAGATGAATGAACAGATCAAAACTCCAGAAAAAGAACTAAGTGATGAAGAGATACACAACCTATCAGAATCAGAGTTCAAAACATTGGTAATCAGAATGCTCATGAAATTATTGAGTTTGGTTGCAAAATGAAGGAAGAAATGAAGTTTATACAAAGTGAAATAAAGGAAAATTTACAGGGAACCAACAGTGACAGGAAGGAAACTAGGACTCAAAGCAACAATTTGTAACAAAAGAGAAAAATAAATATTTAACGAGAACAGAAGGAAGAAACAAGAATTCAAAAAAATGAGGAGAGGCTTAGGAACCTCCAAGACATCTTTGAACATTCCAACATTCGAATCATAGGAGTGCCAGAAGGGAAAGATGAAGGGCAAGAAATTAAAAACTTGTTTGAACAAATAATGAAGGAAACTTTTCCAATCTGGTGAAGAAAATAGATTTCCAGGAAGTTCAGAGAGTCCCAAAGAATTGTACCCAAGAAGGAGCATACCAAGGCACATCATAATTACATTAGCCAAGATTAAAATGAAGGAGAGAATCCCAGAAGCAGCAAGAGGAAAGGAGACAGTTGCCTAAAAGGAGTGCCCATAAGGCTATCAGCTGATTTCTCAAAAGAAACCTTGCAGGTAAGAAGGAGCTGGAAAGAATTATTTGAGGTCATGAAAGGCAAAGACCTACATCCAAAATTACTCTATCCAGCAAAGCTATTATTTAGAATGGAAGGACAAATGAAGTGCTTCCCAGATAAGGCCAATTAAAGGAGTTCATCATCACCAAGCTCTTATTATATGAAATGTTAAAGGGACTTACCTAAGAAAAAGAAGAAGATCAAATATTATGAACAGTAAAATTATAACAACTCACAACTATCAGTAACTGAACTTAAAAAATAAAAACAAAAACTAAGCGAACAACTAGAACAGAAACAGCATCACAGAAGTGAAAATCACATGGGGTTATTAGTGGGAATGGGGACAGGGAGAATGGGGGGAAGGTACAAGGAATAAGAAGTATAATCGATAGGTACAAAATAGGGGGAGGTTAGGAGTAGTATGAGAAATGGAGAAGATGGATAACTTTATGTACAACCCATGGACATGGACTAGGGAGGTGGGAATGCTGGAGGTTGGGGGCAGGCAGTGCAAGGCAGAGATGGAAAAAGGGGAGAAAAGAAATGAGATAACTGTAATAGCATAATTGATAAAATATACTTTATAAATAAGTAGATAAATAAAGCCAGTTAAGAAAGAAAAGAAAATCAATCAACTAACCTAAAATGTTAAATGACATAATTGCATTAGGCAAATTGATCATTTGGGGAATGGGTCATTCAAGAAATTGATTATTTGAGGAATTAGTAGATTGACTATATGATTTATCATCCAAATTGGGATGCTTTTAAGAGTGAAAGGAGTACTATTAATAATTATTCTGGGAATATGGGTATAAACTAGCATGTCCTAGGCATACTGAGATGTAGGGTTATTTTGCCTCCTGGTCCCAACTGGTGTCTGGTACCTGAGGCTGAGTAAGGCCGAGCATGTACAAACCTGAGGAACAGTCTGGATCTGCTTGGTTTTGCAATATGGCTACATGGCTGGATTTGAGGTTGAATAGGTGAATTGTTTCTCAACATGAATCCATCTTCTGTTTGAAAGATGCAAAGCTGCAGGGTATTAGAATAAGTTTTGAGGTGAGTTGTGATTTCTTGGACGGCATCCATGGCAGTTATTACCTTTCAGTGGATGACTTCCAATTCTAGATCTCTAGGCCAAGCTCCAAATTCAGATTTCCAAATGTAAGCTAGACATCTCCTGCAGGCACATTAAATCCAACATGTCTCAAATTGGACTCCTAGAAAGAGAGTATAGAGGTAAAAGAAGACCTTTGGGATGGATTTCTCGCTGTCACTCGGTTATGCCACACTTGGTTATATTTTTAACAACCTGAAAGGATTTTCTTCCTTACTCAAAACCTACCTGCTCTTTAGAACCCAGCTCAAATTCCATCTTTCTGTGGTGTCATCTTTACAGAATAGCCATATTTCTTTCTCCCTTATCAAAATGATCAATTGTTTACTTAAGATAGCAGCCCAAGGTGGTCATAAGTAAGCCCTGTGACTAGTGTCATTTAGTTTGGAATTGCACTGTTTTCTAAGCATTTCTGATGTATTAGATATTTTTTACTACAACACTTAGCACATCGCTAAGCAGGTAACAAGAGCTCACTTATTCATGAATACATTCAACAAATATCAGTGTCATATTAGGTACCAGGTATCGTTCTACTTTCTGGAGACAGAACAAGCAAGAAAACAGAGGCTCTGATGTTCAGAAGTTTATGTTTTAGTGGAGAAGCTGGACAATGAACAAATAAGGAACTAATTTTATTTTATTTATTTTTTATTTTAAAAAAAATATATTTTATTAATTATGCCATTGCAGTTGTTTTATTCTCCTCTTCATTCTCCTCCACCCTGTATACCCCCTCCCCCACTGTTCCTTCCTTAGTTTATGACCACGTGTCTCAAGTTCTTTAGATTCTATATTTCCCCTACATTTCTTGCCCTCCCCCTATCTATTTTCTACCTACCATCTATGCTACTTATTTTCTGTACCTTCTCCCCCCTTCTCCTCCTCCCACTCCCCTGTTGATAACCCTCCATGTGATCTTCATTTCTATGGTTCTGCTCCTGATCTAGCTGTCCTCTTAGTTTGCTTTTGTTTTAGGTGTGGTTGTTAATAACTGTGAGTTTGCTGTCCTTTCACTGTTCATCTTTTTTATCTTCGTTTTCTTAGGTAAGTCCCTTTAACATTTCATATAATAAGGGCTTGGTGATGATGAACTTCCTGAATTTGATCTTATCTTAGAAGTACTTTATCTGTCCTTCTATTCTAAATGAAAGTTTTGCTGGTAAAGATAGAGAAAATTAGACCTTGAGAAGTGAAAGGATGCGCCCAAGGACACCAGGAATATACTGTTGGAGCTAGGACTTGAACCTGATCTGCTTTCTAGTACAGCATTGTTTCCCAGTGCATCAAACCAAGTGCTCCATGTAACATTCTAGGGAATGTGCGCCATGAGCTGGGCACTATAGGATTATTTGCCAGCCCTAATTTTTTAAACATTTATTTTATTGTATGTGTTTATTTACATATATGTATGTATATCTGATAAGGGAGGGAGGGCAGTTTCCCAAAGGAACTAATCCTACTAGCTGGTTAACATTTGCCCAAAATCACACAATGAACTGATCATTTAAATTAGAACCCAGGGCTCCCTTTTCCTTTTTACAGCCCAGCACAATGTCCAAGTATGCTTCAGCACCACTCGTGTATAGTTATAAATGAGAATCAGAAAGTACAAGGATTCTATGATCAGAGAATGCCTGCCCTTCATGGCTGCTTTTCTGGGCAGTTGACAGGGAGCCCAAGAATCCCACCAGCTTCTAATAAAAAGATAATCCCTTGGTTTTCCTAACTTTCACCCGTGGGAGCTGCAAGAGAGCCCAGCAGCTGTGAATGCTCCAGGTAACACCACATGGGCAGGAGTGAAGGAGAGGGTTCTAGAATTCTATATGCTCCTGACAACCTCTGTCAGCTGTCTCCCCAACTCTCAGAGTTTCACCACTTTTTATCTTGAGACCCTCAGTACTAATCCGATCATGCATTTCATTGTAGTTTCCATTATTCACCACAAGAAGCCCTGAATTGGATGAATATTGTATGATTCTTCTTATATAAGGTACCTAGACTAGTCACATTCATAGAGATAAAGTGGAGTGGTGGCCACTAGGCACTGGGAGGATGAGGTATGAGGAGTTGTTTAATGGATAGAGAGTTTTAGTTTCATAAGATAAAAAGAGTTTGGAAGATTGGTTGCACAATAATGTGAATGTACTTAACACTACTGAACTTACACACTCAGAAATGGTTAAGATGGTCTATTTTCTATTGTGCATTTACTGCAATTAAAAAAAAAAAAAGCCCAGGACCCAAGGCCATCTTTTAGCCCCTAGTCATTTATCCCATTTGTGTGTATGGCCATGAAGCACCACCTTACTCCAAGAATCCCAGTCCTCCCACTCTTGCAGTCTCTGTCTCCATGGTATTTATGATGATCTGACGCCCTGCATGTATTATGTATGTATTTCTTTGCTTGTCATCTCTCTCTCCTCAAGTAGAATATTATCTCCATCAGAGCAGAGATTTTTGTTAGTTTTGTTTACTGCTGGAATCCCAGTGCTTGGAAGAGGCCTGACACCAAGTAGGTGCTCAATACGTATTTGCTGACTGAGTGCTGATGGGTACATTTTGTGTGGATCTGCACAGGGAACATACAACTTATTCGTCCCACAGCGAAAGGAAGGTAGGGAAAAGCAGTAGCCGTCACACATCAACCTCTCTATCTCACATTATTAGACATCATCACAGAAAATATTTGTGACGTGCTTCATTTAAAAAAACCCCTAGAATTAACTATTTCAAAGTATTTGTTTTCAAACATAGCTGGCAAAGGGTGGGGAAGTGCTTTTCTGGTTTATGAACCTGCCTTATTGCTGCCTAGGGTGTTACCTTTTGGGGCAGCAGGGTGCCCCTTCTGCCACCTTATTTTTTATTCAGTGATACTATTTCATGGATGGTTTCCATCTTCATTTTTCATTAAAAATATATAGTAGACTCTTTTCTTCATTCACCTCCTTGAACCCGTCATTCACTTGTCTCGTGTACATGCTAATGCTTTGAAAATTGCTGCAATCATAGGGAGCTGGCAGAATTCTACCTTATTAGCAGCACAGCCAGGAGCTAATCAGATGTCTTCATTTGCTCAACACAATTCACAGGACACAATTCACAGTCCATGAGGAGCAATTGCTTCATCACTTGCCTCCTTCCTTTTTCTGGGCACAGTTTTTCATTATGAATTCATTTGGATTTTCTGCTACTTTTAGGATCTTTTCATTTTAACTTTCTTGCTGCATCTCCACACACATCCTTGAACTGTTTTGTCTGACTTGACCATTCACTTAATTAATTACCTGGTCAATTTCATCAAAAACATTATATCCTTTAAAAAAATAACATTGAACTATTTGATTGATTTGATTAATAATTCAGTCCAAATGGTTCTCACCATCCATGGGGAGTTGCCTTCTGTTCAAAGAAATTTACCTTGTCTCCAGCCTTTTCTTCCTTTTCTTTTCATTCAGTGCTTTCCCTTTTCTTTTGTTTCAAAATGATTTTAAAGCTCTTTTTGAGGTGTGGGATTTTCGTGAATGCTGTATGCCCTGATTGCTTCTTAGGCTTCCATTGCTTGAAGACAACAGCAAATGTTTCCCTGTTTCCAGGCCTCTGCATAGTAGAATTCAATGTGGTAAGACAAAAGTGTGCATGTATTTCCGTATGTTATATACATGTAAATTTAGAAGATTTATGTTTTTTGTACCCTTGAACTGTAGGTGTTTTGATACAACCAAATTAGGGTTAATGGTTCAGTTGGTTTTACATAAATTACTGCTGGTAAACTTTTTTCTTTCTTTTCTTTTTTAAAACTGGGTATGAGCTGTAATAAGAGATGTTCCATAATCTCCTCCTCAACCCCCATCCTACTCTGGCCCTTACATTTGTTATCAGTAATTACAAGTCACAGCGTGATATCACTTCAGGGTTCTAAATGTGGAAATATGGGAAATCCTCCAGATAAACTCAAATCAATGATGGTGGAAATAACTGTTTCCTGCTTCTGCTTCTTACATCTCCTCTGGCACTCTCCCTTCCCACACAGAGACACATACAAAAGACACATGGCACACATATGCTTTTCTCACACATTTCTCAGTATTTCTTTCATTTGAAATATATATTACGCATCATATCATAGTAATACCTCAGGAGCCTGGCATGATTTGACATAAAGTATATGAATGATTATTGTTTTAGATTTAAGTAACAACTCTTCTCTGCAACTTTTTGTTTTAAATGGAGATTTTCTATAACAAAGTCTACACTCTATATTCTAGTAATTGGAGTATATAAAATATAACTAAATAATTAAAAATAATATAAGTCACTTATTACAGAATGTTGGTGGTTGTATAGGCAAGTAATTTAGAGCTGGGTTTTGATTCAGTCAGCATTCTTGGTTGCAAGCAACCCAAATGGATTTTGGCTTATAGATGGTACTTAAAGAGTTGTAAAGAGGGCCGGTGGTGGGGGGCGGCTAAGCTTTTAGAAATAATGCCCCAAAACAGTCTAAAGACCTGGTTCTGGGAGGAAGGTACTGCCATTTCAATGACTAAGTGTTGGGTAGCACAGTTTTAAAAGTAGCTTCTGGGCCAGGAGCTTTGAGTTAGTTTTTTCTGTTGCCACTAACATGAGAGAGGGAGAGGACATAGAGAGAGGGAAAGATGGAGAGCGTTCAGCGCATCAGTCGGGAGTGGTGTTCCAATAGCAAGGACTTTGCTTCATGGATGTGCCCTGGTGGTGAGGGAATTGCTAACATTTTCAGCTAAAGAGGTTGTCTTTTCCCTCTACCCTACTCATAAAATACGGAATTCCCCAAGCACAAATGGATTCGTATCTGAAAGCCAAGGTGAGCATCAGATGCCCACTTTAGGCTAAATATATGACATTCCAGGACAAATCTTAGCACTGACATCCTTGCCTGTGTCCTAACATGAGCCCAATTCCTTGTTTCCTTCTCAAGAAAGGGGAGTGCAGCCTTGCAACTGCAGTGTAAGCCTTTCTGCAGTCAAAATTGAGATCTCCCAGGGGTTTTCTCGTCCTCAATATAATTCTCTAACATTCTTATCATGGAGGTTTGGCTTCTTTGGCACTGTTAGAAACATTATCTTATTTTAGCACCCACAGCTACTTGTTTTAGCTTCATGGGAAGGTTTTTTTTTTTTTGTCATCTTGTAGAATTTCAGGGTTTTACCCCCAGACTATTAAAGATAGGTGGTGTTTGTGACCGCAGATGTAATTGGTCACCCTGTCTTCTGGATTTCCTTAGTGTCAGATAATTGTGAAATTTAGAATTCTGGATACAGGTTATTTCAGGTTTACCATTATGTAGTTATGAAGAAGTTAGGACTGACGTCACTAAGTAAATCTAGACAATTGAGTTTTTCAGTTTACTTTTCTGCGAATGTCCTCCTTTTATACTTTCTAAAAGCATTGTTAGTAGATTTTGATGGGAAGAAAGAGAAGATTCAAAAGCATTCTCTAAAATTAAAATGCTATATTTGAGAGAAATAGATTTGGTTCAGATCCAGGCTCCACCATTGGCTGTGTGAACCTGGGCAAATTATTCAACCTCTCCTAATTCCAGTGTCTTTCTCTGCAAAGCAGAGATAATAATGCTTGTTTTGGATAGCCTGTGGAGTAAATGAGATAAATGTGTAAGTTACCAGTTATAAAGTACTCAGTAAATGTTGGATCCCTCCCTCTACGAAGTTTATTTATGCCCACTGACCCTATTTCCCCTGTGGTGACTTAAATATCTTTTTACAGCATTGCTGCTGGTGGGGGCTGTCAACCCAGAGTTTGACAGGCTCTCACTCCACTGTAAGTCAAATGTCACTCCTGAAACCATAACGAACTCTCCAAACTTCTTTTTTGCATAACTTGATGGGGTTAGGGAATTATAATTGTTTTGGAAACATTCCAACATAGAAGCTATATGGCTGAAGAAATGCAATTCTGGCAAAATACTTCCTCTAAGATGTTACTTCTGTTTTTAGAGGACTGCCACCCAAATTTTGCTTTATATTATATATCCTAAATTACATTTTTCCCTTATTTGTACATAATGCAATAATTTAAAAGAAAGCACTATCTTGGCTTTTATTTCCCCCCAAAAGATGATAGCTTCTTCATTAGGATGCCTCATTTAAAAAAGAGTATTTGTGCTTTCTTTGACAACCTTCCAAAAAATTCACTGTTGGGCAGAGGAAGAGGTTGATAAATAAAAAGTAATTTGTTCATAAAATTTATAAGCTACTGGAAATAAGGGCCCAGGAAGAAAGTGCCAAGTCAGCTTTAAGTAAGAAATAATAATCAAAACAGCAAATGTACAAGTGCATTATGGTAAGAAGAAAAATTGAATGACAAGGCTCGATGTGAACAATATAGAAAAAACAATAAAGTGAAGAAATGTCAAATGAAGGATTATCTTTGCTCGTGAAGAATCTATTCAAATCATAAATTCAGTGCAGGGTTTCTGCTTCCAAGACTTTGCGGGCTTTACTGAATAGTGCCAGTAGCAGCAACAGCAGCAGCCTTGGCAACAACGACAACAAAACCTTTTGATTTCCTACCAGTTCCTAACAGCTTTATGTGTAACAGACGGGCTTTTCACTGTAGGTTTAACCCTAAAGGAAGGGCTCCTGTACTTGGAGTTGGAGGTATATATCATCAAGTGGACATAAGTTTACATCTTTAACTGGCCTTTGCCATAAAGATCCTTTGTTGGCCATTTTGGTCTTGATCTCCTAAAGCAAATATTTCATTAAACAAGCATGATTTTATTACCTTTATTATTATTTTTTTCTACCACCCCTTTACATTTATTATGTGGAAGTTCTTCCCTGCCTCTGTTAGTTCAGTTTCTATTTTGCCCTGACTCTGGGTGAAAGATAAAATTTAAGCAAATCATAATTTTCTGGCCTCTTTCAGTTAATAGTGGTCATCCATTCGTATAACCAGATCAGTTTAATGACAGAATCAGTATATTTAATTGAAAGTTAGTATTTTTCCTCCCAGCTTAGGCCAGGTTGTTGGCTTAGGGCAAAAGGGGATCTGGTCAGCTTTTTTCTTTTTCCCCACAATGTGCTTCATACCCCTCCTTTCTCGTTTTGAGAGGAAGGCCACTGTTTTGGATCACGTTGGGGTAGAAGGGGTATAGGAGGAAGGAGCCATGTCTGACTTGGTCCATGTTGCATCAGATGGCAGCTGACTCTTTGGGGGGGAATTTCGTGAGTTCTCTGAGTACCTGCACCTTTGGAACGGTCTCACCTGCAGTCTATCACTAAATCCGTTCTGCCCTCAAAAAACACCCCAAATCTGACCATTTTGTATTTCTTCCACTGCTCCCCATCCAACAAGCTACTATGAACACTCTCCTAGATTACTGCAGTGGCCTCATCTTAAGTGGTTCCCTGCTGCTGGCCCTGTTCCCTAGTCTTTTTTACATACAGCATCTAGAGGAATCCTCCTAATATCTAGTTTGCATCATATTGCTTGTTTCATTCAAATTTCTTTGATGGACTGTAGGCTATATGGTTTACCTTTCCCCAGCCATACTCTTCTGATCTCATCTTCCAGCAGTGTCCTCAATTTTTCAGAACACTGCAGACAAGATTCTGATTCAGATTTGCATTTTCTTTTCCCTCTACCTGGGATACTTCACCTCAGATATCCACATGGCTTACTCCCTCACCTCCTTAAAATCTTTGTGCAAAAATCTTTCTTAGTAAACTTTTTCATGACCATTTTATTAAAGATGGAAAACCTGTTTTTCCTAAGTATTCCCCTTCTTTTCTTTTCTTGCTTTATTTTTCTCCATAACATTATTTTGACCAACTATACATTTTACTCATACACTTTGTTTATCTTCTCCTTTAATGTAAACTTTAATAAAGGCAGAATTGTTTACAATTGTATCTTTAGTACATAGAACAGTGCTTGGCATGTAATAGGTGCTCATAATGTTTTCGAGTGAATGAGTGATTAATTACACTTATCATGCCTTATTATAATTCATCTGTTCACATAATTGTATCTCTTTTTAAGTACTTCAGAATAAGGTCCAGGTCTTGATTATTTTGTGTTTGGTACATACCTTGCTCAGTGCCTGGCACACAAATTCTTGACAGACATTAATTGAATGAAAATAAAGAATAAATGAGTCAAGAAAGATTGTTGGGAAGGTGGAAAAAAGAAATAGAGGAGTAAACTACTGTAGAAGATAGGGGAGGAGAAAATTTCAAGCCAAAATAAAGTGGTTAAATATTAAAGGGAGAGGTGGGAATGGGGTCTGGGGTGGGGAAGGCACCAGGGACCTTTGAGGAGTGATGGTGGAGTCCAGGGCAGGAGACAAGTTGCAGTGGCCTGTGGGTGTGATGACGGTGACTAAGCAGAGACTGAGATGTGAAGGACTCTGCAGAAGGAGCTTGTGAGGGGATGAAATGGAGTTCAGCCTAAGGGGAAGTTGGTTGGGGTAATAAATGTGTATATATTAGCATATGGAGAATTGAAGATGTTGGTAGGTGAACATCTAATAGAGAGAGATATTATAGACTCAGTAGAGAGGCGATAGATGTTGGAACACATTTGAGAGGAGATAGGAGGAGATGGGATCAAGAGGACAAGAGAAGAACCAGTCTTGGGAAGAAGTAAGGTTACGTTTTTTCTGAGGTAAGGGACATTCACTGGTCTTGGCTTGGATACACAGGTGTAGAGTGAGTGAGGGAGGAAAATACCTAGCTCTTTACTTACTTATCTATTTATCAGTGTCTTTTTGCCTACTCAGCCATCTCTCCATCTGTTCATCTGTCCATCTTTCCATGTACCTATTCATCTATTGGCTATTCCATTTTTCTTAGAGTCCCGCCTCGTTTTCTTGGTCCTGTGGTATTCTGAAGTGAGGTCAATGGATAGAAACTTCTTTCAAGGTATGTGCATCTGTCCATGGTAAGCAAGGTGTTTTGAATTGCCCTTCACAGTAATTCCTCTAGCTTGAAGATCACTCTGAGGTCAGGTGTACACAGTGTGAGATCAAAACAACCCAGCTTACTAATATTTAGAGGTTTGTACTTTTCAAAGTACTTTAAAATCCAAAAATCTTCCAGGGGACTTCCGCCAAGATGGAGAAGTAGGTGGAGGGTCCACCTCGCCTCTGTGCACAACCAAATCTAAGAACAACTATTTTTAACAGCAGTCACAACCAAGCCACACGGAAAATCGACAATACGGAGTCCAAAGGACAATAATTAGAACTCGGCTGGACCGGTCGAAGAGGCCAGCAGCGGAGCAGGTTAGCAAGAAAAATTCCGGGGCGGTGCGCGGTCACGCAGGGAACCGAGGGCGCGTTGCGAGCGACGAGGGCTGCCGGAGCGACAGGAGCCGGGAAGCCGTCGCGCGCATTTACGTGCGGAGAAGCCAGTGAGAAGGGAAGGCCGGCGCGCAATACCGATCGGATAAACCCCATGCGTGCGGAGTGACTGGAAACGCTGGGCAGCGGAGAGGAACGCCATTGCTCCCTCTCTGACCTCGCCCCCTACACACAGCGTCACAAACCAGCGACCTGGGTCGCCCCGTCCTGGTAAACAACTAAGGTCCTCCCTCAATTAACAGCGAACAAAAAATGGCTCTAGGACAACTTAGAGCCCCAGAACCGATAGATCTAAGCGATGAAGAAATAGCCAGTCTTTCAGATGCACAGTTCAAAACACTGGTTATAAAGATCCTTACAGAACTGGTTGACTTGCTAGCCACAAATTAGAGAAACATATGGAAGCTAAATTAATTGAAATGAATGGGGATACAGCAGAATAATGGAAAGAAAATTGGGACTCAAATCAAGGGAGAGAACCAGAAGGAAGAAAAAAATGGTCAAACAGAAAGGAATGAAGAAATAAGAATTCAGAAAAATGAGGAGAAGATTAGGAACCTCCAGGACATCTTTAAACGTTCCAACATCCGAATTATAGGGGTACCAGAAGGGGGAAGGGGCCACAACCAGCAGTTGAAAAATTATTTGAACAAATAATAAAGGAGAATTTCCCCAAGATGGCAAAGGAAATAGACTTCCGAGAAATCCAGGAAGCTCAGAGAGTCCCAAAGAAGTTGGACTCAAGAAGGAACACACCAAGGCACATCATAATTACATTAGCCAAGATTAAAATGAAGGAGAGAATCTTAGAAGCAGCAAGAGCTAAGGGGAGGTTCACCTACAAAGGAGTTCCCATCAGACTGTCAGCTGATTTCTCAAAAGAGACCTTACAGGCAAGAAGGGGCTGGAAAGAGGTATTCCAAGTTATGAAATCCAAAGACCTACATCCAAGATTGCTCTATCCAGCAAAACTTTCATTTAGAATGGAAGGACAGATAAAGTGCTTCTCAGATAAGACCAAATTCAAGGAGTTCATCATCACCAAACCCTTATTATATGAAATGTTAAAGGGACTTACCTAAGAAAAAGAAGATAAAAAAGACGAACAGTGAAAGGACAGCAAACTCACAGTTATTAAGAACCACACCTAAAACAAAAGCAAACTAAGAGGATAGCTAGATCAGGAGCAGAACCAGAGAAATGAAGATCTCAGGGAGGGTTAGCAATAGGGGAGTGGGAGGAGGGGAAGGGGGAGAAGGTACAGAAAATAAGTGTACATAGATAGTAGATAGAAAATACATAGGGGGAGGGTAAGAATAGTAGGGGAAATACAGAATCTAAAGAAATTGAGACACATGTTCATGAACTAAAGGGGGAAATGATGGGGGGAGGGTATGCAGGGTGGAGGGGAAGGGAGGGGGAATAGAGCAAATGTAATGGCATAATCAATAAAAAAATTATATTAAAAAAAAACAAAAAAAAAACAAAAATCTTCCAGTTATTTGCTCATTTCCACATAATTCTCTGAAAACTTGGCAAGATGATTATAGGTAAATAACTTCTTCCTTTTCCTATAACATCCAGAAAAAGTATTGAGAAGTGCTTTTTTCTTCCAATAATTACCTCTTCTCATTATGAACAATGAAAGGGGAAAAAATAAAGAGTAAATGAGAGAAATGAAAAAAAATAAATCCACCCTGATTTGACACTCTGTCCAGTTAATGAACCCTACAGAGGAACCACATTAACACTGCCACTGTTTTTAATGATGGAATAACTCAATATGTGCACTCATTTGGGACATTTATAGATTATTAATTACCCATACACAGTATTAAGGCTATGAATGTAATTACCCAGAGTCTGTCTCTCCTCTCTAGCCCCGGGTCTTAGACCTGTTTCCTGAATCACCCTGTGGGGTATGAAGCCCCAGACATACTTTATGTCCCTCTGAATCTTATTGACCAAATCCCCCTTAGCCTCTTGCTTATACTGACCTGGCTGGCACCCTGTGCTAAGTGCCTGCTTTTAAGTATTGATTCTCAGGGCAAGGATATGATGATGATTATGACACCTCCAATTATGCTCGCATTCATGGAGAGGACCCAGAAAGCAGATTTCAGGGATCAATTTACTTGGGAGACTTATGGGATGTTCTTGTTGCCCTTGCCTTGGAATCTGTGCTTAAAGACAGTTTAAAAATAGTGAGAGCTGTTAACTGGAGAAAGAGACATGCTGAGCAGATGGGCCATTACAGGCCGAGAGCATAAACTGATGGTAAACCAGAGTGGAGGTTTGGAAATAAGGGCTTCCTTGGGGAAATGTATTTCTTGTTCCCAGATGTGGAGTAGTTATTTCAGTAGCAATAAGGGTGACCTTAAAGAGGGGCCAATTCCTGACGTGACTCAAGGCTCAGGCGTGTGGAGCTTTACAAAGCAAGATTTCCAGTGCAGTAATAGTTTTTGTGCCAGTCCCAGTGGCTTTGCCTGGGGGTGTCTCTTGAGGAACCCACAGAGATAGTGCATGGGCTTTGCCTTTATTGGGGGAGGAGGGAACACAGGGCCTCTTTTTTCCTCCCACAATGCACTATTATTATTTTTCTGATTGTGAACATACTAAAAAGTTTAGACAGAGTGGAAAGTGAAATTCCCCTTACTTCTACCCGATAGACATAACCAAAAGTATACTTTGTTGTATACTTTTCAGGAAGTTTTTCTATGTATCTATAAACACAGGCATCAGTGCCCATACATACTGTAGAGAAACAAAATCATATTAAACTTGCTCTTCTATAAAATATTTTAGAAACATCTTTGTAGGCTAATAAATATAGATTCACTTGGCCTTTTCAACACTTAAGATTATTGGTTATATTGTTATAGTACAACTTAATTGCTCATTTAGATTTAATTATAAATTTTTATAAACAATGCTACATATACATGAATTTTTATCCATTTGTTTAATCATTTCCTTTGGAAAGATTTTACAAGTTTAACAGTTAGATCAAAAGGAATATTTGTTACACCTGGCTGGTGTAGCTCAGTGGATTGAGCATGGGCCTGTGAACCAAACAACCGTGGCTCATTTCCCAGTCAAGGCATATGCCTGGGTTGCAGGCCAGTTCCCAGCAGGGGACACATGAGAGGCAACCATACACTGATATTTCTCTCCCTCTCTCCTTCTCTTCCCCTCTAAAGATAAAAAAAAAAGAAATACTTATGTAAAAATTTCACATATATTGTCAAAATTTACCTCCAATAAATTATACTAATTTACATTTCACTAGTAAAATAGTTATACCTTCTCCAACTTTGAATATTATTATTCTGCTCAATTTTTGCTAATCTTAAGGTAGAAAATTATTATTATTGTCTTTTAAGATTTTATTTATTTTTTTTTAGAAGGGAGGGAGAAAGAAAGGGAGAGAAACATCCGCTGGTTGTCTCCCACACACACCCTGACTTGCAACCCAGGTGTGTGTCCTGACTGGGAATTTAACTGGTGGTGACCTTTTGCTTTGCAAACAAACAATGCCCAACCAGCTACACCACACGGGTCAGAGTGCAAATTATTATTTTATTGTTATTCTTACTTACCTTTCTTTGGTTACTAATTAGGTTGAGTACTTTTCACATGATTTTTGGGCAATTCGTATTTCTTCTTTTGAAATTGCACTGTTCATGATTCTTTACTTACTTTTGAGCAAGGGAAGATTACCTGTCTTAAAAAAATTGAGTAATCAGAACTCTTTATAAAATAGATACTAACCTTTCACTGCTCTTTATGTTACATAATTTCTGTCCTGAAAAAGTTTTATTGCTGCCTTTGTTTATTGTTATTTTTTCTTTTTCTTTTTTATTAATGATTTATTGTTTTTGTTATTACAGTTGTCCCCAATTTCCCCTCTCTGGCCCCCTTCACCTTGCTCACCCCCCACTTCCATAGTCAATTTCCACACTGTTGTACATGTCCATGGGCCCTTCATATACGTTCTATGACTAGTTGCTTCATCCTCTTTTAGTCAGGCCTCACCTCCCCCCCTTCCCTCGTACTGCTGTCAGTCTATTTCATGATTCTATGTCTCTGGTTTTATTTTTCTCATTAGTTTATTTTATTCATTAGATTCCTTTTATAAGTGAGATCAGATGGTATTTGCCTTTCACTGACTGGCTTATTTCACTTAGCATAATGGTCTCCAATTCCATCCATGCTGTCACAAAAGATAGGAATTCCTTCTTTCTTTCTGCTGTGCAAATGTTTCCATTGTATAAATGTTTTAAAAATATATAATCACTATATTTTTTCCCTTACCATTCAGTCCCTTTATATGCCCCTTCCTAAATGTTTTTTTTAATCCACTCATCTGCTGATGGGCACTTAGGCTGTTTCCAAATTTTGGCTATTGTCATAGAGGTGCATAATTATTTTGAATTGTTTCAGGGTTCTTTGTGTATATTCCCAGCAATGGAATCACTGGGTCATAAGGTAGTTCCACTTCTAATTTTTTGAGGAAATTCCATACTGTTTTCCACAGTGGCTGCATCAGTCTGCATTTCCACCAACAGTGCACTAGGGTTCCCTTTTCTCAGCATCCTGGCCAGCACTTGTTTGTTGATTTATTGATGATAGCCATTTTGGCCTGTGTGAGGTAATAGCTCATTGTGGTTTAATTTGCAATTCTCTGATGACTAGTGATGTTGAGCATCCTTTCATATGCCTATGGGCCCTCTGTATGACCTCCTTGGAGAAATGTCTGTTCAGGTCCTTTGCCCATTTTTTAATTGGATTGTTTGTCTTCCTGGTGTTGAGTCATATGAGTTCTTTATATATTTTGGAAAGTAAACCCTTGTCTGCTGTATCATTGGCAAATATGTTCTCCCATACAGTCGGTTCCCCATTAATTTTGATGATGGTTTCTCTAGCCATGCAGAAGTTTTTTAATTCAATATAGTCCCATTTGTTTATTTTTTCCTTTATTTCCCTTGCCCTAGGTGCTATATTGGCAAAGATATTACTATGTGAGATATTTGAATTTTTACTGCTTATGTTTTCCACAAGGATTTTTATGGTGTCATGACTTATATTTAAGTCTTTTATCCATTTTGAGTTTATTCTTAGTGTTTGGTGTGAGTTGGTGGTCTAGTTTCATTTTTTTACATGTACCAGTCCAGTTCCTCCAACATCATTTATTGAAGAGGCTATTTTTACTCCACTGTAGGCTCTTGCCCCCTTTGTGAAATATTAATTGACTACAAAGACATGGGTTTATTTCTGTGTTCTCTATTCTGTTCCATTTTTCCATGTGTGTGTTCTTATGCCAGTAGTAGACTGTTTTGATTATAGTGGACTTGTGGTATAATTTTATATCAGGTATTGTGATCCCTCCAACTTAGTTCTTCTTTCTCAAGATTTTTCAGGCTATTTTGGGTCTTTTTTGGTTTTATACAGATTTTCAGAATATTTGTTCTAGACTAGTAAAATATGCCAGTGGTACTGTAATAGAATTTGTGTTGAGCTATAGATTGCTTTGGGTAGTATGGACATTTTAATGATGTTAATTCTTTTAGTCCCTGAATAGGGTATATGCTTCCATTTATTTGTATCTTCCTCAATTGCCTTCTTCAGTTTCCTATAGTTTTCTTAGTACAAGTCTTTTACCTCAGTTAAATTTATTCCTGGGTACTGTATTTTGTAAATGGGATTTTTCCCCTTAGTTTCTCATTCTGATAGTTCATTGTTTGAATATAAAAATGCCATCAATTTCTGAATATTGACTTTGTATCCTGTTACTTTGCTGAATTCACTTATTAGGTCTAATAATTTTTTGGTGGAGACTATGGGGTTTTCTATGTATACCATCATGTTATCTGTGAATAAAGAAAGAAGCTTTACTTCTTCCCTTTCAATTTGGATGCCTTTTATTTCCTCTTCCTGTCTGATCATTGTGGCTAGGACTTCCAGTACTATGTTGAATAAGAGTAGTGAAAGCAGATGTCCTTGTCTTGTTCCTGATCTTAAGGGGAACGCTTGTAGTTTTTGCCCAGTGAGTATGATGTTGGCAGTAGGCTTTTCGTATGTGAGCTTTATTATGTTCCGTACACTCCCTCTTATTCTTACTTTGCTGAGTGTTTTTATCATAAATGGGTGCTGGAGTTTTATCAAATGCTTTTTTATTTGATATGAGCATGTGACTTTGTCTTTCATTTTGTTTATGTGCTGTAACATGGTTATTGATTTATGAATGTTGTACCATCCTTGCATCCCTGGAATAAGTCCCACTTGATTATGGTGTATGATCTCTTTAGTGTATTGCTGGATCTGGTTTGCTAATATTTTGTTGAGGGTTTTTAACATCTGTGTTCATCAGAGGTATTGGCCTTTAATTTTCTTTCTTTTTATCTGGTTTTAGAATTAGGATAATACTGGCCTCATAAAAAGAATTTAGGAGTCTTTCCTCTTTTTGAATTTTTTGGAATAGCTTGAGAAGAATTATTATTATTACTTTAAACTAAAAATCCAAAATAGTTTACTCATTGTATTTGGTTGTTGAGTACCTTTAGTTTCTTTTTAATATCAAGTAATCACTCAAATTTTTCCCCAGATAATATAAACTTAAAAAAAATTTCTTAATGATTAAAAAATGTTCTGTATCATATTAGATATGTTTCTTTCTATTTTTAATTTATTCATAGGTTTAACCTGAATGAATATAGAATTTTATCAACTACATTTTCTGCATTATCAAAGTCATCATTTGGTTTTTTATTTTAATGTATTAACTCAGTGTATTACCTTGATAGATTTTCTAATGTTGATTCATCCTTGAATTCCTGAAGTAAATCTTATTTAAAGGTGTCGTATCGTTCTTTTAATGTGTTGTTGCTTCTTTTTTATTAATACTATTTTTAGGGTATGTATGTCTATCATATTCATGAGTGAATTTGACTTACAGGTTACTTTTCCTTCACTACCTTGGTCATTTTCGATACCTGGGTCATACTAAACTTGTGAAATGAATTCTGAAAAACTTTATAGAACTTCTTTTTATTAAGCCAACATCTGACACTTTTTTTTGGAGAGTGGTTAAATTCACTAATTCTTTCAATTCTGGTTCTTTTAAAAATATTCATGTAGTTTCTTAGAAAGTTGTTGATTGTTTTGGGGGCTTTCACATCATTAGTATAAAGTTAAATTAGTATTATTTTATTAAAAATACACTATTCCCTATCTGTAGTTATATTTAATTTTTTACTGCTAATATTAAGTGTTCTCTAACATTTTTTTCTTTTGTTAAATTTTTCAAACATCTCTTAATACATTATTTTCCAAAGAACTAGTCTTAGTTTTACTCAGTACTTCTAGTTGTCTTAAGCTTTCTAATTTATTGGTTTTTTAAATTTATTTCGATGTTCTTTTTCTGGCTTCTGAGTCTAATGTTCCAAAAATATTTATCCTAGACATTTCTTGTTTTAGGAAAATACTTATTTAGAGATATAATTTTTCTCCTGAGTAAGATTTTGGCTACATCCCATAGAATTTTTCCATTTAGTTTTTCAAATTATGTTAATTTCTAAATAGTTTATAAAATAAGTTTTTATTTACTTTTTGACACAAAAGTTATTTAGAGGAGTGAGGTTTTAGATGTAATTCCATATTACTTTCTTTAAGAATTCTATTTTTAGAAACTTATTGAGAATTTTTATGGTCTATTATCTTTTTTTCTACATATTTTAAGTAAACATTCCATGGACATTTGAAAAGAATGCGTTCTCTCCCTTTTTTAGAGAATTCATGATTTGCTCTGAAGTCAAGCTTATATATAATATGTATCACTCACATTTTATATGTATTTCTTGTAATGTTGATGTGACAAATTTTGGGAATGTTTTGTTAATCTTTTCCTCTGTACCTATAGGTTTGAAAAATTTTTTCTATTTCTAGCAATTTTTTCTGACTTTTTGAATAGCGTATAGTAAAAAGTTAAAAGCCTTGATGCTGGTCCATCTGTCTGGTTTGAATACAGCTCCATCCTCACGAGCTGACAGACCTTGACAAACTTTTTCAATAGTAAAATCACGCTGTTTACTTTATGGGGCTGCTGGGAGGATTACATGAGTTGCCGAATGTAAAGAGCTTAGAGCTGTGCCTGCTGCACTGTCAGTACTTCATTACTCATTACATATCTGCTGCCAGATATATTGAGTGGAAATGTTTGTGGTTGCTATATATTCTGATGAGTCTGTTTATCAATATGAAATAACTTTCTTTGTCCCATATGGATCTTTTTGCCTTCAGTTCATGTGAGCTATATGGCTATAGTGCTTTCTTTTTTGTATTTTCCTGATCTGTCTTGGGGCAGCTGAGTAGGAGGGGTGACCCCCCTCCTCCCAAAAAAAACCCTGGAATTTTTAAAATGAAATATTGTGTGTTTATTCCTACGTGCTTAAACTTTAGTCACCTTCAAAGTACTGGGTTGGCCAAACAGCCCTTTTAGTTTTTTCCGTAAAATAAAAGACATACTTTTCATTTTTACCGATAACTTTATGGATTTGGATATTTTGACTATGTTGGCTGTCTCCCGCTACTGGCTTCTAGTGGGTAGAGGCCAAGCATGCTGCTAAACACCTTCCAAGGCATAAGACAGCCCCACAGCAAGAATCATTTGGCCAAAATGTAAATAGTACCAAGAAACTTTGCAAACCACTTTTGACTCATTTGATCAGTCACAGCACCTTCTCCATACACCACACAAATCTTTTTGTGCATTTCAGTTGTGTTTTTACCTTTTATAAAATAATAAAGCGTAATACACTGAAAATGTTATGTATTTTCTTCCATATTCAATATTAAAATGGCTGTACAAAAATCCACCAATTTAGCCCTGGCTGGTGTGGCTCAGTGGATTGAGCACCAACCTGTGAACCAAAGGGTCATGGGTTTGGTTCCTGGTCAGGGCACATGCCTGGGTTGTGGGTCAATGTTTCTCTCCCTTTCTTTCTCCCTCACTTCCCTTCTCTCTAAAAATAAATAAATAAAATCTTTTAAAACATTCACCAATTTAAATAAGTTCTTTTTAAAATGCACACTGATATGACAGCTGTCACAATACAATCTAACAATTGTTTCAAATGAAAGTAAAGACAATTGAGCGCTACTAGAGCCATCATATAGAAAGAACTAGACAAAGTTTTAGGCCATCCCAATACTTTCTATATACCTACAGGGAGACATTTTTTTCCTGCTTGAAACAGTTTTTGGACTCATCAATTTTGATGTTTTTTAGTACTTCTGCCATGTTTTGTTTCACCTCTTTCACACAGGCAAAATGTTTCCCTTTGAAAACTTTTTTCATCTGAGGAAACCCAAAACATTCACCTGGGGCAAAATTGGGTGAATAAGAAGAGTGGGGCATGGGGGTCACACTGTTTTTGGTTGAAAACTGCTGAACGCTCAGTGAGGTGTGGGCAGGTGTGCTCGTAAATGATGAAATGGGCAAGCATGTCCAGAGTCTTCAAAGAAAATTCACTGAAGCAAAGTGCAGCCTCTCACAACAATTCCAGTTGGTACACTGACCCAGAGGGGTTCTTAGAACACCCACCTAGTGGGGGAAGGCTGTGTTACAAGGGCCCCACCCTCCAGAAAATAATTCATTTTTTGGATTATTTCTCCCATTTCATACTTTCTGTATTATTTTGTAATGTATCTCTTGTAAGTAGCATATAGCTGGTGCTCATTTAAAAAATCAGTGAAAGTCTGTTGTCATTTACTAAGAGAACTTAACCTATTTACAATTTTTGGGATTACTGATATTTTGTCATCTTTGTGTTTTTTGTTGGATACATTTCTGGATCTCTTGTCAAGGATTATGACTAGTTGCTAAGCTTAGATCTTTTGAGGATGGTGTGGCAAAAAAAAAAAGTCTGCTTCTCCTACTCCAAAGTTAGAAAAACCTGAAGCATGCCAGGGGAAATAGCATCTGAAGTCACATTCCTTTTGCTCTCATGGAACTGAATTTCCCTCCCTCCCTCCCTCCCTCCCTCCCTTTCTTTTCTCCTCACTTGAGGATATGTTAATTAATTTTAGAGAGAAGAAGAGGTAAAGAGAGAAACAGATATATGAAAGTATTGATCAGTTGCATCCTGAACACACCCTGGCCAGGGGTTGGACCTACAACCTAGGTATGTGCCCTGACTGGGAATTGAACCTACAACCTTTAGGTGTATGAGAAGGTGCTCCAACCAACTTAGCCACCTGGCCAGGGTATGAGTTTTATTTTTCTTTTAAAGATTTTATTTATTTATTTTTAGACAGAGGGGAAGGGAGGAAGAAAAAGAAGGAGAGAAAAACATCAATGTCTGGTTGCCTCTTGTGCGTACCCCCACTGAGGGCCTGGCCTGTGACCCAGGCATGTGCCCTGACTGGGAATCGAATTGATGATCCTTTGATTCACAGGCTGGCACTCAATCCACTGGGCTACAACAGCAAGGGCCTGAGTTTTCTTACAGCTATCATTCAGTGAGTACCCAACATAAGCCAGGGGCTTTTCTAGACACTTTTTATGTATATTGCTTCATTTAACTATCATAACAGCCCCATGAGATAAGTTATTATTGTATTTATAGATAGGGAAACTAATGAAAGAAATTAGAGGGCGCTCCTGAGAAAAAGAAGAATATATACTCTGTAATATGTAAACTCACTCCCCTTTCTACCATGTATGCATGGGCTATGGAGTAGGAGAAGAACTGGGTTCCTGAATGAATTTTTATTGAATTTCTAAATGATCAGTTTGCCAATGCTACTGGGTACAGTGGAGCTTCATAGTCTAGTTCACCCATTTTTCAAACTAGTTCAAGCTTCTACTCTATTTTGATTATTCTGGAGTGGATAATCCAGAGTCTAGTAGATTTTTCACATCTAGAGGGGAACAAAGTTTTAACTCAGTGGTATGTGCCACAGCCTGTCTTTCAACCTGTTTGTCTTTTTTGGGGGACTGGGTCTGGAGTTTGTGGGATCTGTGCTTGGTCCACATAATCCCAGAGATGAGAAGGCTCTTGCTTTATCCATCCTTCTATCTCCAGTGCCAAAAAGAATGCTGGGCCCACAGTAGGTGCTATTTTTTAAATGACCAGACCTCAGAAGAGGGAAAGTTATTTTATATTAACATTTAAATTATGAAGGTTTAGAAAAAGGCCCATGGAGTAGAAACGCATTCTCTTAAAATTATGCTTTCTATAACCACTACACAATTGTATATAATACAATAAAAAGAAAGCATGCTTATTAATGTTTAAGAGCTTACTCAGAACTGAAGCAGCATGTGCTTTCAATAGGCAAAGGTCTGAGTCACCAGAGGGGAGGGGGGTGGAGGTGGGATGACATTGACAGAGGAATGACCGTGTATATTCGTAATGCAAGTGAGGACATCCAGCTAGTGAAAGTGCTCCCAAGCCAGCTGCTGGGGAGACATATAGCCCTGATCTCACAGGGATTCCACAGCTGAAAAAAGAGAGCAACCCAGATGAACACCCCCCCCCCCCCCCCGCTTACATCAGGGAAATGCTGCTGCAGAGTTTTTAATGAGATCCCTAGGTGAATCAGTTTTTCATACAGCCTGTTTGAGTTCCACAGATATCTGGCTAGACCTTGATTGATTGTCAGGCTTTTTAAGCAGCATCGATTTTTCCTGCTGAAACATTGAGATGATGAGGTCATTGCATTTTGCCGTGTTATTGAAGTTCTTGTTAAAGCAACCTGGAGGTTATAAGCACATCTAAGCACTGGCTTCTTGCTTGTGCTAAGTTTGAGCAATGGGAAAGTTGAAGTAAGTAAAATGATAAAGGCCAAAAAAATTCTCCTCTTGGTTGTGAGGGGAATTTCAGAGTTTTATGCACTGTAATGATAACTGGTAGCTATTAATTGTAGCTGATTATTTCTTTTCATTACTAGATCTCATTTATTGAGCATTTAAGTACACGGGACTGGGGACTGTCATGGGCACTTTGCACATGGAGCTTGAGAGCCTCACTCACACCTGGATGGTATTACTATCTCCACCTTGTGAAGTAGATGGTGAAGTAGGTGTTACTATCTCTACCTTGTAGATGAGGGAAGTGAGTCTCAGAGGCAGGCTGGTTGCTCTGGGCAACTAGTCAATGGAAGAGGTAGGTTGTATATCAAGCTGCATTTGACTCCAAAGTCCATAATTATAACTGCTAGTTTTCTGCATGACGGCTGTGTGTGAGTAGTCAGAGATTCCCTTTGGGGAAGACCAGAGAGCAATATCTGCGGTGGCTGCATAAGTGACAGCTCTCCCCCATATAAACCTGGGTCCTGGGGGAACTGGAAGTAGCACAGTGCCTTCAGATATACCATCTTGATTTTCCCACTTGCAGAAGGCGACCATCTGAACGTCCCTTTTGCATGAGTGAGTTTGTGCCCACGAAGGGGCCTGAGAGCACTTTGTACACTTTGGGATTCCTCCAGCTACCACCTATTGATCAGCGGCTGCCAGAAGCTTTAATCCGATTAGAGTCTGTAAAACTGGTTTCCATCTCTGGCGCCTGACTCAGGTTTCAGAACAAGGGGAAAAAGTATGACATCACCCCTGCTTGCATCTGTGCTGGGTGGCTAATGAAATTACGTGATGGATTTGAGGACCATTAAAGTCAATGTTGATCCTTATTATTATTAAGAGTACTTTCAAAATTTACTGCACCATGGGGCAGGCTCAAAAGCATCATTTTTCATAGGTGTGTTCATTGCTCTGGATTTTAGTGTACAAATCCATGCAATATGAAGAATGCTCACAGCACAGACAATCAAATCTGAAATCTGCAGGATGAAAGTTCATGTAGTTCTTTAGCTGGAGGGAAGAGAACGCTCTGGGATTTTTATATAATGAGGATGACCTTGGGTTGAAACAGCCTAAAATGAAACAAAAACACGTTTGTCAAAGAAATATAAAGTACATTGCTGCTATCAGCATCAGAAATAATCTTTAAGAAAAGTTTAAATGGTTACTGTGCAAGAAGAGTGCTCAGTTCAGTCACCAACAATTTGCTCAGCATAGACACTGAGCTGGCACCAAACATACAGTACTGTACTGTGCCGGTTTTGTGCACCTCCAGGGCCCAGCTAAATGTCAGGCAGGCAGAAATGGGGTATATATATATATATATATAAATACGCACATACACAAATATATATACAGTGTCTGGCAGAAGTAAGGCTTGCTTGAGTGGGGTTGGTATGATAATTATGTGCATGTAATAACATATAGTTTTAATTTGAGCACTTCACCTAACATGTCATATGATGTGCTTGAGTGTGATATTGTTATGTTACATAATTACATGCGTATCATTTTATAATAAAAGATTTTGTAATAATCTTTTACAAAAGATTATTTGCTGAGGGGTGTTATTTGTGCTGAGCCCTGTATATATATAACCTACATAGTGGGAAGATCAAATGAGATAATCCATGTAAAGTACTTAGATTATACATAGTTATACATACACATATCCATGTATAAAATACGTAAAGTACATAGATCTTAATGGTCAACTCAATGAATTTATACACATACATACCACACACACATGCACACCTATAAACTATCATCCAAATTAAGACAGAACATTTCCTATATTCAAGAAGCCATTCTCTTGCTCCTTTACATCCCTCAATAAAAATAACCACTTTTTTGACTTCTGTATCCACAGATTAGTTTTGTTTATAACAATATACTTCATATAAATTCATATAAGTTGAATCTTCTATAAATGGATTCATATAATGTTATCTTTTAAATCTGGCTTCTTTTGCTTATCTTTTTAAAAAATTAATTTATTTATTTATCTTTAGAGGGGAAGGGAAGGAGAGAGGGAGAGAACATCAATGTATGGTTGCCTCTCATGTGTCCCCTGCTGGGAACCTACCTGCAACTCAGGCATGTGCCCTGACTGGGAATCAAACTGCGATCCTTTGGTTCACAGGCCCACGCTCAATCCACTGAGCTACACCAGCCAGGGTGAAATCTGGTTTCTTTTGCTTATCTTTATCTCTGTGAGAATCATTCATGTTGCCCCATGTAAAAGTATGCAAAGGTAGTTTATTTTTATTGCTATATGATATTCTATTACATAAATATTTCATCATTTCCTGTGATGCACATATGGGCTATTTCCATTTTTTCTTATTATAAACAAAGCCATTGTGAACATTGTTTATACATGTCTTTTGACAGACTTTCTGCTTATTACTTTTTAAAATTTATTTATTTTTATTGATTATGCCATTACAGTTGTTCTATTCCCCCCTTTCATTCCCCACCTTACCCCCCTTTAGTTTATGACCATGTGTCTCAAGTTCTTTAGATTCTATATTTCCCATACTATTCTTGCCCCCCCATCCATTTTCTATCTACTGTCTATGCTACTTATTTTCTGTACTTTCTCCCCCCTTCTCCTCCTCCCACTCCCCTGTTGCTAACCCTCCTTGAGATCTTCATTTCTATGTTTCCACTCCTGATCTAGCTGTCCTTTTAGTTTGCTTTTGTTTTAGGTGTGGTTGTTAATAACTGTGAGTTTGCTGTCCTTTCACTGTTCATGTTTCTTTAACTTCTTTTTCTTAGGTAAGTCCCTTTAACATTTCATATAATAAGGGCTTTGTGATGATGAACTCCTTGAATTTGATCTTATCTGAGAAGCACTTTATCTGTCCTTCCATTCCAAATGAAAGTTTTGCTGGATAGAGTAATCTTGGTTGTAGGTCTTTGGATTTCATGACTTGGAATACCTCTTTCCAGCCCCTTCTTGCCTGTAAGGTCTCTTTTGAGAAATCCACTGACAGTCTGATGGGAACTCCTTTGTAGGTGACTGTCCCCTTATCTCTTGCTGCTTCTAGAATTCTCTCCTTCATTTTAATCTTGGCTAATGTAATGATGATGTGCCTTGGTGTGTTCCTTCTTGGGTCCAACTTCTTTGGGACTCTCTGAGCTTCCTGGATTTCCTGGAAGTCTATTTCCTTTGCCAGATTGGGGAAATTCTCCTTTATTATTTGTTCGAACAAGTTTTCCACTGGTGGCTGTTCCTCTTCCCCTTCTGGTACCCCTATAATTCGGATGTTGGAGCGTTTAAAGATGTCCTGGAGGTTCCTAAGACTCTCCTCATTTCTTTGAATTCTTGCTTCTTGACTCTTTTCTGTTTGGCCATTATTTGCTTTCTTCTGGTCCACTCCATTGATTTGAGTCCCAGTTTCCTTTTAATCACTATTGGTTTCCTGTGCAATTCCATTCACTTCAATTAGTTTCGCCTTCATATGTTTGTCTAATTTGTTGGTATAGTCAACCAGTTCTGTGAGGATCCTGATCACCAGTGTTTTAAACTGTGTATCTGAGAGTTTTGCTATTTCTTCATTGCTTAGATTTATAGGCTCTGGGGCTTTGAGATCTTCTTGAGCCATTTTTGGTCTGTTCGCACCTGTTAAGTATGAGGAGCGGAGCCTTGGACTCCCAGGTCGCTGGTTTGTGATGCTGTATGTGGGGGCGTGGTCAGAGCAGGGAAATGGTGGTTCCATCTGCTGTTACGAGCCACTGGGTGAGGAGCAGAGGCTTAGGTGGTTCACCTGGGCCGGCCACTCAGAGTCGCTGGGTTATGACGCTGTACGTGGAGGTGGGGTCAGAGCGGGGAAATGGCGGGGCCTGTGGTGGGGACCCACTGGGTTCCGTCCAATCGTCCAGTGCCTCACTTGTCTATCCGCACGAATGCGCGACCACAGTCAACCCGCAGCCCTGCTCTTTAGCTGTTTCCCCGAGGTCGCTCGCTGGGTCTCTCACTCGGTCCAACCCTGCGCCTGGATTCCGCCGCCTGAGTCCATCTGACCGAGTTTTCCTGTGCTACCCTGCTCCACCAGCTGCTGGTTTCGCCCCTCTTACCGGTCAGGCTGAAGAATTTGTTGTTAACAGACTTCCAAAAAGTTCAATTTTTCGTGTTCTGGCTATGTTTTCTGTTGCTAATATATAATTGTCTCTAAACTTGGTTGTGTGAGAAAGCACGGTGTCTCCGCCTATGTCTCCATCTTGGCGGAAGTCTCTCTGCTTATTTCTTTTAGGAATATATGTAGAACTGGGACTGCTGGGCCATGTAAAATGTTTTGAATTGTTGAATTAAACAATACAGTTCTTCATTTGGCTGTGGCCTACTCAGGCCTTGCAAAAGACCCTTGGTCACCTATTCCTTGTGTTATCAGTGGAAAACAACTGAATTATAACAGAGAAGTAAAGAATATATACAAATCACTTATTATTTGTTTAATAAGTTGACAATATGAGCATACACATGTGCTTTTAAGGTTATAAATAATACTGGAAAACTTGATACTCTACTAATTTTATTATACCAAACTCAGTACTATATTGCAGGTTATACATGGTCAGTATATTCATTGAAATTTTTTTATTGAGAGCCTACTTTATGTCAGGTACTGTTCTAGGCATTGAGGCTATTCTGTTGTTTGCATTTTCATATGAATTTTAGAATGAGTTTGTTAATTTCTAGGATTTTCATTGGAGTTGCACTGACTCCCTAGATCAAGTAGCATCTTACCATTATTGAGTCTTTCTTTTCACGAATATGGTTTTTATTTAGGCCTTTTAAAATTGGCCTCAGCAAGGTTTTGCCATTTTTAGTGCAGGTGTTATACAACTTTTGTTGGAGTTATCCATAAGTGTTTCACTTTATTTGGATGGTATTGTAAATGGTACTTATTTTTGTGATTCCTTGTTGCTAGTATATAGAAATACAACTCATTTTTGTGTACTGATCTTGAATCCTGTAACCTTGCCGAACTCACTTATTAGTTTCGGTAGCTTTTGGGTAAGCCAACAGCTTTTAATGAGCAAGCTGAACAGGCACATGTCTGCAGGTGTAATGCATTCACAGCACTGGTCTGAAGTTGGCTTTTGAAGCTGGGCAAGGATGCCCTCTATGTGCTCTGGGAATGGCTCTGTGGTGCTTCTTCCAAAACACAGTCTTTCATGGGGAAGGATTAGTGAGAAATCATCGTGAGTGGTTACTCCCAGACAGTACATAGGCAGGCTGCATTGTGGGGAAGAGTAACAAGGATCCGAATAAACATGAAAGGCCATCCTAATATACCACGCGGAGGTAGGTCTGTGGGAGATGGCATGCCACCCTGGCAGACGGTCATGGGAATAGGGTGAGGAAAAGACTACCGTGTGACAACAGTGTTTCTTGTTCCCCAGGATGAGAACATTCTTCTGGACCAATCCTGAGTGGAAGGGCTGAAGTGGGAAGAGTCTTGGCTATGTCTGTGTGATAGTAAATATATGGATGATAACTGGAAAGTTTAGTTAATGCATTGGAAATTTATTTCAGTTCCTGGATTATTGTTACCATGTGGATAAGGCGGATTGTCAGGGTGACTTTGTTTTTAGCTGCTTATTTGATGTCACAGAGGCAGAGTTGTTGTAAAATAAGAAGCAGCAAGCTGTGGCAACAGATTGCTTATGACAAGAGGAGGATTGAAATGAGTCAGACAGAACTCCAGTGTTTTTAATGGCAGTTTGATGGTACTATCTGCAGTGAGAAGAAACCCTGCCTTTGACAAGAAGATGCACAGATAAGGCTTACATTAAGTTGATCTGGTCATTCAATTTTAAGTAATATTTAGTGGGACTGTTCTCCATCTGTTCTCTATAGTCCCTTTATTCCAAGAAGATCCTTTGAGGGCACTGTGAGGGCAAAGATGATGAATCGAACCAAGCAGAGTTCTAGGTCCTCCACCTTCCTTCTTCCTACTCCTAACTTCTTCATTAAACCAGAGAACCTTCCCCTCCTTTTAGAAAAAAATCTATATTATGTATTAGGATTCCACATCAGAAGTTGTTTTCAAAAGAACTGTGTGTGTGTATTTGAAAACTGCTGGACTGGATCAATGAAAGTGATCAATGGTAAATGCCTTTTTCACAAACAAGGAACAAAATGTCACACCGAACTTGAACTCTTTGGAAAGTTGAAGGGAATTCCTTCCTTTCTTCCCTGAGATCCTGCTAAAGTGACAAATTACTGATAGCTCAGTGTTACGGTTGCCAAATGTTGCATGGGACATACTTATGCTAAAGCATTTTGCTGTTTATCTGAAATTCAAATTAAACTGGATGCCTCTTATTTTTATTTTCTAAACCTGGCAACCCTAATCAATCCATAATTCATGACAAAATAGTGAGTGGAGTCTTCCAATATAATGGTTTTGCTATACAGTCACCAAAAGACTCTCACATCTTGGCCACACGTGTCATGGTCCCGGATCCTTCGAGCTCCCACATGGCCTTCCCAGCAGCCAGCAGTCCCTTCTTGCTGGAACAGGGGAAAGGGAACAGGTGTCGTCAGCACTTTTGTAGGCCAGCAGGGCCTCACTTCCCCCCAGGACACTGAAGACAGATTGGTCCAAATCCTGCCACCGAACCAATTTTTCCAATTCTTGTTTTTTGTTTTTAAGTATCATTCCATCTTTAAAATTTAAAATTGCAAGTTGTAATTAGAATATTGATGGTGTCTTGGAGTACTTCATCAATATTATAGAGTTATCTCACAGAGATAATTTTAAAAATTATTTTTGTTGTCTTTGTCACGTTTTCTTTGCAAACCTTAGTTCATTTTATGTTATATTGCCAAGCACTTGGTCATTGCTACTAAAAACAGCTTGTTCTGGTTTTGTATCCTTTTTCCCTTTTTTTTTATAAATGCCTGTTAGAGATCTGAGTTTATCAGAGAACCCCTGGGTAGCTGCATTGGCATTTTAGATGTTGCTTGTTTGTCTTTGTCATTTAAATACCATCACAATAAATACCATTTTTTTAGACAGTAAAATTGAATTCATGCTTTGGATCCATTATAGGAGTGGTTAATAGCTACTTTATCATCACATTCAATCCTCATAATCCTATGAGATAGTGTTATAGCTTCATTTTATAGGCAAAGAAACCAAGACACAGAGAGGCAAAGCAACTTGCTCAAGGCCACAGAGCTGGTAATTTGCAGAGCTAATTTCAAAATTATTGTCTGATTTCAAAATGATTACTTATGGCTGTTGTGTTATACTCTGCAAACAGGGCTTTGTTGGTCTGGCTTCAGTCAATTATGTGCAATAATAATCTGATAGAGTGCCTATATTACAGTCACTCCAATAACAAGAGAAATTGATTGTGTGCTTCTGCATGGTGAGTGAGAGAAGATAGCTGAGTTCTTCCTAGTAGCTTTGTTCTTACAACAGGAGTGTTTTTTCTTCAGTAAAACACTTATTTTTCACCTAGAGGAACTGGTTGTCTAATTGGGTACTTTCTCATGTTCCAAGTAATTAATTTAAAAAATCTGCATACAACAAAAATCCAACATCTAGTGAGAAAAAGGGGGGAATATATGTTTGTGTATTCATGACATTTGTTTCCTTTGCTGGGTTTAGTTCCCTTTGCATGTGGATTTCTTAAACAGAAGCTAGATGTCGGCATTCTTTTTGTTTTTCCGGATCCCTCAACCTGGAACCTGGTTTCTAGCCATGTGTTAATTTTAGCACCATTTTAGTTCATTAAAATAATTGGCAAGTTCCTTGAGTTCATCACAATGGGATTTTATCTATTTTTAACTGTCTAAACCTTAATGTGGTGGTGCTATTTTTACTTGGAAAAAAATTTTTCAGGAGTTATTTCTGAAAATGTTTCCCTATAAGGGAGGTCCGTTTAACCATTTTCGATTCAGAGTGGAGAGAAAGCCAAGTCTCTGAGAAGTTAAGTGGTCTGTGAAGGGTTTCCCAGCAGCACCCAGCCAATCTCCTGCTGCAGCGGTGTTGGGACCTGCTGCTGCCATGCTGTCCTTGGCACAAATGATGAAGCCCATGATGTCTGTAACTCTCAGACCTGCATTCACTGACCTTTAGAGCATGAAGGACATACATCACAACTCAGGGCTGTGACCAGGCCCCATTCCTCTGTAGGATGTGCCTTCATCAAGAAGCTGGCTCTGCTGGCAGCATGGTTTGCCTCTGCTTCTCTCATCGCTCATTCTACTTGTGGGTGTCTGAGTGAGCACTGTCTGGAAAAGTCCCCAAAGCATCACCCCTCTCTTCTACTCCCCATTGCACAGGAGTGGTGCTCTTTATTCTCTGGGGATGGTTTTGTGGCCCCTTCTCCCCCATTCTTTCTGCTGGAATGACTTCTTGAAGGGCTGCTGGATGCTTGCTAATGGTGGCAAGCAGGCCACAAGGAGAGGGGGAGAGGCTTCTTGACATGCCACCAGTGCATTGTCATTCAGCTGATGTTGAAGGAGGATCAGAGACACTATCTGTAGGAAGTCAAGGTTAAGGGCAGAGGTGATGGTTGGTGAGGCTAACACACTATTTGAAGTAGGGCTCAGTCCTGGGCCCTCATCTCTGCCTGTCCTCACATCTTGTCCTCTGACTCAATGTGCCACTTCTGTGCAGGTGACTCCCAACCTCTCTGTGGAACTCCATACCCTGGTGTCCAGTCATCTGCTGAGCATCCCACTTCAATTTGTAAAAGGCAGATCTGACTTAGTGCATGCAAAAAGACTCTGGGCCTTCCTCTCCAAACCTGCTCTTTTCTCCTGCTTTCTTGGTAAATATCAACTTCAATCTTTTGGTTACTCAGGCCAGAGATCTGAGCCTTATCTTTCACTCCCTTCTTTCTCTCACATTTCACAACCAGTCAAACTTCAAATCTTGTCAGCAGTAGTGTCACAACATGTTCAGAATCTGACCACTTTTCATCACTTTGTGTCTATCACTCCAGTCCAAACTGCCTCCATCTTTCTCCTAGATTATTATAATAGTTCCCTTCTTGATTCTTTCCTTGTTCTGATAAGCTTCTTCTCTACCTATTTCTAGGCTGATATTTTAGAAACATAGATTATATCTCTCTTCTGTTATAAATCCTTAATTGATTTCCCATCTCACTAGGTCTAAAATGCATAACTGTACATGACCATTTCCCCTCCAATCTCTGATCTCATCTTTAGCTCCTTGTCCCTTACTACCCCTCCTGGCCAGTCACAGTGGCCTCCCTTGTGTGAGTATGTGCTGTGCTGGTTCCTGCATTTGTCTGGAATACTCTTGCCCTAGTGGCCCACATGACTCCCTCCTTCTCTTTACCTCTCTGCTCAAACATGACCTTGCCAGGAAGTCTTCCCTGACCTAAATAAAATGCTACCTCCAACTGAGAACAGGCCTCACCCCTTTTTTGTTTATATTCACTGTGTTTCTCCATTATCTGGCATAAGGTAGACATTCAGTAAATATTCAGTAAATACAAATAAAAATTAGTTTTTAAAAAATTGTTATTATACTCATATTTTCTTGAATGTCTTTGATTTAGTTTGGGTTCCAATGCCCAATTTCTTATCTGTAAAATTCAGGTTGGACTAGGTAGTATGTAAGGTCTTTTTGTGGTTTTGTACATGTGGAATCTTTTCTGAGATCCAACAGCAGCATACCTCGGGCCTTGGTCTCTTCTATGGCCCTGCATTTGTGTCTGAAGTGATGGAGGCAGCCTGTACTTCCACTTTCTGTCCACGTAGTGACTCCTTCCCCACCCCCAACAAGCATTTTTTATGCTTGACCCACATGGCACGTGGTGTGCAGGAAGTGTTGTGAGGTGTGTTGCCAGACACCAGTTACTAGTAATGGGTCATGAGAATTGGTATTGAGGTTACATGAAAAAGTCAGAGTTGATTAAAGAGTATCTGTAGACCACCCTGACCTGGGTTATCTCCAGTCTGTTATGCTTTTCTGAGTTGGGGAGAAGTGGTGGCATGTGGTGGGAATTATGTCTAATCCAGTGAATGCCTATGGGGAATGTTTTATATGTGAATGTCATTGGTTTTATATGATGTGGTGAAAAACAGAAAATTTAGAACCACTGGTGTTGCAGTGGTTGAGACATAAAGGTAAGCTTCTGGTCTTTGCCTTCATAGAGTTTATGGTCTAGAATATAATACAGGACATGTCTGACCTGTGAAAAGGTGTAAGAATACAAGTTAGTATGTGTGAATGCCAGACATGTGGTGTCGTTTGTGCTAGAGCTTCAGGGCAGCAACCTTACGGACCAAGATTGTTTTGGGGATTGATTCATTAGAACAGGGAGATGTAAGCTGTGTCATGGGGGGTCTCTCCTCCTCTCAACAAGTCAATTTTACAAGATGCTGGCCTTCCCCTCCTTCCCGTGGTTCAGGGTGATAAGAGCTTAGTTAGCACTGTCAGGTTTCTGTACTATTCCTGTGGGCCCCCTGCATCTCTGCTGTCATAAATAAACCCTCTTTGAATTGTACTTGTTCAAGTGGGTCATCTGTATCCTGTTGGGAGCCTGACCAGTATAGCCATGAAGAAAATTTTCTACTTAATGGGAATAGATGAAACCTTCAGATTATGCCTATTTTTCTTCAGCAATATGCAGCCTTACAGAAAGATAAGCTTGGTATCTGTGCCAAAGGAGGATGAGTACTGTTTCTGTATCCTCAGTCTTCTGCTTCAAGTCCCATGACTTAGGAACCCTGTTTGGCCCTTGATACATATGCTATGTTGGATGAATGAAAGAGGAATTTGCTTTTGGTATCCTAAATAAGTAGGTTAATAATACAATTTGTTTTTTAAAGTGGGATACTTCTGAGAGTGCAAAGGTGTATTGTAAATAATTACTCAGGGACAAGAGGTGTAAACCAGGATTGTTGGAGACAATTCTACAGGTAAAGTGAAAGAATGATATAGTTGGCTTTCATTAACCTGAAATTACAATTTCCAGAGAAAGTAAAGAGCACCCCTTCTTTTTGCTGGAGCATCCCTCTTGATCAATTTTTAGGGGCCCTGTTCTGAGCTGCAGAGAAGACCGCTTTGTTGTCTATCTCGGTTGTTGAGTGAAGGCCAGCTCAGGGGCTCAGGATATTTGGATGACTGAAGATTCTGACTGCTGGGCAGATGCCAGGTGGTCATATGAATGATATCTGGGTTCTTCCTAGCATTGCCTTTGCTAAGGGAATTAAGGTCACATGACACTCTTTGAGAGATCTGTCTCTTAGTGTCTTCAAATTATATGTCATTGTGATCAAAAGGACTGAAGCATGGTCTGGCCCAAGGAAAAAAGTGATTCTAAGTCTGGCAGACGATGCAGATCCTCAGGGAGGAGGGGCAAGAGCACTTTAATCAGGACTAGCCTTGTGAGCAAAGGCCAAACATCAGGGTGCCAGCTGCTACACAAAGCAGATTAAAGACCTGAGCTACATCCCTGATGCACTCATGTGGGTGCAGGGCTAGGCTTATTTGAAAGGATACATTTTCTTTGTAAACCATTCATAGGCTAAAAATGTGAAGAGAGGCTTCAGAGCATCAAACTTCCCAATAGCCTGGTGTGTGCAGGGGAGCTGATGCTCCTCATTTGGCTGTGTGCTGTGAGCTCAGATGCAGTATTTGGGATTATCTAGCCAATTAGTACATTGGTACTCTGTCTGCCTTTCAAGAAATTTCCCTTTAGACTTTCTAATAGAAACATTTAGTTTCCCTTAGAAGAACAGTTTGGTCACCCTTTGGGTAACAATTTTGTGTTAATCTCTGCTTTTGTATTTGTTTCTACAGCTAGAACATACCCTTTTCTCCTCCTTGTTCTTAGTACTTGGTGTTCTTGCTGGTAATTAATGGGGAGCATTTTGTGTCGTGCTCTGTAGCCTGGGGATCATCATTTCTGTTTTTGAAAACAAAGGTGTATCTTGCAGTGGAAAATTCTTTGTGTGCATTCATAAATTTGTGTCTGTATATTTTAATTTTGTGAATGAGGAGGGAGCTACTGTGGTTTGTTGGAAAACCTCTTTCAGTATTAAGCAATATTTTTATGACACCAAATAGAAAGCTTCTAGCCTTTGGGGTTTACTTATTTATTATTACTCAGATTGACATTTAGTTGAGTTGGAACTTCAAGTATGTGACATAGATAATGGTTAATTCCTCCAGTAATAAATTATGGCTGCAACTCTAATAGATGCTGTAAGGTGAATGGCTGTCGTTGAGATTATAGGCCCAGTGATGTGGCTTTTCATACATTGACTTAGAGAGGTCAGATCAGTGAGCACATATTTTCAGTTCCATTATATAATATTTGTCAGGTCTAACTATGGAGGCAACACCTGGACAGACTCAAATGGACATGAATGCTTAGATATAAGTTAGCATCTCTGGTTTTCTCTCAATCACCACCTGTTAATAATTTTTATGTTTTGGGGGGGTTACTTTAATTTTTTTCTTTGCAAGTTGTTAATATACTTTATTTTTTTTAGCATAACCCTTTATTATTTTTTTCTGTTACCATTTATTCCCCTTCTACCCACCTCTCCCTAGCAATTACTCCATTGTTGACTGTGTCCATGATTATTTTTAAAACTCTCTTCCTCAATTTAGAAAGCTTCTTAGTCTGCCTTTATTTATTTTTCATCTGTGCTTCTGGACCCTTCACTTAGATATTACTGCAGGTGAACCTTTGCCTAGCTACCTGCCTTCATCCAATTAGAGCATTAGTTTGTCTCCTTAAGATTTCTACTTCACTCTAAAGTGCAGTGACAACTTGTTGCTTCCTACTGGTCAGACTAACAAAGCCTCCTCAGCAGTTTCTCTCTAGCTGAAATGGAATGAGGAACTCAGAGAGCATTATGCTAAGTGAAATAAGCCAGGCAGTGAAAGACAAATACCATATGATCTCACCTTTAAGTGGAACCTAATGAACAAAACAAACAGGCAAGCAAAATATAACCAGAGACATCGAAATTAAGAACAAACTGATGGGAGTGGGAGAAGGAGAAGGGGGGAGAAGGCACAGAAAATAAGTAGCATAGATGGTAGGTAGAAAATAGATAGGGGGAGGGCAAGAATAGTAGGGGAAATAGAGAATCTAATGAACTTGAGACACATGGTCATAAACTAAAGGGAGGGAATGGTGGGGGAGGGGGTGTGCAGGGTGGAGGGGAATGAAGGGGGGAAATAGAACAACTGTAATGGCATAATCAATAAAATATATATTTTTTAAAAAGAACAAACTGACAGTAACCAGAGGGGAGGTGAGAAGGGATACTGAGGGGAATGGAGGGGGAAGAGTTTTCAGGAATAACTATAAAGGACACAAGGATAAAACCAAGGAGGAGGGTGTCAGGGGGAGGAAGGTGGGGTTGGCTGAGGTGGAGGGGGGAGAGTGGTGTGGGAATTTGCAGACAACTGTACTTAAACAACAATAAAATTTTTTAAAAAGGAGGAGTCAAAGAACTACAGTACAGCTCACTCAGGAAGATCCTCACTGGTCAGGAACATACTCCCTATAGCTATCATACATCTCCTACATTACTAGATTCAGAAACTTGCATGGTTTCTAGCAAAGAAATGGCTGTGGCCTTCAAAAGGAAGATCAAGCATTTAGTGGAGTGGTGCTACAATAGAAAAAAAATTGATGTCCCATGTGAATAATCTGACCCACTTTATTTCATTCATTCATTTGTTCATTCATTCCTAAAACATTTATTGAATGCTTGCTAAGTACTAGACACTACTTGGTGCTACAGAAATCGAGATGTATATACTATTAAATTTCTTTCTTTCTTTTTTCCTTATGATATATAATAGTATACCCAGAAAACCCACGAACCACTAGTAAAAACTTAAAAGAATTAATACAATTTTTGTAAGATAAATATATTTAATAATAATTGAAACAATCTTATTTCCCTCTACACTAACGACATGTATAAATGAAAGTGGAGGAAGTATTTCATTAAAATAGTAAGTGACATAAATTAGAAATAAATTTATCAAGAAGAGTAAAGGATCTATATGAAGAAACATGAAATAAATCTGAGCAGGTAGAATGGCATACCATATACTTAGATGATAGATATTATATCATAAAAATGTCAAATCACCCAAAATTATTGTATAAACTTAGTATTATTCCAACAAGCTCTCAAACCATTTTAAATTGGATAAAATCACATCAAATTTCAGATATAAAAGTAAATGACCAACAAATGGTAAAGTATAAAAAATATAGGATACTTTTCTTATTAAATATCAGCATATTTAACAAAACCACTATATTAAAAACTGGGATGGTTCACAAAGAATAAAGAAATCAGTAGAATAGGCTACATCCTGACATGTACAAAAAATTACCATATGATAAAGGGGGCTCTTCAAGTCAGCAAGCAATTATTTATTTAATAAATAGTGTTGATATAACTGATCATTCTTTTAGGAAAAATGTTGGACCCTAGTATAAAAAAAGTGCAAATATAAACTCCATATTTCAGTATAAGAATAATATTTTAGAAGAGAATCTAAGAGACAGTATGCAATCAAGGAGTAACACAGACCTTTATAACCAACTCAAGAAAGCCTGACACCATTATATATCATTATAGATGATTTGACTATGTAAAAACCACTACAAACATGGTAGGTCTGGAGAAGTATAGTAGATTTGAAGAGAATATTTGCAACAAGCATGGCAAAGGGTAGCTTATTCATCATATACAAGTAGGGTTAAGAATCAATGAAAAAAACCAAAATGACCTCCTTCTAACTTTTGGTCAAGAATGTGAATAGGCAATTCACAGAAGGGGAAAATCTAAAAATTCAAGCACTTAATCAGTAACGAGATGCTCAAATTTACTAGTGATCAGAGAAAAGAAAATTAAAGTAACAATGAGGTGTCATGTTAAACACTTCAGATTGGTAAAAGTTAAAAAGAGTAATATTACCTGTTTCTGCAAAATCATCAGGGAGAAGTTCTCATACTCTGCTGATGGAAACATGAAGTGTTATAGTCTTTTTGGAAGCATCTGTGAAAATTTAAAAAACTGTATGCGTGTACCCTTTACACCTTCAGTCCAAGTACTGGGGATTCTACAGATGTAATAGCGTCGAGATATAGGTCAGAGGGAATGTTTATTGCAGTAGTGTTCATATTGTAACAAACAAAAGGAAACAGGAAACAAATTAAAAGGACATCAAAAGGAAAAAATATATATTTTGTCTTGGAAAAACACACATTTATCGTCTCACAGTTCTGGAGGCTAGAAATGTGAAATCAAGATATCAGCGGGGCCATGTTCCGTATAAAACTTGAAAAGGAAGTATTTTTTCTTGTCTCCTCCTAGCTTTAGGTAGTTTGCCAGAAATCCTTGGTGTTCCTTGGCTTGTGGAGCCCACTAATTCTCTGTCTTTCCATGGCTGTTTACTCTCTGTGTATGTCTGTTTAGTTTTTTCTTTTCATAAGAACACCAGTGATTTTTTTGAAAACCTACCCTAATGACCTCCTTTTAGCTTGAACACCTCTATAAAGACTCTATCTCCAAAGAAGGTAAAATTCTGAGGTACTGGGAGTTAGGATTTCAACAGATCTTTATTATGGGGGCACACTTCCACCTGTAACAATTCACTCACTAACTGATGATTGGTAAATTTGTTGCCCAGGTGATGGGAGCAAAAGTGGGTGGCTGTACCAGAGCTGCAAGGATTTAGCATTGGTCGGTATGTTTTGCAGAGAAAAAAGGAAATGTTGTTCAGTAAAAGGAGTCAATAAAGAAAGTCCAATATGCAAGTTATGGAGGAAGCTGAAGCAGGTAGTTGGACCATTTTTCTGGGTAGGCAAAAAATTGCATATTAGATCATCAGTTCCTTTAACTAAAAGGAGGTAGGCTTTCCTCAGCAGTATCTCTCAAAAGGGAAATATTAAGTTCATAATGGTGTATCTCCACCATGAAATATGACACAGTTATTAAAAATAACTAGAGCTAACCAGATTGATTTGGGGAGGATGTTTATGAAGCAAGGAAAAGGAAGAACAAGATTCAGGGAGTATACATCACACGGGAAATTTGAAACGAGCAGCAGGGATGAGCATGGGAGGAGAGGAAGAGAAGAGACGGACAAGGAAGAATACAATGTACTAAAATAATCCATGGTATGTGTGTATGTCAAATAAATTGGAAATAAGGTAGAATTTAAACTACATAAACTGTCTTGTAAGTACTTTGGCATTTGAGGCTTTGGAGATGGTGTGGGTTTCACAGTAGGACAAGGAGCAAGATGTGGCCATACTCAAGTGTGACTAAGGAGAAACAGAAGTGAACACCCTTGGGTACCAGGGGTAGAAGAGAGGTTCTGTGGCTCACGGCCTGTGTGGGTATGTTAGAAGTTGCACAGAAGGAAGGCCTGATTGAGAGTCAGCACAGAGACTATGAATCAGGCTGAGGGGCAGATACAGGTTTTGAGGGGCCTGAAACTTTTACAGTTCTTCAAGAGGATCAAAATCATGAATACAAAATGAGGTATAAAAGAACATTTATGTAGAATGAGAAAAGAACTGCAAGCAAGTACAAAGTTGAAAAAGCCAACCAATACCATAAACATGAAAAAAACAATTCTTTGGTTTCATAATATTTATTCCTTCTTTAAACAATTTTGTGATGTCCTTTTCATAGGGAGAATAAAAAAGGTTACCCAGTTTTTCTTCTAGCATGGTTGGTTGAAGATTTTTAAATTGATAGTTTAGAAAAGTTTATTTTCAGTTTCACAACTTATTAGGTTCATATAACAAATTTTTAAGATTGTTGTCAAATTTGGAAAAATCTTTATCAAGGAGAAAACTTTGGATGATGTTTTGATGAAATCTGAATCCTTTGCTTGTCTTTTAGTAGATCTGATGATTGGAAGAATTTTCCATAGATTAGCCTCTGGTTCTGTGTATTTCAAACCTGGTTTCTTCTCAACTGCTCAACACACATCTGGTGCTGGAAGTGCATGTTCATACTGAGATGCAGTCTCTTACCCTGTACTTCTGTGTTGCTAATGGGCCATCTGGGTGCTCTAGGAAGCCGCTGTTTTACCAGGGCGCCAGCAATCATGTAACTAACACAGGAGTGCTGAGAACCACCTAAATGTATTTTACTTTTCCACTAAACCCTAATGGAACATATCCTTAACTCCACTTTTTCTTAGCTGGATCCCCCCTATCTAATGCTATCCAATACAGAAGGGAAATAGAAGTGGAGGCAGAATCTTAACCATTTTCATTAAAATAGCTAAGTTTTGAAAATTCTACAAAAATGTCTGACTATGTTGCTAGGTACCCTCCCAACTTAAGCTTCATTAGTTTACAATTATGTTATGTTTATTTGTCTATTGGCAACCTCCTTGGTGTTCCCTAGATAGAGTATTAACATCACTGAGTCTCTCTGTCTCTCTCTCCATCTCTCTTTCTCTGTGTGTGTGTTTACAGTATTTCTTTTTTTTTTGGCAAACTTTTTGTCATAATATAGCATAGGTCTCAATAAGTCAGGCTTGCTTTTCTGGCTGCAAATCATTTTTTTAAAACCCTGGAATCCCAATACAGGAACATTAAACACTACGACTGTAGTCATTTTAGAGTCAGTGTCTTGAAAATGAGAAATTCTAATGAAACGATGTACTGCACAACATCGTTTCCAGCCCCTACACCACCACTGAAGCTTTGCATACATTTTCCTCCTTCATTTTCATATATATTGTATTACCATCAATCTTGTGGCAAGTTGCAGAGCAGGGTGATTGGCTGACATGGTTCTCTGATAGGGAGATCAATCCATAAATGGTCCTTTCCTGTTCAGGGTGACAGAACTTGAGAACACGGCACTGCTACTTGTGGTTCTTTCTGTTAACTCTGGTAGAAATTTCAGTCCTGGTAACTGCAGCAAAACAGTCAGCCAAAGGTCTGAAGAGAAAATCTAATCAAGAGGAAAGAAGAAAAACCTCAAGAAGTGATTGTGTGGTCACTTGGGGACAACTTTTGATGAGTTTGAATATAAATGCAAGAATCTCAGGAATGTCAAAAGAAGGCCTTGGATGAAGCACTCAAAGCCAGATTGATCTGTGGGCAAATGTATTTATTAATGGCTTTTAAAAAAATGTTTCATGCTCCTGAAAAGGTATTTGTCCCCTGCACTTAAGGGTTTAGTGCAACTATTTTTTGAAATCTTTCCCATTTTGAAATTAGAAGGCTTATGCTTCAGATCCAGGATTTGCTTCTCTGTTTCTCCTTTTTGAGAGATGCCTCGTGTTTCTGTCCAGACTCTGCACTACACAGATGAGAAGTGTGTGTCCGTGTGTGCTGGTGTGTGTTTAATCCCACTGCACACACACACACACACACACACACACACACACACATGGTTTCAACATTTCTGGTTTAACCACACTGCAATTGCAGTAATGAAAAGCAGAGTGGGCGGAAGCCCAGGGGCTCTGGGTGTGTTTTCCAGAATGGATTACAAAAATTGGTGGGAAAGAAATAGCTTCTTGTACAGAGAAGAGTTTGGAAATAAGGGCATCAAGAGCCTTCTGGGAAGAAATGCAAACCAGATGGAGGAACCCAAAATTAAGGATGATGAGGAAAAGAAAGAAGTAGCTGTTTCTTAGAAGCAGTGGGGGAAATGGGTCAATTTTCTATTACCTAGTTGTCAAGATAATAGTGTGGAAGGAAGGGTGGTGTAGCGCAAATCCCAGATTTGGGGCTTCGAGTTCCAAGTTAATGCACCTCTCCACATGTGCTTGGCTCCATCTTCTGGGCCCTAGCCACTTACTTAGTGGAGAACCGTTGGCCACCATTTTTTCCTCATCCCTCACGTCCTAACACTGTCAGATGCCCCAGCCTCCTCAGGGTGAGGGCCCTGCATGCTGGGTTCCACTATGCTCACTGGGCAGGAACAGCACCAATACCCCCTTTCCTTGTCTACCATGTCCAGGCTCAGAAGAATCAATGGAAAATGTCATGGGATGTTACTATCCCAGGGGCTGACTGGAGAGGCTGGGTTACATGAACACACCAGAAGTGTAGAGGGGTCCTTTGACCAGTGAGAGACAGGAAAGAGAAAGGACCTGGAGGATAAACTCTGGTGCCTGTCTCCTTCTGTGGACTGAGATGTGGGGTTCTCCATGACCTCTCTGGAGATGTCCTGCATAAAGAAACCAGTGGTGTTTTCTTGGGAAACTGTGCCCCCCTGAATAATTATCCATCTTATATTTGTTTTCCTGCCTTCCTTCAGGATCTGTGGAGATGGTTGGTTATTTTAAATATTTCACCATTAATTTAGGTATGAGACACCTAAATGGGAGTTTAAAAAGACCACTGGAGGGAACGATTAGATTGGTTATAAGCAGTTATAACGACTTCAGATGATTCTGAAATTTTTTCTTTTAATTGAATTAATTGGGGTGACACTGGTTAACAAAATTATACAGGTTTCAGCTTCAGCATTCCACAACAACACATCATCTGCACACTGTACTGTGTGTTCAACACCCCAAGTCAAGTCATCCATCACCTTCTATCCCCCATTCTGCCCCCCCTCCTCTACCGCCCTCACCTGGCAAAGTCACTACATTTACTAGAAATAGTATATTTATGAATATTAGAACATATTCATTTGGTAATACAAGGCAAACTTTCTAATAAAGCTTTTTGAATTAGTTTATTAAGAATTCTAAATTTGGAAGGTGCACAGTGTGGTTTACTTTTCTTCAATTTTCGCTACCAAATGTATGTCGTTGAATCTCCTTCTGTTAGTTTTCTATTGCTGTGTTACAAGTAACAACAAACTTGGTGGCTTAAAACAACATTTATTATATCATAATTTCCATAGGTCAGGAGTCAGGCATAGTCCCATTGGGTCCTCTGCTTAGGGCCTTGAACTCCTGGAGTTGGCCAAGGGGACACTTATCTGGAGCATCTTTGAGAGGCCCACTTTCAAACCCATTCAGGCTGTTGGCAGGACAACTTTGTGTGGAAGGAGGGGTGCTTGTAGGACTGAATTTCCAGTACCCTGGCTGTCAGCAGGGACTGCCAGGGGGCCTTTTTCTAGGCTTCGCACAAGTCCTTTCACAACATTGCACTTGGCAACAGGATCCCTTACTTTGAGTCCTTATCACCCTACTGATTGAGTAGTTTAAATCTACTGTGTGGGTATAATCAACTCCATTAAAATCTATCTACATGCTGCATTAACCACTTGACTTAGGGGAAATTTATACTCTGTACTACCCAGTAAACAAACGTGAGTCTGTTTGTGCCTCTATGTGTGCTTAACCCGCCAGGAGAGAAGACTGTCCGTCCCATGACTTCTCAGTTTGGGGGGGTTTCCCATCTTTCTGCAGTTCTCTTCTCCTCATGCTAAAACAGGTAGCAGAGCCTAATTAGTAAGTCTACTGCATAAACAGATTTCCAACTGGGGGACAAGATTCCAACCTACTTTTCTTATTTTGTTAGCACCCCAAACTCTGTGAATGGTTCTATTATCAGGTTCCGTAGATGGATGAGAAAAGTTCTGTAGGTGGGAGGAGTGACCCTGTGTTAGTCCAAGTCCTCAGAGAAGATGCCAAGATGGGATTAGATGTGCAAGGACTTTCTTGAGGGAAATGTTTGTGAGAGGAAAGGCGCAGGGGCTGGAGAAAGTTGGGAGAACCACCAGACTGTGGTGCTGGTGTGAGCCCTGGAAGGAGGCAGAGAGGAAGACCTTAGACTTTAGTGCAGTTCTAAGAACGTTCTAGGAAAGTTCTACCAAGACTCTCAGGGGTGGTCCTGCTTAGTATCTCTGCTGCCCTCCATCCTTGGTCGGGTAGCAGCCGTGAAAAGCCTGCTCTTGTTCAAATGTGATGGTAGGTTTTAGTGCACAGCAGCTGGGGCCGTTGGTTGTGCTCCCTGTGGTGAGAAATCTGACAAGTGCATTTTCATGGCACCCCTCACCCCAAACAACAAATGGTAGCACCTTTCCCTTAGGCCAGAGCAATGACTCAGGATGAGGTTCTCCCTAAATCCTCTGCATCCCACAGTTGTCTGCTGGAATAAACTGCAGAGGTGTTAGGGCTCAGCAGGGGCAGGTAGCTGAGCCAGCCCAGCCCTCCATCCGAGGAAGCTGCCTCCCACTCTCATGTCTTGTCTTTCTTTAGGATGAGGCATCTTTATTGTACTTTGGTCACTTGCTTTGGGTTTCGTCACCAGTTTGGAGAGCGACATGAAAAGTTTCTTCTAGTCTATTAAGTTTTTGAATAAAAGATCAAACAGAAGCTGTATATAATTATATTTATTTATATATGTATATTTATATCTATTTTTCCATAGCTTAGTTATTCTTCATCAGACTCTCTAGCATGCTTGTGTTTCTTTTATTCTTTAAAAATAAATCTCCCCATATAAAATAATATGTTTACTTTAAAGAAAAATAGGAAAATACCAAAAAGTAGAAAAAAAATCATATAGCAACTCAAAATCCTAAAATAACAAAAACTAATATTTTAAGCATTTCCTTAGCAACTCATATCCTAAAATAAAAAAAACCCTAATATTTTAAGTATTTCCTTTTAGGTCTTCTTTTTTTCCTATACAGTTTTGTATTCTGCTTCTCTCTCTTTCCAGTATTGTGGGATAATCTTTAAACTTTTCTTTAAAAACAACTACTGGTTTTTATAAAAGTAATACTGGTTTGATGTAGAATGCTTTGTGATATGAACTCTGATTCCATAGTTGAGTGATAACCATTATTAATATTGTATTTTCTTCCAAAAGTACATATAAACAAGCCTGAGGCAATTCTACTTATGTTAGTTTGCATCTATTTTTTAAAGATATTATGAGCATGTCCTCATATTACTGACTAATCTTAAAGGCATAATTTAAATAACTGCCTCATTCTTGGTAGTATGGATTCTCGTATCATAGAGTTAATGTCTAACTTTCCACCATTTAAAATAATTCTGTTACATGCACATTCTCTGTCTTTTTGTGATTTTCTTAGGGTTGATGACTGAAAGTAGAGTTCCTAAGTCAGAAGTAATACATATTTTGAAGGATTTTAATAAATGTTTCAAAACTGCTTTCCAGAAACATACCAATTTACACACCCATAAGCAAAAGAGTGAGATAATTTTATGTTCTTATGGCACCCCTTCCCCCTTATCTTGGTCTCAGCTCACTGGGAGGTTCTCTAATGTACCCTACTTCCTTTATCAGTGTGAGGACATCCTGGACTTGTTTGGAGGGAGACGGTTTCCAGTGAGGAGAGATGAGATTTAGCTTTTCTTACCATCTATAGTCTCATCTTTAGCTATTGCCTTTAGAATTTCTTTAATTCAGGCTCTCATCACCGAGTTTAGAAGCTATCAAGAAGCACACAAAATTTTCTTTGCATCTATAGTGCAAAGATGAGACTCGAATTAGTCCGTGTCTGGCTTGCTCTAACCAATAGGAGGCTGATTTTGTTACTTTTAATTTTTCTGCTTTCTCAGAAGGAGTTTTTTTTTGTGTGTGTGTGTGTCTATTTTCTGTAGCCCCTGGCTACTCTGTTCCAGCAACTAACTTCTTTTGAGACTGCTTCTGACACAGAGTTTAGTGTCAGTCTCTCCTCTAACACAGTAGAAAATTAAATGGAAAATTAACTGACTTCATTACGTTCTTAGTTGCAAGATGTCTGGCTAGGCTTACACATTTAGTCTTTAACTACGGAGTAGAATTTTCCCCTGTGGGAAACTGGCTCAGAGATTGCCCAAGCTCCAGCCTCATTGGCATCTGATCTAACCAACAGGAAGTGTTAGCTTTGCCTGGAAAAGACTTAGGGGCACATTCATGCTTTTTTGTGAGATTTGGTCCTGTACCTGGGGTTTCCAGACTTGCATCAGTGAATCATGGTAGGAGTGACAGTGGAAACTCTTGTGATGAGAAGGCAGACTTCTTGTGCATCAGTCTAACCCAACCTCCACTGAGGTCTGATGCCCATCAGGAAGGGCTCATGGGCTCTCCTAGCCTCTCAGGGCCACATGGCAAGAGCTTTTGAGTCAGGACCCCAATTCTCTGTGATGGCATTTTGTTTTTCCATAGACCTTCATGTGTATCCAAGGGCACATGGGAAAAGCAGTTTGTTGGAGATTTTAATCTGAAGTTTGCTATACTTCTGATACCGGAAGCAGCGAATGCATTGCCTTGTGCGATAATTGAGGTAGTGGTGTAACACCCAATCTTTATAACTGAGGCCACAGATCTCATTTTGGGAGGCAGCCCTTTGCTGGTGGCTATAGTCAGAGGAATCTGACATCTGGAGGGGAGCCTGGAGAGGACCATAGCAGGGCTGGGCTCTGCTTAAGGACCTGCTCCCTCTGATACTCCATGGGATGGGTTCTCAGCCCCAAGCATTCTACTGTGACCACCAGACCCACACAGCTGGTCTCAGACACGGTCACATCCATACTGATGTAACACTATGTTCAAATAAGCAATCTGTAGTTGGGAGTTATAATGGTTCTACAAAAACCCCTATTCTCTGCTTCCCGCACCTGTGAGTTAAGACGATATCGCACCTGGGACACAACTGTAATGTCATCTGGACAAAATTTCCAGGGCCCAGATAGTCCATTCTCTCCTTTGCTTGTGTCAACTAGACTGGAAAGAAGAAGGTAAAAGGGAATGTCTTTCTTTTGCCCAAAGAACAAAGGTAAATTTGGATCTAATGTTTGCTAAGTGAGAGGTTAGGGATAAGGATTAAGGCAAAAGGCCAGAAGCTTTGAGTCAGGGTTCTGAGGTCTTCTACTTCTCCTGTTTTGAGTCTGCTCTCTGTACAAGTCAATACTGGCAAAGCAATGGGAGGATTAGACAAGGGCCCACGGAACCCAGCAGTGTGCATAGCCAACAGGGAATATGTGGTTTCGAGACTGAAACACTTATTATTTTCAATTTCTCTTCTCTCTTCCCCTCTCCTTTTTCCTGGTAAATGCAGGGCAAAACTCACTTCAAAATCACCTGTATAAACACCAGTGTTATGGCCTCATGAAATAAACCTGTGGGTAGTTGGATAATAATTAGAAACAAAACAAGTCCAATAAGAGGGAAAAAAGATGTTGAAATTTGGAATGGGCAACATTTGGATCAGAGTATAATGCTTGACTGGATATCAGATTGGATAATACAAAAAAGAGGACTGAGGGAAAGAAAGAAAATGTTTAAAAATAAATTAATGACAGCCACAGATTCTTCAGCAAAATTAGAAGCAGCCTGCACCAAGACAGTATCACATAACTCTAAATTAATAGACTACCTGAAACTTCATGGCGGTGCAAGCCAGGGAAGCAATACAATGGTGAGTCATTTAAAGTGAAACATTTTTTCAAATGAAACAGACAGGAGAACAAAAGGGTTAAAAGACTAAAATGAAGATAAAAAGTTTAAATATGTAGTCCTGAAATCCAGAGGAGACTAGAAGCATTTCAAAACAAGACAACATGAATAGTGAGAAATGAAGACTATACTTAAAAGCAATAGTTTTTTTGTTTGTTTTATTTTAGGTTTCACAAAGGAACATAAAAGACAAATACCAGGAAAGGACATGATTCTGTGGAAGAAAAACAATGGAAACCAACATCACTCAAATACAAATAAATGAAGATAAAGATTCTTTCTTGAATAAAACCTTCACATCATAACTGGGGAAAGTAGAGACATGCAAAAAACTGGTAATTATTGCCTAGAGATTAAAAAATTAATTTTAAAAAATTTTGTAAGTAATATCATGAATACCTTATGTTATAATAATTATAATACTATATATAGTCAAAGGAAAGGTTGCCCTTTGGCCTCACCCAATTCCATTTTTCATTTCAATGAGTTTATATAAAAAATCTAATAGAAGTAAAACAGTTTGGATAGTCATCATTTTCTTAGCAAGAAAAATGTATGGTAGCTAATCTTATTATGTTCACTTTTGACCATCAAGCTACTTTGCTTTGAGTATAACATTTCTAATATTTCTATTTACCTTTTAATTTTTGTGGTGCTGAAATGTTTTTGAAATTAAAATGCTCCCCCCCTCCCACTCTTCAAATCTCCATCTGTTCTCTTCTGAACACAGGACTTGCGCAGCTGGTCTCAGAAATGGTCACATCCATGTTGATATAAGAATATGCTCAAATAAGCAGTCTGTAGTTTGGAGATTTAATTAATTCCACAAAATACCTCAAAAGTGCCAGTGGTATTTCTAGGAGTTAGAAGGACAAATATAAGTACAACAGGGTCCTATCATTAAAGACAGTTCTGGCAAAATGCTACAGAAAATCTGTAGTATTTTAATTTAGCAGAAGCTGGAATTAAAGTGGTTAATGCTCAGGCTCCAGAGTTATGTAAATCTGAGTTTGAACTTCTATTCTGCCATCTATTATTTGTATGGCTTTTAAAGTTGATGACATTAATACTGACCAATTTGTCTTTTTATACCACTCCACCCCACATTTTATGGCAACTGATTCTGGCTACAGAGGTAGACAAAAGACAAACCAATCACAGTGTTTATTCCCACTGGCCATTGTTATTGGTTCAGGAATGGATCCAAACTGGACCAATATTAGATAGACCAGATTAGATAGAATCTAATCTGGACCAATTAGAGTCCTTCCCTGAGATTTTCCTTATCTGGAGCTAGAAGCACTTTCTTTTTTTCTTTCTGATGATGAGGCTGTAAGAATGTAATTTCCAAGGTGCTTCTTGCAGCATTATTCCAGTGTTGTGGAAATAGAGTATAAAGCAATTAAAAAATACTATTTTATTATGTATTAGTTGAAAAAACCCTCCAATTTCCTTGCCTTTTTAAGAGGTAATTACTGTTCTGAATTTTATATTTATCATTCATTTGCATTTAGTATAGTTTTATTCCAAGTATGTTCATACCTAAGCATAGGCAAAATAAACAACTTATTCAGAGTTGTTGATTTTGGAACTTTAAAATATGATATACTATGCATGTTTTCTTCATTCTACTAGATGGGCAAAAATTAAGAATTCTGACAATCTCAAGTTGTTGGTGAAGCTTGAAGTAATGGATACTTATATATCTCTTATAGAAATGTATTGGAACAACCAGTTTGGATATATAATCTGGCACTTTCTTCTGAATCTGACTATGCATGTATTCTAAGACTCTGCAATTCCACTTCTAGGTATATACTCTAGAGAAACATTTGCATGTGTGACTTATAGAACCTCTGTTCATATCAATGAGAAAAGAAAAGAACCAGGAGATAGGCCAAGTGGCCATTAATGGGAGGATAGGTAAATAAATTGTGTTGCGTTCACATGGCAGAAATACTATGCAGCAGTGAATATGAATGAGAGACAGGTACAAGCAAGAACATGGATGGATTCTTGAATGAGAATAAAAACACTTTAAGGAGAAAGTTAGGCTGTGAAGAGTTCTGTTGGCTGTTCTCCTAGTGCTCAGTCTGATAACAGGTCTTGCCAACAGCAGGGAGCTGAGGCCAAGATGGATGGCAGTCATCATTATCTGGCCCACCACACCAGTCACCTAGAGAAGCAAAAGCAGTAGAGAGGGAAAATGTCCACCTTGGAGTGAGGTTGAGGGCCAGCCTTTGCCTGAACACCTGGACTCCTCACCTGAGTTGCTTCAGGTGAGGTCAGGAAATAGAAAATGAGGAATCTTTCTCCTGCTTAGCTCTGGGATAAGAGCTCTGGGACAAGCTACTTACAGGTCGAATCTCGGTAGTCTATACGGGCTGGCCCAAAATGTTTTTAATTACTGACTTACTGTCATTGACGTCATCTTTGAGATGAGTTAACATGGCTTCTCACAGCTTTGGGCCTGAGCCCCCACTGCTGCGTCCTCCACAGGGGCTCTGGGTAGTAGTAAACAGGTGATTTTGGGCTTCTCCCTGGAAAATGGTGTAAATAACCCTTCCTTTTGAGATCTTACATGCTGTACAAAGGCAGCTTATACTTACTTTCTATATGTAATATTTCATCAAGAATCATATTGTTTATCATTTTAATATCTGTAAAAGTAAGAATATATCTTACAATTGACAGCTTCTTAATGATGATTAAAGGTAGCATTCTTTCTTAATGATACATAAAGTGGAGGTGTGTCTCACAATCAGTGGAGTCTTAGACTTGATTAAAAGTGTTTACCTAATACAAATAGCCTACTTTTGCTCTTTTCCCAACAATCATTTTTATACATAATAATCTGTACACATAGACAATGTCCACTCAACACTCCTAAAAAGAAGTTGAGTCATTTATATGGTTTGTAGTGGCTGGTGGGGGTGAGGTTGGGGGTGGGGAAGATCACCACAACTCTTTCCATTGTAGCATCAGGCTTGCAGGAAGAGGACTTGCTGAGAGAGGGAGGGGCAGGGTTGCAGAAGGAGGACGAGAGGGATGGAAGAGGGAAGGAGAGAGAGAGAAAGAAAGAGAGGTTCTTTGGGTTCTGATCACTTTCCTGTCCCTCTGGAAACCTGATTATATATCTTGCCCTGGCTTTCTTGAGTTGTTATAATAAATCCCCTTTTTCTTGGTTCTAGCAAGTTTCTATTTCCTACAACCTAAGGATCTGTTATTGAAACAAGCACTTATTGGGTATCGTTATCCAATGTTTAATAAATGCTCTGTAGGTGCTTATCATTTTATTATTGTGCTAAGGGATTTATTGAGGTTCACCTAAAGCACTTTGAGAATAGAAAGGAAAAGAGGAAGAAGTCATTTGTTAGTCCCCAGTTGGGACAACTAAGGATGACCTTAAAGAAAGGTGGGTGATAATTTGGACACGTGGAGATGGGAAGCCAAAGACACCACAGAGAAGGGAGGCAAGAGGAAGGCTTCTTTGAGGAGGCAAGAACTTGGGAGTTGGATAATGTGTCTTGGGGGGGCGGCTGGGCCTGGTTTAGAGGCACTCACATGCCATGTGATGGGATATTTGCTCTATTCTGAAACCCTTGCCAAGGAAGCAGTAAGGAACAAGAGATAGCTTTTTTATTTTTATTTTTTAATATATATATATTTATTTATTTTTTAGATTTTATTTATTTATCTTTAGAGGGAAAGGGAAGGAGAGAGGGAGAGAAATATCAATGTATGGTTGCGTCTCGTGGGTCCCCTCCTGGGAACTGACCTGCAACCCAGGCATGTGCCCTGACTGGGAATTGAACCGTGATCCTCTGGTTCGCAGGCCCACACTCAATCCACTTAGCTACACCAGCCAGGGCAGCTTTTTAATTTTTTTAATAGGCCAGAAAAGTAACAGCATAACTTTGTTTAAAGATATCGCTCTGACACAATGAAGTGTAAGATGAAGTAAGAAGAATGGATCTGTATTGAGAGGCTATGGCAGTTTGGGTGAGAAGAGGTAAAGGAGAAGTTAGATGTCAATATTCCTCATCCATGTGACATTAAATGGCACATGTAGAAGAGTGAACTTGTCACAGGTCTGTGTGAGCAGTCTGATACTGACAATCAAAATGGCTTGCAACTGTACAACCAGCCTGGACTCATGTGCACAGGGGCTGTTACATATTTGTGACTACTTGATTAACAGCTGAGTTCTGTTCTTTGACTCCTTGCCTTAGCTCTCTGCATCTTCACCTGCTGCCTGGTCTTGTCCTGTTTCCTCCCCACTCGCCACCTCTTATTCAGATTCAGAGAGTAGATTTTCTGTTTCTTCCTGGTGGCCCTGCACATTGATTAGACCATCTCAGACACTCTGTGTGTAAGTGTAAGTGCACACACATATCACAGAGAAATTTAGGAAGAGCCTAAGATTAACAATTTACACAGGCTGAGTTGGAATCTTCTTTCTTTTAGTATGACACTTTGATAGCAAGAAAAACGATACTAAGGCAGCACTTATCGATTCACAAAGGCCTTCCTTGTGAATTTGGATACCGATCCATTTGTGCAGTCAAGACACATCTATGTCTATTTGGGAGGTAAAGTGCTGTGGTGTTACAGGTGTTATCACTGAAATTGACCCAAAGACAGATTCTGCTTTCCCAGTGGATAGTGTAGAAGTAATCTATACACATATTTGGCTCAATAGATACTCTTATAAATCATATTTAGGATGATATTTTACATTGGGGGAATAATTCTTATACAGTGGAAGTAAGGAAAAAATAAATAGGGAATATATGGCTCAATTCTGGCCATGTGGTCATTTTAATGATGCCATAAAAACAGAGATGGAGCAAATGACTGCTTGTTTATGAGGATGGCTGACTGCTTAATGCTCTCAATCTGGAAAGGAGAAGGTGGAGTGGGATGTGATAAAAACTTTACAGTGTCATGAAGGGTATGAATCAGGTGAGGAACAACTCAGAAAAATAAAAGTAAAGAACACATGCTGAAGGTAGTTGGAAAACAAAAGAAAATGTCACTTTCCAAATTTATAATGAAACTATCAAGATCATTATTCCAAGAAGTAGATCAGAATATGATGGGATTCAAGGAGTGCTTAGATAAACTCAAGAATGTCAAGTCTACAGTGGATATATTTAAGAAATATGCACACAGTTTTTATTTTTAATCACAAAATAACATATTCCTTGGAAAGAAAATCAGAAAAATCATATAAATAAAACAAAAAAATTTAAAAGTCTATAATCTTTTAGAGATAATTATTGTTATTTTAGTGTACAGCTTTAACACTTTATTTTTCTATTTGTTTATTTAATTTACCAAAGTTGCTAAACTAAACATGTTGTCTTGCAATTTGCTTTTTCAACTTAATACTTTGCAATCATTTTTCCAAGGCAATAAGTTTATAGCTATGCAAACATTTCAAGTGGCTAGAGAGTTTTGCTTTGTCAGGATGTACTGTAATTTTCATTCTTTTTTTAAATCCTTACCTGAGGACATTTTTTTCATTGCTTTTTTAGAAAGAGAGGAAGGGAGAGAGAGAAACATTGATATAAGAGAGATACATCGATTGGTTGCCTGAACTGGAGATTGTATCTGCCTAGACATGGGATTGAACCCCCAATGTAGGTATATGCCCTGATGAGGAATTGACCCTGCAGCCTTTCAGTTACAGGATGATGTTCCAACCAACTGAGCCACACTGGTCAGGTCAGGGATGTAATATAATTTTCTTAACCAATTACATATTGCTAAAATTATTCTAGATTTTCTTACATGTTTATCTTTTTGGTTTATGTTACTTGAGTCAATTTTAGAATGTTTGGTTGTGGCCAAGATGGAGGTGTAGGTAGAAACCCTTCACTTTCTCACACAACCAATCTATAGGACAACAGCCAATCTACAATCAGTAAACAACCAGAAGTGCCAGAAAATCAAACTGCGTGGAACTCCGACAACCAAGGAATTAAAGAAAAAGTCAACTAGAATAAGCAGACTGGTAAGAACCCACAGAGAGGCCATAGACTATGTGAGCGGGGTGGCTGAAAAAAATCCAGGCAAGGCTGTAGACTGCGTAGGCAGGGCTGGCTGAAGGTGAAACTGAGACTCAGAGTTAACTGTGGGCCACGACAGTTACTGCAGTGGAAGAAACTCCCAGTCTCATGTGAGAGTCTTGGAAAGTATGCTAGAGACAGCAGGCAAGTTGCATTGTTCCCTCTATGGCCCCTCCCCCACAGTACAGCAAGGAGAGTTGCCCTGCCCTCTTACAACTTAACAGGTTGGCCCAAAGAAATATGGCCCAAATGAAAGAACGAGCAAAACTTTAGAAGGAGAGCTAAGTGATCAGGAGATAGCCAACTTATCTGATGGAGAATTTAAAGCCCTTGTAATCCAAATGCTCACAGAACTGAATGAGCTTGGTTGAACATAAAAAAACAAATGAAAGATACCCAAAATGAAATAAAGGAAAATATTCAGGAAATCAACAGTGACAGGAAAGAAACCAGGACTCAAAGCAACAATTTGGAACAAAAGGGAAAAATAAATATTTAGCCAGAACAGAATAAAGAAACAAGAATTCAAAAAAATGAAGAGAGACTTATGAACCTCTGGAACAACCTGAAACATTCAATATCTTAATCATAGGGGTGATAGAAGAAGAACAACAGCAAGAAATTGAAAACTTATTTGCACAAAAAATAAAGGAAAACTTCCCCAGTCTCGAAAAGGAAATAGTTTTCTGGGAAGTCCAGGAAGTCCGGAGAGTCCCAAAGAAGTTGGACCCAAAGAGGAACACAACAAAGCACATCATCATTAAGTTACTCAAGATTAAAGGAGAGAATCTAGAAGCAGCAAGAGAAAAGGAAACAGTTATCTACAAAGGAGTTCTCAATAGACTACCAGCTGATTTCTCAAAATAAACCTTGCAGGCAAGAAGAGGCTGGAAAGAAGTACTTGAAGTCATGAAAAGCAAGGACCTATATCCAAGATTACTCTATCCAGCAAAGCTTTCATTTAGAATGGGAGGGCAGATAAAGTGCTTCCCAGATAAGGTCAAATTAAAAGAGTTCATCACCCCCAGCCCTTATTATATGAAATGTTAAAGGGACTTATCTAAGAAAAAGAAGATCAAAACTATGAACAGTAAAATGACAAAAAACTCTCGACTATCAGCAAATGAACCCAAAAGAAAAGAAAAATAATGAAAACAAAAACTAAGCAAACAAGTAGAACAGGAACAGAATCACATAGAGGGATTTCAGAGGGGAGGGGTGAGGAAGGAATAGTGGGGAAAAGGTACAGGGAAGAAGAAGCCTGGTTAGTAGGCATAAAAGATAGAGAGAAATAAAAAATGGTATAGGAAACAGAACTCGAAGAACTTATATGTATAACCCATGAACATGAACTAAGGTGGGGGAATGCTGGAGGGTTGAGGGGTGCAGGGAAGAAGGAGGATAATGGGAGAAAAATTGGGAAAACTGTAATAGCATAATCAATAAAAAGTAGTTTAAAAAATAAAAATGTTACACTAAACTTAAAATACAATTACATTGAGTTTACAGATTAATTTGGTGGAAATCTTTACAATTTTGAGGAATTTTACCTAATATGGTATTTTTAAAATTTGTCTTCTTTCATGTCTCAGTGTAATTTTTATAATCTTCTTCATATTGAACTTGTATATTTCTTATTAGCTTGATATCTAGATCCATAGCATTATTATACTATTACTTGCACTCCTATTGTGAATAGTCTTCTTACATTATTCCAGTGATTTATTTAGGGTATACAAGAAAACTATTGTTTTAAAAATATTTTACGGTTTCAAGTGGCTTCCCAGCAAAACTCTCTTACTAGTTCTACCCATTTTCTAGGTATTTTTATAGGTTTTCCAGTTAGACAATCAAATCACCAATCAAAGTATGATAATTATACTTTTGCCTTCTCTTTTTCAATATTTTCAATATATGCTTTGCTTTTACTTTTCTGTCATACCAATTTTAATTCCAAGTACTTTAGAATGATGTTAAAAAGCAAGTTTATGCCTCTCTTGTTTCTCATTCTAATGGGGATGATTTTATTATTTTATCTTTAGATATAATATTAGTAATTGGATTGAGAAATTTTAAAATTCAGTTTATGTTAAGGAAGTATTACCATATTCATATTCCACTGAATTCCTTTTAAAATCAAGGACATTTCAGGGCTGGGTGGAGGTGGGCAAAGAGGAGGAAAATGGGGGATATCTGTAATGGTTTCAAGAATAAAAAGGAGTAGATTTCAATTTTTCAAATGTCTTTTTAGCACTTAGAGATGATCATATACTTTTTCTCCTTTCACTTATTAAATTTGATTAATTTACTAGTGTTGAAAAGTATCTTGCCTTCCTGGAATGAATTGTATTTGCTTATCATTTTATTTATCTATTGCTTCATAATAATCTGCCTCAAAAACTTCATTTTGATCACAGTTGTGTTGATCATGAACTGGTCAAGGGCTCAGGTGGATGATTTATCTCTGGTCGTCATGGTATATCAGCTGTGAGGTGGGAGCAGAAGGATCCAGTTCCAACATGAGTTCTTCAGTTAATGTCTACTGCCTGGGTAATCCTTGGTCTCTTCTTTTGCTCCATGTGGCCTCTCATCATCTAGTAACTCTCCATGTCACTTGAGCATCTCATGGGACAATGACTTCAGGGTAGTTGTACTTCTTACACTTTATTTGGCTTTCTTTTTTAAAGTATATTTTATTATCCTACTATAGTTGTCCCAATATTTTATCCCTTTTATCCCCCTCTGTCCTGCACCCCCCAACCCTCCAGCACAGCCACCCCACTTTAGTTCATATCCATGGCTTGAATACCTTAGTTCCTCCTCCAGCACAGTCCCCCCCTCCACCTTAGTTCATGTTCATGGCTTGTACATATAAGTCCTTTGGCTTCTCCATTTCCTATGCTATGCTTAACCTCCCCCTGTCTATTTTGTACCTAACATTTATGCTTCTTATTCCTTGTACCTTTTCCCCTCTCTTCTCCCCTTCCCCTCCCCTCTTATAACCCTCCATGTGATATCCATTTCCGTGATTCTTTTTCTGTTCTAGTTGTTTGCTTGGTTTTTATTTTTTATGTTCTGTTGTTGATAGTTGTGAGTTTATTGTCATTTTACTGTTCATAGTTTTGATCTTCTTTTTTTCCTAGGTAAGTCCCTTTAACATTTCACATAATAAGGGTTTGGTAATGATGAACTCCTTTAACTTGATCTTATCAGGGAAGCACTTTATCTGCCCTTCCATTCTAAATGAAAGCTTTGCTGGATAGAGCAATCTTGGATGTAGGTCCTTGCCTTTCATGAGTTGGAATACTTTTTTCCAGCCCCTTCTTGCCTGTAAGGTCTCTTTTGAGAAATCAGCTGACAGTTTTATGGGAATTCCTTTGTAGGTAACTCTCTCCTTTCCTCTTGCTGCTTTTAAGATTCTCTCCTTATCTTTAAACATGATTAATGGAATTATGATGTACCTTGGTGTGCAGGAGCACACCTAGGGTCCAACCTCTTTGGGACTCTCTGAGCTTCCTGGACTTGCATGTCTATTTCCTTCACCAGATTGGGGAAGTTTTCCTTCATTATTTTTTCAAATAAGTTTTCAGTTTCTTGCTCTTTCTTTTCTCCTTCTGGCACCCCTATTGTTTGGATGTTGGAGCATTTAAAGTTGTCCCAGAGGTTCCTCAGCCTCTCTTCATGTTTTGAATTCTTGTTTCTTCATTGTGTTTCAGTTGGATATTTATTTCTTCCTTTTGTTCCAAATAATTGACTTGAGTCCTGGTCTACTTCCCCTCACTATTGCTTCCCTGTATATTTTCCTTCATTTTACTTTGTATGGCCTTCATTTCTTCCTTAATTTTGTCACCAATCTCAATAATTTCTGTGAGTAATCTGATTACTGGCGTGTTGAACTTGGCATCTGATAAGTTGTCTATCTTCTCATCACTTAGTTTATTTTTAATGGAGTTTTGATCTGTTCTTTTAGTTGGGTCATATTTCTTTGTCTCGGTGCATTTATTACATTGTAAGGGGCAGAGCCTTGGTGTTAATCAAGGGCAACCCATTTTGTGATGCGGTGCTCTCTGTTGGGGAGGGGTCAGAGAGGGAACAATGATGCTTGGTAGCTTGCTCAGCTATGCCCTTCTTTTGGTCACTTACCTTGCTTCCCATGAGCAGATTGTGCTCTTTCAGGTGCTAATTCCTGGGTGGGTGGGCTAGTGTATGTTTTAGGATCCCGTGGGCCTCTCCAATAAACTTTCCTGTGAGACTGGGAATTTATCCTGCTGTCACAAACCTGAAAGGTTTTCATGGCCAGAGTTTTCGAGCCTTTATTTCCTTCCACTAGAACCCTGGGTTGCACAGTTTGTCTCGCTCTCTAGTTGTTCCTCCTGTTTTATCTGCATATAAATGTGGGAAATCCCTTCCAACAGCCAACACCTTGCCATGTGTCTGTCCTCTGTGCTCCTCCTACAAGTCTGGATAAATGTTTATTTCTTAACTTCTTGGTTGTCAGACTTCCATGCAGTTTGGTTTTCTGGCAGTTATGGTTGTTTTCAGTTTTAAGTTGGTTGTTATCCTTCCTTTGGTTGTGCAAAGAGGCAAAGTGTTTCTACCTACACCTCCATCTTGACTGAACCAACTTATTTGGCTTTCATGTCAGCTCAGATTCAGGTAGAAAAGAATTAGGCTGTACCTTCTAATGGGAAGAATAGCAAAGAATTTGGAGACATCTTTAATTTACTGCTCTAATGGCTCATTATTTTTAAAACACGTTACTGATTTATTTGCTAGTATTTCTTTCAAATATTTGCATGAACACTACTAAGTAATGTGCATATGTTAGATTTTTTTTACTACATTTACCAGGTTTTTGGTGCCAGGGTTATGCTAGTTAGTTTTTGTAGAAGGCCATTTTGCATGGCATGGGCCCAGCCTCCAGTGGCAAACACTTACTGCAAAGTAACTTCCTAAAAACCATGCTAAACCTTCCAAGGACCAGTGTAACCTGTTCATCCACTCTTGCTTTTTCATTTGCAAACATCCCTCTTTTGTGATGTTATTACCAGCATTCTCTCCTTAGTTTTCTGTATGAGGTAACTACCTAAGGTGAACCTGTGCATAGTTAATGAGGACCTTCATGTAATGTACCCAGTAAGACAATAAAAGCTCATTGGAGCAAGGGTTGAGGCTTTTGCCCCCCTTGAGAAAAAAGCCATGCCTGCCCTTTTCCTCCACAGGACTTGGTAGTCCGTGTGAATGTCTCATTTCATCCATAATGACTCAGACACTGTGAGCTGGTGTCTGCATCAAGTTTTTAAAGTTGAATTGGAAAATTTTGATTTCTTTTTATCCTCTTTCAGAGTAAATAACATTAGTATTATTTATTTCTTGACAGTTTATAAAATTTTCTAGGCCAAATGTCTTTTATAATTTTGACAGTTCTTCAATAGTATTTTTAGTATCTTTGATAGTATTAACTTATTCATCTTTCTTACCTCTTCTTGAGTCAATTTTGTGTGTGCATATATATTTATTAGGGCTGACATAAATATGTTTTTTCTTTGGCTGTTTCAGTAGGAATATAGGAAGGAAGACAATTTAATGCATGGATTCAAATTGGCATCTTACAATGAATGTTTTTATAGTTATTTTTTGAGGTATAAATATCTTAGGATATGTCCATAGTGTTATTATAAGCAAAGAGTTAGGCAGAGTGATCCATAAATCTGTGTTTTGTGGCATTTAAATATTGTGTTTTGAATTAAAACTATTTTGGGACTAAATATGATTTTGTACTGAGTATACTCATAGAGCTGTCAAGACTGTCCCTACTGATAAAGACTCTTATCAAGATGTGTCAGCTCACAAAGAGGAGAAGGAAGATGAATCCTGAATAACTGAACTCACATGTCTGACTATTGATCATCTAGTCCAAGAAGAAGACAGTGAGGACTGCGTGGATTGGGGGATAATTACTGGTGAATTTTCATTAACAGGCTGCCAGTATGACTCTGTTTGGGGAGGGTGTGTGTGTGTGCGCCTGATATAAGGTTTAGAAAGTCTTTTGCGGAAGGATGAAGAGATTATGGAGAAGGCAAGCAATGTACGATGCTAGAAGAAATGGAAGTCACCTGCTATTGGTACAGTCTCAATCTTAGTAAAACTTTCCTTGTTCTGGAAACAGTTTCTCATAGGGAATGTGTTCTATATCACTAATGACAAGAGGAGATCCTAGCACTCTGGATAAGTCAGAATGGAAGCAAATGGATGGGTGGATCACTTATCTGAAAGACTTTGTGTTTGTGCTGCAAGGAAAGGTTACAGAAAACATGTATCCTAGTAAAGCATTTCACTGTTGAGAAAATAAGTTTTACTTACAAAAAAGCTATGGGTAGACCATGCAAAATGAAACCCAGAAATAATTGAAAAGGCGGCAGAGGGAAGATGAGAGTGGTTGAATAAGTTCTGAAAGCCCAAAGGCTAAGAATACCAGGATAATTTAAAAATACAGGAAAGATTTGAAAACACATGTAGCTTCAGGGAGGGTTGGCCAAAGAACAGAAACAGAGAAAACCATAGGAAATGGAAAGGGGGAAATGGAAATGGATGAAGATGTTACCCTTATAGGAATGCAGACGCATTTGGAAAGAGGCCAACAAAGCCAGGCCAATAAGTGCTCTGGATGGAATTTAGTGTATGTAACCGAGGAATGAAAGCAAAACCCACCACTATGCTAGTAATAGAGGGTGGGAAGACTACCAAAAAACCAGAGGAGGAACAATGTGGGTTTCAACAGAAGGCAATATATTGTATTCAGAGGCACTCGAGCATACGACATGGCAATTAGACACATGATCTAGGGAATGCAAGTGCAAAGGGCAAAATAAGGAAAAGAATGTCTGGCTACTCTATATATAAACCTGTAAGTCTGAACTAAATTTCTCTTTGTCTACTCTGGTTACTGTTTGTGCCTTTGTTGACAAGTAAAACATTTCCACAAAGTGGTTTGGGGGTATTTTAGTGAAATGAGGCTTAGTGAAATGAGATAGAAAACAGAGGACTGAGAAGATTTTGTGATATTTGATATTTGTTTTATGTTACAAAAACAGATTTGTTTTCCGTTTTTGGCTGTTCCTGTGTGCTTTGTAGAATTAATCTCATGGTTTAATGACTTATACCTTGGGCACTCTGAATTTTGTGCTTAATTGCAAATAATTTAAGCAAGAGCTTTATTATCTCTCCCTGGAGCAGCCTGGGATCACCTTTAAGGAACTGTGTCTTCCAAGAATTCAGTTGATCACATACTCCTAACCTTAGTGGTTTAGGGAAGAGATTTGGTATGTAGCTGTGTATTTGTATTTTTGTTTCAGCAGAGTTAGAATTCACCTTGTAAGGAGTAAATATTTTCTTTGGAAGATGGGATAGTACCTTCATGTGACCAGAAAAGGGGTAAAAGAATCTCTTATCTTCTTTTCAGTGGAATGGTTTTAAAAATAAAATGCAATAAAATCCACCACTCAACATGGTAAGTGAGACCCAAACTAACCCAAAGAAAGAGAAATATCTCTAAGGGAACTCAGAAACTAAGGTATTGATTTTTGTGGCAACCTTTTGTTATATGGGAAAAGGCAGGTCTCCAGGAAGAAAAAAAGTGTGACGTGGTGGAAAGGAAAAAAATATTGAAGAATATCATTTTAGTCATTTCAGAACTATTTCATATACACTATACTGTTTTCTAAATACTTGAACTTTGCAATGATATTTAGATCTTCTCAATTAGGGTGAAAGTTTTCTGAGAAACCTTTCTTTTCATGTTTCTTAACAATAACCTAACAGTCAAATAGCTGAACTCCAAAAGAATCTTATTCTCGCCCAGCTGGTGTGGCTCATTTGGTTGGAGCATCATCCCACGCACTGAATGTTCATGGGTTTGATTCCCAGTCAGGGCACATACCTAGGTTGCAAGTTCTGTCCCTGATTGGGGTGCATGAGGGAGGCAGCCAATTGATGTTTCTCTCACATCAATGTTTCTCTCTCACACAAGCCCTTTCTCTGAAATCAATAAATATATTTAAAAAAGAATCTTATTCTCTTTGACTACTCTACAGCATGTGACTATGTTGAAGAATTTTCTTTTTAGATACTCACTATTTTGTGTCCTTCTCTACTGCCACTGCTCTAGTTGGGCTCTCATCTTCTCTCACCTGCAGGTTATCCTTGCTCACCCCCACCCCATTTCATCCTCCACATTGCCATCAAAGTGGTTGGTTATTGGTAAATTTGCATCCGTGCTTAAAAACCTGTGATAGCTCCCCATTATATACAGGAAAAGTTACACAAGTCCTTGGCCTGGTATCCTACCACAAACCCAGTGGATGGAGAATGACAGTGCTCTCCCAGTTGGACTCAGTCATGTTTCTCCTCCCCAGAACCTACTCTACAGCCACACAAGACAACGTGTGGCTCTCCAAGTGCCTTCTGTTATTTATTTGGGTCTTAGAAAGAGACCATAGCTGTGGAGACTGGAACCTCAATTGTAGTGGAGGACAGAGGAAAGATGGAAAACCAAATGGCCTGTTTGACTGATCGTGATCTCAGCTGTCTGGCCAAAGTGGTTTACCACTCTGAAAATAACACTGTTGCTTGCATATGATGACTAAAGTGGAGAATTCATGGCTTGAGAGCAGAGTGGAGTGTATTGGTCTGTGTTCAGCATGTTTGCTATGTTGTTTTAGGGTGTGAGAGGGGTGGTTGTTAGATAAGGGGCAAAAGGATGAAAGTGCAAGGGAAGTGACAAATGCCTCCATTTGTCTGAACTTACTCTTAACCACTGTCATACAGGAATCAAGTTTCCTGGAGAACAGGTTCATCAGTTAAAGACAGGCTTTTGAGAGGCTATTTTGGGCTATTATTGTGGATGCTGTTACTGTTAGAGTGCCTCTGTATGCATTATAACCATAGCGACCATGTGTTTTCCAGGTTAGCATGGGTCAAGGTGGTAAATTTGAATATTTGCTTGGGAAAATATGGTCACTGTAGCTATGGACTGCAAAGAAGAATGATCCTTAGATGAGTAGTGCATGGGATGCAGTACTAGGCAAACAACTAGGAAAACTTTAATATGTTGAATAAAAGCAGAGCCAAACATGGAGACTGATTTTTACCACCCCACACTGTCTTCTTTTGAGCAGTTTGGTAAAATTTATCCTTTTAAAATAACCTTTAAGTGGGCCAATTCTAGAGTTCAACCAATTAAGCATAGATCTTCGGGTTGGTTTTGAAGTACAAGGCACGAAATGTTTAATTTTAATGAATAAATTGAAATAGAGAGTGAGCCGTCAAGTTTTCATATGACCTTGAATTGAGAAAAGAAACACCTGTGACACTTTCCATACTCACCATTAGCATTTGGTCAGAACATCTGTTTTTGAGCCCCTACATAGCACTTACGCCAGGTTCCCTTGCAGTACAGGTGGGAGCCAAACATGGAATGTTTTCCAGCATCTCTGAGATGAGGTAGGAAAGATGTTATAATCATTATTGCCTCCCCCACTACAGTCAACGGTAGCAAAAGAGAATCTTGCTGTTTCTACCATATGCTTCTGTATACCCAGTTTCAAATATCTGCTCTTCTCCCAGCAACACCAGAATGGGGACAATCAATCCTGCAGATTTTCGTTAGACATTGGACTTCCAACAATCAAGTATCATTTTCTCAGACTCCTAAAGCCTGCCTGTTTTTAATGCTGCATATTCTCAGTGCAAATGACACCAAACTTCAGAATAATGGCACATAGTTTTATACTTTTCTATCTACAGAGGTAACCAGGAGCACATGCCATGTGCACTGGGCATTTGGGGTTGTCATGATTTTCTTTTGAGCTGGAAAAGCATAAAATGTGAGCAGCAGTGTGATCCAAGACTGGCCACAACCTATGTATCAGGTGAGGATGCTTGTGGTCTGTGTTCTTACTATCCCACCTATGTCCTTGTGTAGGTCAAGCTTCCACTTCTTCATGGCTGAACACATTGTGAGCACTCAGTGTTCCCTCTCAAATCCTGGACACTGTTGCCTTCTTGGAATTTGTTGACATTTGGGACAGCACTGGCCATGGTAGAACAAATGTGTCCGATCTCAGTGGCTCCAGTGCATAAGAGAGGGTGCTTGACGTCTATATCTGCCTTCCCAAATCCTTCTGTCCCTCTTCACCCCACTCTGTGCCCCAGGAGGCTGATGTGTGGACGGCCTCAAGGAATTACTCTGCCCTCAGCTTCTGGTTGATTGGGTTGGTAATGGGAACTCAGGAGCAGATGGATGGGAGAGAGGAGAATGGGGCCCTCTCTCCCTGTGTGCTTGTGGTATGTTGGTAGTCTTTCTCAACTGAAGGTCTCAGCTCCTGTCAGGCCCACAGTTTTGCCTCTGGATTCTGCTGTGTGGGCCCAGGGTGGTAGCATTGCCTTGCTATGATGAGCTCAAAGGGAAATATACCATCTCTTGTGTTTTGTCCTACACCTCTTCCCCCACCCCATCTGTACTTTTGTAAAGAGTCTCTTAATTAAAGTCTCCACAAATTTTTCAATTTGACTGTGGCACCTCTTTCCTACTGGAACCCTACCTGGTACAGAAAGTTATAAAATAAATGATGTTGGCCAAAGAGTCCTGGAGGACATAGGGGTGAGCCCCAGAAGGTGGCAGTGAGCAGTGTAACTAAGGTGCATGCGTGTCAGTTGCACCAGACCCTGCGGGTGGGACGGAAGTGCGCCCTGCGTGCTGATTCTGAGATGCTGCCTGGGCCTCCAGGGGCAGTTGTACCACAGCTCTGGCTTTTATTTGGAGTCTGGGAGAGAGGAGGGAGGGAGTCTTCTCCATTAGTGCTGCTGGCATAGAAGGAGGTTCTGAGTCAGCAAGTGAGGATAGATGATTTTGCAGCGTTGCCCTGTCACCAGTGCAGCTGTCTCTCCTCTGGCGCTGGTGGCCCAGGTTCATCCTGGTGACAGGCGTCAGTGAGGAGAGCTGCCCTGGAGCCTGGGGCCTGGTGCCTCCCTCCTGCCGTCTCCCTGCAAAGCAGAGCCCATTAGCAAGTGAAATGTCATAGTTTCAAACAAACAAACAGGCCCTGCATTCTGCCAAGTCGTCTGGGAGAAATCACAAAGAAATCTCAGTGTCCTGTGCCTCCTCAGGGCCTCCTCTCAGGAGATTCAGTAATCCTTTCAAGGCGGGAGCAGGACTCACTTTCTTCCTGCTTGCTGCTGGGTGACGATCTCCAATGCCATGGCACCTTTCTACCAGTGACTGCCTGAGCAAGTCTGGTAAGTCCCAGGGAGCTGGTTTACCCTTTGTCTACTCCAATTTAGGCCGATTGGTCCCTGGGTCTTAATAGATTCCCTTTCTGGCATCTTTTCCCACTCACAAGTTCCTGGTGGGAAGCATTTTTCTCCACTTGCCTTTTCTTGGCCAGCTCTTGAGAAAAAACCTTGGGACATCTCTAGACTGAAAGAAAAGTAGTCAGGGACACTGTGTCTGCTCAAACCAGCAAAGCCACCTATCAAATTCAGGAGCAAGAAAGATGCAACTACAGTTGAGTTTCCTGGCAAAGAAATAGTAAACAGCAAAACAGTCATTTCAAAGGGCAAACTGTTTGCCTCACTAATAAAGTATGCTCATGATGGAAAATAACTCAGTAGAAAGTAGGGAGCAAATGGATTTAGTTGCTATGGGAACGCAGTTGGGAAAAAAAAACATGAAATATGTAAATACTGTAATTTGGTATTTTAATGTACTTCTTTTCCATGAAGCAAATTCCCTGACAACTAAACCTAACAAATCATTTCTCTGCTATACACCGCACTGATTGACAGAGGCTAGGCAAGTGGATTTCTGAATTCAGTTTTGCCTCCAGGAGCAAATACATCTTTATTCTCAGGCATAAAAATCAAACATCTGGAGCAGCGGCTCTCCACTCTGTCTACACATGGGGATCACTTGGGGAACTAAAAAAATTGACCATGTTCTAGTCTGATTAACCAGATCCTCTGGGGTTGGGGGTGGGGTGATAGGACCTGAGCACTGGCATTTTTACAAAGATCCTCAGTCTCTTCTAATGGGCAGCCAGTGTTGTGAACCACTGGCCTAGAATCCTGATTTCATAGACTCAATAAATACAGATCACCTATTTTGCCATATGCCTTTATTAGGTTTTATTTCACCAAATTTTTGTTGATTTGGACATTTAAATACCAGTGGGAAGTGATTACCAATCATTATTCTTCCAGTTTTAGTGCTATTATCTTCATCATAATAGATTAATACTTCTCTTATTATTTGGAGCTAAAATATAGTACTATAAGTCATGATCATTTAACCATAGTAATAATGATGATTGATTGTTATTTAAAAATTATAAATTGATAATAATACTTTTGGAAGTTTGGATGCTCTAAATGTTGATGTCAATTTATATTTTAATGATAACCATCATCAATTACATTAGCTATATAAGAAATCAATAGAAAACATATACAGTACTTCCGGCCAAGATGGAGGTGTAGGTGGAAATACTGTGCAACCAAAATTAAGGATAACAAAGATTTAGAAACAAAAACACAACCAGAACAGACAGAAAATTGAACTGTATGGGACTCCAACAACCATTCAACCAGACTGGTAAGAGGCACAGAGTTGGCAGCCAGACCCAGGAGTGCAGGTGCCGCATGGCTAACTGCGGTCACACTTTAGTGTGCAGATAAACTAGGTAAAATGGGCAGCGAGACAGACCACGCAACCCAGGGCCCCAGCAATGGGAAATAAAGCTTAGAAGCACCGATTGAAAAGATGCCAGTTTGTGGGAAGTGGCAGAGGGGACTGAAATCCCAGAGAGAGAGGAACAAGTGCCATTGTTCCCTCTCCGACCCTGCCCCCACATACAGTGTCACAACCCAGGACTGGGTTGCCCAGCCCTGGTGAACACCTAAGGCTACACCATTCATACAGAACAGGTACAACCAGACCAAAAAATTATGGCTCAAACAGAAGAACAACTCAAAGCCCCAGAGCCAATACTTCTAAGCAACAAAGAGATAGCCAACCTATCAGAGATGCACAGTTCAAAACACTGGTGATCAGGATGCTCACAGAACTGGTTAATTTTAGTCGCAAATTAGATGAAAAAATGAAGGCTGCCCTAAGTAAAATGAAGGGAAATGCACAGGAAATCAATAATGATGGAAAGGAAACTGGGACTCAGATCAAGGGAGTGGACCAGAAGGAAGAAAAAAATGACCAAACAGAAAAGGATGAAGAAATAAAAATTCAAAAAAACGAGGAGAAGCTTGGGAACCTCCAGGACATCTTTAAATGTTCCAATATCCAAATTATAGGGGTAGCAGAAGGGGAAGAGGAACAGCCACAAGTGGAAAACATGTTTGAACAAATAATAAAGGAGAACTTCCCCAGTCTGAAAAAGGAAATAGACTTACAGGAAATCCAGGAAGCTCAGACAGTCCCAAAGAATTTAGACCCAAGAAGAAACACACCAAGGCACATCATAATTACATTAGCCAAGATGAAAATGAAGGAGAGAATCCTAGAAGCAGCAAGAGATAAAGGGACAGTCACCTACATAGGAGTTCCCATCAGACTGTCAGCTGATTTCTCAAAAGAGACCTTACAGGCAACAAGGGGCTGGAAAGAAGTATTCCAAGTCATGAAATCCAAAGACCTACATCCAAGACTGCTCTATCCAGCAAAGCTTTCATTTAGAATGGAAGGACAGATAAAGTGCTTCTCAGATAAGATCAAATTCAAGGAGTTCATCATCACCAAGCTCTTATTATATGAAATATTAAAGAGACTTATCTAAGAAAAAGAAGGTAAAAAAGATGAGCAGTGAAAGGACAGCAAACTCACAGTTAGTAACAACCACACCTAAAACAAAAGCAAACTAAGAGGACAGCTAGATCAGGAGCATAACCATAGAAATGAAGATCACATGGAGGGTTAGCAACAGGGGAGTGAGAGGAGAAGAAGGGGGGGAAGGTACAGAGAATAAATAGCATAGATGGTAGGTAGAAAATAGATAGGGGGGAGGGCAAGAATAGTAGGGGAAATATAAAATCTAAAGAACTTGTGACACATGGACATAAATGAAAAGGAGGGAATGGTGGGTGAGGGGTGTTCAGGGTGGAGGGGAATGAAGGGAACAGGACAACTGTAATGGCATAATCAATAAAATATATTAAAAAAACATTTTTGAATGGGCAAGGGACTTCAACAGACCCTTCTCCAAGGAGGACATACAGAGGGTTTAGAGACATATGAAAGAATGCTCAGTATCCCTAGCCATTAGAAAGATGCAAATTAAAACCACAATGAGATACCACTTCACACAAGTCAGAATGGCCATCATAAACAAAGCAACAAACAATAAATGTTGGAGAGGGTGTGGAAGAAAGGAAAGTCTAGGGTACTGTTGATAGGATTGCAGACTTGTACAATCACTATGGAAAACAGTATGGAATTTCCTCAGAAAACTAAAAATGGAAATGCCTTTTGACCTGGCAATTCCACTGCTGGGACTATACCCTAAGAACCCTGGAACACTAATCCAAAAGAACTTATGGACCCCAGTGTTCATAGCAGCACAAGTTATAATAGTCAAATGCTGGAAGCAACCTGAGCACCCGTCAGTAAATGAATGGATCAAAAAACTATGGTACATCTACACAATGGAATTCTACACAGCAGAAAGAAAAGGAAGAAAAGGAAGGAAGGAAGGAAGGAAGGAAGGAAGGAAGGAAGGAAGGAAGGAAGGAAGGAAGGAAGGAAAGAAAGAAAGAAAGAAAGAAAGAAAGAAAGAAAGAAAGAAAGAAAGAAAAAAGAAAGAGCTCCTACCCTGTATGACAGCATGGATGGAACTGGAGAGCATTATGCTAAGTGAGATAAGCCAGGCAATGAAAGACAAATACCATATGATCTCACCATTAACAGGAACATAATCAACAAAACAAATAAGCAAGCAGAGTAGAGCCAAAGACATTAAAATTGAGAACAAGCTTACAGTGATCAGAAGGGAAAGGGGAGGGGATAAAGGGGGAAAAGGGTGAAAGGTTTACAGGAACAACTATAAAGGACATACGGACAACAACAAGGGGGGTGGAAATGGGGGAGGGAGGTGGAAAGGCTTGGGATGGTGGGGAGGTGTGGAGGGAAAAGGCAGAAAACTGAACTTGAAAAGCAATAAAAAACACTTTTGATATGGAAAATTTCAAATGTACCTAAAAGTACAGATTTTATAAAGAATTCCTATGTTTCTATCATCCAGCTTTAATAATTACCACATATCTTGCCAATCTTCCTTAAAAATTGTTTCTAATTAAAAGAGATACTTTTTAGACTTTCAGCTTTAGATGTGAAACTTCTTTAGACTAAAGTCATCTCTCCCATTTTTTGCAAGATAAAAACTGAACCAAAAATCAATGGCTATTCTCAGACCCATTAGAGAAATGAAATTGCAGAGTAAATTACCACCCTGAAATCTGGAGAAACAGGTGAATCCAAAGAGCCATAGCTGAGATCTATTTATCTGTAGTAAAAGCCACTGGTTGTTTTTGTAATTAAGTGTTCATTTTGATGAATTGCTAGAGGCTGAATGTGGGTTAGCCTGTGAGAAATTCCAGGTACTGCAGTCTTACACAGTCTTAGGAGTACCCTCTTAGATTGGTGGGTTGTACTTCCAGGAACCCCACCAAGTTCTCATGGTGAAGATCCAAGAGAGATCCCCTGTGACTTGGCAGGAAGAGAGGAAGAGTAATCACTGTGATATGCCAAGAACATGTTCCCTAACAAAGGCTTACATACTCTCCAGGGAAAAATACTTTCACAGAGCCTTATCTCACTAGATAAAGGACATTTCTTCCACTCCAGGCCCCTTTCTCACTTAAGTGTGTGTGTGTGTGTGTGTGTTTGGGGGGTGGTGGTGAAGCTTGAAGAATTATTTGTGAAGGTCACAGTCCAGAGAGACAGGCCCACTAAAAGACTGAGATTTAGTCATATGATTATATAATGCTTAATTTTCCCCATACCTAGCCGCAAGGCTTGCCAAAGGCAAGAATAAAATCAGGGCCAGACACAGATATGACACAGAAGTTGGAATTATGAGATAATAGAATTTAAAATAACTAATTTGTAAGTTAAGAGCTCTAATGGAAAAGTAGACAGCAATATGACCATATAGATAATGTAAGCACAGATGGAAATTCTAGGCAAGAAGCAAAGGAAATGCTAGAAATAACAAGTACTGTAGCAGAGATGAAGCAGGTCTGTGATTAGCTCATCAGTAGACTGGAAACCACCACAGACAAAATCACTAGGCTTGAAGACAAGCCAGTAGAAATTTCCCAAACTGAGAAAACTTTCACAAAAGACAGAACTGATCACCCAAGAACCGTAATTTCAAAAGGTATGTATAATTGGAAAACTAGAAGTAGAATAGAAAAGAAGAAATGTTTGAAGTAATAAAGGTCAAGAACTTTTCAAAATTAATGACAGACACTGAAGCACACATCCGGGAAGCTCAAAAACCACCTAGCAAGATAATTACCTGCTTGACATACCAAATTCAAACTGTAGAGTACCAAACACAAAGAAAAAATCTTAAAAGAAACCAGAAGAAAGAGCACCTTACTTATACAGGAACAAGGATGAGAAGTACAGTGAATTTCTTGTCAGTAACCACATAAACAAGAAGAAAATGGAATGAAATATCTAAAGTGTTGAAAGAAAACCCCACCAAGCTTGAATTCTACATACACTAAAATTATCCTTCAAAAATGAAGAAGAAATAAACATTTTCTGATGAACAAAAACTGAAGAAATATATGAATACCAAATCTTTGCAAGAAATGTTAAAGAAGTTCTTGAGGCAGAAGAAAATTAGAGTTTCAGGTCAGAAAATTTGATCTATATAATGGAAGAAGGACTGTTACAAAAGGAATAAAGATAATATCTTTTATCTTATTCTTAACTGATCAAAAAGGTACCTATTTATTTAAAGTATTAATAGTAACAATGTATTCAGTGATTATAGCATAAATGAAATGAATGACCCCACTGTCAGAAGAGAGGGGAGGGAGGAAGTAGGAATGCTCTGTTATCAGAGCATTCCTACATACATAGGAAACATTTGGATTTGAAATTATAAATACCATTTACAGCAGCAAAAATACTTAGGCATAAATTCAACAAAATATATATAGGAACTATATTCAGAAAACAACAAAACTCTGTTTAAAAATAAAGAAAATATAAATAAAATGAAGCGATATTCTGTGTTCATGGATTAGAAGATTCTATATTGTTAAAACATCAGTTTTACCCAACTAGATTAAAAGCAATTTCAATCAAAATCTTAGAAAGTTATTTTATAAATATTAACAAACTGATTAAAAGTTTACATAGAATAGCCAACACAATACTGAAGAATAGACACAGAGATTAATGGAACAGAAAAGAACCCAGAAAAAGACCAATACAAGTATAATACATTTATCTTTAATGAAGGAATAAAGGCAATTTAATAGGAGAAGAACAATATTTTTAACAAATAGTGTTAGAAAAATTGGGTGTCCATATGCAAAAACATGAACCTAGATGCAATCTTACATCTTTCAGAAAAATTAACTCAACACAAATTTTAGACCTAAGTGTAAAGTGCAAAGCTATACAAAACTTCTAGAAGAAAAATGGGAGAAAATCTTGGTGACCTTGTGTTTGGTTATGAGATTTTAGACACAATTCAAAAGCACAATACATAAAAGAAAAACATAAATTAAACTTTATTAAAATCAATAATTCTGCTCTGTGAAAGATGCTACTAAGAGAATGAAAAGACAAGCCATAGGTTGGCCAGAAAATATTTGCAAGAACACATATCTTATAAAGAACTTGCTTCCAAAGTATGCAAAAAACTCTTAAAACTCAACAGTAAAAAGCAACCCATTTAAAAAATGGAAGTAAGATCTGAACAGATACTGCACAAAAAGAATGTACAGATGTGAATACACCTATGAAAAGATGCTAAACATCATTTGTCACTAGGGAATTGAAAATTAAAACAACAATGTGATACTACTCCATACCTATTCCAGTGGTCAAAATGCAAAAAAAAATCTAACAATATCAACTACTTATAAGGATGCAGAGGAATAGGAACTCTCATTCATTGCAAAATGATACAGCTACTTTGGAAGCTAGAATGACAGTTTCTCACATATTTAATTATAGTCTTGCCACAAGATCAACAAACATGCTTGTAGGTATTTAAACAAATGATTAAAAAAACTTATGCTCTCACAAAAACCTGCACATGAATGTTTGCAACAGTTTTATTCATAACCAGCAAGAACCAGAAATAACCAATATGTCCCACAGTGGGTGAATAGATGAACAGGCTATGTTACAGCTGTATAATGGAATATTATCCTGTGATAAAAAGGAATGAGCTATCAAGCTATGAAAAGACATGACTGAATTTTGAGAGTATATTGCTAAGTGAAAGAAGTCAATCTGGAAAGGCTATACATACTGTATGATCCCAATTATACAACATTCTAGAAAAGACAAAACTAAAGAGAGGCCAAGAAGATCAATGGTTCCCAGGGATTGGGAGGCAGGGAGGGTTGAAGTATATGGGATATTTTTGGGGTGGTCAAAGTGTTCTGTAGGACACCATAATGGTGAATGTATGTCAATTTGAATTTGTCCAAACCCATAGAACTTTAAAATATGAAGAGTGAACCTTAATGTCTTAAATAAGAAGATCATTTAGGAAGTCAAGGGATCCCAGGATGTAATAGAGAATGTGGCAAAAACAATGTAGCCGCCTTACAAGTGTGTGAAACAACTGAATGGGTTGGAGGAAAAAGGTGCTGACCTAGTACCTTTGAAAATGAGCAGAATCTATAGGATTAAAGGCAAATAAAAGTGTTGTTTTCCATTGGAATGTGGATTGACAGTTCAGATATGGCTATGATGACTATTGGAACTAAATGATTAAGTAAATGGATGGTGGATGGTGGAAGCCAGGTTTCTTACTCTTGGAGTGAAGATTACAGATAAGCAGGAAAAGAAGTTAGAATGATCCATGTCATCAGAGAGTTGGGGATGTCAGTATGAACTCATGTTTAGCATAATATAGATGTGGATGGTTAATGTGGACATGTTCATAAAATATGATCATATACATGGGTTGACATACACACAGATATTTCCTTGCTGTCAGTTGAGGGACCTGGAAGCAACACCATCCCTTCAGCAAGCAATACTCCTAGCACCCAGAATTTGTTTCTAAAACCATTCTTCAATAAAAGAAATGAAGAAATAGCCGATTCTAGGACTAGGCAGGATACATTCAAGATGATCCTGGAGCACCTTGTAAATACCAGAAAGTAAGGAAATTTGCAAAAAACCCTAACCCCTTCTATAATAACAAGGTATGTCAAAGGGATGTAAGAGCTGATAGAAAATGCTCCCAGTGGCAAAAGCCAAAACAATTTGAGAAACAAAGTAAATAAAATAGTATTGGATCACAACCCCAATACAAAATAAATTTACACAAGTACATATTGATATAAGTAAATAAGTGAATAAATAAGTAATGAGAGAGAGTAGAAATCTTACATGTAGAAGAATTCCAAATAATTTACATAGATAACTCTGCCCTTGAACAGGGGAAGCTTAACTCCCAGAGGCTTCAGTGTAAACTGTGCATTCCAAAATGTATATATGGAAATAGGAAATAAGTAGTAAATTCATAGTGGAGAAAGCTGACAATTGCTACCTGAGCCAGCTGATCAAGATTAACATCAACAATGATTAAGTCATGATGATAGCAAGTACCTTTGATCTGCTGTGATGAAAATGCTATTTTACTTCTGGAGTCTCTCACCAAAGAACATGTAACTCCAGTCTAATTATGAGGCAACTCTCATTTGAGGGACTTTCTACAAAATACCTGCTAAGACTGCAAAGTTGGTAAAGTCATCAAAACAAGGAAAGTCTGAGAAACTATCACAGCTAAGAAGAGCCTAAAGAGATATGAGTATAAAATATAACATATCCTGGACTTCTGGCCAAGATGGATGTTTAGGTAGATATACTTTACTTCCTCACACAACCAAAAGAAGGACAACAACCAATTTAAAAACAAAAAACCAACCAGAACTTCTGGAAAATCAAACTGTATGGAAGTCTGACAACCAAGGAGTTAAAGCAGAAAAATTTATCCAGATTGTTAGAAGGAGCAGAGCTGAGGGACAAGGAGGTGGACCAGGTGGTCCCACATTTCCATACAGATAAGCTGGGAGGAACAACTGGGGAGCAAGATAGACCACACAACCCAGGGTCCCAGAGCAGGAAAATAAAGCCTCAAATCACTAATTGAAAACACCTGTGGGAGGTTGCGTTGCTGGGAGAAACTCCCAGCCTCACAGGAGAGTTCGTTGGAGAGACCTATGGGGACCTATAACATACACAAACCCATGCACCCACCTGGGAATCAGCGCCTGAAAGGGCCCAATTTCCTTGTGAGTAGCGGGGGAAGTAACTGAAAGCCAGCTGAGAGCCAAGCAATGGTATTGCTCCCTCTCTGACCCCTCCCCCACATTCAGTGCTACAACTCAGGGATGTGGGTTGTCCCATCCTGGTGAATACCTAAAACTTCGCCTTTTACAATATAACAAGTGTGCCAAGACAAAGAAATATGGCCCAAATGAAAGAACAGATCAAACTCCTGCAAAAGAACTAAGCAATGAGGAGATAGACAACCTATAACATGCAGGGTTCAAAACACAGGTAATCAGGTTGCTCAGAAAAATGATTGAATATGGATGCAAAATAGAGAAAAAAAGTGAAGCTTATCCAAAGTGAAATAAATCAAAATGTATAGGGAATCAATAGTGAAGGGAAGAGAACCAGGACTCAAATCAGTGATTTGTAACAGAAGGAAGAAATAAACATTCAAACAGAACAGAATGAAGAAACAAGAATTCAGAAAAAATGAGGAGAGGCTTAGGAACCTCTCAGACAACTTTAAATGTTGCAATATCTGAATCATAGGGGTGCCAGAAGGGTAAGAGGAAGAATAAGACATTGAAAACTTACTTGAACAAATAATGAAGGAGAACTTCCCCAATCTGGTGAAGGAAATAGACTCCCGGGAAGTCCAAGAAGCTCAGAGAGTCCCAAAGAAATTGAAACCAAGGAGGAACACACCAAGACACATCATAATTAAATAACTCAAGATTAAAGATAAGGAGAGAATCTTAAAAGCAGCAAGAGAAAAGGAGATAGTAACCTACAAAGGAGTTCCCATTAGACTATCAGCTGATTTCTCAAAAGAAAATTTGCAGGCAAGAAGGGGCTGGAAAGAAGTATTCTAAGTCATGAAAGACAAGGAACTACAGCCAAGATTGCTCTATCCAGCAAAGCTTTCATTTAGAATGGAAGGGCAGATAAAGTGCTTCTCAGATAAGGTCAAATTGAAAGAGTTCATCATCCCCCAGCCCTTATTATATAAAATGTTAAAGGAACTTACCTAAGAAAAAAAGGAAGATCAAAACTATGAACAGTAAAATGACAATAAACTCACAGCTATCAACAACTGAACCTAAAAAATAAAAACAAAAACTAAGCAAACAATTAGAACAGGAAGAGAATCACAGAAATGGAGATCACATGGAGAGTTATCAGTGGGGAGGGAGAAAGGAGAGGATGGAGGAAAGAAGAGATGGGAGGAAATAAGAAGCATAATTGGTAGGTACAAAATAGATAGGGAGAGGTTAAGAATAGTATAGGAAATGTAGAAGCCAAAGAATTTATATGTATGACCCATGGACATGAAGTAAGGGGAGGGAATACTTGTAGGAGGAGCAATGTAGGGCAGAGGGAGATAAAGGGGAGAAAAAACGGGACAACTGTAATGGTGTAATCGATAATATATACTTTAAAAAGCTGTAAAAAATAAAACAAAAAAACTTGGATATATATATATACACACATATATATCATATCTTGGATAGGATCCTAGAACAAAGAAAAAAGGACATTAGGTAAAAAGTAAGGAAATTTGTATAAAGTATGAACTTTAGTTAATAGTAATGTATCTATCAGTTTGGTTCATTAATTATAATAAATGTGCCATATTCATGTAAGTTGTTAATAATCAGGGAAACTGGGTGTGAGGTGTATGGGTGTATGGGAACTCTCTACTGTCTTTACAATTTTTTTCTTTCAATCTAAAACTGTTCTGAAATAGTTTATTACTTTAAAAAAAGATAATTTTGGGAATGTCATCTGGAGCAGAGACTTGGTAAATCCAGGCCTGCAGTCACTGTCACACTTATTCCTGAGCCTGAGGGGAGGCACTTCTGCAGGAAAACAGTATGTACTGAGAGGCCTCAGAGCCTATGGCATGTTTTAATGTTCTTTTTTAAAAAAGATTTTATTTATTTTTACTTTTAGAGAGAGAGGAATATCAATGTGTGGTTGCCTCTTGCATGCCTCCTCCTGGGGACCTGGCTTGCAACCAGGCATGTGCCCTGACTGTGAATGGAACCAGCGACCCTTTGGTTCGCAGCCTGCCCTCAATCCACTGAGCCTCACCAGCCAGGTGTGTTTTAATGTTCTTGATGTTCACATGAGATGAAACGGCCTCTTCATGGCCTCTGCCATATATATTCAGGGGTGCTGAACTGGGGTGAAGCCACCACACTGGCAGTGTTTTAGTTTTGTCACATTAATTGGGAAATCCACAACTGGCACTTAGTGGCAAAGAGCAGTAAATGTTTAATGTTCTGTAATGTGTAGAACAGCCTTATGCAGTGAAGAATTGTCCCAGGTCTGGCATGACTTACTGAAAGTGTGTCTGTACTTCTGTTCAGGTGGAAAACCTGTTTAAAATAATCTCAGCCCAGACTTGATCTCCTTGTTATACGTTAACACTAAGAATTTTTTGCAAGCTTTTCCTATACACTGAAATTTCCAGGAATGTCACTATCATGTAAATCCAAGGATACTGTATCTCTTACTATATTTTTCAGAAGAGTTGTTCACCTATTTGAAAAAGTTAAACCTCTGAATGTAATGTAGCTTTTGATATTTCAGTCATCAATATTGCATGCTTGCAAGAAACTTTTGCTTTTATAGTATTTTACTTGTAAGTAGGGTAACAATATAATTTATTACCCATGCTAGACACTTCTGAGAGTAAAAAGGCAATGCTGTTAATAATGATGCCAGGGGGATGTGCATAGACCATATTGTCCCAGCAAAACTGGGGCGTACAAGGAACCTGGAAAATGTAGGTGTAGGTTTCCAGGACCTCAGTCCAGGAAGATATTCCAGAGAGAGATTAGTACAGATGTTGAATGAGAAAATCCACATATCCTTAGTGATATTTTTGACTGAGCCTTCAGTTGCTGAGAGAATTTATACAAGTTACCTCTGTGATAGGTGAATTTATCAATTTTTCTTGTGGATCCTTCAGCTTTTTCCTTATATTTCTGAATCCCTACTCCTTAGGGGCATAGTGGTTCTAAGTATTATACCTTGTTAATGAATAGAAACTTGTATCAATATGCAATGATCCTTTTAATGTTTAAATAATACTTTTTGCCCTAAAATATATTTTGTCTGATACAAATATCTCAGCTTTCTTTTAATTAGTATTTTTGGCATATGTCATTTTTTTTTTACTTTCAGTGTTTCTATATTTGTATTTTCTTACTTTTATTGTTTTCTTTTTTTATAGTTATCATATAGCTAGATTTAGAAATGACAAGCTTTGCTTTTAACTGGATAATTTCATCTCTTTTCATTAAATCCTGATTACTGCTTGATTTGAATTTGTTTTTTATGTTATTTCATGCTTCTCTCCCATGTTTAAATGTTTGTTTCCCTTTTATTGCCTTTGTCTTGTATTGATTAATAGAAGTTGCCCAATTTTCTATGCTAGTTTGAAAATTATATACAGTACTCAATTTCAGTTGCTTTAATGATTATCTTAGAAATTTTAACAGATATATTTAACATTGTCTAAAGAATATGAATATCTTTAATCTCCTTCTGTACAACACAAGAAATTAGATGCCTTAGATGCAATCTTCAATCTTCTTCTCTTTCTTTAATTATAAATTATTCTTGCCATGACATTGTTCTAGTTCTACACTGATCTTTTAGCTCCTCAAATGACCATAATTGTTATTGTTTACAAAGTCAATGTTTATTTATATTTACTCAATGTTTACCATTTACTTTGTTCACCAGTACCTCTTGAATTTAAGACCTACTTTCTAGGATTATTTTCTATCTTAAATACATCCTTTAGAGGACTCTTCAGTGAGTTTCTGCTCATTTTGATATATTCAAAAATATCTTTAGTTCACTCTTAGTCTTTAAAGCAAATTTCATTTGGTAGAGAATACTAAGTTGACATATATTTTTCTCTAAGCACTTTAAGCTTATCCATTTACTGGTTTCTGGCTTATATTGTTGCAGCTGAAAAATCAGCTGTCAGTCTAATTTTATTTATAGGTAATCTGGTTTTTTTTTTGTCTTTCAGCTTGTTTTTAAAGATCTCTTTGCTTTCGTTGTTTGCAGGCTCATTATAATGGGTCAAAGTTTGTTTCTTTCCTTTTTCTTTCTTATCTTCCTTAACTGTGCTTCTTGAATCTGTGGGTCTTTCCCTGAAAAATTCTCACTCAAAATGCTTATACCTCATTCTGTTACCTCCTTTTATTTATTTATTTTATTATTATTTTTAAGATGTATATGTATTTTTATTGGCACTTTATTTTATTTTTATTAAAAAAATTTTAAATATATTGTATTGATTATGCTATTACAGTTGCCCCATTTCCCCCTTCATTCCCCTCCACCCTGCACACACTCTCCCACCCACATTCCCCCCCTTTAGTTCATGTCCATGTGTCATAAGTTCTTTAGCTTTTACATTTCCCATACTATTCTAGCCCTTCCCTGTCTATTTTCTACCTACCATCTATGCTACTTATTCTCTGTACTTTTTCCCCCCATCTCCTCTTCCCACTCCCTTGTTGCTAACCCTTCATTTGATCTCCATTTCTGTGGTTCTGTTCCTGTTCTAGTTTGCTTAGTTTGTGAGTTAGCTGTCATTTTACTATACATATTTTTTGTCTTCTTTTTCTTAAATGAGTCCCTTTAACATTTCATATAATAAGGGCTTGGTGATAATGAACTGCTTTAACTTGACCTTATCTGAGAAGCACTTTATCTGTCCTTCCATTCTAAATGAAAGTTTTGCTGGATAGAGCAGTTTTGGATGTAGGTCTTTGGATTTCATGACTTGGAATACTTCTTTCTAGCCCTTTCTTGCCTGTAAGGTCTCTTTTGAGAAATCCGCTGACAGTCTGATGGGAACTCCTTTGTAGGTGACTGTCCCCTTCTCTCTTGCTGCTTCTAGGATTCTCTCCTTCATTTTAATCTTGGCTAATGTAATGATGATGTGCCTTGGTGTGTTCCTTCTTGGGTCCAACTTCTTTGGGACTCTCTGAGCTTCCTGAACTTCCTGGAAGTCTATTTCCTTCACCAGATCGGGGAAGTTCTCCCTTATTATTTGCTCAAATAAATTTTCCACTTGTTGCTCTTCCTCTTCCCCTTCTGCTACCCCTATAATTTGGATGTTGGAACATTTAAAGATGTCCTGGAGGTTCGTAAGCCTCTCCTCATTTTTTTGAATTCTTATTTCTTCATTCTTTTCTGTTTGGCCATTATTTGCTTTCTTCTGGTCCACTCCATTGAGTTAAGTCTCAGTTTTCTTTCAATTGCTATTGGTTCTGTGTACATTTTCACTTTATTTCACTTAGTGTAGCCTTCATTATTTCATCTAATTTGCCACCAAATTCAACCAGTTCTGTGAACATCATGATCACTAGTGCTTTGAACTGTGCATCTGATAGGTTGGCTATCTTTTGGTTGCTTAGTTTTATTATTTCTGGAGCTTTGATCTGTTCTTTCATTTTGGCCATTTTTTTGTCTTGTTGCACCTGTTATTGTACTGAAGGGTGGGGCTTTAGGTGTTCATGGGGGGTAACCCAGTTGCTGGGTTGTGATGCTGTATATGGGGGCGGGGTCCGAGAGGGAACAATGGAGCTTGCTCTGCTCTCTGTTGGATCTCAGTCCCCTCTGTCACTTCCTCCATGTAAACTCAGCCCTTCTGGTGCTGGTTACTGTGTGGGTGGGCTTGTGTGCATTCTAGGACCCTGTGGGTCTCTCCAACAAACTCTCCTGTGAGGCTAGGAGTTTCTCCCTGTGCCTCAACCCCCACAGGTGTTTTCAATTGGTGTTTTGAGGCTTTATTTCCTGGCACTGGAACCCTGGGTTGCATGGTCTGTCTCACTCCCCAGTTGTCTGTGCGTGAATGTGGGACTGCCACCCAGTCAGCCAGTCGCCTTGCACACAGTACCTCACTTCACAGTCACCGCCTTGCCGGGTCTGCCCATTGCCAGCCTTCACCCGGGGTCTGCCAGCCACCACTTGCCCGCCCAGGATCTGCCCAACACCATCTTGCATGCCCGGTGTCACCATTTCTTGTGCTGTGACCCCTCTCGGCTTGGCCGTCCGACTCCGCCCCAACCTACTGGTGTGGATGAATGTATCTATTTCAGATACATTGGCTGTCCGACTTCCATACAGTTCAATTTATGTCAGTTCTGGTTGTTATTTTGTTTCTAAATTTTTGTTGTCCTTATTTTGGTTGTGGGAGAAGGTGCAGTGTGTCTACCTACCCCTCCATCTTGGCTGGAAGTCTGTTACCTCCTTTTAGACTTTAAATTAGACATATGTTGGACCTTCTTCTTCTACCTCCCATATCTTTTAACTCCTTGCATTTTTTCATCTCTATATGTTTGTGCTGTATTTTGCATATTTTTCAGCCTATTTTTAATGTACTCATTTTGTCTTTATTTTATAGTTTAACTCATCAACTGAGTTTATAATTTCAATTCTTACATTTCTTTTTTATCTGTAGGAGGGCTATTTCGGTATTTTTTCCAATCTAAATCATTGATTTTGATAGGCTTTCCTCCATTGTTATACTCTCAAACATTAAAAAAATTTAAACATTTATGTAATATTTTTGATCATGGTAGCTTGTTTCTTGTATGTCTGGCGACTTTTAATTTTGAGCTAATTTTACTGGAAACTTTATCTGTGATGAATCCTGCAGCTTAAGTTTAAAGTGTGTTCCTCCACAGAGGAATTGCTTTGCTTTTGCATGACTAACTCAGGATTATTTAAAACTTGAGTTTTTTAGTCTACGTAGATAGTGTGACTGTTTTTCAAGGAATGTGAATTTGTATTTTGGGAGTTATTGGGTAGCTTTTTTTTTTAATCCTGTTCCATCCAAAATCTTGTTTGAATCAGATAGTATCTCTACTGATTTTTGCTATACTGACTTCTGTTTTTTATGTCCTCTGAGGAAAGAAAGCCAAGCACAGAAACCTTTGTTAATTTGAATTGCATGAGAGGGATATGAGATTCTTTCTATGTAAGTCTGTAAAATGTAACAGAGGGAGGAAAGGCCACAGGAAGGGATTTGGTTAAGTATCAGAAAGCCTGCCACCAGATAAAATGAACTATTTCATGAGGTAGTGAGCTTTCTGGTCACCAGAAGGATTCAAGGATAGGCTAGACAGGCACGTATTGGGGATATAGTACAGGGACTTAGATATGGAGGGATGTGTTGAATTGGACAAGAAAGCTGCCACCCTCTCGTACTTGCTTAATGTTGATTGGCATGCTGGAGCCAGAGCTGTGACACACTCAAGAAGAAGACTCCTTTCCCCGGCCCTCTGAAAGTTTAAAATAAGGGCTTGCCAGGTCATCTGTCCACCGCAAATGGCTCCTTGTCACCTGGCAGCAAACCTGTCTAGGCCTGACAGGCTGTGCCAGAGCATGGGATGTCTGCACTGCCTGGGCTTGCTGTTCCTGTGGCCACATCTCTGGGCTCTGTCAGGTGGCCATGGTTTGTCTTGGCTACGTAGCTGTCACGGGGGAGGTGTACTGGGGGCAGGATGAGTGAGCAACAGGTGTTAGCATGAGTCTAGACGGAAAAGTATCCTTATACCCACAGGAGCGTTCGTTTCAAATAGCTCTTTCCCCAAATATTCTTCTGGTGGCCCTAAGCCCGTCTGTGCTGTGGTTTAAGACCATTTGGCAACTCTTATTCTCGCAATCAGAGAATGGCTTCTGGGGCCATAAAATCATCAGTGAGCTATGCCAATTAGCTCAGCCAGGAGAGGGTGTGCATAATCATACACATCAGCTCTGGTACCAGGGTAACTTTATGCAAGTTGATTTTACAAAGTTTCAGTGTTTTTGTTTGCCCTGTTTTCCTCTGGGTAGTAGTAGTTTAACTGGGTGCTCTTTTAATTGACTGTGAAGGAACTGGGTAAAAAGTGTCACATGCTCATGCTTGGAGTAGTAAGGAGAGGAGGGCTGCCCTGCCAGCATGGCAATCTGTTTATAGGAAGAGTGCAGTAAAATGGCCCTTTCCCATTTGGGAGGAATTGGATGTGCTCGCAGAGCTCAGTCATGAGGGTTGAGGATGGGGCTCTAGCAAGAGTGCTGGGGGTCCTGAGGGCACTGGATGGAACCCAGGCTGATAATGAGGTTAAAGCCAAGGGTCAGTCCATATGTGAGGTCGAGTGACTGTTCAGTGTTAGTGCAAATTAGAGCTCCATGTTACGTGTGGGGTTATAGGTAGATAATGTCATGTTATTCTGGCATGCAGAGGACTGTGAGTCCACAGGTGAACTTGAGAAGCAAGAGCTTAATTTGTAATGAGATCGTCTCTGCCCAGTGTTTTCTTTTTTTTTTCTTGGCTTTTGTTACAACAGCACATTGAGCTGTGCTCAAGAAAAAAAAAAAGAAATAAAGAAGATAAAACAACAATATAGAAAAGCCCACTTACCCAGAGAAAGCTACTGATAATAGTTTGATGCATATCCTTCCTGATCTTTCTTGCTCTCTCTCTCTTTCTCTTTCTGTCTCTGGGTGTCTTTTTACAGTAGTGGAACCATACCTTTGCCATCAGCTTTCCCATTTTTTATATTGATTTGATCAACAGATATTTAATGAATAACCACTATGTCTCAGTCCCTGTTCTTGGCACTGGAGGGACAATGATGAACAAAACAAAGCCCTTGCCCTTGTGGAGTTCATGTTTATGTAAGCACTTTGTAATGAGCATTTTTCCATGGCCATAGACTCATTTATGGAAGAGAATTTTGGAGAGCTACATACTATTTCATGATCTAGATGAAATTATTTGTATCCTGTTTTTGAAAATTCAGATGGTTGGCCACTCATTGGATTGTAAACAATGATTTGATGACCATATTTGTAGCTAATATATATGTGCATCTTTATGAAAGATAAAGGCTGTAATGGAAAGTTAATAAAACTAAATATTTCCTCAGGTAGGGGAATAAATGTGCACTTTGTGACCTACAGGCAATTAGTCCCAAAGACATTTGCCCCCAGAAAGTATCACTGACAGACTTGGCTGCCTCTATAGCTTGGGTTGAGATAGGCCAGCCATGTGTGAATGATAAGTTTGAGCTAACCAAGGTGGACTGTCTGGCAGCATTTGGACCTATGGATCAATTAAGGACATTTATGGATTTTAAGAGTCTTTAGAAGCCCAGTTGTTTTTATTGTGGTTTTTAAAGATAAAAGTGTGCTGCTTCATATTGATAAGCTACTATTAAATTGTATCTTAGCAACCCAAAGAAAAGGATTCTACATGGCACACACAGATGAGTAGGGCATAGCTTGCCTTTGTTCATTGAGGGATGGGTGTGGACAGCGGGGTGTGCAAAAGGACCAGCTTTCAAGAAAGCCTTTCTATATACTGAGCCCTTGTGAACAGAATGGGAGAGGAAGTAGAGGTAGTAGATCACCAAATTAGGGGTTGGTTCATGAGGCTCCCTAACTTTTATATCAGTGTTCATGGGTTTTAGGTGATCTGTGTGCTCCCGTGGTCTGCTCTCATGCTCAATGGAGGAAGTGTCTTCTTCTCTTTGTTGGACAGCAGGCTACTGTTCTGGTGTATCAGCCTAAAATATTGGCATGATTTTAAATACTTTCCTTGTTGACATCCCTTCATTTTCCTAAACTCTGTCCAATTTCCCAAGGTCCCTTGAATCTATTTTCAAGCCTTACTCCTTTCTGACGTGAATGACTGCAGGAGCTTTCATGGGTCTCCTTGCCCCTACTTCCCTGCAGCCCATTTCCCATAAGGAGACCTAAGTTATCTTTGTGACATGAACTTCATATCACATCATCACGTGTTAAAAACCTTCAGTGGATCCCTATCAGGTGAAAGCCACATTCTTCAGGGACTGACAAGTCTTCTAAGTTGCACTTGTCTACCTAACCAGTGCTGTCCCCAGGTACACCCCATACCTGTTTTCCAGCTGTGAGCCCCTTGCAGCTCCCTGGGAAGTGATATGTTCATTCAGGCCTCTGTATCCTTGCACAGGCTTTTCCTTTCTGCTTGGGATGCTTTTTGCCTTTTTTTTCTTGTTGTGTTCCTATTCATATGAAGGCACCCATTGCATGGTGTTCATCTTTATATTATGACTTATCATGCTCCTCATCTACTTGTCTACTTGCCTGTATCCCTTACTGGACTGTGACCTACTTGGGGATGAGGAGTGAATCTTTCATTTTCGTATGTCCTATTTCATAGCAGTGCTTGACATCTGTTTCTTGCTGAATGTTTGAGGAGCTGATACAATCTGGACTGCAAAAATGTACTCTCTGATGCAGCCCTAACCAGATAGAATGTGTTTATAGTGCTCAGTTCTGATTTATATTTTCAGACATCTTTTAAAAGATTTTTTCTGAACACAATTTTTTTACATAAGGTATGATTATTAGATAGAATTGATTCTCACACATGCTCTCTCAGATACATGATTTGATGTTGCAAACACACACAACTTATTCAACTAGTCAGTGGTAAATTCAAACACAGGGGCTCTCAGACTTCAGACTATGCTCTGACTTCTATACTCAAATGCCTGGGGGTGCTGGTATTTTGAGTCCAAAAGAGGAAGTTGTAAATAGAGATAAAGGAGAATATGAAAAACAAACAAACAAAAAACTTCATGACTCTCAGTTTATTTAAATAGATGTTAAAAAATAGGCAGTTGCTCTTTCTTTAAAAGTCTTGGTTTTCATTTGTCAAATGTGAATAATGTTATTCTCCCTTATAAGACAGTTGTAAGGATTAAACAGAATAATGTATTTTACACAGTAAGTGCTAAGAAAAGTAGCTATAATATTTATTTTCCTAGAATTCTTGGTTTTCTTTTCTCCCATGTGCGCGGGAATCTGAGAGTGGGTCCTAATAGAAATAAATCTTTGCTGAGAGAAAGCTTGCCTATCTACTTTTCTTGATGAAAAGTAGACCAGTATTAAGTACTCCTACAGGTGTTCCTGAAGGCCTCTGGAACCTTCTGTCCCAGCGCTCCTCTACTTACTCCATGAAATCCCACAGTCAGTTTTCAGCCAAGGCCGTGCTCACAGATGAAGTCTGAGCTGATACCCTTGCTAGAGTTACCAAGTTAACACTTGTAATTTATAGCCCCATGGGATTAAGTTTGGGTTCTTTTCCTGAAAGAGGATTATTTTTCTTAAGTAGGAGACCTGAGGCTAGGTTTGGGAAAGAGGTACCTGGTGAGGAAGTGGCTGAGGAAGGGAGGTAGTGGAACTAGGGATTCTACAGAAAACTATATTGGATATACTATCCAGGACCGGCTACCTACCTTCCTTCTTCCTGACATCTTGTTCAGGATTGTCTCTCAAACCACTTCTTTAATATCCTAGTTCAATCCTTTGATATAATTCTATGGGTCAATTTACCTTCTTCCCCATAGGTCTGTGGTGAGGAAGTATGTTGGGGGAAGAATGAGGAAGAAATGCTCTTACTCAAATACACATTTTGGAGATAAGGGACTGAGCTTACTGGTAGATATAGCCCAGGGCACAGCCCGAGGGACAGAACTGATGGAGGGGAAGATGACTTCACTGCATGGGGGGCTATGGTGGAGAATTTCACTTTCCCAGCTGCTTTTTTTTCTTTCAAAAATTGTAGTAAAATACACAGAACACATAATTTACCATGTGTAAGCACATGCTTCAGCAGTGTTAACTACATTTATGATGTTGTTCAACCATCACTGCCCTTCATCTCTAGAACTTTTTCTATCTTCCCAAACTGAAACTCCATGCCCACTAAACAATAATTTCCCACTCCTCCCACTCCTCCAAACCCAGCCCCTGGTAACCACCATTCTATCATCTGTCCCTGTGCATTTGACTACTGCAGGTACCTTATGTAACGGGAATCATATAGTATTTGTCCTATCGTGATTGGCTATTTCAGTTAACGTGATATCTTCAAAGTCCGTTCTTGTAATCCTGAGCTACTTTTGGAAACTGCTTTGGAAGTGGAAGAATGAGAGTTGACCACTGGCCAGTGGGCCTCAGGCCCTGGGCCTGAGTTCAGAAAAGGGGTTCCTGGGTGATCATTTCCCTTTCAAGGAGATTGGTGATGACATGGTTGGCATTTTTGGACACCCTGGAAAAAAATCTGCTGACCATACTCTTTGCCTGTTTCCTTCCCCTTTTTAGGGGCCATTAAAATCCAAAGCAGCCAACTCTTCCCACTGACAAGCCTCTGCAGGCTTGGCAGTGAGGCTGGGCCCTGCTGGTAGCCAGGACAGACTCTGCTCCTGTTTAGGAACTAGGCCACAATGTACCACATTAGGTCCAAATTCACGTTTTGAAACAGTGTTCCCTGCCTCCAGTGGCTCCCTAGCCACCGTACAATGAGTGGCTTCTGCAGTAGGCTGTAGGAAGGCTGCCACTTTCTGTGCTGGTCATGCTGACAACCACGTGGGGGTATTGGCAGAAGGGGCCGGTGGCTGCCACTCTCCTGGATGATTGCCTTGTCTACTGCTCGGAAGTCTTATCATGTCTGACAGGGTTCAGTTTCTAGGGCAAAGGTACGTCTGGGATTTGGATAAACTCTTGACTGTCCTGTCCTATACCCAGAAAAATCTGAGCAAGCAGCAATTGTAATTAATACTTGGTGAATTATGCCCACTGGAAGATTAACTCCTGACAGCCCAATGTTCTGAATGCATGAAACACACAGTTGTTGAGCTGGGTGCTAGCCATGCTTGCTAATTAAGAATTCAATTTACTTATTTTGGCCTTGGGGTTAGTCAAGGATAGAAGCCCAGAAATAAAGTACTGCCCTAAAAGCTGCCGCCCACAGCTCTGATTGCTTTTCTTCCTCCTCCTCCAGGGATTTATCTCAATTCAACTTGCTTGTATATATTTTAACTTCTGAGTAAGACAACTCTTAAAAATTGTTAAATTGAACTATGGCACATATAAAAATACACAAACCAAAAGTGAATAGACTAATGAAGTCTCCCAAAGTATAAAACCCATATAACATACAGATCAAGAAATAGGATATTCCTAGAGTACCAGAAGCCTCCCCATGAAGGTGCCTTCCACAGGAAACCAGTATCCTGACTTTTAACATCCTAGATTAGTTCTGCCTGCTTTTGAATCAACGGTGCCTACAGTTTTGTGTCTGGCTCATTTTTCTTAACATTATATCTATGGGCTTCATTTATGCTATTGTGTGTAGTCATAGTTCACTCACTCTTGCTGCTTTACCACATTCTCCAATTTATTTGTCTACCATCAGTTGTGTGTGAAAACTGAGGCAAAGGGAAAAATAAGTAATACTTGGCTTTATGTAAAAGTTTGATATTTTGTTTATCATGATTTTTTTGCATTAATTTTGATTTAAAGTAGTGCTTTAATGTATTATTTATTTTGACTATGAGGGGTTTTTTTTTGTACCTATTTAAATCTTGCTCCTGGGATGTCTAGAGAGAGTTTGGGCAGGAGGCATAGTCCAAAATCCAAGGGCTTTAATTCCACGTTAGCAATTTTGAACTTTCTGATGTCAAAAGAGAATATTTGAAGGGTTTTAAATGGAAGAGTGATATGATCAGATTTACATTTTTAGAAATATTATTCTGAATGCTGTGTAGAAAATAGATTAGAAGGTGGTATAATTAAAGTTATGAAAACCAGTTGGGAGGATATTGCAGTAGTAATTCAGGTGAGAGATGGAGTAGCTGAACTAAAGTAGTGCTAGCCACGTGGAGACAAGTGCTTGGTAGATAGAATTAACAGGAGGTGGATGGGAATGGAGAGGATGGTGAAGAGAGAGGAAAGTAAGGAATAGGACGTCTAAATCCCTAACTTGGATATCTGTTATACCTTGTTATAGGAATACATGAGGAAGATAAATGTGGATGTTTTGCACGTTTCAAAATTGAGGTGTCAGTAGGAGGTCCAAAGTGGACAAAAGTTCAAACTATAAGATAAAGCAGGATGGTCCCAGGAGAATATATAGAATGAAATTTATGAGAAGAAGAAGAAGAAAGCTGTAGAAACACGAATCTGACCAGGGCTACCATTTAAAGTGTGTATTGCTTTTTCATCTGGCCATGAATGAACCTCCTGTCTCCTAACTTTCAAAAAATGCAACACAGAAAGGCGGGTAGGAAGCTGCACGCGCATGTGTGCCTAAGGCCAGGTTTTCCTGATTAAAGCTCTCCTTGGGGCTTGTGGTGGTGCACCTGTGGCTTTCCTTGGCACAACCTTTATTTTGAGAGAACGTTTTTGGAGGGACTGATCTTTTCTTGTTTCTCCTCTGGTTGAGTCTTATGCTATAATATTTGTGTTGGCCAATTGCCTTTCTTTTACCAGTTGGGACTAGTTGTATCCCCATAACCATTTCCCCCCTCTGTTTTAGAGAAATAAAAAATGGAAATGTCATGTTTAAAATAGACAGTTTTCCAAAGATGTCTATCTTTTGCGGACATGAGAAAGAAAGGCTCCTCATGACAGATCAGCCCATTTCTAAGTGCAAATGCACATTTGCTGTCCTGGTTGTGGGGGAGTGAGGGTGGTTTCCCCCTTCGTGGAAGTATAATCAGCTTCAACAATTCCATTTTTGCATTTCTCATTGGTAAGTTAAATTCATTTTCCAACATGAACTGCAAATTGTGAATTATTAATAGCCTCCCTGAGGTATTCCACTGCCTTAATCCGGTCCTGCACTGTGTAAATTGGTTTTGATTCTTCTCATTTAGAAGAGACTTTTGCCATCATTGAAACCTTCTATTTGAATTAATACCTGGATCTCTTCCTAAACACATTCTAAACAGACCACTCAATTTTTGGAGGGTCTATTTGTTGAAGATCCCTTCCTTTTCCTTACCTCTGCCTTTGATTTGCACTTCAGAGTCATGCAGAATAATTCTAATGCCTATTCCAAAAGAAACACTGTCAGATATTTAAACTCCCCTGTGGTGGTGGCCTCCTATTATTCTGCTTCTCTCTGCCCTTAAATTTCTCTCCTCTCCTCTCCTCGAATACTTACACTGATACATACTTAGTCACTGTCTTTTTGGAGTTAATCAAACCAAATCTAAGTCTTTTCAGTTTAGATTTTCTACTTTAAGAGGGAATTTAATAAATTAAAGTGATCATACTTGTGAAGATACTTGAAACTCTATTTGGGGTACCACATTTCTGTGAATATTGCCTGAAATCTGATAGTACTTTTCTTGGCAACCACTTCACACTTTTGCCTTTTATTCTGTTGACTAGCAGATAAAACTTCATATTATTTTGATGAGAACTACCATCTTCCTTATTCTGAAGTTGTGTGGATGATATGTTACTTCTAGTTAAATGGCATCTTGCTAGACTTAGCCCATTGTTCCAGTTCATTTATCTCTTCTTGGATTGAGTCTGTCAGGTAGACTATTTGCAAATAAGTCAGCATCTTGTAATGTACACACTTGAGTATTATTTCCTCCTTCAAATCATTGATTAAAATAGGTGTTGAGAAAAATGTCAAGGAAAGAAAATTTCAGCAAAGTGCTAGACACCTTCGTCTACACTGATTTTATTAGTCAGTTCCCCTTAGCTAATATATAACTTAGCTAAAACTTAGGTCATGCTACAGTGATAAACAATCTTCAAATCCTAGTGGCTTCCAATAGCAGGGTTTGTTTCTCACTCACAGCTTACGCTGACTATTGTTCAGCTGTGATTCTGCTCTGTTTGTCTTCATTGCGGGGCCAGGAGGAAGAAGAAGTCCTAAACTGTGATAGTCTTTTTTTTTTACGTCAAAGAGAGAGAAAAAGATATTGCTAATCTACACCAATGGTTCCTATAGCTGCTGCATGAATGTGGATGTGCTACATCCTCTCACACGCTATGGGCCACAGCAAGTCACAGGACCAAGCCTGACAACAGTGGGCTAAGGGTACATTCTCCCATGGGCTTGTTGTAGAAGTATGGCAATGTGTGGCAGTGAATAATTGAAAGTAATCTATAATCATTTAGTAAAAATATTTAACGTTTGTCTATTTTGTTCTAAAATGTTTGTACCATCTGTTTTAATTCCCACAAGAACCTTGGTTTACCGAATGAGACCCTACAAGGTGAAGCGTCTTGTTATAATTAGTAAGTAGCAAGTTAAGATTCATTCCCAAGTATTTGGAAAGCCTACAATGCCCTTTCCGACACTGATGATGATGATGACAACAAATTTACTTACATGTATTGAGTGCATTTTACCAGGCAGGCGCTACCGTGAGCACTTCATTGTCTTATTGCAGAGGATAATGAGCTCTAGCTGCCTTAGGAGATGAACCACAAAATCCCAGTGTTTTAACACAATAAAAGTTTATTTCTCATTTATATCATATTCCGGTGTGGGTTGGGTAACTCTTTAGGGTAGTTCTCTCATTTCAGTAGTGACCTGAAGATCCAGGCTATTTCTGGTTTTTTGTTTGTTTTTTTCTCCCAAACTAGCCCATCTGAAACATGTGACCTTTAAGGCTACCATTGCAAGGTGAGAGAGGCAGAGGAAGGGGTTGAGGGGGAGGCAGGGAAAGATGGAGAGTAGAATATATATATATATAGATAGATAGATAGATAGATTATAGATATGGGCAAACTTGGTAGATGTTTTTAAGGGCTGAGAAGGGGATTGGCTCACATCTTTTCCGCCCATATCTCTTTATCATGAATTAGTCACATGACCTCACCTAGATGCACGAGGGCTGATAAGTAAGCAGAGCATTAGATATTGGGTAAACATTAATGGTCCCTGTCAAAAAATTAGAAACATTAACATCCCCATTTTTATAGATGAGAAAACTGACATGGAGAAAATTTAAGTACTTTTCTGGGCACAGCTGTGGAAGTGAAATAGATGGAGTTTGAACCTAGACTGTAAGGTTTTAGAATCTGTTCTCTTAGCAACTATACTAGATTGACTTTCATCTTTTATCATGATTGGCTAGGTTATGAATATATTGAGTATGCTGTCATCCAGCTACATTTATCCATTTCTTCAAAAACATAATAAAAACATTTAAAAACTAATCAGTTGAAATCTAGACATACTGGAGATATCACGATCATAATCCTGTTAAAATATGCAATGAAGCTAGTACAGCAGGATTAATTATCAGTGATTAATGTTTTTTTTCTCTTGAGAGATTAGCACTTCTGGGCCCGAAAAGGCCACACACACAGGGATAATAAATGTCTCAGAGAAAGTAGAGGGTAGGCTGCCCACCTGCGCTCCTCTGTACTACTCAACCTGTCTTATCATATCTTGGCTCTATGTAAGACTCAAGGGCTGTGGAGAAGTCTCAGGACACATTGGGGTTCAATTTTCCCATTAGCTTGGGTGGGTGAGCTCAGACTGAGAAATTAAGTTGTAGAAAAGCAAGAAATTTAAATTTCTTGAGTCTGTGGACTGAGATGAATAGCCACTACATACAAAAAATACATCTAGAATATTTCCCAGGTTGTGATCAAATTCACTATTCTCATATTTGTAGACTTCTTTTTTCTCTTGTTCTTGAAAATGGGACTGGCTGTCTCCAGCACTTCCCCTGAGGATCTCTGTGGTTCCTCATTAATTACTGACCATGATTCAGTCATTCCATCTGCAGATTTTCACCAAAGAAATATGTGATATGTCAGAGCCAGGTCCATAACTGATACTGAATACCTAGGTAGAATGTCATGAGCTCTTTATTTACCTTGGATTTTAATTTCCTCTTTGTCACATTTACCACACCATTTCAAGAAGATCTTTTTTGACTAAGAAGCTGGAAGCAAAATTGGAGCCTAAGAGGCAGGGGTTCTGACTGTCCTCCATTGCCTAGCAAGACTCTCATCCTTAGCCTAAGGAGCACTCATTCTGGAAGTTAGCTATGAGCCTGCCTGCCCAAAGTATTGTGGAGCCAGCTTGAAAGTACTTCTTTACTTGAAGATTTGAGGTTGCTCCAGGGATAGAATCACCAGGAAAAAACAGTGATAAATGAGAGTGGAGGCCAAGAAGTTGGACTAAGGAGAACGAGCCAGTTATCAAAGGGAGGGCCAATTTTGAGCACAGCCCAGCATGTGTCACTATCGCTGTCCTCTGGCCTAGCCATCATGAAATCATGCCTGTACCCATGGTGAGCAGGCTGTTACAAAAGCAAGTAAAGCTGAAAGGGCCACTTATTAGCAGTTTTTGTGGGACTTTGGAAGTACAAGCTGTGAGGAGCAGTGGTGTCGGTAGTAGGGATGTTGACAGATGTCATCAACATCCCTACTATCATAGCTTTTGCTGTCATAAGTAGCTGCCACATTGGGTGCTGACCTTTATATGAGAATTTGCCACAATGAGTCAGGGTAGGAAAAAAGAAAAATGGCAATTACACAATGAAACCTGGAAAACTTGGTATTATCTTTACCCTTTGGGGTTTCAAAGCCATGTAGAAGGAATGTTGTGGAGTGTGTGTGACTCTGTGTACCTGTCGAGAAGTTAGAAGTCCTGCAGGATGAGTAGTGTTGAAGCCAGAGAAGTAGTATTTTGTGTCCATAATTTATCCTATTGTTATTCCCATGTTTGCATGTGCCAGAAAATACAAGTTATATTAGTTTTACACCATTTGCCCTAAATAACACTTATGACTTTCTTGGTTCTTCTTGGTGTAAATGTAAGGAAAATCATCCTTTTCCTTGTTCCTCCATACTTGCAAGCATTAACTCACTTGGGTTTCCACTTCCCAACCTCGGGTTTCAGCCTAGTTATCAGGCCTTCACAGTCGTCTTTGACTGTTTGCTCTTCTCTTCATCTTTTGAATTATTTTTAAAGGCCTCTTCTCTTTGCATTTATATTATCCTTGGTAGGTATATTTTCTGTATTTCTTTTCCCCTTTAGGCTGGAACTTCCCTTTCTTGCTCTGTCTGTCTTTTTAAAGAATCAACTTTTAAAAGGTTTTCCTCTGAATATAAAAGTACTAACCTTACACTGGAGGAAATCCAAAAGTAGAATCATCAATCAGAAAAAATTACCATAACTTTATGACCTAGAGATAATTAGTGTTAGTACTTTGTTTAGTGTCTTGCCACCAATTTTCTATGTATATCTATATATACATTATATGTATGTATGTGTGTGTTTGCGTAGGTATGTATGTAAATATATATCTATAGTTACAAAATTGGGATTATACTGCACATGATTTTTGTAACTTTTCCACCTATCCCTATGATTCTTTTCCTATGTCATTTATTCTTCCCAAACATCATTCTTTTTTTTAAAAAAATATTTATTTATTTTTCGAGAGAGGGGAAGGGCAGGAGAAAGAATAGGAGAGAAATGTCAATGTATGGTTGCTTCTCATGCGTCCCCTGCTGGGAACTAGCCTGCAACCCAGGCATGTGCCCTGAATGGTAATCGAACCGCGATACTCTGGTTCGCAGGCCCGCACTCAATCCACTGAGCTACGCCAGCCAGGGCCCAAACATCATTCTTAATGACCACAACATATTTTAAAGCTTCTGACTCATCTTGCTAATTCACTTTCCAAAAAGGAGATGACAATTCACACACTCACCAGTAGCATTTAAGAGCATACTTGCTGGTTTCCCTGTATTCTTATTAACACAACAATTTATAAAATTTTTGCCAGTTGTCCAGGTAAGAAATGGAATCTTATTGTTATAATCTGCATTCCTTTGATTGCTAATAAGATCAAACAATTTTAATGTTTATGGCTATTTGTATTTTTTTCATGAGTTGCATGTTTGTGCCTTTTCATGTATTTTTAATGCTCTTGTTGGAATTTCATTTTTCAGACATTTTCTAATCCTCTTGCTCTTGTTTCTCTATTAAGAATCTCAGACGATGTGGTCCTGCCAATATCTTATCTGAGATTTGGAACTCAGCCTTCCTGAAGCCTATGACACATATCTGAGTGTACCAAGCCATTACTTCCCTGACCATCACACAGTGAAGTGAGTTTCATTTGTCTCTGATACCTGACTGATTAGGTATTATTGACTATATCTAAGTGTCTTACCCTCACCCTATTAATCTCACAGTTGGCCTAGGATTGCTCCAGTGATGCTAGAAAACTGAAAAGGAAAAAGGGGTTTGGATGCAAGGTAGTAAGCTACATGTCAGTGAGGCACAGGAGAGGGGATAATTTATTAGTGGTGTGTGGGCTCATGTAAAGAGTTCTCTGGATGTATTTGCAGAAACTCAGCAGGGACAGGCCTTTGCTAAGTTGAAAGTGGTGTCACACTCCAGGGACTTTGGATCAAAGACCAGGATCTTATTCAAGAAGGGAGGACAGAGATAAAATTTGGAGCTTAGATTGTGATGAAAAGTTGGTCAAGGAAGTATGTCAGAAAAAGAACAGGATACAAATCCTGAGGCAGTTAGAAACAGGGCACCTTGGGAGACTATTTCTCTAAGCAGTCAGGAATGTGTAAAAAAGAAAGTTCTTCCCATCAAAGATAGGAAGCCAAGGTCACTGATGTTGAAGAGGCAATGGTGGGGGTGAGGCTGAATATGAGAGGGCGACACCACAGGGTCAAAAGTGGGCTGGAATTGTGGGGAGTGAGGACTAAGAACAAGCACCTCCTTTTGAATTCCTATCCACTTCCCAATGTCGTGGACTCCCTCCTCCATGTTTACTCACTTCTCACCCTTTTAGTACATCCTCTGAACCTAATTTTATTTTCAATGAACTTTTCTTTTTTTTTTTAACTTTTTTTTATTGATTATGCCATTACATGTGCTCTATTCCCCTCCACCCTGCATACCCCTCCCCCACCATTTCCCCCTTTAGTTCATGAACACGTGTCTCAAATTCTTTAGATTCTGTATTTCCCCTGCTATTCTTACCCTCCCCCCTATCTATTTTCTATCTACTGTCTATGCTACTTATTTTTGGTACCTTCTCCCCCCTTTCCCTCCTCCCACTCCCCTGTTGCTAACCCTCCATGAGATCTTCATTTCTATGGTTCTGCTCCTGATCTAGCTGTCCTCTTAGTTTGCTTTTGTTTTAGGTGTGGTTCTTACTAACTGTGAGTTTGCTGTCCTTTCACTGTTCATCTTTTTTATCTTCTTTTTCTTAGGTAAGTCCCTTTAACATTTCATATAATAAGGGCTTGGTGATGATGAACTCCTTGAATTTGGTCTTATCTGAGAAGCACTTTATCTGTCCTTCCATTCTAAATGAAAGTTTTGCTGGGTAGAGCAATCTTGGTTGTAGATCTTTGGTTTTCATGACTTGGAATACCTCTTTCCAGCCCCTTCTTGCCTGTAAGGTCTCTTTTGAGAAATCAGCTGACAGTCTGATGGGAACTCCTTTGTAGGTGACTGTCCCCTTAGCTCTTGCTGCCTCTAGGGTTCTCTCCTTCATTTTAACTTTGGCTAATGTAATTATGATGTGCCTTGGTGTGTTCCTTCTTGGGTCCAACTTCTTTGGGACTCTCTGAGCTTCCTGGATTTCTTGGAAGTCTATTTCCTTTGCCATCTTGGGGAAATTCTCCTTTATTATTTGTTCAAATAAGTTTTCCACTGGTGGCTGTTCCTTTCCCCCCTTCTGGTACCCCTATAATTCGAATGTTGGAACGTTTAAAGATGTCCTGGAGGTTCCTAAGCTTCTCCTCATTTTTCTGAATTCTTATTTCTTCATTCCTTTCTGTTTGATCATTTTTTTCTTCCTTCTGGTCCACTCCCTTGATTTGAGTCCCAATTTTCTTTCCATTACTATTGGTATTCTTTGTATCACCATTCATTTCAATTAGTTTAGCTTCCATATGTTTCTCTAATTTGTGACTAAAGTCCACCAGTTCTGTAAGGATCCTGATAACCAGTGTTTTGAACTGTGCATCTGAAAGACTGGCTATTTCTTCATCACTTAGGTCTATCGGTTCTGGGGCTCTGAGTTGTCCTAGAGCCATTTTTGGTCTATTCGTGCTGTTAAGTGAGCGGAGCGAAGCCTTAGTTGTTTACCAGGACGGGGTGACCCAGGTCGCTGGTTTGTGATGCTGTGTGTGGGGGCGGGGTCAGAGAGGGAGCAATGGCGTTCCTCTCCGCTAGCCCAGCGCATTCAGTCACTCACACGCCTCGGGTTTGCTTATCCGATCCTAATTGTGCGAGTCTGCTGCACCGCGCGGTTTTCCCTTCTCACTGGCTTCTCCGCACGTAAATGCGCGCAACCGACCGACCGCCGCGCCTCTTCCCTGTGCGCTCCAGCAGCCAGCTCGCTCGCGATCAGCGCCCTCGGTTGCCGCCTGCGCGCACCGCACACCGCCCCGGGAATTTTTTCTTGCTAACCTGCTCCGCTGCTGGCCTCGCTCCTCGTACCGGTCCAGCTGAGTATCTAGTTGTCCTTTGGACTCCGTATTGTCGGTTTTTCGTGTGGCTTGGTTGTGACTGCTGTTAAAAATAGTTGTTCTTAGATTTGGTTGTGCACAGAGGCGAGGTCGTTCCTCCACCTACGTCTCCATCTTGGCGGAAGTCCTCTTCAATGAACTTTTCTGTGTACTGAACTTCTTATAGAACATTCTCTTCATCTCTTGCTTTAACTGAAATTTATTGCTTCCCAGGACCTGCTTTGCCAGTGGCCCTTTTGAGGAAAGGAAGGCCATTCCTTTATAAGCCATGTATCACTGGGCCAAGGGAGGTGTTTGTATTGCTTCATGTCCCATTAAACCATTTCTTTTGGATCCTCATACAAAAGTCTCTTTTCCTTTGAAATTTATGTGATCTAGCTATGCCATTTGCCCCATATAATGTCATAAATATTGGCTTACCCAACATTTATGAGGGCTTTGGAACTTAGCTTATAGGTTTATTTTTCACTTCACTTTTTGATTGACCTTAATTTTTATGTAACATTTCCACCTACAATTATTTAGCTTCCTTTACTCCTGTGACCTTCACCTCTACCCTGCGTAAATCACCCATTGTCTTCTCTACTTCTGTCACCAGGATACTGAAAGCTGCTGGAGAAACTGCACAACTTTGTCCCTTGGTTCCACTAATGGTTGATAGTCTGACCTTGACTTCAGTTCAGCTCATCAATCCTTTCATTGCCCCTGGTCAGCCTTCTTTCATCATACCATGATAGATATTCTTAGTCTTCTGATCTTCTCAAGCTGTCAATTATAATCCCACCACCTTCTTTTTAAACAGATGCCATTTCTTTCTATCTCTTAGGGGAAAGTGAGGTTATTAGTTGTAACCTTACTAATTTCTCTCCTTCCCTCCTCACCTGCAAACTCATCTGCCTCTGACTTCCCTCTATTCTTCACTCTAGTATCTAAGTGAAGTGTTCCTCTCTTGCTTTAATGTAATTCTTCCCTCTGTGCTTTATTGCACATATTCCCCGGGAGCCTGTTCATACATCATTCTCAGTCTATTCTGTATCTTCTTTCTTCCTCCACTGATTCTTTCACTTGGGACATTAGTAAGTACCTGTCTCTGCCTTCTTAAAAATCTCTGTCTGAATACTGCACTATCTTTCTTCCCAGGCAAACTTCTTCAAAGTGTTATCCCTCTGCTGACTTCCTCATTCCTCTTTTCTTCTCAAATCCTAGCAATCTGTTTTCCTACCACAGTACTCAATAAAAGCATTCCTTACAGAGATTACCAGGGATCCAGTTATGAAACTCAGTAGGTACTTTTTGGATTTATATTTTATGCTTTCATTTTTGTATTTGACACTGTTGATCATTCCTTGTTCTTGACATTTTTTTTACTTTAGTTTCCATCATGTCATTCTCTCAGCATTCCTTGTTCTTTCTGGGTCATTATCATCTATTACTCTCTACTCTGAGGAACATTCTTTCTGATGTTCTCAGAGGTCTGTGCTTGTTCTTTTGCTATCCTGCCCACTTTATATTCAAGCTTCTGGTATCACTTACATGTTTTTTACTCTAGACCTCTACTTGAGTTTGAGACTAGAACATCCAGCTGCCCATGGGAAAACTCCACTTCATGACCCTATAAAGCTCAAACTGGAAATGGTGCTTAATGACTGTTTTATGAATTAATGTCCAAAACTCAATTAGTCATTTCTCTCTGTTTCCAAATCTGTTTTGTTTCCTGTTGATTAGTTTTTATGTGCCTAAAATGACTATATATTTCTTACAGCATATGGAAGTAAGACTTTCTATCCCTGAAAAAGGCACGCTCTGTTTTACTGAAGGAAGAAGAGGAAAAGGTGAGATGAGATGCCTGCAAGCTATAGTTTTGGTTATCCTACATAGCTATGTCCCGTTTTGCTTTCATCAAATGGAAACAGTCCTGTCTTTGCTGTTGTTTACACCCTCGTCTACATTGTGGAGGTGTGAGAAGCTTAGTTTACTTGTCCTGAGCAGCTGTCCTCATTCCTGTAATCCAGTGCTTCTCAAACATTGATTAGCATATAAGATACTCATCTGAGAAAGGATTTTTTTCACTTATTTTTGTTTTTTTCCAGAGTATTTAAAAAAATCTTTTAAAATTTATTTTTAGAGAGAAGGGAGGGGAGAGAGAAAGAGAGGGAGAGAAACATCAATGTGTGGTTGCCTCTCATGTGCCACCCATCTGGCTTGTAACCCAGGCATATGCCCTGACTGGGAATCGAACCAGTGACTCTTTGGTTTGCAGACCGGCACTCAATCCACTGAGCTACACCAGCTAGGGCCATTTTTTTTTCAGAGTATTAGACCCTATCCATGATATTCTAGGACTAGGGTGGGGCTGAGAAATCTGTACTTTCAGAGGCTTTCAAGGTGTTTGTGTTAAATGTGGTTCACAGACCACATTTTGAGAAACACTGTTGTAGTATTTTGAAACTGCCAATTGTTGTCTGCCATTTTCTTTAACTGTTAAAGATCTCTGTCACTGCAAGAACCATTTAATTGAGATATCAATATATTTGAGGGCTTGATTCTTTAATATTTGAATGCATAAATCCTACTGGTAACAATATTTACATCTATCGAAAATAGCATTCCATTTATGAGCTGTGTTTTTTTCTATAGAATACTCAGCTCGACTCCTTTGTAGGTGGAATTATTACAGATTTTGAATAAACTGACTTTTAAAGACAAAGCCATAGTTTTTAACTTGTTAGCTGGGAGAATGGAGCAATTTTTTTGGACTGAATATGCTGTTTGGATTTTGAGTGCAAACTGTTGTCTTCCCATTCCATTGCAGAAGAACAAAACAAAGACGGAAGCTTTTCCTTGCTGAGCGTTTTCAGCCTAGGCTTCAAAGGCATCTTCCTCAGAACATGCATAGGATCAGCTAATCAAGAACAGGTACTTGCTTATTCTGTGATTTTATCTTCTAAGGCCAGTGCTACCTATTACTGGTATCCTGGCCAAGACATTGTTTATATCTCTCTCCCTGCAGAGCTTTGTGTCTAAAAGGTTTTCCCCGCTTGCTAACAGTAGAACTTACATCTAAAAACAGAGGAATTATTCACAACTTACCTTGTATTTTTGTGGACTTTATAGCCAGGAACTTTATAAATGCTGAGTAGCTCAATATTAACAACAGCATTAAGGCAAGCTAATGCTTATAAACTTTACATAACCTCTAAAATGGCAGCGCAGTGAACCATTAATCAGCCTCTTAGGTTTCAACGTTTTTTTTTTCAGTTGCTTCTGTTTCCTTCTTAAAATGTAATAAGACTTTCCATGTGACTCCTTCTTATGATTTTGGTGAAATTCAAGCGATAACTAGTCTCTTTTGCTATTTGTTAATCATGAATACTTCTGAGCTTCAACTGGGATGTTTTGAAGTGTTGCTGCCTGGCTCAAGAATATCTTCTGTCTTCCAATTCTAGCAAAGCCCTTTAAAGGGTTGGTAGGAGGGGACTGCGAGGGATAAATGTGCTGTTGAATAGATTAGTGATATTTCCCATTCATTATAGGATTTCCCATTAGCCATGTTTCAGGCAATGTAGAATTGAAAGGTCGAACGTGATTGTTGTTTGAGCATGCAATTAAGAGTCAGGCAGGAGTTGCATGTATGTAACTCCAGTCAAGGGAATTCTTTGCCCTAAAATAGTCCAGTGGTTGAGGGAAAAGAGTTTGGAATCAGAAATGGGATGGGTTCCTATCTTGGTTCTACCACTTATTAGCTAGGTACCATTGAGCACGTGATTGAACTGCTTTGAGACTCCATAAAGTAGGCTTAGCAATTCTCACAACCACTCTTTGAGTGAGAAATCATTAGTGTCCTTTGGCAAAGCATTGTTGTGAAAGCCAACAGCAGCTAGCCTGTTGTTGGTAACACTCTTTTATGTACTTATTCATTCAAGGAATTTTTATGAGCCAGCTAGGGGCTAGAGACAGAGTGGTGAGCATGAAAAATAAAATCATTAACCTTGTGGAGCTTACTTTCTATTTGGGGGTGAGACAGACAACAAACTAATAGTCAAGGTCATTATAAATTATGATTCATGTTACCAAGGAATGAAGCAAACTGGTATGATTGAGAGTACCGGTGTGTGTGTGGGGTGTGTCAATTAAAATTGGTTGGCAACATCTGAGCTAGGAACTAAGGCTGAGAGTATCTGGGGATGAGCCCATCCGATAGAGGGCACCCTGTGCTAAGTGCTTTAAGGCAATCTCCTATTTTCACAGAACCCCCTTGAGGAACAATAAATTAGCATCCATACTTTTTAAAATAAGGAAGTTTTAGAAAATTGAATACATTGCCCAGGGTCACACAAGTAATATCAGGTCATCAGGGCTGGCATTAAAAGTCCAAAGCCCGTGTTTGTGACCATGACATTCCAGGAATGATACATTTTAGGGGAAAGAAGGAAGCTTAGAGACCACTAGTTCATGCAGTAATTTTATAAATAATGAAAGACAGGCTGGGAGAGCACATATGACTTGTTCAAAGTGGTGAGCATATGACCAGAAACCTGGGCCCCTGCTCTTGAGTCTAGACTTTGCTCCCCACTCTCCACTGACGAATGGGTTTGCAAGTAGAGGTCTTAGTGACCCAGCCAGTTTCTCCAGTTGATTCTAGTTTTTGATAAAGATAACCATTGGCTGATTTTGGGACTCCTAAAGTATACACGGTTTATTGAAAGCTCGATTGATTTGATAGGTGTTGTTTTAATATACCTTGTTATTTTTGTTTTCTTTAAATGTCTACATGCACATTATAAAAAAAGAAATTGAGTCAGCATATAAAAGAGCATTAAAGAAATTCCTTTCCTTCTAGAGATATCTCCCCATTCCCTACCTTCATTTTTTTCTCCCTAAAGGCAACCATTGTTAGTGCTTTGTGTATATCTTTGTAGAAATATTCTGTAAGTATGCAAGCTTATGTACATACAGGGTCCAGCAGAAGTAACGCCTGCTTGAGTGTGGTTGGTAGGTAATAATATGGGAGTAATAATTTATAGTTTTAATTTGAACATTTCACCTTAAATGTCATATAGTGTGCTTGAGTGTGATATTGTTATATTACAGAATTACATGCTTATGATTTTGTAATAAAAGAGTTGCTAATAAAAAAGGAGTGTTATTTGCTCCAGACCTTGTATATATCCTTTTACATAAAACATAATACAGCATATTGTACACAATATGTACACTTTGCTTCTTTCACTTAACATTAGATATTAAAGCTCTTTTCTTGTCACCAATATAGAGCTAACTCATTCTTTTTTTTTAAACTCATTCTTTTTAATAGTATTCCTTGTATGAAAAAAATTAAATATATATATCCCATCCCAATCAATCAATATTTAGGTAGTTTCCAGTATTGTGACTGTAACATGTTGCTGCACTGAACATCTTTGGGGAGATATTTTGTGCACACGTGGTAATCTATCTCTAAGATGTATTTGTAGCAGAATGGCTACATCAAGTGGTATGCAGATTTTAAGTTTTGATAGATGAAAGCTCAACAACTGTGTAAGAGTATCATCTTCAAAGTGGATGGTTGATGAGTGGTTTCTTTACCTGGGAAGCTTTTAAGGAAGCCTTCAGATTTCTCTGCTCTGGGCACTCTCCCATCCCCGCATGTTTACACCAGAGGCTGGGGAGACCCATACTCCAGGGAGCACCTGAACTCCCTCCTGGTAGGTCCTCTGTGTTTGGTTTACAGCAGGGCTATCCAACCTTTCGGTGTCTTTAGGCCACACTGGAAAAAAAGAGCTGTCTTGGGCCACACATTAAATGCATTGCAACACATAATTACACACAAAAATCTCATAATGTTTTAAGTAAATTTACGATCTTGTTTTGGGCCACATTCACAGCCATCCTGGGCCTCATGCAGCCCGCGGGCTGTGGGTTGGATACCCCTCGTAGAGCCTTCCTGTGCCCCCCTCTCTGAATCCTATTTTACCTGGCCCCTGTTCCTGAACAGGTATTTCTCTGGATTATATCTCGGGAAGCATAGCTTCAGGCAACTGCCCTGTCCTTTGGGGCCTTGCTGGGCCTTGGTCTAGGGAGTGTGAGAAGGAGGAAGAGGGGACAGGGATTAAATGTCAACTTTCTTGCTTCTGTTCTCACACCTATCTTTTCTGGGTTTGTTTTCTTTAGATTTTGAACTTTAAAGGAGGCTTTGGACCTCCAATTCCTCAACCATTTTAATCTCTTCATCAGTGGGATCTTCAGGGTCAGCTGCTTCTTTCACTACTGCCCAGCTTGCTTCTTGGCTTTGTGCCATTCGAACCCGTAGGAAACTAGAGCTGAAAAGATTGGAGGGAGCATGGCATCCAGCGACTTCCACGGTTTCCCCTCTGGGGACAGACGCTCTCCCATGGTAGTGCCGCAGGGGTTTCTGAGGTGGACTGAGAGTCATGACCCACAGTGGGCAGTGTGGTAGTCAAGCTCTGGGCACTTAGTTTTGTTTCAACCAAAAAGATTTCAATACAGTTTATATTATTGCACATTTTTGCAATATTTTGTTTTAAAAGGGACTCTGCTGCCTAATAAAAAATATTTTCAAAATCCCTGGCCCGGTAGCTCAGTTGGTAAGAGTGTTCTTCTGACATATCAAGTTTGCAGATTTTATCTCTGATCAGGGTACATATGCTAAGTGACCAATGAATACATAAATAAGCGGAGCAACAAATTGATCCCTCTCTCTTTGTCTCCCTCCCTCTCCCTTTTTCTTTCTCTCTAAAAAATCAGTAAAATGGGTCTACCAGAATTTTTTTAAAAGTTAAAAAACACCTACCAGTTTAGTCAAAGTTTCTCTTTTAGATGTAAGGAAGCTGGTCTAGAAAGGAAAGTTGACTCATCCAAGATCATTCAGATATTTCAATAATGAAGGAGGGATTTAAACTTTGCAGACTTCTAGTTCAGTGCCCCTTCTGCTGTAGACCATGAACCTAATAAGCACTTGTCATGGAAGCGTAGAGCCAGCCCCTCAAAAATCACATAGGGGTGGAGAGGCCTCAGTCTCTAGCTTAAACTCAAACCAAACCTTTGTTGAAATTTCTTTGCTTTTTAAAAGAAATAATTTTCACTTTTACACTGAACCCATCTGGGAATAAATGTGTTGAAAGACTCTCAGAAAAGCTGTTCTCACTGTACACATTTCTTCCCATCTAGAAATTCCAGAAGGACTTGCCATAAAGTGCATCTCGGGAGAAAACTGTTAAGATATATTTTCAGGCTGTATTCAGCTGACTTTACCCATCTCGCCTCCAGAGAGCTTGGAGAAGAGTGAGAAGCATTTAGGTCTGTTCCAGAGCTTACTTCAGATCTGTTTGAGACATTGAACTCACTAATAGGGAGGGATTCTTTTCGGCATTTTAGTCCAAAAAATCACCATTATCGAGTTTGTTTGTTTGTTTGTCCCAACAAATGATGCTCACCTGCTGGCCTCTAGTACCACAAGACCAGGCCATTTCCAAATCACACAATAGGGAGCACAGGCAAGAAGTATAAAGAAAGCAAAGACACAAGAGGCAACAACATACATGTGAAAAACACAAGGAAAATATAGACACAAGAGGCATTAACATGTATTTCTCAAACATGTATTTCTGAGTTCAAACAAACACAACTGAGAAATGGTTTGGAAATGGAAACACAAATTCTGGATAATAGAAGTGTCAGTCTAGGGGTTGTATCGACATCAATTCCCTCTGTATAATAATAGCCATGGCTGAAGGTAGAGCTTCTTTTAATAGTTGAGATTTTTCCTTTGCATTTCTTCATTCTCTCTTAGTAATAGCCACTTGAACTATCTTAAAAAGAGAAGTCCCTCTTTGTGGTGTTTGGTTATACCTTTCAAATGCTCGTGGGTATTTATTTCCTCCTTCCAACATCATTTAGTCAAGTTCTGCATATTTAATTATTTTACTTTTCCCCATAAGTGAATGTTTCTGGCCTTTCGATCCTCCCCTGTCCATTCGGGAACAAGCTTCACTGAGCTATTGATGGGTTCAGACCTCCTTCCCTCCCAGTGATGGGGGAGTGGGGGCAGGTACTTAGTACGCTGCTTATCCCAGTACAAGTGCACAGATTTTCTTACTGCACGATGCAGAGGAAGCTGTGGTTTTGAAAGTTATTTGGATGGGGTAACGAAAAATTTGCATGGGGAAGCAAGGAGCGACAGAAAGTTATATCAAAGGCTTGGCTCCTCATATGGGCCCTTCTGGAATTTCCTTGCCTTGGAATCCCTCCCTATTCCAAGTAGGACTGGATAAATAGATCTTGAAAATCACAGAGCCCATGCTTGTTTACCCTGGCTGCTTTCATTTGATCCCTTGGATACTGGAAGCACGGTGGGATTTGGTTTGGGTCGCTCTTGGAGCGTGGTTTGATCTTCCTCCTTCATGAGAGCACCAGGACTAATGAATCCATTCTGCTGAAGGCATTCAAAGTCCAGTGCAAATGTACACAATGATGATTCTTGTTTGGGTATCAGTCATTCCAGTGTGTGTGTTTGCATGAACACCCACACTTCTCTGTTATTGCCGTAGCTGTATTAAGTGTGCTTATGGAAACACACTGCTTATCATGGGAACTGGTGGTGCACAGATATGGGGGCTGTAATTCAGAAACTCGTTCTGGGGTATTGGATTAGATTATAAATGCAGCTTTGCTATATATTAGAATAGAGGATTTACCACGAGTGAACACACCTTGTTGTTGAAAGAGCTGATGTGCACAGACGAATGATGCTCATTGTGGAAAGAGCAGTGGGAACACTTTGCTTGGGTCTCTGGGCTGAGTTGCTGCAGCAAGTTCTCAGTGTTCTGATGAGAGAGGAGAGTGAGACTCTAGTTTCTTTCTACTGTCAAGTGTCACTGGGTAGCAAGGATAGATTAAAGTTAAAAGAGTAGAGGAAAGAGGACAGAGGCAAGTAAATGAAGATGCAGGAACCCCAATCTCTTATCAACCAGAGATAACTTCCTTTAACTCCAGAGGATTTTTCCATCAGGAGTGTTTCCTGTGTTTTCTCTGGTCTTGTTCTTGGGATTAACTTGAGGCCAGATCTCTTTAAGGAAGAATCAGAAGAACCCCTGGGCCCCTGTGGACTTTTCTGCCAAACTGTCTAATGTGACAAGAGTATGTTTAGTCAATATAGCCTTGGTTTCCTCATTGTATTCATTGATTTCATAAACCTCTGTGCAAGTCTGTATGTATATGCTCTCTGTAACTGCTATATAGCCAATGTGCCTATTTCTTCTCTTTAGCTGTAGTTTCAGTCTTTCACTCACTCACTCACTTATTCTTTCATCTAGTCATTCATTCAACATTTATTGGACATCTAATATGTGCCTGAGATAGATTTCAGCAAAGGCAAGTGTGAGCCATAGGCCAGTCCTTATCCCTTAAAATGCCAGGGAATGCAGGCCAGGTTCTCAAATGGTCCCCTTCAAGCTTCTTCCATAGGGGCTGGGTAGGGGTGGGATATACATGCTGTGCTGGTAACCCTCTCCAAAGAAATCTGCCCTCCTGATTTTCCAACCTGAACTTCTTGTATGGCGTAGAATGGGGTTAGAGCCCCCTTCTCTGCCTTAGAACTATTGTTTTGTTTCTTTGGGACACTCTTGCAAAAGTCTGAGGCAACAGGAAGAAAGGAAGTGTGCATGTTGCATTTAACATCTGGCTACACTTATATGCTCTGTTTGTGAGTATATGGTGTCGGAGAGGTCAGGGGGTAGTCTCTAGGAGGGGGAAGGAGGAAGGGGCGAGGAAGCGGGAGAAGGAGAGGGCAAGAGGACATAGCAGTGAGGATCTCAGTCACAAGAGCAACCAAACCCTGAATATTACGAGATAGATGTTCTTTTATCACCCTTTAGCCTTCTTTTTTCTACATCCTTTATCTTGCCCCTTTCCCTGCCTGATTTTTCTGGGCCAAGTAAGTTCTTCCTCTGTCGTTTTACTTAACTCTTCATTGGCCACCCCATCCCTTCCTCCTTATGCCCCTCAGGGCACAAGACCCCCTTCTTCAGGCTCCCAGGCAGCGTCTGTGTTCTCCGGGGCAGCCTGGTTCCACAGAATAAATTCACATCCTGGTTTTTGGCTACACATTGGCAAGTTCCCCAAGTGGTTGGGGCCATGGCTTTGCTCTGTTTTGCTGAGTGCCTTAAGAATACCCTAATCCTCCTAAAACTCCTGTTAATTATTGATGCATAAAAAAACATAGGAAGGGTCTGGGGCCACTATGGGACACACACTTTAGTGAGGCCCAGGGACCGGGGAGCCTCTTCACTAGGATTTGCTTCCCTAGACCATTTGGATTTGGTTTTTGCCTTCAGGCCCCTTCTGTTGTCAGGAGGGTGTACACAAACAAACAGAAAAGGGCATGCGAGAAGGCGACAATGAGGGACACAGAAGAAGGTGCCAACATTGGCTATCACAAAGGCTAGGCTCTTAATTGGCATCGGAGCAGAATCAAAACACAGCCCTCAGTCTTTTCAGGGCCACAGCTGTTTTGGATCAGAAAAGCTGTCAGTGCGTGTAATGGATAATGGAAACCCTTACGTGCTTGTCTGCTAGGAGAAAGAAAACACTTTGCCGTGTATGTCTTTATAGACATTATTATTTTTTCCTTTTTATTGAGTTTATTGAGGTAACACAGGTTTAACAAAATCATACAGGTTTTGGGTACACATTTCCACAACACATCATCTGTGCACTGTGTTGGGTTTTCAGCAACCCAAGTGAAGTCTCCTTCCAGGACCATTTATCGCTCCTCTACCCTTTCCCTCCCCACCAACTCCCCTACCCTGGCTATCACTACACACTGTTTTCTGTGTCTGTGAGTCTTTCTCTCTCTCAATCCCTGCACCAGACCCCCTGCCGCCCCCCCATAATAGACATTATTATCAGCTGTGCTAAGATTCTGCACATGCAAGAAAACCAACTGCTAAGACCAGGGCTGACTGGATATGCCTTATAGGATGAGATTAATGTCTTGCTATGGGCAGGTTTTAGTATTTTAGTGAAAAATACCTGAGACTCTGCTGCTGATGACAGGCAAGCTACCCTGGGTGAAGCCTGTTTAACCATATGGGTTTCTTCCACCTCGACTTGATTTTTTCACTAAGTGTAGAGTTTGTGCCTTGTTATTGGTGCCCTCTCAGTGCCTACCATAGCACCCAGTGTAGTAGTTGTTCAGTAAGTATTTCTAGAATCAAGTAGAGAAAAAAATGTTAATAATATTAATTTAATGGACTGAGGAACATCTGAGAAAAATCCAATGTTAAATTTTTTTTTCTGATTTGTACTATTGGACAAATGTTACCAAAGTTCCTCCTCTCTTAGGGTTTGGAAAGGCAGGTGAAATTTTATTAGCCTGACAGGAATGGGCACCTTCTGTTTGAAGTGAATTTGGGTAAACAGTCATATGAGAGGTGACCTGCCCAAGGAGCCAGCTGGGAGAGAGGGACATTAGGTGACTATTACCAGATGTTCTTTTGTCACTCTTTAGCCTTCTGTTTTCCTACATCCTTTATCTTGATCCCAAATGGTCTCAGCAGGGCCACTTATTTCCATGAGGTAGGTGGCAAGTTCCCTCCCCAGCTGCAGTTGGGGTCTGTGTTGCTTGGGTGCAGGTAGAAGGGAAAACCAAAGGCAGGTTAAAATGATGCTGGGCCTGGTGGCCAGGATCACTGTGGCCCAGCCTCTTTGAACTTTCTCCCCTGTGTCATTTCAATGTGGACTAAGGGAGAGGAAGAGACAATGCACCAATTAATAGGGAAAAATGGTTTTGTCTCTCAAAGTTAGGAATTGTGAGGAATTTAAGAAGGTTCTTAATCGCTTGCTCAGAGACAACTCAGTTTTGATAGGAATTAAAACCCAGTAACATTATCGTGCATTACACACACAAGACCCCAAAGATGACAAATAAAGACATGTATGAGGAGAAAGGACAAAACAAAAATGTCAAGAAACAAATGTTTCAGCTTTCCTCCTTCCAACTTCCTAGTAATGCTCCTCTTTCTAAGGGAACATGCGGATTCCCACAAAGCCCCTCTACTTCAAGGAGAAGGGGGCCAACTGAGATAGCTGAGCCTGCCGGGCATCAAGTAAGGGCCTAGAGGACCTGAGGCAATTATCTGGCCTTTGCTTGCCCTCTGCCTGTGTCTCGCCAGGCCGGTTTTGATTTCTGTTCCAAAGTACATGGGTTCTTACATATCCTATTTCAGTGTTGAGATCCAAGTGCTACATTTAAAATTTAGGCACATCTATTGAAATAATACTCCAGCTAGAGTGAGAAGAAGAAGGCTGGGAATTTGTGTGGTACACTCACCCTTTCTTCACTGAATGGCCAAAGGTCTAGGAGATCCTGCCAAAAATAAGGGGATCCTGCAAAAGATTAGGAAGGGCCTTCCTTGGGGGAAAATTCATTGGAAAAGCATAATATAATGGGAAAGAATATGAGCTTTGGAATCAGACAGGCCAGGGTTCAAATCCCAGCTCTGCCTCTTTCTTGGGGTGGGATCACAGACAAAGGACTTGCCTTATTGTAGCCTAAATCCCTTCAGCTGTGAAATGGGAAATAGTAACTACTTCATGGTGTTGCTATGAGAATTAACGTAAGTAAGCATTTAGAATAGTGCCTGAAACATAGTAAGTTTTGGGCATTACTATGCCCTTACTATTGTGTTTGTTAAAAATTATGTAATTTATAAGAATTCCATAATTATTCACAAATTATCAGAAGGCAGGGAAAAAAGGGAGTGATTCCTTTGCAGGTGGCAGCCCTGAGTGGAGCTGGGAAGTAGCCCAACTAGCCCGCAATCTTACTCTTTCCCCCCAAATGCAAATTCCTTTCCTTCAGGCTACACAGAGCCACACAAATGGTACCACAGTGAAGTGCTGGCCCAAAGGGTTCTGCCCTGGGTGGAATAGGGGCCTGGTGGCCGGGCTCTCGGCCGCCCCGGAACAGGACCTGCTGCAAGTTGCCTCCTGGGGGTTGAGGGGAGGTGGTTGCTCTTCCTGTTGGCTTGAGAAGAGGGACACTGGGAGAGAAGTCTGGCGCTCCTGCTCTGCACCCACAGATGCGAAAGGACAGGAGCTCAAGGGCAGCTTTCCAGAGGAGCCAGGAACTGTAACCCAAAACACTAGAAATTCCGTGGTCTCTGAGCCTTCTCCATCTAGTTAATTTGGTTTCATCTCATCTCCTTTCTCCCTGTAATGCTTAGTAGTAAACCTCTTAGAGGAAAACACATCTCATGTGATGATTTTGGGGGCTGTGAAAGAAAATGAGGGAGCTGAGAAGAAGGCATCCTTTTAGAAGCAATTTTGGAGAAAGGGGAGAGGAACCCCAAGAAGTAAGATAAGCAGTGATGGCCTTGAAAAGAAATAAAAAGTCAAAAAAGGGGCTTTGGGACACCTTCGAAGCAATGAAAGAAAAGATGGACACTTGCTAGATCCTGAAATAACAAATATGGCCCCCCTCAAGTCAGGTTTAATCAGAAGTTTCCATGGCCAAGTGACTCTCTGCCAGGACATTATGCCAAGGATGTTCTAGATATTAGATTTCATCCTTGTGAAGATCCTGTAAGGTCATTATCATTCCCACTTTGCATCTGAGGAAACAGACTCAGGCTAGAAAGTGGCGGATCCAAGATTTGTACCCCAAAGTGTCTGAGGAAGCATGTATCTTTGCCCTGCTAACTGCTCCGGAATGAATCTTCCTCATTTCTTTTCATTAGCTATTTCCATTTTTCTCATAGGTCTTATCTCTGCTAGCAATCTTGAGTAAAAAGTGGGTGACAGGCCCATCCTCCGTGAGGTGGTAAAGACAGAAAACCACTGTCACTCCACTCACTGCAATTCTAGAGCCTGGGAGAGGCCAAGAGGTGAGTTGAGAAAGCTCATCTTAGGAGGTGGGATTTTGCTGACTGTGAAAAAGAAGGGGAGAGGTAGGGGGTAATACTGAGGAGTAGTTTCTTTCTGGTACCCTTTTAATATGCAGAGGTAGTAACCTGCCTGTTTATTATGTCATTCTGAATTCCTGGAATTATTACAAAGTGAGTGTAGCCTATTCGTTTCTAAGCCAAGTCTCCTTTAGTGTTTCCATTTTAGAGCTTATCGACTGGGAGTTTTACTCTCATTCGATCATCTGTACCCTTCTCCATGAGGGAGCAACTTCGAATTCATGCTCCAATACTGCTTTTACTCTTTAGGTTACAGGGTTCTTGATGCCTTACCCTGTCCTCCAGCCCCACCCACTAATGTTCATTACCATCAGCTATTACAGTGGGAGCATCAGAAGAGATGGCAGTTAGAAGACACGTTTTTCAAGGGCAAAACGATTAGGATTTTGCTCAGGAATCAGGCATGGGGCAGGGTGTGTTTAATACAGGGAGTGCCTACTGAGACCAGTCAGAAAAACGGAAACCACACTAGGGCTTTCAACAGAGAAGACTGAACATAGGGAATGAGTTAAATGTGTTCCGGAAAAAACAAAAAGGGAGCACTGAGGTGACAACAGGTAAACGAGTGAAGGGGTGACCACACCCTCAGGACTGGGGGACAGAGGGAAGAGGTGAGGTTGATGAGAACCTGGGGCTCAGGGGAGGACCTCATAGAGTTGGCACTCAGACCTCTGAGGATGGGGCTACCGTCCAGCTCCAGATACCTCAGCAGCTCAGGGAAGCCACCCTGGGGTTAGAGGTGATAGAGCTGGTTCTGAAGCAGGAGATTGGAACCAGCTGTCACTTTCATGATGAAGGAACCAGAGTTGGGGTGACCCTAACAGGGACTGGAAGCCCACAAAAAGGAGAATGTTGCTTCTTCTGACCTCTGCCTTGCAGTTTCCCTCTGATATCCCCCAATGGCAGAGTCATAAGTAGAGCTGTCTGACAAAGGGCGAATGTGGTTTGCAGAGCTTCAGCCCCAGCATCACGGAGCAGAGGTTTGGAGGTGAGAGATAATGTCTTAAAAACTGGCTGCGTAGGATGAATAATTATGTATGGTTGCTAGCAAATCACTAACTAAAAGAATCTTTGAACTTGGTATTTGAAGAGTGAGAGACAGCCTTTAGTAAAGTGCTAGCTACCTCTGCCAATCTGTGGAACATTCACTGTTGTGAACTTAGCTCTCTGTGTGTGTGTGTGTGTGTGTGTGTGTGTGTGTGTGTGTGTTTAAGGATGAGGAAGAGGGCTTGGCCTTTTTGATGTCTGCAGGAGTCCACTCCATCGTGCTGGGAATAAACACTATCACTCTCCTCTGAGTTGTTAATGAGATTCCAAAATAAATGTTTTCATTTAGATTACACCTTGTAATTTATGATTCAGACCCAGAAATGAAACTTCAGTGTATTGGGAAGTGGGGGAAAAAAGAGGGTGTACTCAAAGAAACTTCATGGGGGCCAGGGCTGGAAGGATTTGGAAACAAGACAAACTCAATTGCCAGTAAACCTCAGTCATGTCTCCAAATCTTAGAAGCAAGCTAATGGTTTACAGTTTTCTCCTTTTAGTTACATAGTTCCAGGAAGACAGGCAGCTCACAGCCCAGAAAGCTTAGTAACTGAACTTTACATAACACCTGGGAACATAAGAGAGCATGCGTGGGGAAGTGATGATGGGGCCATTTGCAGGTTGAAGTTAGTGCCTGGAAACTGTTCATCGCCCGCTCAGCATGCAGAACCACTGGAAATTGATGGTGATTATGCAAGAGAGGTAAATGGGAGCAGAACAAACACCATGTGAAAAGCATCATGATGGTTGAATGAATTAGAACTGAGTTGCAACTTTGTGTTCTTTGGCTGGGTCTTGTTCAGTTCTCTCTGTCAAGCATGGGTTCAATTGAAGCCCACCGTAAAAAAGAACAAAGTGTAAAATTACAAATACACTGTTTAGTACACTCCTACATGGCACCAAAATAGATTAAGAGCTGATTTCATAAACATTATTTTCTGGCAGTGTCATTCTCTGACTTGGAAAGCGATCAGTGCCAGAGAGAAATCACAATAGCCAAAAATTTTTCTAAGGCATAGTTGGTTTCTTCCATTCTGTCTGTAGGATTCCTGTTGGTGGCACCTAAGGGTTGATATAATTGATTGCATGATTAAAGTTATCAGTAAGACTAAAGAGTTCATCTGGAGTCAGATGAAACTGGATTTTCAACCTCTTTTCTAAATTTATTATGCATCTAATCTTCATCAAATTATCTAAAACTCAGTTTCTTTATCTTTGGAGTGGGGATAACTGTACTCCCTTTCTTGGAGTGCAGTTGTGAAGACTAAATGAGATAATGCAAACTAGATGTTCAGCGGAGTTTTTGGTGCAAAATATGTGCTCGAGAAATGTTTGCTGCCCTCCCTTTATTATTACTACTGCCATTATTAATATGTCCTTAATGAAAACTTACTATATACTAGTGCCAGGCCCTAGAGACAGAAAAATGAATGAGACCTAGTCCCTGCTGTCCAAGAGTTTATGCTGAGAAAAGGTATTCAAGAGCCTTTATTTAGGGAAAGTGAGCCAGCTCAGGGGTTGTGTGTGGGTTCATTCTGGGAGATCTTCCTTCTTGAAGGAAATAGCAGGACTCTGCAGAAACATAGCTGTGGGTGTCAGGAGGACATTAAAACCAGGAAGGGAGCCTGCATGTGCAGGGATGGCCGGCCATGACAGAGGAAGCAGGAGGAGATGGCTTAGAGAGAACATCTGCTTTCTCTGCCTGCTGCTTAAGTCTTAGGGAGCCACGGAGCTGGATCCATGTAAAAGATACTGCTTCTAACTCGTGAGTTGTATAAATAATGCAATGGTGTTAAGCTAAGGACAGGGGCTCTGTTGTGAATTCGTGTCACATTGACAATTGTCTTGCTGTCAAATGGTTATCTATTTGCTGCTAAAATGGATTATTGAGAATCAAGTGTGAAATGTGCTGACCGCAAAATTGTTGGAAAGACCACAATGGCCAGGAGCTACTCATAATCCTTGGGTTAGGAATTGAGCAGGTGGGCCTCCTCTGGGCCTGTCAGCAGACCCTGATAGGTCCTGACAAATAGTTGTCGAGTGTCTTCTGTGAAGAGAAACAGGGTGGCCGGGCTCTAAAAGCCCCTTGAAGGATTTCAGTGTGCTGCCTCGTAGAAGATGAAGGGTGGCAGGACCCTGAAGACCACAGAGGAAATAGCCGTGTGCTGCCAAGATTTAATACATATAGAGGTTATTTTAGGGGCCGTCTATTCCTTGGTAAAAGGAAATAAAGAGTCTGTCAGTTAGGAGGGTTATTAATTTTTCTGGTCTGCAGTAAAGTATTCAATCTCCATTAACATATGTGTTTACCTGCCTGGGTTTCTGTGCAATTGCTAGTGCTCAGCTGTCAGCGTTTGCTTATCTTTGCGATTCTTTTACAAATTTTGTGAGAAATTTTAGGGTTGATAGGCAAGCACTATTATCTTTCATGTTGTTCCAGAAATTTGACAAACCACCTGAATTTTTTTAAAAATGAAATAACACTCCAGCAAAAGGGAGAGCATGGCTTTTGCAGTATAAATTTTCTTTTTTCTATGCTTCTTTTTTCTTGTATGGAGTCTGTTATTTTTGGTTGACATGTGCAAACAGACAAAAGAAAGCTTAATCTTAGTTAAAAAAGACAAACCACTGGATGGTTTATATTTTTGTGAGCCAGTAAAATCCAGAAGTTTTTCTTCTGGATAAAAACTTTTTATGCCTGTCATATCTTTCCAGAAATAAGAAAAAAACTGGATAATTTCCCCTGTGTTATCTCTAAGTTGGTTTGGCTCTTGGAAAGGGAGTTCCAAAAGTGAGGTTTACAACAGATTCATTCACCTGTGGGGTGCTGGAACCTGCCATACGGTATCCCAGAGTCCATGCCATGAGAAAGCCATGGGTGAAATACCTTCTAATTCAATCATCTCAGATCTTATGTTACTGCTTTGGTGACTAAATACCATAGAGAGTTTATTAAGGGGCTTTAATAACATATATGCTCAAACAGCAGGTTTTCCCATTACAGACAGTCAAGTTCCAAGATGATATTAAAATTTATTCAGCATATCACATAGTTTTACCATATATTTCCATTTACCAGTTTCAAATAAATTTGGATATATGTATGTATGTATGTATTTTAGAATGGAGTTGTTAGGCTTAATTGCAAAATATTAATTAAAATGTAAAAATTATTTTCAGGAAGCAGTAATTGATTTAAAAGAGGATGCTATCTCTAATATTAAGAAAAAATGATGAAATTGGCTAGAAGATGAAAAACTTACCCACTGCCCAAGGGGGCTGGTTTAGAGCAGAGCTCTCGTAGCACGTCTGTTGCACCCAACTCCTCCGGCCTGAGTACTTTCTCCTTGACTTTTCCTTCCTCCCGTCCAGATGCCCTGTAGTGTCTTCTTCCTGGAGAGTCTAGGACCCTGGAGTTGTCCATTGAATTAGGTTATTTTCCCCTCAAATTTCTTCACTTAAAAATCTTTTTTTTCTTTTATTAAAAATCTGATTCTCCATCCTAGGTCCATAACAGTTCTGGTCCTTGGTGTTGACCAGGTAGGGAATAAGCCTGGACTGGAGTTGGGATGCAAAGATATAGATATACTAATACTAAAATTGTGGTTAGATTCACTATTTACTGTTTCACTAATAACAGCTTTATTGCAGCATTTTAATAATAGCAACTAAAAATAATCTGAATATACATTAATAGTGGAAATGTTGAACATATTGGGGTACATTTATACGTGTACTCCACATAATAGTGGAATATGGCATGGCTATTAGGTTAAGGTTAGATACACATCTTGGAAAGATGACCAGATACTTTTTTTTAAATTTATTTTTTATTGATTATGCCATTACAGTTGTTTTATCCCCCCCTTCGTTCCCCTCCACTCTACCCCCTGTCCCCACAATTACTCCCTTTATGACCATGTGTCTCAACTTCTTTAGATTCTATATTTCCCATACTATTCTTGCCCCCCATCTATTTTCTACCTACCATCTATGCTACTTATTTTCTGTACCTTCTCCTCCTCCCACTCCCCTGTTGCTAACCCTCCTTGAGATCTTCATTTCTATGTTTCCACTCCTGATCTAGCTGTCCTTTTAGTTTGCTTTTGTTTTAGGTGTGGTTGTTAATAACTGTGAGTTTGCTGTCCTTTCACTGTTCATGTTTTTTTAACTTCTTTTTCTTAGGTAAGTCCCTTTAACATTTCATATAACAAGGGCTTGGTGATGATGAACTCCTTGAATTTGGTCTTATCTGAGAAGTACTTTGTCTGTCCTTCCATTCTAAATGAAAGTTTTGCTGGATAGAGCAATCTTGGTTGTAGGTCTTTAGATTTCATGACTTGAAATACTTCTTTCCAGCCCCTTGTTGCCTGTAAGGTCTCTTTTGAGAAATCAGCTGACAGTCTGATGGGAACTCCTTTGTAGGTGACTGTCCCCTTAGCTCTTGCTGCTTCTAGAATTCTCTCCTTCATTTTCATCTTGGCTAATATAATGATGATGTGCCTTGGTGTGTTCCTTCTTGGGTCCAACTTCTTTGGGACTCTCTGAGCTTCCTGGATTTCCTGGAAGTCTATTTTCTTTGCCAGAATGGGGAAGTTCTCTATTATTTGTTCAAATAAGGTTTCCACTCGTGGCTGTTCCTCTTCCCCTTCTGGTACTCCTATAATTCGGATGTTGGAGCGTTTAAAGATGTCCTGGAGGTTCCTAAGCCTCTCCTCATATTTTTGAATTCTTGTTTCTTCATATTTTTCTGTTTGGTCATTTTTTCCTTCCTTCTGGTCTGCTCCCTTGATTCGAGTCCCAGTTTCCTTTTCATCACTATTGGTTTCCTGTGCATTTCCCTTCATTTCAATTAGTTTAGCCTTCATATGTTCCTCTAATTTGTGACTAAAATCAACCAGTTCTGTGAGCATCCTGATCACCAGTGTTTTGAACTGTGCATCTGAAAGTTTGGCTATTTCTTTGTTGCTTAGATTTATTGGCTCTGGGGCTCTGAGTTGTTCTTGTTTGTGCCTGTTACGTATGAAGAGAGACACCTTAGGTGTTCACCAGGGTGGGGCCACTCAGGTCACTGGTTTGTGATGCTGTATGTGGGGGTGGGGTCAGAGAGGGAGCAATGGCGGTCCTCTCTGCTTGCGCAGTCCGCCTCACCGCTCGCGCCCGCCTGTTTACCTGAGCGCAAATGTGCGAGCCAGCCGCCCTGTGCCGGGGCCTGCGCGGTCTATCTCAATGCTTGTCTCCTCACTGGTTTATCTGCCCACAAATGCGTGACCGCCAACAGCCAGCCGCGCCCCGCCTTCCTTGGGTCTGCCCTTAGCTACCCTGCACTTGGGATCCGTGCCTTTGGCTGCCTTCGTGCCTCCTGGGTCGCGGTATCTTTTTTTTTGCCTGACCTGCTCTGCTGCTGGCTTCGCCCCTCTCACCAGTTTAGCTGAATGGTTCATTATTTTTGGACTCCGTATTGTTTGATTTTCAGTGATTTGGTTGCATTTTTGTTGTTAAAACTTTGTTGTTTTTAGATTTGGTTGTGCGAGGAAGCAAAGTGTTTCCACCTATGCCTCCATCTTGGCAGAAGTCCCTACATTCTTGTTAGCACTTGTTGTTTGTTAATAGTTTATTGAGAGTCATTCTGAAAGGTATCTAACTATGGTTTTTATTTGTATTTCTCTGATAATTAGTGATATTGAGCATTTTTTCATATCTCTGTTGGCCACCTGTACTCTTTGGAGAAGTGTCTACTCATGTCCTTTGCCCATTTTTTAATTGGATTGGATTATATATATTTTTTGGTGTTGAGTTTTATAAGTTCTTTATAATTTTGGATATTAACCCCTTATCAGATATATTGGAAAATATGTTCTCCCATGCCATGGGTTGTATTTTTATTTTATTGCTAAGATATGAAAGCACCCCAAGTACCCATCAGTAGATGAGTGGATAAAACAACTATGGGCCATTTACACAATGGAATACTACTCAGCCATAAAAAAGAAGAAAGTTTTACCATTTGCGACAGCATATCTGGACCTGGAGAACTTTATGCTAAGTGAATAAGCCAATCAGAGAAAGACAAATACTACATGATTTCACTCACATGTAAAATCTAACAAACAAACTGAACTAACAAGCAAAATGGAGACAGACTCATAGATGGAGAGCAGATGACAGCTGTGAGTGGGGGTTTAGGGGTAGAAGGATTGAGCAAAAAATAAAAGGGACTCATGGAAAAGAGTGTGGTGATTGTGGGGGGATGGGGGAGGTGGAAGAGGGTATATGGGGGATAATAGTAATGGGAAAAAATACAATAAGAAATGAACAATTAAAAAAAAGAAAGAAGATAAGGGAGCCACAAACCAGGGGCTGACTCTCCCCACCCACCTGGTTCTGAGCTGGAACTTGGAGTCCAAGAATTTTAAATTCCAACCTGGCCTTACGGGTTACCATGAAGGTAATTTTTCTTTTTTTTAAAAAAATATTTTATTTATTTATTTTTTGAGAGAAGGGAAGGGAAGGAGAGAGGGAGAGAAATATCAATGTATGGTTGCCTCTTATGCGTCCCCTGCTGGGAACTGGCCTGCAACCCAGGCATGTGCCGTGACTGGGAATCGAACCGTGATACTCTGGTTCACAGGCCCGCGCTCAATCCACTGAGCTATGCCAACCAGGGCTGGTAATTTTTCAAAGTAGGTTAAAGAGGATGAACTTACCTTATTTAACAGTATGTTTCTCTTACCCTGGGCTCTGCAAATGATGGGAATGAGTCTTCAGAGTGTGATGCATCTTCACAGAAGGAGAAGCAACACATTTGATGGGGCAGCTTCATAGGAGGGCTGATGTCTGCATTAGGCCTGGAAGGATCTGTTTAATAAATATTTTCCCAGCACTTGCATTGCAGGAAGTGCATCCTGAGGCACTCGGATACCTAGAGAGACCTGCTGTGGTCCTTGCCAGCAAGGACTGTGCAAACTAATAAAGGAAGGAGATTTGTAAACAAAAACTGCCCTGAAGTAAGCTAAGCCCCAAAATGGAGAATTCTGTCATGCATAGTGGGGACATAACAAAGGACTGATAGCTCTCCCTGGAGGTAATCTGTCAAAGCTACACAGAAGCCTTTGATTTGGGTCCAGGAGACTGAGGAGGAGTTTCAAGTAGATAGGAAGGTAACTGAAAACCTTTCCAGGCAGATGGGAATGGCATTTGCAAAGATGTAGGTGTGGCCTGGGGAACTGGAGGCAAAACAAAGTGTAGAATGTGTTTGGAGAAATAATCAGCAGTTCATTTAGTTTATAACAAGGATTCTTAATCTTTTTTGTGCCATGGATATTATGAAGCCTATAGCCTCCTTAGAATAATATTTTAGGTGCATATATTAAAATAATAGGATTCCAAAGGAAAGCAGTTATATTGAAATAAAGTCATAAATAAAATAAACACACATATATTAATGTATTTCTTTAGTAAAACAATAAATAACAAGGTCTAGCAGCTATCTAATAACAGCAGCAATTTTCAAGTTGATGAGCTTAAGTGATGTTTTGGGATATCTATGACAACCGTAATGTGAAATGCAAATATCCAAGATCTCAATTGGTGACACAATTACTGCTACCACTAATGAAACCAGAGAAGACACTGGTGTTCAGGTTGCCTGTCACTACCAAACCCAAAAAGCAATAACAGCGATTGAATCTTTATGGGTGTTTTATTCAGATGGCCAGCGGGCAATCTGAGAAGATGGTGGGTTCATACCCCAAGAGACCATCTTACATTTTCTTGCCAAGCCAGCATTTTTATAACAGAGAACAAAGTGAGGTGAGGGGTTTTTAAATCAAGAGAAGATTAGATTTAAAATGGCAGAATTTTAGCCCTGGGCAGTTAGCTATTCTCTGTCTCTCCCTGGAACACAATGACCTGGATGCCTCCACTTGTCCCCAGGTGGTAATCTTTAGCAGTGCCCCAGGAGGTCGACTGTTTTCCCAGCAGCCAGGATGGGCCTCATTTGTAGTTTATGAAACAAAAGCTTTAACATACAAGTTACTTGCTAGGCTTATAACTTTTTTTTACCTTAAACTAAAATTTTCCAACTCTTGAGTCCCCTATCACTAATACTGTGCCTACAGTCATAACTGAATAAAGTACAAGGTCTGAGTGATTATTGAAAATAAAGATGAGTATTTTCCCATACAAGTTCGTGCACTCTGTAAATTCTATCCACAGAACCCTGGGAAATCATGGACTCCAGTTAAGAACTCCTTTTAGAGAATGGGGTTCAGCAAAGTCATGTACCACCCTGTTACCCTAATTTGTAAGTTCTTCTAGGCCTTTAAGATAGAATATAGTTTACAAAATCAAGATTTATTCTACACCAGAAAGGAGTATGCTGACTGAATAAATTGAGAATGTCCACAGTGTTGTTGTCCTTAAGGCCACTGTTGTGTTTTAGCCTCCGTTGCCTAAGAAGACCTCTTGACAGTATTTGCAGAAGGAGGAGAGCATTCTTCCTGAGTCCACAGAAAGGCATCAAGTGGAAGGTGTGTACAGAGGTCTGAGTAGCCCATGTAGTCAATGGCACAGTATGTTCTTCATTTGTCTTCCGAACCTTGGGAAGGGGGTGGAGAGCAGGAGAGACACAGCCTGTTGTCCTGTTACTATGTGCTGGTCCCTGGCCTTTTTGTTTTGGGCTTAGCTATTTGCTAGTTGGAAAACTGTTAGTAAAACCCAAATGGAGGAAGCAGTTAGATGGAGAGATGGGAGGACAAAATAAGCAGAAGGAATAAACAAAGAGGGGCACTGGGAAGTTTTTTTTGGTGGTAGGTGTGTCCAGAGGGCCCAGTCTTAAGCATTAAGATATTCTCTGTGCCTGGAGCTTGGTTTAGAAGAGTGCCTTTGGATTTGGAATGTGACAAAGCTGTAGATATGGCTGCTTACATGAGAGACAAATAAGGGCCCCTTTGTTTTCCAAGAGTGAAGTAGAAACAAAAGGGCTTTACCTATGAATGTGGCTCTAGTAACAGCCTGACCACACAAAATGGGAAATCTTGGACACTGGGAGTTTCTGAGGTAGAAAGAAAATAAACCTTTCTAGTCTTGCAGGCCTTGTAACCCCTCCTTTCTTCCCTGGGCAGAATGAGTCTATAGAGATGTGGTCAGCATTATGCTTGTGAAATTTGCTCCTTACTCAGTTTATGACTGCTGTTCCTTGTGCCTCTTGGCCTCTGGGGACACCTGGCATGGCTTTGAGTTCAAAGTCCTCAGGGCATTCCAGTTAGGCTGCTTCATGGTTCTTGTCATCCACCATCAGATGCCCATGCTCACAGAAAATGTCAATTGTACCACTCCCTGTACAAAGGAGCGATTCTCTCTCTGAAATTGTAGCCAGCCATCTGGCTATCTTTGGGGACTGAACATGAATATTAATGTAATCTTTTGTTTATTACCTAGATCACCCTCAAATACTTAGATGGTGTTAATTGCGATGTTTGTAAAGCAGGCTCCCCACTGCAGTCCATCCTTTCAATCCCAATCGCTGGGCAATTACCACCACTAATTTACATCTAGCCGAGTGTACCAGCAAGCAAAGTGGACTGCCTGTATCTATTCTTCTAGGATGATAGTCAGCTATTCTGGCTTTCTAAAATGTATAAATGAAACATAATATTGAAAGATTTAATTTTTTAAAGATAAGAAATTCCAAAAGAGTTCCTTGGGAAAGCAGCCTGTGTTGAAGGGATTTTACTGTTTGAAACTCATTTATCTGAGGCACAAAATTTTTGAGTGGGTCAGAACTTCCCTGGGGATGTAGACAAAATAAAGTCCTAGGACAGGTAGTTTGGCCTATCTTGAACAGGTTCTAGTCACTGTTTTTGCCAAATTAGTCCACTCAAAGACCACGTGACCCATAAACATCCTCTTTTTTACCCTCTTTGCCAATGATAAGAATAAGTCAGATGACAATCTAGTATTAACAGGTGTGCCTGGGTTTACATTGACTTCCCCTCTTATAACACATGAACTACCAACTACAGCTGAAAACAGTGTAAGATTTTACACAGCAGAAAGTCAAGTGGAGACATAATGGCTGGTTAACCATATCACTGTGTGCGCTCAATTGATTCCTAATTTCTCTTTCAACCAGGACAGGAAGATGTCTCTAGAAATGTGAGATGGAAAGTTGATTCCATCTCAGAAAGTGGCTTGGAAGACGTTGTAGAGATAGGAATGGAAAACAGAAATATAAAGAGCAAAAGAGATAAAAGTCTGATATATCACATTTTTTTCATCATTTTTGTTTAATTGACATTTTAGTAATATGTGGTAAAGAAATTTCTGAGTGGAATGTTTGTAATTTCTGTCCCTAATCTGTCAGGGCATGAAGTTGATTGAGCATGAGTAGAAATAGCTTATGACCCAGAACGGGAAGGGAAAATAAAATGGGAAAAGTTAGAGATTTTTAGAACTGCTTGGTTAAGGAACATGAAGTTTAAATCGCTCCCAGAATCAACATTTCTAAAAATACCCAGAGCTTTATGCTTAGCACATTTTGGTTTTCCTATGTATATGTACACATGCATCTTTTATTTGTTTGTAATGTCACAAAGTAGGTAGCTGGGTAGCCGTTTGTCTTGCATGGATTTGCTGTCATGGCAAATTTCTGGGTGTCAGAAATACAGCACACCTTTCCTTGTCCTTCCTCTCTGTGTTGGGCAGGCTACACTGAGACATGTATGCTCTGCGTAGCTTGAGGGGAAAGCAGAAATGTTTGTTAACCTGTTTGCAAGCACAAGTTATGTAAAAAGTTAAGGCAGGTCATATGCAAACATGGATTCACTTTCTACAGCGGGGCTTGTAGGAAGTGATTTTTTTGAATAAAGGTGCATATTGATTATTAAGTTTTTGGCTGCTTTACATTTTGTTCCTAAATTCCCTAAAATCCTGGCTTGCCATTAATTTTTACCAAATCAGTTTAGAAATTAAAATCACTTTTTTTTCTTCCTGAGCAGAAAATATGAAGCACATAACATTTTATATTACAAATAATAGGCATCCAGTAAATGCTTGTTGTGTAAATGCCAAGCTGAACACTGAAACCCTATGACTTTCTCCTGATTCTGGGCATGTTTACAGGCACACCAAATATTTTTAGTAATAGTTACCTTTTTACTAAGTGTGTTTACATATATTCCTCAAAGCACTATTATTCTTTCCTTTGATTAGGATATTGAGATTCTTAAAGTTTCTGTGGCATACATTTTAATTATTTGTTAATCATTTTATCATGACAAATTTCAAACAATTGCTAGTGTTCTGTATTCCTTCCTGAAGATCCATGTTTCCTTAAGCCTAAAGAACTTCCCTTAGCATTTCTTATAGTTCAGAATTACTGTAATAAATTCTTTGTGTTTATTTTTATCTTCATTTTACCTTTATTCTTGAAGGATGTTTTCACTGAATCAAGCATTCTGGGTTTATGACAATGTTTCTTTCAGAACTGTGAATATGTGGTTCTGCTGTTTTCCTGTTGGCTTGTGATGAGAAGCCAGTTACCATCTGAATCATGTTTCCTGTATCTGATGCTTTTTCTAGAGCTTTTCTTTATCTTTGGTTTTTAGCAGTTTAACAATGATGTGTTTAGGCATGGTTTTATTTGTATTCATTTTGCTTGGGGTTCCCTAGTCTTCCTGAACTGATAAATTTGTCTTTCACTGAATTTGTGCAACTTTTGGTTCTTAATTTTTTGAAGATATTTTCTGTTTTATTCTCTCTTTTCTGCCTTCTAATACTCCAGTTACCTTATATTTGGTAAATTTATTTAGGTAATGTACTATAGGTTCCTGTTCATTTTTTCCACATCTTCTTTCTCATATTTTTTAATATTAAAAAATTTCTGTTGATTTATCTCTAAGTTCATTGACTCTTCCCTCTGTGTCACCTGCATTCTGTTGTCAAGCCTGTCCAGTAAATTATTTTTCCAGATATTTTATTTTCTAGTTTTAGAATTTCCATCTGGTTCTTTTTTTATGGTTTCTGGTTACCTGTTGAAATTTCTTATATTGATCAATTTATTGTTCAATCATAGTTTTACTTTCAATATTATTTTGTATTAGTTTCAGGTGTACAGCATAGTGGGTTAGATGATCATATACTCAAGTAAGTATTCCCCCTGGTATTTCCAGTACCTACCTGGCACTGTACATAGTCATTGCAATATTATCGAGTATATTCCCTATGTTGTACTTTACATCCCTGGGACTGTTTTGTAACTACCAGTCTGTACTTCATAATCCCCTCTCCTTTTTCACTCAGTCCCCCAATCCCCTCCCCCCTAGCAGGCATGAGTCTTTTCTCTGTGTCTATGTCTATTTCAGTTTTGTTTATTTGTTTATTTTGTTCTTCAGATTCCACATATAAGTGAAATCATATAGCATTTTTCTTTCTCTGACTTACTGGCTTATTTTAATGAGCATAATATCCTCTAGGTCCTTTCACACTGTCAAAGATGGTAAGATTTTATTCTCTTATATAGCTAAATAATATTCCATTGTACATGTGTATTACAGCTTTTTTATCCACTTGTCTATTGATGGGCACTTGGGTTGTCTCCATACTTGGCTATTGTAAATGATGCAGCAATGAACATAGGGATACATGCACAATTCTTTTGAATTAGTGTTTTGGTTTCTTCAAATAAATACCTAGAAGTGGAATCGCTGGGTCATTAAAAAATGGAATTGCCTTATGAAATTTGTTATCTTTTCATTTATTAAAAGCACACTTCTTTATGTCACTGAGCATATTTACAATAGATGCTTTGAAGTCCTGTTTGATAATTCCATCAGCTGGTTCATCTCATGGTTGGTTTCTCAGGATTATCCTTAGAATAGGTGACTGTGTCTGTATGTGAAATACTTTTGAATTATACCCCAAAGATTATAGATTATATGTTATATAAACTCTGGATATTGTATAATTCCTTAAATAGAGTTTATTTCATTTGTTATAGCAGACAATTAATTACTAAAACTCAACTGTTGTCTCTTGGATGGCAACTCCAATCTCAGCTTAGTTGTTTTACCTGTGGCTGAGCTGCTTGGAGTCTGGTACAGTGGCCAGAACTTTGGTAAGAGTTTATAAACAGGATTTAGGACTTCCCATTCTTGGCTCTCTACTTCTTGAGATCCTGCCCTCATGCTAGAAACCATGAAAACAGGAAATTCATCCAGAGTTTTTTTTCTTCTTTCAAATGTTAACTTCCTTCTAGAATCTGCCTGCTCTTACTTGCTCTCCAGTGTGTTTGTGTAGTTGGTTTTTGGCTTCGTTTTATGTTTTGTCCAGAGTTGTTATCTGGGGCTGATTCAGCCTGTTAAGAACTTATTTGGCCATCTTAAATTATTTTTGAGCCTTTGACTGTAGTCACACATCAGTAGAACTAGGACTCTTTCTAGCTCTGGAGCTTCCTCACTGGTCAAGTATCCTTTAACTTGGTTGCTGCATGCTAGTTCTCCTTAGGTGGCTGAAAGTTAGAGGTTTTTAAAAAAATCTGCAGCAAAGGACATTTTTTCATTGTTTTTAGAGAAAGAGGAAGGGAGGGAGAGAGGGAGGAAGGGGTGGCAGAGAGAGACAGAGAGAGAGAAAAAGAGAAATGTTGATGGGAGAGAAACACCGATTGATTGCCTTCTTGTCCACACTCTGACCGGGGATTGAATGTACAACTTGGGTATGTGCTCTGACCAGGAATCAAACCCGCAGCACTTTGGTTTACAGGATGATACTCTAGCCAACTGAGCTGCAGCAGACAGGGCAAGAAGGTTTTGTTGTAGACTATAAAAATATATGTCAGCTTGAATCTGACTATGGTGTTCAAGCCTATAGGCTATAGGTTTGTTTATTTCAAGTCACATTTGACATGAAAAATTGTCACTCTGAAAAAGCACTGGGGCAATCCTGTGGATTTGTCCATGATGGGATTTGAACTGTCTTAATAGATCCCAAACATGGGAGCAGTATACATCATCCTAGTTAAGTAACTTAAAAAGAGAAACACAATGTAAACCTGTTGATTTTTTCTTTTGTGTTTACTATTCTATTTAGTTTAACTCTCAGAAACATTTTTTCATGGAGATATTTTTCACTTAACATAATTTTAAAAAGTAGTTTTACAAGTAAAATATAACCAAAAACACTGAAATAGAGAACAGGCTTACAGTGACCAGAAGGGAGAGGGGAGGGAATTTCAGGGAAAATGGAGATTTGCAGCAACAAGTATAAAGGACACATGGACAAAAACTAAGGGGGGTGGAAATGGGAGGGAGGTGAGGAGGGCTGGGGGAGCTGGGATGGGAGTAAAAATACAGAAAACTGTGCTTGAACAATTAAAATAAAAAAAAGTAGTTTGAAGCATATTACATAGGTGATGTTTAGCCTACTAAAATATTAGATATTTATTTAGAGTCTGTAACATAGCTTAATAATATTGAGCAAATATCAGATATATTAAGCGTTGGGTAATATCAGTCTAAATTGAAAAAGTATCAATTTTATTTAGATCATCACTGGAAAACTTCTTCATGAAATAGTTCTTATACTAAACAGGTTTTGTACTATTATTTTGGGAATGAGAGTTGCAAAAACCTCTTTTCCTATGTTTCTTTGTATTTCTGATATTATTCACTTGAGATGTTCTTTGAATGGACATTATTCACTTCAAAATTAAAGATAAATTTTCAATTTTGAAATCTGAATTTTCAAATTCAAAAAGCAAAATGACACAGGATTTCATGACACAGTTTTATGGTTTAAACTTGATGTTGATCAACTTGCCCCTCAGTGACTAAATTCTTCTTTTGTAACAATTTTAATGAGCTCAATCATTTCTTATTTTGCTATTGTTTTTCTTTTTGATTTCTTCTGTTGGGATAGGTATCTCCATATGAAGATGGAAGTTTCATCATACTCCCTCCAAAACCTTTCATCTGATGGCAATCATGTAATTCAGAAAGAAATTCCAGTTTGAGTGCCTCTTCCCATATACAGGCTGACATGTCATGTAGGAAATGTATTTCCTGGAATTTATGTTTTAACTTTATATTTAGTATATGATACAAGTCTCTGTTCCATTGGAAAACAGCTAAACTAATTTTTTATTTCGTTTTTAAAGCAATAGTCAGACTCATTTGTTCAAAGTATGAATAGTGCTTTGCTTAAAAGTTCAGTTGGTTAGACTGATTGTTAGAATATTATTCCCAAAGGGTATATATCTTATATATCTCCATCTAGTAGTTATGTGTCTCATGCATAGTAGGTGTTCCATCAGAATATATTTAACTGACGTCTAGAGGGATAGTAAAATCCTAAATAGTGTTTTCTGGCAATATATAATTTACATTTGAGACTTTATTGAATTCATTTCCACTAACTTTAGCTTTTTGGTTTTAGGATAATTAATTGTTAATAGTTATGCTATGAAAAATAATACTGTTTATTTAAATGCTATTTTTTAATTTAATATCAAAATAAAAAACTTAAAAATATTATGTTCTTTACTAGTAAGTGAAAAAAATCCCAAAACTTTATATAAACTAATAAAATTATTCTAATTCAGAATGCCATTTGAAATTAAAACTATTAAACTTAGAGAAGGATATTGGAACATAGTATTCATATCATAAATACATACCAAATTGAATTTTATGGTTTTGGATGCATTGTTACTGTCTTAGCAATGTCTAAACATTGGTAAAATTGGAGGATGAGGGTATTTAAGCTTTAAAAACTTTGAGAGAAATGGTGGGCAAGAAACTATACAAATGTACAAAAGCTCTTTGCCCTCTAGGAATTTCAGCCTACTAAATTGGATATTTTTGGGGAAAATATTTTTTCATAATCTGTGTATAAGAGAGTATACTTTTTTATTGTTATGACTCTCATTTCCATATTTACAAGTCCATGAGCAATATTGCATTTTTTTCTATTCAACTAAATCTTCTTCCTTCTGTCTAAATAAGGGTGTAACTGGAGATTGACAGAATCTGGTGGGTTGCATTTGCATTATGGTGCAGTGGAAATTTCAAGGCTGGCTAATTATATTTTTAGCTTACATGAGGCACTAACTGTCACCCTCCTCTCTCCTTTCCCTCATTCTCATTCACTACCTTCTAGTTAGTTATTATAAGGAGTTGTGAGCTTTTTGAAAGAAAGAGCTGAGCTTTACTCATCCCAATGCCTAGCACAGGGTATCATACAAAGCAATTATTATTGCATAGAATAAATTGCTTTAGTTGTGAAAGAAACAACGGTTGATATTTTCATTGTCACTGACCAAATGAGTGAACTCATTGTAAAGTAGTGATATGTGGAATCTTCTGTAGCAAGATTGTGTAGATCATTGATAGGAGGCTGACCTAGGGCCCAGGGGTAGAAACTCTGTGCCAATTACCACCAGTGTAAACACTGTGCCTCTCAGGCTGCTGTTAGTCTGTGAAAGTGGCCATTTCCTCCAGAGAAGATATAAGCTAACACACAATACCTTTGAGACCTTGATTCCTCAGTGTGGTTATATACATTAATTAAATTCTCCAAATGTTTGCATGATTGAGACAAAGAAGCAAAACCTCTCCTGGTGTTAATTAAGTACCATAAGGAAAGATGTCTGAATAATGGTCAGCCCATCCATGTGTTGTTTGGTCTGCCTAGAGTTTCAAAATGGATGTGGCTAAATTGAATCTAAGACTGTTTGGTCCTTTAGCTCTGTGTGTTGAATTTTAGCAGGGTTGACTTTTTTAAAATTATTAATGAAAAAAAATCACACCATACTTAGCATTCTAGAACAAAAGGAGAAAATTTACCAAGCAGGAATTAGTGTTATCAGTACAGTCTGCCATTATCCTTAAGTAACACTTCAAGTACTGAGGTTGTCAGGTATACTGGTGGCAACTATTTCATAGTCCTTGAAAATAATGTTCACTGTGAATATGGAGTTGCTATGAACAAGGACAAGTTGGTCCTTATTTTTAATGGAAATGTAGAGGATTAAAGAGAAGGAGTTAGAGATGGGTGTGGTAAAGAAAGCTCTGCTATCCATAAGACCATCTTAGAAGAATAGAAGGAGGGGAACAATGATGTCCTAATTCTTCAATGACCTTCGAATTTCAGAGTGAGTTCATTGATGATGACTTTTGGTCTAGGCTATGGAAAACAAGACAGAAACAGGAGAGGAGTGGAGAAAGAATAAGGACAGTGAGCCCAAGGTCTTGACAATGATTTCCAGGAAGTCTCAGGAAAGTTATCTAACTTGTCTATTTCCACCAGCCTATACAGAAGAAACTGTGTGAATAAGCCACATTTCTGAAGCATATGTGTGTGTGTTCTACTCTCATCTTTTTGTACTTGTCCTTCTTCTGAGTTCCTAGTGATTCTCATCATGAGTGGAATTGGTCTTTCTGCACTGCTTGCGTTGTTCATTTTATAGATCTCATTAGAAAAGACAATGTCAAGTTGAATGACAATATCAAGTCAAATGTCTATCTTTTCTATTTTCACATGTCTATTTTGAGAGCTTATCTTAACCTAAGACTTAAGTATTACTTGGAATAATGGGATTTTGCATCATAGTTCTGGGTATCAAACCTGGTACTTGGTAGGCAGCTCTAAATAGCTATGGTGTCATTATAAAATCCATTGGTTTGACTTCTTGTTGTGTGACTAACTCCTAAGAATGGATTGCATTTTGGTGTGTGGACTTTGTCTACTATGACCTTGGTGAATGATTTTTCAAAGATTTTTATGTGTTTCCATTTGGTCTGTAGTCAGAATACCAAGAGTTCAAGGCTTGACTTCTGCATTGGAAGTTGTCAGTAATCTGAGTATGCCCCTCTAAAACTTTGTTCCATAGAAATATTCTTCAGTTCTTTTCACTGAAATAAATCAGTTGAGAAAGATCTGGCATGAATAAAAGATAGATGTAGACAGGCTTACTTATAATAATAAGAAGCTTAGGTAAATGTGGATGCCCAGGCACCCCTCTGCTCAGTAGTTCCCATCATTGATTTCTTACCTTGACCCAAACACTGATGCTGTGCCTCACATTCTGCCACTTGGATGCTATGTAGTATAAGTCACAGCCAAAGATAAACTCTGAGTGCTATGTTTAAGTAGCAGGAAAAAGAATCTGATTCTCCTCTGAAGTCAAGTGTAATTCTCCAATGTGTCAGGTGGCAGTTACCACAGGCTCTCCTGGAGGAATCAGAAAGTCTTTATCTGGAAAAGCAACACAGAGTGCCTCAGGCACAATGGAAATCCAGATACTTTTGGCCTGGAGAGACAGACCTTGATGAGCAAGGGTTGTGACATGTGTATGGGGACTTGGCTTTGGCTATAATCTGCTTAGATTGATGTAACGCCAAGACAGAAAAAACACTGAATTTCTTCCCACCTTGCTCTCTTTTATTTGTACATATATTTCTCTCTTTCTTATGACTTCTCTTCCAGCACTAATATAAGTGGCACTGGCTGCATTGAGCATGATTTTTTATCCTAAAGCAAAGCTCTTAAATTGAAGAATAGTTCATTTGACTTCTGAGTATCCTTCTGTGTCTGTATTTGCTTAACTTATCTAATTACCATGAAGGCTTTCAGTACAAATTTTTTTTGGGCAGATGAAAGGCTTGTGGAAACACCCAAGGTTGCCTTTACTTTTGCTTCCCCTAATTAAATGGGAAAGCCTTCTAATCCATGGAGATGAAATTCATGATATGGCGTTAACTTTTCTAAATAGGGTAGAGTAGGGCTGGTGCTTAGAAAAATTTTTTTTATGCCAACTAACTGCTATACAGATGGACCAGGAAGCTTCCTGGCAGTACAGTGGTCCTGAAGAGAAATGTGGTCACTGATCAATAAAACCCCAATGTGGGGAAAATGACAGGAGGCTAGTTGTAATATTGGGAACACTCTTTTTGGCTTCTTTCTTATTTCTCCTGAGTCTCTGTGTTGGTGTGTGGCAGGCACTCCCTATTTTCTCACATAAAAGCTCCGTGGAGGAACTGTTCTCACTAATTGCTAATGGGCTAAATTGCTGGCGCTCACAAGGAGAGAATCTGGTGGCAGATAATTAAGTATCTAAGTAGTTAAAAGTGTCAGGAGAGAAAAATGACGTCTTTATATCACTAGGTTCATTTTTTATACTCTATTATTTGGGCTTGTTTTTCTCCCCTTTACCCTCATTCGTGTCAATGAGAAAAATCCAGAGAAATGGAAAAGAATATTGACTCCAGGCTTTCTTTACCCTTGACCTAGTTCTTAAAGAAGGGATGCAGAGAGGCTCTGGGGAGCCATCAGGATTGGAGCCTCTAAGACATTTTCTCTCTAGGCCTGTAGTCTTTGGTGAGTGGTCCTTTCAGGGTGGGTTGTGTTTTTATTCTGGAATAAACAGTGCTTTTCTAGGGCACTTTTTTTCTGTAGTCGAGGTGAATGTCTACCTATGGCGATGAGTAGGGTATGTACTCTATAATAGTGCAGGGACATGCTAATAATTAATGGAGTCCTCATCAATTCAGAATAAATAGAATGACTTGGGGAAGAGGGCTGTGGGAGTTTAGATTTAAAGGGAATCCTTCTGTGAATTTTTTTGGGTAAAATATTGAATCTTTTTTTTGAAGCAAATTATCACATCCCAGTTTATCCTGTGTAAATCAGGAATGCCACATGGAGAGTTGACTTTAACTGGAACACGACTTCACTTAGCTACTTCAAAGCTCAGCCCTTCCTCCACAGCTAGAAAGAAAGCTCCATGAGAGCAAAGTCCTTGCTGTCTTATGGGCTGATGTTGCTTGAGAGCACATAGTAGGCACTCACTAAATATTTGTTGCATCAATGGGACAAATGAAGAGGCAGATAAGGAGCTACTATTCTAAAATATGATCAAAGAAATAAGATCCAGAATTTCTATTTGAGCTAATATGTAAAAGAGACCTCTTTGGGTTAAAACTGAAAAGAATTTGGTTTGGGGTCTTAGCATAAGAGCTCAGTACTAATTTTACCCTAATTCAACTTTTCCAGACCAATGGAATCCTTTATACATTTATGTAGGCCACCAACAGTATCTACAGAGAGAAGTGATCCAAAGCAGGCTATTTGGGGATGTTGGATCAGGCATCCTGGTTGCTTCCTTTTTCTGTATCAGGACAAGGTTGTAAATTCATGCACAGATCATCAACTGTTCATGTGTACCTTTACAGCACTTCTCATTCCATGCCATGACCTTCCCTGGTGAGAGCTTAAATGGCAATTGATATGGGTCGGGGTGGGGAGCACCATTAAAGGGAAACATGGGCCTGCTGTATGTCTTACTTGCAGTGAGCTGGAGACATGGACCCCCACAACATGACTCCCCTGTTCATGTAACACTCAGGGAAAACCAGAGCCACGTGTTTGAGTGGAACTTTTTGAGCTCCCGTTTCCAGATTCAAACTGAGCTGACACGTGGCGTACATGATTTCAACGCAGGAGCAGATTGCACAGGGCATCTCAGTTACATGAGTACAAAATGAGAAACAGACGTGACTGCAGGTGTTTTCTGTCCTGCTCTTATATAACTAACTCAAAGGTGTCTTTGGTTTCAATAAGAAATTTGGCAGAAAGCTTGTCCATAAAGCAGTGTAATTGCATTAGTTTTTGGTAAAAGGACTTCTCTCTCCTCCCACCTCACCCTCACCACGCACATTCAAACACACATAAAACTCCCATTAGAAAGAGTAGAATGACTGTGTTAAAAATTTTTTTAATTAAAGGCCAACTCCAGTAACCTGTAAGTTTCCCATTCTCCCCATAAATGCCCATCAGTTTTTTTGCTTTGATAGCTTGATTTTAACTAGGTAATAATTACCCAATAGTCCAGAATGGTTCCAAATCTATTGTATAAATAAAATAGCTTTCAAATATATTAATGAATAAATATTTAACCAGTAAACCAAAGCAGCTTTAAAGAAGTCAGTGAGGTCCAACAGGAACATAAGACATTTAAAAAAAATTGCCTAAATAAAGATTTGTTTAATGGGCACAGTACTGTCCTTCTCTTGCCATGTGAGCTGAGACCTTTGGACAGATACTTTCTGTATTCTCAAGGCTTAGCATTTTGAAGGTGCTCAATAAATGTTATATGATGATACTGATAAATAACTTCATTTGCAGTCTGGGTGGACTGAATGCCATTCACAACAAAGTGGCCTATTTTGGCCCTCAGTGAGAAGCAGAGAAAGTCTGTTTTACCTTTTTAGCACAGGCTTGTTGACCTTGGGCAAAGTGTACTTATGTCTCTGGGCTTCAGTTGCCTCACTGTAAAATGAGGGGATGATCTAGATGGCCTCCAAGGTCTCCCCTGGTTATAATTTAACGTATAATTCTGTGAGGAGTTTATGTTTCACTGTGTGCATTAAGAATTTTCTACAGAATAATCCACAGCAATTTAATATTTTTCATAGACTAAGACCGCCACACCTGTGTAGAAATTATTGTAGGCACCTTTCTGACTTAGGTACCCTGAGCCAGGGCTGTTTTGTTTCACAGGTGTGTTCTGCAGAATGCCAGGGGCACCATTCCCATAGACTATGAACTGAATGGCACCCCCACTCCCCCAAGTTATGCAACATCTCTGCCTTGTCTTAAACATACAATCTATTTTCTTCCTGGCTAGTGAGCAGACTCATGTTGTTAGGGTTTTTCTTCTTTTTTTTTTTTAGTGTTTATGTTGGTTGGAATTCTGCCTACTTCTTTCTTCATATTCCTTTTTCGAGAAGACTCTTCCTTCAATCCTATTTCTAAGCCTTGCTTAGAATGAAATTGACATCTAATCTGAAAGGTAATCATTCTCACTCAGATGGCTTCTGCTGGAAAAGTGAGCAGGGAAAGGTCCGGAATTGGGAACCAAGCTATGTAGTTGCCCCCTCCCTGGCATTGAGCATACAGAATAGGATAGCATCACACAGCAATAGAAAAAAAGGTTTTGGTGGCTTGAGGATAGGTGGACATATATTTTGTATGTTCCTAGTATAGAAAGGAATCAGCAATATATTGTTTCTTGAAACTCTGCCCAGTGGTCTGGCTACTGGGACTTTTCCACCTTGCATTGTGGAGAGAGTTTGATCTTGAACTGGGGTTGATCCCATCCCTACATGGGCTCCAGGCTTGGTGGCCTGGGGAGAGCACAGGTAGGATGATGCCTGACTGCTTCTGGGCTCCCACACATGGAAGAGCCAAAGACCACTGGGGTTTGCTCATGCCAGTCCTCTCCCTTGTGGGCTCTTTAAAAAAACATTATAGCTTAAAAATAACAAGTAAAAGCTGAAGTGCTTTCAGCTAATGGGTAAAACCTAGCTCTTTCTTATTGAAGTCAAATAAATATTTAAAGACTGGATTCTGGGCTTTGGGATGTTCTCACTAACTTGGAGTTTTCACCACCTGCTACTGATGAGAGTTACTTTCTGCCAAATGTAGTCCCCTCTAGAGCTGCAGGCACATGGGTCAGGGTATGCAGTGTGCAGGACCCAGTTACCCCCCTTTCCTTATCACCTGTCCAGACTGTTTAACTAGAATGATGAGATTATTTGACATTGAAAGTTGAACCTGTTTTACCAGCTAGCCTGTATATCCAAGCTCTTAAGAAATGAATAGCTCCATCCTTTGTCATAGTAATATTTAAGCTGAAACATGGAGGCTGAAAACCCTTTAACAGTGGAACTCTGATGTTTATATATTGCCCCTGAGTCTGTTGGATATAATAATAGAATTGCTAATCCCAGCAAGGATGCCTTTTATTGAGACCCTGCTTTGTGTTGGTCACTTTAGATATGTTATCACTAATCCCTACTCAGACCTTCGAGGTCATGCACTATGTTATTATCCCTATTTTACAGGAGAAGATATTGAATCTAGAGCATTTGCTCAAGATGGAGTCAGATTTCAAGGCTAAGAGTAAAGCCTGGCTTCGTCCTCCAAGCCACATTGCGATCCCACTCTTCATTCCAGTTGGAAAGCGGGCCTTCCTGCCATCTCCTCCCTTCTTGGCGCAGCCCCAGTCTCCAGTCTGAGGCCGTTTTGTGGGTATACTGTTGGCCTCTTTCAGTAGCCCTGAGGATTCTTCCCTCTTTCCGTAAGGTTTCTTTCCTTGGCCACTTTCTGGTTACATGATCTTGAGAACTTATATAGTTCTCTGGCTTAAAGTTTCTTCGTCTATATAATTTACATAAAATTATATGCACCTCATTATAGGTTCTTTCAAGGCATAAAATTGATAATGTCTGTGACACCTTTAGCATAGTGCTTGACACACAGTAGGGCCTCAGTAAGGAACCTGGTATATAGTGGACATTCATACCTGGTGGAATTGATGCCACATGTCAATTCCTGCCACTTTGTGCCTTGCCCAGCTGTCCCACCTTCCCTTTGCACTGCTCATGCACTAATTCAGATTCTCATGAATTCATTCTTCCCATATCAACTTTTTCTTCTACAATCTATACCATATAGTTCTGAAAAATAATTTCAGCTAGGCAAAGCTCTGGTCATATCATTTATGCACTCTGAATCCTTCAGTGACACCAAATGTCCTATTGACTTAGGTGAATATTATGTGGTACCATTCTAAATGGAATATACAACGTGTCTCTTCCTACTGCTCAAAGTACCCTCACTTGATTAAAGTTTATCCCAGAGATACAATCCCATCTGCCCTGCTACCTCTTCTTTCCACTGAAGCTGTCAGAGCACAGCCCTTGCTGAGCAACACACATGAGCACAGCTGGTCGGACTGAGTTGGGCCTCTTACTCAAAGGCTACTAAATTGTAAGCTGGTGATCTAGAATGTTTGACTCAGCTCAAAACCAGAAACCGGTCCAGTTATATTTTTACTTGGGACTATCAGCTAAAACCTAGGTAGAATTGTCTAGATAACAGAGGAATGAAAGAAAAAAAATCATGAGACAGGTTGATGGAAACATGGAAAACCAGAGCCATGTGCAGATGAAGTAAAGGAGACACAGAAATGATAAGCAAGCAGAATTAGTATGGTTTAGCCCATGCTGGTCTTCAGTAAATATTTGTTGAGGGAATGAATAAATGCCAGTAGCAACAAGAGAGGAAGAAGGAGATACACAGGATGTGTGTTGATAGTCTTAATGATGAACCAAAAGGAAAATTCACTAGAGGGAGCTCTTCAGGGCCATTTTGAACACAGAGCTCTCTTTGAGCTTTGGTCTCTGTGGGGCTCAAGCTCCTGTTTGTGGATTTCAGAGATATTGTACCTTGTTACTCCATATGTTTTCTCACAAAAATCCCTTTTATTTGAACTAGCTTGCATGGACCTCTGTTTCTAGTAAATCAAAGGGGGAATTGGAACAACACAGGAATGCAAACTGAAAAGCATAGATTCTACTTTTGGTTCTATTACTTTTTTTTTTTTCTTAGCATCAGTCCATCATTGACTATTTACTGAGTTCCTGTTCTGGGTCTGGCATTTTTCAGGAGTGGGACCTTGTGGTGGTGACCTAGAAAATCTGTTCTCTAGGTGTTTACATTCTGTAAAGGTGACAGACAATAAGCTTGCAAACAAAGGCGTAAAACAGTTTCAGCCACAAATAGGTGCTATAAAGAAGGAAGCTATGTGAAAGAGAGTGGCAGGGGCTTCTCTAGCCAGCCATGGGCTTTCTGAGCTGAGACCCAAGAGATGAGAAAGCAGTAGCCATGCAGAGGTCTGTGGGGAGAGCAATCTGAGCAGAAGGATTGTGCAGAGTCAGAGCCAGCAATGGGAATGGTCTGTTTGTCACACGAATATGACTGGTGTGGCTGGATTTCAGGGAAAAGTGAGTGGTGGGGGGAAGATGGGATGGAAGGGTGGGTAGGCTCAGACTTTACAGGGCCGTGAAGTCATGGTAAGAAGTTTAGGTTTTAAGTGTAAAGGGTTTCTTAAGCAGGGATATGAGATGATGCACTTTTGCGTTAGAAACATTGTTTTGATTACTATGTGGTATATTTACTGGAAAGAGAAAGAGTGGGAAGATGGAGACCAGGTCAGAACTTTTGAAATAAAATAGGCAGGAGTTGACTGTATTGCCAAATAGGGCCATAGTAGTGGGAGTTATGGGGCAAAGGGATGGATTAGCAATTAATTTTTAGAAATGGAAGTAGTACCTCTATTTAGATATGAGGTATATAGGAAATGGAGAATTAAACAGTGATGGCAAGGTCTGGGACCTGAGCAGCCCTGGAAGAATGGAGCAGTGTATTGAGATGGAGAAGGCGTGGGAAGGGAAATAGGATCGGGAGAGGCTTGGTGTAGAAGAGCAACAGTTCCGTGGGGAGGTGCAGGCTGAGAGTTATTAATATGCGGTGGCATTCAATTCCTGGGATGGCTGGCTGAGCTTCCTAGAGAGAGAATGTGGTGGGTCAAGGGCAAAGTTCTGGGCATTCTGGCTGACCTCAGGCTGGCCACTTTGTTTTTCTGGACTTTAATTTCCTCATAAAGTGAGGGATATGGACTAAATCTCCAACTTGCACATTCTTAGGTTCTATTGTTGAAAAAAGGACAAATACATTAATCACCTGAATCTGAATCTCAACTTTATATTGTCAACGTCAAGCACCCACAACAGTGGCTTCCCCAACAAAACAGCAGCTTGCAATGAGTTCAGTTTCACTTGGTTGTGAGAAGCCGATTATTATAATGTACTTTGTTCAGGAAGTGGCATTTGAAGAAGGCAATGACTTTGCTTGTGAAAACTAACTGGTTTGGTGCTCAAATAGAAGATCAAGGGGAAACTGACAGTAAGGGCCCCAGGTTGCAATTACAAAGTGGAATCCCTTCCTACCCCGTAACTTGGGGCCTCAGTTGCCTAATTATTTGAAAATTATTTGTGTTTCATAAAAGGAATCTGCCCAGTCAGAACAGCTTATACCTGGCTGTTCTTTGTTGATGTGATTCCTTGGACTGTGTTAAACAAGGGCTAAGGGGTTAGCAGCAGATGAATTCCAGCTCAAAGGACTCTGTCATGAGGAGAGAAGCTGCTGATCGAAAGCATACCTCCTTGCCTCTGCCCGAGGAGAGCTGCAGCCCTGGCTTTGCTGTCTGCCAGGGCACATGGAAAGTAACTTACATGGGCCCAGAGCATAACTCGTGAGCTGGGGAGTAAGGTTGAGAGGAGCAATTAATCTTGAGGCTTGTGTGAAAACTAATAACATGAGGCCCTGACACTTTGCTATTACTCAAGGAGCCCAAAGCACTTCATAAACATGGAAAAATTTATTCGTGCCTCCAAATTTTCCCTGTAAGACAGCTCAGTGTTCTCCATCTTTCCTCCTGTTGTGACTGGGGAAGGATGCTGAATCACAGAGAGGTAAGCTACCTCCAATCCCACCACAAATTAGTTACCAGTTACCGGATATGAAAATCTCAATGCAAGTGTTGTCATTCACCTTGCTCAGTATTTCCCAGTTTAATGAAAACAGTCTCCGTTTCCTAGGAGACCTGGTACAACTTTGTAGATAGGCTAAAAGCATTTATGAGCTGCAAACAGGTTCAGCTGTCAGCCTGATTTTCTACCCTAGCTAACTAAGACTTACTGGAATCGCGTATGTGGCTAAGCTGGAGTCCCATGGCAGGTGACTTCCTAGTGTTGGGGTAAGGGTGAGTTGAAAACTATAAGGCATTTTTTTTCTTGGGGTCTATATGGCCTCTATTTGAACATGATCCTTATGCCAGAAAAATCTGGGACCCACTCCTGACCACTGAGTCACACTCTGGGGATGGGATTTAGGTACTCATAGGTGGAGCAGAAAAAATACAGATTCTCCACTTGCTCGCTGTAGGCATGTCAATCAACTTCTCTGAACTTTGGTTTCCTCATAAACTGAAGAGAGTAATACTTACCTTGTGGAGTTGTTGGGGAGAGCCAGTGAAATGAAATGAATCAATGTACCTTATGGCGGCACCTAGGATTTACTCAAAAATGTTAACTCTGTTTTACCTCAGCTGTTGTGAAAAGTGTCCATCTATGGTGTAATCAAGATGGCTTTCCTTTTTTTTTTTAAATTGGGGTATAATTGACATGTAATATTATATTAGCTTCAGGTTTGCAACCTAATTATTTGATATTTGTATAGATTGTGACCTTGTCACCACAATATGTCTTGAGTTAAAAGACTAAGCATGCTAAGGGGTTAAAAGAAATAAGTCAGTAAAGCCAAATAAATGGCTGGTGTTGCCAGGAAGCCTCAGGTTCAGCCTTCATAGCCAGTTCTTAATTGTCCATTTCACCAAGCAGAAGCCAGGATGAAAGACCACAGCAAAAAAGGGGGTGACAGCTGGCTCCCTACATCCCTAGGGGGGCTCCCAGAGGATGATAGTGTAGGGTGGGTCAAAAGGAAGTGAGGGCCCTTGTCTTCTTGGAAGCTGGGTCTTAACGGAAGCAGACCTCTCGCCATGAGGAAGTAGCTCTGACTATAGCCTGAGCTTTCCTTTGCTAATTGCATCCTCAGCCCCCTGGTGCCAGTGCCTCTCCCATCCTGGTCACAAGTGTCCTGCTCAGATTCCCAATGTCCGAGGAGCTAGGTTGCCTCCACATGACAACTAGTCTCTGTCTGGATGGGAATAAAGCCAAACCAGTGAAATGGCATTTCCCCAAAACTAGCTACCTTCCTTCCAAAGGCTTGTGGTCCTTTGGCCTTTATCCAGGGGAAGAACAGCCCGACTGCATACTTGGAAGTGTCATGTGCTGCACAGGTGAACAGGCTGTGAGAACTCCAGGCACTCCTCAGCCACATCTGGGGTGAAAGGTCAGTGTAGCAGCGGGGACTGCAATTACAGGCCCCCTCCCAGCCTCCCTCACCACCATGGGGCCAGGGAAGGTCTGCACCTCCACCCCTCTCTCACAGAGGGGAGCAGCATGTAGAAAAGAGAATCCAGTTTTGGGTTATGTTAGTGAAGGTTACTATGTCCACAGGTGATCCCAGCACAATTTTCTCCTGGGCCTGCTATGGGATGGCCCACCCCCATTCCCGACTGGATTCAGTTTTGGGCAGGTGACTCGGGGCAGGGCCACGGCACTGCCATGCTCTGATTTAGAGCCCCCAGAGCTCTGTGTGGGTTCTGGGATCAGGACCCATGTCAGGGCACAGCTATAGTCAAGCTTCTCAAGCTGTACTTCCTGTCATCTGTCCTTCTATCTACCTGTCCTTCTATCTACCAAGGGTAACACTGAAGCCATCCCCTGTCCATTCATCCCTCCCTCTCTCCCCCTCCCTCCCTCAGTCACGCCCCCCATCCTTTTCCCTCCATCTATCTAGCATTTTCTGGGCATCTGCTATATGCCTCATTCTGTGGTAGGTTCTGAGGGTCCAAGGGTAAGGAAGACAGAGACCTGCCATCATGGATCTCAGGGTTAGTGAAAGAGATGGACAATGATCATCTGGACAACCAATATTGGTTGTCCAAGAGATGGACAACCAATATTAGTTGGTTAGTGATATACTATCTGGTGAGGTAAGAATGATGACAGGATAGTTGAGATTCTAAATTTTATGGTAGGAGCCATGGATGGGGAAGGGGGAGAAGGCACACTTCTAAGGATTTTCCTAAGGTTAATCAATAGCCTGGCCTGATGGACTCACATCATGAACTATCTTCTTTGAGAGGGACCCAGTAGGGAAGTGGGGGTTTAGGGCTGGGTGGCAAGTTCCAGGTGGAGGACTGCTGTTGTCCACCCCTCCTCTCACCCTAAAGGGAGGGTTGAGGTGGCAGCAGGGGGTGGGGTGGGGGCAGAAATAGAAGGTTGCTCTCCTGTGTCTCATTGCCCCATGCTGCTCTCCCAGGGAAAAAGCTTACAGACCCATCCATCCCATTTTATTATTTTGGAAGGAGCGGAAGCTGCAAGTGCAGAGATGACGGCAGAGGCTGCTTCCAGGGTTATATTTAGAGATCGACTCCTACATTCAAATGGAATCCTAAGCAGGCTTTCAGGTGGGTGGAGCAGTTGCATGGCTGGGCAGTCTTCCTTTGGATGCTGGGAATAGCTACCTAGACCTTGGTCAAGGAGGACCTTTGGTTTGTCAGCAGGAGGAAATGTGAGAAGGTATACTTTATGAGCTTAAATAAGCCCCAGCCTCCACTCCAGTTGGAGCAGATTAAAATTTGTGGCCCCTTCACATTTCCTGAGGAAATAGAATATTATTTTTCTCCCCCCAAATGACAGGTCCCTGGTTCTGTTGTGAGGCAGTAGGATTTGAAAATAAAGAAAAACTGGCCCTGGCTAGGTAGCTCAGTTGGATAGAGCATTTTTCCCATATACCAAGGTTGCAGGTTCAGTCCTTGGTCAGGACATATAGAAGAAGCAACCAATGAATGCATACATAAGTAGAAAAACAGATAGATGTTTCTCTCTCTCTCTAAAAAAAAAATCACTTACAGAAAGATTAATCTAAGATTCATTTTTGTTGAAACTAAACCTGGTTTTATGCCTATTCACAATTACCTTAGATCATTTTGCTTCATTACTCAGTGTATTATGTTTGCATTTGGGGGTTCTGAAAAAAAATTGTTAGTTGTTCAAGATATGACTGAGATATGATCACTTTCATCATAGTTTGGGCTAGTTCCATTCTTCATGAGGTTAGAACTGTGGAATGGGAATGGGTATGAGATGAATGACAAAGAACAACGAGAGCCTGCATTTCCACTTTCTTCTTATAAGGGAGCTCCAGAATGGGCTAAGTCCCTTTTCTTCTTCTGTTCCTTGGGGCTTTGTTCCCCTTTGGCCTAGACATTCTCTGCTCATAAAGTCCCATCACCCATGTCCTAATTAACACCTCCATTGATCAGCACTGTGCAGAAAAGTTGAATAACATGTTACTTATGTGTGGCGGTTGCTCCTGTGCTTGGTAGAGACTGTCCAGGAGAACGTGCAGGGAGGGGATGCCTCCTCAGCTCTACCATGTCATTTAGTCAGCAGCCACAGCCAGGGATCTGAGCAGCCCAGCACTCCTTCCTCAAAGTCGCCCTTGGGAGAGATTCTGGTGGTTGTACTCTCAGACAAATTCGCTGTCAGCATAAGAGCCCCTAATATACTCTCCTTCTGTTCAGCTGAAGCTGGAGAACAGGTATCAAGTACCAAAGATGTCATAGAAGCCAAAGTTTCTGGTCCATGGCTAATTAAAAACATCCTGCCTCTCCCCACATCCCACCAATGTATCTGAATTCATGTGCTGTTCCTTGATGAAACTAATACTGCCAGCACCATTTCTCCCACATTGAATTATTTATTCATTCAACTAACATTTAATCCAATAGTTCCTGTGTAAGAGGGAGAGCAAGTTTTAAGACCCGACTCTGTTCTCAGGGAGACTCCAGTCTGATGGTAATACAGGCTTGCAGAACTGGTATATCTTACAGGGGCTGGGGGGGGGTGCATATAGATGCACACTATGTGCTTGGAACATGGAAGAAATTGAGTCTGAGTTGCCCAAGGGGGCCAGGGATGTTGCCCAGGGAAAATTGCCCTGATGATTGAGGGATGACTAGGAATTTTCTGGAAAGATAAGAGTGGAGAAGGCATTCCAGCAGAAGAAACAGCTTGTAAGAAGGCTCAGAGCCATGAAAGAGAATGGTAATTTCTGGAACTGGAGCCTAGGTTCCATCAGGCTCCAATGGCTCCTAGGTTCCAATGGCACATGGGGCTTGGCTTCTGGGCCTAAGAAGAGCCCCATGGGTTTGTTTAGGAGGATCTATTTGCTCCCAGGGGTGGTGGGAAGCTGCTGAGGAATTTCAAAAAGGAGTGCTGGGACTAGATTTTGATGTGATCTCTTGTCAACTGGCTATAGACTAATAAGAGAAGAGCTGACATCCACCTACTGCTCTGCAGTGGATGCTCTAGTGTGCCCCCAGTCTAGGTGCCTGTCCCCCAGCTGTTGGGAGTATCTCCTGCTGATGTTTCATGCTGAGTCCTAGAAAATTGGCGGAAGAGAGCTGCTTGGCCAAGACTCCAAGGGCACATAAAAATCTTCACTTGGGACAACTCTGAAAGGCCATCCCGGGTCCAGAGTGCCCTGTGGGATCCCTTGACACCTTTGTTGTGACTACATCACAGCTCAACTCCTCCTTTTGTCTAATTCTGCTTCCTTTACTTTCTCACTGGTATTGTCCCCAAAAACCCTACCCAGTAAGCCACCTAAGGGCAAATCTCCATTTCAGAGGCTATTTCACAAGGCACTCAACCTGCATTTCTCTTCCCCAGCCAAGGGGGTTGATAGTGCTCCTCTTCTCTTGGGTTTCTCCCTCACTCCTCTTCATGGCACAACAGTGGTTAGGACTTTGACACACCACATTTTGTAAAGTTTCTGATTCTTATTGTACATCAAAGTCTTTCTCCAGGCACTACTGAAGATTGTGTGAAGGAGAACAGAGATGACCCGTCACTGAACACCCCTTTCCTCCAGTGTATGAGAAAACATGGTTAGGCTCATCCCACATTTGCTTCAAGGACCAATTGGATCTATGGTTTTGTGGGATTCTACTGGGAGATTAGGACTTGGTTTATTTCCTTGGCATTTGTTTCTGTCTTTAACCAGGAATTCTTCAAAGAGAATTCCTGACTTAATTTGTACAAAAAAAATCATAGAACTTAGAATTTAAAAAATAATAAATTCATATAGTACAAATTTCATAAATTTTTTTTTGAATTTTTGAAATAAATGCATATAGCAAAATATTCAGAAGGTACAATAGGGTGTAAAGTAACTATGCTACTTTTCCCTTCCCCTAACCTTTCAATACTTCCTCTTCTCCTTGTCTCTATTCCTACCCCAAACAACCCCTGGGACTAGTTTCTTGGTGTTTTGTCCAAGAGGTAAAAGATTTATCTCTTCCATCCTGTTGAATTGATCTCCATTGACAAGACCTCATGATGTAAAAGCTGGGAGCAAAGTGTGTTGTATAATTGAACTGTTCTATATCTCAGGCTGTAGCTAATTTATAGATTTTCAGTATTGGAGAGGTCATTAATAGATGCTTATTAGCTTGAGAAGGCTTCTGATTTCCCTCAGGAAATCTTTACTCACATTGAGATGCTGTACCTTTGTATTTGTCTCAAGACATACTTTTCTTTTTAATGTTATTTATAAAGTCTTAACTGTACATTAGAAAATGTAGATAAGCCAAACCTATACTATCACCAACACTGATAAACACCCATACCATACTGTTCACACTTTTAGAGCTTTCTTTGTGTGTGTGTGTGTACATTTATATATATATTCTTTTAAAAAGTGATATCATACTCTAATACAGTTTTAAACTTATTCTTCTCTTACTATATACTGTGAATACATTTCCGTGTCAATAAATCGTTTCAACATTTATATTCCTTAAAGCAACCTGGCTACTGTGTGTGAGAGATACGAACAGTAGAAATCTATTTCCTACCCTGGTACCCGTCCTGAATGTGACCAGACCATGAGGGTAGCTTTCCCTTGGGGCTCACCAAGGCTCTGCCACCTCAACACAGGTTGCCCAGGTTTTAGTGATTTCACCATCCCAGCCAACCAGGAGGAGGAAAGAGCATGCAACCAGATCTCACAGGCACGGCACCGGAAGGGGTGCACATCATTTCCACCCACTCTATATTGACTAGGACTCAGGCACATGGCCAGCCCTCCAGTAGAAGAAGTTGAGAAGTATATCCAGCTGTGTACCCAGGAATAAGAGGAGGAATTTGGGTGAAAAACTGGCAGTCTCTGTCCCGTATTTATTGATATATCTTGTTTGTGGTCTCTCTTGTGCCTAAAAAGCTAAATCCATGTCTGATTCATCCCCAGAATACTTTTTACAATTGTTGGTGCGTTGTTGCTGCTTTGTAGATATATGTTGAATGAATGCATGGAGTCCTAATAGTACTGTTGTTCTGGATTAGTGAGAATCTAGGACTTTTGTTAAGGGGTAAACAGGAGACACCTCTCAGATCACGGAGTTATGGAGTAGAAAGTTTGCATCTGAGACGGAAAAACCCTAAGAGAAAGGCAGGGTATTCATCCTGGTCAAAGAAAAGAGGTGAAGGAATGCAAACTTCCTGGAAGTTAAGATTTATATTTTCAAAAAATTTGTATGTCCCCTCAACCCCTGAAGCTGGATAAAATGGATCTCTCTATTATTTGTCTGAACTGTAACCCTTGATGTTTTTGCAGTCTGTATCTTCATGACATACTTAATATTTTTTTGGTTGTTCCTAAGAAGACAGATCATTGTTAAAGGCTTATTCTGAGAAGAAGGGGAGGTTCTCTGGCCTTGGGAAATGCCATAAGCCCCAGGGCACTGGTAATGGGACTCTAGGGTGGCATCCAGAGAGCAGCTGGTGCAGACAGCTGGTATCCTGGCATTGATGGTAGATGCAGGATTAAGACCTTCATTGATAAAACAAGTGTCAATATTTCTATATATTAGATGATCCTGATAGTGATTCTAGGCAAGCAGGTGAATGCAGCGGGAGTTCTCCACATGGCCAGGAGATTTTGAAAGGTCCATACCACTTCATTCCTCTTCTGCCAACCCCAGAAGCATAGTGACTGGTGCCAACACAGCTGGCAAAGGGGGCTGAAGCTTGGCCCAGAATTCTCTCCTCACTCCAAGCCTGGGTTTCACTGTAATGTCAGGAGCCAGCATGCTTGGTGCGTGATCTCCCCATTCTGACTTGGCCAGCCCTGTTCTCCACCTTTATTTTGGGATATCCGTGAAGGAATACTTGATTTCTCCTGGTGTAATATGATCTTCCCAATATGTACTTACTTTTTGAAACTAACTACAGGCTTTGGGTTGGGTTTCCTTTGTCTCTAAGAGGGTATCAGGAAAAATGCCCCCTATAGATTCACTGGGCCAGTGGCTATCCTGTTAGAGGACAAGAGCACAGTGGCTCTGTTCCACAGTGGGCCTGGTTGGGGAGTGGACTGAGGATCTCTGTACAGCCTGAAAGCCTTTTTTATTGTAGGATTGGGCACAGCCTCCTGGACACACACAGTGCTGGAGGAAGAGGGAGCAGTAACGCTCAGCCCTTCACCCAATTTGTTTCAGAAGCTGGTGCCCAACCAGCCAACATCTAAGAGGCAGGCACACATCCCTCAGGGTTTATGAATCCGCCTCCTTGTCTCCTGAAAACAGAAAGGGGGTAACTGGGCCAGGTAATTGCTTTGTTGGATGGAAGTCCTTGTCATTTAATATTTTACAGCTTACATGAAAATCAGCTTAACATGTTGAAGGCTGCTTGCTTTTTCAGTGGAATTTTTAAATGGTGTAGCAGTTAACTTTGGCTGCAGTAAAAGCTTACAACAAGTCAAGTAAAGAATATATGTAGTTTCAGTATCCCGAGTGGCACATGTAGTTATTAAGATTTAAAGCACTTTGACCTTCAGATCATAAAATTCCTAGAGCTTGGGGCAGGGGGGTGGAGATGAAGGGACACAGGGAAAAAAAGGAGAAGGGTAAGAAGATTCTTATCAATCTAATCAGCCGTTAAATAGCATTACTTTAAGGAGAACCACCCATCTGAAAGCCTTAGAGCCCTTTGTGGGATCAAACCATCAATCCTCACACCATCCCCTCTAGGAGATACGAGGCAAATGGCAATGAAGATGAAATGTGAAAGAAAAGGTGCTGAAGATGGGGATATCAGTTGGTTGCTGAAGGTCACCCAGGAAGCTTCTATACCATGAGTTTAGGGCTAGGTGTGTCCACCCCTGTTAGAGTGCTCCGAGGGCTCATGTGGCCTCGCCCTGGGCTGTGTACAGAAAGGATGAAGGCCACCACCTTGTTTTATGATCCATTGAGGGTAAAGGGAGGGCACTGGAAAAGAACACACACACAAATCATTGAGGGTAGAAGTCAGAGCAAGGCTCTTGGGCTGGGCCAAATGATACCTTTACTTGCTATCATTTACCAATTTAATTACAAAGTTATTTGTCTGAATGTGGCTACCATTTGAGGGCTACACGAAACAACTGAGAGCATAAATAAGTCCACCGTTTAGAAAACTCAGTGGGAAAAAATTCATCACGATTGGCAAGGGAAGGGAATATCATAACGTCTCTTCTAATCCCTCCCCCAGCACTTACTCCCCACCCAATGAATCTTATTAGTTGGTGTATAAGGGGGAAATTGTAATTTAGTCATGGTTGAATGTATCCCATTTCCTTTCAGTATTTAGAGACCTCCCCCCCCCCCCCACAATTATGCCTTTGTGATGAGAGAGGTATAGGGATTCTCTGGGGCTTGGGAATATCTTTGCTTTATCCTGAAAGCACCTGTTTATTCCCTCTGTGCAGTGGTTTCTAATCCTGCTGAGGATGGAGAGATAGAAAATAGGCTTCTAATTTCATGGTTGAAGTGAGAAGAGATAATATCAGCTCACTTCTCTGCATAAAAATTTTTTCTAATACAAATCTTCTAGAAGTTTGCCTTTGTGACTGCAACACGGTCAGGAGGATAAGCATGTATATGTGTGTGTACATAGTTTTCATTCACACACACGCATATATATATATCTCATGAGAAGAAATCCTTTTCATAAATAACCCCAGGATGAAGCAGGTTGCTCTATGTTATCAATATGAGTGGCCACGGTGATTCCTATTAAACATTTTTAAGCCCTCTTGAGATAGAATCATGGCAAGTGTCAGGTGTATCAGCTGTTGATGGGGAGCAATATTTTAGGCACCCCGAGGGGTACATCTCTGAAGGTGATGGTCCCTGCACAGGCTCTTCACACTGATCACTGGCTGCTGTGTAATCTAAAAGCAGGAGAGAAAGGAGAGGGTTAAGGAAAATAAATGGGGTCCAATGTGAACATCTCTCTTTTTTTTTTCAGCTTTTTAGAAGATAAATGTTTCAGATTTCAATCTGTGGTTCCCAGCAGTTCTTTGGGAACACTGCAGTAGGCCCGCAAAAATCGCTACTGCTGAGCCAACCCGAGATAATGCGTCTCAGCAGGGATGACATAATGTGCTAAAAGAAGATGATGATGTAATGCCCATCTCAGAAATCAGAGCCAATTTCCGTTACAAAGCCCCGGAGTGTAGCAGGAGGTAATGAGCTAGCATAAATTGTGCTGCACGGAAAAACTTCTAGGTCTGATGTTCCTGATCTGCATGCTTAAAGGCAAAAAAAAAAAAAAAAAAAAAGAAAAGAAAAGAAATAAAATAGAATTCCTAGATCTGCTGGGCTCAAGGGCATCTGCTCAGTGAGAAGCTCTGCCCTCTTCCAATTTGGACAGAACAGTGCCCCAGGCTGCCCTGATCACCTTGGTCCATGTGGAGGGATAGTTGTCTGGGTCTGTAAGCTGCAGCAAGGTGGTGATGTAATGTTTAATGCTAAATTTGTTTCTGCTGATAATGTTCAAGAAGTGGGTGTGGTGTTTGAAGGAGATTTGCCTTCCCTGGAGTGTGGGGGTAACTCGGCTGAAAATGCCTAGGAGAAAGTCCAGGGTGAGGAGTACTGAAGAAAGTCAGATTCACCTTGAACACTTTATTACGTTCGACCTGCTCTGGCTTGGAGAAGTATGTGTGTGGGCACCTGAAGCCCCCAGATAACCAACTTCAGCAGCCTCCCTTTAATTAATGATGCATTCTGACCTCCAGGTATAGCCTGCCTGGCAACCAGAGTCCAGGAAGCACAATCTTTGATTGAAAAAGTGGTCGTCCCACCCCCACTATGATTTTCTATTTTAGTTTATTCTTTCCTTCATTTTATTTTTAATTGCTCTGAGTGTTTGCATGGGGAACACATTTCTATTTCATTTGCCTTCTACGGTTTCTGTTACTTATTCCTCACAGGGGACTTGATTCTGTAACCCGCCCTGCACACCACCAACTCCCTCTGGATGGAATGGCAGTGGTTTTATGTCACTTCGTGCTGCAGGTTGGGCCTTCAGCGCCCCAGACCTGGGCGGTGACAGCATTGGCAGAGAACTGCCGGCTTCACAAACTGAATGCTGTGTCTTTAAATAGGGAATGAACATCGGGAACAGATGAATTTTTTCTGGTATAAGAAAATGAGAGAAATAAAACAGAAAACATGACATATAGGCTATGGAAGAATTGCTTCTATGACATGCAAACTGAAGTGGGCATTGCTTTCTAGACCTTTCTGGGAAGGGCTACCAAGTCTTTTAAGTGTATTCTTACCTGCTAAGAGGACAGTCACCATCACAGCCACTGGTGGTCATTTGCAGGCTGACCACAAGTCAGATATTAATACTATTAATTATAATTTTTATCTAGTATTTTTAATGTACAGCAGATGCTATCCTAAATTCCTTAATTGTCTCATTTAGTTCTTACCAGAAGCCACCTAATGAGGTGGGTACTGCTATTATCACATCCATTTTACAGAGGAGAAAATGGGGGCTCCGAAGGTTTAAGTAACTCATTAGGTTCACAGCTAGTACATGGCCCAGCTGGTGTTGCCACCCTCATCCTAGGACTCTGCAGTCCACATACCTAACCCCTCTGGAGCACTTACAAGCAGTGACACCAGGTTTAGGTAGAGATGGCTCCTGTCTTGCAGGTGAGGTATTCCATAGGTCAGGAATACCTCACCTGGAAGGTGAGGAATTCCTTATCTTAATATTTGCCAAAGAAGGAAAGATTGTTACCTTTTATTTCTGTATCTGTACCACTAGGCCCAGTGCTGGGCATATATACCAAATGCTTTCTGAATGTTTGCTAAATGGGAGGGGCCAGGCAGGCAGAAGGATGAGTGCAGAAGGAAGAAAACCCAAATCAGACAGGGAGCTCTCCTGAGGATGACACGGAGTCAGGCTGCTTTTCTAGTTTATCAGGGAAGACTCTGAAGAAGATGGTTAACAATATGTTTGGATTAGCATCTAAGTGAGACAAAAGGGCTGTTATTATTTGTTCCCAAACCATTAGCATCTGACTAGGTGATTGAGGTGCTCAGTGAATAAATAGTAGAGAAATGTTAAAGGCAGGTTCTTACCCATTCAATAATGTCAGTTTTTAAAAGGAACCTCTGAAGTAAAAATGAATTAGGAAGGACACAATTCATAGGAAGGACATGGTAAAGCAGAATTGTTGATTTGGATAGTTTGTAATAGATCGTCTCCTTTATATTCAGCAGCCCTCTGCAGGCCCACCACTATATAGTAGCTGCTATATTTACACACCAGAAGAGAGATGGAGACCTCCTGTGTCCTCTTTAGTCCGAGATATGTAATAGCCACTGTTTGTTTGTTTATTCTGGTCTTTCTAAACCACAAAAAGACATAAAAGCAACAATAAAATTTTAAAAATATCACCAATATTTTCAACCTACAAGCAAAATTATTCAATCAACTAACGAACAGTGGGCAGTGGTGAGACCATCTCTGTGTTAGGTTCAAAATCTCATGCTTTCAAGTATTCACTTGATGTGATAGAATTTTTTTTTCCATCACACATAGTCTAGGAAATGCTTCTTTGGCCTTTCTACCAAATTATTTCTGCCCTTCTACCCTTTCTGCATCCTAAGGTCTAGTGAATCTGCTTCCTTTTCATTGTTTCTGCAAGTGTGCTTTACTTCACATTTAGATCATCATAAAAGACCGAATCCATTTTTGTATCTAATATCTTTCACTCCAATTCATTGTGGCCCAATTAATCTGCCCAAAGGCCAGCCCTCTGAAAAATGTGCAGTGGTTGCCCATCACTTAGGGAATTTAGAACAAGCTTTCTAGCTTGTCCTTTTAAATACTCTGCAATTTGGTTTTCAACACACTTTTCTAGCTGTGCATCTCCATTTATCTGCATTTTATCCAAACAGGTCCATTTGCTATTTCCCAAACAGATCTTTTATTCTTGTACCTTTGTGCTCTCTCTTTCTTTCTTTTCCTTCCTTCCTTCCTTCCTTCCTTCCTTCCTTCCTTCCTTCCTTCCTTCCTTCCTTCCTTCCTTCCTTCCTTCCTTTCTCTCTCTCTCTCTCTCTTTCTTTTCTTTCCTCCCTCCTTTCCTTTTCTTTTTTTTTTTCTCCCAGGAATCCCACTCCTCAGTGTGCTCTACTGTTTAAAGACTTAATCTTTTCTATCCTTGAAGTCCCAGCTCAAGATGCCACTTCTTGATGAAGATTTCTTGGTTCCTGACACCTGGAAATGACACAGTTCATTTCTGGACTTTCATAATATTCAGGCCGAGCCTCTCTGAGGGCACCTATCTGTTTCTTCCCTGTGTTATAATTGTTAGTGTGAAATGTCACAGTCTTAAAACTTTGCTACCAAGAGGAATATTTTTCTTGTCTATCTTATTAAACTGTAAAATTCTGGAGGCAAGGCTATGTCTCCTTCATATTCATGTTCTTTGAGTGTGCAGTAGAGTTCTTAGCACATGGCAGATGTTCAGTAGATGACTGTCAAATGAATAAAATTAGCATTTAAAATTCACAGTTGCAATATTAACCATTGAGGCCCAAACCCGGGAAAATACGGTGCACTTAGGCATACTTTGTCTCTGCCTCACTTTTGTCCCTTGGATATGGGGACCAAGGATTTCTAGTGAGACTTGCTGATACCTGGTTTATCGGAGGATGCCAGTGAGAACATAATTTAGAAGAAAAAAGTGACAACAGGGGATGATAGGAAGCTACTCACCGACTGACTCTTTTTTTCATCTATTTTTTTTACCCTTTACTTTTTTGTTTTCTATCCCTTTGTCTTTCTCCTGTTCTCTACACTTTTTCACCCATGGTGAAGACTATTAAAAAAAAAGTTATATTTTTTCCCATTACCATTTAGTCCCCCCCCAGCCCATGGTGAAGACTATTGATAAAATTTAGAGAAACAGTATTAGATTTCTTGCTCTATGAAAATTTTCTGGTTCTGCCAAATTATATCCATTGAGGAAATTTAGATCTTACTTTCCCATTCCATAAAGTGGAAGTATGGTCATGGATTGTCTCTGAGTTCCCTCACCAAATCTCTGAATTTGTTGAAATTTAGTAAGAGACAGTACTAAAGACATTTTCCCTTCACTCAGGCTATTGAGTTCTTGAGTAGAACACTGACACTTTCTTTGCTTTTTACAGCTTTATGGAGCATATATGAAGTAGAAGCATACATTGCATCCGATAAAAATCCATCCATGGTAAACCTTGAGAAGGTGGAAAGGATTTGAATTGATTGGTATAGAATCTTATAGGGTTGAGGAAATTCCCTTTAAGAGTAATAAAGTAATGAAATTACTCTGTAAAATCTAGCAAAGTAGAGAAAAGGGTGAATGTTACTGTGGTGAGGCTTATATGAACCAGAGGGGTAGTTAAATGTCACAGTGCCTTTTCTGGAAGCTTGTATGGGCATATATATCTCTGAATCCAAGAAAAGAGAGACTTTTTTTGTTCTTGCTCAAGCACCTGCTAAAAGACCACTCAGCCTCCCTGGACTTCCACCAAGATGGAGTTGTAGGTGGAACCAACTTGCTTCCGTGCACAACCAAATCTAAGAACAACTATTTTTAACAAGTGGAACCAACTTGCTTCCGTGCACAACCAAATCTAAGAACAACTATTTTTAACAACAATAAACTCAACCAAACCACACAGAAAATCGACAATACGGAGTCCAAAGACAACGACAAAATGCTCAGCTAAACTGGTAAGAGGAGCAAAGCCAGCAGCGGAGCAGGTTGGCAGAAAAGATCCTTGAACGGGTAGTGCGCAAGCAGGTGAAGGCGCAGATCACTGGCTAGCTACGGGAGCACGTAGGGAAGAGGTGCGGCTGGCTGTCTGTGGTAGGTCGCGCATCTGCGTGCAGATAAACCAGTGAAGAGGCGAGCATTGAGACCGCACTGCGCAGGGCAGCAGGCTCGCACAATTCCGATCAGATCAACAGGCTGGGGCAAGTGGTGGGACGGGACTGGGCTAGCAGAGAGTACGGCCATTGCTCCCTTTCTGACCACGCCCCCACACACAGCGTCACAAACCAGCGACCTGGGTGGCCCCGCCCTGGTAAACAACTAAGGCTTCCCTCAGCTTACTTAACTGCGTGAACAGACCAAAAATGGCTCAAGAACAACTCAGAGCCCCAGAGCCGATCAATCTAAGCGATGAAGAAATAGCCAAACTTTCAGATGCACAGTTCAAAACACTGGTTATCAGGATCCTCACAGAACTGGTTGATTTTAGTCACAAATTAGAGAAACATATGGAAGCTAAACTAATTGAAATGAATGGTAATACAAAGGAAATCAATAGTAATGGAAAGGAGATTGGGACTCAAATCAATGGAGTGGACCAGAAGGAAGAAAAAAATGATCAAACAGAAAAGAATGAAGAAACAAGAATTCAAAAAAATGAGGAGAAGCTTAGGAACCTCCAGGACATCTTTAAACATTCCAACATTCAAATTATAGGGTTACCAGAAGGGGAAGAGTCATGAGTGGAAACCTTATTCGAACAAATAATAAAAGAGAACTTCCCCATTCTGGCAGAGGAAATAGACTTCCAGGAAATCCAGGAAGCTCAGACAGTCCCAAAGAAGTTGGACCCAAGAAGAAACACACCAAGGCACATCATCAGTACACTAGCCAAGATTCAAATGAAGGAGAGAATCCTAGAAGCAGCAAGAGATAAGGGGACAGTCACCTACAAAGGAGTTCCCATCAGACTGTCAGCTGATTTCTCAAAAGAGACCTTACAGGCAAGAAGGGGCTGGAAAGATGTATTCCAAGTCATGAAATCCAAAGACCTACAACCAAGATTGCTCTACCCAGCAAAGTTTTCATTTAGAATGGAAGGACAGATAAAGTGCTTCTCAGATAAGACCAAATTCAAGGAGTTCATCATCACCAAGCCCTTATTATATGAAATGTTAAAGGGACTTATCTAAGAAAAAGAAGATAAAAAAGATGAACAGTGAAAGGACAGCAAACTCACAGTTATTAAGAACCACACCTAAAACAAAAGCAAACTAAGAGGACAGCTAGATCAGGAGCAGAATCACAGAAATGAAGATCTCAAGGAGGGTTAGCAACAGGGGAGTGGGAGAAGGAGAAGGGGGGAGAAGGTACAGAAAATAAGTAGCATAGACAGTAGATAGAAAATAGATAGGGGGAGGGCAAGAACAGTAGGGGAAATACAGAATCTAAAAATTTGAGACACATGTTCATGAACCAAAGGGGGAAATGGTGGGGGAGGGGTACGCAGGGTGGAGGGTAATGGGGGGAGGAGTAGAACAAATGTAATGGCATAATCAATAAAAAAGTTAAAAAAAAAAGACCACTCAGCCTCCATCCCTGAATACCTCTGATATAGATCTACCTCTGAAATTCTTGAAGAATTTCCTCTGCCTGAAGATCACAGCCTCAGCCCCTCCAGGTTGACTTGAACCATCTACTTCTTGCCCAGATCAAAATAACTATGAGCCAAGTTGAAGGATAAGACAGTGTGAATGGATCAGTAGAAAAGATAATGGTGTGATGAGGATCATCAAGATGTTGTTTCTTCCACTGATGGTGCCCAAGGTCTCCAGCCCACGTTGGGTAAATAGGCGGGGAGAACAGACCTCCCAGGGGATATAGGTGGATTGTGAGCAGTTCCCCCTGACTACCTATTGACATCCTCCTTCCAGGAATGAACTCAGTAAGTGACTTCAAAGGGAGCTCAGCCCACACCTGCCATTGACCACAGTCTTGTCACCAACACCTTATGCTTAAGTGAATCAAAAGCTTCCGACAGGTCTAAAATTAGCCAGGCTAAACATATCATTAAGGAGTTATGGAGGAGTGTGAATGACCTTTCTTCAGCCCTGCTCTCCCAGATCCAGTCAGCTGTAGGGCTCACTGGAATGCTAAATCAGGCTTTTAGGTGCTTGAAATAAATGACCCTTTAGATTGATTTTTTTTATTGCCTGAAGGTGCATATTTTTAGAAAGTTTGGAAGCATTCTGTTCATCTATTTCGAATCATTTGAGTATAAAAATGTGGCATTTTTCACACTTTGGGATATTCAAGTCCCCTATTCCTTTTTTAATGTCTCTAATATATTTTTTAAAACTTTCAAACTAGTTTATTTAAAGGCCAAATTTGATTTTTTCACAGTTTCTGAGGTAGGAATGTAACTTTACCAGCTTTGAGGGAAAAGAAAACCATGGTAGTTCATCGTACAGAAGTTATAAATACGTGTGAATACTATTTTAAGCATTATATTTCTGGTTGGGATTTAAATACACGTGGCAAAGGCAGGGTCTGTGTTTCTACTCCTTTATGCAAACCTTAATGGTAAATTAAAGGAAAAGATTTATTCTCTTTATCCTTGCTACTCAAGGACACCTTTATCCTCTATTTCTTTCCTAGTTGCTAGTGTATAAGACCCAGGGGAAGAAAATAAGAATGACTTGGTGCCATTTTTGAGCTCTTGCTTGACATGAGCCAGACTGTTTCAATTTCTTTACTTTCCAACCCAATTATTTTGAAATTCATTTCTCTTCTCACTAAGCCACTGTGTCCCTATGTATATTTTCAAGAGCACCAGGTCTGTAGGATGTTAATAGATGTCAACTGGAAAAAGAGTTTTGAGTTAAACAGATTTCTTTACTGCTGGGCTTCTTTCTCAGAATCCCTAGTGTGTGATGTGAATCACCAAGGAGGGACTATAGTACTATGCAGTATTTGTCACGTCTTGTGTCCCAGATGAACCAACTCTCTCTCTCAGTAGCTAGAAGCCCAGAGCACAACCTAGAAAGTAATAGAGGATGATGTTTTCAGTTTAAAATTACATCTTTTTTTAAGTTGACCAGGCAGCTCCTTTTCCTGAGTAGTGATCCTCTAGGGTGGCTACTAGTATGTCCCAGCTCTCCCACCACTGGGTGGTGACCCTCAAGAGTCACCTGTCATCTTTGAGCCTTCCTTCCTATCTGTAAAATGAGGAGGCTGGGCCAGATGATCCTTTGGACCATCAGAGTGCCCGCAAGGTGGACAGTCACGGGGCTTGAGCCCCAGTCCCTCAACCACAGCTGGTTAAACTGGGGGTGGGATAGTGTTATCTGTTCAGGTTTGAGTGATATAATTTTGGCTTATTATCTTTCAGATCTTGCCAAACAGTCATTAGTGGTCAGAGAATTAATCTAAGAAAATTTAGGCTAAAGGAATTCCTTTAACAAAGGGCAGGCATCTGAAAATAAGAGCTTGGCTAGAAAGTGGCTCCTCAGCCAGGATTTTAATACGGGTCTCACAGCACAGTGAAGGTCATTTTCATGACTTTTAATTAAAGTGTGTCTATGTTAATGCTGTAATTATAAACAGGCTCCGTCAAGTCAAGGAACATTTGCCCTTCAATCACTGTCTTTCAAGGCACTGACTGCTATTTTTGACAAGTGAAAAATGTCTTTAGTTTGGAAGTCTACTAAAAAAAGATGTAGCTTTTGTAGCTAAGTGATCATACTCTTTCTGGCTCTTCCATCTCAAACTCAGAGCCTGCTACAAACATCTGAAGAGCTCTGGACTGGAAGTTGAGCCATGTTCTATTTAAAGACACTGGACTCAACCCCACTGGGCTCCAGTGTCCTGATCTGTGACACTGGACTCAACCCCACTGGGCTCCAGTGTCCTGATCTGGACTCCAGTGTCCAGTCTGGCTCATGTCAAGCAAGTGTCCTGATCTCATTATACTGTCTCTGGGATGCACACTTCTGAGGCTCCTATGTCCTCCTGGTCAAAACATACCTACACCATGGGCCTGCCTTCAGCTTCCCAAGCTGAGTCCACAAAGATGCTGCAGTAGGTTACATGTTCATGGCTGACAGCTTCATTGCTCTCTTAGGAACACTCCTAGGTCTTGTTCTTTTTGCAGCAGATGCTCTTGCAAACTCACCACCATAGTTTGAGGAAACCCATTACTCCTCATGCAAACATTATATTCTGAATGTGGTAATAATGTTTTGGAGGCATGGCATATTTTGGAGCCATCTTCATTCATACTTCCAAGGTAGCTCACTTTTTCCCAAGTCTGTCCATTCTTGATAACAGTATAGAGAAGCAAGGGTGAAGCCTCATTATTTAAACTCTCACCCCACCTTGGCTCCAACAAGCAGCACAGGATCAGAGTGGTGAATTGTGGGGAAGATGCTCTTTTCCAGTAGAAATCATTGTGTAGCTGTTCTGCATTCACAATTTGTCCTTTAGGTCTGTAAAGGCAGATTTTTCTCTAGCTGTCTTTGCCACAGTCCTCTCCAAATTCCTCCAGTGTGGACCTGGCCGTCTTCGGGTCCCGCAGCCACAACTTATTGGAATAGGAATAGGCACCTGATCCCAGAAGAATCAGTCTTTAGGCTGGGCTGATTAGTGATATTTCTCTCTCAAGAATTTGAACTGCAAAATGTAGATTAACCATGCTTGAAATTATAGAGACAAACCCGTCAACATTGGGCCAGCCTACCCTCCATGCCATAAGTGGCAGGAGCTGGGTAGCTGCTGCTCTCATTATAAGACACGTGTTCCTCTCCAGCCCACCCTCACCTGTCCTCATGCATATTATCTGCCTAAGGATCAACTTGCCCTCCCCCCATACATTACAGTTTACTCTTTATCTTAAAGCTTCATCTCAATTATGCTTTTGCCTAACCTTCCTATAATTGAAATTCTTACAGGATGACATACCTGTTGGTCTCTTTCCCATCTACATGGAAGCTTGTCTGATTTTCTATTAGTACATGATGGGGAAACAACTGGGTGGATGTGCATCCTATTTGGAGAGTACACTCATATGGCCTGGCTTCAAAAATAAGCTGTGTGACAGTCATGAAATTCTCCTTTTCATGGGGATGGGTGGGGATAGCTCAAAGAGGGACTTTTTTTTTTTCCATAGACCTTTTCCAAAACACCCAAAGAGAGTGATATGCAATTAAGTTACTTTTGGGCAATTGGCTCTAGCTGTATTGAATGATGTAATTTGGTGTAGAGGTTGGGGTAGTTTGGGAACTACAGGAGACTTAGGTCTTTAAGGGTTTCTCTCAGAAGAGTCAGGAGTGTGGTATGGACCAGCTCTACCCACTCTTTTGCAGGGTTGGTTTGGTTTTTCTGTTGAAAATAGTTGAATCACTTTAGGATTAAAGCCAGGTTGAAGAGGAAGTTTAAGCAAGAGAGAAGAGGTGGCTTTCTGCCTTTAGTCTCTAAGAAGCTAGGATCTTTCTAAGGAAAAGAGTAGTGAGGCTGATTTCCTGATGCTCAGCTCCTGAGAGAAGGCTTTTGCAGAGAAGCACAGGGAGGTCAAACCATATGGGATTGAGATGGAGGCTTAGGGGTAGCATGGGGTTGTTTCAGAGACAAAAGGTGTCAACTTTGTGGCTAGACATCCTGGCCACAGTGTCACATTACGGATCTGGATCATGTTTGGGTTCAGCACTTCTTTTTCCTACCATGTTTCTCAGAAACTGTGGAAAGCAAATGCTCAGGCATATGGGCTGCTATCAATGGTAACTAATGTATGGTATATTTTTTTCTAAATTCCTGGAAACTGTGTTACCACAAGGCAGGATATAAAATAACCCCTCCCTTGTTTTAGATTGTTAAGTGGGTTTTAAAGGTTGATGGTGATGTATTTCAAAGAAATTAGAAACCGGGGGGAAATTTTGTTAGCCTATCTGTGGCAATTTCAATGACATTTCACAACTTTTTTTTGTTGGTGTGGAACACCATTCAGTCCTGCAGTGAGCAGGATGGTGTTTTAAACACTGATATTTGCAAAATTCATGAACTAAAGGGAAACTGAAATGGTTAGAAGGACCCCTTATTAAAATCCATTTAGTTTGTATGAGTAATTAAAATATTATGGACCCTCTTTTGTTAATAAGAACAGTGGAAATAAAAATAACATTTTACATAAGGAGACAGTATGACTTTATATACTAATAATACTCCAAATCACATAAAGTAGGCGTTAATGACGTCTGTGTTTCACTGGTGAAGACACTGACTTGCTCTGAACCACACTGCTGACTGTGGAGAGAGGATTCCAGCCCAAATCTTTCCCTATTGTACCTCATATAATCCCATAGCCAGTCCTGTGGTGTTTTCTCTTTACAGTTTATTATTGGTGAAGAATTAACCTGCAACAAAAACAAAACAAAGCAAAACAAAACAAGTTAAGTATCCAAGAGGAAAGATGCATTGGCCAACTCTTATGCTCACCTTGCATCCTCTTGCCCCACCTTTTTCTCAACCATTACCATGGAAACCAGCCACACCTGTCTCTGTGCTGCCAGGATTTTCTGACTTGGCAGTGAGGTGCACCTGCAGGAACCCACTAGATCATTCTCATACTTGCACAAATCTGGAACTGAGAATGAACACCCATGGGCAATCCTTCAGCAATGAAGGGTGTGTTAGCTGGTCAATAAATGCTTCCTCCCTGGATTCTTCTTCCTATGTAGCTCTGCAATGTACTTTGCATTAAGTTTTCCTCCTTTCTAAGTTTCACTCTTTTCAGCTCCCGGGTGTTTCCTGGATTCATCTCTGCAAATTAATGACCTACGTGCAAGCTTTTATTTCAGGCTCTGTTTTCTGGGGGAAACCCAAGCTAAGACAAAATGTCTTTTCTGCAAATAGCACCTTCAAGACCACTCACTAACTACAGTGGTTTTTTTGTTGTTTCTGTCACTTAGTTTCACTCTTTCTTCTTATGATAGCTATAGCTTGAATTTTTCTGTCTGTATGGCTTTAGTTTACTTGATTTCATCTCCTGATTCCACAGTCCAGGCCATAGTCTAGGATCTAGGGTGAACATGGGACCCAATAAGATGCTCTGAGCCTTTTACTTGGAATAGGACTCTCATTGCTGTGTGCTGGGCTGGGTCCCTGAGAGGTTGAGAGGTCTGTTCTGCCACAGTGCCGTCATGTGGGACTTGAGACTGGGGAAATTGGAGGAAAAAGCTGTATCCTGATCATATTATATTTGAGTCCCGAATCCATGTATATACCAAGTCAGATATACCACTGAACTTTTAGTTTGTATAAGTTCATAATTGCCTGTTGGCCAAGCTGCTCACTTATGATGAAAGTATTTCAACCATCCTCCAGATTTTTAGGCTCTCTAGGTGGGGCCTCTTCCTGGGCCAGTGGACATCAGGACACATTTCAGTTCCTGCCACACAAGTCTCCTCCCAGCAACAGGTTTATGGAAACTGCTGTGGGGAGATAGATTTTCTTTCCCATTGCCATCTATCCAGTCAGATTGAAATGTTCTGCATGAAATAATTTGTGGCACAGTTTCAATCTTTCCTCCTAAGGAACAGCAGATTCCCAATATCTTTGCTAATGAGATCATGGAAGCTGTAGCTAATATGGAATAATTTCTGCCTTGATGAAAGGGGTGGGTTAGCTGTGTAGAGATGGTTTTGGTGTGACTCACTTCTTCTGGATCCCCTAATGTCCTCTTTTACTTTCTAGAATTGCTGTTCTGGAGGAATGCTGTGTGCTGGGCGATATTCCGAGTCAACACCAGGACAATGTGCTCATGGGCATTGCTGGTGGTGGCTTAGATAATCCAGGTTCTATCTTCTGCCATACTTTGCACCCCAGATTTCATCTTCTTATTTATATTTCTGCTTATTTTGCTTTTCAAAACCCATGGCCTTCTTCCCTAATCTAAACCAGAGGTTTCTGCAAGTCTATATCTTCTGAGGAAAGATAATTAAGTTTTAAAAGAGGTTTACCTTATCTTTCTTTTAATTGCCCTACATTTCTACTGTTTTTAAAAATTTACTTTTACTAGTATGTATTATTAGTTAAGCTATGATTCAGGATCCTAGGGGGGGATGTACCCAGGTCCCCCTTCATCTCCTTGGGAGAAGGATAGCAGACAGAGGACAAAAGGGGATGCAGCCAGTTCAGATCTTCCCAGGCAGCGTGCCCTGTGCAAGGTGGCTGTCCCAGGCTGATGACTGAGATATGGGACAGAGGAACTTGTACACTGCTAGTACCATTTGCAGATGGAAACATCACCCTCTTTAGCAGTCATCGCCTTTTCTCACAGTGGTGAAATTCCAGGCAGGTCTGCCTATAGTTCCTGGTCTGGTTCCAGTTGGGGAAGTGACTATCAAAAGGGGCAGTCTTGAAGTTCTTGATTTTGGTTTTGATGTCTTTGGGCATGTTACTGACTCTTCAAGATACCCCTGAAGCCACTCACTGCTCACTGACCCTCAGCAAAGATGCCTCTATCTCCTCCATCTCTACTTCTGATTCTTGTAGCCAGTGCATTTATAACCTATTTGAGGGCGTGATACAGCAAAAGGCTTCCTAAGCAGGAGAGGTAAGAGCTTCATATCAATCTGTAGATGGCCTAGGCTACTGAACTTCTCAGAGGGAACTGCCTCAAACCCTACAGTTTGCTTTCTAAACTGCCTCCAACTCAACTTCAAGGTGTCTCTGCCTCCTTTAAGGATTGGTAACTCAATAAGCTCATCTCATTTATTAACCATTCTCAAAGCCTTTTCTCCATAGGCTGAGCAATTTCGTAGTTTTCTTAGTTCTCTGAGATGTAGAAAGCTTGAGAAGAGGTGCCCAGAGTCACTCTGGGACAGTTATAAGAGCCTAGGGCAGACTTGCAGAGGGGTGTCCTGAACTGAAAGGATATACCAGACTAAAAAGAAAGCTTTTGTTTGTCATAGCACGCTCCCTGAACAAAGCCTTTTCTCCTGGGAACTAGATCTACCAGAATCTATCTCATCATGTTCTCACTGTTGTATCTTTTGAAGACAAAGCTTTTCTTTGAGAAAGACCTCTTCATCTCTGGCATCAGAATTTCTGTTATATTTGCAAGAGGCCCTGTGGCTCAGCCTTAACTACTAAGTGTGTTTTTGTTACTTTAAGCTATTGTTAATTTTTACTTCTAGGTGCAAAAACTATGTTGTGGCTAGTTACATAATTCTTAGAGTAAAGCTCTAGATATAAAAAACTACCTTGCTTTTTCCTGTTTGTATAATTTCAATAATCTACTCTTTGTCCAAGACAGTGGGGTCTTGCTAGGGAAACAGACAACTGAGCAACAGGAGGATGAAGAAAGGCACTTCTAGCTATACTGGTGGCCTTGGACTGACACAGCTAACTTCTCTCAGGCCGTTAATGAGGGCCCCAAGTAGAGTCCTGCTCTATTCATGACTGCCTTTGGGGGCTGCTAAATAGAACCTTGTATGATTTCTTACAACACCTACTTTGCCTAAACAAATCAAATTATGCAATTATTAGAACAACACACCTCACTGCCTCCCCGATCAGGCGTTCCCTTAGGCATTTAAGATTTGTAAATCAAAGCCCTAGAGACTGCTCATCTGATCTCACAGAGCAAGCGAGCTCTCTCAACATGGTTAGTTTTAAGGATTCCTTAGATACCCTGTTGTACAGTTGTGATGTTCATCACAAAGTTCTTTAATGGGCTTCTCTTGGTGGTCATTTTTTAGGCTTTACAGCTGGAATGTTAGTGAGTACCTGCTCTGGGCAAGGCACTGTGCTAAGCACTGCAGGACCACACAGAGAAGCCACAGAAAGGGTTCCTGCAATCAGTGCATTTACAGTCTTGCCTGGGAAGCCAGGGCACAAAACAGACCAATTTTAACTGAGTGTTTTGAAGAGACACGTGACTGTAGTCCCAAAGCTGTTACAAGGAAGCTTGTGATTACCGACTAGGTTTACTTAATATAATTAACTTTTTCTATGAAAAATAAATATGTCCATTGTAGTTTCACATAACCTTAGTATTCATCACCACCCAGAGACAGAGATAGATTTTAAATTTCTGGTGATGAATACCTCATGATTTATTTTGCAACTAAAACATAGAAACAAAGATGCAGTTATTTTATTTACCAAAACTAACAGTTGATGAAACTAGATTGGATATTTTTATGGCCCAGGAAAAGTTTTGAGCTGCTGAGCCACTGCACTAAGAGGACATTATTACATGTTTTTAAGAAGTCAAAGAAGCAACATGTGGTGGCAAAAACAAACAAACAAACAAACAAACAAACAAATGTTCCTGGAGTCAGATGAGACTGACTAGGTTCACAGGTAAGACTTGGCACCTAAGTCTTGATCCTCTGTGAGCTGTGTGACCTTGGATAATTTACCTAATCTTTCTAAGGTTCTATTTTTTTTTACTGGTAAAGCAGAGACAATACTCACTCTCTTGCATCAATTTTTGAAACCCTGCATATGACACCTAGCTTAATATGTGAAACTAGTAGGCACCCCATAGTGACACATTTTACACTGATATAACCACATAAATCTCAATGCCTCGTCAGGTCGTTTGGAATCTTCACATGGAATGACCAGGGACTGCGACATATATTGAGGGCTCAGGGTAGGTTATGCTGGGCTATATTTTGATCAAAGGTTATGCTCTTTTAAGTGCCAGACATATAACAATAATAATTTAAAAAGATGTTATTGGTCTCAATACATTTTTAAAGATCTAGAATTTGGTTTTACTATTGATAATTCACAATTCCCAAAAACATTTTCTGTATTTTTTTTTTACAAATGAGATTCATGTTGTCTTTAAAGATGAAAATTATGATGTAGCTGATATTGGTGATAACACTGAATAAAAACTACGGTTTGGTCATAGAAAAATGTATCTATATTATTATAGGAAGGTAACAAAAGCATTTATGGAGTAAGCAGTTTAAACTTCTTGCTGTCAGGGTCAAAGGCATTTGTGTTATACAATATAGACGATTTTGTAAAAGGAAATTTTGGGAATACTGTCATGGACTGAATTGTGTCCCCCCATCCCTCAATAAATTCCTATGTTGAAGTTCTTAGCCCCAGCACCTCAGAATGTAACTGTATTTGGGTATAGGAACTTTTACAGACACAATTAAGGTAAAATGAGGTCATTTGGGTAGATCCTAATCCAATATGCCTGGTGTCCTTATAAGAAGAGTAAATGAGGACATAGGTACGGAGAGAAGATGAGACACATACACAGGAAGAAGACAGCCAGCTACAAGCCAAGGAGAGAGGCCTCAGAAGAAACCAGTGTTGCCAGCGCTTTGCCGTCTCAGACTTCTGGCCTCCAGGATGTGAAAAAATAATTTTCTGGTGTTTAGGCCACGCAGTGTGGTACTTTGGTAAGACAGCACTAGTGAACAAATACAGATACCAGAGTAGTCCTAAAGAACTGGGAGCTCATACTTGGGGCCAGGATCGTTCCACTGAGATGTGGCCACTATTTTTCTAAAAGAAAAAAAATGAAAAGGAGCTTGGGAGTTTGGGATTCTCTTAACTGCTGCTGAGCCACACCTTAGAATGTGATATTGAATACAGAAGTCTGAGAAGAGAGTTCAAACTGTGTTTTTTTGAACTGAAGCCATTTTAAATATGTGAAAAATCAGCTTGACTAACTAGAAGAATGAGAATTTACTATGAAAGTAAAGACTGAAACTCCTACCATTTAAAATTTGACTTGTAAACAATAGTAGAGGAATATGATTAAGTTCTTAAAGTGAATAGGTAGAAAGATCTGAATTTAACCTACGCCCTTAACACTTATGAATGGTGTGGTTTGGGTCATGTTACTTAATTTCTCTAAACCTCTGATTTCTCATGTATAAGAAGGGGTAAGTTTGTTAAAAGGACGACGAAGTGAGTGAATAGTAAGTTATTGTGTAAATGTACAATTAGTATAAGCTGTTATTATTTATGCTTATATTCAAACACATAGTTGTTTTAACAGCTGATGAGGAAGAAATGTATGTGTTTGCAGGCAAACTCTGTGGAGGAACTCACACTGAACTGCAGTGGTTCACGCAAAGGGTACCAAATACCATGGATGTAATGTGATATTCTATTATTCTAATTACTGCTGCGATGGCTGATATGGAGACCCCTGGTGGTTCTATCCTTTCAAGGATAATAGTGATGAATTACCTTCCAGTGAAATATCCTCATTGGGTAAAAGTCTGTTCATGAGGGCATAGGAATACTTCTTTGTGATGGGGTGGGCTGTGGTTAATCATAGTGTTCTTTATTGACTCTTTTGAACAATGGGTGGTTTTCTCTTCTAGGTACCTATGCATATATGTTAGAGGAAGTAGGATATAGTTAGTGACTTATTTTTAGGTCTCATATAACTCTTAGCTTTGCCTCTGTTATTATAATTCCAGACACTATAACTTCCTTAGTTACCATGGCCTCACTAGCTCTTTTTACATTTTGTGGTAAACCAGTTGATCATTGAGGCTGCGGAAAGTAAGGCCTATAAAGCTAAAGGCTGAGAAATATATTTTCTTTCACAAACCTTAAAGAGGAGCAGTGACTCAGACCTGGGTGAGCATATTACCCAGAGCCTCTTAAAATAGGAATGTTCTTTCCCCTGAAGCTGCAGGAATTAGTGCTGTGGGCCTGGGAGTTCCTGAAATGAGTGCCTCCTGGACTTCCCCAGGGCAGAGTGTGGGCCTCTGCACCTTCCTGAGGAGGGTGGGGCTTCTCAGTCCCCATGGACACCCTTCCTGCCACCTGCCAGTGTTCAGCTCCCTAGAAAAAAGAGGAAGACAGATCTTGGGGGAGGTGAAGATAAGAAAGCAGGGTTCCCAGGCAACAAAGAAGTGCAGAGAAGCCTACGGCAACCCCACATAGGCCCAGGAGAGTTGATTTAAGTTGGGTAACATTTCCTTTCTATAGTTCCAGGTGTGGTACACAGTCATCCTCCACAAATCAAATCCTTTCTGAGACAGATCCTGCCTGGAATATTATTCTGTTACATTCTCCAGAATATTATCTTAAGTTAAGATCCTAAAGTTATAAATAATTTTTCTTCTTGCTGTCTTCTTCTAGAGTGGAAGATCTTATAGTACTCCTTTAGTAGAAATGTTCATGGAAATTCTGATGCTAGTTGCGAACCAGGATGATAATAGAGAAGAGTGCTAACCAGTGGTCCATTTGAGTTTGGAGGCAAATAGTCCCAACATACACAGCCCATGGGGAGAAGAAACCTGAAAAGCAGTAGTGTGGAAGGGGAACTGGGGTGATAGCAGGCAGCCACTGAGCAGCCAGGCTGCAATGAGAGAAGGTAACATGAAAGGCCAGACCTATTTTGGAACACAAACCCTGAGTCATGGAGTAACAGAGACCAGGGGTGACAGCTGGTCTCTAGTCTCCACAGTGAGCAAGCATCTGGAATATCACTTTGATTTTGCAAAACTGACTTTAGGCCATAGGACCTTGGAAACTTGGAGAAGGGCAAGGAGAAGGAGTATGGAGTTGAGGACGACTCGGGGAATCTAATCAGAGGAAGGTTAAAGGAGCTAAATGTGGGTAGTAAATAAGGGTAAGGTAACTCCTGACACCATAGAGGTCAAGAATTATAATAAAAGTGGTACAATTAAAAGATAAGAGATAGGAGTTGAAAGAATGTATAGCACATGAAAATACTTTGGGTACACAGAACCATTTCCCAAGGTAATCCTGTGTGTGTTTGTATATATGTGTGTATACACCATTACTTGAGATATTTGAAAGTAGCTTTTTTAAAAAAAATTTATTGATTATGCTATAACAATTTCCCCAAATTTTCCCCCTTTACCCCTTCCACCTGGTACCCCCATTCCCTTGTGCAATCCCCCTCACCTTAGTTCATGTTCATGGGTTGTACACATAAGTTCTTTGGCTTCTCCATTTCCTGTACTATTCTTAACACCCCCCTGTTTTGTACCTACTGATTTATGCTTCTTAGTTCCTGTACCTTTTCCTCCACTCCCAATTTCTCCTTCCTAAACGATAACCCTCCAAATGATCTTCTCATCTATTATTCTGTTTCTTTTCTGGTTGTTTGCTTAGTTTGTTTTTCAGATTCAGTTGTTGATAGTTGTGAATTTGTTGCCATTTTAATGTTCATAGTTTTGATCTTTTTCTTAGATAAATCCTTTTAACATTTCATGTAATAATGGCTTAGTGATGATGAACTTCTTTAACTTTACCTTCAGTGTCTGGGGAGCACTTCATCTGCCCTTCCATTCTAAATGATAGCTTTGCTGGGTAATCTAGGTTGTAAGTGCTTGCTTTTCATCACTTTGAATAATTCTTGCCAGTCCCTTCTAGCCTGAAAAATTTCTTTTGAGAAATCAGCTGACAGTCTTATAGGAATTCCTTTGTAGGCAACCCTCTGCTTTTCTCTTGCTGCTTTTAAGATTCTCCCTTTATCTTAAATTTTTGGCATTTTAATTATGATGTGTCTTGGTGTAGTCCTCTTCAGGTCCAACTTGCTTGGGATTCTGTGAGTTTCTTGGACTTGTATCTCTATTTCCTTCACCAAATTAGGGAAGTTTTCTTTCATTATTTTTTCAAATAAGTTTTCAATTTCTTGCTTTTCCTTTTCTCCTTCTGGCATCCCTATGATTTGGATATTAGCATTTTAGAGATGTCCCAGAGGCTCCTTACAGTATTCTCATTTTTTTGAAAATTTTTTTTGTTGCTGTTCTGGTTTAATGTTTATTTCTTCCTTATGTTCTAAATTATCAATTTGAATCTTGGTTTCATCCCCTCCACTGTTGGTTCTCTGTAGATTTTTCTTTGTTTCACTTAAGGTAACTTTCATTTCCATCTTTTTTGTGCTGTTGCCATTCAATGAGTTCTTTGAGTGTCCTTATTACCACGGTTTTGAACTCTGTGTCTGATAGGTTGGTTATCTCTGTTTCATTTAGTTCTTTTTCTGAGGTTTTGTTTCGTTCTTTCATTTAGGCCATATTTCCTTGTTTCCTCAATTTGGCAGCCTCCCTGTGCTTGTTTCTGTGTATTAGGTAGAGCTGCTTTGACTCCCTGTCTTAGTAAAATGACCTATTCTAAAAAAAAAAGCACCTGTAAACTGTGTGGGGCAGAGCCTTCGGTAATAGTCAGGATGGGACAGCCTGCTCCACCACTTTGTAGCTCTCTGTGGGGTGAGGGCTTGGAGAGGGGAGAGTGCTGCTGCCTGGCGTCTGGAAGTTTGCCTGGCACGCTCCCTCTTTCTAGTCATTTCACTTTCTCTCCATATGTGACTGGTGCCCTTCCACCTATTGACCTGGTGCTGAATCCCAGAGATGGTGGGTCTGTGTAAGTTCTAAGTCCATGCAGGCTTTTTAAGAGGAGTCTCCTGAAATCTGGTAGTTTCTTCTGCCACCCTAACCCTCACTCATTTTTATAGCCAGAAGTTATGGGGATTTAACTTCCTGGTGCTGGAATCCTAGGCTGTGTGGTCTGGCCTGGGGCTGGGATCCCTCCTTCTTGAGGTGTCCCTCTTGATTTTTATCTAGCACACATGAATGTGGGACCACTCATTCCACTGCTTCTCTGTGTCATACCATGTCCCTGCCCATCTTCATGTCTCTGCCCCTTTGTGTCTCTGCCCCTCCTACCCATCTAGATGAATGTTGCTTCTTTAAATTGCTGGTTGTCAGATTTCTATACAGCTCAATTTTCTGATGGTTTTGGGTGCTATTTGTTTTGAGGTCTAGTTGTAATTTTTTCTATAGCTGTGTGAGGAGGCAAAGCATGTTTACCTATGCCTCCATCTTGACCAGAAGTCTCCTTTACACTATGAAACTTTTATGCATCTGGAATTAAGGAAGGTGAAAGTAGATTTTCAATACAATGGAACTATAAACTTCTCTGCATCAGAGACACTGCAGTACAAAATGATCTAATTTGTAGAGCCCCAAGAACAGAGTCCCTTGCAAATATTTTATAATTTTATTGCTTGATCCAAGTGAATTATACCAGAGTCACTGGACCTCTAAACTTGGTAACAAATGTTTTTATGCAGCTTCTAGAATCCAGAGACTTTGCAAATTAGCTTCAAAATGCTCCTCTAAAATACAAGGTTCTTTCAAAAGATGTTTTGATTCTTATAGTCCATTCTGTGATAAGAAAAGGAATCCTCCCAAGGCTGAGAAAATAGAGGGCTCACATCACATGTGGAAGAAGCATGGTCTTTCCATGGTGGTCCAGAGAGTGAAGTAGAAGGCAGGGACTGCACCCTGGTGAAGACCTACCAATAACTGCTTTGTGAATCCTAAAAGATGCTGAGACATGTACGGTTCCAGTTCTAGGATTGAGGATCTGGTTAAGTGTTTGGAAATTATGGAAGATGCTACACTATCTGTACAAGCAGGGATTTTGACTCAGACCGAAACTAGCCTTTCTTTTGTTAAGTCCATTTTCAAAAACAGGAGTTTGCTGCTAGGTTTGGAGGACAGCTGGGGAAAGCCTCTGGGCTTGGGTCCACACAAGCCTTCTCAGACAGCAGGAGCCTATGAGGGGCCAGACTTTTTTGCTGTCTATTTTTATTTATAAATAAGTCCTACCTCCCAGGTGCTGGAAAGCTAATCCAGGCTGACAGATTTCCTGACTTGACTGCCCTGGCTTTCAGTGGCCTGTGTCACTGCTATTAATAGTAAACTCTATATTCTTAAAGAGCTTTTCTGTCTGCTCTGCCAGTCTTGGGACAGACCTTGGTAAGAAGGATCAAGTTGGGGTTGGGCTGGAGGAAGACAGAAGCAATTAAATAGAGGGGACAGGGAGGCACCAAAAGAAGAAAAGCCAGGAAATTAACCTTAAGCAGACTTTGAAACTTTCTTTGAGACATTCTTTTAGCAATTGGTGTTAAGGTCTGCATAATACAAGAATTAAGGAGCTCAGCAGGACTTTAGGGTAGATAGAAAGTGATTCTGATTACCAGATTTGTTGGCCTGTATGAGAAGGGGACTCAGATGATCTTGAGTGAGCTTTTTTTTGGCTTCCTTTTCATTCAGCAAATATAAACATAATCCTTTTAAAACAGAGCAATGTATATCTTTTTGCTGGTGTCTTCTTTTGGTTTTCAAAGAACATTGCATATTTTGGGAGAAATTCCACTTAATTTGGTGTTTTCCTGTCTTGCTTACTTTTCCCTGCTCTCACCCAAGGTCTCAAGCAAAGTCTGCAGAGCGCCCGTGAACACTTTAGAAGCAAACCTTTATTAATGGAACTCTGGGGAGATAGAATTTATGCTTAACTCCTAGTTAAATATAAAACCCCTTTTGCTTTAATCCTTGGTGTTGAAATCCATTAAAAAATGTTTACATTTGCTTTTATGTCTGTACACAGCACATGGATATGATCTAATCTTGCTCTGATGATTCAGCATCTTGCAGCCCCTTGGTTCTAATAATATTTTATGGTAGGGATAGAGAGTACAGAAGATTGGCATAGGTCTATGCCTTGGCTGAAAAGGCTCCTTTATCTAATTGTGTTTGAGTCCCGGGGCAGACTGGCATTCCTGGTTCAGTTCCAAATACCTCCAGACTCCAGCCCCAAATACTGCCACTCCTTTAGCAGGTTCAGAATGAATCCCTTCCTTTATATTATCATCTTTTAGGAGAGTTGTGAAGCTCTGATAATGAAATCTGGGGAAATGGTTGTGTCTATAAACAAGACAAAACGCCTGGGGCCTCGCTGGGTGTGGCCTCACTCTCAGGCCTGAGGCCACCTGCTCCTGAGTTTCTGCCTGGGCAAGCCTGGGATCTGGCCCATGGGGACTCCCAGCTTTCTCCCAACACAAGGAGCTGAGGAAGTATACATATATTCCCTTATGTGGGACAGAGGAATCACGAGGCAGTCTGTCTTGGTATTCTTTTTGATTTCAAGGAAAAGACAATTGAAAGACAATTGAAAAGAAAATATCCTCTTTTTGTCCTAATTATTAGAGTAATGGCAATGTGGATCCCATGGGAAGGACAAGAAAAGAGTAGGTCAGGAGTTCTATTTGCCTTGGTTTCTCTTGATTATTGTGACAAGGAAGCAAGAATCCGCTGCATCCAAACTTGTGTACAACCTCTCTCTGCTACAGGACTTACCACACTGATGAAGTAAATGGCCAAAGAAATTAGAGCTGGGTCAAGGACAAGAGGATTTAGCCAAGGGAACCCCCGTGGTTCCTTGCTTGTCATGAATGATGTATAGAATGAGGTAATGCAACCAAAATTAAGTGAGAGCTGCACAGTCACTTTCCACACAGCTGGGGATGAAGCTTTTTGATGACTTCGTGATTTTTAAAAAAGGCCTGGAGCATCAGAAGGCCTGAAGTCTAGAATCACATTACTTTGCAACCTTATGTCACAGGTACAGCTGGCCTTCAAGGAAATAGAGCTGTCTCCAAGGGGGGATGCCGCAGATATTTGACCCTGGGAGGTTTGGAAAAGCCTTTCTTCCAATGTCTGTCCTTCCCCATTTGTGGTTTTAGTTTCCAGTCTAGAGAATCAGTTAGCTTGCTATTGGAAACTTGGGGGATGGGAAGATGTGGTTAAGAGAAAACAAGAACTTAACATCTCAAGTGAGGCAGGATGTCCAGAGGGAACTAATTGGCTAAAGCAGAGTTTACAAAGAATAGCCTCCACGATTTGCTTGGAATCAGGACTTTTACCTGTCTTGAGCCTATAATTTTTATTTATTCTTGGTCGTCTTACCTGGCTCATGGACTTTCCTTTGGAAAAGAGGGTCTGGGAGACATGGGTTAGCCATGTCCTGGCTGGGTAGCCTTGGGCCTCATCTGCAAACTGAGAGGGAATATCTGTCACAGGAGAGTTTTGAGGATTGATGTAATGTCAGTGGCTAACAGATATCAATTCTCTCCTTCCTTTTTTTCTCTTTTTATTTCCTGTTGATTTTCCTCATTAATTTGCTAGTAGATGTTTACTTTGCAGCTGATAAAGCTGCTGCTTCTAAAGTGGACTGTATAGGCCTGTTCTTTTTGAAACCTGTGATAATCAATTAGTTTCCCTTGTAGAAAAATATTTTGAGAGAGAGAGAGCAAATGTTGTTTAGAGAATCATCATTTTGGGTGCATATGATGATTGATAAAAGGGTGAGAAAGGATAATGGACCAAGGTTCTTATAGCCTACTTGCTTTCTGCAGTGTCTCTAGAGCATTAGCAAGATACTGCTTGAAAGACAAGAAAAAATATCTTCTAGAGACCTGTGTTGGTTGACCTTTAATTTTATTTTGCCTACATTATTTGGGAATCCCCCAAGCTGAAAAATTTTTATAAAAAGAACTTATAACTGGGGTTCCTGGCAGAAGCAAACACAAAACTCTTATGGTGGGATGAACCCTTAACCTGAGTCTCCCAGGATTCCCACAAGTAAAGACCTGCTAAACATGAGCTCGTGATACATAGTTGCAAAATACTGCATTTTTTGGACTGTAAGACACACTGGTCCATAAGATGCACTTAGGTTTTGGAGGAGGAAAACAGAAAAAAAAATTGAAGCAAAAAATGTGGTAAAATAATAATATAAATAATATTGGCCACCACTGCCCCCAGAACCCTGTAGAGAGCCAGGTAAGCTATATTTAAACTATAAGGTACATTTCCATTTTCCTCTCAAATTTGGGGAAAAAATGTGCATATTATAGTCAGAAAAATACGGTATACAAGCAAACAATGTACCATGGATATGTATTAGTAGACATTACAGAAGCATGTTAGAATTAGAGAGTTTCCAATAATTTAAGATAGGAGAGTCATTGAGTAGAAGCTAGGACAATGATGTTTTAAATAATTAAAGACATAAAATATGCAATTTAAACTATGAGAACACAATAAGCCATTACAGAAATAATTTTTTTAAAAAGAAAAGGAATAGTTTAAAAGAACTTTCTAGATCTTTATAAGGGACTATCATTGAAAGGAATTAAAGTGATAATTAGTAAATTGGAAAGTAGATCTAATAAAATTTTTCAGAAACTAGCATTGAGAGATAAAGTGATGAGAAATATGTAAGACAGGTGAAAATACATAGAGAATAAAATGAAAAGGTTTATATATGTTAATCACAGTTTCTGAAGGAAAGAATAAAGGGAGCAAGGGAAAGGCAGTACTTTAAGGGATTAAGGACTTAACAGAATTAACGATAGACTTAAGTCCTCACATATAAGAAGCACAACAGATTCTAAGCAGATTAAACAAAAAGAAATACAGTAGACATACTGAAATGGAATCTCAGAGCTCAAAAGACAAAGGAAATCTTACAAGTAATAAAGAAACAGCATATTACTTATAAGAACTGACAATAGAGTTTTTAATGGCAAAAAGAAGAATAGTATTTTCAAAGTGCCAGGATAGAATTTTATGGTAATCTCACTCTTGAATGATAATTTGGCTGAATATAGAGTTTTTCATTGACATAGCAAACCCAGAAATTAGGAGTGAGATAAAAGAAGAAATGAAAAACATATAAATTAGTAAGCATGGGTAAATCTAAAAAATATTACTCTATACAATAACAATTCAAGCAGTGGTATGATATATAGATAAGAAGATAAGGCAAAATTAAAACCTGCACAAGAATTTAAACTGCTCTCAATTCCTGTATTGTTTGAAAGAGGATACAGATATTGATTAAATTTAAACTTTAAGGTAAGTGTGCATGTTAAAACTTTGAGAATAATCGCTAAAAATAGAAATTAAATATGTAACTTCCAAACCAGGAGAGAAGGGGCCAGGCATATAGAAAATTCATTTAATTCAGTAGAAGTAAAAATTGGAGATAAATAGACCTTATGGTAAATAGGAAGCAACATAAGATAATAGTAATAAATTCAAATGTCAGAAATTACAATAAATGTAAATGGACTAAACTCTCCCATTAAAAGATCAAGATTACTATATTGAATTGAAAATAAAAACAAAACAAAACCCACAGACATTTCTGAAACGTAAAGACCTCCAGAAGGATGGCAAGAGATACACCAGACACATTCTAACCAAACGAAAGCTGACATATCTAAATTGATATCATACAAAGTAGGGTTTAGCTAATAGAGGTAAGATGATCCTTAAATAAGAATAAAAGAAATATTATTGCAGGAAATCCAAATTTCTTTCAGGTACTCATGAGCCAATTAAAAAAAAAAACTAACATCATTACAAATAAAGTCTTAGTGACTAGTAAAAACCAGAAACGCATATACATATCAAGTTCTCTGACTACAATGGAATTAAATGAAAAAAATAAATAAAAATTCTTTTAAAAAACAGTACTTTTGAAAGTTAATAATTTTACGTCTAAATAAGTCATCAATCAAATAGTGAATAATAATGGGAACAAATATTTATAATTAAATAATAATGAAAATATCATAGATAAATGTAGGAGTAAAAATGCTACTTAGAGTATAACTGACAATCTTATCTGCTTTCATTAGAAGTAGAAGAAAAACCCTCATAGAGACAGACAATAGTATGGTGATTACCAGAGGAAAAGGAGGGTGAAGGGAAGTAGAAAAAAGTAGAGGGGAGATAAATGGTGATGCACGAAGACTTGACTTGGGTGGTGAACACACAATACAATATACAGATGATGTATTATAGAATTGTACACCTGAAGCCTATATAATTTATTAACTCATGTCACCCCCAAAAGTCAATAAAAATACAAAAATAAAACATGAATAAAGCTTCAAAAAATAAATAAAATAAAGCCCCCCCCCCAAGAAAAGGAAGTGAAGAAAAATCAGGTCTTTAATGGCTTAAGAATCTAGTAAAATAACAAAGTGACTCAAAAGAATTAAAAGGAAGGAAGATATGAGCCTAGAAACATAATCTAATAAATTTAAAAGCTGAAAACTAGGAAGATTCCACAAAACCCAAGAACTGACCTTCTTATTATGTTCCTTTGTGCATTCTGTCCTTAGGAAGGTGGGCTGTCTTACCTAATTGGAGAATTTTAGGAGAATAAACTGAGCTTACTCAAGTAGGCTCTCACCTTCATTTTTTTCAGAGCAAACCTGTCTGGAGTCAGAATACGTTTTCCTCTGCCCCTCTATTCCATAGATCTGACCCAGGCAGTTGCTTTGGGGAATTCTGCATACTTAGTCTAAACTCTGGCTCTCATATTAAGCTGCAATTACCAACCTAGCTTTTCTTGGTATAAAAATACTCCTTTATTTGGTTTCTCAATTTGTTCATAATCTGGGCAGGAGAGAAAGCACAAATAAATTTTTTTTAGAAATGGATAACAAAACTTTGCTAGGATAAAGTAGATATTAAAAAATAAACACAGTATACTATGGCTAACCAAATACCAGTAAATATAACTCCGATGACAGTTTATTTTTTAGAAAAATATATATTTGCTAAAATTGACTCAAAAAGAAACATAATGATAATAATTAACAAAATTCAGTCTTTTGTAAAAATCTACACATGTTCGTATGTATGTGTATGTATATACCCATTTCAAACTTCAAATTTATGAGTAAGTTCTGTCAAACACTCACTTTTGTGCAAATGTCCCAGATAAAAAGAGTGAATGCTCTCCAACCCATTTTATGAGACTAGTAACTTTGGTAGACCAGATAACTTGATGATAAAAACAGAGAAAGTCAAAAATTACTGATAAGCATAGGGCCAAAAATCATAAATGACATATTTTCAAGACAGAATTCAGCAGTAGCTCTGAGTTTTATAAATGTGCATTTGTGTGGACATACACACATGTGTGAATGAACTAAGCAGGGCTTACTAACTCACGTAAAGGTGGCTTAACAATAGAATCCCTTTTAATATTTAGCATATTAGCTAATTAGAAAAGAAATACCATGTAACCTTTGGCATTGAAGCAGAAAAAGCACTTGAGAAATTAAAAATATTTTCATGATAAAATATTCTTAGTGAAATGGACAAGAGGAGAATATTTGATAAAGGAGAACTGCTGAAATATTAGAGCAAACACTAGACTCGGTGGTATTACCTTGAGAGAGAGATATGACAAGGATGCAAAACAAGAATGCCTATCATCGCAGTGTCTATTTTTATCCATATTCTGGAGGTTCTAGTCAGTGATATTAGATAATAAAAAAATAAGAGAGTTGGAATGGAAAAAAAGCTGCTTTTTAAAAATACAATGTATTTATTTATATACCTCAGAGAAACTGACAAATAATCCTGCTAATAAAGTTGTTGGATAGAAGATTGTAGGTTGGGTTCCAGGGAAGCTGATTCTGAGCTGGAGATTAGCGTGGAGAGGGGCCATTGGATTGCACTCTTGATATCCCCTGTGGAAGGGAAGGATGTAAAAAAAGTCGGTGTAAAGGGAGTGGCTGAGCTGTGATGCAGCCCAAAGAAGCCCCAGAAAACCTCATGTGAAGATACGAAACTGCCAATCCCTTTAGAATTGTCCCGAGTTAAGATGAGGAGGCCAGGCCTTTATATTCCCAAGTTGACCAGTTATTGGGTGCGGGATGGTGCGGGGAGGGGTGTGGCTTTGGGGTTGGCAGCTCTTTTCTGCCAAGACACTTCTTCAAGAGGACTGGGGTCTAATTGCTGACATTGCTTTGTGCACCTGAGGGGATAAGTTCTTAGTCCTGAGGGGGATATGGGAGGTGCTGGGATCTACTTATTCATCTTGTTTCGAGAGCCATTCCTTCTGAGTTCCACTGAGAATCTTTTCCTTGGGAGAGACTTGTAACAGGAAGGTAAGTGGGATGGACTATTGCTCCCTTTGTTGTAGCCAGTCTTGGGACCACACCTGATGTTCATTGACCTCTGCTTCACTGTGCATTCTATGCCCCCTCAGCTAGCACCATGGCTAGTCTCAGTGACCCACCTGGTGGGTGACCCCGATCCTCCCTGCAGAGAGGTCCAGTTCCCTGGTAACTGCTGCCCTCTTAGGCCAGAGTTGCAACTATCCAATTACCTTAAAAAAATATGCAAGATATTACCAAGAGGTACTCAGGTACATCACAGAAATGGCAAGTATAGCCTTCCCCACCTACGTTGTGTAACAGCAACCCCACCTTTTTCTGATAATTAGCGTTAATGCCCCTGCTGCTCTGAACCTGCTACTCATTATGATAATTGCATCTCCTTGGGTTCTAACAGTTAAGTGCTGCCATCTGGCCTCTTTTATTTCAGGGTTCTCATATCCCCATTGCTCTCAGTGGGCGCAGTTCTGTAATGGCCTCTGTTCCTGCAGTCTCTGGCCTGCAGAGGGGGCCACCACTGAATTTAAGGAGGCTGGTGCCCCCCTCACACACACATTCTTTATTGCTGTGGGCACTCCTGGGGAGCATCGTCATCCTATGGATATTTCAGTCTTACACAGTAAGTCCGCTCTCGAATGCCTACTTGTTTGAGCCTTTTGATTATTCTACTTCCCACCTTAGCAATTCAGATATTTTTACCTTTACTTATTAATATCTGGAATATTTAAGGAAGTCCCAGAAAACTGTAAGAGAGAAGTCACATTGATAGGCAAAGGATAAGAACAGGCAATTCAGAGAAGAACCATGAATGGCCAATACACTTTTGAAAAGTTGTTTACCCTCCCCTACAATCAGAGAAAATTTCATTAAAAACACAATGAAATAATTTTTCACACTCACCAGGTTTGCAAAAATTGAGAAGTCTGCAAATTCCAGGTGTTGGTGAGGATTTGGGATGAGGAAATAGTCATGTTCTGCTAGTGGGAGTGGAAAGTGGGTGTGCAGATGGGAACAACCACTTTGGAGAGCAATTTGGCAACATCAATAACTTTTTAAAAAATGAACTTATTTTAACCCTTGCAATTCTCTACTACTCTAAAGAATTTATTTTACATATGGATAAAAATTTATTGAAATTGAAAACAGCCTTAATTTCCTTTTATTGGAGAGTGGATAACTTGAAGTGTATTCATACAAAGACATGTTATACTGAAGTTACAGTGACACAGAATGTGGATGGACCTTAAAAGGTGAAATCTTGAACCCCCTCAAAAAACAAAACCCTAGTTGCAGAATATTTATAGTACAATCTATCTATTATTTATAAATATATACATTTATGTATTTCATATATGTAATACTATTACCTATTGAACATATGCATTACATATTTTAATATATTTTATGGATGTTATGTGTCATAAATATTATGAAATATTGTGAAAACATGAATGGAAGTGAAAAATACTAAATGGAAGTGAAAAATACTAAATTAAAGATAATTCCTCTTGCAGAAGGGAGTGTGAGGAGAATAAGAATGGGATTAAGGAGGGGCTTTTTATCATATTTATAATTTTTTTCCTTTTAAAAATCCTGCAGCTCAAAGATAGAAAGCAAAATTTTAAGCTTGACAAAGCTCAGTGTTGGTACATGGATGTTTGTTGTTTTATTTTTTATACTTTTTGGTATGCTCGAACTACTTCAGAATTTAATAAAAGAATATAAGGAGTTTAGACTGTTAAGGAGCAATCTATTATTTCAATTTAATTAAAATTAAAGTTGCAAATCCTTATTTCTGATTAATGAAACCCAACTTCCATAGACTATAGAATTTGGCCTGATGAACTCTATCTCTAGTCTTCAGGAAACTCTGAAAGAGGATAGTTAGGTGAACATGAATAAAACACATGTACTGAGAATAATCAGATGGGATCGCTTTAGTCTTTCTTCTCTGGGGACTTTGAGGGTGGGATAGGAGAAAGCATTGTCAGTTCAGGAAGAAGCTCAGCTCAGGAACCTTTAAGGAGATTCAGCAGCTTGTGCAGCACCTAGTCCAAGACCGTCCATTTCTGCTCTCAGGATCGGCCTGCCTACAGTTCACATGAGCTCTCTGTAGGCCCTCCCACTCACTGCTCTTGGCATCCTGAGCGATGAAGAGATGGCATTCCACTGCCTCTGATAACATCCCCTTACCTGTTCAGTGGACATGAAGAGAGAGGGCTGTGCTGGGAGTCTTGGTGATCAGAGCCATGTGGGGGGAAAACTGGGAACATCAGCATTAGAATAGGCCTTAGAGACCATCAAGTTAAGCTTTTATGTGTGTTCAAACCTTTTGTTTCAACAGAGTAGGTAAAATAGGTGATCATGAAACTGCTCTGGTTAAAGCAAACGGGGTGGGGGAAACCCAAAGACTAGTTCTCTGGGCTTCTGCTTTCCGCTCTCCTTCCCTCCCCTTTCATTCACATCCCTGACGGCCTGACCAGGCTCGAGGAAGCACGTGATGTAAAACACTGTCACAGCTAAGGCCTTCATTTGACAGATAAGGACATTAACCTCCAGTGGGGATGCTGTGATGTGCTCAAGGTCATGTTCAGCTATTGGGGCAGAGTCCCTCCATCCCAACAATGCTCTTTCCACCTTACCCTTCAAGCAGTTTCTTTATTTTCTTAGACTCGAGCCAATATAAACAGGCAATATTGATTTTTCTTTCTTCTTTTATTTTTTATTCAGTCTCTACATTCTAGATTTTAAAAAGATAATTTTGAGCATTTCCGTATGAACCCATCATACTATAATTCTGTTGTTACAACATTATGCCACTGAGCTCCATGTGAAACAATGAGGGTTAATTCTTAAGTGTTATGATGATAGAAGAGGGATCCAGACTAATTCCATGTGGGAGAGATAGGAAGTAATATTAAGAGAAAAAACAATATCTCACTCTGCCTCTTCTCAAACAGCTTTCTCCTAAACCCTACTCATTTAGATAATAATTTGGTTTATCACACTGCACTTTTAAAATGCCAACATCTTTCCTCCAGGTAAAATCCATTGATTGCTTGCACCACCAAGGGAATATTAATAACATTTCCCGAGCACTTTCTAAAAGCCAGACACTATGCTAAGTGTTTCTTGTGCATTATCTTATATAATCCACATAATGATGGGACGAGGTAAATACAACTATGTCTGCATTTACAGAAGGATAAATGGAAGTTTATAGAGCTTAAATATTTTACCCCAAAGCACAGCTAATAGATGGCAGAATCCAGATTTGAGTCCAAGCTCTGAGCAGCTTTGCTTCCCTGCAATGGACAGTTAGTCTGAAACCCAAGCACCTGGTTTGAGAATTCATGTTTCATCAAATGTGTGGAAGAAGGGAAATTAATTACAGAGTAGGTGGGCATGGCTAGGTGGAGCTTTCCTCTCCAATGTACAACCTGGCTTAAGTTATTTCTATATAGATTTTTGATTAGAGATTCTCAAGAATAAAATATAAAATAAAAAACGTCTTAATATAACAAGACTAAAAAAACATACTCAAAGAATGTGCGATTTGCTGTAAAATACAGAAATGAGAGCATAATTTCTGGGGGAGCTGTATGCTATCAGTCCCAATTGTTGCCTTTGTACACTTTCAATTCTTAAAAAAATAATTTTTATAGTGAGAAGGGACTGTTAAGGGCATTCAAAGTAATATAAAATTTAATTTAATTTCCCTTCTTCCACACATTTTATATATATATATATATATACACACATATACATATACATATACATATATACATATATATATATAATGATATCATTCTGTACATCATTCAGATCCATTTGCAAAAAACAGACTACAAAATTCAAATTGGCTTAAAAAACAAGGATATTTCTTAGGTCTTATAGCAGCCAATTCAGAAGTCAAGAAGGCCCTATGATTGTTTAATTCTGTGACTCAAAAAATGTCATCAGAGGGCTAGGTTCTCACCATCTCTTCATTCTGTTGTCTTAAACTTTGGCTTCATTCTCAGGTTGGTTTTCCTTGTATTCACAAAAGGGCTTCCAACAGCATTTGGAGTTCAACTTTTTATTCACACGAGTGGGGAAGAGAAAACTGACTTCCTCTTGCTTTCTTCAGAACCAAGAAGAACATGCTCAGAAACCTCTTTTCCTCCTCACAGGGTAGACTCAAGGGTCACATGAACATTTCTTAGCCAAATTCTTGGAAAATGGGTTGAGATTACTCACTGTCAGCCAGGTCCCTCTCCTTAAAGGAGGCCATTCCCTCAGACACCATTGCTTTTTTTTCAACAAGATAAGTGGAATGTGTTACAAAGGTAACCACAATCCCCAGTGCAGGATTTGCCTGTACCAGATGGGTACCATGATTCACTGATACATTCAAAAGACATATTTGAAATAGCTGCCATCTGCTCAGAACCAAGAGATTCTAAAGAAGAGCCACACATGAATCCACTTTCCTATTAGGTGACAAAAATGAAAATCTGTGGCTCATGCCCTTCCTTTCTCCTCCTCGCTCTTTGGTATAAGTCCACAACAAAAATCCCAACAACTCAAGACTGGGCTAAAGATGGAGACTGAGCCCAAACTGATGGCTCCAAAATGAGGAAACTGGCCAAATTCAATCAACCTTTTAGCTACTAACCAATTATTTTATTACACACGAAACTTTAAAAGAACCAGTCTTTCCGTTTTACACAGACAAACCTCCCTGTATCAGATGATTTGCTGGCTTAACCTTTAACTCTGGAGAGCACTGGATGTCTATCTCCATCCCCCACAACTCGTCATTTTGAGAGCTGGCAGCTTTACTCTTGGGCTTACCACATTACACACTTACATATTTTATTTTTGGAGTGGCAGGAGCATGGCTCAAAAATTGTTATATGAAATTATTTCGGCAAAATAATTTCATTTGCTAGTGTGAAATACCTTCAGAAGCACTGCCCTTGAACGTGGTTAAGGTATGGGCACTGGGAACAAGTTATGAGTTGACTTATACTGTGGTTTAGCAAGATTTAAAGTTGGTCAAATAAACAGTTTTAACCCTCTCCCCCTGTTTGCCCCCTAACAGCCCAGCTGACTGCACCTGCCTCTTTATTAACCGCAAAAAAGTGAGAACCTAGCAACGTGAAATTAAATCTTTTTCTGCTTTGGCACCAGTATGCCCATGGAGAGGTCTAAAGATATAGAAGATTTAATGCTTAGGGAGAGCAAAAGATTATTTGCTTCTGCCCCAGCAACAGAGCTATTCTAAGGGCTCTGATTACTTAAGAGAAGCAGGACACAGGCATGGCTTCTCCTCTTGCTCAGATTTTAAAATTCTTGTTAGTCTATTTATGTGCTGAAGAGATTATAGCAGTCTAGAGCAGTGGTTTTTCTGGGTTTGTTCTTCTGGGTGGCTTCCACGATGATCGCTAATAGTGTTTGTATTCATAAAGAGATAATAATTCACCTTTTTACTTTTGACATCATTTTACCATTTAACTGTTACCTCATAAAACCCAAGAAGCATCCTGTTCTAATTCTTGCCCATGTTTCGATGGTGGAAGTGAGTAAAGAGAGGTGTGGAGGGGAGGGATGTGGAAGTCAGTGACCAGAGATTATTTTGCTGTGCCAAAATGAACATGGGGCTTTGACTTGCCACAGTCCTGCACTCATATAACTTTTCAGAGGTTAGCCTTTCAGGTTCCAATGACTCTATATTTTTAGGACTTTTGTTTCTCACAGAGATTAGACACCAACTCCTAAAACTATTCTACCCTGTCCCATGTGTGTGTGGTTTTTTTTTTTTTTTTACCATGTACAGCTTTATTGAAGCCTGAGTATGGATCCCACCTGTGCCAAAATCTTTCATACACAGAGTGTGAGACCCACTACTTCTGAACCTTAAGAATACTCCGAATACACTGAAGAAAGAAGTTAGTTGTCAGTTGTGAAAGCAAAAAATCTTTCTGGCTGAGTTCACTTCCAGCCTGTGTACATGCCTGTGTGTGTGTGTGTTTTCCAACATCCAGGACTGCCTGAGTCATTTTGGTGGGTTGTAGACATGTCTTCCCTGTTGCTCTTGAGCCCCGGAAATAACATAATTCACCCTTTGCTTATATTAAAAACATGGGAACAATCTTTAACGCTTTCATTTTTGTCGTTCCTCACATCTAATTATTCTGGAACCCTGTGGGGCTCCCGAAACACACACAGAATGTGTCAGCTTCCTCTCTGCAGTCAACATCCTCATCCAAGTCACCATCATCCCTAAGCTCAAGAGTTTTCTGTCTCGTCTCCTTGGCTCAATCTATAATCTATTCTCTACCTTGAGTCCAGAATGTTCTTTAAAAAATACACATCAGAGTATACCGATCTCCTTTATAAAACTCTCTATGGTTTCCTAGTACCATGGATAAAAATCAACTCCTAGTTATGATTATCTAAGCCCCATTTGATGTATCTTTTGTTAACTTGTTCAAGCTCTCTATTGCTTCATCACTATGCATGGAGTTGTCACCCATATTTTTTTCTATGCCTAGAAAGTTTATTTCTTAATTCTTCACATAGTCTTAACTTAAATGTCACCTTCCCCAGAGGCATTTCTTGATTATCCTTCCAAACTGGTGTCATGGTTACTATGGTTCAGGTAGTTTAGCATCCATTCAAACTCTCTCTATGCTAAGAGTACAAAACTAAAATTCACATTTTCCCAGCTCTCTTTGAAGCTTGAATCCAAGAAGTGACTTAGTTTCCACCAACACAATGCAGGGTCCCCATTCTGTGGCTCATGGGGTCTCCATTTTGATGGGACCAAGCATCATTTTGCTGGCATGGATTGTGGTGGATATGGGACAATTCGGAGCAAGCAGTTGTAGCTGTGGCTACAATGCATAGCAGCGGAAGGCAGCTCCTGAGTCAGTGGCTCTGCAACAGCAGCAACAGCTGTTTTAATTGCACTGGGAGCTAGAATATTCTGCAGTCAGCACAGCTGTTGCACCTTCCTATTACAACAGCTTCTTTTAACAGATTCTGCAGAGACTGAGGATTGTTCTTGAGAGGTCAGCCTCAAGCCTGCTCCTCCAGCCCTTTTAAAAAAATTTTATGAACACTGAATTCCCTGTATAGAATTCTTTCCTGCTTAAACTAGTTGAAGTGGATCCTTTTGTCTCCAATAAAGTCTAGACCAATATAAGTGCCTCTCATAGTTTACTCTTCAGCTTTCCCTCCTTTTTTTCTTCACCCTTATTATAATTTAAATTATACTGTTCACATTGTTTCTCTACACCACAATATAAGCTTTATGAGAATGGAGCTTTGTCTCCATTTGTTTCCAGAGTGGAACTGTGCCTAGCACCCAGGACAGTTCTTGGAGCATGGAAAGTGCTCTGTAACCAAGTGTTGCCTGAATGGATGGGCCCGAGGCCTTTGCTAGGGTACTCCACACCATGAGCCTGCAATCTTAGCACCAGGGGGTTTGCTCTGCAGTGACAGTCTTTCATTTGACTCACCATTTGTTTCTGGTCCAGCTCCACTTTAGTTTTTCTGACTCAGCAATGGAAACATGCACTTCTGATGATGATGACAGAGCGAGTCCTTGAATTCTCTAAAAGCTCTGCATCAGGAAGCTTCTGCTAACTGGTGCCTCATGCCATTATCAGCAGAGCAGAGCTCAGCCAGATTTCACCACCAGCAATGTCAGGCAGCAGGGCAGAGACTGGACCCGGAGGGCCAGCCCAACTTGGCCATTGCAGGGTCTACTTGTATGATGAACTATTTCACAAGTGATCACAAGTCTGGGCTCTCTTCCTCCTGAAGGACTGCCCAAGATCATCCCATTCATTCTGGTTGCTTGCATGTCTCTTTCCCATAATTCAACATGCTCTCTTCCTTTGCAACCTGTTCCCAAGTGTACAGCATGCCTTTCTAAGTTAGCACTTTATCTGCTCTTTCTAAGAGCCCTACCTTTCCCTTGGCCTATTTTCATGTGAAGCAAAAGTCCAGAAATGCATGTAGTTGTTTTGTTTTGTTTTTAACAAACTAAGAATTTGGATTCTCAACATAAAATCTTGAATAATAGATTATTTGCCTAAAATAACCTATGCCTCATTTGATTTTTTTTATTCCAGTGCTTGGTACAGGGTCTGGTACATTACGGGTACTCAGTGAATGTTTGAAGAATGAGTGATTCATCCTTGTTTTGTGCTTTTTTTTTGAAGCTGGCTAAAGGTTAATGTATGCAGAGGAGACAGTATACGAGAAAAAAAATCCCACATATGACTTTGATTCTATTCAAATGTGTTCCTGCAGTTAGGCAGGATTTCATTAACATTTTCTCCACATCATGCCTGCTGAATATCATTGCCAGGTCTAGTTGACAAGTGTCGTTCACAAGTCACATTCGTGAACCCAGGACGGTATCCTGCCAGGTGGGGCTTCCTTTGCTCAGTCATAATAAGATGGCAAATGTCAAATGCTCTTTTTCAGAACTCATATACAGAATAATGTGCTTCTCCAAGGTCAGGCTAAGCACCCACTTTACTTTGCATTCATGAACAGGAATGCTGGCGACCGGTAACCTTCAGAGGGGGTGGCTGTCATTGGCAGAAGGGCACAGGCTGGAAATTGAATCTTCCTAAAAAAGTCACATCTGCCGGTTGGCAGGAGAAGGAACTCATGTCAGGGCAGGCGACTGACTGGCAGTGGAGGGCTGCTGGTTACTGATTAAGCTGGGCAAGGCATTTAAAAGCAAAGAGCACTCCCTCAGTGGAGATTAGGCAGGCTCTTGCAGGCTCTCACACTAGGGAGGGGGGCAGGTGGGTAGAAAGGGTGAGGTCAGGAAAAGGACAGGTAATGGGTATGCCCTTGGCTGGGTGGGCGGGATGACCAGCAGGGGTGACCAGGCCCTCTGTTTGGTGTCCGGAGCTGCCTGAGACCTGGAGTGTCTATCTCTAGAGCAGAAACTCCAGTCTCTGAGGGGTTGAGACACTTAATGGCTTTGCCAGCTGTCTCAAAGGGCAAGGTGAAATTCTCAAACTTAGGTGGTTTCCAAGTCTCTTGACTAATATGGAGACCACAGTTACCTTTGAGTACTTTTTGAAGGATGAATATTTCCACTCCCAAAATGCCTGGGAAGAGTTGCTGTGGCTGCTACTATGTTCACTTGTTTACTGTGTAACAAGCCTTGAGTTCTGTGGTTTGCAGATGTTACATTGCTGTTAAATTGAATCTTTACAACCTGGCAACATAGGTGTATTTATCCTGTTTTATAGATAAAGCACCTGAGGCTCAGAAAGGCTGAACAACTTGTCCCATATCACAGTGAAGGAAAGTGACAGAGCCAACTCCCCCAGATGAAAGCAATTCTGCCCCTGTCTAGGGGACTGAGTCCCTAAATAATGGTTCTCTGCCAATTTTAGATTTTAAGATATTTGGCCCTGAGGCATGCTTTTTTCTATAATTGGGAACTAACTGTACATTATTGCTCTTGTGTCCCTCAAACAGTATTTTATTAACTATAGATCAAACTAAGTTTTTTCTAACTTTAATTAAATGAAACGAAACATAGACTGGCCATAGAGTGGGCAGCAGGCACAGGAGGAGCGGGCAGCTGGCTTATAAAACATGAGTGGAAGAGGGCCCAGCACTGCAGCCTCTTCCTCTTGTCTGCTCTTTCATGCCACCCTGCCCTGTTGCCTGAAACAGAGCCAGTCACCTAGATGACAGTCCTCACAGTCTCTACTAAAATGCCAGTTTATTACCCATGAGGACTAACATGCTGATAATCACAATATTATCCCTTCACCTGTGTGGATTGATTTCTCTCATTTGATTGTCTCTTTATGAGAATTGGTGGCATCAGAGAAAGTCCTCAGTGCATGGAGTAGAGGACAGTATGTTTTGATGGTGGGAACAATGGTGAGGAGAAGGCGTCAGAAGGGATCAGGAGCATTAGGCCCTATCCCTTGGGGGTGGATCATGATGGAAGCGAAAGCAGCTAGAACTCTGCACAAGGATCTGAATGTCCCAGGAAGTGAGATAGAGACCATGGGAAGCTGTAAGTCTAAAATGTGGTGGGAGTGTTCATATAGGGTGGGGAACCCACAGATAGCTTTGAGTATTTAAATTTCTTTTTAACGTTTTTGGTAAACTGTATCAATGTGCTACTCAATCATTATGTTTTATCAAAGAAGTAAAGTGCGTCTCTCAACAGTTTGGCCTTGGCCATCCTAGGGGGAGAATGGAGGAGACGAGGAGCTGTGGGGAGACAGGACGAGAAATGCGAAGTGTGTGGTGGAGTGGATGAAGCTCATGTTTCTCAGTCCAGGATCAGGATAGTTGCCAGCTCTTCCTCACGTGCTGTGTTTCCACCCCCCACACCTGTCCTGAGGTCAGAGGTCCCAGATGGGCTCGGAGAGGCACTTACAAATGCTTGGCCGCAGCCTCCCCCAGAGATGGGCCCAGGCACTGTCAGCCAGGGGGAAACTCCAGGGCCTCTGACCTGCTCCACGCTTCCCAACCTACAGAACTTCTGACCCTCTTCTCCAACTTTCCTCGACTCCTACTCTGCTCCTGACACTCAACCCAATCTCACAGCTTATTGTTCCCTTATGAGTGGTGCCAACGAGGGCAGGTGTCAAAGACATTACCTGCAAACCAGTCACATCACCTTTTGGCTGGTGTCTGCTCCTTGATTATTAGTAAAGGCAGTGTGGGCCTCAGGCAAATTTGTCAATTCAGCCAAGTCTGCTCTTCAGTTTTCTCCTCCTCCTGCTCCATTTCACAGCAGCCAAGTGTCTGGTGCCCTCATCACCCCCTTCCTCCCATGCCGGGTACTACCCGCTTTACCATCTCATGTATTCTGGCCCTAGAGCAGCTCCTACTGCGGATCGTTCTCCTCTTCCCTTTGAGCCTATGTATCTAAACTTCCCTGTCTGGGGTTTGGTTGTTTTAGGACCTGTTCTCTTTGTAGGTGCCAGGTTGTCCAGATAACATGAAGATTTAGCAATGTATTAGGTAGCTAATATGTTGCTTCTTCCTGATAAGCAAAACTTTAAAAACACTTCAATGTAGGTTTTGGTTTACACAAGAAGGGCTTCTAACAGGAAACTCAAGAGCTGTCAGCAACCAAAAGGGAAGATAGCCCACTCTCTGGTCCCCTTATCAGCAGAGTCTGCTGCCCCCTCTGTGTCTGTGAAACAGGCCCTGGGGCAGAGGTCTGCAAGTCTAGCTTTGCACTGTATTTACAACTCGAAAAAGATCTCAGCAACTAGCCGTACACCTTCCTCATGTCTCTGGTGTCTCTCTCTGCAAAATAAGGGTTGATAGTGAGGGGGCCCTCTCCTTTGTATAGGTGGTGGAGAAGGCCACTAGATTATTGCAGAGTATTCTGCAAACACTGAGCATTTGGAAAAAGCTTAATAAAAGATTTTGATGAAATTTCTCCAGAAGTTGGATGAGAGGCTGAGATGGGATCCTTAGCAGAGTCCAGTGCTGAAGAGCAAACTTCTTGCAGTACATTAGGGGGAAAAATGCACTAAATGAAGTATTCACGGCTATTAGATGCTTTCTGTCCTAAAACATTACCCATGTCTGGCAGGTCTGGGGGATGATTTATGCTAGCCATCTTCCCATTTCGAGATGCTGTCTTAAGGCATCATTTAGACATATTGTGCTGTGAAGGTTTTGAGGCTGGTAGAGAAGGGGTGGGTGGGGTGACTCTGGCCTTCATGGAGTGAACTGTGGAACATGCACCTGGCCTCCAGATTGGCCCAAATAAATCCTGATGACCTGTCTTGTCCTGGAAGCCACCTAGGCTTGGATTTGGTAATATTTACAGGCAGGACAGAGTGTCCCAGGAGAAATCCAAAATTGCTCATGAGGACATCTTGATTTTTTCTTTAAGAATGTGGAGTAACAAGTGTCTTACCTCTGGTGGCCACTTTGGTTTATATGGAAATGTACCTTTTGACCTGAAATTCCACCTCTGCAGAGTGTTTGCTTAGAATGCATGATAAATTCTGTACAGCCCAGAGCAAAATCGAGCTCAGTTGTAAAATGTGAAGCCTGAAGTGCTTTGCTTGGTATAAGATGACCATAGTTCACTTATTTTGGGGGTTACTATTGATATCTCATGTCTGCAAGTCATGACAAGTCAAAATAAGAGAACACTGAGCATCGGAGGAAATATTTTTTTCTCTTCCCCTCTCAACCATGTTTCTCTGTGGGGCCCTGCTGTGGGCTCCCTGTGTCTGCATAGGATGCACACCAAGAAACAGAGGCAAGGCCAGGGAGCCAGGCTTCTGTCTAATGGCATGTGGTCGTGTCACCTCAAGCAACTGTTCCGAGGGGACACCATTAATGCTCATTTCCCTGGGGGGATGGAGAGGATTCAGTACCTTCCTTCCATCAGCCATGGGACAGATTTCCCCTGCCAGGGAGGGCACTCCATCCTTGGAAAATCCACTAGCCTTTGTTTTCAGCATTGGTGATTCTGGCAGTTACCTACTTTTATTTTCTTTACCATGTCTAGGTGCCATTTTGGTCCTACGAATTTCTTTAGGAAGAAAAATCTCTCTACATATCTGTAACATCCAATCTTTTTAACCAGGAGGAGTGGACTTACTCAGGGCAGTCTTGCTGCAAGGCCAAAAGAACAACCATTGAAAGAAGAGGAGAGAAATGGGAACTGAAGTTTTAATAATAAAGTCACATTGAAAGAGAAGCCATTGACAGGTGAAGGTGAGTGGATATTCAAATTCCAAGACTCTGAATCTGTGGATCAGGATCGTGCCCCTGGGTCTTTTCTTAGAGATGGTATCACCCTAGTGCTGGTTAAAACTCGAGCCCTTGAGAGTTGAGGATTTAATGGTAACATATCCATTCTGCATTGAGCTAAGCCCCAAATTTCTACTCTACTCTTTGTTTCTTTTTCATGTTGTTTATGTTCATGATCAAAAAGTTTAGAAGGATGGGAGGTACGACATATAGTTCACTATAATTTGCAGGTATTTTGGAAATAATGATCTTTTTCATGAAGTCAAGGGTACAAGCTGCCATTTACCCATTCCCAGAGCTTAATAGTATAATGATTTATGAAGGCCTCTTGCTGTGGGCAGGAAAGAGGCTGTGCAGGTGAGAGAAACAGAAATTCCAGTCTCTCTTATGGAAGGTGGATGGGTCAGTCATGGAGAAGGTAGACCCTTTCAAACTCGGTGCCATGAGACTGGACTTTGCCAGGCTCATAAGAGCCAGACACGCTGGTGTGGGATTGATGGAAGGGCAGACGAGATGCCTTAGCTAAAAAGTCACAGACCTGCTTCCCTGGCAACCCTTGGTCCCCCAGCCTCCTACCTCTGCCCACAGAGAGAAACAAGTTTACAATAAAAGCCTTGGTAGAAATAAATGTTCAACTGGGTGAGTTTACCTTACTTAGTGTGCAGGGTCTTGGTGTTTTTTTTTCAGTTGCAAAAGCAATTTAATATTGATATTGAAGGATAATTTGAAAAGCTAGAAATATCAATAGTGTTTTATATATTTTTTGGTGTTTTTATATACTTTTTAAAAGTTTTTATCATCAATATGTATGACTTAAAAATAAAGTTATATTAGATTTCAAAAATAAATCACTTATACTCCCTCAGGCTACTACAACTATTTCCATATGAGGTATACTCTCTTTCAGTGTTTGTCAATTTTGTGCAATTTTGGCATACTTTAAAAATAATTTATTGAGATGAAATTTACATAACATGAAATCAACCATTTTAAAGTAAATAATCCAGTGGCATTTAATGTATTCACAGTGTTGTGCAACTACTACATCTATCTAGTTCTAAAACATTTCCATCTTAATTTAAATGAGATTGTTGATATTAATGGGCAAAACCTCTTACCCCTTCAGTGGTTTTCCTGCATTTCTCTGTGTCTCTTTCTTCCTCCACTAATCTGTGTTCCATTTGTGTGGATTTATTTATTCTGGATATTTTATATGAATGAAATTATATAATGTGTGACTTTCTTTCACTTGGCATGCTGTTTCAGAGGTTTGTCCATGCTGTAGCATGGGTCAGTACTTTTTGTGGGTCAGTAATATTCCATTGTATGGATATACCACAGTTTGTTTATCCATCCATCCACTGATGGACTTTTGGACTATTTCAACAGTTCTGGCTCTTGTGAATAGTGCTACTGTAAATATACATGTACAAATTCTTTTTTGTGTTTTCAGTTCCTTCAGCCATATACATAGGAGTGGAATTTCTGGGTTATATGGTGATTCTGTAGGACCTGCCAGACAGTTTTCCACTGTGGCTGAACCACAGTGGTTGAAACACTATGCCTTCCAATCAACAATGTATGAGGGTTTCAATTTTTCCACATCCTCACCAACTTTTGTAACTTCTTTTTTGACATACTTCTAACCATTGTGAACATGTTATTTTGTGTAATTGATTAAGTGTTAAGTTTTAAATTTATATTAACCTCTAGTGTTTATGTATACTTGGTTGCCACTTCAGGACAATTTTGTTCTATTATCCTGTTTTTTCTCAGATCCGATGACAATACATTTGAGAACAGCTTTTGTTGTTCAAGCAAATTCTCTTGCTTCTCAGAGCAATATCTGTTTTAAACATGAGTGATTGTACCTGTTGGCCTCTGCCCCCCCCCCCTTTTTTGCTAATGAACTTTTTGAAGCATGATATTTGAAGTGGAGCTCTGTCCTAAAAGCCAAGCTGTGGGGCTCACATTTGGCTTCTGTTGATAGCCGTGCTGACAATAGGAATGCATGTATGATTCAGAAGAGTGATCACAATGGGAGATGTCTTGGAATGTGCGTACTTCCTCAGCCTACCTGCATCTCTACATTACACCTGGCGCAAGAATGAGGAGGCTTTTCCAGCTAGACTATCAGAGTTTAGGGACAGAGGCAGAGACAAAAATGGCATTGTGCCTTCAGGAGTAGACAGGATAAAAGGCAAGAGTGATTACCTTAAGACGGATTTTCCTATTATAACTTAACTGGTGAATTAAAGGATTAGGGAAAAATAACACAAGGCAAAATTCAGGATTTTTTAACCTTGGTACTAGTGACATTTTGTGTTGGATAATCCTATGTGGTGGGAGAGCTTCCCTGTGTATTGTAGGATGTTTAGCAGCCACCTGGGCCTCTATCCATTAGATGCCAGCAGCCCCCCACCCCCAGCCCCACTCCGTGCCCTGCCCAGACATTGCTAAATGTCCTTGAGGGGGTTGGTAAAAGTGACTCCCAGTTGAGAACCACTGGGCAATGCAAATATTAACTTTTTTGCTCATTAACTTTAATTTTTGGTGGGCTATTTAAAAGCTAGTGCTTATGGGGCCCCATTATATGCCAGACACTCTGCTTAGCATTTTCATTCATTTATTTCTCAGTAAATATTTGAGTGTCTTTCTACTTGGAACTGAATCTATAATGTGGACTTAACCCTGGCACATGCCTGCCCCCATGGAGCTTCCATTCCAGTGGAGAAACAGGCATATTGAAAGAATCACACAGACGTATAACTGCAGCCATGACAAGTGACAGGGAAGGGAGGCCTTTGGAGACTGTGATGACAGCAGTTTCCCACTGCTCCCGATGTACCAGGCTTTGTTCTATGACTGTCACATGTATACTCATGTGACCTTTACTACACTTGTTTGAGGTGGGTATTAGTATTCATGCCTGTTTTGCAGGAAAGAAGCTGACTTTGAGGTGGTAAAAGTCACACAGATAGTAAGTGGTAGAGTTGGGTTTTGAGACTGATGAGTTGTCTTCTGAGCCTACTACCCAAGATAGTGAGGTGAGATCAGTGAGATCAGCAGAATGAGTAGATGATAACTGGATGAAGAGGGGAAGTGTTCCAGGGCAGAGGCAAAAACAAATGGGTGGGCCTAGAGGTGGAGAGAGAATAGAAGAATGAAAGGCCAGAGGGACTGGTGTGAGACAATGTTGGGAAGGAAAAGCAAGAGAAGCTGGGGAGGTGGGTGGAGTTACTCCATTTCCAGGGCTTGCAGGTCAAGTTAAAAAGATTCCTCCTGATCCCAGAAGGGAGTTTGTGGGGGTTTCAAGTAGGGAGAGGACACTCTTAAGTTTGCCCTCATTACCGTATTTAATATTATAGCCACTCATGCTTTTTAAAGTTTACAAAATTGGAAAATGGCAGAGCTAGCCTTGAAACTCAAGCATGTCTCATTCTAAAGCCCATTCTCTTCACCACACTATGCAGCACCCTCCTATTCCAGGGCCTTTGAGCCTGACCAGGTCACTGAGCACGCCTCCTTCAGTGCGGTGAGTTGGGTCTGATGTGTGGAAATTTTGCCCCTGTGAATTTGATGTTGGCATGTGAACACAGACATAATTCTATGCATGTCAACGGGGATTCTTTAACTTGAAGTTTCTAGTCTCTGTTTACTGTCTTGCACCCCAACTTCAATTCACCCTTTCACCCTGCCCCCCACCTTAGCTCTGCTATTCTGCCCTGGGACACTGCATCCGTGGCTTCTGATAAGAATCACTCCATTCAGAGTAGCTGGCAGGTAGATGCCCTATTTGCTCAAACATGCGTGAAGGTCTCCACTCCCCGGATCTCGTGGTGGTGGAGTTTGGAACTCTTTGGCTAGCCTCCTTCTGTTCTCTTAGAGATACTGTGTTTCCCCCTCCAGGTAAACTTCAAACTTGTGTTCATTTAAATATTAATTTACAGTTGCACAATCTCTCCTGTGATATTACCACACTCTGTGGGGATTAGGCTGAGTGAGCCTCCTTGCTCATTTGAGCCACAAGTTTCGTCAGTGCTGAGACTTGCTGCGGAGTTGGATTCTTCCTATGCACCACCCAAAACACTCAGCAGTGTTAACCAGATTGAAATGAGCCCCTTCATCTTACACATGGATAATTAAACTTCAAACACTGTTTATCTCAGTCCCCAAATCCTCAAAATGCAGAAACAAATTAATTTTAAATCTATATCTGCTTTAAATAGTGATTGTTTAATCAACAGGCTTGATGTATAATTATATTCTTTGTTCGTACTCCCTGCAGGCTTGAATAGACCACATAATTCCTGGGTTGCTTTCATTTCTGTAATTAGATCATGTGACAGACCCTTACTATATTACAGTTGACTGGAGTTGCTTCTCTCCCACCCCCTTCTAAATTCTAAAATGGTTTCTCATGAATACTAAGATTATAACAGCCCAGCTTAACACGGAGCTCTGAGTGTTTTGCTTTAATCCTTCACTCTCCTTCCACCTAATAATTTACTTGGGAGCAAGTGATTTTTACTGGTGGCTGCTCCTTGGTGTTAGCTGTGTCCTTTCAGAGTCATGAGTTCTTGTCCTTATTTTGAACTCCTGTTTCCCTAAAAGAAAACCCTTCTTGACCACATAGAAACACACTGTCTGGACCCCTGGAAGTCAATATTGCTCTTATAGAAGTGATATTTAAGGTTCAAACTGAACAAAAATATATATATACTGGGTTTTTCTTTTGTGACCATCTGGGACTTCATGGAGAAAGAGGAAGTGATTTTCCTTATTAGAGAGAGTAGTTTTGTCTCCGAGAATTTATTTGACTTCTCTGGATTCATTCCATAGAAATGAGAGCTGGACATTGGATAATTAGGTCAGCACTGAAATCTATTCTCTAATTAGGATCTGTTTGTCCCACACAATATGCCTGATTTTCTAAGGGTCTGTGCTAGGAATATGATTGTTCAGCCAATCTGGCTCTTTGAACTTTTTTTTATTATTCATATCCTCCAGCTTATTAGTTTTTCCAATTTTATTTCCCAGAGTTCTTATAATTCTTAATATTTTCTCATTTTTGTTATTGAGACACACAAAATTGGGTGAGGCATAGCAAGTATGGCCTAGTCAGTACTGTATAAATTGGCAGGGGTGATTTGTAGTTGGAGAAAGAGAGCATGTCATTTCTTTTTGTTTAAAAAAATCATAAGGTGTTTATTGTTCAAGCTCAGAAGAACTAGGCTCTTGCCTTCTATCATGTTTCACAATCACATCCAAGTTTGTGCTGTCTCTCTGTGGCCTTCTTCAGTTTTATTCAACATTTATTTTTTTCCTACCCATGGGATAGCTGTGTTTTTGAGTTCTTACCTATACAAATATACATTTTTCAGGCTGTATCTAATTTTGCTAATTTGATGCAGCTATGCATTTTTATGATTTTCACCACTGCATCTGTGCAACTGCCAGTTTTTTTTTTATCATTTCAACATCCTTCTGGGTATTTGTAACATCTCCCAATTATATCTGTGGAATTAATTTCTGCATTTGTTATTCACCTTTTCAGATCACCCATGCAAATGCTAAATTAAATGTGACATGCTCATAGATACCTCACAGATTAATACTTATCCTGAATTAATGTATCTATGACATTTTTGGTTGGAGGATTCTGACCCCAATTTCTCTTCAACTCTTCACTGGGAGATCAATCATTATGTAGCTTTTATCTGTATATTTCTCCAAGATTAAAAAGCCCACATAATCATACAAAAATAATCTGAGGTTTGATTTAGATGCTATGTCAGTTAAGGTTTAGTCAAGAAATTTAAATCACCTTTTGGTTTTTGATAGAAGAAATACAATACAGGAGACTGATATTGTTACCCAGGTGATGATAAAATTGAGAAGCCAAAGAGAAAAGGGTACAGCAACCCAGAGGTTGGCAATGGCTGAGAGCTGCTTCCACTACGAGGCTGGATGGACCATATAGGGAAATAGCACTGCCTAAGGTGCTGCCCTGGGCAGGGGCAGGGAGAGGAAAGGATAAACATTTTAGCATCTGCCCTCCTCCAACTGTCAAGCCTTTTAGTCTCCCATTGGCTGATCTTACTTGGAGGCCAGTTGGCAAGAAATCCTGTTCCTAAATATACAGGTTAGTTCTGGGGAGGTTCAGAAGTAGGTCTGAGAGTAGAGACAAATGAACAACACAGATGTGGTTCGAGGTGCAGCAAAAGCAGGTATGAAGTCCTTCATGTGTTTCAGTGAGCTTGCCAGCTCACCACTAAGCATCATTCTGTCCATTCTGGACACGCTGCTAGGCTAGTCTTCCTAAATACTACTATGTACAATGGCTACTTTCTGCCACATCAAGCTGGAACTCTTTAAGACTCTCCTAGTCTGGGTTGTACTTGCCAGCTCGTGACCAGATTGAGTTCACATTTATCTGGGCCCAATTCTCTGTCAAAAAAAAAAAGGGAGGCCAAAAGGTAAGGTGATATTGCCTGACCACCTATATGTGACAGACACTAACCTGGGAACTTTGTATGCCTTGTCTTATTATTCTATTCTCAAGCAGTACTCCGATTTTTAGGCAGGATAGTGAAACTCAGCAAGGTAAGGCAACTGCTCCGAGGTGACGTAGTCTGACTAGCACTGGCACCATGTCCATCTGACACCGAATTTTGTTTTCATTGTGCCATATTACCCTTCTGTTTTATTAATTCTCAGAGAAAATTAGCGATTTATTAGAGTTCACACAGTTGGTAAAGTGACTGACAACTCAGTCCATCTGTTTTGGATTTAGAAGATTCCACTGGTAGTCATAGTTTAACAAGATCATATCCACTTCTCCTTAGTTCAAGTTTCACTTTCTCCATGGTATTTTCCCCGACCTGGAAATCCCAAACAAGCTCTCTTTTCTTTCAACTTCTCTGGCCCTTACATCATTTAAATATATAGTGTCACTGAGTCTCTAAGTGCATTATATATGGCACATAAAGTTTGGAATCAAGGTGTAAACAGTAATGACAACCAATTCTTATATATCTCCTCTGCCCCTCTATAAAATTCCATTATAGTGACATAGTTAACTTTTAATGGTTTGCTGCTAACCTTTAGGAGTGTGATAAGTGCCTAGCAGTTTAGAAAGAGAATCCTCTATTTCTTAACAGTGATGTTTAACCTTTAATGTGTATAAGATAGTGTTAAAATGCAGATTTTGACTCAGTGGTTCTGGGGTGAGGCCTGGGGTCCTTGCCCAGATCACACTTTGAGTAGTGAATCTAGAATACAATGTCACTTCAGAGGCAGCTGACAACCCACTAAGGACACATGTCAAAATGGACATGGACAGATAGCTGCATAGGCTCAAATCTGGGGAACTGGGACAAAAGGTTGATCAAATTAAGGGTCATAATGTTGGAAGATGATAACATGAGAGCAAATAGGCACTAGTGAAAATAAGTTTGATGGTTGTGGGGCTGGTATTGTATGGTAAAAATTTTCTGTCCTTGAAAGCAAAGTTCTTAATAGTCTGTTGCTCTTTTAACCTTGAGGGAAGAGTGATTGAAAGAAATGTGAGGTGTTCTTGAAAGGGAGGAAGAGAAGACTGTTTTTAGGCTCAGCTCTGACTTAGTGATTTCCAAAGAGGACCAAGATGTTCTTCTGGAACTTGGTTTGGAGAATTTATTGGGAGAGGACTTTGTGCTATGGTGGCCTGAGTTTCTTGTTGTCTTTTGTCAAGTTCTACCTGGACTATAGGAGAAAAGTCACTCTTAGAGAGGAAGGACAATAACTGTTGATGTTCAGTAAAATGTAGCAGGAACTCCCCACTCAGCCACCTCCATTGACTGTGTGTTGGAGCCTGGAGTCAGTTGGCATTTCCACTGGAGCAGGTGTGCTACTCCTCCAGGGTTATGAGTGCGACTGCACTGAGCAGGGGCTCCATTGCCTCTTGGGGCTTCCTGGAGAAGAATAGGAAGATGGACCATTCTTCTTTGTCCATGACCTTCTCCTGTGTCTCGGGAAAGTGTACTGAGGTGCCTCCTTGATTGTTAGAAGCACACTGAATGTTTTAACAGAGATCGAAGAAGATTACCTGAGGTCCTGGTCAGAATCAATCTCAGTTCCATTTTCAAAAATCAATACAGTATTTCCTATAATTTAATCTTCTCATCTCTCAAATCCCTGTTGCTGATCATATATATATATATATATATATATATATTTACTGCCTTTGTCAGGCATTTAACTATCTATGATCCATACCATCTGCTACAGATTTGTCAGTTTTATTTTTGGATTTTAATGAAGTTTGTATTCATTTCATCTCTCTTATAGTAACCATTACATCTAGGACACAGCTCAAATTTCCTCAAATCATTTGGAAGAGGATTGGATCAATCTCATGTACATTGCTGATTTTGGAACTGGATCAGAAAAAAGTGTGGTTTTTTTTACAATTTATACAATTTTCCCTCATTGATTACTCTCCAGAAAGTCCTTGTACATTGCTTAAATTTTATTCACAATGTGATCTCCCCTAGCTACCAAATACTAGTGATTTTTATTGATTTTGGTATTTTCGAGTGATCATGCTTGAAAAACACTGGGGTGGAAAGGGCGGGGCAGAAAGAGATAATTGTATAGAAACACAGACTCGATTTATAATTTCTGTTTCTAGTGAAACATCTCACCTGAGAAGGTGAAGGGAACTGCAAAGGGGGAAAGACAGGCAGCAGAAAGGACTTGGGCTTTGGTTTTAAATAGAGGCAAGTAGGTTTGAGCACTGACATCACCTCTTTCCCATGATGGAAACTTGAGCATCTTTCTAGTGCTCTGAGTCTATAAAATACAGATATTAATGAAGTATAAATGACATAACATATAGTGCCCTAATAAGGCCTTCAAGACCTTTTCTGAGCTGGCCCTCATGTGCCCCATCATGGTTCCCTTGCTCTCTGAATTTCACCCATACTGCCTTCTTTCAGTTCTTTAAGTGCCCTAAGCTCCTTGTGACCTACCATAGGGCCTTTGCACATGAAGTCTCTTCTATATTCCCCACTTTTTTCTAGTTAGCTCTTATTCTTGTTTCAAAGCACAGCCATAGCATTAGTTCCTCAATGAAGCCTTCTCTGATCTCCTTCAAGTAACATCTCCCTGGAAGTTGTACCCTGAACTTCAGATTTACTGTACTTGCCATTAAAAAATAATGGTGTGATGTTGTTTTATTCTCCCTACCCTTTCTACTCATGAGAATGTAAACTCTATGAGGGCAGAGATCAAGCCTATCTTATTCATCTTTATATCTGCATGTTTAGTGGAGTGCTTGGCACAAAAACAGCTTATTTAAATGTTGGCAAATGAATAAATGAATGAAAAGTAATTAATAAAAGCAAAATACAAACTGGGTGCACAATAATTTTTATTTCCATCTCATTCTCCCAACTGCCTTCTTTTCTGAGGCTTTGCAAGGGGGAATAAGACAAATAGAAAAGAGTTCATGATTTGAATGGGCATATGGTGATCTTCAGCTGTCTGAACATTTCTCCTTTGGCCAGTTGTCTAAGTCTGTGCTTCTCAAGTGTTGCCTTGCACCAGAATTACCTGGGAAGCTTTTTAAAACTACAGATAAAATTTCAATTACTGTAGAGTGAATACTTCACATCAGTATTTTAAAACGCCTTTCAGGTGATTCTAATGTGTAGCCAGGGTTGAAAACCACTGTTGTAGGCAAGGAATTATTTTGAAAAGACTCATTAAAATTCAAGAGTGTCTTTGTCTACAGAAGTCATTGTATGTCTGTTGGAGTGAGTTAAACATGTTAGCGTCTACCAGCACTTTTGCCCTGACTGATCAGATTATCCTTTAGAAAAAGGGAGGGAGCAGAGACCAAACATCAGACTGGTTAATCATCATCTATTGATGCATGTCACAAATGCATGATCAGGTGGAGTTCTGCAAAGACAAAAACCTCATCTTTCAACGTTGCCAGTATACAGGCTTTGCCTAAACACACCAGACTGTATCTTGTTTCTATGGAGTGAATCACAGTGGGGCTAGTCCTGGATGTGTCTTTCACTAGACAAAACTGTGCTGGAATGGGTTTCTAGTGTGGAAACAGCTCCAAAAACTTTGCCCTTGGATAGTGCTATACGGGGGAGTGGTCTGAATGTGCTATTGGGCAGGAGTTTGGAAGCCAGTTGGCAAAGACGATAGGAAAGAGGAAGCAAGCTTTGGCTTCAAAGAATGAATTTGTAGTGTCTTATTTACAAAAAAAGAAAATAGAAAAGCATAAAATAATAATTTGGAGCAGCTAAGCTCTCTGGTTTAGCCATATCCCTTGGAATGGAACAGAGGAGATGCTACCATTTCTGGGCCTGGAGGGTTAATGCACAAATGCTAACTTTCAGAACGCTGTTAGAGCAGGGGTTGCCAGACTGTGGCCTGTAGGCCAACTCCTGCCTTTTCACTGGTTTCATGCAGCTTGTGCACTAACAATGGTTTTTACATTTTCAAATGGTTGAAAAGTAATCAAAACAAGAATAACATTTTATGACCCATGAAAATGGTATGAAATTCAAATATCAATGTTCGTAAATAAAATGTTACTGGAACATAGCTACAGGCATTCATTGTGAGTTTCTTATGGCCGATTTTGTTCTATAAGGGCAGAGTTGAGTAGTGGTGACAAACACTGTGTAGCCCACAAAACCCAAAATATCGACTCTTACCCTTTACAGAAACAGTTTGCTGACTTCTCTACTAAATAATCAGAAGAGGAACTGGATGAAAGGGTTAACCAAAGATGGAAAAAGGACTTAGAGACAAGAGAAAGGAGGATACAAACATAATGGTCACGATCATGTACTAAGTGCCAGATATAGCTAATTCTCTCAACAGCTCTTAAGGTAGAGTCAGGGTCCCAGCAAAACACAGATGCACACTCAGACAAAGGTGATTGGAAGAGGGCTTCATAAATAGACTAGTGACAAAGTGAGGGCAGGGGTAGAGATCCACGAGAGGTCGTGCCATATCCCTGGTGTTGTAACAAAGGAGATGTTATACCTCTGGGCCTGGAGGGTTGAAGGAAAGGAGGGATTTCCAGAATCCAGAATGAAATAAGTATTAGATAAGGCTTCCTGGAGGACGCAGCCAGTCAGATAGACTCCCACAGGCAGTGAACCAATGGCTTCAATATCCTAGACTTGCCCTTCTCCCTTCCGGGAATCTCCTGCTCAAGCAGGAGTCTGTTGAGAAATTTCACAGAGGTCAGTCTCCTGGGGCAGAAAGGAGGATAGTGAAAGGTACAAGGGCTCTGGGGAGGCAAACAGAAGATATCCTACGTGGATGGGTATGTACCACTGTCATCATTGGCTTCCACTTACCTACTATTCTACAAAGGATGGAAGTCACACTTAGGTCAAATAGTGTGCCTCAATAAATGCTGGGCTTGGCTTTAACCCTGGCACTCTGATTTTAGAACTCTTTCCCTTAAGCACTGTGTTATCCTGAGTTCAGATAGAAGGGACCTTAGGCAGAATCCAGTTTTCCTCTCTCCCAACTCAGGAATGGCTTTTGCAGTGCTCTTTGCGGGTGGTTCTTTGGCCATTAGTTGAATATATGCCTATACGGAAACCAACCGCTCTCTTGTGGTCATTTTTCTTTCCACTGAGGGATCTTTCTTGTTGCTGGAAAGTTCTTCCCTACATTGGACAAACCCAGGAGGTCATATTTACTAATTAAGAAAATCATATTGATTGATTGATTGGTATGTAGGCATCTGAAGTTTAAGTTTTCTTTACCCCTTTCTTACATTTTTCTCTTCAGTTACTATGAAAATTCCTCAATTTCTACTTTCTTTCCTGTGGCCCTCTTGGTGTCCTTTTCTGTATTCAGATGAATGATATTTTTATGGGCAATACCTTCTCCAGACAGATGATCACTTTCTCTAGCCTCCTTCATTGTTCAAAGTAACAACCTTTGATTGAAAGGAACTTAGAATACAAGCTTTTCTTTTTTAAAAAAGCTTGATCTCTTAAAAACCATAAAAGGTATATCACCACCTCTTTGGCTGGCTGCTCAGTTTCATGTGAATCAGTGGAAGTGGGTAGTGGTCAGTGGGACTCATGCATCTTGGCAGGCTTTGCACTGCAACCTGTGTGCAATCCAGGAAGAAGGCTAACTTGTGAATGGCCACATCAGGCCCACAGATCTGCCTTTGCACGACAGTGCGGGTAGGCATGCTGGACACCTTGCTATCCTGGATGTGGTAATGGGATAGTTCAAACCTGCTGGTATTTATGAATACTTCTTGCTGTTTCTTGGAACATAGTGTGTGGTTTCTTTTTCAGAGTAAATCTAGGACTTGATAAAACTCTGTGGACTCAAAATGATGATGGTGATGATGACAGTGATAATAACAACAAAACTATATTGAGTACTTATTAGTTCTTGGTATACAGGAATAGTTCTTAATATTTTCCATTTGAGTCCAATAAACCCTTTTGATGATTTTACACTTTTGTCATTTTATGAATAATTTAAAAAAGTAAAATCAGAGATATTATGCAAAACAACTTTATTAAAATATTAATAAAAATTTAAGCATTAAATTTGAATTTTGCATTCTAGGTTTTCCCAGTTTAGAAGGTTTATGTACCTATAATGGGCAACTTCTTTTGAATGCCATTAACTGGTTATCAGCTGTCATGTATAATTCTAGAACAAATTCATCTTGTAAATACTGATTCCAGATTTCAAATACATCTCTCAAAATTTTAGCTTATCATTACTATTGATTTTTTTCTCAAAGTTACATCATCAAAATATAATATTTTTTTTTGCAAAACAGTGGGATACAAAGTCAATATTCAGAAATCAAAGGCATTTTTGTACACCAATAGTGAAATACCAGAAATGGAAATCAAGAAAAAAAATCCCATTCACTATAGCAACAAGAAAAATAAAATACCTCAGGATAAACTTAACTAAGGAGGTAAAAGACCCATACTCAGAAAACTACATAACACTGAAGTAAGAAATTAAGGAAGACACAAATAAATGGAAGCATATACCATGTTCATGGACTGGAATAATTAGCATCATCAAAATGTCTATACTACCCAAAGCAATTTCTAGATTCAACACAATCTCTATTAAAATACCAATGACATATTTCACAGATATAGAACAAACACTTCAAAAATTTTTATGGAACCATAAATCACCCCAATAGCAGCAGCAATTTTGAGAAAGAAGAATAAAATAGATGGGATCACCATATCTGACATCAAACTATATTACAAGGCCACAGTAATCAAAACAATGTGTGGTACTGGCATAAGAACAGATACATAGATCAATGGAAGAGAATAGAGAGCCCAGAAATAAATTTAAGTCTCTATGGTCAATTAATATTTAACAAAGGGGGCAGAAACATAAAATGGAACCAAAATAGCCTCTTCAACAAATGGTATTGGGAGATCTGGACAGCTATATGCAAAAAATGAAACTTGACCACCAATTTACACCATACACACTAATAAACTCAAGATGAATAAAAGACTTAAATATAAGTCATGATGCCCTAAAAGGCAACTAGACTTCTCCCAGAGAAGATAGGCAGGAAAATCTCAGATATTCCATGCAGCAATATTTTCACCTATATGTCCCCTAGAGCAAGGGACATAAAGGAAAGAATAAAAAAAATGGGACTTCACCAAAAGAAAAAGCTTCTGTATGGCTAAGGAAAACATTAGCAAAATAAAAAGGGAACCAACTGTATGGGAAAACATATTTGCCAATAATACCTCAGACAAGGGTTTGATCTCCAAAATATAAAAAGAACTCACATGACTCCATACCAGGAAGACAAACAATCCAATTAAAAAATGGGCAAAGGACCTGAACAGACACTTTCCAAGGAGGACATACAGAGGGCCTGGAGACATATGAAAGGATGCCCAATATCAAGTCATCAGAGAGATGCAAATTAAAAGCACAATGAGATACCACCTCACACTGGTTAGAATGGACATCATAAACAAATCAACAAACAATAAGTGCTGGCAGGGTTGTGGAAAAAAGGGAACCCTAGTGCACTGTTGGTGGGATTGTAGACTGGTGCAGCCTCTGTGGAAAACAGTATGGAATTTCCTCAAGAAACTAAATATGGAAATGCCTTTTGACCCAGCAATTCCACTGCTGGGCTTATACCCTAAGAATCCTAAAACATGAATTCAAAAGAACCTATGCACCCCAATGTTCATAGCAGCACAATTTATAATAGCCAAGTGCTGGAAGCAGCCTAGGTGCCCATAAGTAAATGAGTGGATCAATAAACTATGGTACATTTGATCCACTATGGTACATTTATATAATGAAATACTATGCAGCAGAAAGAAAGAAGGAGCTCCTACTCTTCATGACAACATGGATGGAACTGGAAAGTATTATGCTAAATTAAGTAAGCCAAGTGGTAAAAGACAAATACCATATGATCTCATCTATAAGTGAAACCCAATTAACAAAACAAACTGGCAAGTAAAATATAGCCAGAGACATTGAAACTGACAACAAACTCACAGTAACCAGAGAGGAGGGGAGAGGGAAATAAGGTGGGAAAGAAGGGAAGGGGATGTAAATGAACAGGAATGATGCACCCATGGATGGGGCCAAGTGGGGGTTGGGATTTTGGGTGGGAGGCAGCATGGGTAGGATGGGGGAAAGTGGAGGTGGGAAAATGGAGAAAACTGTATTTGAACATCAATAAGAAAAGGAAAAAAATACTTTTGAAAACTTCAATGACTCCTGAGTTTTTAAAACAATCTTTGTTTCATAACTACAAAACATTTCAGATTTATAAACATAATTAGAGTTTTTGGGTTTTACATTATCTATTTTCTTCAACCCACCTTCTTATAGAGACCTGCCTTGTCTACATATGGCCCATATAAAGCAAATTTTGGTGCACAACCAGTACAAAAGATGAAAGGATATTGCCGCTCATCTTTTTAGCAAAGTAGTGTGGTCCAGGTTCTCACTGTATGCTGAAGTGCTTATTGAGTGACTAACTCTACGAGAACACCACACTTCCTTTTGCCCTTAGAAATCCAGTGTCCATTCATTGATTCCAGAGTTTGAGAAAGTTCATCTAGGATATTGTCATCTGAAGACTTGTAGTTTCAGATTTCACTTATATAAAATCTTTTAGCATTAATCTTCTGGTTTGTTTAATAATCATAAAACATCTTCCTCTGTAAATTTTCCTATTTTTGCCACTATGGGTAGGAAATAAAAATTATAGATTCTCAATTATGTTTACTGAAAGATTAAAGTACTACAAAGTTGGTATCTCCTGTCTTGTTTTGATCCTTGAAAGGGGCTACAATATTTGAGGCAAGACAACAGGAAATCTGAAGGCTGATCTAATAGTGATGGTGTTTAAAAAAATTATTGTATCAACCTATTAGGCAATTCCATCATTTTCCTGTTTCACATTATATTAGTGTTTTTTTTTAACACAGTTGAGAATAATTGGTGAGTAATATGAAATAATGCCTAAGATAAGCAACAAAAATATTTTAAGATATAGAAAAAATAAAATTGCTAAGATCCCATGTATCATAAATTTTTATAAATTTATAATTTATAATGATAAATTTATAAAAATTCAAGGTAGGATGAGTTTTATTCTATTTTTTAAATAGCAAAATTTTTTTTTGTTTTTTGGAAGACTGCTAAGAAAGAGTGAAAGAGACAAAATAGTGATCCCTATGAATAAGACTGCTCAAAAATGAAATTCCAAAGCTAAAATGGCACCTCATGATTCCCAATATAATGCTTACAGTTAACATGTATTAGGTACCATGTAAGAAATTTGTGAACATGACCAAAATCATGTTACTGGATCAAAAAAACTCCCATAGTTTCAGTTTGGGATGATGAAAAAATTCTGGAGATGGACAGTGAGGGTGGTTGCACAATATTGTGAATGACCTTAGTGCCACTGAATTGTACACTTAAAAATGGCTAAAATGGTAAATTTTATGTTATGTATATTTTACCACAAACATCATCCTGTTTACCTAAAGATATTTAGATAGTATACATAGGATTCTGTTTCTAACACGACTTGCAGAAAATAACTCTTCAGTCATTCGCCACAATCCTGTAAATTAAAACTACCCCTCTTCAAGTGGGTGGAAAGATCCCCACTGGTGAGTGGTAGAGGGAGAAGAAGTCCAGCAGGAGGACCTCAGAGTCTCACATGGAGCCACTGCACCAGCTACTGCTCACGGGAAGTGGACCAGGCCAGGGTCCTGCCATGGCCCGGGGGTGCAGAGGCTCCACTTCCCCTTTCCAGGCTCTTAGTGTAATTTACCATTCCTTATCTACCTTTTGAGCATCTCTTTGTTCTGATATTTAAAATCTTTATATTTAAAACTACATGCGTTTTTGGACAAATATAGCTCTGATACCCTCAAAAGAGAAAATATGCATGCTGCGTCCCAAAGGGCAGAGGAAAACAGCCTCCCATCCCCAGCCATTCTGGGTCTCTACTGGACTTGGCTCCACGTGGCCTAGTTTCCAGACTCATGGCCCGTGAATGGCCATGACACCATCTGCCTCTCCTAGTTGCGACTCATCTGCCAAGTGGTGCTAACTTTCACCAGTTCGCACAAGCTCCACAGATATTAAGCCCAATTTGATTTTATTATGTTTTTGAGGAAGGTAATGTGTGATTAGCTGGGTGTTTTCTGCTAGTAAGGTGATGAATTCTAAATGTGTATACATACTGTCTATCTTTAAACATAAAATACACAGATACACATTATTATTCTAGTCTAATAAAAATCACATTGATGTGAATAAACAAGAAGCAGCAGAATAAGGTCCACTGCTTGAGTGGGAAATAAATTATTATTCACAATTCAAAGATAAATTCATTTTAGTATAAGAATATAATCGGGTTGAAGAGCTGGAAATGTCTTAGAGTTGTAGTTCCTACCTGGACCAGCTGAGGGCAGTAGTTCTGGTAAGAACAGTTGTCGGCCTAGATTATACCCATGATGTCTGGCTAATGGTCACTTTGAGTAATTAGAAGAAAGAACATCTCTAGCCCTTAGAGTGTTCTACAATATTTTTCTCTTTTCAAGTGGAAGGAGGGAGTTGAAGACAATAGAGGGAACCAGGCCAAGATTAAATGTCAGGATTTATGGGATTGTTATAGTGCCATGAAGGGTCCAGTGTGGGATTCAAGGAATAGGAAGCCAAGAAGAGCAATCAAATGAAGATGTCTCTTGGGGAACTATTAACTTACCAGCCTGGTTGGAAATGGGAAAATGGAAAGCAGTGGCGAGGCAGAGACAATCCCAAGATTTCAGGGTTGGGAGCTTGGGATGCTCGAGGCAGGAAAGGGACTAGTGGGGGACAGTGGGCCTCACTGTCAGGGGGCTCGGGGATGCACTACAGTGCAGGACCCAATAGGGCGGGGCTGAGGGCTGTACTGTCACAGCAGTGAGCCTTCCTCCGCTGTCCACGGCATGAAGGTTAAGCTCACACCTCTCTATTGTGTTAGGCAACAACCTGTGGGTTGGGGCACTGATGCCTACATAGTTGAAAATCCATATATAACTTTTGACTTCCCCATAACTTAACTGCTAATAGCTTACTGTTGACCAGTACCTTACTGATAACATAAACAATCGTTTAACACATATTTTATGTGTCACATGTGTTATATACTGTATCCTTACAATAAATCAAGCTAGATAAAAGAAAGTGTTCTTAAGAAAATCATAAGGAAGGGGAAATACATTTTTTTACTGAAAAACATTTACGTATACATGGACCTGCATAGTTAAATATATGTTGTTCAAGAATCAACTGTAATTGCAGTTTTTGGAGGTCCTGTTATAAACCCAACACCCAAATCTCAAATATGGGAAGCTTTGCAGCTTAAGAGGCTTCCTCAGAGCTCAAAGAACAAGCTTGCTTCATGAAGGTGATCAAAGTGAAACCCATCCAGCTGATTACCTGGTCTGTGGGGGAGAACGTGTCAAGTGGTAAGACTAATGTGAGTAAATCAAATAGGACGGTGAGAAATGAACCAAGCCGTTGGGAATCACTGGTGTGTGTGTTCACACTTGTGTGCAATGCACGCCTGGAGAGGTCAGCCTACTGAAGACTTTGTAAGTTTGGGATGTATCCTGAAGGTAATGGGGAACAATGCAAGGGTTTTATGCTGGAAAGTGACATGATCAGCTTTGTTTTTAGTCTAAAAAGTACTATAGTTGGGCTGGTTATTTTGATCATATCAGTGACAAGGCAATCAGAACTGAGGCAAGTTAGCTGATCTCTTGTTTGAGGCTCAGACCAAAAAATACATCCTTTGAGGAATTTGATTGTACTTAGTCCCCTAACTCACGTGGCTGGGTTTGGACTCCATCATTTTACCTATTGCCTACTGTTCACCTTTTCTGATGTCCTTTCTAAAGGAAACCAAGGTATTTCCTAGCAGAAAATGGGAAGAAATATTCTTGGGATGAATTAATCTTTTGGAATTTTCTCGTATATTCTTCCAAAATTTGAAAATAATGACTACAAAAGGGATGTAAATGTTCATGACTTTAAAGAATTGTTGATGAAACTGATTATTTTTGTGAAAAGAAACACAAGAAAAATTAGCTAGAAACTAATGAAATTGGTTATCTGCAGGGGTGACTGGGAACCAAGTGTAAGGGGTAGGGACCTCTCTTGAGTATACCTTTTGATTTGGTTTTGACTTTTAAGCTATGTTAATGGTTTTCACTTCCAAAAATTAAATCAACAAAGGTGTAAAAAGATATTGAATGTAAACAGAGAAAGAAAAAATTTTGTGTCATATAGATAAAAATCACACATTAGAAAAATTATTCAAGTCACCCTTAAGCACAGTATTCTGACTGTATACTCTCAAGGTGACATTTTCTAAGAACAAAAATTACAAAGAAATATTGAGCTTAACAGGCTGTTGGTACTGGTAATGATGTAGCAATATCAAAACTATTGTGTGTGTTGTAGGATTGAACAAATGAGTAAAAATACTGGGCCTGTTGGGAACCCGGGTTCTCACTGTGGGACACAGGAGATATAAGTATGGACTATGAGATGATGTTCTTGACTAAACTGTTACTATTATGGTTATGAAGTGGTACTTCTCTACATTCCTTTCTCATTTACTAGTTGGTACTCTTCTGTAAAGAAGAGCTTTCCCTTCTTCTTTCCACTGTTATTTTTTTCATATCAGAATGTATTCCTTTTCCCCCTAATGTGTTATAGTCATTTCTCTCATTAGCTGTTCTGATGTTCAAATTATACAGTCTTCCCAGTGGACATTTCTTTAGGCTAGATCCCATGTCGTCTTGACATATTTCCATTATACTAAGAAATGCATTTCTTAAAAAGTAATGAGTCTATACTGATACTGTTAAGACCAATGCAATAGCACAGAACAAAAACAAACCAAATCCAACAAAAGGCAAAACAGAGACCAGAGTAAAGAGACATGTCAACTAAATGCAATGTTATGTCATTGATTAAATCCTGGAAATATATCTATATATCTCTATCTCTATATTATATATCTATATATACATATATAAACACATGTATATAACTATACATACACATTTATAATTTATATGTTTAAAATTATATTTATACTTTTAATATATGATTTGTAAGTATATAAACATATAACCATGTATATAATATGTACATATACATTTAAATAAGCTACATGTGACTGTATAGGGATAATTGGAGAACTTAAATAGAGACCATATATTAGATAATAGTATAATATCAATGTCAAATTCCTTGAGTAAAATTATTGTATTGTAGAAATGAGAATCTTTTTGCCCTTTTGAGATACACCTTGAAGTATGTTGGTGTGTAAATTTTACAAAGTCATAAAGCTAGCTAATTCTCAAATGGATAAATAAAAACATGAGTATATATGTATACAGAGAGATATAGTCGATGGGGATTATATGAGCAACCAGTGAATCTAGGTGAGCAGTGTTTATTGTACTTTTCTTGCAATTTTTCTTCAAGTTAGTAATTTTTCAAAACAAACAATTGGAGAGGAGGGAGAACATGTTAGATCGAATGAGAAAGGCCGTGGAAGGCAGGGCCGGATGGGGCTGAGAGCTTCCCACATCTGCAGGCTGTCCTGGAGGGGTCTGGCAGGCAGTGCCGCATGGCAAGTTGGTTGGAGGCCAGTGGCAGAAAACAACATCTGGTGCAGCTGTGATTTAGGGCCTTGCAAGCCTTGGGATTTCAGCGATGTAGCTATTTGTTTTAAACACACATATAACATCATTTCATTTCATATCCATATTTCACACCAAGAAAATGAGGTCATATTCCAGGCCTACTCACTCAGTGGGAGGGGCACTAGCTGGTCTGGTAGATGGGTTTTCGCCCAAAGCTCCTTCTTATGAGTGATTTCAATTCTTCCTCCTTAATCTTGCTGTGAAATCACAGTTAAATGATTGTGGAAGAGAGTACATTGAAGATATCCAGTGATCAGCAATGTGGCTTATTTTCTGTCAAGTATGACTTTGTCGTTGTTATCTGATGCTTACCACACAGCCTCACACAAAAACGGGTTTGCTTCCCCGCCTTCTCTCCCTCCACTCAACCCCCTCCAGCCCATGGCTCCTCTGGCTCCCATACAGATTTGTATTCCTGGCATCCTGCTCTTACTTGATGAGTTTTGGGAGGCTCCAATTTTTGTTTTGTCCCCAGGAGTAAAGCAGTGACTGCTTTAGACTGATAGCAATGCCATTTTGTTGCCCCATAGACAGTCAGTTAAACCCTGTGATATGTGGCCACAGCTTCAAAATTCAAGCAATGGAAATGACATCATTATCAGCCGACTCTTTATGATGAAAAATGACCCACATTAGGAAACAATCTGAACCCAAGGAAACTTTAGTGATCAATCATCACAATTATAATGTGCCGGTCTTTTATGTAAATCCAACCCACAGTATAGCTGGGTTTGGGTGAAGGAGTTGGGGGAGGAGAAATCCTGTGGAAAAAGAACATTAGTACAATATAATTAAGCAAAAGGGAAAGCTCCAGATAATATATGTTTCTCAGGGGACCATTTCATGCCTTAGGGACCCTGACAGGTCTAGGTTGAGAGGGTTGCATCATCCTCATTAAAAGCATTTGTTAAATGCCCAGAGCTACACAGAAATGGTCTGGGCTTTGTGTTGTGTGAAGTTAATTGAAACAGACCAGGGCCTTCCCTCTATGGACTGGAGCCTTTGATGGGCTACCTCATCAATGGGGAGGGAACAGGGACTCCCCTTACTGCAGGGAGGCCATAACAATCACCAGAAGGTAATGTTCCATGGAAGAGGAGAGTGTGGGGGGTGGGGGGATGAAGGGGTGGGGAGGGCAGGCATGGGTGTGTATGTCTGGCTTCCCTCCTTCTACTTCATTCTCTTCTGATTGGCAGTTCTTTCCAGTGCTGTAGTCCAGCCATAGTATCGTGTGGCCTGAGTATGAGGAGGAAGGCGTGGACTGTCACTTTAACCTGCAAGAAGACAGATCATTTTCACAGGGTGCAGGTGGTGAGGCCTTTGGTGATAAATCTTGCCTTTATCTCTGGGCATATATGATTGCTCTTGCCAGAATTACCGGTTTACATGTGGTCCTCGGAGTTTGTGTTTTGTCTAGTTTTTTTTTTTCTCAAACCTAGAACAGGGGAGAATGTGTGTGAGGAGATGTAAGGGAGGTGAGGAGAGACAGAGAGATAATTGATGTGGCTGTGATAGTCCCAGAAAGTTGCAGAGAACAGACTTATCAAGGTGTCTCTCAGTTGCCTGCACCCTTGGGCTTGTGAAAAATACAAGGAAGTGAAAATTTAGCTCAGTCATCCTTCCCCAAGGACTGGAGAGGCCATAGGCCCATGGGTGGTCTGATGGCCTGGTAGACCTGGGCCAGTGAGTGTTACAAGGAGGCTCTCTACCTCTCACCTCCATCTGGGGATACTGAGTCCCCACCAACCCCATTTTTTGGGGAAAGAACTTTGTTGTATCATCTCTTCTGTCCTTCTTGACTCTGCTTACAAAACCTGGCTGTCATACATATTCTTGTTCTAAACCAATGTCTAGGTTAAGATGCCCTGGTCTACTTCCTCCTCTATTCTTTAATACTCTCCTACAGGATGTAAGAACAAAAGAAAACAAAACAAAAAGAACCCCCCCCCCCCCACACACACAAAACTCTAAAACCTTTTCCACATGCAAACCAAAAATACCTGAGATTCCCTCCTAGGAATTTTTTCCTTGGAGCTAAAGCTTCGCCCTCCTCTGGAATACACATGGTCATGATAGGGCGATGCATCAGGTCTTGTGGAGATTTGTGGATCATGGAGCTTTCCCACATGGCAGCTGAAAGCAGTTTCTAAAGGGTGAATGGAGGAGCAGCCCAGGGCACAGGCGCCACTCCAGCGGGACAGACAGGAGGGAGTCTGGCGGAGAGGAGAAGGTGTGGGCCCAGTGCCAGGGAAGTGTAAAATCACATCTAACAAGACCCCACGTTTACTCAGAGTCAGGCACTGTTCTAAGTCTTTACACCAGTCACACCACTTACTCCCACAACAGCCTCATGATGCTGTGTGGGCGCTTTTATTATCTCCTTTTGTAGAAGAGGAACCTGAAGCTCAGAGAGGTTGAGTGACTGACCTGCTCATGATCCCATGGTTCGTGGGAAGAGCTGGGATTCAAACCCTTGGCAGCGTGCCTTTTGACTCCTGCCCTTGACTGTCATAGTGCACTGGGAAGAAAGAAGAGCAGCACCTGTGGGGAGGAAGTCGGTCAGACTCCATGGGAAGGAGGTTCCCACTGCGGTCACCCAGCCCTGCTTCTGGTCCCAGGCGAATTGGTGGTCTCTGGTTGTAGTAGATACATGTGTCATGGTGGCGGCAGGAGGCTACACCCTGTCTAGAGACCTGTGGCCTTGCCAGCAGAGGCCCCGCTCTGTTCTGCTGGTGTCAGCCCCAGAACAGCCACGAGATCTTACCCTTCGTGGAAGCCAAGACGTAACCCCCTTCCAGCCACCCCTCCCCCACCCCAGCACACACACATCCATGTTGCCTTTGGACTTGTGGTGCTAGCGGCTTCCTAATTTGACCCACCATGGCAGTTTAAACATTGCCAGCAAATGCCCAACTAATTTGTCTGAAGAGATTAATGAAATCAAATCTTGGGATCTACTGACGTCATTGGGTGTGCTCCAGCTGCCCTCAGTTGTAGTCCAGTGGCTGCTTACGCTGAGCTCTGCCAGTTCAGTTAGCTCTGTGAGGGTGTTGTGTGGAGTGTTCTCTGACCATGTGGAGGGCAGGGCTGTGTTTTCTGTGTAGGAAACAACGTACTTTACTCTGGGTTAAAAATGAGGCAAGAAAACCACTTGGGAACATACCCTGAAAAAGATAGTCACTTTCCCTCCTGGGTGTAGCTGACTTTCAATCAAGGCACTGTCCCTGTTCTCCCCACAGTGATGGAGTCACAGAGTTAGGCTCTTTGGAAGATTTGTGTGGTGGCTCTGCCTCGCCCTGAATGTCCACCCCCACTTTCTCAGCTCAGGTCTGTTTGGGGAAGGGCTATGTGGGACATTGTGAAATAGTCATTTCTTAGCAGTGGTTTAAACCATGCTTTCTTTGATAATCCATACATGGTTACCAGGAGTCATTAATTGTTGTCAGTCTTTGTTTTGTAGGTGGTGGGCAAAGGGGAGGGTGAAACAAACATCACTGAATCTGTCTTGCCTCTCATTGAGGCAAGCCTCAGGTCTTTCTTCCCCAATTTAGCAAAGAAGAGGGGTATGGGGACTCCGAAAATGTTGTGTTTGGAGAGACAGAAATAATTCATTGTGGCTGGGAGCTCAGGAACTGATCCGCCTGTTTGTAAAATCCTCATTTATTTGCACCTTTAGTGAAATGATTATTTTATGTCTGAGGTCTATGGGACACTCTCTCATTAAAATTAGCATGGTATTTATATTCAACTGGCTCACATGTCCAGTCTGCTTCCTAAAGCTCACCCCAGTGATTCTTAGACTCTGTTTCTTTCCATTAAGTCCTTTTGTATGTGGTACATATTCATGACTAGATTTTAAAACCAGAGATTTTCTCATGCCCCATTAACTCGTGCCCCTCTTCAAAGCCTGTGCATTGGTCATGTTTCTAATCACAGCCAGACTGGATCAGTGAATAATACCAGGTGGTGAGTGTGGTTGGGGTTGTGGTGACCAATACCCAGTGGGTAGAAAAAGCTGAACAGTGTAGTGCAAGGAACACCGGAATCGGAAGGCCTGGGATCAAGAAATAAGTCAACCAGGTATTATCTGAGTGACCTTGGATTTGACTTAAAACTCTCCTGGCATCAGCTTCTTATTTGTGCAGTAGAGATAGTAATACCTACATGGAAAGTTTTGGGGAAATTTCAAGTAAGATAAGGTATGGACAAATGCGTTGGGGATGATAAAATCTTGTATACACACAAACTGTGGCTCCTGGACTTAAGTTGGATCAAATAGTTCTTGAAAGAAGACGATCTAAGTCTGGAGCTTTGCTAAACAGATATTCCCTATTGATTTTTCTTCTAACAGGATTTAATCTATACTCTGTTGCCTTGTGTCTAATTTTTCAAAAGATAGAGCAAGAGCACCTCAGTATAATTCAAGGAACAGGTACATGTCCTTGTAAGGGGTTCCTCCCTGACTGCCAGGGTGGACTCCCCACTCTGCCTCCTTCTGCCACCCCTGCCAGGGTTTTGAGCTGCCATATCAGTGTGCCCAGGTCTGTAGAGGCTGGAGGTTGTGATCACAGCTGTGCCCAGACTCGGCAGGCCTTTCAGAAACAGAGGTAGTTTGCCATTTGAAGAATTATAATAATTTCTACCATTTATTGCTTACTGTGTGTCAGCTGCTGAACTGAGCATTTTACATGCATCACCCCACTGAATCTTCCCAAGAGCCCTGGGAGGTAGGGACTCTTCTTCTTCTTATGTTACAGATAAGGAAACTGAGCCTAGAGGGTTTTAGGTTTATCGTCCAAGGCCAACAGTTAATGTGATGCAGACCAGGAGTCCCAGGTAGGTCTGTCTGACTTCAAAGGCTACTCTTAGCAGAATGCTGCTCCAGTGCCTGGCTAGGCTGGGACAGGACACAACAGCGGGAGCCTCAGGTCACAGAGCAAGATCCAACTCAACCTGGGGAATGTTCTCCTCTTGCTGAAGGGAGGAGAAGCAGAGGGGTGGGACTGCATGGGCTTCCATCTTGTAGCACTGGTACCAAATCCAACATCAGTCCCAAACTGAAAATGCCACAGGCTGATTCAGCAGGTATGTGGCTATACAGAGTGCTGGTATGCTTTGGGGTAACTTTGCTTCCAAGGCTGTCCATTACCCAGCCACTTAAAACATTTTTTTTTCCAAATAGCTACTCCCCCATTTTTTGGCTGTTTAAAAGGGTGGGGTGAGGTGAGCTACCAATCATTACAACTCTTTGATCATAACTTCTTGCTGTTTATTCATAACTTACCAGTTATTGTCCAAACAAAAAGAAAAGAAAAAGAAAGAAAATAAAGTTTATTCAAGGAAGGCAAGGAAAAGGAGAAAAGGAATGGGGGGAAACTGAATGTGATCCAGAGTTGGGTAAAGTAGCATGAAACCAAGGATTTTTACGTGTTCTCCACCCACCCAATACCATCTCATAAATCTTTACATTACATTCCACTAAATGTGTCAGAAATGCAACTGTGCTTGCAAATAATTGCTGCCATTGAATGGATCTGCCCTGGCATATCCATTTGAGCTCAAAATAACCCATGTAACCTAAGAGGAAATCAGTGACCGAATACCCAGTGCCAAGCATAATCTCAAGCAACGTTTAACTAGGTTCAATATTTATTTCCCTGCCTTGAGTCACTTTGAAACGACCTGGACTCAGTTCAGACAGGACCAGCCCTAATTTTATGGTGCTCTTGGAACACTTCCAGCAGCACCAGGGCTCAGATGTCAGGGAGTTCCAGAAAAATGAGATTTCTCACAGAAGATTTCACAATTTAAGGTACCCTCCTTTCAATATTTTGCAACATGTGGGCCTTTTGATTTGAGATGTAACTTTTTGAGAGTGCTTTGAGCACCCTTAAGAAGTATGCCTGCCCCATACCCAAACTCCTCCCTCCTCCCTAGGGATAGGGTGGGTAAAGTTAACCTGGTTTATAGTTTGCATAAATAAAATCTCTCAATATGTGTAAATAAGAAGAGTCGCCCACCACTTGCCACCATTTTCCAAGCAAATGACATCTTCCACACAATCAGGGAAGCCATATTTGGGAATCTTCAAGACGCACTAGACAGCAGATAACACCTCTCTAAGTTGGATGGATACAGGGACACATCAAATAAATAGCAGCCAATTTTTAAGCTTTAGTATCTTAAATGCTTGATCAATAGGAAACCAACCAATTTTAGTGTGCCTCAGAGATAAATCTCAACATAGAAGAATCGACTTGTAGCTCCCTGTCAAAAGGGCATTGACCTGACATTGCGTGACCTCACACTTAGCCAAAACATTTATTATAAAAGTCTGATGTGGTGAAGTGAAATGATTGATGTTGGTCCATTCTGCTCTAAAATTCAGGCTTTCATCTTTTCGGTTGGGAAAAGAGTCAAGGACCTCACTCATGAAATCAAACATTTCCTTCTTTTTATGTCTCCGTAATCTATAGGTGATTAATCTTAATTCAGAATAGCAGTGTGCATTCTGGAGTCTGAAAGACCTAGTTCATGTCTGAGGAGTATCATTTCCCAGCTTTTTGAGCACATTTTTAAGGAGTTTTTAAAGCAAATTTTTAACTTTCATGGGACAGTTTCTTTATCTATAGAATTGGAAGGTTTAGGATGGGATAATATCTTTAAAATAATAAAGTGTTCAGGCACGTACTCAAGAAATTCTAGTCATGTTATTGTTATAATAATAATAGTTAGTTGTTTTGATTCCTGCCTTCACTATTCTATAGACTTTATGCTATCAGCAGAGGCAATGATGACAATAACAGCAGTAGTTATTATATATGTCTTTTGTTGATGCTTACTAGGTACTAGGCACCATGCTTAATGCTTTAAGTATTTTTTTTCTCATTTAATTTTTACAACAACCATCTAAGGTAGCTGCTATTATTACTCCAGTTGTTAGAAATGAGGGGACCGAGGTTCAGAGAAATGAAGGAAATTACTTGGGATCACACAGTTAATGGGCAAACATCCAAACACACCACTTACATTGGCCTCCCTGCCCCAAGTCACATAGATTATTGCTTTTCCACCCTGAGGGGAATAGAAAACTTTAATAATTTGGGGGAAACACTTTATCTCTCTGGACTTTGGGTTTTTCATCTGTCAAATGAAAAAGTTGGAGTAGATTATATCAGACATTTTTGGACTCCAGGATTCTAATGGAATCAGTTATGGTCACGAGAGACAAGCTTGGAAAATGTATAAATAGGATTTCATAAATGTTTGAAAGGAGATTATGTACATGTCTGGCATGTTCAGCCTGGTCACTTCTTCCAGTCATGCTGGAAGGACGAACGTCACTGCACTTTCCGTAATGGCTTAATTCCCTCTCCTTAGCTGTCCTTTCAAACTGTGCTGTGGGGAAAGCTGTCAGCTCACCCAAACACGCTTGTCTGCAGTGTACATGTTTGGCCTAGCAGAAGCCAGTGCCCTCCTTCAGTTAGGACAACCTTCACTTCCTGCTCACAATGTTCACTCCTCAGAGACACAGTAACTCTGTCTTCCCAATATTCTAAAATACATGCTCCTGCCATTCTAATGTTAATAATTTGAATGTTATGATGAAAAAGTTATTTATATTTGGTCCACACACTTTAGTGGACCTCTGATCACTATGATAATAAGGTTGGGATGTTTTAAATATTTCACATCTTGGTCAAAATTTAAGCAGTTTCCAGACATAGCTTGTTTTGAGGCTGGGCTTCCTGTGTGGAGAAGGTGGGCAAAGGTAGGAAGAAGTGGCTGGAGCATAGAAGGGTCCAGTGGTGATAGAGGGGAATCTGAGCCTCAGTTGCTGGCTGAACCCTAAGCCCTGGGCATTTCCTGATGACCTGATGCTGTGACCTAGTGCTGTGACATAAAATCGACAGAGTCCTGCCTCTGAGTTCTCGATTTCCTCTCTAACACAGCTGCCTTCTGGTCTTGGCCTGTTGAGCCATTGCTGACCCTGCTGGTGTGAAGGCATGCAGAAATACTGTATATGCTGGACTGGCTCTTTAGAAGGAGCCAGGACTCCACATTTTGGCCTTTTCTTTTGGGTCTATACTAAGGTAAAAGTAAGAGAGAGAAAAAAGGACATCTGCCTTCAGTTCTTAGGGCTAGTCTCTTTATATTGTATTTATACAGAATGAGAAGGACCTGTGAGAACGACCATTTGTTTACCTTAGTAATGTCAATGAAACCATAGATTACTTGGGGAAAATTAGGGTGAATTAAATAACTAATTGAGACTAAGGATGCTAATCATATATGTGGCTAAATTAGAAAAAAAAATAATGCATTTGCTTTAATTGACTTAGGTGTATAGACATAGACCAAGTTGGGCTGAGGCAGATGAATGAGGGAGTCCAGTCAGCCCTCTCAGGCTTTCTGCCAGTTTGAGGCACTTTAGGGGTATTGGAGGGGAGCAGCAGTCAGTGGTAAATTTTGTAGATTATCCTTTCAATATCACATATTAGAAACCAAGAAAACTCTTAATCTGAAGGTGATTAGTCTTGGCCCTGACAATTGGTACCTACCCATTAAAAGTGGGTAGACAGTCACTTACTGCCGGCATTTTCTGTGGGAGGGTTAGAGTCAGGTTGTGAAGTGAGATTTTCTATACTTCAAATATTATTTACCAAATATGTGACCCAGATTTCCAGGGAAAATGTACAAAAGAAATAAAAAGGTCTATTTTTTTTTCCTGAGGCCTCCCCAAACCTTGAAGTTCAAGTCTTGTCAGAGATTTTACCAAACCTGTTTTTCAGAGATTTGAAATCTGCTCATAAAAATTAACTGCAGGCTTTTATGCAAGTTAAAAACAGAATTCATGTGGTTCTTTTAAAATCTTGTAAGTCTTTGAAAGAAGGACTAATAAAAATATACCTTCTTAGATGGCTTTTCCTGTGGCTGGAGGCCTGTTTGTTTAAGAACTCATTACAGTTCAGCGGCTCATCTCACCCCACTCCCCCAGCAGCACAAAGTATTTCTGGTTTTATTCAGAGCCCTCAATGGAAAATACCAGCCATTCATTTTCCCCCACTGCCCCTACCCACTGAAAATTGAATTAAAAGCTCAGGAAAGGTATATGATAACTTCACAGTGCAGAGCTTGAATTCCTGTGCAGGTCTCCAGGGGGATGAGGTCTCACTCACCCTTTGCTCAAGAACAGCCCACATTTTCCTTGGAGCCCAGAGCATGGGCCATCAGTCTCCTCCTACTTTGGAGGCCAGATCTGCCACTTGTGCTAACCCAGTCACAAAAGAGGATATGCCTCCAAGGCCAAATGTGAGGTGTGTCCAGAAAAAGTCCAGCCATTGTTAATATAATGAGAATGATTTGCACAACATTCATGTAACCCAGCAGCCAAGGAGAGTGGACTGGAATGTATGTGCATGAGCAATGATGACTTCACTGTACTAGTCAGTGAAGTCAGAACTGCAATATTCTTCATTGGTTGACAGATGCAGTACGACAAAAACTGCCACAGTTGTGGGCAACTGGTGATTGGCAGCTTCATCACAACATGCCAGCTCATTCATCACATCTCATGCAGAGATTTTTGGCAAAACATCAAATCACCCAGGTAACAGCCTCACTATAGCCTGGATCTGGTGCCTTGAGACTTCTGACTTTTCCCAAAATTAAAATCACCTTTGAAAGGAAGGAGATTTTTTTCAGATTGTCAATAAAATTCAGGAAAATATGATGGTGATTCCCACAAAGGATTTTGCAGAGTGTTTTGAACAGTAGAAGAGATACTGGGAGAGCTGTGTGAGGTCCCAAGGTGCCTACTTTGAAGGAGACTGAGGTGTCGTTGTCCTATTGCAATATTTTTTGTATCTGGTCTCTTCTTTAACAAATGTCTCTATTTTTCATATTACATGGCTGGATACCTTCTGGACAGACCTCAGAGTATCATCAAGAATGTTTCTTCTCCCAAACCCAAGACAGAAACCCAAATGATGTTGTCTCTAAGTGGAGTGAAGCTTCCTTAGTCTGAAAGAAATCTGACAGCTTTACCTGTCTGTGACTCAGTGGAGAGCCAAGCAACTAGCAAGTGTCACAAACTTATAACGTTTCCTCATGGGAGCAGCTCAGGCCCCCTCTAGTCCTGTGATTTTATTTCTGATTTTCATAGGCTTGGGTGTCTTGTTTCTCAGCCCCCAAATGTTAGATATTACAAGTGAAGACAGGGGAAGGCACAAGGAAGTTGGCTTCTGGAGGTGGCTGGGAGTGACTGCAGTCAGTGTGGCAAAAGCTAAAGTGGAAGGGGGAACGCGTGAAAATTAGAGACCCAAGAATTTAAAAAGTAAGAAAGGTCTAGCAAAGTTGGCTGGGGGTAGAGATTTGGTGAAACCTTGGGTTTTTGTTCCTCTTCAGTGAATCTTGGATTCTGCTTTCCTGGCATTTTGTTCAATTGAAAAATGCTTTAAGTATTTGCCTAATTTCTAATTGACATGCACATTATGTTAATTTGTGTTAGGCAAGGATTTTCTCAAGTCACTTTGTAAGTTGTTACAAAAGTATTGTCCTCCTTGATGAGAACATAGGTAGAATCTTATCCTTTTAAGTACTGTTTTCTAAAAGGAAAGTGACATTGCTCAGTGGATGAACAGCAGATTGTATATCTGGAACTTGTTTCTGGCTTTGCTTTCTCTGACTCTGATTGCCCTGACAGAATCTTCTGAGTGATACACTTTTGCAATAGAGGTGGGTATGCAGAGGGAATTTTAGAAACATAGTATATATTTACATGAGAATTGGGAGAGGAAGCTTCCACCATCAGCTGAATCTCAGGTGACATCTAGAATGTAATAGATGATTAAGCGGTTGCAGTCCTCATCCTACAGATGGGGATGTAACAGGGTGCAGCCATAGGGGGCCCCCAAAAGGGATTTGGAATGGGGTCCAGAACTCAAGGTGTCCAGGAAATATTAAGATGTCCTCCCCCCTCCCCCCTTTCAGGTGTGAGTTGGGGAAGGGACAAATGGAGCAGGACCATTGAGAGCTGTTTTGTACAGCAGGGGCTCTGGCATGGTCATTTAACATATTTATAACCTTTAACTGGTTGCATAGATATGTTGAATAGCTGTGGCCATGCTCTGAGCCAGGGGGATGAAAGTGACTTCCACCCAAGATGAAACTGGGGGCAGGTCCCCTGAGTTACAACACCTACATGAGAGCTTGGAGATGATTGGCTCCATGACATGGGGCCATACCTGCCCAGACTCACAAAGGCAGCCCAGTGAACTTGTAATAATACAGGAATGCCGGCAGGTGTAACTGATTGTGGGAGGAGTCAGAAGTGGGGCTGCAGAGGAGGACTGGCTCAGGGATTTAAACCCAGACATGGCAGCCATGTAAGAAGAGAGAGAGGGAATCTAGTGGCTGTGGCGGTGCAGAGGGAGAGCTTTTGGCAGAGTGAGGACCCCCTCTTGGCTCTGGTGGGAGAAGGGAGAACCATGAGGTTTACCCAGAGTACAGACCCCTGCAGCTTTGGTAGAAGAGGCTTTGGGGTGCTCCCTTTGGCTGTGTGGCCTGGGAAGCAGGAGAGACTTTGCCTGGTAAAAGGGTGAAAGAATTCTTTGCCAGTAGGCCATGAGAAGGTGCCATGTGATTTTGGATTAATTGGAGATCCTGCCTGGATGGTGACATACCTGGTGGTGCCATCAGCCTGAAACGTGGACGTGTGCTTCTTTTCCTGAGTTATGGTACCCCAAACTAGGGCAGAGGGAGAAGGAAGCACTGTGGGCATCTGTGGGTGTCCAAAAGGACTTTGATATTTTAATGGGGAGACTGGGTCACTACTTTAAGTCTGTATAGCTTTGAATAAACCTTTTCTTTCCTTTTCACAAATCTCTGGCATTGAGAGATCTTTCCTCTGGTGGCAGACAGTCGAGCCCAGGAGGTGGTCCGGATGGTATTAGTATACTGTTCTTGTGGGAGGGCCCCTGTTGTTCTGTAACAGTTTTTGGCATCCCTGGGAGGCCAAATATTGCCTCCGGCCCTGGGCCTCTGTTCCGGAACAGGGAGACTGAGGCATAGCAAGGTGAAGTAACCTGGTTGAGGTTCTTTAAAGGGCTAGAGTTATATAAACCCTGCTGGATACTGAGATTTATCATTAAATTCTGATACTGATATTAAATTTGTGTGTCATTCAAACTAGTTGACCCACCCTTTAATTTTTTATGCATCTTTTACATTTTATTTATGAGATATTGGAACTCTTTTTTTTGATATTGTGTTTAAAATTATTTTATAACTAAAGCTTTGAAAGATTATAATGCAGTAGCCTCCTAAAAGAAAGTCAGCCAGGAAGACTTTTATTTGGCACTGGTTTCCAGGGACCTAACTAAGACATTTAAAGCTTTCCAAGGAAGCCCAGTAAAATGCTGCAATTGTATCCTGAAACTGATTGGCTCAAGTGATTTTGGCTCCTAAGAGAAACCTCAGGAACAAGGATTGCCACAGCCACACTACTTTTGTGGCAGAGATGGCCCATCTCCTGGGGATTTCTCTAACCCTACATTTGTGCCAGACCTCACATGGCCTCACCTATTAGAGGGGCTAAGGGAACCATAGTGAACCCAATTCACATGATTTATTGTACTTGGGGGCTGTTTTCACATTGCCCCACCACCCTGTCTTCCCCACTCCATGCACCAAAGTCCAACATGATCTTTCTTATAAAGCCCTTTGAGAACCTCAAATAAATATGCATACCTACTTATTCTGCATTCATTCTGTATCCATTCACAAAATTAGGCATCTACTAAGTGTCTGGCTCTGTGCTCTACAAGATGGGAATTACATACACACATGATTCCCACTGGAGCAAATGCCATTGTGCAGACGAGACACAAGCACATATAAGAAGATATGATATAGAAGTAATACAGTGCACATATATGGTGAAGAAGACCAAAGAATGGAGTAGAAGTGGGTTTTACTGATGACAGATTTGGGTTAAAGTGCCATCTCTGCCTCTTACTAGGTTTACAACCACAGCTTCCACAAATGTAAAACAGATTGGAATAGCCGTGAAAATAAAATAAGGTAATGTATGTCAACTGCTTAACATGGGACCTAAGTGTGCAGTAAGTACTCAACGTACAATGCATACATACATACACACAGTATTGTTATTATGACATTATTACGTAGATTCCAAGTGCTGTTAGAATTCAAAGAAGGGGGAGCTCAATGTGGGGTGAGATAAGAAAAATAAAGGCCTATAAACTGAGAAGAGGTGGGTCCTTGAGGAATGAGTTCAACTGGGACTAGGATGGGGGTAAACAAAGAGCCCCCAGACAGGCCCAGATGGATGGATGCAGAGGTCTAGATGCAGCAATGAGAATGGGCTTTTGGAGAAACTTCAGGGAGGAGTCTTTGAGGGGAGCATGGGAGACTAGGTGTGAACACATTTTGGCCAGTGGCAAAGTCTCTACCTTGTCTCTCAGATGGCCCTCATTGGGCCTTGTCTGCCTTTGCCCAGCCGCAGCCCTGCTGCAGGTGAGCTGTGCTGTGAGCTTTGGAAATGTTCTCACACAGTCACTTCTGCCACATTTTAGCAGGGGTGGGGCCCAGGAGAAGACACCCTGGTCCACGGTCGGTAATCCAATGAGTGGTAATTGAGAATCTTTTTGTTACTGTTGTAGTTGTTAGGGGAAGTGGAAACATCAGATATCTTAATGAAGAGAGAGAACTAGCATGTGAAAAACAGTCACGGAAACAAAACAGTTTGGTCATTTTCTTATGGGATCTTCCCCGCTCTTTCCAGATCCTTGTGAAGTTCTGCACATTTAAGACTCGGGATGTCTTATGTTATTCTTAACATGAAAAAATTATCCCCTTCCTCTACTTCCAAAGGGACTCTGTGAGTGTCATTTAGACATATTTGTTAGTGCATTTGCAGTTTGGCTTCCACGACAGTGGTCTTTTTCTGCTGTACCTTACTAATTACATATAGTCGTAGGTTCCCGCTCCCCCAGAAAATCCATAAGGCATTAGCTGTCTCCATTACCATTCACAGGCCTGCTTAGCTGAATGGCAAGAAGGCTGCTACAGCCAAATTACTGTTTTGAAAGAATGATTATGTGACCCTTGGGGATTTTTTTTGAAGTGTGTTTCTTGATAGCCTCACTGAGAAGAGAAGTGATAGTACATTTCCCAACCAAATAGGTATGGAAGGTTCATTGCAAATGAGTTTCTGAAGTTAGGAGTCAATAATAGCTGGTATCTGGGCCATCTAGCTAGTGCTTTCCTTAAAATAGAATAATGAGAAGAGCTCACTCCACTCTCAGCAGCCCCTCAGTCCTTTATTTTAAAAAGGAACAAGTATAGCCTTTGGAATGGAGTCACAAAGAAAGAGCCTGGAAAACCCATGAATCGCAGCCTCCTTTTACATTTGCCACAAACCGGACTGGCCGAGCTGTTGGGCACTCCCTGTCCCCCATCACTGTTGTGAAAACAGAGAAAACTGGATATCCTTTGTCCACCAGTCTCTTCAGGGTACGGCAGAGCTGGTTGGAAAGAACGCGGAGGGGATTGTTTTAATTTTAAATTTGCTTCCAAGTTGGTATTTAATTTATTTCTTCTATTTTTAAAATAATTGTTTCATGTGCAGCAATGGCTTCAGGCACAATGACAAAGAATGAACATTTCCTAACAAGTAATATGTTAAATAGCAACAGTGATCAGATTATTGTTTAAAATACACAAATGGTTTTCTTGGTTTTTCCCATGGAAAGAGGGTAATGAGAATGAATGGCTCCCAAACTTGTCTATTTGGGGACTCTGTACCATAAACCTGGACCCTAATCTATTATGTTTCTTTAACAACTCAACCCAAACCAGCCCAAAACAAGTCAGCAGAACTAATCTGCGATTATGAAAGAGGCAAGTCCTCTGAGAGGGGAGCAGAGTTTCGGAGACTCTGCTTGTAAGAAAAATGACAAGGGACTTCCGCCAAATGGAGGTGTAGGTGGGAACACTTTTTGTCCTCGCACAACCAAATCTAAAAACAATAAAGTTTTAACAACAATAAACATAATCAAACCACACAGAAAATCAAATACAGAGTCCAGAAACAACAGACCACTCAGCTAAGCCGGTGAGAGGGGCGAAACCAGCAGCAGAGCCAGTTGGGCAAAAAAAATCTGGGCGGTGCACAGGCAGCTGGGGGCGCAGATCCCAGGTACAGGCTAGCTACGGGGGGAACCCAGGGAAGAGATGCTGCTGGCTGTCGGCAGTCGGTTGCACATTTGCACACAGATAAACCAGTGAAGAGGCAAGCATGAAGAGGCGAGCATTGAGACAGATCTCGCAGGCCCCAGCGACTGGTGCAGGGCAGCAGACTCTCACATTTGGGCTCGGATAAGCAGGCGGGGGTGAGTGGTGAGGCAGACTGGGTGAGCAGAGAGGACTGGCATTGCTCCCTCTCTGACCCCAACCCCACATACAGCATCACAAACCAGCAACCTAGGTGGCCCTGCCCTGGTGAACACCAAGGTGCCTCTCCTTGTACGTAACAGGCATGAACAGATCAAAACATGGTTCAAGAACAACTCAGAGCCCCAGAGCCAATAAATCTAAGCGATGAAGAAATAGCCAAACTTTCAGATGCACAGTTCAAAACACTGATGATCAGGATGCTCACAGAACTGGTTGATTTTAGTCACAAATTAGAGGAACATATGAAGGCTACACTAAGTGAAATGAAGGGAAATGCACAGGGAACCAGCAGTGATGGAAAGGAAACTGGGACTCAAATCAAGGGAGTGGACCAGAAAGAGGAAAAAAAATGACCAAATAGAAAAGGATGAAGAAACAAGAATTCAAAAAAATGAGGAGAGGCTTAGGAACCTTCAGGACATCTTTAAACGCTCCAACCTCCGAATTATAGGGGTACCAGAAGGGGAAGAGGAACAGCCACGAGTGGAACACTTATTTGAACAAATAATAAAGGAGAATTTCCCTAATCTGGCAAAGGAAATAGACTTCTCGGAAATTCAGGAAGCTCAGAGAGTCCCAAAGAAGTTGGACCAAAGAAAGAACACACCAAGGCATATCATCATTACATTAGCCAAGATTAAAATGAAAGAGAGAATCCTAGAAGCAGCAAGAGATAAGGGGACAGTCACCTATAAAGGAGTTCCCATCAGACTGTCAGCTGATTTCTCCAAAGAGACCTTACAGGCAAGAAGGGGCTGGAAAGAGGTATTCCAAGTCATGAAATCCAAAGACCTACAACCAAGATTGCGCTATCCAGCAAAGCTTTCATTTAGAATGGAAGGACAGATAAAGTGCTTCTCAGATAAGGTCAAATTCAAGGAGTTCATCATCACCAAGCCCTTATTATATGAAATGTTAAAGGGACTTATCTAAGAAAAAGAAGATAAAAAAGATGAACAGTGAAAGGACAGCAAACTCACAGTTATCAACAACCACACCTAAAACAAAAGCAAATTACGAGGACAGCTAGATCAGGAGTGAATCATAGAAATGAAGATCACGTGGAGGGTTAGCAACAGGGGAGTGGGAGGAGGAGAAGGGGGGAGAAGGTACAGAAAATAAGTAGCATAGACAGTAGATAGAAAATAGGGGGAGGGTAAGAATAGTAGGGGAAATATAGAATCTAAAGAACTTGAGACACATGTTCATGAACTAAAGGGGGGAGAATGGTGGGAAAGGGGTGTGCAGGGTGGAGGGGAATGGAGGAGGGGAAATAGAACAAATATAATGGCATAATCAATAAAAAAAAGTTAAAAAAAAGAAAAATGACAAAACAAAATCTTCTAGGCAAAGGTGTTAAGAGAAACACTACCATCCTGATTTACTGGCAGTCCTCACAAAATAGAAGGAGAGGGTTTCTCTCTGATGTGTGACATAGAGGTCATTTCAAGCCTGTCTCAAAGGCAGCATCAGCCACAGCAGACAGGTGTCCTCTCTGCCAAGGAAGGTGTGGTGAATGGATAGGCCCGTTGGAAAGGAGAAACACAAAACTAAACACCTCATTGTAGAATTCTGCTATCTCTTGCCTAAAACAAGCCATGCTTTGATTTTAATTTCCTCCCTTTTTTTTGAATCACCCTCTTTCAATTGCTAATCCCCGAGAACACAAACGATTGCTAGTACCTTTGGCCTCTTTGGGTAAACATTAAAAATGACTGCTAGGTTTAGCCCTTTATCCAGAGCTGGCTATTGCATTTTCTTAGAACCTGAGGTGAAGAAGCTTTGGAAACAGTCTCTTTTTTAAATACATACCCTTGGTCAGTTTCCCCAATTTATCAGATTCTGGTGTTGATTAATTACAATCTCTTTGAGGTGTTTATTTCTCCCTTTTTTCCTCTTGATCACTTTCTCTTGGCTTTTATTTTGTTGCTATGTTGCAGCAAGTTATTTCTCCCATTATTTCTCTGGCTTCCATCTGTCAATTTCTTGCCCATCAGAATACAACAATATCTAAGACTAAAACTTAGATCCCATAATGATAGGCTAATGTGTTGGTAGCAAGAAGTATAAAGATAACATCCCGTTGTAATTAGGAAAGGTGGCCATGCATCACAATTACAAAAAAGAAGTAAGTGGGTCCCATGCTAAAATGCAGTGACCTATTGTAATCCCAGCACATGTATCAATTGGTGCAGCCCTTTTGGAAAACCATTTGACAAGATCTATCACAATAGAAAAATGCCTATTTGACTCAGAATTTCTGTGGTAAGGAATTTATCTTACTAATATTGATCTGTAATACATAAAGATACACAGAGGAATTTCATTGAGCAGTGTTTGAATAAGAGTAAAAATTAAAACAAGTTAAATATCTTATAAAATACAACTAGCTAAGTAAAATCTGAAACATCTCTGCAATGTAATATTATGTAGTAGTTAAAATTAAAAGATATTTATTTAGGCTGATATGGAAAGTATGATTACATGAATAAAAAAGTTTCAAAACTGTTCACATAAAATGAGTCCATTTATATTAGAAAGAATGGCATTGTATTACACTGTAACCCAAAATATAAAGTAAATGTATATGAGTCCATACAAATATAAGTGACTAAATAAATAAATAAGGAAGAAAGGAAATATTTTTCCCTTTAGAGGAATTCCAAATAATATATGTAGATGCTACCCCCTCTAGGAGGTGGAACTTAATTCTTATTGCCTGGAATGTGGGCTGAATTTAGTGACCTAGTTGCAAAGTATGGAGAGGGGAAGATGCTAACTTTACGCAGGGGGAATCTGGTAGGCATTGCCTTGGCCAGGTGGTCAGCCTTCGTATCACCAGCAGTAAGCCATATTGATAGTTCATGCTGTCCCATGTGATGTGATGAGACCACTCCCTCCAAACCCACAACCCAGTGTCATTATGAGAAAAAACATCAGACAAACTCAAAATATCTGACCAATACTCCTCAAAACTGTCTAGGTAATAAAAACCAGGAAAGACCAAGAAAAGCAGAGGAGACTAAGGACAGATGACAACTTAATGGACCCTTGGAACATTATAAAAGGACATTAGTGAAAAAAAACTAATGAAATCTGAAAAAAGTCTATAGTACAGTTAATGAGTCTTGACAAATATACCATCACTATAGAAATGTTAACAATGGGGGGACCTGGATGAAGAGGATATGGGAATTCTCTAACTTTTCTGTAAATTGAAAATTATATTTTTAAAGTTGATGTTTAAAAAGTAAGGGAGGTATTTGATAATGCATGCATAGAAATGTATGAAGGGCTATTCAAAAAGCTGTTAACACTGTTTACCCCTGAGAAGTAGGATTGGGGTGGGGCATTAGAGAGAAAGAGAGAGAGAGAAAAGTGAGAAAGTGGGAGTTTTGTTTTTACCCTTCTTCACTATTTTCTCCATGTTTGACTTGTTAAAAGTCCACAGTGGTTATAAAGACCTTCTTATTCCTCAGCTCATCTTTTTGAAACTAAACAGTAGACTCTTCATTTTGTTGAGGCACAGTCCTGGGCATATAGCCCTAAGCAATAGTATTAGCTTAATTCAATATTTATGCCTGCTATGTAATGAATCTTATACCCTGCGTCTCACATTCCAAAGTGTTTGACTGTCTCCTTAGATTATAACATTAGTCATAGGGGACCAATCCTTCAAAGCAACAATCCCCCACTTAGTTGTACAGCAAAGGAAATCATCAACAAAATAAAAAGACAGCCCACAGAATGGGAGAACATATTCACTGATACATCTGATAAGGGGTTAGTATCCAAAATTTATAACATACCTACAAAACTCAACACCAAAAAACCCAACAAACCAATTAAAAAATGGGCAAAGGATCTGAATAGACACTTCTCCAAAGAGGACATACAAATGACCCATAGACATATGAAAAGATGCTCTGTGAATGTCACTAATCATCAGAGAGATGCAGATTAAAACCACAATGAGATACCATTACACACCTGTCAGAATGGCTATCATCAATAAATCAACAAACAACAAGCGCTGGGGAGGACATGGAGAAAGTGGAACCCTTCTGCACTATTGGTGGGAATACAGACTGGTGCAGCCATTGTGGAAAACAGTATGAAATTTCCACTTCTGGGAATATTTCTAAAGGAACCCAAAACACTAATTTGAAAGAACATAAGCACCCCTATATTCAGTGCAGCATTTTTTTACAATTGTCAAGATATGGAAGCAGCCCAAATGTCCATTTAATAGATGAGTAGAAAAAACAACTATGGGACATTTACAGATTGGATTTCTACTCAGACATACAAAAGAAGAAAATTTTACCCTTTGCAACAGTATGGATAGACCAGGAGAACATTACTCTAAATGAAATAAGCCAGTCAGAGAAAGACAAATACCATGTGATTTCACTCATATGTGGAATCTAATGAACAAACTAAACTAACAAGCAAAACAGAAACAGACTCCTAGATGGAGAGCAGACGACCACTAGTGTGGGGGTAGGGGGCAGGGAGGTTAAGGGGTGGAGGGATTGAGCAAAAAAGAAAAAGATTTCACGGACTTGGACAACAGTGTGGTGATGGCTGTGGGGAGGGGATTATAAGTATGCTAAACGGTAATAGAAAAAGTACAATAAAGATTAAGTAAAACAATAACAACAATAACTCCCCCAGTTAGAAATATATGCCAGTCAAAACACTTACGTTCTGTCTCTAGTCACCTTTTTTTAAGAAACTGAATTTTGCATTTATGTTGGCATACACAATGCACTGTAGTAATAGCAGAAAAGTTTTTGGTTCACATTGGCATCATCTTGAGGCCATGAATTGGTTCAGCAGAAGAAAACATTTCAGTGAGAATCACTTCCAATTAATCATGTGGGCAGAGAAATGATTACATCAATTAGAGGATGTTAAACTTCCAGCTATCTAGAAAACAGTAAAATAGATCATGAAAATGAAAGCCGCTTGATATAATTTAGTTCATAAGTAGAAGTCCATCAGGAATCACCTTTCCTACTTTCCCTCAAGATACAGCTAGGATTATAATGTTTAAATGCAAAGTTTGTGTTGGCATCAAGAATTTTTGAGAATTTCTATAAAACAACAGGGGTGCACACCTTGCCTGATGGTCGAGCTTGGGGAAGGGCAGAGGCAAGTATGTTTTTTCAAGAGGAGTTAGAAGAAAGAGAATAAGGTGTGATGTTCCACTTTCATATGGAATAATTAAATACTTATGGAGATGGGTTGAATGTTGGAAATTATCTTGAATGTTGGTGTCTGGCAATGAATGTGTCCCTGTTCTGAGGATAAAGTTAAAAAAATTGACGGAGGCTATTTTCTCAAACAGACTTTTGTAGAAATTTGTTAAGTTGTCTTTATAAATCCATATTTTGTTTTGTTTTTGTTGTATGATTTAAACTGGTTCTCTTGTGTTTCTTGGCCTCTGTATATTTAAAGTGCACCACTAATAATCGGGTCTTGTTTTTTAATCCAGTCAGACAATCTCTGTTTAGCCCATATGCAATTAATAAAATTACTGATGTGGTTGAATTTAGGTTTACCATTATATTATATATTTTTGTTGCTGTTTCTCTGTTCTTCCTTTTTCTCTTCTTTTGAAATATTTGAATTGTTTTTAATAATACATTTATAATTATCTATTGTAAATTTTCAGGTATACTTTGTATTTTTTTTAGTGGTTGTTTTAGAGATCACACTACATACTTAACTCTTTTTTTAAAATATATTTTATTGATTATGCCATTATAGTTGTCCCATTTCCCCGTCTTCATTCCCCTCTACCCTGCACACCCCCTTCCCCTGATTTTCCCCCTTTAGTTCATGTCCATGTGTCACAAGTTGTTTAGCTTCTATATTTCCTTTACTATTCTTGCCCTCCCCCATGTCTATTTTCTACCTACTGTCTATACTACTTATTCTGTACCCTTTCCCCCCTTCTCCTCCTCCCACTCCCCTGTTGCTAACCCTCCATGTGATCTCCATTTCTATAGTTCTGCTCCTGATCTAGCTGTCCTCTTAGTTTGTTTTTGTTTTAGGTGTGGTTGTTAATAACTTTGAATTTGCTGTCCTTTCACTGTTCGTATTTTTTCTCTTCTTTTTCTTAGATAAGTCTCTTTAACATTTAATATAATAAGGGCTTGGTGATGATGAGCTCCTTGAACTTGACCTTATCTGAAAAGCACTTTATCTGCCCTTCCATTCTAAATGAAAGCTTTGCTGGATAGAGCAATCTTGGATATAGGTCTTTGGATTTCATGATTTGGAATACTTCTTTCCAGCCCCTTCTTGCCTGTAAGGTCTCTTTTGAGAAATCAGCTGACAGTTGGATGGGAACTCCTTTGTAGATGACTGTCTCATCTTTTGCTGCTTCTAGAATTCTCTAGATTCTAGAGAATTCATTTTAATCTTGGCTAATATAATTATGATGTGCCTTGGTGTGTTCCTCCTTGGGTCTACTTTCTTTGGGACTCTCTGAGCTTCCTGGATTTCCTGGAAGTCTATTGCCTTTGCCAGATTGGGGAAGTTCTTCTTTATTATTTGTTCAAATAAGTTTTCCACTTGTTGCTCTTTCTCTTCTCCTTCTGGTACCCCTATAATTTGGATGTTGGATTGTTCAAAGATGTCCCAGAGGTTCCTAAGCCTCTCCTCATTTTTTTGAATTCTTGTTTCATTCTTTTCTGTTTGATTGTTTCTTTCTTCCTTTTGCTCTACTTCATTGATTTGAGTTCCAGTTTTCTTCCCATCACTTTTGGTTCCCTGTGCATTTTCCTTCATTTCATAGTGTAGCCTTTATTTTTTCATCTAATTTGTGACTAAATTCAACCAATTCTGTGAGCATCCTGCTCACCAGTGCTTTGAACTGTGCTTCTGATAGTTTGGCTATCTCTTGGTTGCTTAGCTGTATTACCTCTGGGGCTTTGATCTGTTCTTCTGTTTGAGCCTTTTTTTTTTTTTTTGGTCTGGTTGTGTCTGTTTTGTAGTGAGGGGTGGAGCCTTAGGTGTTCACAAGGGTAGGGCAACCCACATGGCTGGGTTGTGACACTGTATGTGGGGGTGGGGTCAGAGAGGGAACTATTGCGCTTGCTCCACGTTTTCTCAGATTTCAGTCTCTCTCCCAGATTACAGTTCCTTCTGCTTCTCATAAGCAAATTGGACCCTTCTGGTGCTGGTTCCCAGGTGGGTGGGCTTGTGTACATTCTAGGACCCTGTGGGTCTCTCCAACAAACTCTCCTGTCACAGCACCTCAACTCCCACAAGTGTTTTCATTCAGTGCTTTTAGGCTTTATTTCCCAGCACTGGGGCCCTGGGTTGTGTGGTCTGTCTTGCTGCCCACTTTTATCTGGTTTATCTGCATGCAGATGTGTGACCATGGTCAGCCAGCGGCCTTGCACGCCTCACTGGGTCTTCTGATTCCCACCCTGTGCCTGGGGTCTGCCAACCACCACTTTTTTCTGCCATGATCCCCTTCTGCTGGCTGCTGACTCCTGACTCCACCCTTCTTACTGGTCTGGATAAACGGTTGTCGGACTTCTGTACAGTTCAATTTTCTGTCAGTTCTGATAGTTTTTTTGTTTCTAAATTTTTTTTGTCCTTAATTTTGATTGTGCAAGGAGGCACAGTGTGTCTATGTATGCCTCCATCTTGGCCGGAAGTTCCCACCAGTTTTTTCCGTCAAGAGTTTTCAAGGCTTTATTTCTCTCTGGAACCCTGGGGCGTGCAGTCTGTCTCTCTCCCTAGTTGTTCCTCCTGGTTTATCTTCATGTGAATATGGGACTGCCCTCTCTTCCATCCACTGCCTTGCCTGCCCAGGTCCTCTCGCCACTGTCTTGCCAAAGTCCTTTTCATGCTGACTGCTCATCTCTGTCTCTCCTATCAGTCTGGATGAATGTTTCTTTTTTAACTCCTTGGTTGTTGGACTTTCATACAGTTCAATTTTCTGCTTATAATTTGTTTTTAAATTTGTAGTTGTCCTTCTTTTGCTTGTGCGAGGAGGCAAAGTATATCTACCTACACCTCCATCTTGGCTGGAAGTCTAGCTTTAAATACTTAAAAAAATATTTTATTTATTTATCTTTAGAGGGGAAGGGAAGGAGAGAGGGAGAGAAATATCAATGTATGGTTGCCTCTCGTGTGTCCCCTGCTGGGAACTGGCCTGCAACCCAGGCATGTGCCCTGACTGGGAATCGAACCCCGATCATATGGTTCGCAGGCCCATGCTCAATCCACTGAGCTACACCAGCCAGGGCTAGCTTGAAATACTTTTAATGCCCATTTCGTATCCCTTTTCCTTATGAGACCCCAACTACACACATGTAGACTTTTTTATTATTATTCTACAGGTCCATGAGTTTATGGGGTTCTTTTTAATTTTTCACAATCTTTCCCCCATCTGTTTTTTTAGATTTGATCATTTATATTTGTGTATCTTAAAGTTTACTGACTCTTTCTTTTGCATTTTTCATATTCTCATTAACCACATTCAGTAAATTTTAAATTTTAGATATAGTGCTTTTCAGTTGTAGTATTTCTACTTAGTTTTATAAAAATACTTGTACTTATCAGCAGAGATTTTTGATTTCTTGTCTTTTTGCTCATTGTAAGAATATTTTTCTTTATTTTGTTGAGGATAGTTTTTTACATGGTGACAAATTTTGGATTATACCTTGAACATTGTGAATGATTGATTGTAGAAATTCTTAATACTGTTATATTTTTTTTGTTTTGTTTCAGGAGGCAAATTAATTGGTGACTCAAACTATAAATGCTTTTGTGTGCTGGCTCAACCATCACTCTAGTTTTTTTTTTTTTCCTTTCCTGAGGTTCTTGGAGTTTGATATCTGCATGTGTGATTCGGTGGTCATCTGGATACTTGGGAAGAATGTATGTACAAATTTGGGGCTCTCCCTTTCCAAATTACTTCTTTCTGGAATTTCTTGCTCACTTTCCAGTAGCTGTGGTTGCTCCGTTATTTAGTCATTTTCTTCAAAAGACTTCATTTTTCTATTAGAGATTTAGTTACACTGTATGACACTCATTTTAACCTGACTTCAGACAGAGACATAAAAACTGCTAATTAACTCTTCCATCTAACTGTTCTAATCTCTTCTATCCAGAAATTGCCTGCTTGTGTTCAATTTCTAGTAACCTTGTAGTATTTGATTTTTGTTTGTATATTGTGCCCATATATTGCAGTTGTCTGGTGGAGACTAGGGTTTGGTGGGAGCTTTTCTAATTATACTGAATGTGGAAAAATAGTTTAAAATAAGATTAATATCTTCTCTTATAAAATAGAAATAATATGATCAGCTCATTTCCCATGAAAGTCCAAAATTTGGGGATAAGAGTATATCTGGAAAAAAAGCCTCAGTTAAACCCCACCATGAGTTTCACTTTTCAAAAATCACCACAAAACTACAACAGGGTCAATTGTATGGCGATTGACCATGGAAGTGGGGGTGGGGTGAGTGGAGAGGACAACATTGGGACCACTATAATAGCATAAACAATAATAAAAAACACATATGTGACTGTAAAAAAGTTATGTAGACAGGCTAAACTGAAATATAAAATATAAAAAAGACTTAGACATAATTCCGCTTCAAATTCATTAACAATATTTGAGTGGCTTAGTCTATATTTTGTGATGTAACACTTAAAAATAGGTGAGAAAGGATTTGTCCAAGACTTTTGAAAATAAGTAGTAGCCCCATGATGTCCTCTAACATTTAACATGGGTCTTCCAAGAAGTCAAACACCCCGCAGATAAAGTTCTGTGACACTGACTGTAGAGTGGGGAGAAAGTCACACTAATGTACCTGAATCCAGTGATGACAGTTGGAAGTGGTTATCTAGGAAGCTGTGTCAGATGCCCAAAAAAGGGTTTATGGAATGAATACAAGAACCCACTGGTTTAAACTTCTATATGAAGAGAAAGTATAAGAGGAAAAGTATGTAATCAAGAAGTTCTAAATAGGATATAGATATATAGTAGTTGTGTGTGCATGACTTCTGAATCAGAAGGAGGAGGAGAAATATTTTTAAGAGAAATAAAAATTGAGTTTCTTGCTTTCTTTTTTGAAATGGAGGAACTAAGGGCCCATTTTCAGTCTCCTACCTGTTTTTATTGCTGACTGTTCCATGACAGGTCAGCAATTTGAGAGGCCAAAATGAAGGGGAACTTCACAGGGACTAGGGTCAGTTCCAGGCCCTGGCCCACAGCTCAAAAGCAATTTATTAAATTTTGACAAGTATGGAACTTAGTTGCTGGTGATGTGTGAAACTAAATTATTGCAGCTTGAATGTTCAATGAGCTTGGAGAAGAATAATTAGATCTGGGTGTGTTCATGAGCTGGAACATGCTGGTTTCCTGGTTTAAGCATCTCTGATGGTGTACTTGCTGTTGGTGGGGAGGTGGCAGTCTGTAAAAAGGGCTTTGAAAGGCTCCCAGAGAGCTCTGTGTTCTGCTCCTAGAGGAGTCCCCAGCCAAACAAACTTGGAGGGTACTGAGTTTTATTGGGAACCAGGGACTTGCCGTGGCTCAAAGAAGCTTTTGCAACTGCTCATTATGGAGCCTCCTCTTGAAAGGTCTCCATGTTTTATTCAGCTTGATGTTTCAGTTGGCCTGGGGTCACTTTGGCTAGAGGATTTCTGCCTTTTCTTTAGGTTGTTTTCTGGAGAACAAAGTCTCTCTTTGAGTTCCTTTTACAGAGGCCCCAGGCAGCCCCCAGGCTATATTGGGCCCTTCAAGCCTCTGTGGCCCTCCCAGGATTCTCTCTTTTGGGAAGGAGATGATCAGAATGAGCAAGGATTTACGGTACTCACTGCCTTTGCAAGGATGTTTATTTGAACCAGTGGGTGATTTGATGCTTATATTAGTGAGAACTAGTAGAAATCCCACCAGGAGGGCATTGTTTAAATTATGTAGCTCTCATCTATTTTTAAAATGATTTCTCATCTCCCAAACTTTTCCTATCATGTCACTATGTGATTTTGTGATGGCTAGGTGCCAGGATGTTAATGGGGATGTGGGGGTTACTTTGACAGAAATGGAGAGATCACTGGCCACAGGCAGACACCAAAGACATTCAGCACACTCTTTATATGGTAATCATATTTCTGTACTTCACCCTGTTTCTGTCTGAACTGGTGGGCTTCCATTACCTCTGTAGACGGTAACCTTGGGAATTCTGAACTGAACTCTGGAATTTCAAATTCTCCGTTTCTGCCCATTGCTGTGTTTACTTTAGCTTGGAACCTATCTTCCATATTTCTTCCTCCAGACTTCAGAACTGATTTCCAATTTTGATCTGCTTAGAGATAGATTTTCAACAGGAAATCTCTTTTTCTTGACACCCACACACTTTAATGAGGTGAATTGTTCACAACAGTTCTGGGGAGACAATTACCTTAAATGTAAAGAAAAGTGGTAATTTGTTCTAGAATATTATGTGTTAAAAAGAAAGTATAAGGAGTTTCTTGCATTTAGAGTGCCGTAAAAACAGAATGACAAACTCTGCTCTGGGAATGGAGATTGGTACAAGTTTTCTGAAGGGTGATATAGAAAAATATTTGAAGAACCTAAAAAATGCTTATCTACAAATTGTCCTTCTAGAAATTTTATTCAAATAAAATAAGAGTCACTAAATACCTATTTTAAATTATTTTATTGTGAGTAATTAACACAACCCAAATGCTCCAAATGGGAATTAGATAAATATTAAATTGAATCATCTGAAATTACAATTCACAAGTGTTGACCTATGGAAACAGGTTTTTGTGTGGTTTAACCTAATACAAGTGGGATGTAATCATGACAGACTTCTATGCATGTGTGGAAAATAATATTTTAAAGAATATCTAATGCTCATAAATAAAATGCTGTATAATAAAATAAGATAAAAACTATATAACATGAGATTTCCATTTTATTTTATTAAAATACACCTTGTGAATATATGTAAAAATATGATCATAAAAATGACTAGAAGCAAACATTCATGTTAATAGTTCATTGAGTGATTGGGTTATTGGTTTTTTATTTTATTTTTGTTTTTATACTTCTGTGTCTTCCCCAAAATTTGTGTGGTTATAATAACTAGTGTTTTGCATTTCCTAAAGTCTTGTAGTAAGCATATTCCTTGTTGTTGTTGTATACTCTTCAGAATCATTTTAATGGATTCATAATATCTTCATTAGAATTTAATCAATTATTTAAACATTCCTCAATGGTAGGTTTTTAGGCTGACCCTTCCTTCCTTCCTTCCTTCCTTCCTTCCTTCCTTCCTTCCTTCCTTCCTTCCTTCCTTCCTTCCTTCCTTCCTTCCTTTTCTCCCTCCCTCCCTCCCTCCCTGTTTTCTTCCTTCCACTGTATATAAAAAAATGCAAGATTCCCCTTCCAATATTTTGGATTATTTCCATAAAAAATATTCCTAGAAGTAAAGTCTGTTAGGCATGGGAAGGGGTGGGGAGAAAATTAACTGGAAGCTGAATGTTGTCCATGTACTTCTGGAGAACCTCAACCCTGCATCCTGTCAGCCTTTTGAGACACTGGAAAGACACTGTTCTAATACCTTTTCTTGTTATGAATGGAAACATTATTTCCCACCATTCTGATTCCAAGGTACCAGCACTTTAAAAGCTTAGCTCAGGTAAGATAGCTTAGCATTTGCATCCTGCTAAACCTAGGAGAAAAACTCAATGAATCAGATAAAGACATCAATCTACTGGCACATGTAACTTTCTTATTTTCACTGTTCATCTTTGTTCAGATGACATTTATATACCTTGGCTGCCCAGTGCTTGCTTGACATAAACCCACCTGAAGCATGTACTGAGGGTTTTGGAGGAAGACCACATAAGTGCAGGACTTCACAGAGCCCTTTCATGTGTGAGGAAGTTCTGCCTGCATGGTGGTGAGGCTGCCCATGATGCAAGAGGCTTCATGTTCTCCACCCACTAGTAACACATAGGCTGGAGGAATACTGTATCTTCCTTTAAAAAACTTCGATGCTTGGACACATGACTTTAAACTGGTCTCCCATCCTGTTTTTGTATGAACACAGAAGAGTATAAGTGGCCAGAAGACACAGAAGGGCAGCGTCCTATAGAAGGTACACCATCTCCGCCCCTCATACCTGGGTACCTTCATGTGAATGGGTGTCTGCTGAGGACCTGGCCCAACTGGGAAACTTAGGGGTGTGGCAGCTTTCTTAGGGGCAAAGGCCGGGAGGAAGAAGCTACTGTCTGCTGGTTCATTCAGAAGCGTTTATTGAGCTACTGCTATGTAACAGATGATGTGCTGGGCCTGAAAATGGCACCTGAGTAAAGCATGCTTCCTGCTTTCCAGGAGATCACATATATGATGAGGTAAGCAAGTGAATGAATCATTTAGAGGCCAAGAGAGATGGTGACACAAGAGAAAGAAAGAGTGGGTTGTGAGGAACACTGAGGAGAAGTGTCAGGACTGGAAACACTTTTCAAAGCGGTGATGTTTGGGTTGGGTGTTAAAGAATGGGTGGCGTGCTTTCGTCAGGTGGATGAAGGAAGGAAAGAACATGCCTTTGATAGGGGAGCAGCCAAAACTGCACGCTTGGGGGCTGGGAGGCTTCTCTCTGAGTGCTGGGCAAACACTTTTGCTGACACACTGACTGTGTCCGAGGCCTTTGCAACTGCTGGCAGTGGGCTGTGGCTGACTCGTTCACATCCTGTGACAATAGAATAAGGGGCTACTTCCAAGAGATAAATAGTAAATGCCAGAGCCCAGTGGCCAGCTGCATGCCTCTTCCTTCATCCAGATCTTTTCACTCTTTTTGAAGTTTTTAAGTGACAATGTGATAAGCTATTTCTAATTAACAAAATGACTCATGCTTATTATTAAGATTTCAAACAATAAATGAACATATAAGGAACAAAGAAAGTATCTCTCTAAATTCTTCAACCTAGAGATCACCAGTGTTAATGTTTTGAAAACATCCTTCAATATGTCCTTCCATATGACCAGGGCCTTAGAACAAGCTGGTTTCTCTGCCTGGATTGCTACCCTGTTTCCCACACTAGGGACAGCTTTCCATGTCAACAGATCTAATTCAACAGTATATGTAATGGAAGTATCTTTTCTCCTGTTTGAATAAATCACTGATACGTTATTATTTTTAATCCATGACTTACTAAGATTTATAGGTAGTGAAAATTTTTTTCTGCTATAAACAATTCTGTGAAAAGCATCCTTTTAGATATAGGGGAGGGCAAAAGTAGGTTTACAAATAATATGGAAAAAGACATACAAGTTATGATGATCACAATAGCTGTATTAATGGAAAAGAATGTCACAGTGGCACAGTGCCCTTAACTATAATTTGGCAAGTGCTTAAATTGTTGGCCTTCAGTTTTTACCCATTCTGGTAGTCTACTTACTATACTCAAGCACACTTGGGCACAGAGTTCTCACTTATTTTTGGTCGCCCCTGTACATCTTCAACATTTATCTTAGGATAAATTCCTAAAAGTGGAATTAGTAGATCAAATGATATGCACATTTAATTTTTGATACATGTTAACAAACACACACTACCCTTTTGAAAGTTTTTCTCAATAGTATGTAAAGTACCATTTTCACATATTCTACCAACATTTGGCAGCCTGTTTGTAAGAAAACCTTTGGCCACCTGATGAAATTTTATTGTTTTCATTTATTTTTACTTGTTGTTCTATCATTTTTCATCCACTCATTCTTTGTATGTCTTCTTTTGTGAATATTCTATTCATATTCCTTTTTCATTAAAATACTATTTTTTCACATTAATAATTTATAAGTGTTCTTGTTATATGAAGGGAATTAACATTTGCTGTATCTACTGCAAATATTTTTCTCATGTATTATTTGACATTTTATTTTTATTTTATATTATGATTATTTTTTTCAACTGCGCTGGCATCCTGGTATAGTTCACAACGGAGCTGGCAGGAACCAGGCCCAGAATTTCAACCAGCTGTGGCTGCTCATCCCCCAGCAGTGGAACACTCACCCAGGTGCAAGGCAACCCAGGCAGCTGCCTACCGCTGGGTGACATTTTATTTTTTATGTCTTTTTTTGCCATATACATTTTAAAACAAATAAAATAAGATAGTCACATCTAATCACCTTTTCTTTTGTGGTTTTGTATTTTTATGTCATTCTTTTCATCTACTTCCAACCATGTAGTCTCATTGCTTGTGCCTGACTGAATTTGAGGCTTGAAAGCCAGATGGCTAAGGATTCATTCTAATAAGACAGAGACTGTCTTGGTAAAAATTGGGAAACATGTAAAAAATATGTCCGAGATCATCTCTGTCTGCTCATTCAAAGACATGACTTTGCCCCTTTCCCCATGGTTTGTGGGGTCCCCATGCTGTGGTTTCAAGATAGTCTGAGGGCAGGATTATGCAGATGGTCTGTCAACACATAGAAAATGGGGAAAACCATCTCTTTTTTCAAAAGAGGATCTTCTGCCAGTCCCATTGTGGACAGGGCAGTACTAAGGATTGAACTGAGCCTGAGTAACAGGGAGGACTGAGACAAAGTGATGTAGAAGATAAAACCCATTCTGAAGGGCAAATGTGAGCTAGCTACCATTTAAATGTCTATTCTGTGTCCTCCAACATCTTACATGGTAGATAATCCAGTCCCCAGTTTACATATCTTAAAAACCAACCAGCAAACAAGCCTTACAGAGGTGAAAGAACTGGACTAAGGTCATGTAGCTACTAAGAAAAAGAAATGAAATTTGGATTCTCATCTGAGCTGAGTCCAAAGCTAAGAACAGCAACAAAAAGTTCAGTATCATTGAGAATTCATCTTGACAGGCCTTGTGCTAAGTGCTTTACATATATTAGCTCTTTTAATATGATAGTAACCATTTGAGGTAAGCATTTCTTTTTTAAAGATGAGACTGTTAAAGCCCAGAGCAGCATACCCAAAGTCACATAACCAGTAAGTTGCAGAATCAGGAACTGAAAAAAAAAAAACATTCTGAGTTTTGACACCTGTCTTCATCCAGATCTTTCTTTTTAAATTTAATACTTAAAAAACAATCACTTTATTATTTATAATTATTAAATGCTCATGTTTCTTAACATTTCAAATACATGAAACAAATAATTATCTCTATCAGTCATGCTGCTTTCTGCCAATGCGTGTTCTGAAGTACCACTCACCCCTGGGAGAATTTAGCACCCTATTCCCACTCTCCATGCTTTGAAGGTCATACCCCTGTGTGTTATCTTCAGGAAAATATATTTTTGGGGTAACTACTAACTGGGAAAAGGAATAATTCATGTAATTACCAGGCAATCTTGGTGTTGTCAGGCATGACCAAACTACCTGGAAAAGTTAATAAGTGAGTAATTGTTTAATTACTTAACTACTAATGATTTTCCAGGAATCAAACCACTTGGTTTTGCACCCGAACATTTTCTATTAAGTTGATTGGAAATAACCTGTGAGACAGCAGAGTTCTGAGCTCCAGAGGTCATTGCATTGGAGTCACCACTATTGATTCTACCATATAGCTCCACTAAAACATCGATTAAGGTATTGATCAGTTATTTTAATGCATCCTCTCTTTTAGTAGGCATGAGTAACACATTGGGTGTTCAGAAAAACCTGTGCTTTCCAAATCTTGCTTCCCAACCTGGAACCTTTTTCTGTGATGAGCTTATCTTTTCTTTTGATTGGTGACCTTACTACAAAGTGTTTTCTCAAAGGTTGGTCAAATCTTAAATTGGAGTATATAAATAATGAATGCCAGATTTCAGGAAATCATTTGATGCATACAGATCATTTGTATTTGGGCATTTCCCCCACCCCATTTTCCCAAAACACGCACCCTGTTATGTACAATATAATAGACCTTACAACTTCTTCTTCCCCTCAACTAATTAATTTTGGGATATTCAGCAAAGATTAGGACATGAATAATTCAATGAGAGTTATTAGAGAGAAATAAAAGTGAAAAAAAAAAACCCCATTTACTCCAGGATACAAAGAGAATGTTTCTTATTCTTAGACTTGGGCCTTATAGCCAGGGTCAGAATCAATGGTATAGCTGGTTAAAAGACAGCTTCCTGGGTCCAAACCCTATAGATTCTGATTTGGTGGTTCTGGGATGAGCCCTGAGAATTTGCATTTCTCACAAGTTCCCATGATTATGGTGATTTTCAAACATGGTCACAAATTCTTCAACACTCCTCCTTTTCTTTGAGCTATCTTACACCTCCACTTTTCCGTCATCTCCGTACTCACTTACCCAACAATAGCTGTAGATTTTACCCTTTAAATATTTCTCACACCTTGTGTTGACTTCCTGTAGTGACTATGACTGGCCAAATCCTACCCTCTTCAGCACTCACCTAGACTATTGTAATCATCCTTTTATTCTTTCTCAGCCCACTAATACTATCCCTGCCTTAAATCCATTTACCATTTTGTAGACAGTGTTATTATCTAATACTAAAATCAATTCCTTCTTGTATTTCTTTCCTGTAAAGTTGTCATTCATCTTTTAAAACAAACTTCAGAAAGTATCTCCTCAAGGCAGTCTTCCTTGAAACCCTTGCAGGGCTATATAGTGCTCCTCTGTCTCATATATCCCCCTGTGGAAACCTTTAGCATAGTGTATTTTCCACTTATTGAAACTGTGTAGTGTCTTCTTCCATTAGAATATAAGCCCCTTGTGGCAGAAAACATAGCTTACTCATTTTCCTACCCCAGCCACCTAAAATAGGAACATGACAGTTGTTTAATAAACGTCGGTAACATTGGTTAGGTGGACTGAATTGTGTACCCTCCTCCCCCCAATTGTGTTGAAGTCACAATTCCCAATACCTCAGAATGTGATTATTTTTGGAGAGAGGGTCTTTAATGAGGTAATTAAGTGAAATTGAGGCCATAGGTGTGGTCCCTAATCTAATATGACTGGTGTCCTTATAGGATGAGGAGATTAAAAACAGATACAAAGAGGGAAGACATCTGTAAACTAAAGATATAAATATCAACCCTGCCAATTCCTTGATGTTAGACTTCTAGCCTCTCAGAATGTAAGAAAATAAATTTCTGTTGTTTAAGGCACCTGATTTGTGGTCCTCTGTTAGGGCAGCCCTAGGGAAGAAACACAAGCATCTTATTAGGTATTAGGTGTTATTCCAGGCCTCAGGGAGATTTAGATCAATCCCACACATAGGGTCCCTGCCCTCATGAGGCTTGCAGTCTGCTGAGTGAATCTTAGATGTGAATGACTCTTCAATTCAACACAATAAATGGGCTCTGCATGCACAGCATGGGTGCACACAAGAATGAAACATAAATGCCTTGGCAATGGTTCACATGCATAGTAGAATGAAGAGGCAATTCAAGACCAACTTAGATTGGGGACAAAAATGTTCTCAGGAATGATGAAATGGGGAGGGGTTGTTTAGGGCAAAGTATATGGAGAGATTGTTCATTCAAAGACTCCAAAGATGCAGAACTTCAGATTGGCAGACTTATACTCTGGGAAAAGAACAGCAGGACCAGATATCCAAAGCAGTTAGCTTGATACTTTCAGGCAGTGGAGTGGGGACCATAGCAAAATCATGTCAGAGAATAATGAGAATTATTGCCATTATGCATGTGTATTTTTCTATGTACCAAGTACTGTGCAAAATGCTTTGTAAACATTGCCTCATTTACTCTTTGAGGCAAAGCTACAGTAGATATTATTTCTTTTTACAAACTAAAGCCCAAGACTCAAAGCAATAAGTAATTGTGTACAGCTATTACAGTTCATTTGTTAAAAGAGTAAGTGAAAGAAGAGATAATACCCACGCAATACTTAGTAAGGAAACAACATGGGGTCTTTTTGTAGAGGAAATGTTGAGAATAATTGAAAGCTTGATTTGGTGGCCATTTTTAAGGTGATATAAATCAGTGGTTCTCAAATCTAGCTCCACATTGGAATCATCTGGAGAGTTTTGAAAAATCTTAATGTCCAGGTGTACCAAAATACCTAAGATCTTTACCAGAAATTTCTATTTTCTTAAATCCTTCCTCCAAGTTTCCTCTCCCATACCCACATACCTCAAACCCCAGTTCCCTTTAACTCTTCTATATCCACTACAGTTATTATTTTATTTTGCCTATTTCCTCTATCAGACTATTTAAAAAATGTGATACCCAATATGAACTTTCCTCTTGTAGTAAATCTACCAATACTGAGTATTGCCCATCTCTTCATTAGTACTTTCAGATTTAGAAAAAGAAAGCTATAGACCCTCTTTATAATTTTTCCCAGTATCTGTCTGTCTGTCTGTGTATCTATCTATCTATCTATCTATCTATCTATCTATCTATCTATCTATCATCTATCTATCTATCTATCTATCTCTATCTATTTATTCATTTATTCATCTGTATATCCATCCATCCATCCATCCACCCACCCATCTTTGGCACTTGTAGGGCTGGGTAGCTAGCTCTGGTATATGAGTATATTGTGAGTTGATCCTTTCTTCTTAATTTACTGATGTCTCTGCATAGTTATTTCATCTCATGTATCTCATGTTAACTTCTTTTTGTTTGCCTATTTTTTCTTCTTTTACCTACAGAGTCCTCCAAATGTTAAGGTTGGTGTTTACCCTGAACACCAACTAGCACAAAGCAGCTTCACAGGTAGTAGTGACTATTTTTTCCAAGAAAGATGTCAAACAGCTCTTTCTAAAAGAGAGAGGTTAAGGGCCTGCATAACTCAGCTGAGCATATTAGCTCTTGCTTCAGTGTGAATTTTAAATTAAAATGGAAAACACAGCTGGCAGGGTGAGAGCTGCGTGTTTTCTTCTGCCCACTGAGGTTGGGTCTAGGGCATGGATACAGGATAGGCTTAGAGAGCCTTTTGATCTGGGTTGCAGCACAGTGATTCTGTCTGGATGATTCATCTTCTCTCCATTTCTATTTTCCTCCAGGCAACATAATCAATCCTCTTAAACAGTGGTTCTCAGATTCATTACCTCAGGAGTTCATAAGGCTCAAAACATAAATAGGGTCAAGAAAAGTTTAGATAAATTAATGAGAGGCAAGCTCATTGATTTGTGTTTTTGAAGGGAAAAGAACTGAAGGATGTGAGTATCCCTATCTCTGAGATCATCACCTAAACTACTGCTCTTTTAACAAATGTCTGCTCGATCCTATTCTCAGAGATGGCCAAACCGTATTTCTTACGTGTTCTGGGAGGACAGATGCACAGTGAGCTGCCTGATTCTACATATATCTGGAACAATGTCAGTCTGAGACACTCACGTATGAGTACATGATGCTGCCTGTCTGTGATCACAAATTCCTAACAAGAAATGGAACTTTCAGAAAATCTTGGATGTGTGTCCTATGCTAATAGCCCTTAATTTTTCATTGTTTTAATTTTTTTTGGCTTAAGACAACAGAAATGTATTCCCTCACAGTCTTGCAGGCCGGAAGTGTGAACAGTCTCCCCGGGTGGGGCCACACTCCCTCAGGAGGCTCTGGGGCAGCATCTGTGCTGTGTCCCTTTGCACTTCGGGGAGCTGCTAGCATTCCTCAGCCACCTCACTCCAATCCCTGCTCCTGTCTCTGCAAGGCTTCCTACTCCTTTTGTCTAATTTCCCTCTGCCTCTCTCTTATAAACATTTGTGATGGCATTTAGGATCCACTCAGATAATTTAGAATAATATTCTCATCTCCAGACCCTTAACTTAATCACACCTGCAGAAACTTTGTTACCTAAGGTAACATTCACAGGTTCCAGGAATAAGGACCAGGGATTGGGCTATTTTATCCCAGGTATTAGGATAGAAACATATTTCTCTCATAACGAAAATCTGGAGATAGGCAGACGAGGACTGGTAATAAAGTTGTGTAGTGTCAGTGGTGCGATTGCTCCTATGTAATTGGCCAAATACATTGTAAGGAAATATTAAATCAGAGTTGTACCAATGCCTAATCAACTGCTGAGCAAGCAACCTATGCTCGATTCTATTAAAACCAATAGGAAAACCACTCAGGAAAACCTAGGAGAATATTCTGAAGGAGATGCCCAAATTTCTGTCCCTACAACACCCACCAAAGAATTCTTTCTTTAAGAAGAGTGGAAACAGTTTTCCATCAAATCCTTCAATACTGCCTTTCTGGTAAACTGGAGAGGACGACAACTCAGAATTTCTTTTAAAAAGTGTTGACTTTAGGCTTCATTATTTTACTTTTCAGAAATGTTCCCGACATTGCAAATAACTTATGCCGAGTGAAGTATGACAGGTCAATTAGCTGCCAAATCAAGAATGAGAAAACTGGGGGGACGTTTGCACTGGAAAATTCCACTTACCTGAGCAGCCAGAGCCCAGGGGAAGCTGACTTGTAGGAGAGGATAAATGCAGTGTTTTTCTGGTGCCTTCAATAATGGGGCAACAGAAAGAACAAACTAAAGAAACTCAACCCAAACCAGATAATAACAACTTCCTGTTGCTTTAAAAAAATAACTACAACAAACTATGGGACACTCCAGCAGTAACAATAAACAAAAGAGAAGAAATACGCCTTTGACTCTTGGGATACCAAATGGCAATAATCACTTGCCAAGGATAATTGTATGACCGCTGACCACAAACCATTTCCTTGGCCACCCAACAATGAGAATTGAAGAATATAAGGGGACCAGGGATTCTTCTTGTGTGAAAGGTGGGGTTGCAACACTCAGATGCTAATGAGGCCTGAGCTGCATCGCTAAGCTGAAAAGCATGATTTCCTTTTCTTAGGAACTGAATTGTCAAATGGCTGGAGGGGCACAGGACACATTTTTTTTTTAAGGAGGGAGCACTCATAATCCTGGATTTAGTTAAGCGGAGACCAGTTCTTAATATTCTCTGAAATTAGAAAAACAAAACACTAGTTCTTTAAGGAAATCAACTCAAAACCAGGAGTGGCAAATATCATTAGAATATCCAATTTATTGGTCACAACTGCTAATATGGTTGAACAGATGTAGGTAGACTGCAGAATTACACATTTCCTCTAAGTTTCATGGCCTGGTTCGCTGTTTTATTTGAGTGCGTCAGGGTGCTGTGCGACTTTCCTCATCCCAGGCCCTCCCAGAGCAGGGCTGTGACCCCCTAGCAGGCAAGGCCTGTTGCAGCATTAAAACGAGTTCCTGGCTGTTCTTGCTGCCAAACATGAGATGATTTTTCCACTGATGTGGGATAAGCAATGATAAAAACTGCCCAGTCTGAGCCTTTTATTGTAAATAAAAAGTGAAAACTGCTTCATCATGAGATAACACAGCATCTTAACAGTGGAACCAGACAATTTTTATAAGAAAGACCCTATAACATAATGGAAAAGAGAAAATTTGATGACACTGCTTGTTATTATGGTCTAGAAGGAGTAGTAAATAGGCTGAAAGATATTAAATGTAAAGTTTAGCATAATCTTTTGGATTATGCTTACTTTTAAGCCTTTTTTTCCTCTGAGTTTTTAAGCCCATAATATTAATTTAAACTCTAGACATTGTAGCAAAATTTTATGAAGCCCAGCTTTGATAAAAGTCCCCATTTATTCTTTTTATCTTTTTTATTTTAAAATTATTTTATTTTATTTATTTATCTTTAGAAGGGAAGGGAAGGAGAGAAGGAGAGAAATATCAATGTATGGTTGCTTCCGGTGCATCCCCTGCTGGGAACTGGCCCCTACTGGGAACTGGCCTGCAACCCAGGCATGTGCCCTGATGAGGAATCAAACTGTGATCTTTTGGTTTGCAGGCCTATGCTCAATCCACTGACCTACACCAGCCAGGGCTCCCATTTATTCTTACATGTGCTAGGAAGGGATGGAGTGAAGGATGGAAGTTGCTCACGGTTAGATCCCAAGTTCAGCAAGACATTTACTTGAAGTCAATTGAAGTTGGACAACCTTACATGAATTTCCCTGATCATCTTTGTTTTGCAAAGCTTTGATGTAGTTGTTGTACAGTAACTGCATATATTACAATTTTGATACATTTTGACATTTTCATACACCCATGAAGCTATCATATAATCAAGGGAGTGAATCAGGAGAGCCGTTACCCTTGAATGTCTGAGTCCCACTGAGCTCTTCTCCTCTCTGCTCCCCACGGTGCTCTCCATCCCCTGGAAGCCACTGACCTGTCATTACAGATTCGTCTGCGTTTTCTAGAATTTTATATAAATGCAGTCATACAAAATGTATTCCATTTTGCCTGGCTTATTTCCTTCAGCATTATAGTTTTGAAATTTACCCATATTTGTATGTATATTAATAGTTCATTTCTCTCTATTCCAGATAGTATTACATTATATGAATATACCAAAATTTGTTTACCTGTTCACTTTTGATAAACATTTGTGTTATGTTCAGCTTGGGGCAATTATAATTAGTATTTTAAGGATGTTCATGTAAAAGTCATTGTAGAGACATAGTGTTTTTATACTTATGGCCACATGCCTTGAGTGGAATGGCTGGACTGTATAGTTGGTGCATGTTTAATTTTCAGATTTTGATGTTTTTTATTCATTGAGTTCAGAATATTTTAAAATTTCTCACAAGACTTTTTTGACTCATGGGTTATTTGGAAATATGTTGTTTAACTTCCAAATATTTGAGAAATTTCAGATATTCCCTTTGATTTCTAGCTTAATGTCACAATGTTTAAAGAATATATGTTGTACAATTTCCTAAATTTGTTTAAGTTTGTTTTATGACACAACACATGGTCTATCTTGATGAACAGTCTATACGTACTTGAGAGGAATGTGTATCTTGCTGTTTTTCCAAGGAGTGCCCTGTAAATGTCAGTTAGGTCAAGATGGTTGGATGTGTTGCTCGTCTCTCCTTTACCCTTACTTATTTTCTGTCGACTTTTATCAATTACTGAAAGATAAGTGTCAAAACATCAGTGAAGATTGTAGGTTTCTCTATTTTTTCTTTATGTATTTTAAAATCCTGTTTTTAGGTAGATACATGTTTAGAATGATTACTTTTTTCTTTTTTCTCTCTTTCTTTTTCCCCAGGGAAGAGTGTGAATGCCGTCCCCCCACTGCCACAAGCGATGCAGTCGATTTTCCCATATTTGGGGAATCTTGGGGGTCAGCACCTCCAGAATGCAGTGGATAGGTCTCACCCTGAGAAAGCCACATTCATGATCATGGTATCTGCCCTGCTGGGTAAGTATAGAATTGCTATGTTTTTCAGAAAGGAGCCAATTCCTTTCTCATTATATGTTTTTCCACTTTATCTCCTCTAGTATTTCTTATTCCTAAGTTTGTTTTTCCTGATATCAATACAGCTTCTTTGGCTTTCTTTTATTAGTATTTGCATGCCATATCTATTTCCATTCTTTTACTTTTAACCTAGCTTTATTCTATATTTTATAGACAACACATAGTTGGGCCCTATTTTGATTTTTATCTAACTGTATAATCTTTGTCTTTTCACTAATGTGTTTAGATAGTTTACATGTAATGTAATTACTGATGTGGTTAGTTTTAAATACACTCTCTTGCTAAACGTTTCCTATTTGTATCATTTCTTCCTTTTCATTGACTGTTTTTCAGGACTCCATGTATCTCCACTTCTGATTCATTATTTCTATCACTTAAAAAACACCCTTGCTACTTTTCCCCCTAGGATTTACAATATACATACTCAACTAATCAGAATTCAAATAATGTTCACTGTTTTACATCTCATTTACGAACCTTGTAATAGTATATTCCCAGTCCCCCCTCCCGCTTGTTGCGCCATTGTTGTCCTCTGTGTGCTTTAAACACACAATACCTTTCTATTTTTTTTTCCGATAGTTCCCTTTCAGAGCAATTAAAAATAAGAAAAAACAAATTTTGTATTTGCCTTCCTTTATCGCTTTTCCATTGTTCTTCCTTTTCTTATGTAGATACAAATGTCTGACTGGTAATTTACATCTTCAACCTGAAAAACTTCCTTTAACATTCCTTGTGTGAGAAAGCCTCTATTTCTTCCTTCCTCTTTGAAAGCTCATTTCTTCAGGTTTAGAGTTCTGAATTGAGAGGGTTTTTTTTAAGGCACTTTAAAGACATTACTGCATTCTCTTTTGGCTTATATGGCTTCTGATGAAAATCTCTGTTATCTTTGTTTCTCTACACTTAATATGGCTCCCCCACTCCCCGCCCAGCTGCCTTCAAGACTTTCTCTTTGTTGTTGTTTTTTGGTAGTTTAAAAGTCCTTTTTCATTTTCTGAACTTCTTGGATCTGTGGCCTGGAGTATGTCATTGATTTTATTAGACTATTTGACATTACTATAAGGCTCCTGGATGCTCTTTTTTAAAAAAATATTTTTCTTTGCGTTTTTGTTTGAGTTGTTTCTATTGACTTGAAGGTCACTGACTTTTTTCAGCTGTGTTAAGTCTACTGCTGAGCACATGGAAGGCATTCTTAATCTCTGATTTTGTTTTTATTTCTTGCTTTTCTCCTTCTTTTACAGTTTTTATCTCTTCATTAAAATTACCCATCTGACCTTGTGTGTTGTTCCTTCTTTCATTACTGCTGTTGACATTTTAATCAGTTGTTATATTTTATTGCTATTTGTTTTCTGTTTGACTCACTCGTTCTTTTCCCGTTTCTTTTTATGGCTTTCTTTTGAAAGTATTTTATATAATTCTATTTTATTTTCTTCATTGTTGTATTAACTACAACTCTTTGCCTTTTTATGTTGGCAGCTACTTTAGGATTTATAATGCACTTAGGTACTTAGCACGGTTAACTGTAGCTAACTTAGCACAGTCTGCCTCCAGGTAACATTGTACTGCTGTACATTTAGTGTACAAACTTTACACTAGTATATTTCCAGTTCTCACCTCCTGGCCTTTATACTGACTGTAGTTATATCTTTCACTTTGACATGTATTATAAATCCCATACTACGGTATTATTATTTTTGCTTTAAATCAGGAATTGGTGAACTAAGGCCTAATAGCCAAACAAGCTTCCCACGCGCTTGGGTAAATAATGGTTCACTGTAACATAGCCATGCCAAGTAATTTCCATACTTCCACCATACAACAGCAGAGCCGAGCCGGTGCCTCAGAGACTGTCAGGCACACAACACCTAAAACAGTTACTCTCTGACCCTTTCAAGAGAAAAAGTTTACCTATCTTTATTAGATGAGCAATTATCTCTTAAAGATGTTCAAATGATAAGAAATAAATAATAAATATCAACCCCACAGTTACCATTTCTGATGTTTTTCATTCCTTTGTGTACATGCATACTTCTTTTTTTTGTTTTTGTTGTTTTTCAAGATTTTATTTATTTGTCTTTAGAGGGGAAGGGAAGGAGAGAGGGAGAGAACATCAATGTATGGTTGCCTCTCATGGGTTCCCTGCTAGGAACTGACCTGCAACCCAGGCATGTGCCCTGACTGGGAATTGAACTGCGATTCTCTGGTTCGCAGGCCTGCGCTCAATCCACTGAGACACACCAGCCAGGGCCTGCATTTGCATACTTCTGTTTGTTATTTTCCTGTATCTGAAAGATTTCTTTTAATATTTCTTGAAGTACAGGTCTGATTGTAATGGATTCTTTTAGCTGCTGTAGTTTTGAAAAAGTCTTTGTTTCATCTTCTTTTAATTTTTTTTTTTTGCTGGTTGTAGAATTCTATGTTCACAGATATTTTTTCACTACTTTAAAGATGTTACTCTACTATCTCCTCATTTGTGTTGTTCTGATGTGGAACAGGCTTTCATCCTTATCTTTGTTTTTCTGTAGATATCATGAATTTTTATGGACTACTTTTAAGCTTTTTTTATCACTGGGTTTGAGCCATTTGATCATGGTACATCTTGGCGTACTTCATGTTTCTTGTGCTTGAGGTTGGTTAAGCTTCTTGAATCTATGGGTTTATAGTTTTCAACCAATTTGCAAGTTTTTCAGCAATTATTTCTAATATTGTTTCTGTCTCTCATTTTTTCCTCCAGTTTTGTTGAAAACTAATTTATATACATTACTGTGTAAGTTTAATAAGCAGCATGATGATTTGATTTATATATATTGTGAAATGATTACCACAGTAGGTTTAGCTAACACCCATTTTCTCATATACCATATTTTGCCATGTATGATGCACATTTTTGTGTGTGTTATATACAGGCTTATTATACCCATGGTATGTAATCATTATACACACATATAATGCACATCCTTATTTTCTCCTAAAAAATGTGGGCAAAATGTGTACATTGTACATGGCAAAATATAGTAGTACAACAAAATAAAAGAAAAAGTAAAGGAAAAAATTTCTTGTGATGAGAATTCTTAACATTTACTTTCTTAACAATGATCCTAGATGTCATACGTGAGTGTTACCTTCTGTCCCACTTTGAAGGCTCCAGTTATGCATATATTGGACACTCAAAGTTGCCTACATCTTGTGAATGTTTTGCTTATTTATTTATATTTTTTCTTTGTATGTTAATTTGGGATAGTTTCTATTGCTATGTCATCCAGTTTACTAATATTTTCTTCTGCAGTGTTTAATCTCACATCAATTCCACCTGTGCATTTTCATCTGTAAGAGATCTTTGCATATCTTTTTTGATTATGCTTAAATATATTCTATATTTGTTCCTAAGATGGTCAATCTTTTCTGTAGGTTTTTTGACCATATGGAGTATAGATGTAATAACTATGTTAAGATCTTTGTTCTCATCATTGCTGTCAGTTCTGACTTGGTTTTGATTGTTTGATTTGTCTTTTTATTCCTGCTGCTTTTCATGCTGATAATTTTTTTATTAGATGCTACAAATTGTGAGTTGTACCTATTAGTGAGATTTTTTTTTTATGTTTGTTTAAGTATTCTAGAGTTTAGTTCTGAAATTTGGTTAACTAACTTGAAAACAGTTTGATCTTTTTGGTTCTTGTTTTTAAGCTCTTAGTATGGTTAAGGGTAGCATTTAGTATAGGGTTATTTTTTTTAATCACAATACTGAGGCAAGACTTTTTGAGTACTTTTGGCTGGCAGAATTCTAAGATGGTCTTGGTGTTTCTGCTTCTTGGTATTAACCCCATGATTATGTTATAATACATGTAAAAAGAGATTTATCAGCTATAATTAATGTTACTAATCAGTTTAATTAAACACCAATCCAAAAGAACCTATGTACCCCAATGTTCATAGCAGCACAATTTACAATAGCCAAGAGTTGGAAGCAACCTAGGTGCCCATCAATAAATGAATGGATCAAACATTTATGGTACATATACACAATGGAATTTTATGCAGTAGAGAGAAAGAAGGAGCTCCTACCCTTTGCAACAGCATGGATGGAAATGGAAAACATTATGCTGAGTGAAATAAGCCAGGCATTGAAAGACAAATACCATATGATCTCACCTTTAATAGGAAGCTAAACAACAAAACAAATAAGCAAGCAACATATAACCAGAGACACTGAAATAGAGAACAGGGGGACAGTGACCAGAGGGGAGAAGGAAGGGAATTTCAGTGGTAAAAGGAGAAGGACTTACAGGAACTAGTATAAAGGACACATGGACAACAACTAAGGGGGGTGGAAATGGGAGGGAGATGGGGAGCCCTGGGGGGTGGGCTGGGATGGGAGTAAAAGACAGAAAACTGTACTTGAACAGCAATTAAGTTAAAAAATTAAATAAAACAAACAAAAAAATAGAGATTATCTAGATGGACCTAGCCCGTATGAAATTTCAAAAGCAGATCCTTTTCTCTGAATGGTTGCAGAAAAGTAGATAAAATATTCTAAGTAAAGGAGAGTTTTGATGCATCATTGGGGGCTTGAGAATGTAGGGGTTCATTTGGAAAGTGTCTGAGAATAGCTTCTAAGAGCTAAGAGCAATCTCTGGCCAACCAGAAAAATGGGAACCTCAGTCTTACAACCACAGGAATCAAATTCTGCTAATAACCAGAATGAACCTGGAAACAGATTCTTCCCCAAACCTCCATGTAAGAAACCAGCCCAAATGACACTTTAATTTTGGCCTTATGAGACCCTAGATAGAGAATCCAGTTAAGCCTGCCTGGATTTGTGACCTACATAGCTGTGAAGCAATAAATGGGTATTGTTTTTAAGTTTCTAAACTGTGGTACATTATTAACAGTGATAGAAAACCAATATGGTAGTCTACCCAATATCCTGCAAATTATGAGGCTTTCCATGCCTGGCCAGTGGAAACAGGCACCATTCCCTGACCTGAAGTAGCCCTGAGTTTTGTTCCCTCTAGTCCTTTTGTATGGTTCTTTCCTTGGCATCTGGCAGTTACCTCACATTCTTGTGCTGGTTAGTACTCAGCTGAATACTCAAGGGGGTCCTTATGAAGATCTCCAGAATTCTCTCTCTGATCAGCTCCCTCTTTTCTGGTACTTTGTTCTGCACACTTTAGCTTCTTTGTATTTCCAGCTCTGTCACCTTGACTTTCTCGAGGCTCTTTTCTCCCTGTGCTGCAGCCTGGAAACTCTGTGCAGGAAGTACACTGCTGATTGGGGCTCACTGAATTTGTTCAATGTTTCTCACAGGTCACTGTCCTTTGTTGCCTCGTAGTCTATGTCTTAAAAGCCATTGTTCCATATGTTTTGCCCAGTTTTTGGTTGTTTCAGTAAGGGGGTTAAATTTAATCTCTGCTATTCCATTTTGATCAGAAGCAAAATTCCTCAGATAAATGCAATTGGAATCAGGCACTCTTTCATCCAAAATTTGGGTAAAATGCTCAAAAATGCTTATTCTGGCAATGGTGGTGTTTCAGCATCCTCTGAGCTTATAGAATGAGGGTACCATTTTAATTATAGCAATCTACCAATATTTTCATGTAGATGGGGTTGACATATTAAAACAAAAATTCTAGCACGGTCACACCCTAATCCAGGCCTGTAAATTCTGAAGAAGTGGGATAGGTTGTCTGGAAGTTGCTGGCTTCTCTGCAGTTTGGTCTTCCTGTCCGACCTTGGTAGTCAGGCTGATTTCCAGTTTCAAGAGTGAGGGTCTGCAGTGGTCTGTCTCCCTTCGTGCTGAGTGAGTACTTTTTAAAAATTATCCTTGTGGAAATATCAGCTCTTAGTTTAGAAGGAGATGCCTTGATCTTGGGGTCACAAGCTGCCCTTCAGTTTCTCTAGACGGCATTGACTCAGACACACCTCTTTTTTTCATAAGTTTCCACAGCCAGGTGGCCAGGGTTGAGGTGAATGTGAAAAGAGGAAATGTGTTGTTACAAAACCAAACCCTCCTGATGGCTGAGACTTATGAACTACTTTAGGGGCTTTATTTTATGTCACAGTGATGAGCAACTTCCTTCTCTGTACCAGGAAGAGGATGTGGGTCCTTGTGCCACCTGGGTTGCTGCTCTCAGCAGGTCATCTGCAGTACAGCCTATTGAGCCAGGTCTGTGAGCCTGTTTGGGGGCAGGGGAGGTGCTTGTGTACTTGCTCTGAAGCAAAACAAACAAACAAACAAACAAATAAACAAACAAACTAACTAAAGTACTAGCTACTAATGCTTTTTCCCTCAAGTAACACAGCACTTCTCACATAGAAACAAGTTCTTACAAAAGGAATAGCTTTTGTGGAACTGGCCAAATCATAGAATCTAAGACTTAGGATGGAGTTGAAGAGGCTAGAGCCGAGGCATTCATACGTGTAGACAGGTAAGAGAACCATGTGGATAGAGTGGAATAACTTTGTTAAGTCTAACCAATCCTTTAAAGGGTGCTTTGCAAATTGGAATGTACATGTGAACCATATGAGGAATTTATTAAAATGCACATGCAGATTCAGAGGGTCTGTGTGAGGCCTGAGGTTCTGCATTTCTCACAAGGCTCCTGGTGACACACACACTGCTTATTTGGAGACCACACTTTGAATAGCAAGGTTCTGAAAGAATATATCCAGGAGTAAAATATATGAGACATAAAATTACAATTAATATTCATTCGTTTATTCAGCACCTTGTGTTTAATAAACTATACTCAGTGACATGTAGAAAGGGGGGATCAGAATAAAGCCCCCTCTTATAGAATTTACAAAGGAGAAGGAGGCTAATATATATTAAACTGTAAGTAGTGTAGTTCAGTATCTAGTAGTTAAAGATACCTGGGCTTGAACCCTGGTCTGTGAAAAAATGACCAAATTGCCTAACCACTATGTGGTTCAATTTCCTTCTTTGTGAAGAGAAAAATAAGAATAACTATAGCACCTTCAGCTTAGAGATGTTGTGAAGATTAAATGAGTTGATACACGTAAAAATGCATGAAACTGAGACTGGCACATAGAAAGGACTAAAATGAGCTTTTATAATTCAAGTTGAAAGGTAAGAAAAAACATAAAAGAGATTTATATAAAATATGGAGTGTAGTCCCAGCCAAATTTCAGTTACCACTGCTTTCCAATCCATGTCTGGAAATGAGAGTTTTTTTCTGGAATGCCACAGATATAGCAGAAAACGATTGGGCTATCCCTACTACACAGGAAAAGCCTGAAAGAGAATTTGAGGAAAAAGACTCGAAAAAGTTGTCATCTGAATGTTTCCTTGTATCTCTGATCTTCTTCCATAAACTCAAAAAAATAGGGTTTGAATCTTGAATCTGTTACTTTTGACCTAAAGCAATAATACATCTCTTAATCTGTCTTTGCCTCTCAGTAGCTTTGTCTATAGAATAGAGATAATAATGTCTGTGTGATGGCATAGTTGTGAAAATTCAAAAAAAATTATGGTAGCTTAAATGATGCTCCCCCCAAATATCATGGTCATAATTCCTGAAAACTGTGAACGTTCTTTATGTGGCAAAGGAGACTTTGCTAATGTCATTAAGTTAAGACTCTTGAGAAAAATGGTTCTGCGTTGTCTGGGTGGACTCAGTGCAATCATAAGTGTCTGTCTGAGATGGAGGCAGGGCCAGGTTTGACACAGAAAAAGAAGGCGATCTGAAGCAAGATGCTGCATTGCTGGCTTTGGAGCTGAACAGGGGCCATGAGCCAAGGAATGCAAGAGATACAATTTGAGAAAGTAAAAAAGTCAGAGAAACATTCTCCTCTAGAGCCTCCGGAGGGAGTGCGGCCCTGCTGACACCTTGATTTTGGCTCAGAGAAACTCAGACATCTGACTTCTAGAACTGTAAGAGAGTAAATGTGCATTGTTTTAATCCACTGACTTTGTAGTAATTTATTAAAGCAGTCATAGGAAACAAACACAAAAGTTATGAAAGCTGTTTATGGAGCACTACATAAATGTTATTTTTCATTCTTTCTCTAATTAGAGAGTCCTCACTAGCATGAAGATCTTTAAGTTAAGGCCACTGTAACAATCCTAGTTTTACATGAAGAAGCCTAAAGCTATGAAATATTCCTTTCTTGTTCATAAGACTGAGATGTAAATGAAGCATTATTCATGGTTCTCCAAAAGGATATTAAGAAAATTGGGGATTGCACTGCTCTCATAACAAAATTATAAGACTAGGTGACCAGAAGTCCCAAATGAAAACACTTCTGGTTTTCATTTTGCCCCAGCAGGCTATTTATCCTGTGGTCTGAATCAAGTCTCGGGGATCCTTCCAGAAACTTCAGAAGCTTCAGAACACAATGATCTAGTTATTTCAGAAGAGAACTTCAGAAGGGAGGTGAAAGGAAGGGATAATGATCTGCGAAGTGATTGAAAAGTACTGCTTATGTTTAGGATTTCTTATCCTTTGAAGTTTCAATTTGAGGCGTAAAACACAGTTTGTTTAGCTCAGTCGCTCTAAGTTGATATTGACAAACCTTTGGTATTTGGGTCAAGAAAGAGAAAGGATTTGTGAAAAAGATAATTTTTAATAGTTTTGATGTAAACTAATCACTAGTTGAGTAGCACAAGGTTAAACCTGTGGGCCTTTAAACCTACAGGGAAATGTTCAGAGAAGGTTACCTAATCCTTTAATTATAAACTAAAAGGATCCTTTTCTCCCTCTCTGCACAGCTCTTCTCCACCTTTCCTCTGGCAGACTGTCTAACCCGCTGCCCACGGGCCTCATGTGGCCCAGGATGGCTATGGATGTAGCCCAACACAAAATCATAAATTTACTTAAAAGTTTTTTTTTGCTCATCATTTTTTGTTAATGTTTGTGTATTTAATGCGTGGCCCAAGACGATTCTTCTTCCAGTGTGGCCCAAAGAGGCCAAAATGTTGGACACCCCTGCCTAGAGACAGACCAGTCTGACACTTAAAGAGAATAGAGACTAGTTAGCTCAAGACCAGCCTTTGTGGCTTTTCACACTACCTGCTCTCTTTAATCATTCTTACTCCACTGGCTGATTTTCCTAAAAAGGTGATCTGAATTCCTAGCAAAGAGGTTTGTGATTATTCTTTTATTTAAGCACTTTTGAGACTCTACCATGTTGCCATGTTAACTTTAAGTGACACCCAATGGGACACATTAGTTTTGCCAACAGGAAATAGAGTTTAAAGGCTCCATAAAAACATGGCATTTGATAATTATTTCCTTGGCCTAGCAAGTAGCCTGGGCTTCCTTTGAAAACTCTATCTATTCATTTAGAGGGCCCAGAATTTGATACTCAAATGACACTTATGGAAGCTTTTGGGAAACTAGTAAGTGCAATGTAAATATTAGATAATCATCACAGTAATTGCACAAACCACATCCCACAAGAAAAACATTTGGAGAGCAGTATGTACGGTGGAGCTTCATATAGTCAAGTAAGACCTCCTCTCCAAATGGCATCAGAGTTCTTAACTTCTGGACTCCATGCAGAAAAAAAAGGTCTTGTGTGTGTGGCTGCAGCATTGGGTGCTCTGCCCCAGAGAATCCTTCTGCACCTGAACCACAGCCTGAGTACTGACCCCCACATCCCGTATCACCTAAGCCAGGTGTTACCAACTGCAGTTTTTAGCTTTCTTCCCTCTCTCTTACTGAAGTTTTTCCTCTTCTGTTTTTTCCAACCAGCTCTTTGGTACCTCAGACCACCATCGTCTCAATTTTAACTTCTCATGTTAAGGACCACAGCTATATTACTCTTAACACAACCCTGAAGCAGGAAGCAGGGAAAAGTCTTAAATATCATAAATGGGTGTCCTGAAATTCATGCTTGAAGGCATCTCATGCATATCAGGTTAGAGAGGGATGCTGAGGCCCGACCATGGAGGGCCTTGTGTGTAACACAAGGCAGTTCAACTCCATTCTGAAATTAGAGGTTGTTTTCTGAACAGATTTTAAGCAGATCTATGACTAGATGTACATTTTAGATTGATTGTTCTGAGAGCAGTGCAGAGAATAGATGGACCCTGTATGAGGTTGTGGGTCAGGTGGGGTGGGCAGCGTGGTGAGAGCAGGGCAGGGGTAGATTAGTGATGAAAGGATTGCAGTGGTGGGAGCAAACGTGATAAGACTCTGAACGAAAATGATTACGCAGGGAATAAAGAGAAAGGAATTAGTAAATAATTAATGACATTAGAGCATCTATAAGAGATAGCAAGCACAAAAAATGATAGTGAAGAGCAAATAAAAAAATAAGAAAGCAGATGAGAGATCTGGGTCAAAAAAAAAACTTTCCTAATTTCTCCAGATGGAAATAATAGCTTGTTCCTAGGCTAAATTGTCACCCTTTGTACTTCCTTATGGCTCTTATGGTTTTCTACTTTGTATTTTGGGTTTTTAAAAAATTAATGTATTTTATTCAGCTACTGAGTGGCAAATTCCTAGGGATCAGAGACTGTTTAGATTATACTCCTGAAATTAAGAACTTTCATGTGTATAAATCATTTTATACAGGCAGCATCTTTGGGAAAGGTAGGCATAACAGTTGCTATTATTTCCATTTTTTTTCAGATGAGAAAAACCTATGGTCAGAAATATTACTATAACATAGTTAGTAATAACTGGCAGAACTGGGCTTCATATATGTGGTCCAGAATCTACTATACCGCTACACTCTTTTTCATAATAAAGATCTCAATGTCCTTACTTGGGATGTTTATTTTTAATAAATTAGGTATCAGAATTTCTAGCCATTACCATGTTAAATGTAAAAAAAAAAAGATAAAAAGGAGTGGAATGCAATGACTAAGACAAACCCACTGAATAAGGGGCAGAATGCTCAGCAACCGGCAAAAAGGCAGGAAAACCCAAGAGCCAATGTCTGTCGGTACTCAGCATTGTTTTCTCCCTTCCAAACTCTCTCCTATGTGCAGACTCTGGAAGTATGGAAACTACATTTTCTTGTCCTAGGAAGGTTCATATTTTGGTTTTACCAATGAGAAGAGATAGCATACGATGCAGAATGTGGAAAAGGAGAGGCTGTTTTCTGGCCACAGCTGTGGGCAGGATCTGGACCACAGCAGAAAGCACACGTGGATTTCCCAAAAACTTCCAGATAACCACCTGAGAATCATCTACTCTTATAGCACAGTTAGTTAAGGCCATGGATAGCAGTCCCCTATAAAACCTTCATTTCCTGAATTATTAAGTGCTGGCAGTGGTATTCCTGGTCTTCACACCACTCAGCCTTTCCAATGATTGCATAAGCTACTAAATCCCTATAATAAATCACTTTATGCTTTAAATACCTAGAGTGGTTCTATTTTCCTGACTCATACACCATACAGAGAAAACAGAAGTATCACATAAGTATTATAAGCTGAGATCATGTACTTTAGACACATATAGACCTATTGGTCTCAACCAATATAACATGGTCCTTTAAGAATATAACAGAGTGGCCCTGGCAGGTGTAGCTCAGTGGATTGAGCACAGGCCTGCAAACTAAAGGACTGTGGTTTGATTCCCAGTCAGGGCACATGCCTGGGTTGCAGGCCAGTTCCCAGCAGGGGACACATGAGAGGCAACCATACATTAATATTTCTTTTCCTCTCTCCTTCCCTTCCCCTCTAAAAATAAATACATAAAATCTTAAAAAAAAAAGAACACAAGAGTGGATCATAGATTGACAAATATTTCTACTCCAAGTAGAAAGTGGTTTAAATACAAACTTCCAATGGCATGATGCTGGGGGTTGATACTTAAAACATTTAGTCTCCCAGAAAACTTTGGCTTCTTTGAATGACCTTATTCCCCCCATAAAATACTGGCAGAAAGCTGAAGTTTTACCATGGATAGCATGAAGTTTCACCATGGCCATGTGCAGGAATGAAAGATTGCTAAATTTGAAATTTCATGTATAGCCCTGTTCAGATGGGTTGCTGATAGATTTAAAAAATATTTACCAGTAACCTATGGGTTGATGGAAAGATATTCAAATGGACTGGCATTAAAGTGTCAAAAATTTCCATGCATTCCTTTGGGATTGTCTTTTTGCAGATATGTAAAATGAAGTTCTTAATGCCTAGGGAGAATTTGAGCTCACCTCTCACCAATACTCTAATTCTCCTTGGCTTTTCTAAATTCTCCTGTCAATGCAGATAACAAAGAACCCCTGTCAGCCAGGCAGCTATGGTGATAGCCTTTCTCTTAAATGAGCATTCCTATTTATTTTCTGCTTTGTGCTAATTTTCTAGGCTAGACGACATATTTGCACACAACAGACTATACTGGTTTTGGTTCAGTTCTTAGTATCCTCGTGGGGGAGGATTGGAGCCACTCACCTTTCTCTCAGGTCAGTGGATTGCTGCCTTTTATGGTACTGGGCAGGCTGAGTTACTCAATAACTAATGGACATTTCCACTGCACTCCCAAGGCACGTAGGCAATTCTGGTGTTTCAGAAATTTATTTCCCTGCAAATATATTCGATACTGAATCAAACCCTGATGTGTCAAACTCCATTTTTCCAAACTCTAGGGATGGGTCCACCTGGCTTTGTGTTCAGTTCATTGAATATCTCAAAGCTATTTTTCAAATGTCCTAGGTTTAGCCAAAACCAAATCTACTTTGCCAAACATTTTACTTAATTTAATAATAAAAAATACCCATCTGTATTTTAATGAAAATTTAATCCACATGTTTGATTCACTTTTGGCACTCAATTCATCAAAATATTTTGTAAGAGTTATCTGAAGTCCAAGTAGCCTTCTATGTCATTTTTCAAAAATAAGACAGTGTAAGCCTTTCTCCACCCCCACTCCCATATCTTTCTGGGCCTCTCACGGGGGCATTCTGTTTTCCCAATCCTTATGTGACTCAAGCCTCATCTGCACTCTTTCTCTGACTCCCCTTCCACACCAGTTCCACTCTGGTATGATCACTAATGAGCCACTTTATGACGTGGCTCATAAAGATGTTGTCCATTTGTTTCCCTGCCCAAGGAAGGAAATAAATAAAAAAGAGAAAGAACGAAAACAACAAAGTTCCTAGCTTTCCCTTTGGGGAGGAACCTAGTTACCTAAACTTAGGCTATAATAATTTATATCTGCTGTGACTGTGGAGTTGGATAAACAGCCATATTCCCAACTTAATGTGGGTGCATTCAATGTTGAAGGTAATAACAGAGATGATTTAAAGTTCCCCCTAAATATGATCTAAAGAGGTAGCACCAACAGAGTCTTGCCGGGGAAAAAAGCACCAGCCATTTGATAGCTGCTCACTAATTTCCATTGATTTAAAATTTAAGATGGTTTCGAACAGGTACATTCTTAGTTGGTTGATTGGAAAAGAGACTGTAGGTTCAATACATTGACATATTTACTTCGAACAGTAGCTGTGCTTCACTGGGCAACTGGCAATTCAGTGGTAGCTGAAGAGAGGGGGGTCAGAGAGGGAGGTTGGTAGCTTTGGCTGCTCTCTCTGGTGAGGTCATTCTTCCTCGGCATAGCACTGCTCCCCCTCTGCCTGACGCCAGTGCCCAAAGAGCTCCAAATGCAATTGATCTCATTATAGATCAGAAAGAATTGGCTTGGACAGTCTGTTCTTTCCTAGTGATTAGGACATAGCATATTTTTCTTCCTCCTCCCCCTCACCCCTATCTTTGTCTCTTGGCAGAAGTTTTTTTTTTTTTTTTTTGAATAATCTAGGGTTAATCTAAGTTTACTTACTAGTCGTCTTAAACTGGCAAGGTAGGTACTATTCTTCAAATGATTCTGAAAATTGTGCTCCTATCATCAGCATGTACTCTAGTTTGTTTAACCTCTGTCTGTATTGGACTCATACTAACCCAGAGACACTGGGTACATGGCTTAGTAGGATTAAATCAAAGATTAGTTCTGTGTTTTGTCTCAGGTAAGATTCTCATTTTGATGTTGACTTGCTAGGAGTTTTCCTGATACCTTTATTTTTTTCATAAGAAGAGTAGTATAGAAGAATCATGAAACATGAACGAAATTTCACTCCTTGTGTGGTAGCTCAGTTGGTTAGAGTGTTGTCCCAATATCCCAAGGTTGCAGGTTCGATCTCTGGTCAGAGAATATATAAGAAGCAACCAATGCAAAACAAGCCAGGTGGTGAAAAACAAATACCATATAATTTTACCATTAACAGGAACCTAAACAACAAAACAAACAAATGAGCAAAATATAACCAAAGACACTGAAATAGAGAATAGGCTGACAGTGACCAGAGGGAAGAGGGGAGGGAATTTCAGGGGAAAGGGGGAAGGGTTTACAGGAACAAGTATAAAGGACACATGAACAAAAACTGGGGGGGGGGGGGTGTGGAAATGAGAGGGAGGTGGGAGGGCTGGGGGAGTTGGCTGGGATGGGAGTAAAAGAAAAAAACTGTACTTGAACAAAAATTAAATAAAAATTAACAACAACAAAAAAACCCCAACCAGTGAATGTGTAAATAAGTGGAACAACAAGTGGATGTTTCTCTTTTCTTTTCTCTCTTTCTCTCTCTCTAAAAAATCAATAAATAAGTGTGAGATAGGGAACAAAAATCATTAAAAAAAAGAAAAGAATTTCAGAAGGCTGCTATGCTGTGTCTTTGTCTGCAGGAAAAACTGCATTTAAAATATTCACTTATATATTTATGAATAAATGCTTTTAATTTTTCATGTAGATACTTAGGAAAGGGGTTGCTAGATTACATGGTAACTTTTTAATTTTTTGAGGAATCTACATATCATTTTATACACTTATGTTTATTGAAGCATTATTCCTGTTGGCCAAGACATGGGAACAACTAAAGTATGCTTTGATAGGAGATGGGATAAAGGCAATGTGGTACATGTATACAATGGGATACTACTCAGCCATAAGAAAAGATGAAATACTGCCATTTGGGACAATGTGGATGGATCTTAAGAGTATCATGCTAACCAAAATAAGTCAGACAAAGAAAGTCAAGAACCATATGATTTCACTCATATAAAACTGAAAATAAATAAACAGACTCATAGACACTGAGAATAGTATGCTGATTACCAGAGGGAAAGGGAGATGGTGGAGAAGGTAGTAAATGATAAGGGAGGTCCAATATATGGTGATGGAAAGAGATCTGACTTTGGGTGGTAAACACACAATGCAATATAAAGATAATATATTAAATTTATGCTTGAAACCTATATAACCTTATTAACCAGTGTCACCCCAATAAACTTGATACAAATTTTTTAAAACATTCACTTAATAGAGAGATCCTTCTCCTTTAAACTCTCTAGAGAAAATGAGATCCATAAATTCCTTGCTAATGTGTTCTGTATCTTTCTAATATAAGGTGTTTCTTTAATGAAGCTGATTATGAGATTTGAGGAGTGAAGGTGTGTAGGTAGTGAGAAACCTCTGTATTTTAAACAAATTATGAAGTAAAAATGAGAGCTGGAAACAATGTTGTGGTCTGTGAGTTAGGAGAACTATGGCCTTACTTGGAATCCAAAACAAATTCTAGTTTGACTGAGTGACGAAACCAGTTTTGGCTCCAGTTTCCTCATCTGTATAATGAAGAAGATCCCTCAAGTCTCTTATAGCCCTAAGATTCTTCTAATTTGTCATTTACTTCACTTGGGAAATAGGTTTCCAGGCTCATATGAAAATGTAATCAGTGCCCATTGGCTGTTTCACCTCTGTCTCAGATCCTTTCTTATTCACACACCCAACAATATAGACTTTTCCCTTTTGTGGGAGAAAGATACCAAAGTTTCATGCTTAAAGTTACTAAGAATTGCTAAACTTGCTACCAACAAAGGCAGACACTGGCTCTTGGGAACCAGGGAGGGAACCTGAGAATCTGTGTGTCTTTGCAAGCAGCAGCAGCTATGGCAGCACCAGAGGCAAGCCTGTGTCCACAATCTTCTGGGTTTCTCACAATGGACCTTCATTATTGAGGGAGCTAGGCACTCTATGATCTTTCTAACTGCATTCCACACTCTTTTTGTTTCTCTGTAGACAAGGAACTTCTAATAGACTCTAAATTTCATGGGAAAAGATATAATAACCAGGGAAGACATGGTTTTTAAGTCAAGGAAATCCCCAATGTTTCAGGATTATTGATTTTAATGTTCAAATGATATTACGATTGCTTGGCAGTGTTTATTTACTCAGGGAAAGGCAGAGTTCCCACTCGGGCCTGAGTAATGCTGAGCAAGCCACTCACAAAGCAATTTGGAAGTTATGAATGGAAAGTATAGATATGGTGTAATTTGAAGCAGAGAAATAAGCCTTACTAAGACAGTATTCTATAAAGCAGAGTTTTTGAAAAGTTTGACAGCAGGAAAAAACTTAAGGAATAGATTACTGATACCAAATAAATGAAAAAATTCATTGTGATGTTGTAAAAATAAAACATCTTTAAATAATAAGAATAAGAATAAGAATAAGAATAAGAATAAGAATAAGAATAAGAATAAGAATAAGAATAAGAATAATCATCTCTCAATATCAAGTTGTTTGAGCTTTAGGCCAGAGTCACATCAAGGTGACTTATGTTTTGCCTTTTCTTTCTACACAAAATTTTTAACTTAGAGTAATAGATCTTTAGAAGTGGCAGCAAGTTCTTGGTATTTAGAATTTTAAATTATGGAATAATTTATTACTAAAGACTACTTTGAGTTTTCCATTGCAGGTTGAGTCCATGAGTCTATTCTTTTTTTTATAATAAATTTTATTTAGTTACTTTTCAAGTACATTTTTTTATCTGTTTCTCCCATCCCACCCCCCGCCCTGTCTCCCCCCTCCCTCTAATTTCCCCCCCCCCAGTCCTCATCCCTGTGTCTTTCATACTTGTTCCTCAAAATCCCTCCCCCTTTTTCCCCTTAAATTCCCTTCCCTCTCCCCTCTGGTCGCTGCCCACTTGTTCTCTATTTCAGTGTCTTTGTTTTTATTCTGTTTGCTTGTTTGTTTTATTCTTTAGCTTCCTGTTAAAGGTGAGATCATATGGTATTTGTCTTTCAATTCCTGACCTATTTCACTCAGTCCATGAGTCTTTTCTACTCAATAGTAGGACATTTGAATATTGAGCGATTCAACATGGAAGATGGGGTTGAATGGTTCCAGATTCACTCAGTCCATGAGTCTATTCTACTCAATAGTAGGACATTTGAATATTGAGCGATTCAACATGGAAGATGGGGTTGAATGGTTCCAGATTCACTCTATGGTAGTGTTGACCTCTGTATTTTTCCATGTATTATGTTAGAATTTATATGAGATTTTTGGAAAATATACTAAATGATAGTTTTATTGATTTCTTTATCTGCTGGGTATAGAAAATGGTGAAATGCTGAAAAGAGTCAAGCCTAGAGATTGCACCATTTCAGTCACAATCTGGTTGTAAGAAATTCTGGTGTTTTATATACAGCATTAAAAACTGCAAGAATTTTACTCTAAACTAACAGGCTCAACCTGTTTAAGATGCTGCATATATTATTACTATACACCACCCAAGATGTGTCATGAGCAAATGTTTTCATTTTATCTTTCATCCCCAAAATTACTGTGAGCATCCTTATCTTTCATGGAGTGAAAACTTCAGGGGCAAAGATGAATTTTGAATTTTTTGCCTATTTTGTGCCTCAAGTCATGACTTGATTGTATTAACAATCTTCACTAGTTCCCTCTTCAACACTGACTCAAGAGTCATAGGCATATTACTGAGCACTAGCTGTTCCCTGTAAATAAGTTAATGTGTGGACTTACATTCAAGCACAATATCTTTTATTCTTGGAGCAAAACCAAACTTTCTGTCCAGTCATTTGGTATTTAAGGACTGTTAACCTAACTGTACTTTTGTTTACAGCATTTAACTCCCCAAATAATCAGTAATAAAAGAGAAAAACAAGCAAACGAATATCTTATGTAGCATGTGTTATCATGGATAAAATCTACAAGTTAAACAAGTATTTCTAGCTCACAAACACTGCCTATATATGCCAAGAAGTTATTTGTTTTAGGTTAATTCATAGTTTTCTTCCCACAAATTTATCTTACAGTATGAGGTTTGTCCAGAAAGTATCCAGCCATATATTATGAAAAATAGAGACATCTATTAAAGAAGATACCAGGTATAAGAAACATTGTAAATAGGACAATGTCATCTCAGACACCTTCAAAGTAGGCACCTTGGGACCTCACACAGTTCTCCCAGTGTCTCTACTGTTCAAAACACTCTACAAATTCCTTTGTTGGAATTGCTGTCAGCTGACCCATTGTATTTTCCTGAATCTCATCGACAATCTGAAATCTTTTCCCTTTCAAGGGTGATTTTGGTTGTGGGAAAAGGCAGAAGTCACACAATGACAAAATCTGGGCTATGAGAGGACTGAGTCACCTGGGTGATTTGATATTTTGCCAAAATCTCTGCACAAGATGTGATGCATGAGTGAATGCATTGTTGTGATGAAGCTGCCAATTACCAGTTGCCCAAAGCTGCAACCTCCTGAATCATCCAAATAGTTTCTGCAGAGAAATTTTCAGGCTTAACACAAAATTTGATACAGGTTCATTGCTCTGGTCACTCAACCATTTTGAATGCAATGGCCACACAATATGCATGCTCACTCAGTGGCATCTGCTGCCCCCACTGACTGGTACAGTGAAGTTGTCATTGTTCATGCATGTGCGTTTCAGTCCACTCTCCTTGGTTGCAAGATTACATCAATGTTGCACAAACCATTCTCATTATATTAACAATGGCTGGACTTTTTCTGCACAGAACTCATATATATGAAAGAATTACATGTCCACATTTTGGTACTATGTACTTCCCAGCAACATCTTTGATACAGAAATTTTAAAAAGCTTACTCTTTTTTTCTTGCTGAGACTAAAACTTGACATTAATTTTGTAGCTGGTTGTATAAGCTTCCTAGAAATTGTGACTTTGAACCTCTTTTCATTATAAAGAGTACAATCTTTGAATAATGTGTCTGCAGTTTTGATCTCTGCCTTTGGAAATAAACCTAATCAATTTGCTTTGAGAGCATAATTTTCAACTCATCAGAGAACTCAATTGGTTACTGTTTGGTTATTTGTCTATAAATGATACTGTTCTGATATTGGTCTTCCATTCTTCTTCAATAAGGACTTCAAAAATAGACCTGGAACTTCTTATTTTTAATTTAAGGATGTTAGAAATTTGATAGGTCAGTTGGGCCCAAATGGTACAGCAATTTGATCCACATAGTAAAGAATGGGAAATGATTCACTGATATATTTAACTGGGCCAGTAACTGTTCTCAAAATATTTATCTGGCATTCATGTGTAAGATATCTTATAAGGATAAAATATTAGAGGCAGAGAGATTAGTAGAAACAACTGTGATTCATCAAGAGCTTTAAAAATATTCTAACCTTTTATGGATGACCTCTACTCCACATAAGGAAAAGTTCCTAATATGGAAAATGGTTCATATACAAAGATGCTCAGTCTTCCCCACACATATCTTGTGCCACTTCTTTGTCTTAATTCTGTTCTTTGGAGCTACAGAATTATGCCCTCCTTTTCTATTTTAAGTTGTTTAATGTGGAGTTATGTGTATAGATTCTGGAGTTAGACAACCTGGCTTTAAACTTCAGCTCTGTTACCTACTGTTTGAAGTCCTTAGGTCTCAGATTTTTGATTTCTAATAAAATAGCTTAATGAGGTTTTTTGAGACTTATATATTTATAAGTCATTTAGCACAGAGTGTGGAACATACTTTATAAGTGAATACTTTAAATGTATTCAGTAAGTGCTGACTAGTATCACTATAATCCCAGCCATCCTTCACAACAAATCTTACAAGATATCTCCCCATGGAATCTCCCTGAATACCCCAAATATATTTTCCTTTTTTTCCCCAAAATATTTCCTATAGTACCTTGTGAAAAATAATCCACATAATACATGAATATGTATCTACTGGAAAATGCTTAAGCAATTCAGAACATGTAGAATAAAAATTAAACATCCCCCAGTTAACAGTTTGATGTTTATCTTTCTGGAATTTTATCTATGACATGTAAATATAAAATTACTTTTAACATTCTACCAGCTCATAGCAAATTTCACATTTTATTTCTTTTTAAAGTATATTTTATTGCCCATTTTCTCCCCTTTATTGTCCTCCATCTTGCACCCCTTTCCCTCCAACATTCCCCCCCCCTTAGTTCATGTCCATAGGTTGTACATATAAGTTCTTTGGCTTCTTGATTTCCTATCCTATTCTTAACCTCCCCGTCTATTTTGTGCCTACCATTTATGCTTCTTATTCCCTGTACCTTTTCCCCAATCCTTCCTTCTGCCCCTCCCCACTGACAAACCTCCATGTGATCTCCATTTCTGTGATTCTGTTCCTCTTCTACTTGTTTTCTTAGTTTGTTTTTGTTTTTGTTTTTTAGGTTCAGTTGTTGATAGTTGTGTTTGTTGTCATTTTACTGTTCATATTTTTGATCATCTTCTTTTTCTTAGATAAGTCCCTTGAACATTTCATATAATAATGGTTTGGTGATGATGAACTCCTTTAAGTTCACCTTATCTAGGAAGCATTTTATCTTCCCTTCAATTCTAAATGATAGCTTTCCTGGATAGAGTAATCTTGGATGTAGGTCCTGGCTTTAATGACTTCGAATACTTCTTTCCAGCCCCTTCTTGCTTGCAAGATTTCTTTTGAGAAATCAGCTGATAGTCTAATGGGAACTCCTTTGTAGGTAACTCTCCTTTCCTCTTGCTGCTTTTAAGATTCTCTCTCTATCTTTGATCTTGGGTAATGTGATTATGATGTGCCTTGGTGTGTGCTGCCTTGGGTCCAGCTTTTTTGAGACTCTGAGCTTCCTGGACTTCCTGGGAGTTTATTTCCTTTCCCAGATTGGGGAAGTTTTCTTTCATTATTTTTTCAAATAAGTTTTCAATTTCTTGCTCTTCCTCTTCTCCTTCTGGCTCCCCTATGATATTGATGTTGGAACATTTAAAGTTGTTCTGGAGGTTTCTAAGCCTCTCTTCATATTATTGAATTCTTGTTTCTTCATTCTGTTTTGGCTGAATGTTTATTTCCTTCTTTTGCTCCAAACTGTTGATTTGAGTCCTGGTTTCTTTCCCTTCACTGTTGGTTCCTGTATATTTTCCTTTATTTCATTTTTCATAGCTTTTACTTTTTCTTGTATTTTGCTACCATGCTCAACAATTTCTGTGAGCATACTGATTATCAGTGTTTTGAACTCTGCATGTGATAAGTTGTCTGTCTCTTCATCATTTAGTTCTATTTCTGGAGTTTTGATCTGGTCTTTTATTTGGTCCATATTTCTCTGTATTGGTGCACCTGTTACATTATAAGGGGTGGAGCCTTAGGTATTCGCCTGGGCAGGGCAACTCATGTTGCTGTGTTATGATACTGTATGTGGGGGAGGGGTCAGAGAGGGAAAAGTGCTGCTTTCTTGGCTCTGGCCCAACTTTAAGCCACTTTCTCCATTATCCACAAGCAAATCGGGCCCTTCTGGTGCTGATTCATGGGTGGGTGGATTTGCGTACACTCTAGGACCCCGTGGGGTCCAACAAACTCTTCTGTGAGGCTGGGAGTTTCTTGTGCTGTCTCAACCCCCATGGGTTTTTACAGCCAGAGGTTTTTGAGCTTTTTTTCCCACATCAGTACCCCAGATTGTACAGTATGTATCACTTTCCAATTGTTCCTCTCAGTTTATCAGCACCCAAATGTGGTACCACCAGTTGGCACCTCACCCATCTTGCTGCATGTCTCTTGGCCTGGGCTGCCAGTCTCTACCCCTCCTCCCAATCTGGATAAATGTTTCTTCTTCAACTCCTTGGTTGTTGAACTTCCATACAGTTTGGTTTTCTGGAAATTCTGTTTGGTTTTGGTTTTTAAATGTGTTGTTGTCCTTTTTATGGTTGTGCGAGGAGGCAAAGTGTATCTATCTACACCTCCATCTTGGCTGGAAGTTCCCACATTTTATTCTTGAGTGTAGTTATTTTGGTGTATATTTTTCCATAGCTAGATTCTAAGTTTCCTTCAGGTTATTGAAGGTGCTTTTTCATTTTTGCATCAAGATCATTTTGGTAAACAATAGGCACTTACTAATACATGTAGAATGAATGGGTAATTATTCCCTCATTGCAAACAAGAAGTTGATTTTAACATACTCAAATCACAATTTTTCTCTGATATTCTCCCAGACCATTTATCAGATCAATCATCTACTGATATCCTAGAACACTTAGCTGTTTTTGAGATTTTGGTACTGGATGATAAGCTGCTTGGTATCATGATTTACCTATTCCACATGGGTTTAAAATCTTGTCTGTTCCATCAGTTAACTCCTTGATGATGTGAACCATATTTAAGGGATAGCACCCCACATGTAACTGACATTCCATAAAATGCTTCTAGAATTAAATAAGCGTTGAAGAGTCGAACTTTGTGCCACTACTAACAAGTTGAAAAGTAGGAGAAAGAAACTCTATCAATGTTCTATGCCACACTCACAATTTAGGTTCCCCATTTAAAAACTGTAATGACATAAACATGAGTAACACAGACACATGAACTTTCTAAGAAATCCCCTTTCCCTCCATCTCAAAGCTCAGAAAGAGACAAACAACACATGGAGGAGATAAAATTAGAGAGAATTAAAAAGCATAAGTGCACAGGTGCTTGTTTGTATTATTTCAATTTGCACATGTCATCTTCATGTTTGTCAACTCCCATTAGATTGAACCAGGCATGACTCTGAAAACAGTGATGATGGCAAAGCCACACATTTCCATGAAGCTTCCACTGAAAGAAGCTGATTTGTTTCTTTCAGAAGACTCCCATTATGAAGGCAGTGCTTATTTCAGAAAGGCTACCATTACTTAGCACATTTTTTAGATGCCTTTAAAAAATTTTCCAGTTTATAGACTACAAGAATAAAATATATTTCTTGCTTTGTTGTCTCCTCTTGCTTCTGATGTAAAACTGTTACCCAGTTGTATCACTTATCTGATTTAAGACATTTTCAAAACCCTTTTAACACTCCAAAAAAAAAATCACACATCCTCCAGGAATGGTGACAATTATACTAATAATGCTAGTAACATTTACTGAATACTCGCTGGTGCCCAGTACTGTGCTAAGTTCTATTTGTAGGTGTTCTCACTTAACCCTCACAAAACCCCAGTGAGGTTAATAATATTATATTGCCATTTTACTGTGAAGAAACTTAGGCACAAATATGTTAAATAACTTGCCCAAAGTGATTTATCACCTTTGAGGTGATTCAAAAGAAAATGTTTTAGACTCTGAAGAAAATTTCACAAGTCTTTCTTGGTCATCTTTGAATAATAGCATCATTATGAGAATGTTTATAGCTTTGTGGGTGTCTTCTCTAAAAGAAACAATAGTTATTTGGTTGTATAAATATTAGGACTTTTGTTAAAAATCAGGCTCATGAGTTTATAGTCTTATTCCTTAATTTCTTCTCTTTGGATGTTTTATTCCCGGAGAGAGTAGTATATTATTTTAAAGGGAGTGAAGACACAGTTGTTGTATTTTGTCTGGTAATATGCAAGCCAAATCTAATCTTTAAGTATTGAGTTTAATGACAATTATGATAGCACAAAAAGTCATATTCTCTTGAATAATAATAACAACAACAACAATAAATACCTCAGAGAAAACATCTCTTAGTCCAGTGAGTGGAAAGAATGGTGCCTTCAGTTCCTGAGAGAGTGGGGATGTTATAGGTCAGTAGCAGGAAGGAGCAGTTCTGGCTAGCCAGGACTCTTGTTCAATAATTATAGTTCCTACCAGTTCTTCTCAGACCAGCTTCTTTCTCTGCTGTTGGACTGGATCTCCTTTGCCTAGTGCAGCGTGTCATGAACACATACACTAGGTAAATATATTTTATAATTTTTTATTGAATTTATTGGGTTATATTGGTTAATAAAACTATAAGTTGCAAGTACACAATTCTATAATATATCTGTATATTGTATAGTGTGTTCACCACTCAAAGTCAAGTCTCCTTCCATTACCATTTATCTCCCTTCTACCTTCTCCCCACAGCCTTCCCATGCTGTTGTCTGTGTCTATGAATTTTTTTCTTAATCTCTTCACCTTTTTCACCCAGCCCCATATAACCTCTTCTCTCTGACAACTGTCAGTCTGTTTCCTATCTATGATTCTATTTCTATTTTGTTAGTTTATTGTATTTGTTAGATTCCACATACAAGTAAAATCATATGGTATTTATCTTTCTCTGACTGGCTTATTTCACTTAGCGTAATACCCTCCAGGTCCATTCATGCTGTCCCAAAAGGTAAGATTCATCCTTTTAATGGCTGAGTAGCATTCAGTTGTGTAAATGTACCACAGCCTTTTTTATCCACTCATCAACTGGTGGGCACTTGGGCTGCTTGCAAATCTTGGCTATTGAAAATAATGCTGCAATGAACATAGGTATGCATGTGCTCTTTCAAATCAGTGTTTCAGGTTTCTTTGGACATATTCCCAGAGGTTGAATTGCTGGTTCATAAGGCAGTTTCATTTTTAATTTTTTTCAGGTATCTCCATACTGCTTTTCACAGTGGTTGTACCAATCTACATTCCTACCAACAGAACAGTGGGGTCCCCTTTTTCTACATCCTCACCAAAATTTATTTGTTTATTGATGCTAGCCATTCTTACAGGTATGAGGTGATATCTAATTGTGGTTTTAATTTGCATTTCTCTGATGATTAGTGATGTTGAGGATTGTTTTAAAATGTCGGTTGGCCATTTGTATGTCCTCTTTGGAGAAATGTCTATTCAGGTCCTTTGCCTTTTTTTTCTAATTGAATTCTTTGGTGTTTTATAATTTCTTCATAAATTTTAGTATTAACCCCTTATCAGTTGTGTCATTGGTGAATATGTGATCCCATTCAGTGTGATCTTTTTATTTTGTTGATAATTTCCTTTGCTGTGCAAAACCTTTTCAGTTTGATGTAGTCCTATTTGTTTACTTATATTTGTTCTCCTTGCCCAAGGAGATATTCAGAGAAAATATTGCTATGAGAAATGTCCAAGTTTTTACTGCCTGTATTTTCTTCAAGGGGTTTTATGGTTTTTTTAAAGTATTTTATTTATTTATTTTTAGAGAGAGGGAAGGGAAGGAGAGAGAGTGAAAGAGAAACATCAATGTGTGGCTGCCCCTCAGGTGTCCCTCACTGGGGACCTGGTCTGCAGCCCAGGCATGTGCCCCAACTGGGAATCGAACCGGTGACCCCTTGCTTCACAGGCCCATGCTCAGTCCACTGAGCTACACCAGCCAGGGCAGTTTTATGGTTTTAAGTCCTTCATTTAAGTCAGGGGTGTCTAACAGTTGGCTCACAGGCCACATGTGGCTATGGGCCACATGGCTGTATGGCTATGAAAGCGGCCCAACACAAAATCATAAATTTACTTAAAACATTATGAGATTTTTTTTTGTGATTACATGTTGCAATGTAATCACATTACCAGTGTGGCTCAGAGACACCAAAAGGTTGGACACCCCTGATTTAAGTCTTTAATCCACTTTGAGTTTATTCTTATGGTCTGGTGGTCTGGTTTCGTTATTCTGCATGTATGTGCCATTTTCCCAACAACATTTATTAAATAAACTGTCATTAGCCCATTGTATGTTTTTACCAACTTTGTCTAATATTAATTGATTATGATGGCATGGGTTTATTTCTGGTCTCTCTATTTTGTTTCATTGATCCATGTGTCTGTTTTTATGCCAGCACCATGCTGTTTTGATTACTGATGACTTGTAGTATAGTTTGATATCAGGTAGTGTGATTCCTCCAACTTTGTTCTTCTTTCTTAGGATTGCTGTGGCCATTCATGATCTTTTGTTGTTCTACATAAATTTTGGAATATTTGTTCTAGTTCTGTGATATATGGCATTGGTATCTTGATAGGAATTGCATTGAATGTATAGGTTGCTTTGGGTAGTGGGGCCATTTTAATGAGGTGACTTCTTTCTATCCATGAACACAGTAATGCTTCCCCTTATTTGTATCTTTTTTCATTTCTTTCTTCAATGTCTTATCATTTTATGAGTACAGGTTTTTACATCCTTGATTAAATTTATTCCTAGGTATTTTTTGATGCTATTGTAAGTGGAATTGTTTTCTTAATTTTCCTTTCTGGTAGTTTATTATTGGTGTGTAAAATGCCAGTGATTTTTAGATATTTATTTTGTATTCTACTTTACTGAATTTATTTATCAGTTCTAGTAGTTTTTTGAGTGGAATGTTTAGCATTCTCTATATAGATTATCATGTCATCTGAAAATAATGACAGTTTTACATTTTCCTTTACAGTTTGGATGGGTTTTCCTTTTTCTTCTAGTCTGATTGCTGTGGCAATCAGGACTTCTAGTACTATGGTGCAAAGAGTGGTGAAACTGGACATCCATCTCTTGGACATGGACTTAAGGGAAATGCCTGTAATATTTGCCTAGTGAGTATGATGTTGGATATGGGTTTGTCATACATGTGGCCTTAATTACATTAAAGTATACTCCCTTCACTGAAGTCCCATTTTGCTGGAAGTTTTTAATCATAAACGGGTGCTGGATTTTATCAAATGCTTTTCTGCATCTATTGATATGATCATGTAGTTTTCTTCTTTATCTGGTATATGTGGTATATCACATTTGTTAATTTGTGGTTATTGTATCAACCTTGCATCCCTGGAATACCACTTGATCATGGTATGTGACCTTTTTAATGTTTTGGCACATTTGGTTTGCTATTATTTTGTTAATGGCTTTAGTATCTATGTTCATTAGGAATATTGGCCTATAATTTTTTTCATTAGGGATTATTGGCCTATGATATTTTGTTAATGGCTTTAGTATCTATGTTCATTAGGGATATTGTGGATATTTACCTGGTTCTGGAATTAGGATAATGCTGTACTCATAAAATGAGTTTGGGAGTCTTCCTTTCTCTTGAATTTTTTTGAGATAGTTTGAGAAAGATAGGTGTTAGTTCTCTGAATGTCTGGTAATATTCACCTCTGAAGCCAGCCAGTCCCTAACATTTAATTGTTTGGAGTTGTTTCTTTTTTTTATTGCCGCTTCAATTTCACTAGTTGTAATCTGTTTATTCAGATTCTCTGATTATTCCTGACTTGGTTTTGGAAGATTATATGTTGCTAAGACTTCATCCGTTTTTTCCAGATTGTCCAATTTGTGGGCATATAGTTGTTCATGATATTTTCTTACAATCATTTGTATTCCTTTGGTGTCAGTTGTTACTTCTCTTTCATTTTTTATTTTGTTTATTTGAGTCCTCTCTCTTTTTTTTCTTGATTATCCTGGTTAAAGGTTTGTCAACCTTGTTTACCTTTTCAAAGAACCAGCTCTTGGTTTCATTGATCTTTTGTATATTTTTTAGACTGTATTTCATTTATTTCTGTTCTGATCTCTCTTATCCTTTTTCTTCTACTCACTTTGTGCTTTTCCTTTTTCTAGGTCCTTTAGGTATTAGGCTAGACTATGTATTTGAACTTTTTCTTATTTCTTGAAACAGGCCTGTAATGCTATGAATTTCCCTTTTAGAACTGCTTTCACTGTGTCCAATGTTTAGAGTTGTATTCCCATTTTCGTTTGTTTCAAAGTATCTTTTGGTTTCTTCCTTTTTCTTACTGAAACCCATTTTTCTAACCCATTTATTGTTTAGTAACATGTTATTTAGCTTCCATGTCTTTATGTGTTTTTCAGTCTTTTTTCTTTGATTGATTTCTAATTTTATAACTTTATGGTCAGAGAAGATGCTTGATATGCTTTCAATCTTTTAAAATTTATTGATACTTGTTTTGTGTCCTAACATGTGGTTTATTTTAGCAAATGTTCCATATGCACTTGAAAAGAATGTATATTGTATTGCTTTGGGGTGAACTGTTTTAAGGATAATAAATCCATTTGATCTAGTGTGTCATTGAAGGCTGTTGTTTTCTTCTTGATTTTCTGATTGGAAGATCCATCCATTGAAGTCAGTGGGGGGTTAAAATCTCCTACTATTATTGCATTACTATTCACCTCTTTTTTAATGTTTATCAAGTTATCACATATATTTAAGTGTCCCTATGTTTGGTGCATAAGTGTTTACAAGTGTTTGTTCTTTTTTTGAATTGCACTCTTTATCATTATGTAGCATCCTTCTTTGTGTTTTCTTATAGCATGTATTTCCAAGTCTTTTTTGTCTGATATAAGTATTACTACCCCAGATTTATTTGTATTTTCATTTGCATGAAATATCTTTTTCCATCCCTTTACTTTTAGTCTATGTGTATCTTTCTTTCTGAGGTGGGTCTGTTGTAGACAACATATACATGGGTCTTGTTTTTTTCTTACTGTTAAGGTACCCAGTGTCTTTTGATTAGAGCATTTAAGCCATTTACATTTAAATTGGTTATTGATAGGTAATATTTATTGTCATTTTATTCTTTATAACTATGTTCCTCTGTTTTTTTCCTTCTGATTTTTAAAGAAGACCCATTCATATTTCTTATAATACTGTTTGGTGGTAATGAACTTTCTTCCATTTTCCTTGTCTAGGAAGCTTTTTCTTTTTCCTTCAATTTTAAATGATAGCTTTGCTGGGTAGTCTAATCTTGGTTGTAGGTCCTTGCTTTTCATCACTATGAATGTTTCATGCTAATCCCTTCTGGCCTGTAAAGTTTCTATTGATAGATCAGCTGACAGTCTTATGGGAGTTCCTTAGTAGGTAACTAACAGTCTTTCTTTTGCTGTTTTTAAGATTCTCTCTTTGTCTTTAACCTTTGGCATTTTAATTCTGATATCTTCAGAATTAAAGGCCTCTTTAATGATGCGGGCCTCTTTGGGCTATCTCATTTGGGACTCTTTGTGCTTCCTGGACTTGTGTGACTTTTTTTCTTCACCAGGTTAGGGCAATTTTCTGCCATTATATCTTCAAACATGTTTCTCAACCCCTTGCATTTCCACAGGCTGATGCCCTAAGGAGGGGAGTGCCCCACCCCAGAATAATTGTGCCTACGGTGTGGGAAAGTGACTCAGCACAGGGATCCTGCAGGCTGTCCCTTCAGCTCTCCCCACAGGGCCACAAACCCCAGCCTCTCCTCACGTGACTCCAGTTTGCTCCACCCTCCCTATGCTGAATGTGTGGCTGCAAACAAGATTTTTGTGTGTTGGTTTTTTAAGAGGGCACCTGTGTCTCTAGCAGACTCCTGTCTCTCTCTGGCAGACAGAATTCCCACTGATTTTTAGAGCCATACATTGTATGGACATCTCATCCTGACCCTGTTGCTCTAGGCTAGAGCCCAGCATGGGGTTGAGACCCCACTCTCCTTAGGAAAAATCTTTGTAGCTGAGATGCCCCTCCAAAACCTCCACCTCTGCCCAGGAAACAAGGCCAGCATTTTTTGCACCTTTGCCCTTCTTATCAGTCTCGATGTGGCTTCTTCTGTAAATCCTTGATTATAAGACTTCTCTCCAGCTAGTCTTCAGTTGATTATTGAGGTTGACTGTTCAGTATTTTAGTTGTATTTCCAGTTTGGAGCTGAAAGGAGGTGAATGTATCTTTCCCCTACTCCACCACTATCTTGGATCTCATTATTTACACACTAAGTAAATATTTGATGACCAAGCAATCCATCTCTTTGTAAGGCTAAGTAAATGCCCAAACTTCAAGTTAATCTTAAGCAGACCTGAAAAATATTTCAGTGTCAATTGTGTTCCAGAATATTATGTACTTAATGCCTTTGAGGTCTCTGCCTCCCAGGACAAATGCAGCTCTAAGCTATCAAGTTCCAGCCTCCTAAAGAACCTATAAGCTTCAATATATTGTTGGCTGATTTTTAAATTGAATAGCAATAAACCAATTCTTATTGTTTCTCTTATTATAATTTATTTAATAGAAAACCTTCATATTTTTAATATTGCTGAGGCCTTTCACTCAGTTATTTGAAGCTTGGGGAATACAGATGCTAGGGATCTGAAAATTAAAAAAATGCAAATCACTATCTATTTGTAATATTGCAAGTAGCAAGACACTCTTAATAAGACTAAATAAGGTAACATTGTTTTTGCTTAAAGGCCAAATAAATTTTGATAGGATATTACATGTTTCAATTAATAAAACTAAGCTAATTAGTCAGAGACTAGTTAAAAATGTTAATCTGTTTGGTTGACCTAATATTTTAAAACAATGTTCTTGGGGGCAACAAAATTGATCCAGGGGGCATAAAACATTATTACCTGGCACATAGCAGTGGTTCAATAAGATTGTGTCAAGTAAAGAATTAAAAGAAGCTTTGCTTTTAATCAGTATTCTCTACCTTTTAAAATAATGGAAATTTTTCTTCAAACAACATCTTAGTTGGGATACAAATTGTGCATCTGAGAAAAGTGGACTGGGTCTGAATAAAGTTTTGGTGTGTGTGAAAGTCATGGGGTTCCAGAAAACTGTTTTCTGCACATTATTTTATATCATGAAGCTCCACAGGTAACCGTGTGGTCTCTGAAGGCCTCATGAAATTCTGAAATGTAGTTTTAAAACTATTGCTCTAAAACATCCCATCCCAAATCTCTACTTTTCACCTGACATGTATACCCACTTCAATCTTAGCTCTTTGCTTTGAAAACAGTTAATTTTCATTATGTAAATAGACAATGACAACAGGAAGGGGAAATGTAGTAGTTTGCTAGGGCTTCCACAACAAAGTACCACGAACCAGATGTCCAAGATCAAGCTGTCAGCACGGTTAGTTTGTTCTGAGAAATCTGAGACAGAATCATTTCCATGTCTTTCTCCTAGCTTCTGGTAGTTTGCTGGCAATCTTCAGTTTTCCTTGGCTTGTAGAAGCACTATGCCATCTCTACCTGCATCTTCACATTGTGTTATCACTGTGTGTTTCTGTCTCAAAATTTCCCCTTTTTATAAGGACAGTTGTCATATTTGATTAGGGCACACCATAATGACCTCATTTTAAATCTGTTATCTCTGTAAAGATCCAACCTCCAAATGAGGTCACACTTGGAGGTATTTATCAGAGGAATTTATAAAACAGTGCTTAAGAATATAGGCTGCAAGGTCATTCTGCCTGGGTTGTGTTCCTGATTTCATCACTTACTAGCTGAATGACCTGGGGTAAATTATCTTTGTACCTCAGTTTTCCCATCTGTAAAATGAGGGTGATAATGGCATATGCCTCATAGGGCTGCTGTGAACATTCAGTAAGTTAATACATGTCGAGCCCTTAGGGTCATGGCCAGATTGTGCACTTCATTAAGTATAGTTAAATGATTTATTCTAATTCATGTAAAAGATGATTGTATAGCAATAGAACTATACCATGGGCATGCTGTCTAGAGTGTATTTTTAGGGAAGGCCAAAAGGATCGTCTAACTTACCTTAGTCTTTGTACAGTGTTGTGCATAACTGACAACACAAGTGACATGTTGCAAATACATTCCTGGTACTTAGGGTAACCTGGGGAGAAGATATTAGCCTTCTTGCCTCTGTAGAAGGGACATCATGAGCTTATCATAGAGGTGAGAGAACCTTAAGTCTCTTTCCTATCCTAAGCTAATTGACTCTTAATCACCTTGCTGAGCTCAGGAGAGGGTCCGAGTCTGACAGAAAGTCTCACTAGCTCTAAGCTTTCCTCACCCAGACCCAAAGCCTGGAAGTCAGAGAATGGCTTGTATGGCAGTAGAGAGGAAGGATTTATGCTTCAATGGACAGCATGGATAGTGCTTTAAAACAACCCAAGAGTGACACAATGACATGTGTATTGAAGTTCTCTGTCATGTCTACTAAGTGAGAAATCAATCTTTCGGCTACTTAAGGTGAAGAACCTTTCTGACCAAAAGTTTTTCTCAGAGGCAGGGTCCTGGGGCATTAAAAACACCATAGTTTTACCATTTAAATGACAACTCTAGCTGATTGTGTATGTTACTATAAGTGATATTTTGAATATTCTAATTATAGGTTAAGCATTTTCCTATTTAGTTTCTTTTTAACTATATATTTTACTGGCCACATAAAATCCCTCAAGTAATGCATTGTAATTTATTTAATATCCCCTCATTGGACATTTGGATAGTTTTCTTATTTCATAATTACAAATAATGCTGTGATTAACATCTTGGTTAATAAACCTTTTTCCATATTTTGGATTGTTTCCCTAGGACACGTTCCCAGAATTAAAATTATGGGATCAAAAAGTAACTACATTTTTATACTTCTTAATACACATTGCCAAACGTCTCCTCAAGAGCTGTACCAGTTATAAACATAGCAGCTAGATGTGAAAGCACAAGTATTACTTACTATATCTCTCCAGTTGGATGTTATATAATTTTTATTTTTATGAATTTTCAGGAAAGTGGTACTTTATTTTTAATTTTTATTTTATTACCAAGAATGATCATTTTTCTAAATATTTTTCTAGTGATTTCCAATAATAAATTATCTTCCCTTTGCCCATTCAGAGATCTTGGTATGTTCTTTTTTTAAAATTTTTTATTTAGTTATTTTCTTAAATTTAATTTTATTTAGTTATTTTTCAAGTACAGTTTTCTGTCTATTTCTCCCATCCCAGCCCCCACCACCTCGTGTTCCCCACCTCCCTCCAATTTCCTCCCCCCCCAGCCCTCATCCCTGTGTCTTTCATACTTGTTCCTCAAAATCCCTCCCCTTTTCCCCCCTTAAATTCCCCTCCCTCTCTCCTCTGGTCACTGCCCACTTGTTCTCTATTTCAGTGTTTTTGTTTTTATTCTGCTTGCTTGTTTGTTTTGTTGTTTAGCTTTCTGTTAAGGGTGAGATCATATGGTATTTGTCTTTCAACACCTGGCCTATTTCACTCAGCATAATGCTTTCCAATTCCATCCATGCTGTTGCAAAGGGTAGTAGCTCCTTCTTTCTCTCTACTGCATAGAATTCCATTGTGTATATGTACCACAATTTTTTGATCCATTCATTTACCGATGGGCACCTAGGTTGCTTCCAGCTCTTGGCTATTGTAAATTGTGCTACTATGAACATTGGGGTGCATAGGTTCTTTTGGATTGGTGTTTTAGGGTTCTTAGGATATAATCCCAGCAGTGGAATTGCTCGGTAAAAAGGCAGGTTCATTTTTATTTTTCTGAAAAAAATTCCATACTGTTTTCCATAATGGTTGTACCAGTCTGCAATCCCACCAACAGTGAAAACTAAGGACCCCTTTTCTCCACAACCTCTCCAACATTTGTTGCTTGTTGCTTTATTTATGATAGCCATCCTGACTGGTGTAAAGTGGTATCTCATTGTAGTTTTAATTTGCATCTCTCTGATAGCTAACGATATTGAGCATCTCTTCATGTGTCTCTGGATATTCTGTATGTCCTCTTTGGAGAAGTGTCTGTTCAAGTCCTTTTCCCATTTTTTAATTGGTTTAGATGTCTTCTTAGAGTGGAGTCGTGTAAGTTCTTTGTATATTTTGGAGATTAAAACTTTGTCTGAGATATCATTGGCAAATATATTTTCCCATACACTTGGTTGTCTTTTTAATTTAATACTGTTTTCTTTAGCCACACAGAAGCTTTTTATTTTGATGAGATCCCATTTGTTTATTCTTTCCTTTATATTCCTTGCTCTAGGGGACATATCAGTAAAAATGTTGCCGCATGAAATATCTGAGATTTTCTTGCCGATATTTTCCTCTAGGACTTTAATGGTGTCATGGCTTATATTTAAGTCTTTTATCCATCTTGAATTTATTTTGGTGTATGGTGTAAGTTGGTGCTCAAGTTTGTAAGCTGGTGCTCAAGTTTCATTTTTTTGCATGTAGCTGTCCAGTTCTCCCAACACCATTTGTTGAAGAGGCTATCTTTACTCCATTTTGTTACTGCCCCCTTTGTCGAATATTAATTGACTGTAGAGAGTTGGGTTGATTTCTGGGGTCTCTGTTCTGTTCCATTGGTCCATGTGCCTATTTTTATGCCAGTACCAGGCTGTTTTGATTACAGTGGCCTTGTAATACAGTTTGATATCAGGTATTGTGATCCCTCCTACTTTGTTCTTCTTTCTCAAAATAGCAGCTGCTATTCGGGGTCGTTTATGGTTCCATATAAATTTTTGAAGTGTTTGTTCTATGTCTGTGAAATATGCCATTTGTACTTTAATAGGTATTGCATTGAATCTGTATATTGCTTTGGGTAGTATGGACATTTTGATGATGTTAATTCTTCCAATACATGAACACGGTATAGTTTCCATTTGTTTGTGTCTTCCCTGATTTCTTTCTTCAGGGCTGTGTAGTTTTCTGCATACAGGTCTTTTACCTCCTTGGTTAGGTTTATTCCCAGATATTTTATTTTTCTTTTTGCTATATCAAATGGGATTTTTTTCTTGATTTCTGCTTCTGCTGATTCATTGTTGGTATACAAAAATGCCTTTGACTTCTGGATATTGACTTTGTATCCTGCTGTTTTGCCAAATTCATTAATTTGTTAGAGCAGTTTTTTGGTAGAGTCTATAGGATTTTCCATGTACACTATCATGTCATCTGCAAACAGTGACAGTTTGGTTTCCTCCTTTCCTATTTGGATGCCTTTTATTTCCTTTTCCTGCCTGATCGCTGTGGCCAAAACTTCTAATACTATATTGAATAGAAGTGGTGAAAGTGGACATCCTCATCTTGTTTCTGATCTTAGTGGAAAAGCTTTTAATTTTTGCCCATTGAGTATGATGTTGGCTGTAGGTCTCTCATATATGGCCTTTATTATATTGAGGAATGCTCCCTCTATTCCCACTTTGCTGAGTGTTTTTATCATAAATGGGTGTTGTACCTTATCGAAAGCTTTTTCCGCATCTATTGATATGATCATGTGGTTTTTGTCTTTGCTTTTGTTTATGTGATGAATTACATTTACTGATTTGCGAATGTTGAACCATCCTTGCATCCCTGGGATGAATCCCACTTGGTCTTGGTGTATGATCTTTTTGATATATTGTTGGATGCGATTTGGCAATATTTTGTTGAGGATTTTAGCATCTATGTTCATCAGCAATATTGGCCCGAAGTTCTCTTTCTTTGTTGTGTCTCTCTCTGGTTTTGGAATTAGGATGATGCTGGCTTCATAAAAAGAATCTGGGAGTTTTGCATCCTTCTGGATTTTTTGGAATAGTCTGTGAAGAATAGGGGTTAGCTCTTCCTTAAATGCTTTGTAGAATTCTCCTGTGAAACCATCTGGTCCAGGGCTTTTGTGTGATGGGAGTTTTTTGATTACTGCTTCAATTTCTTTTGCTGTTATTGGTGTGTTCAGATTTTCTGTTTGTTTTCATTTAGTTTTGGAAGATTATATTTTTCTGGAAATGTGTCCATTTCCCCTAGGTTTTCAAATTTCTTGGCATACAGTTCTTCATAGTAATTTCTTACAATCCCTTCTATTTCTGTGGTATCAGTTGTAATCTCTCCTCTTTCATTTCTGATTGTGTTTATTTGAGTCCTTTCTCTTCTTTTCTTGATGAGCCTACTTAAAGGCTTGTCTATTTTGTTTATCTTTTCAAAAAACCAACTCCTGGATTCATTGATCCTTAGAATTGTGCTTTTAGTCTCTGTGTCATTAAGTTCTGCTCTAATCTTGGTTATTTCCTTCCTTCTGCTTGCTCTGGGTTGTCTTTGTTGTTGTTCCTCGAGTTCTTGTAGGCGTAGGGTTAGGTTGTTTGAAATGTTTCTATCTTCTTTAGGTAGGCCTGTATTGCTATAAACTTCCCTCTCAGGACTGCCTTCGCTGTGTCATAAGTTTTGGGTTGTTGTGAGTTCATTTTCATTTGTTTCCAGAAACTTTTTGATTTCTTGCCTAATTTCATTCTTGACCCATTCATTGTTTAATAGCATACCATTCAGTCTCCATGATTTTGGGTGCTTTGGGTTTTTTCCTCTGGGGTTGGTTTCCAATTTCAGTCCCTTGTGGTCAGAGAAAATGCTTGGTATGATTTCAATTTTCTTGTATTTGTTGAGGCTTGTTTTGTGTCCTATCATGTGGTCGATCTTTGAAAATGTTCTGTGTGCATTTGAAAAGAATGTGTATTTAGCTTCTTTGGGATGAAGGGCTCTATATATATTAGTTAAGTCCATTTCATCTAGGGTGTTGTTTAATGCCGCAATATCTTTGTTGATATTTTGTTTGGAAGATCTGTCCATTTTTGATAGTGGGGTATTAAGATCCCCTACTATAATTGTGTTGCTGTCAATATCATTCTTGAAGTCCTCTAAAATTTTCTTGATATATTTGGGTGCTCCTATGTTGGGTGCATATATGTTTACGATGTTAATGTCTTCTTGGTGGATTCTTCCCTTGAGTATTATGAAGTGACCTTCTGGGTCTCTCTTTATGGTCCTCTTTTTGAAGTCTATTTTTTCTGATATTAGAATTGCTACCCCAGCTTTTTTTTCTTGTCCATTTGCTTGGTAAATTTGTTTCCAGCCTTTCACTTTTAGTCTGTGATGGTCTTTTGTCCTGAGGTGGGTCTCTTGTAGGCAACATATGTGAGGGTCATGCTTTCTTATTCATTCAGCTATTCTGTGTCTTTTGATTGGACCATTTAATCCATTTATGTTTAAGGTTATTATTGATAGGTACTTATTCATTGCCATTTTTGTACCTGTGTTCTTCTCTGTCTCTCACTTTTCCTTCCTTTCCTTAAAGTAGTCCTTTTAGTTAAACTGTTTTTTTATTTTAAAGATGTCCACCATTTTTACACTACATGCATTATAAATAATTTTAGTCTGTGATTTCTTTTAATTATATTTGTTTTTTATTTATTGATAGGCATTTGGGATTTAGTAGTAAGCCTGTTGACTTTTCCCTTTTAGAGTATCTTCTATTGCTTCTAAGCTTACAAAGGCATCCTCTCTTCAAATGTTTATTATCTATCCAATTCTATTTTGTTCTATGGTTTGAATTTTTAAAGCAGTTTACTCTTTAATCCATCTGTAATTTATTTTAGTCTTTTCTATGAAAAACAAGATTTTTTTCATTTATTTGAAGTGATTCTTTCTTAATTTAGCATTTCCTTTTGGTTAAAGTAACTATAAGGCAAAGAACTTAATTTAAGGGTACCTAATAGAAAGTCACTAGGAGTAATGGGATGAACTCTTGTATGGTTGTGGTAAGTGGAGCAGTGAGTTGAGGGAATAAAGGAATTTTGGGAACAGACTGTGAAACTAATGGATGAAACTTGGTTGAAAGCAGGAAGATGGACAAAATAATTACTTTCAGCCCTATTTATTTGCAGAGTGCCAATAGGCCTAGATTGTTTATTGAACATGTTCTTTAGAAGATCAAAGAGTCAGCAGCATTATCAGTCTTCACTGATACATTTTCTTTACTGTGTATTATCAACAAATTCTAAAATAATAAAGGAGGAAATTAGGAAAGTATTTACATATTCTTTCATTCATTTAATAAATATTTATTGAACACCTGCACATGTCAACCAGTGTTCTGAGGGCTGAGGACATAATTGTGAGTGAAAACATTGAGACTGAAGAGTCTTTATTGAGCCAAAGACTTCTACTCAGTACATTCAAGATCCTCCCAGTAAGGCACCAACCTGTTATTCCAGCCATATTGCTTGCTTTTCTCCTAAATACACCATATACCTATTTCAATTAATTTAGATTCTTTGCTATTTCCCGAGCACTTCTAGTCCTTTGGCCTCTGACCTTTTCTTCATAGTGCCCCCTTCTCTTTAAAAACTCCCTACCTCATATCTCCACTTAAATGGTCTGGAGTGCCATGCCTGACCAAAGCATTTTCTCATATTCTGAAACAAAAATTATCCCTTCCATCCTGCTTTTGACTCCTTTTGGAATTTTGCTCCTCTTCATAGAAACTACTTGGATTTTAGCTGATTATTGGATGCTCCCCTCATTTCTTTGTTATTAAACTGTAAACTCCCCAAAACAAAGAAAAACAGTTTTTCCCTTTTCTACTTTTTATACCTTCAAGTACAGTACTATGTAACTAATGGAACATGAGTGGAAGTAATATGCACTACTAGACGAGTGTGTATTCTGGACAGTGCAAGATTGTGAGAGTTCATCAACCTAGGTCCCTGAGGGAGTATTGGGACACATGTCCCTGCCGACGTATGTTGGAAAAGTAGATTAAGCAAAATAATAACAATAACAAAAATAATAATCATGTATATATAAATGTATAAAAACTCTTGTTACATAATGCAGAAAATATTTTAGAATTCTTACTAAAGAATAGACTACTATAGAAGATGGCAAAATTTTTCTATAAAGAAACAGTAAATATTTTCACTGAAAGAAGCCAGGGACAGTATATAAAAAAAGGAAGGTGACTATGTTCCAATAAAACGTTATATACAAAAACAGGCAGTGAGCTAGATTTGGCCCATGGATGTAGTGTGTCAATACCTAGTTCTTCATATCCAGACAATATATCTCTAGAGTATTGTCATTATTTGCTCTAAAATCTCATTAGTGACCTTTTTTTAAAAATGAAACATAAGAAACATTTTTCATTAAAGTCATAAACAAAGCAAAAAGTCCACATTCCTTTCTATAATGTAATGTTCACTGTTCCAGAGGTGCCAACAGCTACTTTCATGCAATTTGAATTATTGGAGATTTGTAATATATTTTAGTATTCAGCTAGGCCTGTTACCCCTTCATTGCTCCTCTTCAGAGTTTTACTGAATATTTTTTTTATTTTTTTGCTATGAGATTTAAAATGTATCTAATTTCAAATATGAAAGTGTTCTTTTTATAAATTAAAAAAATTTTTTATTGTTCAAGTGCAATTGTCTCCATTTCCCTCACAACTCCCCTCAGAAAGAGTTCTTATGCTGTAATAAAATTTGTTATAAATTTGTTATGTGATATAAAGAATGTTGTAGCATTAATTTATAAAATAATTTTGACATTGCCATGGCTGGTGTAGCTCAGTTGGTTGGACCATCATTAGGGCACATACCAAGGTTGTGGGTTCAATCCGTGGCCTGGGCACAAACAATCCCTGATCGGGGCATGGATGGTCCCTAGTCTAGACATGTACTGTAGGCAACTGACCCATGCTTCTCTCTCTCATTGATGTTTCTCTCTCTCTCCCTTCTTCTTTCTCTAAAAAAATGCAGTGGAAAAATGCCCTTGGGTGAGAATAAAAAAAGAACTCCCTCCCCAAAAAATGTTTGATGTTCTCCTCACCTTTATATCTCAGAAAACTGTGTGTCTTTTTATTAGTTCAGATCTTTTTTTGTGCCTTTCAGGAGTGTTACATTTCTTTTCTTTTTTTCTGTGGATATTTAAAAATTCTTATCTCATTTTTTTTAATTTATTTTGTTGTGGTGATCATTGCTATTGTAATTGGGTTTTTGTACATAAGATAGCAATTTATATATTTTAATAAATTTTTTATTAAAGGCATTTTTAAATTCAGTTTATGTTCACCCTGGCTGGTGTGACTCAGTTGGTTGGAGCACCATCCAGTAAACTGAAAGGTCATGGGTTTGATTCTCAGTCAGGGCACATGGCTAGGTTATGGGTTCATGGAGTCCATAGTACTATTTCTTCTTCTATTGCTCTTAAAAAGAAAATTTATAATTTGTATTCTGTCTCTCCTTATTTTTTCTCAGCCTGGCTAGGGGATGATCAATTTCACTGATTTCTTCACAGAACCAGCTTTTGGTTTTGTTGATTTTTTGTCTTAATTTCTTGTTTTCAGTTTTACTTGTTTCTGCTCTAATTCTTATTATTTCTTTTTTTCTAGTTTCTTAACATGGAAAGTTAGATTATGAATTTTAAATATTTCTTCTTTTATTTTCTCCTTTTCTAATATATACATTAAATATATACAATTTCCTTCAAGGAATCCTTTTGCTTCATCTCATAAATTTTGATAAATTGTTTTTTCATTTTCATTTAGTCCAAGAAATTTTTAAATTTCTCTTTGGATTTGTTCATTGGCTCACGTGTTATTTAGAGGTATGTTGTTTGATCTCCATGTATTTGGGGATTTTCCAGTTACCTTTCTGTTAGTCATTTCTAGTTTAATTTCATAGTTGTCTAAGAATAGACATGGTATGGTTTCTGTTTTTAAAAATTTGCTAAGGTGTGTTTTATGGTCCAAAATGTGGTCTGTAATCATGGATGTTGTATTTTTGTGTGTTTATCCTGCTTGGTATTTCTCATGGTTTTTGAATTTATAGGTTTATAATTTTTAAAAAATCACTTTGGGGATATGTTTTACCATTATTTCTTTAAATATTTTTTCTGCCTCTTTCTCTTTCATTTCTTGTTCTCGGACTCCGACTACCTGTAAGTGGCATGACTTGATGTTGTCCTACATATTCTGAGGTACTATATATTTTTTGCAGCCTCTGTTTCCTGTGCTTGATATTAAACAGTTTCTATTACTACATCTTCAGATCCACTGATCTTTTCTTCTGCCATATCTAATCAGTTGTTAAGCCCTTTAAGTGAATTCTTTTATTTCAGTTATTGTGTTTTGGGGCTCTAGAATATTTATGTGGCTTCTTTTTATATTTTCAACTTTTTTCTTCTTTATGTCCTTGTTTTCTTCGAAGTTGCTGAGCATTTATAGTAGCTCTTTTAAAGTCCTGTCTGCTTGCTCTGACTGGTATGGCTCAGTTGGATAGAGCATCATCTCATTGATTAAAAGGTTACAGGTTCGATCCCCAGTTGAAGTAAAACTATGAGAAGGCAACCAATCCATGTTTCTCTCTCTTTCTTTTCCTCCCCCTCTACAAAGCAATGAAAACATGTTCTCCAGCGATGTTAAAAAAATATATATATATATCCCTTATCTGCTAGTTCCACATCTCTGTCACTCTAGGTCTGTTTCTACTGACTGATTTTTTTTCTCCTAATAAGGGGTAATATTTTGCTGTTTATTGACATTCCTAGTCAGTTATAGAAGGCAGTTATGTTACTCGCAGTTTGATCCTTTTGAGGCTTGTCGTTAAACTTTATTAGGGCAGGTCTAGAATAGCCTTATTAAATTTTCTGTAGTCTTTACCAAATGCTTAGGTACTCAGTGAAAACTTTCCACTCTGCATGATAACGACTTGATTGTCCCTTAGTCCTATATAAGCTCAAGGATTTGTTCAGTTAGGTAACCTTTGTACTTGTTCTCTGCCTGGCTTTGTGGTGTTCAGTTACACCTGTGCAGTCTTGGATTTAGCCTAAGACTCATTGAGATTTCTATGCAGATTTCCAGAGAACTTGCATTGTGTAGCCCCTCCCCTTCTGTAGCTCCTCCCCTTCTGGAACGCCTCCCTACAATTTCCAGCTGCTTGAGCCTTTCCAAGCTTCTGTCTCTCTCTCCTCAACTCAGAGAAGCTGCTACAGTCTGCAGGGGCTATGCCCCTCTACCCTGAGGCTAAGAAATTTGATCCAGGTTTCAAAACTTGCTCTCAGGAATCACAGATCTGTACTACCTATCATTTAATACCTAAAAAACAAGACATTTTGTATATTTTGTCCAGTTCTGTAGATATCGTGTGTGGGGGAGGGGTACAAATACCATATAGTTTCTACTCCTTCATGGGGGGAAGCAAAAGTCCTTCCCCTTTTTATTTTAAAAATAAAGTAAATGAAAAGAACTATTAAAAGGAAAGGAAAACAAGTCCAGATAATAGAAATAGCAGTAGTTAATCCTGAGTACTAGCTGGAGTGTATGGAAGCAGGCCACATTAAAAACTACTAGTTGAAAGAAAAAAATCACTGCTGATTTGTGTTTAAGTTTGAATGATTTTTCATGAATACGTTTTAGCAAAATAAAAAAAAACCCTTAGAACATTTTCTATTTCTGAATTAGCAATTTTGCTTTTAAGGATTTATCCAGAGAAAATAATTAAGCATATATAAAAGTATTCATTACTGAATTAATTCTAATAAAAATTTAAACCTATAATATGTAAAAATTTAATCTAAATATCCAGTGCTATGGACTTAGTTAAAAAATTGTTGGTGTATCTACATAATTACAAAGTATTTAACTATGAAAAATAATTTTGTATAAATAACTTGTATAAATAAGGTGACAAAATTAGATTACAAAAAAGTTTAAAGTCTTAAAAAAAAGAAAAAAGCCCTGGCTGGTGTGGCTCAGTGGATTGAGTGCTGGCCTGTGAACCAAGGGGTTGCTGGTTCGATTCCCAGTCTGGGGCACATACCTGAGTTGGGGGCCAGGTTCCCAGTAGGGGGAGCAGGAGAGGCAACCACATGATGTTTCTCTCCCTTTCTTTCTTCCTTCCTTCCCCACGCTAAAAAATAGGGAGGGCAAGAAATAGTATAGGAAATGTAGAAGCTAAAGAACTTGTGACACATGGACATGAACTAAAGGGGGGGAATGTGGGTGGGAGGGGTATGCAGGGTGGAGGGGAATGAAGGGGAGAATGGGACAACTGTAATGGCATAATCAATAAAATATATTTAAGAAATAAATGAATAAAATCTAAAAAAAGGTTTGCTCAGTTTAATGGCAACAATATTAATTTATTATAAGTATAATGTAGAGAATACAAAATGTTAATACGAGCCATACCTGGGAGGTGTGATTATATAAATACTTTATATTTTGTGCTTTTCTGGGTTTTCTAAGTTTTTTACAATAAACACAAACTTATTTTGAGAAAATTAAAACATTAAAAATATTTTATTAGATTACTCTATAGTTACATGATAATTGGAATCTGGATAAAAATGACTATAAAGGTATCACAAAATTTGTTAGGTGAACGATCTTGACAAGGTTTTCAATTTCTTGGAAGTGGCCTGACCTGCAAATTGGAATAAAGAAGCTATCTACCTGGTAGGTTCTTAAAAGAATTAAATGAGATAATATGCATATCCCTTTAGCCTGGTAAGATTCTATGAGTGTCAGTTACTATTAATGACTTGTATTTTTACTAAGATTTTTACTACTACTATTACTATTACCAATACAATTATTAGGTTGAAGGACCTTATGAGGATATGAGCATATTGTAAGACTAACTGAAGTCTAAGTGCTGATAAGGGAGAAAGGACAACAGACAGAGATAAACTACTAGTTTGTGGTTTTTCTTGTGACCAGCATTGGAAAAAAACTTTCAAATGGGGAATTATTTTTTAGATCATTAAGATAAACACTTATTTTTGAAGATTCTCAAGAAAGATTAAAATTACACCCCTACTCAGTTTACAATTACTATCAGGTTTTTCCTTGACAAAGAATAACATTTTATGTGAAAAAATGGACTACAGAAGTTTTTTCTTGTAAAATACTTGATTATCTCATGGCTCAGTATTTTCACCTCTCAACTAGTTTAAAGTTTTTGATGGGCTTTTAAATAAAATATGTAAAATGGGTAACCTAAAAACACGAGAATCTGAGTGCTCTCCTCTGCCTTCATGCTACCACTGTGGGCCAGGCACCATCAGCTCTGGTCTCCCTGCTTCTACTCTTGCCCCCCTATAATCTATTCTCTGTAGAGTACCAGGATTGATATATTTAAGCCAAATGAAGTCAAAGCAGTGGGAAGCAATTTCAGGCCAAGAGAGCCACATGCAAAAGCAGGGAGTTACAGAGCCACAAAGGCACAGTTGGGAAACTGAAAATTTGGCATTACTGAAGCTACATGTGAAGTTTGGGAACCAAGAAAGTGAGAGAGAGAGAAGTTGAAGAGGTACAGAGGGAACATATTATGAAGTTTCACACATGTTCTACCAAGATGAATGTTTACGGTGATAAAAATCCATTGAACAAATTTAAGCAGAAGTGTGACAATGTCAAGTAAATAATTTAGAAAGATAATTCTGAGACTATGGAGGAGCACAGACTTGGGAAGGAGAATAGAGAGGGGAAAGGTTGAGATTAGTGTTATCACATTTGAGGATTTATTATTCAAGGTAGTGATACACAAGTTTTTTAAAACTTAGTTCACTTAAGTGGGACAAAAGATGTCTCAAGAACACACCTGCTCTAGGAATTTTATACTCTACTAATAAAAGGATTAGAGAAACAAAGATTCTGAGTAGAACCACATTTTTATTCAATAAGAGAAGAATATAAGTTTAGATATATATGATGTTTATTACCAAAAGATCCCTTTAAATTTGTTTGATAATTATGCAGCATTGGGGGCCTTTCATGGCCAACCCACTGGCTGAAGATTTTATATGGAAAATCATTGCATTGCAAAATAAATGGCTATCATGTGAGAAAAAGGGGAAAGATGGATACAGTGTTCAAGAAGCAGAACTGAAAAGGTTTGTTTATTAATTGATGTGGGATTTGAAGAGAAGGGAGAAGGAAAGGTTTATACAGGGTTTCTGGCTTTGGTGATATTATGTAAGGCCAACATAGATAGGAATTCAGGGAAAAGTCGGATTTGGAGAAATGAGAAATTATGGGTTCTTTAGACAAAAGGTTGAAATTCTTTTGTATTACCCAAGTGAAAATATTTAAAAGTCCACAGTGAACTAAAACCTAGGGTAGACATTTGGACTGGATACGGAAACATGATACAGAGTTTCTCAAACTAAGTGTGTGGTATTGTCTCTCTAAAAGTCATTTTTGAAATATGCTGGATATGCAAGGATATGCTTGGTTGGCACAATGACTGGCGGTGGCATTGTGTGCATTAGTGAGTGAGTGGGGGAGAGGGATGCTACTTGTCCTGCAATATAAAGGATAGTTGCACACACTATGTTGTCCAGCCGAAATGGTGTCCTCACTTGGGAAACACTGAAACACTGGAAGGGAGAGGGCATGTAGTGAGCAGAGAAGAGGCCATAGTTAGGACAGAGAAATAGGACCCAGCAACAGAAATCAAGAAGATTGGAGGAGAGTAGGCAAAGAGCGATGCCATGAAAATCAATAGAAGGAGTTTAAAGAAGATTCGGTGGCAAAAAATAAAATAAAAGAAAGAAAGAAAGAAAGAAAGAAAGAAAGAAAGAAAGAAAGAAAGAAAGAAAGAAAGAAAGGAAGGAAAGAAAAAGCAGAAGCAGTGTTACCCAAGTAAAGCAAGCCCTGAAATGTGAAATAAATTGTCCCAGGATCAATTCTTTCCAAGGGGAACTGAGCAGAGCAAAGGTAAGGAAAGTTATTGGGTGCTTTGAGCCATTGTGTACTCACTCCCAAAATCATCACGTATTTTTTTCAAGGTAAATAAAGAGGACACTGTCTAAACTGGAATTAGCATTTGTGGTTCTTTCTAGATAATAGTAACAGATGATTTTTTTGTTCTGGCAGTTAACATATTTCTTGAAACAGTTTTTAATTTACCCTAGTAATGGTACTATGTACTCGTAATGCCAATATTTTGTAAGAGATTGTCTTACCGTAGTTACCATGGTCTAGTTCCACAATTCCTATCTCATTTTACAGATAGAGAATCAGAAAGTTTAACTTTCCCACGAAGATGTACACAGAATATAAGATATCTGAGCTGTTATTCCATTCTTACCTATGAGATTTGTGACACTCCCTGCATCTGGTTGCCCACTGCTTCACTTATGAAGAAAAGTTTAATATGCTTGGGCATTCTGAGCTTATTTGCTATGAAGAGTTTTGTCTGGAATTTTTAAATTTTATTTACATCTTTTTCCCTCTCTTCCTTCCTTTCTTCTTTACTTTTTTCTTTATTTTGTCCATCTTATAACCAGAAGGGATAGAAACCAGTTTATGAAGACATGAAACGTACAAAACAGCATATGAGGTCTGTCGGAAAAAAGTCTAGCGATTGTTAATATAGTGAGAATGGTTTGTGCAACATGGATGTAACCTGGCAGCCAAGGAGAGTGGACTGAAATGTGCAAGCGCGAACAATGATGACTTCATTGTACTAGTTAGTAGGGGTGGGAGACAACATTGAGTGAGCATGTGTACTGTGTGGCTGTCTCATTCAAAATTACTGAGTAGAGCAAGGAATCTGCATCAAATTTTGCATCAAGCTTGAATATTCCTCCACAGAAACTATTTGGATGAATTACAAGACTGCAACTTTGGTAACTGGTGATTGGCAGCTTCATCATGACAATGTGCTCACTCATGGCTCATGTCTTGTGCGGAGGATTTTGGTGAAACATCAAATCAACCAAGTGACTCTGTCCCCCTAAGCCCAGATTTGGTGCCCTGCAACTTTTGGCTTCACCCAAAACTAAAATCGCCTTCAAAAGGGAAGAGATTTCAGATAGTGAGATTCAGGAAAATACAATCAGGCAGCTGATGATTCCAACACAGCATTTTGCAGAGTATAACAAATGAAACAGATGCTGAGAAAACTGTATGACGTCCCAAGGTGACTACTTTGAAGGGGACTGAGGCATAATTGTCCTGTGTACAATGTTTCTTGTGTCTTGTATCTTCTTCAATAAAGGTCTCTATTTTTCATAGTACATGGCTGGATACTTTCTGGACAGGGATGAAAGAAAATAAAGCAAGGGAGGTATTATTAAACAGAAAGAAGAGTCATGTTGCTTTGAGGCAGTGGAACAAGACATTAGGGGGATACAGTCGGTTGTTGATAACCAGTGATTTGGAGTGCTGTTAGCACCTGGGAATGTTCTTAGCTCAAAAATTAGGACTGGAAGTCACACAACCTTCTGATAGTTAAATCCTAACATCCTACCCTAGACCACACACACACACAAAAAGATAAAATGGCCAAACCCAAATCCCTTGCCTAAGGGAAAAGAGCAGCTTGCAAGCTTGAGTGGCACCACCTGATGAGGGAATATAAAAGGCAAGGGTGGGTGGGATGAGTGCGGATGGAATGTGCCCAGGGAAGGTGCGGCTCCCCCAAGTGTCAGGGAAGGAGTGTGTCAATTGTAAGAATTCCAAGTTGTTCTTGGCAGCCTTAAGTGTCAGAAGGTCCCATGACAAGCATGGGTTAAGGGGACAAAGAATCTACTAGAAGGCATTACTCTTCAGGACAGGATGGAATGTTTAGCAGGTTATGCAAGCTGGAGTGTGTGTAGAATATGGAGATGTGGCTTAAAGTGGGGGTGGGTAGAATCTAACGCGTTGGTTAAATAACATTCAGCTTGGGAGCTGAGGTCCTTTATCAAGAAGTATTTACTGTCAGCAAGCTGTGGCATCAGAGGGCACAACAGCACAAGTTGCAGAATTCTGGGGCGTGTGGAATGCATGTTGCCAAAGTGAATGGTATGCAACAACTATGCATTTGGGGCTGTGGCATGCCATGAAGCTACACTGAGTCCTTGCTAGTTTGCGGCATGCCACAAGGCCACGAGCAGGTGGATGAGAGCCAAGCTCGCCTACACCCCTTGCCTGAAGCTTGCTGTATATCATATCCCCTTAAACATTTTTGTATGGGCAGCAATTTTTTGGTTGTCTTCCTTGATCAAGGAATTTGTAAATTGCTAAAAGATGTTGGTCTCTGTGTACCAAGCACTGCTACTCAACTCTCAAGAACGAGGGGTTGATTAATAGATGGTACATCTGTTGCGTGTGACAGGCTACCCTTCACCTCCCAAGTGGACCCTTCTTCCCTTCGTGAAAATGATGTGAGTCTGGATTAGTAAGACTGAGACACAGGATTCTCTTAAGGATTGTAGGTCCTGGAGCCGCAGAGTTCTACTCATTGGAGAGGGAATAAAATAACGCGGTTAAAAATGTGAATTCTGAAGCTGGCTGTGTGGATTTTAATCTCTGTGTCATCTCAGGTGTCAAATTCCTCAGCTGTAGAATAGAGAATGGAATAGAACTGTTTCTGTGGACTGGCTATGAGGATTTAGGAAACTAATGCTGGGAAAGTATATTTTAAAAGTTTCTGGCCCACATCAAATACTCCATAAATAATAACTAGCATTGTTATACGTATGATCATGATGTTCAGAACCAAGGAAGGGCTTGGCCCAAATGGTAAAGCTAGTGCTGAGGCTGTGCCCACCCCTGCACAAACTTCCTTGTAGGCAAACTCCTGTCGTGGCCTGTTCAGTTCAGGCCTGCAGTTTCTGCCCTTCCTGTAGTTCTGTTTTACACTTGGCAAAATAGGGATGGAGACAGAGTTGTCCTCTGGGCCTGGAAAGAGTGAGTGGCTAGCACTGGCCTGGGTCCCTAGAGCCAAAGGCCCCCACTCTTCTGTCCGTGATGCTGAGTCATGAGCTGTGGTTGCAGCCCAGCTACACCACTGGGCTTGGCACAGCATCTGGGGAGGATTAGGAGATTAGGATCAGAACAAGACACAAAGGAATTGCAGCTGATGTTGAGAAGGGATTTGGAAGGTGCTTAGAGGAGGGAAAACATGAAGACAGTCTGTGGAATCAAAGTGAGCGTGGGCAGAGAGAACCTTCTAGCAGATGTGGGCACAAAGCATGCGACTCAAAATGGGTGAGGGCTTCCAGTTCTGTTATTGCTTCTTGGGGTGCTTAATGGAAACTGTTGAAAGGACTTTGATTTTGACAGTCACATAGAATCATTTCAAAGGCAGAAATCACTCATACATTGAGTGATGGGAATGTAAGATGGTACGGACACTCTGGAAAAGCATATGGCAGTTTCTTACAAAATGAAACAGGCCACTCCTACATGACCCAGCCACTTTTGGGCATTTTTCCTGGAGTAATAAAAAGTTATGTCCACACAAAACCTGTACACACATGTCTATAACAGCTTTACTTGTGCTAGCCATAAACTGGAAGCAACTCAAAAGTCCAACAGGTGAGTAGTTAAACAAACTGGTCTATCCATACTATAAAATACTACTTAGCGATATAAAGAATTGCACTGTAGATGCAGCACAACAGACTGGATAAATCTCCAGAGAATTATGCTAAATAAAAAAAGCTGATATCAAAAGGTTACATACTGTATGATTCCATATACAGCATACAGCATTTTTAAATTAAAAATTATAGAGATAGCTCTGGTTGGGTGGCTCAGTTGGTAGGAGCATCATCTTGTGCACCAGAAGGTTATGAGTTCAATTCTCAGTCAGGGCACATACCTGGGTTGGGCAGTATGTGGGCTTTTCAGAGGCCTTTCCAGAGTTCTTTCAATCACATTCCCTCTGTCAAATTAGTGATTTTCCTTTCCAGGACTCAGGCTCTCTAGGAGTTGAGAGGTCAGATCAGACCAAAACCCATTGTCTCTTAAACCTGAGTGGAGAAGAGAGATGGAGATTATCTTCATTAATGGCCATGCCCTCTGACATGCACATAGTCCACAGGTGATTATTCTTGGCTCTCCTTGCTTGGGACCCCCAGGAGTTATTGTGTTGGCGGTGTTCCTGCTAGAAATGAGAAATGGGGGTAGATCCACACTAAGAAAAGAAAACAGTCATTATCCAACCCATTGATTTGTTCTCTCAAGCTCATATTTGCCAGAAATCTATTCTTTTCTCTTAACAGCTACCACTTACCCACTCTTCTACACAGGCATCCTCTTCAGGACCAACTGAGATTGACCTTACTCTATGAGAGGAAGAGTGACTCCAAGAGTTCTCCTTGCAAAGCAGGGACACTCAGAAAGATCATCTGTGGAACTATGGTCAAGAGGAAGGCTGCGGCCAGCATGTGGAGTGGGTCCATAGTTCCAGAATTCAGAGAATTTTGCCTTATTTTTTTTACCATTGGTAGAAAGAGTTCTCATATTTCTTATTAACTCAAGATGTATTTGATATGGTTGCTTGGCCCCAAAGCCTGTCTGCCTTGACAACTGCAGAAGATCCAGAGATACACAGCCATCCATCACATCTGACAGGGCTGCCTCCCACAGCAGCTGTATTGTTTATGAAATGAGTCACTTTCACAGCAAATCCAACAGGAGACTTGTGCTGGATTTGACGGGCACATCCCACTTCATTCTTCTCATTCTCTCACTTCACATGCTTGTCCAGCTCCTGAGTAGTAGCCTTATTTTGCTAAGGTGGAACTAGAAATGCAAAGTTGGGGTTGTTTTCTTCAAATGAAATAATTGCATTTGGTTTCTTAGGTTTAAAGTAGCTCAGCAAGCATGTGTCTTCTCTCTTCTCAGCAGTGGTGAGGGAGAGAGGAAAAACGGAGTGGGGGAGAGTGGTGGTTGCCACATGTGTACGCTGGGAAAGAGGAGATCACTATTCTACTATTTTATTTCATAGCCACATGAAAAAATGCCTAAAATTCAATTTATAGCATCCACTTGTCAATAAAGATTGAGCTTTGTTCCTTTATGAACAGTCAAGCAAAATGGAAGCCACTAAAAATGGAGCTTTCAGTGACTGCCTGTGAGAGGGAACAAATGACAAAGATTAACTTAAGAAATAGCCAAAGTATTGGGTGAAAAGTCATTTAGTGCTTCAGCCTCATACGAAGACAAGCAGGCCTAAAGATAGACTTTGGGTGACTCCAAATGATTCAGACTTTAGCTGCTTTTGCTAATAAAAATATTTTTAGCGTAGGGTCACATGATGATCTTAATATCATGTGACCAATGGATTAACAAAGTCTCTGAATAATATGAGAGAATTAAGCATGGACACTTAAAGGATAAGGGGCACCCAAATGACAGGAGAGACCCTCATGATGGCATCAAAGGAGCATTTATTGAAAAACTATTGTTTGCAAGTCACTGTATTAGGCTCCAGGGTTATAACAGTGAAAAAAACACATTATCTGCCTTAAGTAGAGACCAGTCTGGTGGGAGACACAAACATTTACCTAGACAATTACATAAAATATGATGAAACTATAAACAGAAGTGCTAGTTGAGGCTATTTAATGTGTCTTATCCAGGATATTGCAAAGCCCCCTCTGAGAAAACAAAACCTATCACGTGAGAAGCCTGTGCAGTCCCTCAGGATGTCTAAAGAAGTCAGGCCTGAGCAATCCTGGCGTAGGAAGCAGGGGACAGAATGCGCCACCCAGGAAACAGTGAGCCTTCCAAGAGGAAAACACATACACAATGTAAAAGATCAAGAGGAAAAATATATTACTTGACTATGGAAGCATTTAAAATTTTGGCAGGGAAAATTTCAAGAGTAAAACTGAAATTTGGAAACTTGGGATGGGGGAAGAGCCACATTAAGAGCTACCTTCCTTCGTATATAAAGAGGGCTTGCAAAAGAGGAAGTATGCCTTGCCTGGCTTATAAACATGGAAAAAGATACTCAACATCTCTCACAGTTAAACAAATGTGAATTGAAAAAGAAAGAAGCAGGAGAGAGGCTGCTTTAGAAATCTGCCCGAATATGGCGTTGATGGGAGGGAAAAAGGGACTCAGAGAGAAACAGTGAATCAGCAAGCAAAGTCATATTTCAGCTTGACCTTAGCTGGTTACTCACCAGGTTTATGGCTCAAATTCCAATTTCACAGTTATTCTTGGAATAATAGTGTGAGTTTAGAGTAAGAAATGAAAACCCTGTAACTCCCTTGGGAAACTCAGTTTCCCTTTGCCTCCTCTAGTGATTACAGGAATGGATGTGAGGGGAAAGCAGTGAAGTTCTTTGACTGTGACAGGTAATGCAGGGGATGCTTTAACCAAGGGTTTTGCACTCTCTGGTTCCGGGCCTCAAAAATCCTAAGACTCCCAATTTGGAGAGGACTTTATCCTCAGACTATGCTACCCAGCCTGGCTTTCCAGGCCCTCCAAGAAGTGACCATACCCAGTCTGCAGAGAAAATTTGGGGACTTTTTATTTTGTTGTGATTTTAGTCTTTCAAAGGGCCAGCTAGAGTTGCAGTGGCTTCCACTACCCTTATTATGGTTGACTCGTGTCCCTGCTAAATTCACCCCTTCAAGTCCTAACTCTCAGTACCTCCAAATGTGCCCTTATTTGGAGTCAGAGTCTTGATAGAGATCATCAAGTTTAGATGAAATCAGTAGCAAGGGCCATATCCAGTATGACTGGTGTCCTTAAAAAAGGGGGAAATTTGGAGACAAACAGGCATACAGAGAGCATGCCATGTGAACATGAAAACAGCCATCTATAAGCCAAGGAGAGAATAGATCCTTCTTTCCCTTACAGTCCTCAGAAGGAACCCACTCTGTGGATGCCTTGATTCTGGCCTGCTAGCTGCTAGAACAGTGAGACAACAAATTTCTGCTCTTTAAGGCAGCTGGTTTTTGGTACTTTATTACAGCAGCTGTAGGAAAGGAATCCAATCCCCACATTCAGTATTTTTCATCTCTGTCCCTGTATCTGCAGCAAAATAAGTTTTTTATTTTCATGGGGAAAAGATTATATTCTATAAAACTGTTTTAAGATATGGAAACAATGTAGAGATAGTATGAAGGAGGGACATTTGTCCATTTAAGAAATTTAGTGTTTCATAAGCATCCCTGTATATGCCAGGTGCCATGATGTACGTCTGAGATGCAATGGTCAATAAGACAACATGGTTCATGCCCTCATGGAGCCTATGGATTAGCGGAGAAAAAATTGAACCTAGATAATTATAAGAGTATGATGAGTGCTTCCTATAACAAGGGTATGCATAGCCATCTGTGTGTGAGCAGGTGAGAGGTCCTTGAATCTACCCTTAGGATCCAGAAAGACTTCTCTTACTTGGAAGTGACATATGAGCAGAATCTTGAATACTGGGTAGGAATTAACTGGGGAAAAGAATGGAAGATCAATAAAAACTGTGAGGGTGATGTGTTTTGATATAGGCAAGAGCTATGGTCTGTGCTTCACATATAAAAAAGAAAGAAAACTCGTCTTTCATTTTGTAGTTGAGGAAAAGGCCCCAGAGACATAAAGAAACCAAGCAGAGCAGATAGAGCAGTGCTAGTGGATTGGGGAGGGGAGAAATTTTCCCTTGCAGTACCTACTTGGGCAGCCTTAGTTGTAGAGGTGACCTTGACCTCGGTGGGTCATCTCAAGAACTAAATGCAGGAGAAATAGTATGGGCTGCTCCACATGGCCCCTCAGGCATGCTCTCCAGTCTTCCTGTCCCATCAGCCCCTGTGTTCTCACATGTTGCTTTCATAGCCTGATTTGGGAGCTTCTAAAAATGTTTTGTACAGAGCCAGACTTTGTGAGGGGGCCAACCAGCAAAGAACACCCCACTTAGCTGATGGAGGAATTGTTGAGGCTTGTTCCCTGATGGGAAAGGCCACTCCTTCCTCTTCCAATCCCTTCCAAGAACCTTAAAAACAGAAAGGGCCTTTTATGTTTCTGATAAATGGTTTGGCAAACATTGAGAGTTTTGGAATCATATGCTACCTGACTTGCCTTCTACTAATCCCCTCTCCCCCATCAAAATATGTTATGTCTCCTGGCAACACAGCCTGAGGAATGAATGGTGTCTTGGAGAGGTTAATGTTCTAGAGGTCACTTCTGGGTCCTTGTCCTGGTTTTGTTGTTAACTAGCCCTGTGACTGAAAAAAATCACCTCTCCTCTCTGAGACTTAGTTTCCAAATGTATAAACCAACTGGGATGAGCAAGGTTGCTAAGGTGCCTCCCAGCTTGACTGCTAGGAATCTGTTATTCTTTCTGTATCCAAAGCCACTTCAATTTATCTCTACTCAAGCTAAGTGTGGTCCAGGCATTGTCAGAGGTCAGAGGGAGTGGCCACTGGCAATGTTCAGCAGTCATACAGCTGCTGTGCCATCATAACAGTAGTGAAGAGAGTGAACATGAACCAGCAGAAACTCAGTTTCCCCCTCTGCTCTCTCACCTGCCACCCTGGAGCTTGCCAACTTTCCCCTCCTCCCGCCCACCTTCTTCCACCCACAAATCTCTCCAAAAACTTTTGCCTACAGGGGAATTCAGGGCTTGTTTCTTTAATGGTCAGAATTGTGCTGGGTCAAGACTTTTAACTGTGTATTTAATTAGTCATCTGTATGCATGTAACTTAAAGGCGTTCAGCTGTGCCTTTTTATAGGATTAATAAAGTGGGTTGTAAATCACCTATGCAGCCTATAAAAGTATTTATAGCAGCTTTTCTCTCTCTTTGCCATTACAGAAGCTTTGTTTGAACTAGCTGAGGTTTGCATGGGGATAGTTCTACCCAGTTCTAGGAGGAAAGCGTTAACAGTCCCTTCCTGGCAAACCGCAACTCCATCATTAGGCAATGCAAAATGTGCTGAAATGTTAAGCCCCAGCAAGGAAGTTCCAAGGCGTTATTGCCAACAGCAAGCCTTCTGTGTTAATGAAAATCAAAATACAAAAAAGCCAGTCAACTGCAAGCACAAAACTTAAGCCGAACTTGAGAAATATGGCCAGAGCTGGAATGCCATGGCTTCTTGACTTCTATAAACCTTAACAGGATTTGGCAAGCCCTTCTCCAAGCTCATACATTTGCACTGGCCAGACACCTTTTGGAACCACCTCAGCCAATTCCACAGTATCACTGAGTCCGCAAAGAAACAAGCCACCTTTTGTTTGATAGACATTCAGAATTTTTGTGGGTAAAATAAAAAGTTACCAGAACCCCTTCTTTGTGTCAGCAGGAGGTTCATTTCTCACACCCTACTCTCTAGCCGACCAAAGAAAAGATCCCAGTTCTTAAAAGAGAACCAGACTCGCTCATCTGCCCAACATCATTCCTCTACAAAGCCTGCCTGGCTTAAAGTCATCTTCTCACTGAATCCAATAGAAAATAGCTGTGATTAGGATCCTATCATAGAAGTTGACAAAAAGTTAAACACAGACATACCTTAGTTATTATTTCAAGGCTAACCCTGGAGAGAAGTAGCCATAGGTTTTGGTTTTGCACAATACATGTTCTGAAACCTCAGAATTCCAACTTCTTTAGAAGAATCCTGATTGTTTTCATGGTCAGCTATCTCTTAGCTGAAAGGAAAATAAAAGAACAGGAGTGTTAAAGAGATCATAGGATGCTGTGAAGAATAACCTGACTTGGGATTTGGGCACTGGAGGCAAAGGACAGTCTGCATTCTGCTCAGGATTGGGGGCTTCTATAATAGGTAGTGGTCTGCATATTCCCTGGCTATCAGAGAATAAGGCACTGAATCACTTTGGTGGGCTTCCTGAGTTAATCAACTTCAGGGGGCACTTGGGTTTTGCTTGGAGCTCTCTGGTATAACTTGTCTGCTTGTATTTATTCAGGAATAGAGTGTGAGAGAGCACATGATGCTGAGGGAATGGAGTAGCAATGGCTCTTCTTCCTGAAAGCTGGCCCTGAGAGTTGGCAGCTATGGACATTTGGTTCACCAATTGGGTGAAATCTCCAACTTTGGAGATTGGGTGGAGGTTCTTCATATCTCAAATGCTTGTCGCCTTTTCTAGCTTGCTTGCTTTTCTTTGTCCCTCCCAACCTTCCTTGCTTTACCTCCACTTCTTTACATCTGTTTGAAAAAGCTCTTTGAGGAAAATGTCAAGAATGATTGTCCCAATATCTGACTCCAGACTAGGGGGTTCAGGACTAATTCTTATGGAGGTGGGCTATATTTTGATTGAGATGAGATGTCTTATACAAAGAAAATGTTTAGAAGAAATCAAGCTTTCCCTTTGATTATGCCTAGGTTAATTTGAACTTATTTGTTTTCTACTAATGGATAATTTTAAACTTTCAGAAAAGACATTCTTCATTATTATTTTTCTTTTTTCATAGTTTGAGAACTATTCTTTTTTAAAAGAGTTAATAAAGAATAGAAAACATTTGAAGTTGAGGTAGAAAATTTAACTTTACAATCTTTTATTGCTGCATTTCCTTTATTTGCTACTGACTTTGAACAAATTTATTAAGGTGTGGCTTACATATTATGAAATTCATCCATTTTAAATGCACAATTCAGTGATTTTTTTTTTTTTGTAGATTTACCAAGTTGTGTAACATCACAATAATTGTTTTGGAACATTTTCATCACTCCAATTTACACTTAATTCCTGTTCTACCCTCCAGCCTCAGGAGACTATTTTACTTTCTTTTTCTGTACATTTGCCTTTTCAGGACATTTCATTTCAATGGAATCATTCAATATATAGTCTTCTGTGTTTGGCTTCTTTCACTTAAAATGCTTTTGAAGTTTTATTAATGTTGTATTGGGTTGACCAAAAAAGTCTGTTTAGAATTTTTCCATAAAATAAAAGACATATTTTTCTTTCTTTCTTTCTTTTTATTATTGTTCAAGTATGGTTGTCTCCAGTTTCCTCCCACCAGTGTCCCCTACCCCCCCATCCAACCTTCGATCTTACCGCCCTTTGGCAAAAAGACACATTTTTCATTTTTACCCATAACTTTATTGATTTGGATATTTTGAGTATGTTAGCTATCTCCTGCATAGTAGAACATTGATTGTTCTCAATTAATGTCTCAGTTTGATCACTGTCAACTCCCTGAAGCATCATCCAGGGAGAAGTCTTCAGCACAAAACTTCACAAACCACTTTTGACACATTTAATCAATCATAGCACCTTCTCCATATACTGTACAGACCTTTTTTTGTGTGTGTTTTAGTTGTGTTTTTACCTTTCTTGAAATAATAAAGCATAATATGTTGAAAATGCTGCATATTTTTCTTCATCTTCAATATTAAAATGGCTGCACAAAAATTCACCAATTTTGATGAGTTTTTAAATGCACACTGCATCAGCTGTCACAATTCAATCTAAAAACATTGTTTTGAATGAAGTTAAAGACAACTAAGCACTATTAGGGCCATTGAACAGAAAACAATAAACTTTTTGGTCAACCCAGTAGGCACGTGTCAATATTTTTCCCTTTTTATTGCTGATAATACTCCCTTGTAGGTATATGACACATTTTGTTTATCTTTTCTCTAGTTTATGGACATTTGGGTTATGTCACTTTTAGGCTATAATGAATAATTTTGCTATGAACATTTGTGCGCAAATGTTAGTGTGGACATATTTGTCATTTCTCTTGGTTAGATGCACTGGTCTGGAATTGCTGGGTCGTATGGGAAATTTATGTTTAACTTTTAAGAAACTGTCAAACTTTTTTCCAAAGCATCTGCATATTTTACATTCCCATCAGCACTATGTGAGATTTGCTGTTTTCCCACATCCTGAATTTTCTATTATTTGTCTTTTTTATTATAGCCATTATAGTTGGTATGATATGATATCTCATTGTAGTTTTAATTTGCATTTCCCAAATGACTGATGATATAGACCATCTTTTTGTGAACTTAGCCATTTATATATCTTCTTTGATAAAATGTTTATTTCTACCTTTGGCTCCTGTTTAAAAATTGAGCTGTTTATTTTTTTTGTTGTTGTTGTTATTGAATTCTAAGACTTTTTTGTATGTCCTGGATACTAACTAGTCCTTTGTCAGATATATAATGTGCAAAAATATTTTATCCCAATCTGTGGCCTATCTTTTTATTTTCTTAATGATACCTTTTGAAGTACAAAAGTTTTGAATTTTGACAAAGTCCAAAGTATCTGTTTTTACAGATCATGGTTTTGGTGTTGTATATAGGAAATCTAAGAAGTCTTATCTTAAGTTAAGTTGCTCCTGTCTTCTTCTAGACTTTTAACATTGTATTTTAGGTTTTATGTTTAGATCTCTGATCCATCTTAAGTTAATTTTTATGTATAGTGTAAGGTTCATCTTTATGTGTGTGGATATATAATTTTCCTAGCATTATTTGGAAAAAATCCTATACTTTCTCCATTGAATTTCCTTTTTTTATAGCATAAAATTTTTATATTTAGAATTAGCCAGCTGGACTCAGTTTAAATGATCCCAATTTCATTGGCAACATCCAAAGCATCATAGTCTGGAGCCAGTCGAACATATGCCTTTATCTCCCCATCAGGCCTAATCAGGGTGTTGACCTTGGCCAAATCAATATCATACAGCTTCCTCACAGCCTGTTTGATCTGGTGCTTGTTGGCCTTGACATCCACAATGAACACAAGTGTATTGTTGTCTTCTATCTTCTTCATGGCTGACTCAGTAGTCAGGGGGAGCTTGGTGATGGCATAGTGGTCAAGCTTGTTTCTCCTGGGGGCACTCTTCTGAGGATATTTAGGCTGCTTTCAGAGCCACAGTGTCTTAGGCCTCCTGAAGGTGGGTGACGTGTGGATCTTTTTGTGGCTGTGGATGCCTTTTAGCACTGCTTTCTTTGCCTTCAAAGCATTTGCCTTGGCTTCAGCTTTGGGAGGGGCAGGGGCTTCCTTCTTTGCTTTGGGTGCCATTTTGATGAAAAGGGTTTCTGTTGAATTTCTTTTACACCATTGTCAAAAGCCAATTGACCATAAATATAAGGATTTATTACTTTCAATTCAGTTGCATTTTATATCTATCCTTGTGACAATGGTTACTACTGATTTTAATCAAAACAAAATCCTGATTCTCTAAAGAGAATCAGTACAACCAGACATAAGACATTGAACTGGATTAAAAACAACAAAAACAAATAGGTCCCTACAATCAGGAATGGGAGAAATGAGATGATTTAACAAATGATTTGCATAGAAGGAGAACCTAGAACTAGGGCTGTTTGTGGGACTGGAATGATTCTTATAGAGAGAAGACCCACTATAGTGAGTGAAAACCTAAAGCCAATACCAAAGATGAATTAAGTAAGGGAGCTCTCAAGAGAGGGGCGCAGGCAATGGGAGAGCTGAGCCAGGTGGCCAGTTAGGGAAAATATTTCTCTCTCCTGTTTGCCGAAACTCATCAAAGAATGTAAACTTGGAGCAATGTAGTAAAAACTTCTATTTATTTTTTAGTGGAGAAGTCTCTAAATGACTATGATTCATGAAAAAAAACCTTGCTTTTTTAAAAAAAAAAAAGTAAAAACAAAGCCACCTTGATAAAGGAGAGTAATGGGAGGAGACTTTGGCTTCTAGCTTTCCTTCCTTTTCACTCTTTCCATCCTTTCTCCCATTTATAATGTGTTCAGGATCCATTATTGTTCTTGACACAGACAGAACCAACCTCTATGATTCTTTTTAAAATGGATATATCATTAACAACATACCAGTAAATATTGTTTAAAGTGACAACAATATAGCAAGCCTGGTTTATGACATATAATTTAGAGCAACATGCAAGGGACAGGAAAGACATTTGGACATTATTGAAGTCCATTGACATGTTTCCTGAGATTTCTAAGATGTTTACTTAGGAATTATGCAGTATGAACATGAGTATTGAAATTGTGTTCTCAAAAGGAATGCTCTTTCCTAAGCTTCTCATAGACCAAGAGAAGTTCACTGAAGCAACAAAAGTTGACTGTTTGGAATGAAAGGACTTTTCCTATAATCATGTTAAGGAGATGTGGCCTTGGCTCTTCATGTATCTTGCTTGGTGCAGTCTGGGATCACTGAGACTTTTTGGAGGATAGGCATGACCTATAATTAATCTGGGGGCCTCTGGTACCTGTAGGTGGAGTTCTACTTCACTAAACACTATGGTCCCAGTCACTTCCTCATTCCAATAGGTTAAGTGAAAATAACATGACCTCTTGAATCAGGAACACATTATAGTGAGTGTGGGCCAATACATTGCTGGACCCTAGTGACGTTCAATAATCTTGGCTTCTTGCTCATGCCAACCACTCTTCATCCTCTACTCCCTAAAGAAGGTGGCTCTCAGTAGAGCTAGGATATTGGGCAATTAAGTTTTGATGAATGGCAAAGGAGACAGAAAGGCCTTATACAAAACACAGTTGGACGTTTACCACTTGGGCAAAATCTTCACATCTAAACATGTGAAATGAATTGGCCCTTCAGAATGTTAAACCCATATGGATGTTATATTAAATTTGTTTCCAAATAACCAAGATTTGCCAACTATTACTCTCAGTGCAGAACAAGAATTCAGTGGATTTCAGCTGAGTACCATTATCCTAAGTCCAGCTCACATGCAACTCAAACAAAAGCCCCCATACACCACACCACCAAGACAATGCTGAAGACAGGCAAAAACCCCAAACCCATGGCTGGCCCAGGATGAAAAATAGGGAAACTGCATCTCTGAACCTCCTCACGCTGCTTTAGACACCTCTTCTTCCTGTGTTTCCCTCCTTTCTGATGGCCCCTCAGAGCCCCGTTGTGGCCCTTCACCACTTGTGGTTTCCTGCTAGATCTGTTCACTTAAGAAACACCTTCATCAACGTGACTCCTTCTAAGAATGTCCTGCCCACCATTCTATTTCTAATGGGTCCTCCAGAGAGAAGGCTGCAAGTAGTCTGTTGATATGAACTAATTGTGTCAAGGCTTCTAGGAATTATTTTAATGGACAGAAGCTAGTTGGGGAGGGACTTAGGGCTAACTGAAGCTTTAAATATTGCACCACTGTATGGACTGGAACCCATTCTACCTACAGTTCATATCCTGTCTCTCTTTCCTTGTCGAAGCCCAGAGAAGCTAGGACTGTTCAGGCCATGTGCATGGGGAAACAGTGGTGATGTCTTCTTAGCTTTGTTCTATACAATTAACCTCAAGTATTGCAGTAGGACTCTTGTCTAGTTGTAAAAAAATTACCCCAGGCTGCCCTCAGATGCTCTGGTTAGTCACTGCCATTCTATGGGGTTCTGTTGTCAGCCTGGACACATGAATAGCGACAGCAATTGCCACAGTCTGCCCTCTGCTCTGTGGCTTGCACAGTTTGTTTTGACCACACTGGGCTCTCAGCCTGGCTTTCTTCCTGTGGAAGCTGTGACATTTCCATTGTGTCAGGGCTGGCTGGAGCTCAGGAGAGTCATGAAAGGGATAGAGTGTGCTGGAGGGCATACCGTCTACACGGGTCTGGAGCAGCAGATTGGAGCTTCTATGGAACCTCAAGGCTCAGTGTGGCTTCCCAGCCTTTCCCTTATTCCAGAAACCCAGGAAAGGGCTCAAAGGAGGAGCTGTTTATGTACAAAGTGTACAGAGGAATACTCTGGGGATGAAGGTCATGAAAAGAGAGGTAGATGAGTAGGGACAGAGGAGGAGAAAAAACCTGAGTATACATCTGGCTTTGGCTTGTGAGCCAAGCTCATTAACAGAAATTTTTGGGAAAAAAAAAAGTTTAGTAACTTTCATTCAAGGACTTGAATCATTTCTTAAAATAGTAGATTTTCTTTTCCTGATTATAAAAACATCCATGATCACTATAGAAAAAGTAAAAAAACACAAAAATTACCAATAGAAAAGCAAAAATCATCCAAACAGGGGAAACTGTTGTTAATGTGTTAACATTTGCATAAATTCATCTAGTTTATTTATATATATTATATATTATCTGTGTATATATTTTTAACTCAAGGAAGAATCATATTGAATTATATCCTGTCTTTTTCATTCAGCATTATGTACTTTTCTGCAAAATGATTTTAATAGCTGAATGTTATTTCATCTCTTTCATGTAGCATAATTTACTCAATCAAACCACTATTGTTGGACATTTAGTTTGTCTCTAATTTTAACACATCTTTGCTCACCTTCATAATTATATCTTTAGAATACACTTCTAGAAATGGAATATGCACATTACATTTTTATAAACACTAACCCCTGTTAGATTGTTCTAAGTTATATTTGTACCAGTAGTAGGTAAAATGTATTTTTTCCCTTGCAGTCTAACATTGGGTAGTCTGTCTTCATTAATCTTTTTCAAGTTGAGAAGCATAAATTCTATTTCATTATTTTAATAGAATGTTTTTGCTTATTGATATGACTTGGTATTTTTTCATTTATTTATTGATGAAATCTATAACTACATATCAAAAATAAATGGAGTCTCCATTTTTTCATTTTTTTAATATATTTTATTGATTATGCTATTACAGTTGTCCCGTTTCCCCCCTTTATTCCCCTATCACATTCCCCCCCTTTAGTTCTTGTCCATGGGTCATACATATAAGTTCTTTGACTTCTACATTTCCTATACTGTTCTTAACCTCCTCCTGTCTATTTTCTACCTACCATTTATGCTACTTATTCTCTGTACCTTTTTCCCCCTCTATCCTCCTCTCACTCCCCTGTTGATAACCCTCCATATGATCTCCATTTGTGTGTTGCTGTTCATGTTCTAGTTGTTTGCTTAGTTTGCTTTTGTTTTTGTTTTACATGTGGTTGTTAGTAATTGTGAGTTTGCTGCCATTTTACTATACATGGTTTTTTATCTTCTTTTTCTTAGATAAGTCCCTTTAACATTTCATATAATAAGGGCTTGGTGATGATGAACTCCTTCACTTGACCTTATCTGAGAAGCACTTTCTCTGCCCTTCCATTCTAAATGAAAGCTTTGCTGGATAGAGCAATCTTGGATGTAGGTCTTTAGATTTCATGACTTGGAATACTTCTTTCCAGCCCCTTCTTGCCCTTTCTCATCTTTTGAGAAATCCGCTGACAGTCTGATGGGAACTCCTTTGTAGGTGACTGTGCCCTTCTCTCTTGCTGCTTCTAGGATTCTCCCCTTCATTTTAATCTTGGCTATTTGTAATTCTGATGTGCCTTGGTGTGTTCCTTCTTGGGTCCAACTTCTTTGGGACTCTCTGAGCTTCCTGGACTTCCTGAAAGTCTATTGCCTTTGCCAGATTGGGGAAGTTCTCCTTTGTTATTTGTTCAAATAAGTTTTCCACTTATTGTTCTTCCTCTTCCCTTTCTGGTACCCCTGTAATTTGGATGTTGGAATGTTCAAAGATGTCCTGAAGGTTCCTAAGCCTCTCCTCATTTTTTTGAATTCTTGTTTCTTAATTATTTTCTGGTTGGATGTTTCTTTCTTCCTTTTGGTCCACACCATTGATTTGAGTTCAAGTTTCCTTCCCATCTCTATTGGTTCCCTGTACATTTTCCTTTATTTCACTTAGCATAGCTTTCATTTTTTCATCTAATTTGCAACTAAATTCAACCAATTCTGTGAGCATCCTGATTACCAGTGTTGAACTGTGCATCTGATAGGTTGGCTATCTCTTCATTGCCTAGTTATATTTGTTCTGGAGCTTTGATCAGTTGTTTCCTTTGGGCCATTTTTTTTTTGTCTCAGTGCACTTGTTACATAGTAAGGAGTAGAACCTTTGGTGTTCACCAGGACCGGGTAGCTCATGTTGCTGCATTGTGATGCTGTATGTGGGACAGGAGTCCAAGGGGGAACAATGGCACTTGCTCTGCTCTCTGCCAGATTTCAGTCACTTCTCCCGCTTCTCACAAGCAAAGTGGGCCCTTCTGGTGCTGATTCCCGGGTGGGTGGGTTTGCGTACATTCTAACACCCTGTGGGTCTCTCTAAGGAACTCTCCTGTGAGACTGGGAGTTTCTCCCACTGCTGCCTCAACCCCCACAGGTGTTTTCAATAAGTGGTTTGAGGCTTTATTTCCCTGTGTTGGAGCCCTAGGTTTCATGGTCTGTCTCACTCCCCAGTTGTTCCTCCTGGTTTATCTGCATGCAAATGTGGGACTGCCTACTCCACAATTTGCCACCTTACTGGATTCACCAGCTGCTCCCTTGCCATGAGTCTTCTCTGCCCAGCTGCCTGTCTCTGCCCTTCCTACTGGTCTGGATGAATGTGTCTTCTTTAACTCCTTGGTTGTTGGACTTCCATACAGTTTGATTTTCTGTCATTTCTGGTTGTTTTTTGTTTTTAAATTGTTTTTGTCCTTCTTTTGGTTGTGCAAGGAGGCACATTGTCTACCTATGCCTCCATCTTGGCCAGAAGTCCAGGTCTCCCTGTTTTTAAATGCTTGTTTGAACTACTTATACATTGAGGAAACTTCTCTTGGTTTTATGTAATGCCGAATTTTCTAATCTTCATTTTCTTTTAATTTTTGTTTATAATTATTAAAAATGTCATATATTCAAATGTATTTTTTCACTTTAAAGTATTTATACTTGATGTTATTGAGAGAGATTGTTTCTACTATGATATAAAACTCATATCTTTTTCTAATTTGTAGAAATAATTTTTTAAAATTAATTTATTTTTTATTGATTATGCCATTACAGTTGTTCTATTCCCTCCCTTCATTCCCCTCCACCCTACTTCCCCATCCCCATTACCCCCCTTTAGTTTATGACCATGTGTCTCAAGTTCTTTAGATTCTATATTTCCCATACTATTCTTGCCCCCCCCCATCTATTTTCTATCTACTGTCTATGCTACTTCTTTTCTGTACCTTCTCCCCCCTTCTCCTCCTCCCACTCCCCTATTGCTAACCCTCCTTGAGATCTTCATTTCTATGTTTCCACTCCTGATCTAGCTGTCCTTTTAATTTGCTTTTGTTTTAGGTGTGGTTGTTAATAACTGTGAGTTTGCTGTCCTTTCACTGTTCAAGTTTTTTTAACTTCTTTTTCTTAGATAAGTCCCTTTAACATTCATATAATAAGGGCTTGGTGATGATGAACTCCTTGAATTTGATCTTATCTGAGAAGCACTTTGTCCTTCCATTCTAAATGAAAGTTTTGCTGGATAGAGCAATCTTGGTTGTAGGTCTTTAGATTTCATGACTTGGAATACCTCTTTCCAGCCCCTTCTTGCCTGTAAGGTCTCTTTTGAGAAAACTGCTGACAGTCTGATGGGAACTCCTTTGTAGGTGACTGTCCCCTTATCTCTTGCTGCTTCTAGGATTCTCTCCTTCATTTTCATCTTGGCTAATGTAATGATGATGTGCCTTGGTGTGTTCCTTCTTGGGTCCAACTTCTTTGGGACTCTCTGAGCTTCCTGGATTTCCTGGAAGTCTATTTCCTTTGCCAGATTGGGGAAATTCTCCTTTGTTATTTGTTCAAATAAGTTTTCCACTGGTGGCTGTGCCTTTCTCCCTTCTGGTACCTCTATAATTTGGATGTTGGAGCGTTTAAAGATGTCCTGGAGGTTCCTAAGACTCTCCTCATTTTTTTGAATTCTTGCTTCTTCACTCTTTTCTGTTTGGCCATTATTTGCTTTCTTCTGGTCCACTTCATTGATTTGAGTCCCAGTTTCCTTTTCATTGCTATTGGTTTCCTGTGCAATTCCATTCATTTCAATTAGTTTTACCTTCATATGTTTGTCTGATTTGTGGCTATAATCAACCAGTTCTGTGAGGATCCTGATCACCAGTGTTTTAAACTGTGCATCTGAGAGTTTTGCTATTTCTTCATCGCTTAGATTTATAGGCTCTGGGGCTTTGAGATCTTCTTGAGCCATTTTTGGTCTGTTCGTGCCCTTTAAGTATGAGGAGCAGAGCCTTGGACTCCCAGGTCGCTGAGTTGTGACGCTGTATGTGGGGGCGTGGTCAGAGCGGGGAAAATGGCGGTGCCCACCGCCACTTGCCCTGGGGACCTGCTGGGTCCCGGTCCAATCGCCCACTCCCTCGCCCATCTGTCCGCGCAGAAATGCGCGACCAAGGTCAACCCGCAGCCCTGCTCCCTCGCTGTTTCCCCATGGTCGCTCGCTCAGTCGCTTGCTCGGTCTCACACTAGGTCCAACCCTGCACCTGGATTCCACGGCCTGAGTCCGTCTGACGGAGTTTTCCTGTGCAACCCCGCTTTCACCAGCTGCTGGTTTTGCCCCTTACCGGTCAGGCTGAAGAATTTGTTGTTAACAGACTTCCGAAAAGTTCAATTTTCTGTGCTCTGGCTGTGTTTTCTGTTGCTAATATTTAGTTGTCTCTAAACTTGGTTGTGTGAGAAGGTACTGTGTCTCCACCTATGCCTCCATCTTGGTGGAAGTCAGAAGTAATTTTTTCATGTTTCAAATAGCTCTTTAATCATTTGTAATTTGGGGTACATGATGAAGTCAGTAAACAAATCTGAACTTCCTCTCCTGACTCCTTTAGGTTAACCTATTTTCCCAGTGCTCTTTATTGAATCACAGTCATCCTTAATTGAAGTAAAATGCCACCTTGTATGTGTGTGTGTGTGTGTATCTACATATGAAATACTTACATATGAATTCTGTTTCTGCTTCTGGGTGCTTTAGATAATTTCACTGATCTATCTACAAATCTGAAGCAATTCTACACTGCTTAGTAATCATAGATTTATCTTGCCCTTATGTTTATTTGTCATTTTTTTCTTTTCTTCCAATTTCAGTTTATTATCTTTATTTCTCATGTAATGAGTCTTCCCCTCTTTGTTTTGCTGTTTTGGCTGTCTTTATAATGTCTTCAATTAATTTTGAGGGCACTTTTTAAAACTCTTTATTTAATGTTATAAATGTGAGTGTGATTATATTGACCCCACACTAGAGATTTTATTTTATTTTTTTAAAAAAGATTTCATTTATTTATCTTTAGAGAGGAAGGGAAGGAGAGAAGGAGAGAAATATCAATATATGGTTGCCTCTCGTGAATCCCTTGCTGGGAACTGGCCTGCAACCCAGGCATGTGCCCTGCCTGGGAATCAAACCGCGATTGTGTGGTTCTCAGGCCCATGCTCAATCCACTGAGCTACACCAGCCAGGTAGAGATTTTAAAATATAATGTTCTTATTGTTATTATTTTCTAGTATTTTTAATCATAGTTTTGATATTTTTCTTTCTCCCATGAGCTATTTCTAAAAGAATCCTTGAATAATTTGATACTGATTTAAATTTTTAATATTTTTATTATTTAAATAAAATATAAAATATCTAGGAAACATTTCTGTTTTATGTGTAACCCAAAGCATGCCAATTATGGGGAAAATATTTATCTGTTTATGTGATTCAAAGTCAGTATATATAAAATGACCAGCCATATCAATTATATTTCTCAAATTCTTTCTCCTTATTTGCCCTTTTGCCCTCTGCTCTATCAAAAACAAAGAGCATTTTGTAACAGAGTCTTTCCCTGATGTTGAGCTTCTGTAAATTCTTTCATAAGTTCTAAGTTTTTATGTGTTTTGATTCTGTATTGTTCTGTTAAGAGTTTAATGTAAATGGGACACATTGATGTACCACCTATGTATGGTACATGAAAGCATCAATTCTGTAATATTTCTTCCCAAAATATATAACCTGCTCTAATCATACGGCAATACTAGACAAACCCAAACTGAAAAATTTCCTACAAAATAATTGGCCTATAATCTTTTTAAAGGTGTTAATGTCACAAAACTCATGGAAAGACTAAAGAGTTGTTCCAGACTGATGGGCATTAAGAAATGTAACAACTAAATTTAATGCATAATCTGGGATTAGATACTTTGTCCCTACATAATTTCGTTGGAAAATTGGGCAAAATTGAATGGGGTCTGTGATTACTAGTGATGCATCAGTGTGTCTGGATTTTGATATCTATTTTGGTTTTGTAGGAAAATACCGTTTTTAGTAGGAATTACACACTCAAGTACTTTGGGGTTGTGGCACATCATGTTAGCAACTTACTCTCTGAAGGTTCAGAAAAAAAACTTCTTTGTACTCCTGAAGTGTTTCTATAAATTTTAAATTCTTAAAATCAAGGAGATTAGTCCAAGTATATTCTGAGTTATCTGGATTTACTCCTTATAACCAAGTCCTATCATATGGGCTCTTTCCTGATCATATTGGTGCCAATTAGTATCACTCTAAAGAGAGAGTTTTTAACTTTGAATGTGTTAGTAAACACATCTGAGTGCTCTGTGTCCAGAGGGGGTCTAGACAGTGAACTGAGCAAAGAAGCAGAATTGGGGAAAAGGAGGAAAAACTGGATATCAGGGGCTTGTGACAGAACTTCCTGGAGATGTTTTGAGTAAGGAAGTATTACGTGCCAACAGAATGTAGTTGGAGACACGAGCCTGGTTCACAGTGGAATGAAGTGAATTCTGCTGAAAGCAGTGGCCCTTTTGCCTTGCTTGCTTTTCAGGGGGGCTCAAGGAGCAATGCATGATGCCCCGGGCATTCACAGGCATTCTGCCTCTGGCAATTATCTCTGGGGGAGGTAGGAAGGCAGGTCTTTGTCAGGAGATGGGAATTCTTTTTCACCCAGCTGTGTGACACAGGGAAGGAAAGTCCTTAGAGTGAGTCGATTTTATAGTCTGTAAACAGAGAGGGTTTGGAGCCTAATGTTCCTTCCAAGTTTAAAATTATGATTTTGAAGATGAATGTATATGAACATTTTAAGCACCGGAAGAAAAGAGATTCATTTGGGTCACAGCAGAAAGAAAAGCCTTCAAGGAGCTGCTGCTAAGGCCTTTGGGCCTTAGATGTGGGGCGGGATGTAAATATTTGGACAAGAGGAAAAAGCAGTGGAGAAAACACGTGCCTTGGGGCTGACTCAAGAAAAGGCACAGAGGTGGAGTGAGAGAGATAGTAAGGAAAGGAAGGAAGGAGTCAGGCCTGGTTTGAGGTTTGGTTATTTATCTTTTACCTCCATGAACTCTGGCCCAAGAAGATCAGGGCACAAGTTTCTGCTTTAAGGTTGTTCTGTGTATGAAACTCAATGTTTTTGATACCACTAGGAAATGATCAGCTGTGAGAAGTAGACCCACTTTGTCGTCGTACACTAGAATTGTTAATGTAGTGTATTAAAGGGATCCTATGCTTGGTGTTTTCTTAAACTGGTGGGTAGAGTTGAGAAGAACCAAGGCAACTGGAAAGAAAGAAGAACAATAAGAATTAATGTGGCACTGCCTTATGAAATTTAATATGCCATGGTTGAGTCTTATGGGTGCCTTATTATTTTTTTCCCATTTTCTAAGAAGAGATCTGGGTAGGGTTCATATGAAGGAACAGAAGACAAAAGAAATGAGGCTTTCAAACCGTGGAATGGCCCACAGGAGCTCAGTGGACCACATACCTCTCATTGTGGTGACTCTGATACCAAAGATCCACAGTCAGCCATGCCACCCTCTGTCTGGAGAGGCAGCCGTTTGGCGGTAGAGGATGGGGAATTGCCAGGGGGTAACTGCAGCTGGCTGGGATGGCGAGGACACCTGTTGGGACAATGCGCCCTCCATGCTGTGGGGCACATTGGCTCTGTCTCTTGGTGACAACAGGGCATAATACCTCTTGGCTCACTGTTTTTAAGTGGCCAAGGAGGAAAGAATCTGTTCCATGGGCAAATGTAAGGCTTGGTTGGGCCCCATGGCTAGGAAATTCTTCATTTATCTAAAGGAAACAAAAATGTGTGCAGACTGTCTATTTTGTGCAAGGCAGACAAACGCAGCCCCAAGGAGAGAAGAGCCTGTACCCAATGGTTAAGTGGAGCGTGGAGCCTTGGCAAGGAAGAGAAGAAAAGCAGGCTTGGGCTGAGGGCCATGGGCGGCCGCCTGGTGGGAGCACCATTATTCCACTCCTCCTGCTCTCTGGGGTTCGGAACACAAAGAGAAAGAGGGTGGGGTAGGAGGGCTTGGCCCCTCTCCTTGCAGAGGTCGGCTCACTGGCCTCAAATGATTATTGAGTTTAATGAATTGCAGCTTGTAAAAGTCTTTGAAGCTAGAAGCAGAGCCTGAATGCTGAGGATTCTTTTTCTTAAATCATTTTATTATGTGAGTCAAAAAATAAATCTCTCTTGAGCAGAGAGCAACAGTCAAGCCTGCCAGCCTCCAGTCATGGTAACTTTTTTTTCTCTTTCAAACTGCAGTTAAAAGATGAAGACTACAAAATGTGGAAAAACCAAAGCACCAGAAGACAATGGCCTTGACATTTAGGCAGGAGGTAGGGGAAAATGTTAAAGGGGTTTCCACTGGAGCAATAACAATTAGCCCCATTAGCTTGTGCATAACCCATAAATGTAAGGAGCACATAAACCGTGAGAGCAAATCACCACAGTGCCCCTGGGAAAATATCTCTATGCTGGAACCATCTCACTAAACGGATGTAAAAAAAATCATTGTGTGTGTGTCTTTTGGTAGCAATTAACCTCGATTACTATACTATAGTCCATAAAAGCAGCTGCACAAGTTAGGGTCTGTGAGGAACCTATATCTGAGACTGGGCTGCCCACACTAGTTACCCCAAAGATAGGGACTGCATTTGGGGCATTTTCAGATGTGGTATAAATCCTAACTAGCATCTCATGCCCCCATCTATAAAAAAAAGAGTAGCAGGTGTGTCTTCCAGGCCAACCCTTTATGGCCTGGGTGTTGTGGCAACATCTTGTTGGCTTGCTCCTCAGTAATTAGTCAGAAAAAAGTAAGGAAGAGAAGGCAATTCACTTCACCAGGGTTCTTGCAGATACCTTGAAGAAAAACCTTGGAATTTCCTTCCTAAGTGAGGCTATCAGTTGATCAAGGTGATTTTTATGTTAATGAGGCAATGTTTGGAAAGCCCCAGGTAACCTAAGGAAGGGGAATGTTTGCCAGGGGAATCAGCCTGGAGCAGAGGGTTGAAACTTTCTGCCCCACTCTCTGACCTCTGAGGTGAAGAGAGGGGCTGGATATTGAGTTCAATCACTAATGGCTAGTGATTTATTCAGGTGTGTCCATGTAATGAAGCCTCTATAAAAACTCAAAGGGCTTTTAGAGAGCTTCCTGGTTGGTGAATCAAAACACATCCACCTCTCAGGGACCAAACTCTATGGGGGCAAAAGTTCCTGCTTTTGTCCTTTGTATCTTCATCTGGCTGTAGATTTGCATCCTTTGCAATAAACTGGCAATCTAGCGAGTAAACTGATTTCCTGAGCTAAAGTAACCACCTCAACATGCAGTTGGTGACTGAAGTAGGGGAAGGGAGTGAAGTCTTACTGGACTGAGAGCTTAACCTGTGCAGTCCAATGCTACCTCTAGGAAGATAGTATCAGAACTGAGTTCCCAGAACTGACATCTGGTCAGTGTCCATGGAGAACTGAACTAAGTGCTTGATGTTATGTTGAAGAAAAAAACCATACATTGGAATTGGTGTCAGAATTGGAAATGTCCTGGTTGTATAATCCATGTAAATGCTTTTGGTGTTTTTCTTTGTATGCTCTTTCTTGATTTTCCTTTTTACATTGCTTATCTTTGGTTTTCACTTCGCCATCTTTATTTAATATAGTCTTTTCCAAAAAAGCATGGAATATAGAGGAGAGACAAGTCTGGGTTCCAGCCTTGACTCATTTTGATCTTGGTCAAATTACATTAACCTCTCAGCCTCAGCTTTATTGACTATGAAATGGGGATAATGAAGCCAAGCTCTCAGTTGTTATGGTGACTAAATTGAATAGCATAGCTGGAACCTCTGTATTCTAAGTACATTGTAGGCATTTACAAATGTTCTCTTTGCAAAGCCTGTCTATTTTATAAATATTTAGTAAGAAAATAACTTTCCATGAGTCTTTCAATGCAGACAGATGGAACTTGAAGCTTTATTTTCATTATTGTTATCTTATGACTTTTTAGTATTAAAACATAAAAAACTAACCTTAGTCTCCAAGTAAAGTAGGCTTTGATCGTGCTAACCTTCTCACAACAGCTCCATGAGGACTAAGGAGGTATGATAGCCCTTGTTTATAGAGGTTCAGGAAGTTACAGGAGGCGGCTCCATCACTGGGAGGATTTGGGTAATTATACTCCATTCTGAAAGGCCCCACTGTCCCACGTGAAGGGGAGAGAGGAGGAGCTGTCTCAGGTCTGGAATATGGACATGGTTGGGAGAAGAGAAGTAGGGGAGAAGAGTCATGTTGGATCCTGGCCCAGTGTAATCAGGGTCCTTGGCTGTCTATTCTTGAGAGATTTCATTTTGTTGTGCTTCAGCAGATTCACTATTGAATCACCAACAGTTAACTAATCCATGAGAAAATTGTAAGCAATAATGCAAGACAGGAAGAGAGAGAATATAGACAGAGAGGGACATACCCTCAAAGAGAAAGGAAAAAAACTCACAGAGAGCATAGTACGGACACTGCAGCTGTTTGGGTGCATCAATGGCTGAGTTCACTGAGGTGTCTGAATGGTAGGGCCAGTATAGCTCAAGAGACATAGAAAATGCAAAGTATTCTAAATTATGAGAACTAATCCAGGGGCTAGGATGGTGAATAAAATAGTCATTCCCATAAGATCAACTTTTGCCCATGTGGAAGAGGCACTCACTTTAAAGAGATAGTCATAATCTTAAGGACGTGTATCATGGATGCCCAGGGCCACTATAGAGAGTTTCATTTGAACTGAGAAGTTGTTACAAGAGAAATGTATCTCTAACTCAGTACCTTTTCCTATTTCTCTACCTGGCCTTGGGTACACTAGCCATTATTCTCAGATTCTCTTTTAGGAAGGGAACAGAAGTCATAGAAGGGAGTTCTGTATTTGAAGTTTTGGTGTGTTTTTTTTTGTAGAATGTGATTGTTGATGATCAGAGAGAGGCATTAGTGGTTCTTAACATGTGAACCTTTGACCTACCGAGTCAGAAATCCTAGGGTGGGGCTCAACGTTCCATTTTGACAAACATTCCAGGTGATTCTGATGTATGCTTAACTTAGAGAACCATTGAACTAAAGCACAGGGTTTAAGAATGCAGATTTTGTTATCTGGGTCCTAATTCCAATTCTATAATTTGGTCACTGTGTTATGTCAAAGGGCTGTTGCAAAGATTAAATGAGAAGATGCTTGTCCACGGGGTTTTCACAGTGTCAGAATCATAGCTGATAGGCACACAAGAGACTGTACCTATGGACTTGGGGTGGCGGGTTGTGAGTTTGCTTGTTGGAAGGCTTGCAAAGGGAACTTCTTATTCTTGCATATCAGGCTTCTTTCTGCCTTGTTGAATGTCATGTTGAATGTCTGAACCACATTGTCCTTCTTATGTCCTACTCTATCTAAATATGGAAAATGTTGCTCTGTGGGTATCCTGCTGGTAAGTGGAATGGCTCCACCAAAAACAGTGGAAACACAGGCTGGCTGAGGCCAGAGCTGCATCCTATTTTGTTTTTTGGAAGCGGGGTGGAGGGAGCAGTAATGTCCCAGTTTTTCCCCCCTTTGGCGACACTGTTCTTCCTGAGCCCTGAGGAATAATGAAGAGAGAAAAATGAACATTTTTGCGGTTCAGCTAACATTAAAATGGGAAAAGCACATCACTGAAATTAGAATGTCCTGTTCATTAGTCACTTTTTTTTTCTAGAATTAAATTGTCTCTACAAGCAGGAAAAAGAACAAGCCCTCGATGACCTCACAACTCATTATTTCTAAGGAATATACTTACTGCCCAGTGGATATAAATCTGAAATTGATTTTCCATTTCTGGCAGCCATTGAATAGAGGCCTCACAGGTACTTGAGAAAGAGAATATGTACTTTTGTGTGGTTGGCAGGGGCAGATGGGTACAGGGCATTGCTGTTGTTGGTAACCTTGAGGGCAGCTGTTGAAGATCTGTTTTCCTTTGCAAGGCATCTGAGCCTTTTAGACACTGAGGAGGAGAAACTCAGGTAGGCTTTTCCACCATAAGGGCCTTTAGTAACTATACACATGGCCACTCTCTCAATGGAGATTCCCTTTCCAGGTCATGAGAAAAGAATGTGTCAGGCACCACATGCTGATACGGGATGAGAGGGAAAAGCAACAGAGCCTCATTGTCATGAGGGTGGTTGTTAGAAAGGGGGTTTGACCTAACATCCTTTGCCTCCCTGTCCACCCCCGACCCACTCCCCCAGACTTCTGAGCTTGGTGTTAACCAGAGCTGTAGTTAAACTCTGAAATCTCAGAGGGCCCCTCCCAATGCCAGGATTATACCTTTTCTTTAAACAAGTGAAATGGCTCAGCATTTCTCTCTGTGGTTAGACTGGAAAAATTCTGGATATAGTTCAAGTCTCTTATGCTATGGCAAGCTAGGCCAACATTGGATCCCTATGTAAGTGATGGCATAGCCATTATTTTCCCGCAAGTTCAACAGACTAAGAATACGAATCATCACAGAATTCAGTGACAAATTCATCCCTAAGCTCAGTGAAATGTCTATGGATGTTCAAAAACCATTTTCATGTTGAACTTACAGTTACCAGCTATGCAACACAAGATGATAAGAACAGAAGTCATGAATGAGCCACACCTCACAGAATATATACTAAATTTAACATTTTGTAACTTAATTCTACATTAATATGCTCACATTCATTTTTATAGCATTAATTAAATTGCAATTATGCTTCAGGCAAAAAACAAATCATCTTGGGAATCACTAAATGATGCAAAGTAGCTGAATGATGAGCAATCTATAGTTCCTTAAATATATTAGCAACCCTAATATGTTGCATTTAAATAGCAGATTTACATGTAACACTCTAATTTGAGCCATTGTTTAGTAAAACTCCCCCTCCCTAAAATGATAGCATAAATTTCTGGAGACCTAGCCAAGAGCTTGTTCCCTCATAGGTCCCTTGGTCAGGCTAACGTTTTTGTAGTAGGCTAAATAATGGTCTGTAAAGAGACTCTAACCCTGGAATCTTTGAATATAAAAGTATATGGCAACATCTTTGCAGGTATGATTAAGTTAAGGATTTTGAGATGAGGAGATTATCCTGGATTATCAGAGTTGTCTTTAAATGTAACCACATGTATCCTTATAAGAGCAAGCAAAGGGAGATTTGCTAGACACAGAGGGGAGGCAATATGAAGCCAGAGCAAAGAAGGATTTGAAGATATTGGCCCTGGGGATTGGAGTGGACTGGCCACAAACCAAGGAATGCTGCAGCCTCCAAGAGCTGGAAGAGGCAAGGAATGGATTTTTTTTACTACTCTTCAGTTTTGTCCATGTGTCCTTTATAGATGTTCTTGAAAACCCTTCTCCCCCCCCCCATAACCCCCTCCCACTTTCCCTCTGCTTGCTGTCAGCTTGTTCTGAAAGCCTCCTCTGGAGGAGGCATGGCCCTGCTGATACATTGATTTCAGCCCAGTGATAGTGACTTTGGAATTCTGGACTCCAGCACTATAAGAGAATACGTGGTGTTGTTTTAAGCCACCAGGTTTGTGGTAATTGGTTACAGCAACCACAGGAAACAAACACCTATAGTCCCTCAATAAGGGTGAATCTGACTGGAGGACTGAAGTGCTAGGGCAGGCTTAATCCTAACAGCTGAAAAATCTCTGGGCCTCACCACATTCAATCACTGATTCTCCTATGAGATGTGTGGGTCCTTATGCAAATAGACCAGTCCTCACCCTGCTCTCTACCCATGCCCAGAGGAACAGTTGTGTATGTAGGAAGTACATAGCTCAAACCTTCATTCTGGAATCTGTTACATACATAAATTGCCATATTCAGGATGTAGATATAAGGACAATGGAAGGTAACCCATCCTCCTCCAAAATCCACTCAGTGTTGTTCTTTCATTTATTTGTTCATCCAGTCATTTAGTAATTATTTATGACGGGCTTACTCTGTGCCACAAACTATGTACTTTCAGAAACTCTGCAATAGAGTTTCCCCAGACCTTCATCTTTGAGCTAAAATCTCACTCAGCTGAATCTCACTTAGTGGGAAGTTTACACAGAAAGGAGAAGTGCTACTTTTCCTGCTTAAAAAAAGGCCCTTCCTAAAATCTAATCTCATTTACAAATATTTTCTGGGCATAGTGGATGAGAAGTGATTTGTTTCTTCTCCCACCTACTATAATTAAGCTATTTCTGGACACACAAGCCTAGTATGTTGCCTGTGATGACAATATTCAAAGTCTTATCAGGTTTATTTTTTATTGTTAAATGATTTCATAGATGCCACTATCTGTATATGAACTTCCAAAATGCTCACTGCAGTTTAGAATAGGAACCTCAGGGATCCAGGGTGGTATCACATTAACTCATATTGTGTAATTGCTAATGTTATAAAGCCCAGGAATATGTATATGGCTAAATTAAATTAATTATAATCAAGAAGAATATGGTAAATTCACCAGATTATTCCACTGAGTTTTATCTATTAATATATAATTCAGATATATTCTTAATGTTATAATCAATTGAGTAACTTTTGCAATATGTACTAATTTTTATACCTCTGGATCTGTGTATTTGCTGAAAAGTTGGAGCATTTGGGATCTTGACAGTTTTTGTCAGGGTATCTTACTGCCTGAAACAGTGGTTAAAAAGTCAGACACTGGAGGTAGAATATGAGAGTGCATATCTCATCTCTAACCACTCACAAGCTATGTAACCTTGGTCATAACCTTTTAGATTTCACTATCTTTATATGAAAAATAAGAATTATAGCAGTTCTTATCTCACAGGGTATATGTAAGGATTTTCTGAGATATCTATGTAAAGTACATAGCATGTCTCCCACTAACATCAGGAACAAGGCAAGAATGTCCCCTCTCACCACTATTTTTTTCAGCATTATGCTGAAAGTCCTAGCTAATATGATAAGACAAGAAAATGGAAATAAAAGGAATATTGATTAGTAAGGGAGATATAAAATTGCTTTGGTTGCAGAGGATGTGATTGTCTATGTAGGAAACCTGAAAGAATTGACAAAAATCCTCCTGGAAGTAATGTCAATCACTTTCCTAGATACCAGCCATGAAAAAGTGAATTTGAAATAAAAAACATAATACCATTTACATTATAAACCCCAAAATGAAATTCTTAGGTATAAATCTAATAAATTATGTACAAGATCTATAGAAGAAAAACTACAAAACTATGACGGAAGAAATAATAGAAGAGTTAAATGGCAAGTTATTCCATGTTCATGGGTAGAAAGACTCATATTGCTAAGACGTCAATTCTTCTCAACTTGATCTATAGGTTCAATGGCCAATCAGAATCCCAGCAAGTTATTTTGTGGATATAGACAAACTGATTCTAATGTTTACATGAGAGAGGCAAAAGCCAAAGAAAAGACAACACACTATTGGACAAAAGAGCAAAGTTGAAAGACTGCCACTACTCGATTTCAATACTGACTATAAGGCTACAGTAATCAAGACAGTATGGTATTAGTAAAAGAATAGACAGATCAGTAGAATGATGTAGAGAACCCATGCATAAGTAGACCAATGTAAATATAGTCAACTGATCTTTGGAAAGAAGCAAACGCAATACAGTGGAGTAAAAGATAGTCTTTTTAACAAATGGTGCTGAACAACTGGATATCCATATATACATTGCTCCCACCACCCAAAAAGTCTAGACACAGACATAACACATTTCATAAAAGTGAACACAAAAAGGATCATAGACCTAAGTATAAACCATATAACTCTAAGACTTCAAGAAGATAACAAGAAAAAATCTAGATGACCTTGGATATAGTAGTGGAATTTTAGATGCGACATCAAAAGCATAATCCACTAAAGAAAGAGTTGATAAGTTCATCTTCATTAAAATAAAGAACTTCTGCTCTGAGAAAGATACTGCCAAGTGAATGAGAAGACAAGTCACAGACTGGGAGAGAGTATTTGCAAAAGACATCTGATAAAGGATTGTTATCCAAAATATATAACTTATACACAATGTCCGACCTAGCAAATGCTCGATAAATGTTAGCTATTACTATTATTTGATTATTGTTTTTTTTTTCATTTTGCTTTAGTACCCCTCTATTTCTGTCAGTTTCTCATTTAATATTTTGTCAATAGCAGTTGGTTTACTTCCAGCCCAGTATTTTTCTCAATCAAATCCTGATAGCCTGCTGGCTGATTTCATTGAAGGTTTATTGGGCTCATCTTCTAGAAAAGCCTTGAAGGCACAGAGGAAAGGTGTTTGATAGGGTTATGGGCCCTGCAGTCCATCTTTTATTGGGTGGATTGGAGGTAGTACCAGGGATTAGGGCAGCCCACAGTCTCACTTCACTCTACTGCTTCTTGATGGGGAAGTAGGGTGGGGTTGGTGACAGGGCACGGCAGCCCTCAGGGAGCAGACATTGCTGGTCATCTTTGCAAGGTAGGTGGCTGTGGAGAACTGACTAAACCAAACTTGGAAATAGTATACTCTAGGAAGTGTACTATCTTGCCTGCCATATCTTGAAGAATAGGCATTATAAATTCCAAATCTCTGGAGTTCTAGAGCCCATCTTTTAAGAAGTGCCCCCCTGAGGAATAATCTGAAGAATTCCTCCACTTCTTCTTGTCCTCCCTGTGTCGTGGGCACCACCAATCACACTATTTTGAGACTCGCAGAAGCAGGTAGGTCAAACAACAGCTGCAGGGTGCAGTTTGTGTGGATTTTGTCCCATAGTAGAGAGTGGAGATAGAGAGTGGATCATGAGTGAGTGCAGGGTGGTAGGAATGGTGGCTCCCAAGTGTGTAATGCCTCTTCTACCACCTGCCCCTGCCCCAAATCCCTCTGATCTCCCCTCTGGGCCTCCCCTTGCTGAAGTAATAAGCTTCTTCAGCTCCTAGTCAAATGCATTAAAGAATAGGTTTTAAAGGAATTATAAAATATCACAAATGAAGATGAGAGTTTTAAACTTTGGGTTTCTCTCCTCTTCTTACAAATATTTAATTACTTATTAAGTATTCATGAAGTGTTGGCACCATATAGAAGATGAAGAAAGAGTTCCTGGTCAGTGAATTTATATTCTTATTGATAATGAGAGAAAGCAAAGCTCTAACACAGAGACCTTCCAGGTAAAGAGTTAGACAAGCCTTCCTGGAGAGCTGCTCAGGGCATTTCATTTCATTTTCCTTTTGCCCTCAGGTCTGTTCTTCTAGTCCTTCAGCCGTACATCATTAACAATGGGAACAAGTAATACTTACCTGGCAGGGGAGATACCATGATCAAGACTGGGAGCAAGTAAAAGTAAGTAGCAGAGCCTCACATTATATACTCTCTTAACATGCAGACTATAATGAGGGTTTTGAAAGAGCAAAGAGATACAAGTTTGACAAACCAGATTATAAAACATATGCAAGTAAAAGTAGTAGTGGCTGAGAAAAAGAAGGAAATGGAGAAAACTTTAAAACTTAAACAAATTGTGTTGTTGTGTTGACTTTATTGGCAATAGATGGGAATTGAGTACCTAATACTTGACTTGAAGGTTTGAGACTTTTTTAAGGGGTGGGTGGTGGGGAGGGAACTCTATGAAGATATCCAGGCAGGGAACATGGAGAAGGAGGCATCCTTTTTTTTTTTTTTTTTTTTTTAATTTAAGGGACAGAATTCTTCATGATAAGGGAAACTGTTGGAAAATGGTAATCTCTATTCTATTCTTTGTCTCTATGATGAAACTGTATTAGTTAGGATTAGCACTGATTACAAGTAACAAAGACTTTGATTATTGTATCTTAAACAAGATAGGCATTAATGTCTCTCTTGTATAGAAGTAGGATGTGAGCAGTCCAGGAATGAATGGCCACTGCTTCACAAAGTCCTCAGAGACTTGAATTCTTCAGCACATTTCTCTGTTATCTCTAGAGTTAAGACCTTTGTCCTCAGGGTCCAAGATGGTCATAAGAGTTCAAGCCATCCCATTCAAGTTTTAAGTAGCAGAAAGAGAGATGGAATGGAGAAGGAATGGGAAAAGGGCATGCTTCAACTTTCTTTGAGGAAATTTACTGAAACTGCATGACAGCTCTATTTATTTCCCATTGGGTTAGCAATTAGATACATGGCCACATCTAACTAGAGAGGAAACCAAAGAATGTGGCCATATTCCAGCTAAAAATCAGCAGTCCTATTATTATGGAGGAAGGAGAGAAAATTGCCATGGTAATCTCCTAAATCCCTGCTGTCAATGCATAATGGTCCAGCCTTCTTAATATCAAAGTAAAATATTCAATAAAAAAGATATGGCTACTTATAATATCAAGCTGGTAATCAAAGAACCTAGCTTCTTTCCTTAATTCAGATAAATATGAACAGCTTTTCTAAAAAATGGTCTAATATTTGAGTTTCTCACTACAAGTCAAAATTAGGAGGCAGACAGAACTAGATTCAAACCCTAGTTCTTCTACTTACTAGCTGTGCAACTTTGAACAGATTACTTATGCTCGCTGTACTTCAGTTTCATTATCCCTAAGATAGGCATGACACTCATGCCTGAAGATGTTCTTAGGATTAGATATCAATACAGATGTGAAATAAGTTGATGCAATAAATAAGAACTTGTTTGGCAACTTCTTCTCTTTTAATACACATTATCCTTATCTGGAAGGTGCTCTTTTGCTCTTTGTCCATGGCTGTACTCCCAACACCCCAAGGAATCTTCTTCTGATCTTTGTTTGAATCCTTTCCTGCCAATTCACTTAAAGGGGTAGCCCCAGCACACCAAAGGTGCACCATTCACTGCAGCTATTGTCATCCTGACATTGAAAGCAGGAAATGTGCTATTGGCTAGGAACACAATCTTACCCAGTGCTTACCCAGAAACGTACAGAAAATAATACCTAAGGCTTACATTAATATAATGCAAATGCGCACAGGCATAAGCATTTATCTTTTCATGAGCAACAGATAATGTCTACATCTTAAATGTTGTAAAAGAGCCAGAGTGGTCCTTAAGGTGGTTGCTTGATAAAAATGTTAGAGCTTTATGGTCTTTAAAGTAGTTGCTTGATGCAGACTTAAGAGGGTCGAGATTGAAAGGAGTGGCCAGTGCTATAGACTGAATGTTTGTGTCACCTAAAATTTATGTTAAATCCAAATGTATTTGGAGGTGTGTCTTTAGGAGGTGCTTAGGACATGACAGTGGAGCCCTCATACATTTGACTGGAACCATTATAAAAAAGACCTCAGAGAAATCCCTGTTCTGCCACGTGAGTGTATAGGGCCATCTGTGAACTAGGAAGCAAATCTTCACCAGATGCTGAATCCACTGGTGCCTTGTTCTTGGACTTCACAGCCCCCAGAACTATAAGCAATAAATTTATGTTGTTTATAAGTCACCCAGTCTATGAGCTTCTGCTATAGCAGCCTGGGTGGGTTAACACAACCAGGCTTCAGGTTTTCACCTAGCCCGACTCTCATACTCTCTCCCTATGCTTGTGCTGGCTGACAGTATGCCAGTTTGTCTTCATTATCATGAGGTCCACTAGGAGCAATTTATTTTAATACTTAGTGCATTAGTTCCCTAGGGCTGTCATAACCAAGTATCCCAAACTAGGTGGCTTAAAACATAGAAATTTATTCTTTTGCAGTTCTAAAGTCTCGAAGTCTTCAGTCAAGGTGTTAGCAGAACCATGCTCCCTCTGACACTGGATAGTCATTCCTTGCTGCTACCCGGCTCCTGGCGGTGGCCGGTGGCACTTGTTCCTTGCTTTGCAAGTGCATCACTCCAATCCTTGCCTCTGTTGTCATGTGCTATTCTCCCTGTGTATCTCTCTATCTCTTCTCTTCTTATATGGACATTGGTCATGGTGGATCAAGCTCCATTCTAGCAATCTCATCTTAACTTTATTACAACTTCAAAAACCCTATATGCAAATAAGGTCACATTTACTGGGGGTTAAGACTTCAACATATCTTTTGGGGGAATACAATTTAATCTATAACACTTATATATTTTTTCACACTTTAAAAAATTGTTCAAGTACAGTTTTCTGCCTTTTCCCCCCACCCCAGCCCAACCCTCCAGCCCTCCCGACCTCCCTCCCACCTCCACCTCCCCCCACTGTTACTGTCCATGTGTCCTCTAAAATTGCTCCTGCAAACCCTTCACTCTTTTTCCCTAAAGTTCCCTCCACTCTCCACTCTGGTCACCATCACCCTGCTCTCAATTTCAGTGTCTTTGGTTATATTTTGCTTGCTTGTTTGTTTTGTTGAATAGGTTCCTGTTAACAGTGAGATCATATGGTATTTGTCTTTCACTGCCTGGCTTATTTCACTTAGCATAATGCTTTCCAGTTCCATCTATGCTGTTGAAAAGGGTAGGAGCTCCTTCTTTCTTTCTGCTGAGTAGAATTCCATTGTGTAAATGTACCATAGCTTTTTAAAGTCCTAGAGGAGAACACAGGCAGGAAAATCTCAGACATTTCACACATCAGTATTTTCACTGATATGTCCCCTAGAGCAAGGGATATAATGGAAAGAATAAACAAATGGGATCATATCAAAATAAAAAGCTTCTGCATGGCTAAAGAAAGCAGTATTAAAATAAAAAGAGAACCAACCATATGGGAAATCATATTTGCCAATGATACCTCAGACAAGGGTTTAATCTCTAAAATATATAAAGAACTCACATGACTCCACTCTAAGAAGACAAGCAACCCAATTAAAAAGTGGGCAAAGGACTTGAACAGACACTTCTCCAAAGAGAACACACGGAAGGTCCAGAGACACATGAAAAGATGCTCAGTATTGCCAGCTGTCAGAGAGATGCAAATTAAAACTATAACACTTATATTATAGAATTCTGTGAAATTAAAAATAAAAAAGATTCAGGGTTAACTCTCTATATTTTACTCTTTTTGATAACCTTGATTACCAGATGAATCTACCAGAATGTGCTAGAGTCATGTACTGCTGGCACTGGAAAAGTTCAGCATGCTGGGTGACCTTGGGGAGTAGGTCTTGGATGTGAATGTGATTATTGTATTGTAGATCCCAAAAGGTTTAGTAGCTACCATTGTGATGTAAGGTTTTCATCCTGCTTAGGAGTGAAGCTTGGATGTTGACCATGTGGAAAGATGACCATGTGGTTATATAGGTATTCAAAGCTATAGGTGGGTTGTGCTAAGCTAGTGTGTATGTGTGTATGTGCATGCATTCATGCTGGGGAGTGTGAGTGACCATGTGCATATGAATGGCTATATGTGACTGTATATGTCTGTGTGCATGTGAGCTTGTGTGTACCAGTGAATGAGCTCATATGTGGTAAATGATTGTGTATGTATCTGTGTGTGAGATTTTCAGAGAAGAATATAATGGGAACCCAGAGATGTTAGCAGCAGCTAGGGGTAGGTGAGGAGAAGGGACCATCACAGTCACAGACCATTTAACCATAAAAACTTAGAATGTGACTTTCTGGGAGAAGGGAACACAGAAGATTGTGCAAAATTAGAAACCAGAAACTCTGTGCCAAGTCTGTATGGAGTTGCCTTATGCTTCTCTTCCTCCATTATTTAGGATGAATGGCTATAGGCCAGATCCAATTGTAGTTTTGCCTTTGATTTTTTAATGAGAAACAAACACTAGTATTTTCTATTTTGTTATATGATTACAACTATCTCTTCCTTTTCCTTTCTTGAATCTACTCTAATATAAGAACCACTAAACAGATTGAAATCAATCTTGCCAGAAAAGTTTTTATTTTGAAGATGAAAATACACTGAGAAAAGTTACAGTCTGAAAATACAAGGTGGTTAGATAGCTACAAAAAATGGAAATCAAAATTTTAATGCATGGGCACATTATGCTGTAATTATTTTCTTTACCATTAACAGTGAAACTCAAGCCATAGAGCAACCAAAAACCTGTTTGGGAAATTAGGACCAGTGAATGAACTATTATCTTTACCTATTCGACTTATTCTCTCTTTATTTTCAAAGTTCTTTGCTGCCACATTCAAAGAGTTTAGCTGTAATGAAATAATGCAAAAGAACAAGATGGAATGGGGAGTGCTTTGAGGCAATTTTCCTGGAAAAAGAATTATGAAAGAATTCCTAAGAACAGGGTAACTAAAGGTTACAAGAGGTATATCTTATAACTTTTGTTGTAAATAAATATGAATCAAGTTCTGGTGCCCTCTACAATTAAGACACTAAATAAGAACTTGTTTATGATGATGATGGTGGGCATGGGGATTTGAAATCTGGAATGAGTTGAACCAAAAAGAATATTTATGTTGCAGATTTTGTTTTCTAAAGATAACAAGATGGACTTAATTATATGGCCATCCCAAAACATCTTCTCCCTCAAGGTGTACTTACAGGGTGACCTTGACATACCTCTATTATGTCAAGTATGATTTTGACATACCTTGGGTCTGTGTTTTATCCTACTCAGCCTGAGCAGACCTTTGTAACTACCTTGACCAACAAAATGTGGCAGCAGTGATTACTTCCAAAGCTAGGTCATAAAATGCTCTATGGCTTCTATGGATTGCTCGCTCTCTTTCCCTCTGTCTCCCCCATCCCCTCATCCTCACCCTCTCCTCCTCCCTTCCTCCCTTCCCTCTCTGATTGTCCTTGAAGCCCAACCACTATTTTCTGAAAAAGATAGCCCATGTGTGGATGTACCAGGTAATAATGCTAACCAGGCCCCCACTGACTGCCCCACATCACTGTCAGACATGGGATCGAAGGAGCCTTCAGATGATTCCAATCCCCAGCCTACAAATCTTCCAGTTGATGTCCCAGATCTGGTGCCCTGTCTGAATTTCTGGCCCATAGAAACTGTGAGAGATAATAATTATTGTTGTTTTAAACCATTACTTTTTGGAAGTAACTTATTGGGTATCAACAACTTACCTCCAGGGAGAATTCAGGGGTGCCATGGGATCACCCACCTAGGGAGCTGGGAGATTCTGCTGCTTATAGAGTTACTTTGTTCCAATGGTTCCAGGGCCCTCTGTCCTGGGTGCTTTTCTTGACTTCGGGTCTCACTGCTGCTGAGCTCAATTGCCAGGTTCTCACAGGCTTTTCAAACCGAAGCACCTCAATATAGTTAGGGTTCCATTATCCAGTTTCTTTTTTGCGTCACGTAGTTTGCATATTTTAAATTTTCACCTGTGATGTTGCATAGATCCGTGCATCCCAAATTTAATGTGTGGACAAATACCTGAAAATCTTGTTAAAATGTGAATTCTGATCCAATAGCTCTGGGGTGAGGTCTGATAGTTGGCTAGGCTATAAGCTCTAGGATGATGCCGATTGATGCTCCTGGTCTGTGAACTACATTTTGAATGTCAAGGGTATAGAGGGTTGTATGGACAAAACAGAATTTTATGTGACTCACCCTCAAGGAAGGAAACCAGGGATAATACTGTTATTAATCATTTGCAATGTGATAAGATCCTTCCTAGGTCTTCCACAGACATCAATTCTAGTCCTCATAACATTCCTTCAAGGAGAATAATCTTATCTCCATTTTGACTGTGAAGAAACTAATGTCCATAGAGGTAAGGGAAGCAGTAGAGCCAGGACTTATCACAAAACTGTGTCCATGCCACTGTGCTGTCCATGTTCCATGATTCCTAAGCCTGCAATTGGCTCTCTGGTTATCACTGAACTTTGAATAAAGGGATACTTCCATAACAGTGCTCTCCTATAGAACTTTTGGCAATGACAGAAATGTTTTCTATCTGCCCTATCCAATATGGTAGCTACCATATGGCTACTGAAAATTAAAATGTGGCTAGTGTGACTAAACTTTTTATTTTATTTAATTTTAATTAAAAATTTAAATAGTCATATGTGTCTAGTGTCTGGGACAAGTGGCTAGTTGCTATTGAGCACTGTATAGGACAGTGCAGCTCTATAGAAAGGTTCCTAAAGGCTGCTGGGTTTGAAAGGGGACTTGGCTTTGCACTGCACGTATGTGTGCCATGACCATGCCTGCATGTGAAGCATTTTATGCAGCGCTCATAATTTTTATCTATAACCTTTACTTTCCTCTTTCCCCCTTTCCTGTACCATATTGTATCAAACAAATTCTTCCATTTAGATGCACACCAAATAAATAGAAGATTTAAACACAGTGAAAATACTGGAGACCCCAAAGAGGAAAAAACACTACTTCAGGAAGAGGGAGGATCTGGTGGGGGAAGTCCCAAAGAGACTGGAATAGCACGCAGAAACCACCCTTCCATTCTTTGGGGGTTTGGGAACAGAATGAAAAAGATCTCTTCAGATGCTTCCCTTTCCTCTTGTAACTTTTAACAATTAGAATGCTTTTAGTTACAAGTGAAAGAAACCTTGACTCAGATTGCTTTAAACAATGAAGAAGTTTATTATTTCACATAACTGGGTGTCTAGAGTAGGGTGGACTTCAGAGTTCATTGACTCAGTTGCTCAGTAATGTCTTGAAAGACACCTGTTCTCACCATTGCTCTTCTCTCACACCTTTGATGGGTCTACTCCTTTTGCCAGGAGCAGAATGGTCATACAGTTTGGGGCAGTATACCTGTACATGGCAGTCTTCAGAGGAAAGGGGAAGCTCTCTCTTCCTGTAGCTCTTTCTTGGAAGATTGAAAGTTTCCCAAGAAGTGCTCAGATTTCCCCTCATGTCTCCTTAACTGGAATTAGGTCATGTAACCAACCCTGAACAAATGAAACAAGGAAAATGAGATTTTCCTTTCATCTATCAGGCCTATTCCTGCATCTGAGAGTGAGGTAATTGTTTACTGAGACCATGGACCCTGGGACAAAATTGGGGTTCTCTTAGAAGGAAAGAAAGGGGAATCAACTCCAGTGTCTACCACTGGACAAAACACCAAATGGAGATTGGGATGGGGGAGCTATTGAAGCATCCAGTTTGCCAACAGCAAACTATAGAATGACTTAGTGGCCTGTTTCTCCAAGCATGACCATGGGTGGTTCCATGTCTCTAGAGGAGGCCCCACATTTAACTCCATGTCATATCTAGTGCATTTTAGGACAGAGACCATTGGTGGAGTCTAGGCCAATGGACCTGTTATGGTATTTCTGATTCTCCATGGTCTGGGAAGAGCATCCAGGGACCCAGCGGTTCTCTCTGGTGGCCCTGGTGAGGGCCAGAGAGGCACTAATGGGGTGCTAGAAGTCCAGTGCACTGGCAGAGGCCTAATGAGTATCAGCACCAAATGTAATATATCCTGCACAGAGTTCAGGGTAGGATCTTAAAACTCAAAGAATATTGCCAATTCATGTGTGTCTCCCCTACCATCCTGGGGCTGATTTTCGTCCATCCCCAGGATGACTCCGTTGTGTCAGGGGACTGCTTTTGCCTGCCCCTGTGCAGGAGCCACTCATGTGGCTCAAGTCATGCCTTCAGGGACCTGCTCCCAGCCTTCTGTGTGGAACCAAAGGCCTTGGAACAAGCTGATTTTAATAGCTTTTTCTTCACTTTAAAAATGTCTAGTGAAACAGTGGCAAATACCATCAGTATTAAATCTTTTTTTTTTTTTTACCTAAATAGATTTTTTCCTTGAGTGACATTCTTTGATTTTTCCTCTTCTTCAAATTCACTTGGACTGTTCTGGAGTGCTTAGGGTGAGACATTCAAGTGGCTGACACTGGCCCTATGTCACCCCACTGCTCTATTTCCTGGGTGGCATCCTTAACTTTCCTTATTGAAACAAGTGAGGAGCCCAGCCTTGAACCCCATCTGCATGCATTCAGGCTGGAACCGCTTATTACCCTGGCTAAGAAGTCTCTTTTTTCCTGTGTGTTGGAAATCCCTAGGGCTGAACCTCTGTGCAGCCTTTCCTGAATTGCTGCATGGCTTCCTCAGGCTTCCTTCCTTCCTGCCTGCTTTAATGTCCTTGCCCGTCAAAACCCTGTTTCTGGAGTTTCCCTCTTCCTTCATTATTCAGGTCACATTCCACATTCCTTTATGGTTTCCTGAACTCGACATTAGGTTTATGTTCTCATCTTTACTTTCTACACCATTCCACCCAACACATCTCTGCCTGATACAGTGCCACTGATAAGTTCTGTTGGCTAAGAATGTCGCCATACCACTCTCTGGGAGTCTTTGCCTTTTTGTGGTTCTACATTACTTGTAATTCAGGTTTAGAAAAGTGAGCTCTAGTGGATTACTCAAGCCAATGTTTCCAAAGGCAAGGCCACATCCTGACTATTAAATAAAAGGCCTGGGGTAGGAGGGAGTAAGGGGGCAGGAAAGAGTCTGCATTTAAAAAATATTCTTCCCAGGTGATACTTCAGATCTGGGCATTGGAAGCACTAGCTTGGTGCTTCTCTAATTCAGATTTTGTATGGCTATCTGATTGCCATGAAAAGCTCAGTTTTTAATGGCCAATTTAGGAAATGAAGCCTCTGTCAACTCCAGCTGTCTCCATTTCCCCACCACCACTCCCCATCCTAATCCCAGCCATTCCCACTTCCCACCCTTTTGCATCTATCTGATGGCTAGTGATGCTGAGCATTCTTTTATGTGTCTGTGGGCCTTCTGTATGTCTCCCTTGGAAAGTGTCTGTTCAGGTCCTTTGCCCATTTTCTAATTAGATTGTTTGTCCTCCTGGTATGGAGTCATGTGAATTCTTTATATATTTTGGGGATCAAAGCCTTTTCCAAGGTATCATTGGCAAATATATTTTCCCATACAGTTGGTTCTCTTGCCATTTTGTCGATGTTTCTTTAGCCATAAGAAACTTTTAAAATTTGATGTAGTCTCATTTGTCTGTTCTTTCCTTTATATTCCTTGCCCTAGGGGACATACTGGTAAAGAATATTCCTGCATGAAATATCCTAAATTTTTCTACCTATATTCTCCTCTAGAATTTTTATGGTGTCATGACTTATATTTAAGTCTTTTATCCATTTTGAGTTTATTTTTGTGTATGGTGTAAGTTGGTGGTCAAGTTTCATTTTTTTTGTATAGCTGTCAAGATCTCCCAACACCATTTATTGAAGAGGCTACTTTTACTCCATTTTATGCTCCTGCCCCCTTTGTCAAATATTAATTGATCACAGAGACTTGGGTTTATTTCTGGGCTCTCAATTTTGTTCCATAGATCTATGTATCTGTTTTTATGCCAGTACCAGACTGTTTTGATTACAGTGGACTTGTGATATAGTTTGATATCAGGTATTGTGATCCCTCCTACTTTGTTATTCTTTCTCAAAATTCCTGAAGCTATTTGGGGTCATTTATGATTTTATATACATTTTTGAAATGTTTGTTCTATATCTGTGAAACATGTCATTAGTATTTTAATAGGAATTGTGTTGAATCTATAAATTGCTTTGGGCAGTATGGACATTTTGTTCAGAGCAGAATTAGAGGACATAGAGACTAAAAGAACAATGCACTTACTTTTAAAAAGTGATTATTTAAATATTATAATTCTGAAAAAAGATGAACATGCTTTTATTTTAAAAATTCAGGTATAAAATTCTTGAGAACCTTTTAAACTTTCAAAGTTAAACAATTAGGCTGCAACTGTGAAAGACACAAGTTATAGAAATGGCATTAAACACAAATTGAATTATTTTCTCACAACTGATACAGATTTCAGTCTTGCTAACCACAGGACACAGTTTATCTTATCATCTGTGAAAGCCTGTTTTATTTGTCATGGGTCCTGGGGAGAAAAAAATACATCGTATATGCTTATCTAATATACTTATTTTAAATTTAATAAAGGCCTTCTAAAAGCCAATTGGGGATAATTTTTAACAGTCCTACAGCCTAAATTACTAAGGTCTAAAAGTGCACAAAGATCTCAGAAAGGCCCTTGGCAACTGTCAAACCCTATTCTCCATGTATTTGGCATCTGTGTTTATGTCAGACAAGTCCCAGCTGTATCTGATGGTGACTGATCTGGGCATGGTGATATATAGCTCTAGAAATTAAAAAGGAAAAAGCCATCTCTGAAAGAGTTGCTACCACTTAACTGACAGAAGCTGAATAGTGTAATGGCGAAACAATGAATCCACGTTTCTTTGGAGGAGGAAACCAGTCTATAAATATGGAAGGGGAGTAGGTAGTGAGTCTCTCAAAATTAACCACAATGCTTAAATTTTCCCGAGTTGGGAAAAAACAGACAATATTTTGCACCATCCAAAATGAAGTCAGGCTAAGCCCATTGTGTTTTAAATATGTGGTGCTGCTTTCTTTAGAAGAGGCTCCTGAAGAAGACATAAGAAAGAACAGTTCTGCCTCTAGGCCTGGTCTGACACCAGCTTTGACAGCTCCCGTGGGCTTTTATGTGACAATTTATGTGGAATAATTAATGGAACCACATTCTCACACAAGGAATGCTAATTCTGCAGCTTTCTGAGAGCCAAAAGTTATCAAAAAGCAAACCTTGACTTACACAGACAAGGGGATCTGGGACTCCAACAGGAAGCTTGCATTCTTTGTACATTGTGACCTTTAGTCAAACTAACACCAGAAGTCTTTGTTCCGTTGGCTCTTAGGGTACTCTGCTGGTTTTTTTGTTGGTTGGGTGGTTGGGTTGTCTCTTCCACTGTTACATTTGGAGGAAGTGATGGAAGAATAAAATATTGGGTTGACGAAAAAGTCCATTTAGTTTTTTTCCATAAAATCACACATTTTTCCATCTTTGTTAATAATTTTATTGATTTGGATATTTTGAGTATGTTGGCTATCTTTGGGGTGGTATAATGTTCATTTTTAAAATTAATGTCTTGATTTCATTACTATCAACTTTGGTCTACTTGACCATGAAACATTGTCCGGCAAGAAATCTTTAGCCTGAAACTTTGTAAACCACTTTTGACCAGTCAAAGCACCTTTTCTATACATTGCACAAATTGTTTTTTGCATTTCAGTTGTGTTTTTACCTTTCTTGAATGCATAAAGTATAATATGCGAAAAATTTTACGTATTTTCTTCCATCTTCAACATTAAAATGGCTACACAAAAATTCACCAACTGTGATAAGTTTTTTTAAACACATGCTGATATGACAGCTGATATGTCACAATACAAGCTAACAAAGTTGTTTTGGATAAAGCTAAAGACAACTACGCACTAGTAGAGCCATCTTATGGAAAAAAAAAAACCCAAAGAACTTTTTGGCCAACCCAGCATTTAGGTAGTATTGTAGATAAATGGTTGACACTGACTTTTGTCTTTCACATGACTAGCTGTACCATGTTGAATCTCCAACGAGATCTCTTTAAGAAAAAATTTATCCTCACCTGAAAATATGTTTATTGATTTTAGAGAGAGAGAGTAAGGGAGATTGAGAGATACATTGATGTGAGAGAGATACATTGGATTGCCTTGTATATGTTCTCTGACTGGGCATCAAACCCACAACCTAGGTATGGGCCCTAACCTAGGATCAAACTTGGAAACTTCCCTTATATAGGACAACACTCCAACAAACTGAGCCACTGAGGCAGGGCTCCAAAGAGATCTCTTGTCAATTATTTAGGGGGTGGTGGGGCTTAGCAATTCACTGTTCCTTCTCACTGGATGATGTTATAAGAATAGGTACTAAATAGTTAAGGAAAAGGGTCAGCTACTCTCCTTCACATGCAGCCCTCAAATTTCTCGAATTTCATACTTGTAGCCTTTCAAATGTTTATTTTTACTTAGATGCTATGGAACAGAATTTCTTAAATTTCTTCATTGCTGACTATTGTCTGCAGAATCACAAATATGAAAAAGGTGAATATTAGCTTCCTTAGTAACTATCTCCTAAATTGCTTCCTCCCCTGATTATAAGCTCCTTGAATAAGGCATTGGCTTGTAATTACTCACTGTTGCATACCTAGGGCTTTGTGTATGGGGACACTCAACAGATAGTGAGTGAGTGAGTGAATGAATGAATAAGCAACAAGGAGAATTAAAGAGTTAGGAATTGAGTGCTAATGTAACAAATACATTAAGTTAGCTTTACATTTAATCACCATGTACATCCACAGTGTGTCATTAAGGTGAAAAGTACTCTTTTGACTGTTTATATTGAGGCTCAGTTTTAAAATTGAGTGATGAGAAGAAGAGGTAGGGGTCAAAATATTCAGTGAAGCTGCAGAATTCAAGGACTGATAAGCAAAGGTAATTAGTAACCAGTGGCAGGTTAGTTTTTAGAGTCTCAAATTGGTCATTTGCAAGGAGAGTAAAAGAAGATAGAATCAGTTTTTCCTCTGTACCTTCTAGTTGTGACTCAACCACTTTATGTTAGACATCCAAGGATGTCATACTAATGCTTTAAAGCCAGTGAGTTGGCAAGAATTGTCCCTCAGATTAATCATTTATTCTTTCATTCAATAAATTTTTAAAATCTATTATGGGTCGATGTACTAGTCCTGTGAAACAGAAAAAAAATGTAACACACAATTCTTACTTTTGTTACTTATAATCTGTCTTATTCTGTTTGGGCTGCAATAACAAAAATCTCATTGACTGGGTAGCTTGTAATCAACAGATGTTTACACCACACAGTTCTGAAGGCTGGGAGTCCAAGATCAGGGGGTCAGTATAGTTAAGTGAGGGTCCTATTTCTAGTTTCAGACTGCTGACTTCTGGACAGGTGCTCCATACATTTTACTTATTGAATCCTTACCATAACCCCTTTACGAGGTAAACACTATTATAATCTCTATGTGTCACACAAATCTGATGCGCAAGGAAATCGAGCCATTTACCCAATACCACAACTCTAAGATGTTGTGGAGCCATGATGTGAATTGAAGTAGTGTGATCCTGAGCACAAGCTCCTAACCACTAAGCTACTCTCCTCCTTTCTGCTGGTACAACACAGCAAGCATTACACAGGATAATCTTTTCTTTGCACTTTAGAATGTTACTACTTTCTGTTCCTCCCATTCCATACACTCTTATCATAGGCATTAACCTCACAGCTGAGACTAGACAGATGGTCACTAATCCTGTTCCTCTTGCTAGGCACACTAGAAGTCTAAATGTTCTACTCTCCCTTGAAGCTAAATTGGAGATATGCTGCCTAGTGGCCAATGGACTGGGACAGAGAATAACCCATGCTACTTCTAAGCCTGGACATAAACATCTCTAGACAATTTTCTTTGCCCTTTCTTCTTCTTCCATAGACATAAGGAGTTCATATGCTGTGAGCGATGGTGTCACGAGCTATAAAGTGACTAGACACATCATATTTAGGAGAACTACCTAGGAGAGCCATCCAACTCACATGGTCTATGACATGAGTGAGAGGTAAATGTTCATTGTGTTAAGCCGCTGCATTTTGGGGTTGTTTGTTACAGAAGCTGACAGCTTTCCCTTATTGGTCCACCTTCTGATTTTAAAAAATCGGGTAAACACAGGTGGCAGCTAATAAACTAGGCACTTGGGTATGCATACCAAGATGACTTTTTATAGAAACTTGATTCTTTAAGAAATATGGCTTGTGTTATTAGTGAAAGAAAATACTAATAATACTCCCAAAAGACACTCAGCCCAGTTCTTCTGTGGTCGTGAAGAGGACAGGCCACAGGAGTCTTTCCCATAGCTGATGGAGTAGATCTTTCTGCTGCTCCTCAGAGCATTCCCTGGGTGGTGGGGTCATTCTTACTTATGCAGGGACAGGGACTTCAGTCAGAGAGCTGGGAGTTACATTTCAGGATGGGATGCTCAAGGGCCCAGCTCCAACTTACATAGAGGCTGCATTTAGTTGCTTTTTGACAGCAACTGAGCAGGATAGAAGTTTTTTTTTTTTTAACTTACACACACTATGGCCATTCAGTCTTCTTGAGCCCATCAGTGAAAGAGTTTCATCCATTTCTACAAGTTAGAATGGGGAGTCACTGTTACCCAGAGGGAAACCTTCTAGCTTGGGCGAATAAAGGAAGATGTAACAAAGTAGAGTTCGTTATTTCAATCATGTTTCCCTCCTGATTTTTCCATCATTATATTTACTAAATTATGTCATTTATATAAAATTTGGCACAGTGCCCTTTTTCTCACAAAGTATATTTAATAAAGATTCTGTGTATGTAAAAAAAAAAAAAGAATGAACACTTGTTTTTTGCAGGTCCACTGGTGAAGCTGTAGAATAAAACCTGAGCTTCCTTATGCTAGGAAATCCAAAATGGAAGCTGATAAAATCCTTTGGGGAACCAATTAAAAATATACAGTAAAAATTGCTAAGTGTAATGTGTATCTCATCATTAAGTTGAAGGTCAAGATTTTATTTCAAATTAAATTTATCATAAACTTATGAAAATGGACTTTCCACATTTCTAAGTGATCTCAGCAATATCCATAGTGTATTGCAAATGAACCATCTGATTTTCCCCGTGCAAAATTCTCTCTTTCCTTAACCACAAAAAGGTAAGAAGAGACACGAGGGCTAAAAACTATGTTTGTGTTATATTTTTACAGTTTAAATTAAATGACCCAAGAATGCCAACATTCCTTCAAAATGCACTGGGCTGCCAAGAGATTGCTGCATTAAGATTCAAGGACATGAACTTTGGAGATGTCATGCTTAAAATAATCTGTGGCTGCTGCTTTTCTGTATTATTACTCATTCAACTATTTCCTGAGTGCCCCAACGTCTTAAGAACGAAGTGCAACAAAACTACTACCTACTGTTTGGTGGAGTAATGATTATTTTTATAGTTTGCTGCTGCCTCTGCTAGAGCAAACCCAGTTTTAATACACTACAAGATAGAATCCAGAGTCTGGCACACAGCAAGTGGGTGCTCGACAAGTGATTGTTGAATGAAGGTATGCGGCCATTTGAAATCTGAGAGTCCTGTGTGAGCTGTAGCATCAACATCGCCTCTGCTTTACCTCAATCTGTGATCCTCCAAAAAGGATTCACTTTCCTACTTCAAAGAAGGAAAGGAATTATTTCTATAATTTATTCATGTAACCAACACTTACTGAGTGGCTCCTTTTGTGGTTGGACACAGTGCTGGACAACACACATGCTTGGACCTCTATTTTCAATGGCAGCATAATGGGTGATCCTTGCTTTGTGCACTTGAGTAGATAGGTTATTACTCAGTAAAGCATTGATGACTTTGAAAATGTCTACTTTCTTTCATCCTTGGTTACTATAAGAGGAGAAGGAGGGAAGGAGCTGGTTGGTATGAATGTCAGGGCCCTAATAAACCTTGATTTACTTAAGAGTATGTGAAATAAAACAAATAAAGTGTTAACCAACATTCTTTGAAATGAGATTTGGAAGGATTAGTTTAGGGGAAGGCATCATTAGAGAGAGAGAAGAGTCATTAATCACTGTCTTATAATAATCCAAGTTGAATATCTTATTGTTTAATTATTTTTAATCTTTTGGAAATACTGAGCTGCTCCAGAGTGTTTTCTTTTCTCTCGGCCTCCTACAGAGCAGCCTGCTTTGGGAGCTGAAGTCCTCATGTGTATTCCTTGAATTGGATCCAAATTCACTGCAGATATACTGTGAAGTGAACACAGATGATGAAGCTGGTAGAAGGATAGGGCTGGGGGAGAAGGAAGGAAAGAAACAAAGCTACCATATGTAGCCATGGTAGTTTTAAAAATTGAAAGGTGATCTTTGGCCTTCTCATGACTCATAAAACACTTTATAAGGTCTGTCCAGAAGATGTCCAGTCTTGTAATTTTGAAAAATAGAGACATTTATTGAAGAATACACAAGATACAAGAAACATTGTACACAGGACAATGATGCCTCAGTCCTCTTCAAAGTGGGTGCCTTGGGACCCAAAGTTCTCCCAATCACCATCAGCTGTCCCATTGTGTTTTTCTGAATCTCACTGATGATCTGAAATCTCTTCTCTTTGAAAGGTGATTTTAGTTTTGGGAAAAGCCAGAAGTCACAGGGCACCAAATCTAGGCTGTAGTGGGGCTGAGTCACCTAGGTGACTTGATATTTTACCAAAAGACTCTGCATGAGATGTGATGCATGAGATGTGATGCATGAGCAGGAATATTGTTGTGATGATGCTGACAATCACCTGTTGTCCATAGCCGCAGTCTTCTGAAACATCTGAATAATTTCCATGGAGGACTATTCAAGCCTAAAGCAAGATTTGAGGCAGATTTGTTGCTCTACTCACTCAGTCATTTTGAATGTGACAGCCACATAGTACACGTGCTCACTCAATGCTGTCTAGTACCCACACTGACTAGTACAGTGAAGTCATCATTGTTCATACTTGCACGTTTCAGTCCACGCTCCTTGGAAGCCAGGTTACATCGATGCCAGCAAACTGTTCTCATTATATTAACAATAGTTGGATTTTTTTTCTGGACAGACCTCATATGACTCGCATCCCTGAGTCAAGAATTTTCTAGCTCAACGAAAGCACTTTTAGTTAAAATGCCATTTTAACCTAGCTTTCCAAGGACAACTTATTTCAGTTTCTGTATCAACCGAGTCAAGTCCTCTATTTCTGATTATCTAATGGCTGACCACCTTGGTTAGTCCCATGTCTATTTGCTAGGTCATGCACTTTTTCTAGGAATAGTCAGTAGGTAAGGTTCCATTTCTTAGACTTGTGAGAAATTAATCACAAGATGTCTTATTTAGGCACATGGAGGAATTAGAACTGTTAGTATGCAAAATAAAGAAAGAAGAATTTTTGCCCTGGCCAGGTGGCTCAGTTGGTTGAAGTGTTGTCTCATATACCATAAGGTTGCGGGTTCAATCCTCCCTCAGGGCACATACCTGGGTTGCAGGTTTCTTTCCTGGTTGGGGTACATACAGGAGGCAACTGATCAGTGTTTCTCTCTCTCTTTCTCCCTTACCCATCCCCTGTGTCTTTCTCCACCTTTCTCTCTGTCCAAAAATCAATCAACATATTCTCAGGTAAAGATTTAAAAAAGAGAGAGAAGAGAATTTTTAATCAAGAGTCATCCAGGGTTGTAAATCCCAACAAGGCAAGGTAAGGAAATCCCTGTAGTGGAGATGTCCTGGGCTAAATAACCCAGGTCTATTCCCAGAAATTTTTAACACTTTTCACACCTCTAGTCATTGCCCCTGCCCTAAGACTGATGAAGAGTACCAATTATTCCATTCACTATTGCTCAAATGTCTAGTTTCCTTATGGGAAAAGAAACTATTAGAGACTACAATGGGATTCAAATATAGTTCATATACCCCATGACCTAGTTGTTTGGATAGTAAGTTATAAAGGGCCATAGGCACTAGAAAAATTCTTGGATTTTTCTTTCTTATTTCATTCCTTTTCACATCTTTTTTGAACTCTTCATTCTCCAAGCCACAAAACATCATTGGTTTATTTGGCTCTTTGAAAGCCCTATAAAGACTTATCAAAGAATTCTAGCCAGTCTTTTTGTGACGGGCATTAGTAGGTGCTATGTGGTACATATGGCTACAACTTTTTCAACACTCCTTCATTGAGAGGTGGGGTCTATACCTCAACTTGAATCTAGACATGCTTTTTGACTGCTAATAGAATACTTGACTAATAGAATACTTTGGAGGTGACACTGTGCCTATTTCTGTGGCACTTTGCTATGTGGCTATGGACACCTAGAATACATTGGTGGGGTTCAAGGTATGGGCATCTGAATATAGTGATGCATAGGGACCCCTTACAGTTGTTAGAAAAGGATCACACATAACAAGAATCTACTATTTTCCTGTAATTGTGCTAGGTTTGAGGGATGTCAATATTTGTATGTAGCTCCCAGTTTTAAGAAGGTCATTAGTTCAATGGAAATGAAGAGGGTTTTTTAAAATTTAATTTTAGAGAGAGGGGAAGAGAAGGAGAAAGAGAGGGATTGAAACTTCAATGTGTGGTTGCCTCTTGAGCCCCCTACTGGGGACCTGGCCCACAGCCCAGGCATGTGCCCTGACTGGGAATTGAACCAGCAATCCTTTGGCTCACAGGCCTACCCTCAATCCACTGAGCTACACAAGCTAGGGCAAGTTCAGTAAGGTTTCAAAAGAAGAGTAAGAGTTTGTGCTCCCAAATTCAGACTTGTGGCAGCTCTACATGTTGTGATTGGTATAATATGACAAAAGCTAAAAGGCTTCCCTAACCAAAATAGCTTCCTCACTTGCCCTGATAGGGTGTTTGAAACTCCTACAATATTCAGCGTTTAGTTACGTATTGTAGGTCTCTGCGATATTTTAAATATTATTTGGAAAGGTTAACACAATGGGTCACTTTTAGTCATTCACATATTAAGCTAAATTTCCTGTCCCTATAGCTACCCTCTCCTGCTTCTGGTGTCCTCTCCCCCTTCTTGCTTGTTCAGGTCTCTAGTGGTAGCCACAGTTCTTAGTTGCTACTAGCCATGAAGTACCACACTCCCCTTCTCTTCTCCCTGAAATCCTGCAGGGCCTTTATGAATAGACTCTAATTTGTGTCACGAGTTGCCCAGTAAAAGTGGACTGTCTGTATACTGAGGACCTTGGCTGATACACCTAGTTTGCAAGTAAGAACAAGAATGTAATGTCACATTTATAGTCTGATAATTTGATGTCTTCTTCTGAGATGCCACCTGAACTGCCTCTTTAATCTGTCAGATGGGTAGACCCAGCCTGTTAATGATACTGAAAACCATTATTCTAAGCTCCCAACTTCTGCACCTCAATTGGGAAGTTTGTATGCCATGCTTTGACCAAGTCCATAGTGACAACTCTAATCAATTCAGGTTAGGAAAATTCTAACAGTAGAACTTGAATAGCTGGGTGTGCCACATCCTTATTAGCAGAGGTGGAAATTGTGAAAAGAAGTTGGAAGCAGTATAGAGAACCAGTTCTGATTTTCTAATCCTACCACAGGATATGGAGGCAGAAATTCAATTTAACAACAGATGTTTGTAATTTGAGTTGCCATAGATAATTAATCCAAAGTAGATGCTCAATAAATACTTTTAAAATAGAATTTAATTGGGTGATTGCTCATGCCACAAGTACACTGTAGAGATGACTTGAAAGCAAAATTGCATTCACGTTTGAACCCCCAGTTTCTGAATGTCCCATATCATCCTTGAATATTGGTGGAAGAGCTAATGTTGTGGTCTATCTGTGAAGGGCCTTTAGTGGGGAAAGACTACCCAATAAAAATTGCAAACTAAGGAGACTAACTTGCTGTAGAGTGTTTGCCAAATGATAAGGTCAACTGCACATAAACCCCAGTGGGTGGAAAATAACGTATGAGCTGGGCACTGTTGTGCATTTGAAGGTTAAAATCATTTCAGAAGCCCTCTGGCTTTCCTCCCTGAGAAATGCCCAGGTTCGCACAGGCAGATGTATCTGAGCCTCTGGGCTGGGGGTCTGGAGAGGCAGCCACCACAGAGAAGGAGTTTTTCATGAGTGATGCTTGTGGATGAAAGCGAAACCCCTGACTTGTGTGCCCAGGGGCTAAGATCTGAACTCCTGGCCTGACAGAGGGGTTCTGTTGAAAGAACAGTAGGCCTCCCTATGTTGAAACTGGCCAGCGGGATTTTTTCAATTTGCACCTGGTGTTGGGCAGGAGTTCATGAAAATCCACAGAAAGGAATGTTTCCGAGTTAAATGATGGAAGAGGAAAAAAAGTTGAATGGTAGTTTTTTGCAGCCATGAAAAGCACCGATTCAGTGTGTGAAAGGGAGACTTAAGTCTTTGCTGAGGAGAATGTTTCTGGGCCTCGGAGGTTGACGCTACACAAACATATGCAGTGGAGTGTTCGCTGTCACCTCGTCAGGTCGCCTTTGAAAGAAAGGGGAGCTGAGACGCTCAAAGCCACCCAGGGGGAGCCGGAAAGGCCATCCCTCCCTAACCAGGACTCGGTTTCATCTTCTCTTTCCAGTGCAGAAGGCTGTTTCCAACCCACTAAATATTTATAAGTCATACTCAGTGCCAGCTCTTTCTTGACTAAGCTGAAGATTCTCAGCATTTTCTTAACCCACTTCTTATTTCCTAAAGAGCCAGGGTCTTTTTTGTAAAATATACATTTTATTTGATCTAAAAAACTTATCTTTTAAATAAAATATTAAAATAAGTGTTCATTGCATAAATGTCAAATGCCACTGAACAAACCGATAAAGAAACTGAAAGTCACCATAATGTTACGCCAGATACAATCACTATAAAAAATTGAAAGATATTCTTCCAGACTTTATTTCTAAGCATTTAGCAACACACAAGGTATGCATTTAAAAAAAAACTATAAAGGAGAACAAAATGTATATTTTAAAACTTGAAATTACAATAACTACAATTAAAATTCACAAAGACCACAACATGGCTTTGCTGAAAGGACACTTCTCTATTCTTATTGTACTTGACTTTCCAGAGCATTTGAAATTGTTCGTCAACTGCCTCTGAGCTCTTACTGCTTCTTATGAGTTTCCTGTTGTCTCTAAAACCTGTGCTTCCTAGAGCTCTTCCATTGTGTGACTCCAGGTCCGTATGCCCAAGATTTCTAAAGTTGTGTTCTATGCTATTGCAAGACATCCATCTTTGACATATATCAAAAGGTGAAAATGGAGTTGGGCAGTGAATTCTCTATACTAAGAGGAATGAACTGCTTTTCTGAAAAGTATAAATGAAATAAATCATTTCATTCTTGGCACACTGATAGTTTTGAGAAGTTTAGGAAACTTTCAACTGATTTGTTCTAAAAATATCAGGCAGGACACATGTAAGAGAACTTTGGAGTAAAGTGATCAGACCTTGGATGAGGTAGAGAGAGAGTGATTCGGGCTATGATTTTTATCTAGGGCTGGGTCCGCACTAATGGGGAAGGGCAGTCATCCAAGTCATGTGGAAAATCTGCTATGTTTCAATTAAATGCCCCGTAACTTTTCTACAGCAGGGTTGTTCTGACATTGCAAGCTCCTGGTCTCTTATTGGGCAAGGCTGCTGGCCCCACCACTCCCAATTTCTGTTTCCTTTAAAATGCCCTTTTGCTCCCAGGTTGACTTACCTGAGCCTCTGTCTTGTTTCTTATTTCTTACTTAAATGTGCTTGAACTTGTCAATGTGCTAGGTTAAGGCTGTGGTCAGAGTTAACAGAATTTGTTAACGTAATGGATACAAAGACTTCAGAAATGCACACTTTCCAGTGTCTTTTATAAAATATTGAGAATTTTGGACGTAGATTATGATAGTGAAAAAAGTTTGATCTCTCACTATGTGCCATGCGTTGCATCAGGTATTTTATAAATCTTATTTCAGTTAATTCTCTGTGGACTTTAGGAGGCAACTGTTTTATTATTCCCAGCCTATAGACTTGCAAAAAGAGAGGGTAAGTCAGTTGCAGGTCGCCCAGCAGGAAAGCTGCAAGCCCTAGATTTGAACCTAAACTGTTGCTCCCTGGAGCCTTAACTCCTGCACTGCTGCCTCCCCTGGCTGTTCTGGAGCATTTCTCATCAGGTTAACCCTGTGATGGCATTTCGGGCTGGCAAGGGTTCTCAACCCTGGATGCACATCGATTCACTAGGGACCTTTTGAAATACACCAAGCCCAAGCTCAGGCCCCAGAGACTCTGAGTTAATTGGAGTTGAGGCTAATATTGATATTGATATTGAGGCTAATATCTTCTGTTAGACAGAGGCCAGTGTTTAGTTTTTAAAAGAAGTGGTTCTAAACCTCTGGCAACCTGTGGGTTAGAGACACATTTTCTCTGGGAAATGGATACGTGAACTCTAGGAGATTAATGGCTTCTCCTTATTCTTTTCACCTTTGCTCTGAAGGCCCATGCCTTCTCTCCCACAGACACACAAGTTTTAAGAATCAGCTCTATAAGAAGCTTCTTTTTTAATTAAATTTATTGGGATGACATTGGTTAATAAGATTAAATAGGTCTCAAGTGTACAATATATCACCTGTATATTTCGTTGTGTATTTACCACCCCAAGTCAATTCTCCTTCTATCACCATATATTTGACCCCCTTTACCTTTTCCTACTCCCTCCATTTCCTTTTCTCTTTTCTGTGTCCATAAGTTGTTTATTTGTTTGTCTTGTTTGTTCATTTATTGATTTTAGTTTCATATTCCATATATGAGTGAAAGCATACTGCTCTTGACTTTTTCCACCTGACTTATTTCACTTAGCATAATAGTCTCAAGATCCAGCCATGTTGTTGTATCCAAACTACAATGAGACACCACCTAACACCTATAAGAATTACTATGATCAACAAGACAAGAAATGACAAGTGCTGGAGAGGTTGTGGAGAAAGAGGAACCCTCATTTACTGCTGGTGGGAATGTAAACTGAAACAGCCACTAAGGGAAGGAGTATATGGATTCCTCAAGAAATTAAGACTATAGTTACCAGAGGACCCATGAAGCTGTCTTCTGAGTATCTACTCCCCAAATTTGAAAACATTTATTCCCAAAGATACATGCACCCCTATATTCATTGCAGCGTTATTCACAGTGGCCAAGACATGGAAACAATGGGAATATCCCTCAGTAAATGATTGGATAAAGAAGATGTGGTAAATACATATACACACACACATCCACACACATGTATGTATGTATGTATTTATATACACACCCACATACACATACATGTAAAAAGTTTTCTAATCACTTTCTTAGTAATTTGGTGTTTAGTTTGACTCAGATATGGGTGTGGCGAGTGCCTTATAAGTTAGATTTTGATCAGTTTACCAATGTCACATCTTCCCATCCAGTTAATTTGTGCAGTCCTCAAGGGTAAAACTATGTCTTGTCTCATGGCTGGGTGGCCCAGTGGATTGGAGTGTCATCCATACACCAAAAAGTTGTGGGTTTGACCCCTGGTTGGGCACAGGCGGGAGGCACTGATCAGTGTTTCTCTCTCACACTGATGTCTCTCTCTCCCTGCCGCCCTCCCACATCGATCTCGAAAATATCCTGAGATGAGGATAAAAAAAATAAAACTTTGTTTTCTCCACCTTCTTGAAGCTGACTTGGGGTGCTGTGTGTGCAGGTGTGCACAAATCGCTGGCTGACTTAGTGGCAAAACTGCTGTGGGACTTCAAATCTGCGAGAGGGTGGGTGTGCAAGGAGCAAAGAACAAAAATGAATCAAGTATTGGCAGGTTCATACAATAATTAAATTGTATATTATTTATGTGTTCAGTAGATATTTATTGATCATCTACTATGTGGTGACCATGTTCCAGTGAGACACACAGAATCATCATGTAAATAAACCCATAAACAAGTCATTGCAGATGGTATTAGTATCTTAAAGGAAATAAAATAAGTTAATGTGGAAGAGAGTACCTGGGAGGATAGGGAGCTTCTGGAAAATTGGGGAAGGCCTTGCTGAGGGAGGGGACAACTGAGACTACAACCGAGGAGTTAGCCATGGACACTCTGAGGGGTTTCCAGACAGGACCCCGGAAGCAGGTATAGGTTTGGTTTGCGTGCTGAGGAGCAGACAGAAGCTCAGTGGGGCAAATGTGCTGCACACAAATGCCAGTGCAGAGATCAGAGTTGAAGGCTGCACCAGACTCTGTTCTCAGCCTCAAACGTCACAGGAAGGAATATGGATATTGTGAGCACAATGGGATTTTGAAAATTGCAATTCACACTCAATTTATAATGCAAATACAACTACAAGTGGGCTATCTTAAGTATTTTATGTATTTGGATGGGGGTCTTAGGAAATTCTACTAATGACCTCTGGAGTAGGGAAAGCTTGAGGATATTGGGTTCCAATAAAACATAGTCCTTGTCACAGTGTCCAAATGACTGAGGGACAGAGCATCAGTCACCACGGTTTGTTTCTATGCTGTGAAGTGGGGCAGACATACCCATAACCAGATGTTTATCTCATTTTACTCTGGTGGTAACTTGGCAATAGTGTCATTTAATAACATCAGCTCTGCCTATAAAGCTCAGCTTTCTTTTTCATTATTTTTTTAAAGATTTTATTTGTTTATTTTTAGACAGGGAAAGGGAGGGAGAAAGAGAGGGAGAGAAACATTAATGTGTGGTTGCTTCTTGTGCGCCCTCAACTGGGTGCCTGGCCCATAACCCAGGCATGTGCCCTGACTGGGAATCAAACCAGTGACCCTTTGGTTCACAGGCTGGCACTTAATCACTGAACCACACCAGCCAGGACCTTTTTTATTCTTTTAATACGAAACCTATAAGTAGCAGAAACCATTGTGATAGATACTTGGTATATTAGCTATCTATTGTTGTATACCAAATGACTACAAATTTAGCAGCTTCAAATGATACACATTTATTAGCTCACAGATTCTGAGTCAGGGGACAACTTAGCCAGGTCCTCTGCTCAGGGTTTCAGAGGCTGTAATCAGGTGTCTGCTGGGATGTACACTCATCTGGAGGCCTAACTGGGGAAGAACCTGCTTCTGAGTTCACTCCAGTTGTTGGAAAATTTTATTTCATTGAGGTAATAAGACCCAGGTCCCCAGCTTCTTGCTGTCTGGCAGCTGGAAGCTGCCCTAGAGGCCACTCTTTACCCCTTGTTATTTGAGTCTGTCTGCTAACAAGATGGAATTTTAAATAACACAATGTAACCATGGGAGAGACAGCCCATTGCCTTTGCTACATTCTGTTGAGTTCGAAGCAAGTCGTAGGTCCTACACATACATGAGGGAGCAGATTACACAGGGCATGAATACCAGGAATATATAAGCAGGAGTTTTGGGGGCCATATTACCAACTTACACCATACACCAAAATAAATTCAAGGTGGATAAAGGACTTAAATATAAGCCTTGAAACCATTAAAGTCCTAGAGGAGAACATTGGCAGAAAAATCTCAGATATTTCACGCAGCAACTTTTTTACTGATATGTCCCCTAGAGCAAGGGATATAAAGGAAAGAATAAGCAAATGGGATCTCATCAAAATAAAAAGCTTCTGTGTGGCTAAAGAAAACAGTATTAAAATAAAAAGACAACTGACTGTATGGGAAAACATATTTGCCAATGATACCTTAGACAAAGGTTTAGTCTCCAAAATACACAAAGAACTCATATGACTTCACTCTAAGAAGACAACTAATCCAATTAACAAATGGGAAAAGGACTTGAACAGACACTTCTCCAAGGAGAACATAAAGAGGATCCAGAGACACATGAAAAGATGCTCAATATCGTTAGCTATCAGAGAGATGCAAATTAAAACCACAATGAGATACCACTTTACACCAGTCAGAATGGCTATCATAAACAAAGCAACAAACAACAAATGTTGGAGAGGTTGTGGGGAAAAGGGCATCCTAGTTCACTGTTGGTGGGATTGCAGACTGGTACAACCATTATGGAAAACAGTATAGAATTTTCTCAGAAAACCAAAAAATGAACCTGCCTTTTTACCGAGCAATTCCACTGCTGGGATTATATCCTAAGAACCCTAAAACACCAATCCAAAAGAACCTATGCACCCCAATGTTCATAGCAGCACAATTTACAATAGCCAAGAGCTGGAAGCAACCTAGGTGCCCATCAGTAAATAAATGGATCAAAAAATTGTGGTACATATATACAATGGAATTCTATGCAGCAGAAAGAAAGAAGGAGCTCCTACCCTTTGCAACAGCATGGATGGAACTGGAAAGCATTATGCTGAGTGAAATAAGCCAGGTGTTGAAAGACAAATACCATATGATCTCACCTTTAACAGGAAGCTAAACAACAAAACAAACAAGCAAGCAAAATAAAAACAAAGACACTGAAATAGAGAAGAGAGGGACAGTGACCAGAGGGAAGAGGGGAGGGAATTTCAGGGGAAAAAGGGCAGGGATTTAGGGGAACTAGTATAAAGGACACATGGACAACAGCTAAGGGGGGTGGAAATGGGAGGGAGGTGGGGAGCATGGGGGGGTGGGCTGGGAAGGGAGTAAAAGGCAGAAAACTATACTTGAAAAAATATTAAATAAAAAATAAAAAAATATTTTTCTTTGGAAGTTATCATCTAGTAATGTGATAAAACTCAGTGGTTGCTGATAAGCAGATATCTTAAATGTTTCCCTCCTATAAATTTAAACTGTATTCCCCCCTGGGTCTCTTCTGCAAGTGGGGGGAAGGGTACATCTTTGAAATATTGATTTGAAACTGGTTTGTAAACTGACCAATGTCTGCACAGTTGTTGATTTTTATAACCGTCCAAGGCTACCTCCTATCTTTTCAGAATAAGATTACCCTGTACCATACAGAAGGCAGCCAATGCAAATCTACTGATTTTTTCAACCTGCCTTTCTAGGATACAGCCTTCTGGGGAGTATTTTTGGAGAGAATGTCCTCTATGCATACTCACATGATGCTCTTTCATCTTTGGGAGGAGAGCCAATATTATAAAAAGTTGCCAGGAAAAAAAATGGATCACAGCAGAATAACCCGGGCATTTAACCAGCCTGTGAGTTTGGCATGCTTGATGTCCATGTCCTCTTAGCAAAGGTTTGCCTTGTATTATCACTGTTTGCCTAGCCAGTATGTTAGTGGCTCCTTTTGCCTCTGGACAGATATTGGGTCCAAAGTGTGGTGTTGTCGGGTCAGAAGCAGTACTGAGTGGCTTGGGGGGAGAGCCAAGAACCCCCATTGCTACCATATTCCCCCTCCCCACCCCATTACCACTGCCCTTTTTTTGATATGGACGGTTGATATCTTCTCAGACTTATGTGAAGTGCTGCTATGTAAACTGGGCTCCAGGACAAGGCTCCCACCCTACACCCTTCCTAACAGATCACTGCCCCTCCAACCCCTCCCACCGGGCGGTTCTGGGATTCTTTCCACCTCAGGTTGATATGGGCTAAGAGATATTTGGAAGCACTTTCATCTTTTTCATCACCCTTGCCATAGAATTCAAAAGGGAAAAAATTATTTTAAATATTGTCTGAAGGACAGATATGAACTAGCTGCTTCCCAGACCCAAACAACCAGTTTGGTTTCTTCTCTGAAAGCTGGTCGCTGCCAGCCACTCCAGGTTTCCTGGATCAAATAAACAGAAGTTAGAAACAGAAGTAAGTGTTGACCAAGACAAACGGGGCAACTTTGATCAGTTAAGTATGAATAAGTCAGAAAATCATGGTTTTAATTCCTTTTGAAATATACACACACTTAGAGGTTAAGGGGAGAAAGCATTTGGCACAATACGTCTGAGGAGTTGCCAGCCATATAACGCTTGAAAAATAGCCAGGTAAAGTTTGCCAAACCTGAAAGCAGCCAGATTTGCTCATCTCCACTTTAAAGAAACATTAAAGTCTTTATCTATTGACCTGAACCTACTAAAGGAAAGAGAATTTTAGAGTTGAAACTAATGTTTCTTTGACAAACTCACCTCCTACTGCCTAATTATTGCTGAGATCTCTGTGTGGTATTGCTTATCTAATTGCATAATGTGTAATAATATGCAAGTGTGGAGTTTGCAAATAAATAAAGGACGTTATAAAGAAGGCAGGGGTCAATTAGCTTCATTAGGTCGAGTAAGCTTAAAGATAGAAAAAGTAGATGAAATGATGAAAAAGATGGCATTATGTAACGAGCAAGGCCAACGCTGCCTCAGAATTTTAAATATCTTTTCAAAGAGTCCAAGGTAGCAAGTATACAATAGACACACCCTTGAAGTTCTAAGAAAAAAGGAGTGCTCAAATAATAGTGATAATTATTGTTTGTTGTTATTATTATTGCTATCATTTATTACATAGTTAGCATATGCTTGAACCTGGACTACATTCTGTGCTAAGTCCTTTGCATATACTATTTCTAAACCTAACACCTATTCAAATAATTTGTGTGACTTTTAATATAAAATTCCCCATCAGAATCTAGAAGCCATGTTGTTGTCCATCTGAATCTTACGTTCCTCTGGAGAAGTATCTCTGAACTGCTGGAATACCCTATACTTGAGGTCCTTGCAGACTCTCACCCATTCGGACATACTGTCTTGTGTGGTCAGACCCCAGGTGATTACTTTGAAGCATATCATAGAAGCAATTTAACAACTATGAAGGATAGGTGTCCTAGTCCACACTCAAATCTGCTAAGAAAATGCAAATAATATTTATTAGAATTAATGGACCAAAAATGGTTCTTGGATATAACCAACTGGTCAGTTCTGTACTGATTATGATATGTGAGATACTATGTTTTGAAAGCTTTTGTACCCAATAACATTTAGATAGTTTCTACTTACAGTAAGTAACTCATTTAATCTGTGTAACCTTATGATGCAGTTTTTAGTCAGGAGTGACTAACACTTAGGGATGGTATTAGAGCTAACAATTGTAATGAACATCCCCACCAAGTCTAAGTGGCTTCATGTACAATAGAAGGTTTATTTCTTGCTTACATTACGGTCAGTTGAATAATTGGCAGACAAATTTCCCACCATGATATGGACAGGTAGCAATGGCTTTAGGGGCCTCAGAATCCTCTCCTGATCTTCCGCACCTGGCCAGCACACAATGAGAGGAGAGAAAGAACATGGAGAATCTTGTGGGAGGTTTTAGGGGTGATCCCATAGTGCTATCATCATTTCTTCCTACATGCCAATGGTCAAAACTAGCCTCAGGGCCCCACGAGCTACAAAGAGAAAATGGGAAATGGTATATTCCTTTGTTCCAGAGGGGAGAAATAAAGTGTGGTAGGCATGTAACAATGTTTGTGGCACAGGTAGAACTGTTACCATCCCTGATTTATAGCTGAGGGAATTAAGGCATCAAGAGGTTCAGTACCCAATATCACACAGTCAATAAGTAGGCCGGCAATTCAAAAACAAGAAGTCTTACTCCTAAGCCCATGCTTGTAACCACAACTCTGTACCGCCCCTCAATTACTGCAGAGCGAGAAACAATATTCTCAAGTCATCACTATTTGGTTTGATCATTTCACTCCAGACCTAACCCCAGACAATTATTTAAAAATATTTACGATTGGGTAAGTATGCCATTTACAGAGTTCCAATCACAGGTCATATTACAAGCCAGTTTTTCAAGTTAAACAAGATTCCAAACCCTGCAGGAGCACAGCACCTCACCTCTCCCACCCCTGCCACTTCCCATAGTTCTTTCTCATCCTCAGACCCACCTACCCTCCTGCCTACTGCTGCCACCACCACCAAAAGAGAAAAAAATTCTGTTAAAGCTTCCACAATATTTGAGGTCAGAGGGAGTTTAGTGAAAATATCAGCCTGTTTCTGAAACCAGACAGATGCTTGGTTCTTTTCCTATAATGGAAGGTTAAAAATATCAAATGTGAGCTACGCATGAGTTTAGGCCAAGCTTCAACCTTGTGCTTGATGGCAGGCTGCAGCGTGACTTTCTCTACCCACCACCGCTCCTGCTCGGCATCCGAAATCATCTGAAACCTCATCACCGGGACTCCCCCGTGGCGCCTTTCCCTACAGTCTTAGAGACAGTCTCAAACTGGCCTGGTCAGACCCTTGGAGAGCCTGAGTCCTGCCTGTCAGATGTGCACATGTCAACACGCCACCTGTTCTGGCAGGAAACCAATTTTCTATTTCTTCCTCCTTCGGGAAATGTGCCTGTCTCTGGCATCTGTCCCCACTCATCCTGCTTCACACAATGAGACAAAGAAGTCATTTCATTTCCCGAGCCATCTTTCCCACTTAAAAAAAAGTTCTTGAGTTCTCTTTCAACAGTTGTGTTGACTTCTCTGACTGCCTCTACTTTATGTATTTAAAACTACTCTTGTTTCCTTTGTATAATATTCTTGCTCCATTTTCTCTTGCAGGCTCCCTATTTGTTTGCGTTTGGACTCTTAATTCTATCTTTTTTCACCACCTTTGATTATGTAAAAGAACCCCTCTTAAGTAATCCAAGATGTTCTCAGATGTGTCAGCTACTGATTTGAATGGTTTTCATTGCTATTTGGGAACGTTTTGTCATTTTTCTTTAGGTGAGTTTGACTATTTGCTTTTCTTTCCTCCTAATAGTGCATACCAAGCTACAGCTACTGTGAGTGAGAAAACATGACAATATTAAAATGTGGGTTTACACTGTTGATTTGTACTTCAAGAAGCACTGCTTTCTGTATTTTTTAAAAAACATTATACTTTCACTGGTTCTAAATTCCTGCAACCTCTGTTTCTATTTTCAAACATGATTTCTTTGGGAAACAAATGGATTTCAAGGAGGTTGTCTCACTGCCATGTAGGAAGGTCAGATGGATTCTCTTCTTCCTACAGAATCATCCTGTGATCTTGAAAAAGTGAAGTTACAGGACAAAAAGTATATTTAAAGGAAGATATTATGGGACCGGAAGCTTAGAGAATTTAACTTTACTTCCGTGACTCAGATGCCTCCCATTTTAAGCAAGTCATCTGAACACTGTGTACTTTGGTTTTGCCTTTTTTGAAAAAGGAAACCAATAAAAATATAGTACCCAAAATATAGGCCCCTAACAAACTTCCAATAAATGGCACATTAAAGTCCTCTTCCGAGTGAGGTGGGTGAAAAAATTAATGACTTACTGGAAAGTTTGTGTCCCAGGAACTGGTCTCTTGTGACGATTTTATGCCTTTCTCCTCTCTGCTCCTGCCAGACTTGCATCCCATTCTTCCCTTCCAATGAGAATATTTGGATTTGCCCAATGTGTTTCAAGGGGCATGAAAATTTTAAATAAAACCATAGGAAAAACAGATGCGATGGAATTTATGGTGCATACTCTTGGAGGTGATATGGATTTCTGTGTCCTCACCCACCCCCCATCCTCTTTAAGATGCGATGTCACAAGCCAGTAATCTGGCAAGTTGTCAAGGCAGAACCCCTTGGCTCAGACTCTGCAAGGGTTAAATGAAGGAAAGAGCATAAGAGGCATTTGTCAGTGCCCGGCACATAGTTAACATGCAAAAATCGGCTCTCCTATAAGCTCAGTGGAGAATATTTTTAAAATATTAAACTAGTCCCTTTCCATCCTACCTTCAAATATTAATTCCTAGCAGATTCTGTTTCTCTAAATTTCTTTGGCCTTTATATTTGATTGCCCCAGGGAAGGAGAGTGTGGGCACACACTAGAACTCAGAGGTCATCATTTAGCTCTCAGTTGAAAAGCTGACATTTTGAGCCTATAGTGTGACAATAACCTTGAAGGGCAAAGAGACTACATTGTAAAGCTTCTCTTTACTTGTGGAGAGTCAAGGCTCGTAGATTGGACTCCAGAGCTTTACTTTACTCATAAGCCCTAGAGAAAGGAAGAGAGAAGAGATGATGTAAGAAAAATTTCACCTGACTGAAAGGGAAAGTAAATAGCCCTTCAATTTTCAGCGAAAGGAGTCCAGGAAGGAGAAGAAAGAGAGGCAAAATGTCAGAAAAGGCATATGACCTCACCATCAGGATCAAAATTCTGGGTGGAAGAAAGTTTGAGAAACTCTGAGAGCAAGTAGACACAAATAGCTCAAGGTGAATGTTAGGAAATTCAATAGCCCTTTTGAAGGGCTCTCTGTTTTCCAGCCCAGCACTAGGACAACGTGGCACCACCCATGTAGGAGTTTAGAAAGGCCAGTGGTATCATTCTAGGCCCAGATGGAGCTCCAGAACCTTCAGGTGTCTCAGTAAAAGAACCAAGAAGCACTATGGACCACTGAATGAGAAGGGGACAGATAGAAGTCTGAGAAGTGAGATGAGTCTATTTCACGGTATTAGGTCCTCATGTCGGGAGACCACAAACATCTACCTCAGGTGCTAGATGCAAATGAGATGCACCACATCGCACTAGAGACAGGCATGAGCAACAGAGACGAGACGTGGACAGTCACATCATGACAGAGGCCTGGAATATCCAAGAAAGAGCAGAGACAGAGTAACTCTGAAGTGACAACATTAACTTTTCTCTGCTACCTGTGGGAATGAAGCACTCCCAAACAAAATAAGATATGAAAGAGAAAAATAAAAAATCTATGTTTACTTTTGCTCATCTGAATATACTTTATAAATCTGTGACCCTTCTACAAAATAACTTACAGCAGGCTTCCTAGTTAAGCTGACTTTCAGTCTGTTCATGTACAAGGAGGTTATTTGGCATAGGGCACTAACTACCTCATGGAGCTGTGGAGAACAGAGAAGTACATCTTTGGAAAAATAAAATTTGAAGCTCTACAGAAGAACAATGGTCATCTGCCACAGTTACATATTATTTTTCCATAAGAGAATGGGTCACCTAAGGACATCTACCAAAACATACACACCTGTAGACACGCCACACCAGCCACTTAGCTATAGGAGTAGTCCTAAACAAAGTTTATGAGTCCTAATCAGATGTACCTCACTACTTACTGCCTGAAGCACTCCCTGTTTAGGTCTGAAGTAATCCAACTAAAAATATACCTACCAATCAACACCTCCCTGTTGTCTCTAGCTGCATGGATGCTAAGGGCAGAAAAAGTCTCCAAATATACTTCAAAGAGCCCACGGCTCTTCAGGACACTAATTTACACCAGTGTTGTGGAACGCGATGTAGATGTGTAGTGCAGTCACCAACAATGTCAACAAACTCAAGGTGTTAGCGTGTGAAATGAGGTTGTTATTTTGATGACAGTGATGATATCAACAGTTCCTCCTTACAATCATAGGGTACTTTTAGATCATGGATGCTAAAATTACCAACCAGTAATTTGGAGATCAAATTTACAGCAACCGTTCAAAATAAATTGGTTCATTTCAACTCAGTGGCATTAAGCAACAGAAAGAATGTGTGGTTCTCAAAGTGGCTTGTACCACTTCTTTGTAGCTCAAGTTGATGACGTTCTGGACAGATGGTCTTTCAGACAATTGCTCAGCTTGGAAGTCATTTCTGCTGTTGTCAGAATGGAAATCCCAAAAACACAATGTCTATAGTCTGTCTTAATAGTCTATTTCAGTAAGTCCAAAAGCTTTACTGTTGGAAAATTTTTTATTTTGTAATCCAAGTTCTCCAGCCTCCTGAGGAGTCACTATGTCCTTGAAACTTCTGTTAATCTTATTCCCAGTCTCTGTCTTGAATACAAGAAGTCCTGTCTTCTTCTCAAATACTTCTGAGCATCCCTGGATGGGTCATATTCCTTGTGGTTGCTTATTGTTTCAGTTAGAAATTGGGTCCCGATGCATGTAACTGAACTTACGCTGTTGTAGTTTAACCAAACAGGAAGAGGGATGCTTTTCTCACACATTGCAAGTCTAGAGCTGAGCAGCCCAAGGCCTTTGTAAGGTCCAGGCCCCTCCAGTGTTTCTTCCTTCTGTCTCTAACACATGGTTTTTGCCTCAGTCTTTCTGCTTCATGGCCACAAGATGATGGGTCCATTTTCAAGCTCCTGTCTTTGCTCTAAGCCAGTGATTTTCAACCAGCAAGCTCCAAGAATTTTTACAACATGTAAGACATGACTGTTTAGTCAGGAGCACTGACCTTTTTCCCTTAAATTGTCAAATAAAAAAAAAGGCAACAGCCATCATAACAATAGTTATCCAGGGTGAATGAATCAAAACTATACCTATTTTTGGTCAGATTGGCAAAAAATATACTTTTTGGTGTGCCACAGAATTTTAGTTATTAGTTTATGTGTGCCATAAGATGAAAAAAGGTTGAAAGTCACTGTTCTAAGCTAAAAGAAGGGACAAAGGACGAAGAGGCAACCCCTGAAGCAGAAGAGCAATCCCCACCCCCAGAAATCCCTGGCAGATTTTTAAGCATGTCTCAATGATGTGAAGTAGGTGCCGGTGGCTTCCCTGAAACCCGTGAAAGTGAGGAGCTGAGGGAGATACATTCCCACCTGAAACAGAATAGATGTGATTGGTAAGAAAGGAGAGGAACATGGCAGCTGAACACCTGCAGCATCTGAGTGTCTGGCAGCCTACCCAGCCCTCATCCTGAGCCACTGCTTCTGGCTTCTCCACACTGGCCATGTTTGACCATTGCCTAGCTCTTGGGTGGGAGAACTCAACCATGAGATACCAGATGTGACTGCCCTCAGTAGTGACCTGTGTTTTCATGGGGACTTGGCCTCCTAAGCCTTTCTTCTTGTTCTTGCAGCTTGTTACCATATTGCTGAGACCACTTATTCATTTAACAAACACTTTTGAATAACTTGTATGGGTCAAGGACTGTTTTAGACATTGGTGATTTGGAGAAACTAAGCTCCAGGCCTCTACTTTGATTGAACTTATATTATGCAGGTGGGGGGGGGACTGGATTTCAGCCCCAAGTTTTCCTCTTAGCTACATTTGTACAGGGCACAACCTCCACCACTGTTTACGACCAACCTGACCATTCCCCAAGGATCAAGGCTCTGTCTCTCTTTCTCTAGCAGAAAAATAAGTTGGAAGGGAGGGAAAGGCAGCCAAGAAACATTTTTTCTGAAGTAAATCCACTGACCTATTCTAAGTCTCTTATATTATTAAACAGGATATTTACCATCCTAGTCTGAAGCACTGCCTTTAGGGCACTGGATTTGTTCATTGCTTCCTCAAGAACATTTTCACCTTTTTACATGAGAAATGTTGCTAACCTCTGATTCTAGTCATTCCCTGTCCAGCCACTAAGAGTTCAGAAAATTTGGGATCCAGTGTTGGAGCATCCCAGCAAATGTATACATGTCTAATGGAAATTCCTCACAGAGCGAGTCAGGCCCATTGACCATTACTGGCCTAATTTCGCTGCCATATTTCAATGGACATTCTATGCACTCTGAAGCTCCTTTATAAAATTCAACTTCAGTGTTTACTTATATTCAGCCAGTCTGTTACTTTGAACTTTTACTTTAGTTAGGGCAAGAGAATGTTAAAAACCTCAGTTTTGACGAAGTCTTTATCTTTCCCTGACAACTCAGAACCCATATAAAGGGAATTTTATAGACAGTGTCAGAGCCGCATCCAAAGGGGTCCCTGAGTCTGACTGGAGGTTCTGTGAACTGGTGATAAACGGGCATGTGGTTGAATTTATGAGCTTCTAAACTCCCCAACAAATACTCCTTACCAAACCTCCTCATTTCCAGCTTTTATACTGTTTTGTGTTCTTCCTTCCCTTCAATGCTTCTCCTGACTCTCTGCTAAGCCATAGCCTTCAAACCATTGCTCAGGATATTCCACCTTCTCAAACTTGCCATGTGTTATATTGCCCTACCTGTTCTCATTCTGTTCTGTCTGACTCTCACTCAGTACTTAGATGTAGCTCTATTCCATTGTCCATCACCTCACCCCTTTACTGATGACTGTTCTGGTTCATTATGAAATGATGCTACTCACAAACAGGTTATCAGGGTGTTCTACATCCTCAGGGACTCCCCCTGTACACTGTGTTTTTCCTTGCATGTTTAAAATGCAAAATTTCTTTTTGCCATGCTCAATTTTCTAGGCAATTTACATTTGAGACTGCAAAGCAGTGGGTGTGCAACTGATTCCAACCTTCTGTGGGTGGTGATGCAATCACGGAGAGGCCATCTGTGTTTTCTCCATCTGCTGAGGCTTCTCTGAACCTAAGCAAGTGCAATGCACCAACTCAAGCCTTGCCTCATCAAGCAGCCTTTTCCAACTGAACCACTCTTTGGGAGTCCACTGACTCCCAAAGAAGTAGGTAAATAGATGGGCTAGAGTTCCGTGCATGTGCTAATAAAGAATTGCAGAACCTCTAAGCCTCAATTTCCATACCAATAAAATGGGATGGTTATATACTCCTTATGAATCTCATGTAAGGATTATTGTGAGGAAAGGCATAATCAAACCCTTTGCATATTGCGGCTCCTCAGCTTATGTTAAATCTCTTCCCCTCCCTGTGTCATTCTCATGCCGGGACGTCCATTGTTCATTTGCACAGTTTCCTTTTCCCTTCATTAGTGAACCCCTCCAGGAAAAAAGGCACACCTTATTTGTCTTTACGCAGGAAATGTAGCATGGTAGAAGGAATCATGAACTCATAATCTTGGTCATGAACCTGACATGCATTATCTATATTACTTTGGGTTAGTTAAATTGTCAGTAAAATTAGTGGTTTGATTTGAAGAATTGCTAATATCTGTGTTCCTATCCTAAATGCCCTGAAGAACTTAGTGAGTGGGTGGGTACCTGGTAGGTGTGATATTCAAGACTTTTTAATAGGCAAACGAGTAAGTGTGCACTGCTGCCTAATAGGATCCTTTAAGTCTAACATACTAGAGAACTTAATAATGCTGCAGCTTCTCAGGTCCGCAGAGGGAAGGTGTCTCTTAGAACTGAAATCCCTCCACAGGCCAAATCATGAACCATCCACGCAAGTCACGTAATGTTCATTCTCCCTTAAACCCCATCTATTCAACTGACCAGCAAAGATGATGTGAGGATGCTGGTGAAAAAGACAGATTGGGAGATAGGAGTCTAAGTTCAGGTTCTGCAATTTCCCTTTTGTTTCACTCCCATAGCTGATGCTGGAAGCTGAGGTAGACAACTGGTGAGCAAATGTTTGGCACATTTCCCATCCAATGACAATGCAAAGAAGGTCAGTGATGATGCTGAAAATTGCTTTGAGATTATCAAGTAAAAAATGCTACATGGTTATATTATAAAATTGCCAATTTTATTACCACATTTCTCTGTAAGAGGAAAAAATTTTCCCTGCACAGGCCATTTATTAAAATTATATAAAACCCGACAGATGTGCGGTATAACTAATCAATTGGAATGGCACATTTGAGCCTATGTTAAACAGAGCTGGGATGGAGGTCCCTGTTTTTGGCCTGTTCCTGGTATCATTACAAGAATATCTACCATATTTATTCCTAGTGATCTAGTTTAGAGTTTTCTTTAAGAATGCTAAGATGCAGGATTGTTCTAGAGCAACTTCAATTTCTGCCTTTTGAGGCCAAAGACTTCAAACGATACAAGTTTTATAATTAATTGAAATTGGCCAAAGGTCAAACTGGTGGGAGGAAGAGATCAGAAATTAATGACCAAAGGGAAATGAATTGTCAGCTCAAAAGCTTAGTTAACTTACCTGCGACTTTAATTTCTATTTTAACAGAGTCCTCTGGAAATTGGGGCTGGTAGTGAGGTAAGGCAGTACTACATCTTCTGAGATGTGAGCTCCTGGCTATTTTCGATTTTCACACATTCTTTAGTTTAAAGATTTGTAGAAAAACTTAGAAGCATATTATGAAGACTGCTAACTCAGTCACCTAGGCATGACTAATGTATCCTGCTTCATCAGTTTGGAATATGAAATAACTTCACATTTCTTTGAGTGTTCAATTTATGATAACTCCAACCCTCTATTCTCACTGAGAAGTCTATAGTTTCTTTCCTGTTCATTGCCCATGAGAAGTCTGAGAACCCACATCCACACAAGACAACACAATCACTCGTGGAAGAAGATGACAGCTGTTGCTGTGTCTCTACTGGAAGTATCAGTCCATCAGCATAGTTCAAGCAGAAGGGCTTCTGCTACCAACCCTCTGGGGTCAGGGGAAGTTGGTAGGGTAGAGTGCTTCCCCCCAAAGGGCCGTGTTCCACTCAGCCATGGAGCTCCATGCCTTGGGTTCCAGTAAGATGAGTCTTCGTAATTAATTTCCTTCCTCACATACTCAGTCACTTTCCATAGGACATGACCATAACATAAGTGTGAATGAATTAGGAAAGGACAATATCAATGCAGACCAACTCTTTTCTTGAGCAATCTTGACCCTATTCTTAAGCTTAAGGCACTCAAATGTCCCTAATGGTAAGTTTCCCCTTACGTCCCACCCCAGTGACTTTTCCTGCCAAATTAGCTCAGCTAAAAACAATATAATATTTCAGAGATGTTATAACTTGTAGTAGCTAAAGTAAGGACTTTCAGTCCTATTTCTCCTCAACCTTCAATCCCCTGAATCCCATTATAAGTATGGGACTGGTCCATGAAGGAGTGACACTGTCCAATGCCATTGCCAAGAGCAGCCAAGTGCTAAGACACTGTCAAGTCAGGGAATATCCTGTTAATAACTCATTTTTGTGAGAACCCAGGACAGTGGGTTAGCATTAGCCTTACATCTTCTCAGCCCCTCAGATAGGCCATGCCAATTGTGTCTATATCAGTGTGACTTAATAAGTAGAATCAGAAATAGCACCTTTTAAATGGCCATTTTTTTCAAATAGTAATAATGGAAACAATGATTTTAAGTTCTACATCAGTGGGCCCTTGGTGATGAAGATAAACTAGGCATGACTAATGTATCCTGCTTCATCAGTTTGGAATATGAAATAACTTCACATTTCTTTGAATGTTCAATTTATGATAACTCCAGAGAATGGAGTTATCATAAATAACTCCATTAGAATGGACTACATGTTGAGTACTTTTCATACACATCATTTTTATTAAAACTTAGTGAAAAGGAAAGGGTAGGAGGGGAAGAACCCTGAACTCCCAAATGTGCAGGCACTGTGCTAGTCCTAACATATTCTGTCTAATTAAAAAGCTAAAGCTCAGAGAAGTTAAGGAACCTGCCTATGGTCACACAGCCTGTACATGGCATAGCTGGGATGCAGAATCAAATCCTAACTCCAGCATTTGTACTCTTCACCATTGCACTCTAGGGCCTCTCAGGGTTGGCACTGAACTAATCAAATAGGCAGAAATACAGAAAATGTGAAATATATGGTCCATCTAAAACTCTAGTTCCTGCTCGCCTCCTATCTCTATTTCATGCCACGTGTGCCTTGGTGATTAATGCTTCTGATGCTCTGGGTGTGTCCAGATGATACACTATCTACAGCACACAAATGGGAAATTTCAAGATGGTGTTCTTTAACAGGCTTGCCACCAAATGCTGTCAGAAAACTAAAATTGTCCAGGCTATTTTGAGACCAAACTCTAAGTTTTACCCAGATTTTCTCCCCAAAGTAAATTGACGATCATAAATCTGAGAGCTGTTTTCTGCTTCACGTTTTAGTGGAGTCACATAGCCAGGGTGCGTGCTCATTCAGATTCATGTTTCTATGTTGCCCCTAATCCTTCTGAAAAGCCCAGTGGAATTACTTGGTCTCAGATGGAATGAGGGACCTTCATTCACTGGCTTCACGATAAGAAGAAAGTAAGAGTTGACTCAGAACACTGACCCAGCACCAAGAATAATTTAGGATTGTCCATTTAATGTTCATATACCTCACAGGCTGGGGGTGGGTGTAGCTTGTTTACCTTTGAGTATAAATTACTGAGTTTTCCCACCTTGAAGACAGGACTCTAACCTGTGAGACAAAATTTTCTTTTCTTCCCTCCTTTTATAACAAGTGGGGATGGCTTGGAGAAATGTGTGGGTTTTTTTTTTTTTTTTTTTTTTTCATTCCAGGTGAAGAAGTAGAAGAAAGGCTGCAGATTTTAAGTTATGCATCTGGGATACATCTGAAATTAAACTAGATAGGACATTAATATAAACAGTAAAAAGGACTTAAAATTTCACACACACACACACACACACACACCCCCCACCATGATAGGAACTTGACACTTGGCTCCTGGGCCCCAGAGTCCTCAGGGTCACTGTGCAACCGGGAAGTGATATAGGGTGACACACACAGAGGCTCTTTTCCTGGAAATGGGTTTGGAGGTGAGCTTATTATTAACAGCAAGCCCTTGGGTATGGGATTGAAAATAAACTCAGACAGTGCATAAGGTTATGGTTATGTGTTGAAAGGCAAAAATTCACCATCTGTCACCTACCCACATGCCCTGACTAAAGCATTTGCCTTGGCCTGGAGTCCCAGTCCAGGGGCTCAGACTAAGGGATCTGACACCTTTTTTTATATTGTCCAATGACTCAGGGGTGGACTCCCATGAAATTTAAAATTATTTTTGAAAGCACATAATATTTTTTTTATTAAGGAAGGAGGCCCTGTTGTGTTGGACTGTCACATGACCTGTTATCACTCATTACTGGTAACCCAAATGCTATAGTCTAAGGGACTATTCTGGATCAGCTTTTCATCCATTAACTGTATGCGATATTATTCAGTCATGCCATGTTTGCTGGCCTCAAGCTGTATGAAGGAAAAAATATTATAAGATCTCAAGTTTTACTTCTTCATGCAAAGATTTTTAATTTTTTGTCATTGCTTTTAATTTTATACTAAAGTTCTTATTGTGCCAATAATGTTTCTGGACCAGAAACTGTATGTATGGGTCAGAAGGTCCTCTCTTTCCTTCTCCATAGATGTCCATCTCAGTTGAAATGTTTCCTCCCTGTCTTCCTCTCCTGTTGTAGAGCTACAGTTCTGCATCTATTTCTGTCAACTCAAAGCACTGGAGAGGACTCAGGAAAAATGATTTTGGCACCTATTTAGGGAGAATTATGCTGGTTGCAACAATATTTTAGAAATTAAAAGTATCTTTAGTCTTATAATTACATAAATTTGTACTTGGCAAAGAAGGATTGTTCTGGCATTGTGGGTCTCGAATTTAATGCATCATCTTTTTATTTTTATTTTATTTTTTACCTAAATTCCTTTCCTGTGAATCTACATTGTTGGTGAGGACACAACCCAGGGAGGTACTGGCTGTAATTCAAGTCCTCAAGGTTGCAGACAATGCCAGGGACCAGGGGGCTCAAATATCTTAAGTCATTTTAGAGGGTGGGAAGGACAGAGTGGAAAAGTCACAGCTTCTCATTCTGTTGGCCCATGTTCAGCGAGAGTGCCAGGGCACACGGCGGAAGCGTGGCTCCTGCAATCCCAGAGCAGGCTCCCTGAAATAGGAACATTTCAGGTATTAAATGAATCCCAATGCAGCTTTATGCTATAAAAAGAGTTAGAAATATTTTTATGGAGAGACTGGCCAATGAAGGCGAAAGTATTTAGGCCATGGAATTCATAATGTGGCCGTGACTGCAAGTGCCTCCGTGACATTTGCTCATGCACTTTTCTGCGTCCCCATCTAGATAGGAAGGTTTTAGAGTAGAAACATGTTATTTGCCATTGTACATGCAAAGCCTAATTTGCATAAGTCACGGTGCCTGGCACATAATAGGCAACCAATAAATATTTGATGAATAAATAGAAATAATTAGCATTTTGAGTCATATGTAACAAGCTTGATGCCCTGGAAAGAAGGATGGTGCTAAGTCTCTAAGTCAGCCAATCTGAGGGCAGCCTAGAAGTGCACTTGAAAGTCATGTTTTTTGTTACATGGATAAAAACTCAAAAGGATGGAAGAATCATTAAGCAGGGCAAAGGAAAGAGACATGCTCTGTTTTCTCTGGCTTTGACTTTGGAGCAGTCTTGTCATAGAAGACTGAAAGTTTAGCTACAGCTGCGGTCCAGCTACTGGAAAGGAGGCCCTTAATGATGGGACTTTGTAGAATGAAACTGTTCCCAGCACAAACAAGTAACACCCTCCAACACTTCCCTAGAACCTTTTGAGGTCCTCCACTGACCAAGGTCAGGGAAGGGAGAGAGATACCTGGTAGGAGAGTAACACCTCTGGGAAGCCAAGGTTAGGGTGGCAAAAAACCAAATCCACTCAGAGGCAAGTCAAAACACCAGGGTTCTGCCCAGAGCTCACCGTGAGCTAGATCTACTCCATGGGATACTTGGAGGTGCTTGGGGAAGAAGGGGGATCTATGCACCAGGGGGAAGATTTGGGGAAAGGCATGAAAGAAAGCAATTTAACTGTAGTCAGTGGTAGCAAGAAAAGTATTGTCACTTTGGAGTCTTAAGTTAATTGATAAGTATATCCTCAGGTGAGGATTTAAAAAAATCTTTTTGCATCATTTCTTGTATTAAAATATTTCAAATACATTGTGATAAGTTTACAATAGGAAATATTATAAAGAAATAGTGGAAAATGTCCTAAAGTATTATGTACATCATGATACCCATTAGTGATTTCTTTATGGGGAAAATTTACTCTTTTGAAAACATTTTTATAATGTTAAAATTAAAACATTTTATGACTACATAGATACAATAAAACCAAATTTACTTTTTATATAAAGAAACTCAATGTAGTGAAAACACAGCACTTAGGATGGTAGTTATTGCAAGTTGGAAGGGATTATGTGCTGATTAGTGTCAGGATCTGAGATTTTGTTGTGAGTGGCCAGCTCTGGGTATTTATCACCTTGTTAAACATAATTGATTAAAGAACTAACTAAACCTATAAAAGGAGACCATTCAAGAACCAATAGGAAACTGCAAAATCAAGGATTCAGATTTATGATTCTGTTCATTGGAAGTCCCATTGGCTCCTTTTTCAGCCTGAGTCGATAGAGTCCTCCTTGTCTTTCTTTTCATGGGTGACTAAAGTGTGCGGCAGGACAGCGGGGTTGGGAAGATGACTTTGAATAGTGTCTGTTTAAGGTACTGATTATATGGCTTACAGATTTGAACTCTGTGTCCATGAGCATATCCATGTCTTATTTTGGTTTAATTCACTCCACTTTACCTCATCCCTTCTTGAATTCTGGGACCAGATCCATAGGTTGCAGAAGAGGCTGAAAAACGACTGCATCCCACACAGGAGAAACACCCATTACAGCCAAATGTGCTGTGGGGGCTCCAATTTGATGCCTCGTGCAGCAAGTTTTATTTCTGACAGGAGGTGTTCCAGTACAAGGGGGAAGCTAGGGAGGAAGAAAGAAGTAAGAGAGAGAGCGCAAAAGGTGAAACAAATACAGCGGAAGAAAGGATGGGAAGAGTGTTTGTTCATAGCCATTGCCATTATGGTATATACTTTTCTCAACCCAAGAAATACTGAATTGATTAATTTGAAAGACTGCTCCACTTTTAGCCTGTGTTCAAACCTGGGTTTTGGATTTCAGTACAGTTGAGATGGGTTGAACTGATTGGTTTAATTAACTTTCATAGATCAAGCAAGGGTGTGGGGGAAGAGAGTAGCACGCTGAGATCCCTCTTCAATGGTGGCTCTGGCCTATGGGGAAGCGCATGGACGCTCCCTGGGCCTCAGTTTCCACGTCTGCAGAAACAAGGAAATCGGACTAGAAAGTGCCTGGTGTCCATTTCAGATGGAACATTTTATGATTTTAAGTGACTTGAAGAAATTGGTGTGTCACAGGAATTTAAAAGAGTACATTTTGTCTCTGATTTCCCAGATCAATGTTCAGTTTCTACACATGCAGTTCCTTAAGTCTCGAGTTCTCATGTATTTTCACATTTTCTTATGAGTTCTCATCTTACAAGAAAATGAGGGTGGCAAAATCTTCTCCACAGAACCCCATGTTAAATGGAGCAGAACTTCTCTTGAATAAGAGAGTTTTTTGAATGGGAACAGTCACTAAGTGAGCCTCAGATTTAGACACTGTATTAAGTAACATAAATCACAGCTAGAAAATGTCTCTGGTTTGGAGGACCATAGCATACAGAAAACCAGCCCCGAGGCGCGCGCGCGCGCACACACACACACACACACACACACACACACTTACAATTGAAGGTAGCATCTTTTTTCAGTCTGTGCATTCTGATTTGGTGCCTGGAATCATGGCTCATCTACCAAGGAGGAACAAAGGGACAAATGATGAGGCATTAGGTGCTGAGGTCAAGCCCCTTGGTACCCAAGAGAGAGTGATGCTGAGATAGGAGGGGCAGGCTCTACCCTCTAGCACTGGGAAGGGGGATGGTCATAGGGTAGAAAAGGAAAGAAATTGTCACTGGAATCAGGATTAACATTTCACAGGGAGTGAATAGAGAGCCCAGAGTCAAACCCAAATATAAGATGTACTTAAAATGTGATAAAGATCAAATCAATGGGGGGAAGCACATTATTTATATACAGTGCTGGGATAACTATTTACTCAATTGAAAAACTTTATGTTGAACACTTAGCTCACATTATATACTTAAACACATTCCATATGGACTAAAAATTAAATATAGAAATTAAATATCAATTAGGTAGAAACAAATGTATATTACATTGTATTTAGAAGACTTTTCCAAGGCAGAAACTTATGAGAAAATAGGTGAATAAATTTTTTATGTTTTTATATTTCTGTACATCCTAAAAATATAAACAAAGTTAAAGCCACAGAGAAAACTGGAAATCATATTTGCAAAATATATAATAGATAAAAAATCAGTACCTCCTTTATTGCAAGAGTTTTTATTGTCAATTCAGAAGAGATAAACCTGCAAAGAAAAATATCAGCATAGGCAATAGGCAAGAAAGCAATATAGAAGAGCCTCAGGGATAATTAAAGTATAAATGAAATAACATATTAAAGCAACAAGACACTATTTTGTCCATAAAGAGAGACACTTAAAAGACTAATAATAGATTAGGCTTACTCCTGTCTCTGACTCTAAAATCTTAGGAAAGCCATTCTAGCTTTCCAAGCCTCAATTTTCTCATCTCTAAACTGGGTATTTTAATTGTCTCACTCATAAAGTTAGTGTGAGGATTAGAGGAGATGATGAATTTTAAAAGAATTTTGTAAATTCAAAAGTAATACACACCAGGTGTGTGGAAGTATAATTCTTTATACTTCCAAGCTCCTGTAAACCAAGTGGACCTGTGCTGCACCTCAGAGAACAAAAGGGTGATGAGGTGGTGGGTAGACTTGCTTCCTCGATGCCATCTTTAAAATACTGCAGTGCTCAGATAAGTTCCTTGACAGAGCTTCATGGCATTGTAGCTTCAGTGAGCTATACTTTGAAGGTGGTGCTGACAAGGACTGAGACACTTGAATGTTGTTATAGGAGCAGAAAACACCAAGAGGGCCCTAACAGTGATGTTGGCAGGTGTGGATGCCTGAAGCTACCATCCATTGACAGCAGCCCTGACCAGAAGTAGTGATGGAAACCACTTCCAAGAGCAGAAACTTCCTCAGTGGGACACCTGCTGAGAGTCATCCCTGGGATGGTATAGTCATTCCTCAGTATTTGTTGGCTTCAGAACTTGTCAAATCCCATACTAATCATAAAATGCTTCATTATTCAGTACTCATGGGTTTTGGCACTTGTCATGAGTTTTGGAAGGAATTATCAATGAGTACCAAGGTACCACTGTATTATGTTTAAGGCAAGGAACCACTAGGAACAACTTCAGTGAGCAGGAATTATCCTCAGTACTACCATCAATAGTCACAGGCCATAGGTTGAACTGGGGGGATCCAATGGGAGGTAGAGATTACTGGTCTTTTATATAGTGGCTGAAGCATGTTGGCATATGAACCAGATTTCCTGGGTTCATGTCCTGACATGACCAACTGTGTGACCTTCAGGAAGTTCTCTGTGCATCACTTTTTCTGTTTGTTAATAATAGATAATAATTATATCTAACTCATATGCTTATTGTTCAAATTATATGGGTTAATACACATAAAGCATTTAAGTATTTCTGGGACATAATGAATGCTTAATTCATGGTAGGTATTATTATTGTTGCTGTAATTATTAGTAATATTACCACTACCACAATCTTCTTTAAAAAGAAAATAACACCTTCTCACTAGGAAATTGGGCATCATTGGTGACTTGAAGATTCTGGTTAGGGTGCCCCATGCAAGCTCTAGAACTCCTCTGACATTCCAAAGGAAAGAGGTCTAAAAAGAGGTTTCAATCATAACTGTGGGTTATTCCCCTTGCTACATAAAGATGTATTCATTTATCATTTGGCTATATCTCTTCTTTCCCAGGGAAAGTAAGGAAGTAAAAGTCTTCAGCACACACTACAATAGTTTACAGAATTAACAAAGATGCTGCTCCCTCTCACACCCACCAGAGACCCCTCTCATGTTCACAGTCTTAAATCCATGCTTCAAACAAGTGCCCCCCCCCCAGAGGAGGGCCATTACTGTGCTCTGACAGGAGACAGGCCACTTAGAACTTTTTGCTTCTTATATTCAACAGTAAGTTCAAATATCTCAATCATGAATGTTTCCTAGAGAATATCCCATGATGTTTTGAAATTTCCAGTATGATGGGGTTTGATTAAAAAGTGAATGAGAGCAGATCATACTTCACTCTACCCTTCCCTTATGAGTCAAAGCGTGCTTTGTGACCCAGTGTTAGTGATGCTCTAAGACTTTTTCTTTATGTAATTTGGAAATGAAAATAGAGATTACAAACTAATGTTTAAATACAGCATTTGGGTGCCTGTGACCAGTGAGTGACATGTGCAGAGTAGATCAGTAGTTGGGAATGTTTGATCCCCACTTTCCCCAAATTGGTGTCATTTACCAATCATAACTGTCATTCAGAAGAATGCTCAGTATAAGATGTCTCTCTTTAAGGCATGTAATGGAATAGTAATTGATTGCTCATGATATAAGAGATAGTGCAATGTTTGTTTTGACTAAAGTTCTTGTTTTGAAAAGAGTAGAGGCTCAAGAGATGCTTTCAGTCATGCCCTAGCTACCAGACACATAAGGTACTGTCACCTCTACTCTGTAAATAAAATCACCAAGATTTCAAGAGGTTTTGTGGCTTGCCCAAGATTGCTCAGACAAATCATTGTTAGTGGGAAGGAACAAAGAAGAAAGGAAGGAAAGAACTATTTCTCTCTTTTAAAAAATGTTATTTATTTATTTTTAGAGAGAGGGGAAGGGAAGGAGAAAGAGAAGGAGAGAAATATCAATGTGTGGTTGCCTTTCACGTGTCCCCTACTGGGGACCTGGCCTACAACCTAGGCATGTGCCCTGACTGGGAATCAAACCAGTGACCCTTTGCTTCACAGGCCCATGCTCAATCCACTGAGCTACACCAGCAAGGGCTATTTATCTTATATGCCATTCATACTGTCTTTTTCTCCAGAGAGAATAAGGGGCCACAGCCATCAATGGCTATAGAATATACATTACATTTTACTTCAACTATGAACTTTAAAAGAGGCAATCATAGAGGACAGTAGAAAAACAAAATGCCTAGACACTCGAAATGGACAAAACCAATCAAATCCTTGCTGTTGCACAGGCAGGATCCCAAGAAGATGACTGTTCTACCTGTGTGGTCAGAGATGAGTTGAAAGAAAGGAGGAGTAATCAGAGGTGATAGTGCAATCCAGCATTGTTACCTTCTCTGAGGAGCAACTTGACTTCCCTGTCCTGTTGAATGCCAGCTATGTTTTTGGAACAAAAGAAACATGTTACTTCTGGGGTTTCTGGGGCTTTTTGGAGGATGCTGAAAATATCTCCTTTTCCCTGTGTGGTAGAAAAGCATCCTTTAAAGTAATATATAATTCTGAAATGGTCAGCAAACAGTATGAAAACATATTTTCTCATGTATAATATGATAATGACAATGATAGTAGTAATTTGGAGCACTGTTGCAAGAACTAAATAAGATAATATTTATGAAGCAATCAGCGTGTGTCTAGCATGAGGTTCTTCTCTAACAAAGGTGAATCTACTTCTTCTTTTTGAAGAAATAGAAGTAGGAACAAAAACTGGCACCATACTCTGCTGGTCTTTTCCTCTTCCCCTCTTTTCTACTTTTTTTTCAGGTCCATTATAATTTTTTAAGTATATTTTGTTGATTATGCTATTACAGTTGTCCCATATTTTTCTCTTCCTTTATTCCCCTACACTCTGTGCTATTCTCCCAAGCACTCCCCTCCCTTAGTTCATGTCCATGGGTCATGCATATAAGTTTTTTGGCTTCTCCATTTCCTATACTGTTCTTAACAGTCCCTGTTTATTTTGTACCTACCAATTATGCTTATTAATCCCTGTAGCTTTTCCCCCATCCTCTCACCTCCTCCCCACTAATAACCCTCCATGTGATCTACATTTCTACAATTCTGTTCCTGTTCTAGTTGTTTGCTTAGTTTTTGTTTTTGTTTTTTAGGTTCAGCTGTTGATAGTTGTGAGTTTGTTGTCATTTTACTGTCATTTTGCTGGAACCCTGGGTTGTGCAGTTTGTCTTGCTCCCCAGTTGTTCCTCCCAGCTTATCCACATGTGAATGTGGGGCCACCTGGTCTGCCAGCTGCCACCTTGCCACTCTGTCCTCTCCTCCCAAGTTTCCTGTTTCTGTCCCTCCTACCAGTCTTAGTAAATGTTTCTTTTTTAACTCCTTGGTTGTTGGACTTCCATGCAGTTTGATTTTCTGGCAATTCTAGTGGTTTATCGTTTTTAAATCGGTTGTTATCCTTCTTTTGGTTGTGCAAGGAAGCGAAGCATATCTACCTATGCCTCCCTCTTGGCCAGACTGCCTGCTCTTTTCTACTTTGAATATGAAGTAGAGTCCTGGGCTTAACAATTTTCACTCTTTTTTCTCCCTTTATCTCTTCAATTATGAAATATCAGAGAAACCCCCCAAAATTTTCAGTTCACCAACCTTTTGAGCCTGTGTCGACCTATGGTCAAAACTATGGTCAGATAAGATAGTCTCACCGAATTACTGGTTACATAGCCTCAGTGTAATGAATATAAATATATACATAAAAGGAATGGAACATTATTACTATAGATTTAATCTGGACATTGTATAAAAGTATATCAGCAAGCGAAGAGTTCAAGTTATGATGTTAAGTGACTAAGCCCAAAGTAAAGACAACTCTAGAGCAGGAATAAATTGGAGTGTCCCATTTAATGTCAACACCTCTGAGATGTTGGGGATGGGGATAGCTTATTGATATTTACAGAGTACACCATATTTCAGGGGGCACATCACTACCTCCACAGCATAACTTGAACAGCATCTGATTTGGTTGTTTTAAATGAAGAAGACAACAAATTGGCTCTTCTGGTGAGTCATATAAAAACTATTATCTGTAATATCAGAAGAAAGGGAAGAGCAGGGCTACACTAGTTAAAAGCCCACCAACACAGAGGAAAGACAGCTATGCCAATTCTGTAAAACTTTGGTTAGACTAGGGAGCTCAGAAGCAGGAACTATTTCAATGAGATAGAAGGAAAAAGACAACAACCAGAATTCCCTATAGAGGGAAAACTCTGCAAAACATATTTGTATTACTTGGGTTCCTTGGTTGGAAACAAAAAACTTCAGCTGAGATTTACTAAAAAAAATAAAGAAAGAATTTCTTGAAGAGATATTTAACCGCTCAGAAAATCCTGGAAGATGGAGAACCAGGAATCTAGTGAGGCTAGGACCAGAGCCAAAACTATGCCATGAGAATTTTCTGGTAAGGATGGTGTATTAATTTGCTAAAGCTGACATAAACAAATGCCACAAACTGGGAGACTTAACCAATAGAAATGTATTGTTTCACAGTTCTAGAGGCTAGAAGGCCAAGATCAAGGTATCTGCAGAGATGGTTCCTTCCAAGGGCTGAGAAGGAATTATCTGTTCCAGGCTATTCTCTTTGGCTTATAGATGGCTGTCTTCATGTTCACATGGCATTCTCCCTGTATGTCTCTTTATATTGTCTTCCTTCTGTGCATGCCTCTGTGTTCAGATTTCCTTTTTTAATAAGCTTATCAGTCATATTGAATTAGTGCCCACCCTAATGATCTTCTAACTTGATTACCTCTGCAAAGATCCTATCTTCATACAAGGTCACATTCTGGGATAATTAGAGTTAGGTATTTACAATGAGAATTTGGGTGGACACAACTCAACTCATAAGAGATATACCCACTGGTGTTATTTATAGGACACCTGCTGGTGTTGTTACCTTTGCTATCTTGGTCACTGAGGGAGAATGCACCACTGTCTCAGGTGGGAGCACCTGATTGGCTGGGCTTGATCACATGTACACAGTACCCCTGCCAGTGAGCAGAAAGAAAGCTAGAATCTAGCCTTCTCACTTTCTGGAGTGGAGAGCAGGTTCTGCCTTCTACCAAGACTCGCGCTGCATGAATACCCCAAATGAAGGAAGGAGGTTCAGCGGCTGAGCCATTAAAAACTTGACAAGAAGACACATTAGTACTTTTTAAACCAACCAATGTCTTCAAGTTGGCATATTAGCCTTTGAAAAGAAGGCTTATAACATTTAAATAGAGGAGCTGGAACCAAGCTGGGTAACAAAGGAACTCCAAAAGTAGATGGCAAGACTTGTAAATTGTGGTCCAAATGTATCTCTCATTCACACTGAGAAAAGTGGGATAATATGGAGCCTTTCTGTTCAAGTGATTAATTTCTGCCTTCACAATCCCTGATGAAAAACCCAAGCACCCAGGGCCATGTGTCCCTTGTCCTCACTGACATTGCCCCCACAATCATCTGTGATGAGAAGTGGGAAGCAAAAATTTCTTTGCTTTACAAGAGAAGCAAAACTAGGCAATTGCTGTCAGAGCCGTTGGTCAGAATTGCTGCTGAGTGATAGACATCTGTATTAGGAGGGTCCCTATGAAGATGTATAGAGGGAGAAGAGTGTCAGGAAGAAAAGGCAGTCTCTGTGTCTTCCCATGGAAATAGGTAAGAGTTGAAAGAAATCAGAGCCTGAGAATGAGTAGCTACTGCCATGGCCAAGTTCTTAGTTCTACTGCCCATGCTTTCCGTGAGTGATGCCTTCTGCAGGGCCCTCTTGCTCACCTAAAGTTTCATTATTTATTGAGCACCTATGAGGCCAGACATTCTACCAGGAACTGGAGATGCAAACATGAAAAGACTGAGTTGCTGCTCTCAGAGATCCTGGCATAGCTGAGGAGACTGACTTGCTCATAAAGAGCTACAGAATAAGATTTTAAGGCCTATATTAATATGTGAAATTGTATATATTTTCATGTGCTTTCTTAGTCATTCTGTCCTCTACAACTGCAATGCAGTGACTTTGTCACAATCACTGCTTTGTGTACAGCACACCAGCACCCAGAGTCTAGTGAATGTTAGGGATTTGATAAATAATTATGAATAATGTCTACAGGAGTGCTCAAGTCTGCTAAGGGAAATTAGGGAAGGCTTCCTAAAAGAGAAGGCTCTACATCATCATGATTCAATTCATTGTGGTAGATTATAGCACTATTAGCTATTGGTTTTTCATATCTCTTTGTATCTGCTCTTAAGCAGTGGGCTTGGCCAGGTGACTTATGTGGACATTGGAATAGTAGCAAACTTTGAGCAAGCAGAAACCTGAAATGTGATTTCTGATTTCTCTTTTGGAACCTTGTCACCACCAGAAACACAAGCCTGCTAGGTGGCAGGAGACCACGTGGAATACAGATGACTTATTTTAGCTGAAGGACATCCTAGGCCAGCTAGCCCAGTTGAGTAGACAGCTGTTGGCAGATCCATGCATGAGTCCAGGTGACATCAGAAGAGCTATCTAGTTGATCCATAGAGAAATGAGAAATAATAAGTGGCTGTGTTAAGCCAACAAACTTTGAGGTTGTTTGTTACACAGCATTATTTTAGTAGTAGATAACTGAAACACTCACTGTCTCATTGAACAGCAAACCAAGACTCAGAAATAAATAAATAGAAGGAAAATAAAAATTTACTTAAGTCTTTAAACTTTGAAACAAGAACTTCTTTATACCTTTGGGTTTAGAAACATGACTCTGATCTATCATGGGGTCCTGAGTTAATTATGTGGAGGAAGAGAGAGAAAGAAGGAAGAAGGGAGAGAAGAAGAAAAAGAAGACAGAAGGGAGGAATATGTTTGACCCTAAAGGCAGTGCTTGCTCCACTAATTTAGCCACATAGGTAGTACTTAGGGAATTCTAGGTGATGTTTAATATAAACCACAGGCTAATTTAAGAGATGGGTTAAAGAGAACTTTTCTTAAAGGGGAAAAAGAAAAAGAGGGGTGGACAAGAAAAGACAGGGGAAAGGATGTATACATGCATATTTCTGTGAGACAGATGAAATCATTCATCCTGCTTTTGACTGACTAGTCAGAGAAGGACTCTCTGAGGAGGTGGCAATATGAGATTTTAATAACAAGAAGGAACCAGCCATGTGAGGATCAGGGAGAACAACATTCCTAGGCAAGAGAACAGCTGTGGCAAAGAACCTGAGGCTAAAATAAGCTTGGCAAGTTCAAGGTCTCAAAAGAGTGTTAGGGTAGCTTGAATGAAGGAGGGGACAGATTTTATTGTAGGTGACATCTGACATATGCTTTGAAAAAGATGACTAGAAAATTGGTTGTAGGGACAAAAGATTCTAGGCAGGCAAACACAGAAGCAGGGAAACCAGCTAAAAGGTGATCGCAGTTGTCCCTGTAAGAAATGATGGTTGCTGGACTGTGGCAATGGTAGTAAAGATCACAAAATGTGAATTTTTCTTGGAAGTGAACTCAGTCACATTTGCCAGTAAATTGGACATCGGGGAAAGTCAGGAACAAAGAGTGACTCCCAAGTTTTGGCTTGAATAGCTGGGTGAGTTGTGGTGCTATTTACTGCAATAAAAACAACCTCAGGAAGAAAAAAGTTTTTTTTTTTGTTTTTTTTTTGTTTTGTTTTCCTAGAGTAGGGAGTTTATAGGAAAAGGAGAATGATGAGAGAATAGGAGTGAAGGGTTAAAAACATAGTGCGTATATTGGGAAGAGACTGGGTAACTTCCTTTGTAGTAGTACTCTAACCACCAGTCCTCAGGCTGTGTGCCCTGATCTAATGTTTTAGTGTGTGTGATCAACCCAGAAAGGTTAGATTGCTATGGGATAAAAACAATTAAAAATATTAAAATAGGACCACAGAACTACTGAAGAAGAGCTTGTTGGTACACATCAATGGCTTAAGGCAGAATATACAAAGTTTGTTTTTGCTCTCCTAACCGAAGCACAGCACAAGTGTGAGGCCAGCACTATTCAGTGGTGAGGTCTCTGGTAACCACCTCCCTTTCCATACCCCCACCCCATACCACAATGGAAAGAAAAAGAGAGAGAGAGGCCTTTGGGTCTGTTTTCTAATCTAGCTCACACTTTTAGAGCAGTTCAGATGATTGCTGACAACAGCTCAGTGAGGTGAGCAAGAAAGATACCATTATTCCCAATTTTAAAACCAGGAATCTAAAGCAGAGGCAAGGCCACATGGCTAATATGTGGACCTTCCAATGCCTTGGTCATTGTGATTTCATGGCCCAAGGCTTCCTTCCCTCATAAGGTTGACTGTATGGCTGATGGTCAGTCCTTTATTATTTCCCACTGTTGGGAATGCCTGTTATCAGCCCCTCCTCTCCTCACTTCCCTCCCTACCCACCATGGATTCCATGGTCATCCTTTCGATCATTCTCTTGCACAGTCAGTAAAAACCCAGACAAGAACATGTGTGATAATGTGAATCTAGTAGACATCCTCCACCCAGCCATGTTCTCTTTTCACTAACCTAGGCATAACAGGTGCACCGTTTTGTGCAATTAAATTTTTGGACCGCATGCATAATGTTACTCTACCATCAGTGCCTTTTTACTATGCTTTTTCATTCCATCGGCTGTCCATCTCCTTACATTCAGCACTCAGGCTATAGGGAGCTGCTGGAGGGATCACCAATTGATCAGATTAAGAAAAGTTTAGCCTCTGCTGGGCCACAGGCACTGCTCTGAGAGATCCTCTATCTCTGCTCTATTTCTAGTTTGTTTGACTGCACCCTGTTTCAAGGCTTTCTACTCTCTTCCAACCTCAGATCCTTCCTCACTTCAAGGAGAGGACTTCCTACTTCACAGAGGCAGCAGAAGCCATCATCTGGAAACAACTTCAACCTACGGTCATGAGACCTAAACATGTTCCTGCAACAGTGCTCATTTCCCTTCCAGTGATAGTGAAGGAGGGTGGCCTTCTCTCCACTCTAAGGTCTCTCCATCCACTGTGCTCTAGATCTCATCTTTTGTCCTTTAGCTTGTGTATTCCTAACTTTGCTCCTCAAAACTTATTGGTTCAAGTCTTTCTATCCAAAAAAATAAGACAGAACAAACAAAACAAAAAATCCTGCCTTAGAGTCTTGTCTCCCACTCTAGCCATTATTTTGTCAGTTTCTACCCATTTGGAGCCAACTTCTCATCATTGCTGTCTTTTTTCATTTTTATTCACTCTTTAACCTTCTCTCAAACCTGGTTTCTTTCTCCACCACTCTGCTTAAACCTGTACCACTGACTAAGTTCACCAACAATCTCCATGTTGTTACATTCAGTTGACAGTTTTTTATCTGATCTTATTTCTCAGATGCATGACACACAAGTAGGCATTTCATACCCACCTTGAGGAAACAGTCTGGACTGTAATGGAACAGCTCCCACATGGTTTCCTTTTAACTGGCTGACCAGACTTTCTTTTGCACTCTGATCTGCAGACTCCTCCTCTTCCGCTACTTGGCTAATAAATTTCTTCTTTTCCTTTGACACATACCTCAGATGATCTCATCCAGATTATATTCAAGAATAACTCCCAAACCTTGAACTTCTGCCAAAAACTTTCTACTGAGCTTCAGATCCATGTATCCATCTGCCTACTTGACATTTACATGAAAAAGCTTAATAGGGCTAAAAAAAAAAACGTGTCAAACTTGAACTTGTAATCTTTCCCCTTAACACTCTACTCTTCCTCCAGCAAATGACCCTACCATCCATTCCACTGTGCCCCATAAAAATCCTAGTTGTTACCTGCAGTAAATGCTGTCATTCCTGCCTGCCCAGCATTCATTCACCATGGTACTGGTAATGGCTTCTCAAATTTCCTTCCCTACCCTTGCCAGGTCTGTATGCTTTGGGTGGAACAGATTCTGCCCATTAGTTCCAGGGATGGACATGTTACCCAGGATTAGCAAATGAGGCTCAATTCTAGGATAGTTCCTGGAAATATTGAGGAGTTCTCTTCTGCTGGAGTTGCTATCCTGAGGATGGGAACCTGGAGCTTCCAGCTGCTATCTTACCATGATGAGGGGAAATCCTTTCCAGAGATAAAGAATTGAAGAGATTTACTCCTAAAAACATCATCTAAATTCCTGGATCCAGCCTTGTCTGAAGCATCTGATCTATTCACAGGACTTTTCCTGCACTTGAATCAACCAATTTCCTTTTTGGTGTATACCAGTCTGAATTGAACTGTTATCTCTTGTACAGAAACAGTCCTACTATTTTTAGTGTCTCCTTTTCCTTCACTCCTCTCTATCCAATCAGTCCCCAAGACTTTTTAAAACCACTTTATAATTAGCTAAATATCTCTAAAATCACTCGTCTTCTATCCATTCTAACCATCACTTTAGGACCATGATCTCTCAGCTGAACAATTACAATGGCATTCTAACTGGTTCCTTCTATCCACTCCTATCCATTCAATGTACTCTCTACACAATAGTCAACATGATCTTAGTAAAATCTGATTATGTGTCTATTCTACTTAGAGTTCTTTACTTCTTCCTTTAGTCCATATAATTATGTTATTCACATGTTCTGTGGCCTCTGAATGAGCTGGCCCCTTTCTAACTTTCCAGCTTTATCTTATTCCATTTTCTCTCTTATTCTCTTAATCTCAGCAATATGGGATATGATTCCTAAATATCAGCACCTTTGCAAATGCTGTGTCCAGTGTCTGGAACAGCCTTCCCTGATCTTCCCCTAACTAATTGCAATTTAAAGGTTGCTCCTCGGAAAAAGGCTTCTCTAATATACTAAACAGGCCCCTTTCTTCCCTGAGCCGTCTCTCATGTCTTGAAACCTTACATTCTATATTTTGCCTTCTCAGCATTTGTATTTGTCATCATCCAATTAAGCACTTAATGTTAATGATTGGCTTAAGGTCTAACCCCCACCTTCACCACTAGACTCTAAGCTTCATAAAGACATAGATTATCACAGGGCTGGACATAGTTTTGACTGACTTTCCTTTGTTCTGGGGACTGCAAGGGTGTGACAGAGAAATTAAAAGAAAAATAGAGATTTAATCTCTATTTTTAATAAGATTTACAGATTTCATTTTAGACCAAAAATTTTACATTTTAACAGTTGACCATCTGTTATGGCATTAAGGCAGTATTTCTTGCAGGTGAAGATAAAGCAGAAAGTTGGGCAATTTCCTACAAATCTGGTTTATGTAGAACAAAATATAAAAAAGAAAGAAAGAACGATGACAAAACCCACAAAACCCCAACCTGCCCTGTTCTCTTCAACGAGTTTCATGAAAAGAACAGAGAGAGAGACAGAGAGAGAGTGGAAGTCCCCCCCGCACCCACCCTGGAATGCAGACTTTCACAGGACACAATAACTATGTGCAATGCAAGGGTCCTAGGTTTGAGTTGGGTTCACATAAACCAACTATAAAGGACATTTTGGGGGACACACAGGGGATGTTTTAATACGGACTAGATTTCAGATAAGATGAAAATTTATTGAGAAGGGTGATGGAGATCATTAACTAAAGATGGCCTCTCTCATGTTAAAGCATCTCTCATGTTAAAAATAGCATGTAATCTCACTTTGGTAAAAAATATATATATGTATATTTATACATGCATAGAAAAAGTTTCAGGATATATACACAGGTGTTATAACAGTGGTAATCTATGGGTGGTAGGAATACAGTGCTGTCATTTTCTTATTTTTTTCTATCTAAGTTTATAATTTTCTATAAGGCACAATGCTTTTGTAATATTAAAAACCAAAACATAACTTAATACTTTAAAATTTTAAAGTAGGCTTAAACAGATTCAAATTTTTACCGAAAGCTGTCCAGGACATTTTCCTGTGTCCTTCATCTTAGAAATGAATAGTGTGTCCCAACTTCTGAGGAGGTCTCAGTGTGAAGGATTAAAATTTTCTAGCAGTCCTTGAAGTGAAAGTGAATCAATCAGATATCGAGCACGCATACATTTTCTGCCGGCAATGTCAGTAAAGGACCATCAGTAGCAAGAAGGGTGGCAAAAAAGCAACTTTACAACAAGGTGCTCACATAATTACCAGGCAATGTTGAAGCAGCCATTTCCTACTCTAATAGAAAATTCCACGGTTCATCAACTCTTAAGGGTGGTAAGTACATAGAAAACTGAGAAAAAGCTGAGTTCCACTGCTCTCTGACAAGGGGAGGGAAAGTGTTTTGAAGACAACTGTGAAAGACTGGAGAGGTTGCTTTCGGATACCATTGAACTGAATATCAAGAGACTTGTATTCAAAGCTTTACTTCAAAGGAAGTGGAAAGTTCATAGCCATGGTAGTCCTCATATTTCTTATCTGTAAAATGAAGTCTAGACAAAATCTAAAATTTTAATTGCTTCACAATCATGGCTCACTGAATATCAAAATAACAATATTATGTCGGACACTAAGTCACAAAAAAAAACCAAGAGAATTTTCTAACTGCCCCTTTATGAATTCTCACACTGTGGAGAAAATTGCCTGTAGAGGGCACTAGTCAGTTAATAACATCTTTTTTAATCAATTTGACTTAAGAGCAGGAAGGAACCTTATGGATCAGGTATCCAATCTCTTTTTCTATGCAGAGGAGAACATTTGAGGCGCAGAGAAATCAGGAGACTTGCTCAAAATCACAGATCTAGTGTTGGGCAGAGCTTTAGTAGAATAAAGAACTCTGATCCATGTTCAAACAGAAAACTTAGAGATCTAAAAATCAAATTGCATTTAGTTGTCCATTTACTGAATCACCTTCCCTGAAAACAGTAACAACATCCTCACCATGAAAAAAGAACACTGTCCCAGAAAACCTACTCTCTAAGGTACTCTTCTCAAAGACATTTCATTCCAATATCACTCCCCACTTGCAGTGTTATCCAGTAAAGATCCCCTAGCCCATTACCTTTGTTGATAAATTTTGCTGTATAAATACTTTTTTTGCCAAATGTATAGAGCCTTCAAGATGCATTGTGGGCTAGGAGGTTGTGTGAGGTTTGTTTCCCATCAACAGCACTTAAGAGTCAACCAATGGATTAATTGGGTCTACTTTATATATTTGTTAAAATTAGATAAACATCTGGACTGGACTGTGGTTCCCTGAAGTTGTTGCTCTATTATTTCAGTCATCCTATGGTCAGATTAGATATACCACTTTTCAAGACTGTCTATTCCTTGTCAATGTTCCAGAGAATAGTTCATGTGGCCAAATACAGTACATGAACCCAAGGTCTGTAAAGCCATAACTAGGATATGTTAGATGCATTATGTTTAGGGTTTTCTGTCTGTTGTTTTAGGAAATTTTTAGTGGCCTCATGCTGTGGAAGAATCATCAGCTTTGGGCCTAATAGACATAGGAATAAATCCTGCCTCTATTTGTGTACCAGCCAGGTTAGATTTCTCATAACAGTGTTTACCTTACAGAATGAAGATTAAATAAAATTATTTGAAGTGCCTATATCAGCACCTGACACAATGCAAATGAGTCTACCACTTGTAGAATATGAGCTGTGTTCAGAATTAGAAGAAAGCAAACAGTAGAATCCCACAGTGTAATGGATTCAAGGTCATGACCATTAAAGCAAGGTATTGTCTTTCAAATGCTCTATGAAAAATAGATTAGAAGAACATTCCAGTGGATGAGCTAAGGAAAGTGACTTTTAACCTATCCCAAGTTAGTGCCATGAAGCTCTTACTGTTCACCAACTTTCACAGAAGCGACATTACTAAATTACAGCCTAAGTCACTCCACACATTTTTGTGGCAATCAAAGACTGTGCTCAGTGGAATATGGGTGGAGGAATCTGCAACAGTTAGATACTCTCACCCCATGATACTTCTAGGGGGTGGAGAGAACATTTCAGTTTTTTTTAGCTAGTCTTTTTTAGAGCTTATGGGAAAGCATATGAAGGAGGTCCCCAAACACAGGTGGATCCAAGCATAGGTTCACTGTGGCCACGGCATTTTTTTCCATAGTTGGTTCATACCCACCAAATACGTATTAGGTTCAGAGCATTAGATCTGTATTATTTTATTCAAACTCCACTGCAGCCTGATGGGGAGATCCTATTATTAACTTCAATATATTGATGGAGCAACTGAGGTTTGAGAAGGGTGTGCTGCTTGCTCAGTCCACACAGCTAGTGCAGTAAAACAAGGATGAGACCCTGACAGTGACTCCAGAGTCCATGCCTATCGCCTGTACCTCTTTGGTCTTTCACATTGGTTTTTCTGAATGTGGTAACAGTGGGCAAAAAGGCAGGTAGTAATCCACTACCTGCCTGAGGTGGTGGGGAAAAGGAATTAAGAAATCCACTGGGAACCAAAATCATTTGTATCCACACAGCCTACATTAACATTTTACTATTTCAGGGTCATCATCAATAAAACTTTATTATTCCAGAAAGCCACTGCCCAGGAAGACTACAGTCTACAAATCACATTCTTTCATACCAAGAATTCTCCAAACTTACATGTAGAAAACATCACAGGACAATTTTACATCAAAATGAGCATTTTCAAACCCCAAATATCAAAAATCTTCATCTTGCTGTGTCTACTAATCCTAAAAATTATATTATGAGCTTCATCTAATTCTAACCACAACTCCCCCACCCCACTACTGAAAGACAAAGTGAAATCTAGACTTTTTAAAAAAATGTTATTTATTTATTTTTTTACAGAAGGGATAGGAGGGAGAAATAGAGGGAGAGAAACATCAATATGTGGTTGCCTCTGAAGCATCCCCTACTGAGGACCTGGCCTACAGCCCAGGTATGTGCCCCAACTAGAAATGAAATCAGCAGCTCTCTGGTTCACAGGTCGGCACTCAATCCACTGAGCCACACCAACCAGGGCAAAAAAACAGACTTTAAAATCCCAAAAATATTCTCAACCTTGCCCTCCCCACTGGGAGCCTTTATTAAGACTGTTGAGAAAGAGTTCTCTGATACCTTGAAAGCACTGGTTCTCACCTGGGGCCAGTTTTGCCTCTCAGGGGGACTTTGGGTGATGTCTAGAAACCATTCTGATTGTCATGCCTTGGGGTGCTACTGGCATCTTAGGGGGTCAAGGTCAAGATTGCTATATATCCTGCAATGTACAGGACAACCCCCCTCTGCCAGCAGAGCATTATTCAGTACCAATAGGTGATTTGGGTAATATTTTGGAAAGCCAGCAGTTGAATCACTAATTAGCAATGTCCATGTTAGTTTCATAAACAAGTTTCCTAAACTTTGAATCATCCCAGCTATGTTCCTATTTTCCATTGCTTTTGATTTCTAGTGTCCCTGCAGGTAGTGAGCACAGATGCAGGATGCCCATTAGTGCTTAACAAAGCTCATCCTGCAAGTCTACACTGCAGACACACACCTGCCTTTCTTTGGGGGGAGTTTTCCATCTATTAGGAAAAGATCACTTGGTCCTTTAGTTTAGTTTCCACACTTTGTATTTCGTCTGAGCAGTTTAAATTGATGAACTTTAAACCACAATTTTTTAGTAGATATCCTTAATTATCTTAATAACTGCAAAGTTCCTGAGGTTGTGAAGATGGTTTTAATGAACAGGAAGCATGTTCTCCTTGCAGGCAAATAGCACTGATTCAAAGTGATAGAGAATGTGGAACACTGCCTTTTGAAATTAGCACTTTAAATTATACCTTTTCTTTTAGCTATTTCCATTGATAACAACATTTCCTTGGAAGTCGATGTTTGGGTTATAAGATCAATTTATGACCTAAAAATATAAAGCCTATTTTTCTGCTTGTGGTGGGTAAAAGGCAAAAGCCACACACACACACACACACACACACACAGACACACACATACACACACACACCACACATGCATACAGTTTAAAGACTCATATTACTTAAGTCTTTAAATATTGTGCAATGATTTTTCTGAAGGCAAGTAATGGGCTTTGGATCTTGGGGACTTAATGAAGTTAAACGCCAGCCTTCACTGTGGGCACAGAAGCCAGGGCTCGTGTTGTTGGCACGAAGCCCAGGATGATCTCAGCCTGTGTGGGGACAACATCAATAACCCACAGTGCCTTCCTATTAGGCAGCTAAGTCTCTGCCACCAGGAGCTTCATCAAATCTGCTCTCAAGCCCATCACAGAAATATTGCCTCAAAACTTGCCTCACCAGGGACCCAGGAGGTCTTCCTTTTCTAAAGTTCTTGTGATGACAAGTGTCTTGAGTCTTGTGTCCTCTCTGGGGACCTACTCAGACCCCAGAGTTGGTATAAAGATAATTTCAAAGACAAACATGTTAGCTAAAGCAGACAAAGAAGTAAATCTTATCAAAATTGCCCTTATCTGACTACCACAGAGCCTTCAGAAAATGCAATCACTCTTAATCCCTGTCCCAGGGAGTTTCCTGTCAATTCAGCTGCCAGGGAGACAGATTGCCCATTTCCATTAGCACCAAAAGCCCAACAGAACCTCCCATACCTTCCCATTGAAGCCCGAACCACCTCCACCACCGCCACCTCTTTATTAAACTTGGTATATGAACCTTTCTTTTCCTTTTTATTGAGTTTATTGGGGTGACACTGTGAACAAAATTATACAGGTGTCAGGTGCACAACTGTCTCTGTCTAGGGAGTCTCTCATGGATGAGTGCTTTCACCTGCACCCATAAACAGCTCCTGCCTTTTCTCCTGTTCTCTGTCCAAATTAATTGGTAGTTAATTTGCAAGCCCCCTGTCACAGACACCAGTTGTAAGAAGAAAAGTTTTCCTCCTAACAGTTCTGGTGGTAAGGATAGTAGAGCGGGAGCTCCCTGCTTACTTTGGAGACTGCAGCTGAGGTGTTAAGACCACTGACAACGTTGACGGGTGAATTTCCTCACTGGTGAGACTCCCACATCTCTGCTCAAGGTGTGATTGCACAAAGGCTGCTATGAGCCTCTTCTTTTCTTTGTAAGATTTAGGTGGGCAGGAGAAAACACTACGTCACTGGTTCTTTGTATACTGTAACTCTTGGTTTAGTAAACCTTTAGTACCTTTGTTAAAGTTCTTTCCCCACCCAGGGATGGTCTTTGTGTCCTGTCTCCTTCTGTGTCCTAATAGTTTGGTTTGGATCTAGTGAGACCATTCACTCTCTGGCTTTCTGTCTGACCAGAGGCTTAAATTTTTGGATCTGTGCTCAGAAGACATTGGGAGCATGAGAATCTGTAGTTGGCAGGGCCAAAATATGATGAGACTGGGTACCCCACTGGCTGTTGGTATCCTGCTAAGCATTGCCAGCTCTTAGAGAATTCAACTAAAGCTAAATAAAGGCTCTTCAGTCCCAAAGAGCCTCCTCCTCTTGTCTTCTCTTGGTATTGCTGGTGTTGGGAAGTCCCATCCTAGTATTGCCTGTCCAGTGTCACAGATAGGAAGTCTCTGATTGGAGGTGTCTCATTTTTACAGGAAACCAAAGATGAGTTTCCAGAAATGTCATTCTCATCACCTGTGGTGAGGAGAGTCTAATCTTTTTGTCTCTGGCTTTCATTGGCAGTGACTTTGGATTGTGGGCCTCGTCTTCTGTATCTTTTTGGGGGGGGTTCATGGCTAAGTCACAGAAAGGCTTCTTGGTTTTGAGTCACATTTTGGAACAGGTATACCTTTGGAGATCCTGAATAGTCAGTGACCAGAAAACAGATACTTTGATTGAAAAGAGCATTTATATTTGAAACAATTATTTGAGAGCTCCCATCCTAAATAAATATCCTTTTACCAACATAGGAAGATCACTTGAAAGAACACACAAAGGTTGTGACTAATTTAAAAGGCTTCCTTAACAAAATTAAGAACAGAAATCAGATTTAGAACAAAAATTTAAATTTACACCCACCATAAACTCCCCTCTACCACCTCCCTCCTGCAAATGGCCAAACTGGAGGTTGATATTCAGGGCCTGATAGAAGCTATTAGAGAAGCCTTCCCTCAGAGGAAAGAAATACATCTTCACGCCCTTGTCAAATGATTTGTAAAAACATCCCAAAGACACAGAGCTCTCAAAGCTGAAACCCCAGAACCCAGGGATCTTTGTTTCTACCTTAGCTGGAGCTTTCTCTGATGTAAATAAGCAAATTCAAAATAACATGGTCGAATGGTCATGCCGGCCCCTTAGTATTATTAATAGAGGCTGCAACTCCATTCTTTGAAGAATTAAAAAAAATTGCCCCCACCTTACTAATCAAGTCTTTACAAAAACAGAAATGTAGCTCTAGGAGTAACCTAAAGCCTGCCCATCTTTCCTACCCATCCCAAAGCCTCCTCTGTTCATCTCAAAGTACTTGCAGATACTTCTGAACATCAGGACATTGGGAAGGGACTATGCTGCATTTAAGAAGAAAAACCTAAATAGTAATTGGCTAGGCCTCAGCTTCCCCTGACCCCTCCTCTCAACAAGGCTCCAAACCGGCACTATTAGACACTAAACTCAAATACTTGTGACCATGCACCAAAACCCTCCCCTTTAAAATGCCTGTTTGCAAAAGCTCAGTGCTTCCAGGAAATTTGCTGTTTGTCCTAGCTAAAACCTGGTAATAGGCAAATATGCCCCTGGAAACCCTCTTAGAGCAGTTACTTTAAAAGGTGTATTTGCTTTGGCTGTGCGGCTCAGTTGGTTGGAGCATCCTCTGGTATACCAAAAGGTTACCAGTTTGATTCATGGTCAGGGCACATACCTAGGTTGTACGGAGTCAATCCTCATTCTCTCTCTCTTTCTCTCTCTGACTCAATAAACATATCCTTGGGTGAGGACTAACAGATAAATAAATGAATAAAGTTGCATCCTTCCTCTCTGAGATGTATGTAAATCTTCTACCACCAAGAACTGTCTTCTCAAGGACACTAGGGCCATCTCTTTAAAATGCAAATGTCCAGGCAAGTAACTCTGGCTGGCAGCCCGAGGGGTGCCTTTTTACTTGTACTACTGCTTCCTATCAAAGAACATGAGAAATGTATTTCTCCTTCTGATAGGCACCAGTCATCAATATCACCCCTAAACAAATCCTCCATGGCCTTTTCCTCAGGATGTAACTTCTCAGTCCACTGACACGGTCACCTGCAACTGAGCTGCAGCCTCTTGTACTATTACACATCAGGGCAAAGAGAAGCTTTTAAAGGTCTCCCCTGCAAGTATTAATAAAAACCTTGGCTGTTATATTGAATGAATAGGTGTTCCATTTGTCGGAAACACAATTTGAATTAAAAGTAGAGCAAAGATAAAAATTAACTCATGAACTAGTGAGTTTTGTATTACTGTGAGAGCTACAAGGTCTCTGTTTGCGTATACATGCATGTTGTGCATAGGTGATATTTTCTTACCTCTGGATGGTACTGCTGAATTAATTCATTGAATTATTTTTCAAAAGTCTCTGTTTTGTCTTAGAAAAAAATAAATTCTTATATAAATTAAATATCCCTAAAACTCAGAAATACAGAAAGTGTTCCAAATGTTTTTCAAATACACATGATTTAGGTGAATCTTTGGTAAATAAGACTGGTTTAATCTTGTTGGCTTAATAAAAACATCTGTCTTCTCAGTTAACATCATTGTGATATAAGCATGTATTTTTAGATTAGTTAGGTTTATTAACCAAATAGTTAATATTATACCTACTAGATGCTTAATATTATAAAACTTACAGATTTTATTCTAATTGAACTGAGTCACTTGTTCTTACTGTTACTGGGACCTGGATACTTGAGTCCGGTTTGCCTGTGCTCACCGGTCCAAACCAAACAGCACACAGAAGTTTGCAGCATAGAAACAAAACTTATTACAGGATTGGCCAATATAGTATGAGGAGTTCATGCTCTAAAGACCAGACTCCCCGATGGCATATAGGTTACAGATCATACAGGGCAAAATCACAGGAGACCACAGGTTAGAGGGTTTGGGATCAACTGGGAGCTGACTGGTTGGAGGTGATGCAAGGGAAATAAATCATTTCTCTAGGTCTTGAGGCCAGCTCTGAGGTCTTTGCTGGTGTATCTCTGTCTGCTTTCATGGAAAAGTAGCCAGGGGGTCATTCCACCGTAGGGCTCAGGAGCTGAAACAGCTTGGGTCGAGGTGTTACCTTTAGCCTGCCAGAGGTCCAGACCACGTGACTCTCGGTCCAGGCCAGGCTATCCTCTTCTGTCTTGGGGTCTGCAGTTATCTGGGGAGATGTCCAGGGCTGCGAAGGGTAGATATAGAAAGGGAGATTGGAGTTCTAGTTCTGGGATTTAAAGCTAAATTTAATCAAAGTTATCAGGACTCTCAGTTCCATTACAAACTTTATTTCAACAGTAACTGTGTTTTATATGTCTACTTAGAAGTAGTTTCCAAAGTCTTTTTTGGTGACTTGAAACCTTAGGGTTATACTAAGGTAAATGACAGATATCCATTGAATATCTAGATAATTTCTAAATAAGATAAAATACCAAAACATTAATTACTGAACATAGCTTTAAGTTTACCTACTTTTGGCTTGTTGTTTATACAGAGAGACTAAGGATATTTAAATCTATTAATAAGCATGTTCTTTTTGTCACGTTGAGAAATCGTACTATTAAGACACATGTTTCTAGAAATTGTGAGATGATATATTGATAAATTTGTTTATCTAGTACAGGTTGCTGGTATATGTCAGTTCGCAATTGTCTACTTCTTAGTTTTCTCTGGAAAATAAAGGTTACTAAGAGTTGAAAATGATAATCAGTAAGTGTAAATGAAACTACTACAAATGATAAAGATGAAGAAAAAATTTTTGAAGCAAACTGCTCAAGAAATGTAGGATCATTTTTGTGAAGGAAAAAAAGAGTAATTCTGTTTGAAGAATTACTTCTAACTTTGTTTGAAGGTTGTTCTAGAATAAAAAAAAGAAAAGTGAGAATCAAAAACATAAATGAATATAGAAAGTTATAAAGGGGGAAGGAGATGCACACAGAGAGAGAATCTTATCTCATGTGGTTAAACTAGCTAAGATTAAAAAAATTTATTATAAAGTTTTAAAACAAAGTTTAATATCAACAGTGTAGAGCCCTAGCTGGTGTGGCTCAGGGTCTCTGGTTTAATTCCCAGTCAGGGCACATGCCTGGGTTGTGGGCCAGGTCCCCAGTAGGGGGTGCAGGAGGGGCAACCACACACTGATGTTTCTCTCCCTCACTCTCTCCCTTCCCCTCTCTCTAAAAATTAAAAAAAAATCTTTAAAAAAGAAAAAATATCAATAGGGTACAGATGTAAAATTAATATCAAAGTTCTTTCTCTTAGAAAAGACAAAGTTTTTTGGATTACTAACCTATTCTTAATAAGAAATTATAAAAGGTTTTCTTTACCTTTTAAGTAATCCACCTAAGACACAAAGATTCTGTATCTTTTTAAATAATCTCCAGTGCTTTATCACGCCTTTGAGTATTTAAGACCATGCCTTTTTGGAAAAACTTAAAAAACTGACCTGTGATCCTTTTAATCAGGTGCTGAAACCTTTTGACATTTTGGACACCTTCCCCAAATCAAATTCTAAGTGAAGTTTTCTTGATTTCAGACTCATTTTGAGACTTTCAAGAGGGTCCCTAGGAAATCTCAAGGGATTCGACCTCTCTTCTTTTTTTTTAAAGAAGTGTTGAACTAATCAGGTTTATTTCATATGTTAAGTTGCATGGGAAGAACTGTCACGAGAAGAGGTGCTCAACCTTTCCTAGGTTCGATTTGTGGAGCTAAATATTCTTACTATAAAGAAGTATTTTAGAACTCCTGTGAAATTCCTAGAAATTTATTAATTGTCCATTTGTGATATGTCCAGATAAAAAATAACCAGTCATAATTCCAGTTATTATCTTGAAAGGTTGCATGTCCTAGAAACACCCAAATTTTTCAATTGCATTATTTTTTTATAATGAACTCTCCTCAAAATTTAACCATGGTCATTTTAAGTTTTATTACCACTCACGCTGTCTAGTTATTATTTTATTCTGATGCTTTCCTAAAAGTTCTTGCAATCAACTTCAAGCTGAAATACTTTGTCTTCAACAAAAGTGATGTCTCAAAGAACCATAGAAATGTTTATGACAGCTACCATGGGGCACGGGCTACTAATGGCTCTGCTTAAATAACTATGAGATCATACCATTGGACTGAGTAAAGACTTCCAGAACTCCAGTGCATGAAACTGCTAATCCAAAATCAAGCAGAACAAGAATTAATTACATGGACTGAATGAACAGATAAAAATTGATTATAATTTTAATGGGATTTTTTTGTTTGGTTTAAACATTGCTGGTTCTTTAATGTTTCATTTTCTGGATATAAGGAACCCCCTTCTCTTTTTTCTTAAGCAATCTAGAATTTCCAATAATTCAGTACATGATATCTTTGTAAACAAAAATGAAACATTTATCCTTTTCTTTCTACCTGCTCCGTCTAGAATTCAGAAACTCTTACTCAATATTCTTATTTTAATTGCAATGTAGTTATTTGCACAAGTTTGGTAATGTTCCCTTTATAACAGGACATAATTGAGAAAATTGGTTATATCGCCAAGGCTCAAAATGTCGATTTTGAGAATGATGTGCATAGAATCAGATGTGATCAGACAGTTTTGAGGAATTAAGACTGACTTTATAGAACCAATGTTTACGAAGCCCTCTTGGAAACCATGGGCTTGATACCTGGCTTGCAGGTTTCTCAGCCATACAGGTGGTGCGGAAGGACACTCTCTGGCAAGCCCAGAGACTTTAGAATATTTTGGCCCCCACTTACCTCAGGAAGAGAATAAATGACCCAAATGTATAGGTACTGCAGATGAAGTTCAGCAAGTTCTTGGCTTGGATTACAAGCATCAAGAGGCATTTAAAAGTCCAAACTGAGGTTCCTTATAAAACTTCTAGCCCTAGCTGGTATGGTGCAGTGTAGAGTGCTGGACTGGGAAGCAAAGGATATTGTGTTAGATTCCTTTCCAGTCAGGGCACATGCCTGGGTTGCGAGCCAGGTCCCCAGTAGGGGGCGTGCGAGAGGCAACCACACACTGATGTTTCTCTCGCTCTCTCCCTTTCCCTCTCTCTAAAAATAAATAAAGTTTTTTTTTTAAAAGTTCTAGCAAATCAAACTTTAAAAGGCCTATGCAGTCAATTACTAATCTTTCCTCTCTTATATAAATGATCAGGCCAAATATAGTGACACTAGACTTATTTTGTGAACAAGAATAATCTTACTTTGATTATCTCTGATCAAATGGGGGTGATTGTAGAGAGAAATTTTCTTTCAATGGAAAAATAATAACCCACCCTTGATTGTTATCAGAGTTGAGTCCTGTTCATTGTCTTTGAGCTATTTTCGCCTCTTTGTTAATTTTACCCTGCTGTCTTACACATGTTGTTGATAATTAATGTTTCCAATTTTTTTCTCCTACTTTCCTGATTTGGCATCACTGAAAAATACAACCTTTTTTTCTCTGAAATGCTGTAAATGAAAGCTGAAAAACTTGATTTAATTTCAAAGGACTTATTGCTACAACAGTGTGGGTCAGCCACTCAGAAATTCACCAGACCACCTGCAACTTCCATGCTCTGCTCCAGGAAGTATTGTGACTATGGAACACCATCCACCTCACTGAAGATGCTTCGAATGCAACGTATAGAAATCTTGACCGACTGCTCTCTGGACCTAGAAATCAGGTTTACAGTCTGTTCCAATCTTTGTTTTCCTCCCCCTTTGCCTGCCTCTTTCTTGAAACTTCTAACCCTAATCTCTCTTTATAATAACAACCAATCTACCTGCTGCTGCTGCTGCTGCTGCTGCTGCTTCTCTTTGGTGAAACTCCTGGGGAAGTTTTGGTTGTGGGGAATGTGGGCAGGGGGGTACTCAGACCCCAGAGTTGATTTTAAAATGAAAACATTTGAGTCAAAGGGGGTACAGAAGACATCTTAACTCCGCTCAACTGCCTCAAGCAGAGCCTTCAGAATGTACCCCTGTCATCAACCTCCCCACCCCCGTGGGAGTTTTCTGTGAATTCAGCTGCCCCAGAGACGGACTGCCCGTTTCCATTATCATCAAAAAACCCCAATGGAACCTTCCATGCCTTCCCACTGAAGTCCTAACTCCTTCTCCCTTTGGCTAAATTTGGTATATAAACATTTTTACTCCTGGCGATCAAGTGAGTTACTCATCACTGAGTAGTTTCGTGTGTCGGTATAAATAAAGCTTGTCTTTCCCCCTGTTAACCTATCTATTGTCAGTTAATTTGCAGGTCTCCAATTACTGGATCCAAGTTGGAAAAAGAAAAGTTTTCTCGCCCAAAACCTCCTTCCTTCTGACTCCAATGGACTGCTCCTGAAGAAAGCAGCATTCATTGCCCCACTGCAAGACTCCTGTCCCTGTATACACGTGCGTATACATGTGGGCGTGTGTGTGTTCACAGAGCTGGCGGCTCAGCAGGTCGTGACTGACCATCCTTAAAATTTTCTTTGGAGAGTCAAAACTTATTAAAGTAGAAACACTTCCCAGAAGATTGGAAATCTATCTTCAAACCAAGCTCCTTCCCCTGCTTCTTGCATCACCAGGCCAGCCAGCTTAAAATAAATCGTCTATTAAAAGTGAACCAATTACCAAACTCACCATCTAACACTAGTTTTGGGAAATGAACTGGAAGGACTCCTTCAATGGTAACTTGACCATGCTTCCCCTGACAACATTGTCTTGGAATGTGGATAAACTTCTTTTGGCATATGCTTTAGGGAGAAGATGGTTGTCTAAATTAACGACAAGTTTTTAATGAGAGGCCGTTTTAAGCTTTTGTGGCCGGTAGACTGGGTTCCACTCTCAATCCAGCCACCTGTTAGTTTTGCAAACTTGAACAATCTTTCAGTTTCTCTGAGGCTGCCTCACTTTCCTTATTTGTAAAGTGGAGGAAACAACAGTTAGAAGATTCGGGAAGAGGATAAATGACATCAGTGTATATTCCAGTGCCTAATTTTCTTCCTGGCTTCTTTACAGTGCCTTCAAAATTGTTTGGGACATACGATTAGTACTCTGCAGGCAGCCCGGACACAGCTCTTGCCGACATTATGACACATACCCTATTCCATGTACTTAATTTCTTCACCTATTCTCCAGCTTCCCTTATTCCTGGAAAAAAGACCCCACATGCTTTATATGGAGAGAAAAAATACTCTATTTTTCTTATGAAAACTAAATCAATCCTAAGAATCCTAAAACATATCAAAGAACCTATGCACCACAATGTTCATAGCAGCACAATTTACAATAGCCAAGAGCTGGAAGCAACCTAGGTGCCCATCAGTAAATGAATGGATCAAAAAATTGTGGTACATATACACAATGGAATTCTATGCAACAGAGAGAAAGAAGGAGCTACTACCCTTTGCAACAACATGGATGGAACTGGAAAGCATTATGCTGAGTGAAATAGGCCAGGTGTTGAAAGACAAATACCATATGATCTCACCTTTAACAGGAAGCTATACAACAAAACAAACAAGCAAGCAGAATAAAAACAAAGACACTGAAAGAGAGAACAAGTGGGCAGTGACCAGAGGGGAGAGGGAAGGGAATTTAAGGGGGAAAAGGGGGAGGGATTTTGAGGAACAAGTATGAAGGACACAGGGATGAGGACTGGGGGGGGCAGGAAATGGGAGGGAGGTGGGGAGCACGGGGCGGGGTGGGCTGGGATGGGAGAAATAGACAAAAAACTGTACTTGAAAAATAACTAAAGAAAATAAAAAAAAGAAAATAATAAAAGCTGTAAAAAAAAAGAAAACCAAATCAAAAATTTAAAAAAGTAGAATATGTTCTGTTTTGTCATTTCTAGATAATAAGAATAACAAGTTTTCTGTTAGGTTTCATGAAGGTTTTCTAGATTTGCCTCTAGTGTGGGTTCTGGTTGAGGGGGGCACAGGCTGATATGGAGTCTGGATCCCCTTCTCTGTCCTTTTTGTACATATACAAATCTTATTATAGCTGGACACACACCATGACCTGAGCCACCCTGAGTCTGAACTGACTGCATTGGGCAATAAGCAGGCCAAGATCTTTTGGTCAGGACTTGGCAGAATGAATGGAGGAAAATGCCAACTTTGTTGCCAAATGGATGGCTCATATTTTCCATCTTTGTCTTTGTAGATGGCAGTCATGTGTTCCCCATGGTGCCCAATTGTGCAACAGATGCCAGAGGCACTGAGCCAGAGCAAGGGCCCAGGATGAGGTTAGGCCTTCCTGATGGGCATGGGCCTGGGTTAGGCTCACAAACATGTGTTCAGCCTGGATAATCAGCTATGGCAGGTTATACCAAGGCTCAGCTGGGTAGACGAGATCTGAGAAAGGCCCTAGAAATGGTAACGTGAGGTGGGTCGGAAGGGGAAACTTGGGCTGCTGCTGGTTGTAGAGGTAGTGTGTGGTTGTCAGGTCAGGCTCAGAATGAAGGAAGTCGAGGAGTCAGGTAAAGTCATAGCTGAGACATAGCTGAAGATAATAACCATGATCATCCCAGATGTTTCCTAGGGGGCATGTGATACTGATGGAGGCCCCCACTTACCAGAGCATGGCTTAGAATTTCTCTTGGGAGCTCTGCTATGGGGCAGTCAACCTGCCCCTTTTTCTGAGACCCAGTTCAAGGTGGGCCAGGAGAGTGAAAGGAAGGTTCTGCTTCTATTGGAACAAAAGCTGGATATTCTTTGGATCAGGACCACTGAATCTTTCTAGATAAGTGGTGCTGCCTCCTGGGCTGCAATCTGAGGCAGAGACTGAGATTTTCTCTGTCTACTCACAGAGCCATGGAGAAAGGTCCCTGCTATGGCACATCTAAGCAGAGTCTTTTTTTTTTTTTTTTAAAGATTTTATTTATTTAAAATAAATAAAAGGAAGGGGAAGGGAAGGAGAGAGGGAGAGAAGCATCAATGTATGGTTGCCTTTGGTGCATCCCCTGCTGGGAACTGGCCTGCAGGGAACCGGCCTGCAACCCTGGTATGTGCCCTGACTGGGAATTGAACTGCAATTGTCTGGTTCGCAGGCCCGTGCTCAATCCAAAAGCAGAGTCTTGAGATGAGAAAAATCGGTGCTTTAAGAAGAGTGTTTTTCAACTCACATCTGTACCCAGGTGAAAGCAATATCTATAGTGACTTTTAGGGAGGATATTGCTAGGTTAGATGCACTATAAGGAAATATATCCACTGCACTGAACACTTACCTGTCTATAAGCATTTCTATCCACAGTACCCCCGCAGGGACAGAAATTTTTGTTAACAATAAGTAGGTTATCACTGTAGGTTATCAGCAATTGTAAAAATCCCTGGAGGTCCCTGAGATAACTTATCAGTCCGAGACCTGGGTTTTTTATTGAACTGTGGTTCGTCCTTCAACCTGGTTTGTGGCTTATAAGACCCTAGGTGTTGGTGTTCAGTAGAGCAGGGGAAAGAGAGGGGGTGATGGTGAGGAGCTGCTCCCATGAGGTCTTTGGTCCTTTGTTAATGGGGTGGGTGGCTCTGAGGGGCTTCTTCTACCTTTCCGAATTCTTTCCAGAACTCCTTCAACTTTTAAGCATCCCTGAAAAGGAAGAGACCTCTGGTTTAGGAAGCGGGGAAGGCCCTTCCTTGATGCAGAGCTCTGAGGTCAGGAAGCTGCCTTGACCTCTTTGGTAGTGATGTCCACACACAGATGTCAGCATAAGAAATGTTCAAACCTGTAAGAAGTTTTTCATGAGTTTATTTAAGTCAAACTGATGACAATTGCCAGGAAGCAAAATCTCAATGGATTAAGAAAATGCTCCAGAGAATGGCAGTTTTACAGCTTATTTTATATATTACAAAGGAGGAAGTGTAAGGGGGTTACATAAAATTCACCAGTGATAGGTTTGGGAGGTAGGAGAAAGCTAAGCAAAGAAATCTCTGGGATCAGATGATGCTATAAAAGCCCAAGTTTACTTTCAAATAATGGCATGGTGTGTTTAGCATTAATTTATTTTTATTTAAAAAGTTAATTTAAAAAGTAAATGGAATAGACATATAGTTCTCCTACCTAGGTGGATACAAGAGAGTTAGGACTTAATGATTAACGTGATAATATAACGATGAGGGGATTTGTGGTCTCTGCTTTGGTGAGAGGTGGGGGGGACATTACTTTGATATTCCAAAGGTATGTTATTGTAGATATAAAAGAAAGAAAGAAAGAAAGAAAGAAAGAAAGAAAGAAAGAAAGAAAGAAAGAAAGAAAGAAAGAAAGAAAGAAAAGGAGAAAGAGAAAGAAACAAAGAAAAAGAAAAGACAAAAGAGAGGCTCAGTTAAGGCGAAGACTGATTTTCATCAGGGAAGAAAACCCACCTAGGACTTGACTACCTGCCATGAACTGCTTTTAGTTAGAACATCTTCATTTCAGACCACCCTATGTGGCTACTTTAGGTCTCCAGGTTTGTGAGATCACCATGTCGGGCTCCATTGAGGGGCCACTCAGGTTGAGTGTATGGCCCCTTTTTTTATCTACATGGAGTAAAATGAGGATGGTGGGGTTGCAGGAACCAGGTGTCAGAAGTCCTGGAAAAGTGCTCCACTGTGCGGACACTGTGTGCCAGCCTCTTCCCAACCAAGTGTCCGTCAAGCGGGAGAGGAAACCTTCCAGGATGACCACACCCTAGTTTCTGGTAACTGCACCCCAGGCCCTAAGACTGCCAGGCCACCTGGTTTTTCCCTTGATTAACTTCCATGAGACTCTAGACACACTGTGTACACTAAGTATCTGAATTGAAAGTGAGCATGTGAGAGTCTTATTGCAAATAAACCTTGGCCCTAGATACAGGGGTAAACAATGTCTTTGTAGTATATCTGAAAAAAACCAAAAAACAAAAAAATTACCCTTAAGGCTAAAATAAACAAAACTTTTTGGCTTTTTTAGCTTCACATATAAATAAGAGGGCTTGCAGTTTTAAGCAGAAATGTCTTTGTAGATGTCAAAGCAAGATACAGGTGCTTAAAGCTTATAATGGATACTGGAATTTTTTCAGAATTAGAGGTAACATGCCATGTAAGGTGGAGGGAATTTACACCCAGCTCTGACCCATGTGAAAATGACCTCATCCATCTGGCTCTTGTCCACCTACAAAGCACTTCTTAGGCTGATTTATCCAGGTGATTGCTTTATCCTTCCAATATATTTTCCATGTATAAAAATAAATTAACACTAAACACACCATACCATTTTTAAAAAGTGAACTTGGGCTTTTATAGCATTTTCTGAATCTGTAGTTTGAATTGTGTTTCCTGGAATTTTCAGGGGTAACATTGTGTTTTAAGAAAATTCTCTCCATGTTGATTTATAGGGCTGAGCTCCCCAGAGAATAGGCCGACCTCTGCTAGCTCCTCACTCCACCACCAGTAGGAGCTTGAATAATGACTGAGTGACAAAGTGTCCCATTCAGTTATTATTCAACTATATTAAATTGCTTAAGTTGGTAATTGGAGCATATCTTATTACAAAGGCAAAAGTTCAACATTTTCCCCCAGGCACAATAGACTTGCACACTTAGAAACTTCTGGTTTGGGAAGAAATAAGATGTCAGGGCATGGAGCATGCACCAAATTAAACAGAGAAGGATGTAGTAGCCAACCCTGGGTGACATTACTAGGCACGACCTTAAAGATATTTACTAGTCCAAAGCCTTCTTACCTTAAGGGGTGTGAGAGAGAAAGTAGGAGAGAATCTTAAAAATGCATTGATATTCCCTAGCTCTATTAGGCTTATACAATTGAAAAACTATCACTGAATATATTATATTAGGGATTGGTAGTACACACATTATAGGTACGGTGCCCACATCACAGTGAATATTTAAATATTTTGAAATCTCACCAGATTACATTAAAATTGATTTGGATTCATAGCCATAAGCTATGTACTAGAAGCATCATTTGGGCTATGAGCAAGGGGTTCGGTGTTCTCTGAAATGGTGCTCCAGTGAAGGAACTGTTTTACCAAAGCAATGGGAACTTCAGATATCTGCTTGGGTGTAGGCGCCATGAATGACTGCTTCCCAGTACAAAACCTGAGTGTGGTGGAAATGCCAGAGACCACAGCCCGTGGCAGGATTCCCCACAGCGCCTCCTCAGGAAGCACGTCCGAGGCACTGATTCAGGAATCTAGAGTCCCAGATGTCTTTGCTGGAGGTTACAACTCCTGGGTCCGGGGTGGGCCTAGGGATCAGTGTTTAGGGATCGGTGATTTTAATAAGTATCCCGGTGATTCTTATGGTGAGGCAAATGTGGGAAACACTATTCGGCCACCGATACTCATTCATGGGACTATCATTCCTTCATTCTTTTATTCAGTTATTTGATATTCTCAAACTGTGGCATTTCTCAGACTGTGATCCTGGATCCTCTACATGAAAATCATCCGAAGTGTTTGATTAAAATCTAGATCCTGGGCCCCATCCCAAACTTAACTATATCAGGATCTTCAGAGGTAGGACCCACAAATGTGCGCTTTAAGTGAGCATGGCAAGTAGTTCTTATGCAGCAAAGTCTGAGACTATCTGTTAGGTGTCAGACACAGAAGATGCCCCTTCAAGCTGTCCATTCCCAGCCAATAGGTATCAAACACCTGAAAACTTAATCAACAGGGATCAGTGGATGATCTATGTAGGAGTAAAGCAAAGGGTGAGGGGAGGGAGCCATTTCCTCCTGCTTTAAATTAAACTCGTGTCTACAAGGCTTGTAGGAACAAGAAGGGAAGCTGCCCCACAGATGGAGTGGCCAAGGGGCCACAAAGATGGGAAAGCTAAGTGAGGTGCGAACTCAGTCGGCCTCTGGAGCCTGTGGAGGGTCCCACCACACGCCCAGCTGGAGACGGCCCTGCAAAGGCTCCGCCGTCCCGGGGTCGAGTGGTAGGGCACTGGCAGGAATTCTCACTCGGAATTTCCTGCCAGAGCTCCAGCCCTGCAGGACATAAATATGCTTTACTTTTCTCCTTTCTTCTCCCATTTCCTTAGTTTTGTTTGTGGAACAGTAATGGAACTTGCCCAGGCATTGTTTCATTTTGACACCATAACAGGGTCTGCTCTGAATTCACTTTCTCCATTGGAAGCCTATGGAGTGTTCATTGTTCCTGTGGACTTTTACTGATGTACGATTGTGTTGAAAATAACTTGTCCAAAGCATATCTGGAAATAAGTAATTAATAAGTAAACTTAGTTTAAGTAAATTTGGGGTGATGATTCCAATTCTGATTTCCTGTTCATGCAGGTGGAAGTTCAGGCAAATGCCCTTTTGGTTTCCCATGGTAAGAGAATTATAGTAAAAATGATAATGAAGTACTCAGGAGCCTTACTGTATTGTAACTCTAGTATGGAATTTGAAGTCAGAAGAACTGAATGAATGCCATTTTCATCTATGAAATGGGAATGATGAAACCTGCCGAGTTACCTCACTGGGTTACTGAAAGTCATCTGACTTTTAGCATTGAAACTTGGTAAACTATAACACTTTATACAAACATTCATTGTTGATTTTAATGTTTTTTTTCTTGATACATCGTGAGTCTCTAGCCTCAGGTGTTATCAAAACATTTTTAGGCAGTATGGGTCAGCCTAAAATAAATCACTGAAATAACGTGGGAATTTAGGTAAAAGGTGCTTACCATTGCAATTACCTCCATTACAGAGACAATTATTTGGGCCAAGGTGTTACATTTGCTAAGGTCTGGGAAGGCGGAAGTATGATCCAAATAGCAAAGATCCCAGTGACAAATGAAAGGCACTTAGAAACTGTGGTGCATTGTTCTGTTCTCCTGGGAGGCAAAACACTGCCGGGATGAAGACGGAGCCATTCCAAGTGGGTGATGAAATTTACTTTATTGACATTACCAATAAGGATGTATTTATGGGAAACAAACATGAAGTATAGCTACCACTTACGGGACTTGACAGGTAAGCAAAGGGAAGTGGGGTGTCTGATCATGAGGCCTACAACTTTGGGCTCATTTGGCACAGGTTTCATGCCTGCTTAGCCGTGTGATTATTAGGTAATTATCTTCTCTCATGGATCCTCAACTTTCTCTTGCATAAAATAGGCATAAAACTCTCCCTTACACATTATGAGAGCACAGAAGATCATGTATTTCAGTAAAAGCAAAAGGTCATCCATAGTTTACCATTATTAGGGGATGAACATGACTTCTTTCATGTAGATTGAAATCCAGAAATCCAGATGTACAATAGGGTTAGCAAATCACAGAGTGGCACCCAGTCCTCTGTTTAACATTTTCACTTGTGTAATATAAATATCTTACCTTTGGTTTTCTGGGTATTTTTTCTCTTTCATGTAAAGGCATATTCATCTGCCCTGTTGTTAGGTCATCAGAAGGAAAACAAAAAAAAAACCCCAAATAACCAGCCTCAGCTCATGTGACATGGTTGGTTGGAGCATCGACCTGCACACTGAAGGGTCATGGGTTCGATTCCTGGTCAGGGCACATATCTGAATTGAGTGTTTGCTTCTGGGTTGGGGTGTGTATGGGAGGCAAAAGGTCAATGTTTCTCTCTCACATCCATGTTTCGCTCTTTCTCTCTCCCTTCCTCTCTCCATGATATCAATAGATGTATCCTCGGGTAAAGATTTAAAAAAAGTTTTGGGGGGACGTGCCCCTCTTCAGGACTGCAGGTGAAAAAGAAGCTTCATCGTCCCAAATTACCCCTTCACGCTTCCTAGAATCTTGTGAGAAGAACGAAGACTTTTGGCACATTAAAAGCAAGTTTATAAAATAATTATGGCCATGCCCTAAATTTTATGCATATTATTACAAGTTGATAAATCATTGCTGTTTCTTGTGGAATTTTAATTGAAAAAAGTTAATATATTGATGTTTATTAATGTTTGATTGATTTCATGTAAAGAGAGAAAGAGCAGGAGGGAAAGAGAGAAACGTTGATTTGTTATACCACTTATTTATGCATTAATTGGTTGATTCTTGTATGTGTCCTGACCAGGAATTGAACTTGCAACCTTGGCATGTTGGGAAGATGCTCTGACCAACCGAGCAACCCAGCCAGGGCCAGATTATATTGATGGTTAAGGTTGCCAGGTTGACAAATCCAGAGCACAAAGAACCTTTTCCTTTTTAGGATTAGATAGGAGTCATAGCATGGTCAAAGCCAAAGACCCTTCAAAGCCACCAACTTATAGAAAGCTTATACAAAGAGGTGAGTTGTAACAGTGATAATAAGAAATGTTTGCTGAGTGTGTTCATTTGCTAGGTATGTGCTAAATTATGTGACTATATGACTTCATTTACTCCTCAAAACTATCCTCAGAAATGGACACTATTGTTAATGCCATGTTAAAGATAACAAACAAAGGTTTGGAGAAATTAAGTCAGTTGGTTAAGGTTCGCTGCTTGTTGATTGTCCTGAGCTGCCTTGATCTCTCAGTCATTTCTGGCCACTGTAACGGAATACCATAGATTGATGGCTCAAACAACCAAGTTTATTTCTCAGAGTTCTGGAGGCTGGGATGTTCAACATCAGGATGCTAGCCAATATGGTGTCTGATGAGGGTTCTTTTCCTGGTTTGCAGATGGATTCCTTTTCTTGTTGTATTGTTACATGGTGGAGAGAGATCCCTTCTTTTAAGGACATTAATTCCATTCATGAAAGTTCCCCTGTCATGATCTGATTATATCACTTGGGCCTTACCTCCAAATACCATTACAATGGAGGCTAGGCTTCATATGAATTTGGGGGGATGTAAATATTGAATCTATAGCAATTGATGAGAAGAATTTTTGATTCACTCATTCACATAATCATGAACAAGTATTGGGCACATATTATTTATCAAACATTGTGCTTGGCACTGGAGACATAATGGTAAACCAGTGAGATATGGTCCCAACTTTATGGTGTTTAGAGAGCAGTCAGAGAGACAGACATAAATCAGCTGTCACATGAACACAATTATAAACTAGGAGAAGAGACAGCAGTGAAGCTTGTTTTGTCTGAAGAGTCAGAGTGGCTTCTCAGAGGATATGATCATTGAGCGGAGATCAGAAGTGTCGCCAAGAGTTAACTAGAGCATTTGAAGGAAGGTAAGAGTGTTGCAAACTTGGAGAATGCCAGTGCAAAGACCCCTGGCTGAAGCCCTAAGAGCTGGGGGAGGGTGGAAGGTAGTAGAGAGAGAAGAGGGGTAGGCAGGGGCCAGCTTATCCAGAGGCTTGAGATATTTGGTCTTTATTATCAGAACAATGGCTTCTGCAACTGTTCCCAATAAAGGTCACCAATGACTTGCTATTTACCTAGTTTTACAACCTCTCCCAAAGGTTCTTCCTCTCCAAATATCTGGAGCACCTGGGAGCAATGGCCTTGGTCCATGGTCCTGTAGTTCCCAGACCCTCTGAGATCCTCAGGACTCCTTCTCTGCCTCGTTCCTCTTTCACCTCTTTAATATAAGACTGTGGGTAAGCCCTTTAAAATTGTGTGTGTTCATGTATGTGTGTGTGCATGTGTGTGTTTGTATCATGTCAATGTTCATGTGTGCTAATTTTTACAAAGGCAAGAATACTGTGCTGTATGAATGCCATTTGGGGAGGGCACTTCAATTCCTGGGATGCAACTATTATTTTTAAAAAATATTTTTGGTCAGATATTTCATTTTAGCCCATGTTCATTGATATATATTCATTAAGAGCTCCAACGCTTCTATGCTATTAAAATCTCACTTGGGTTGAGAGGACACTCTGCCAGTGCAGCCACCCTCACTGACAAAAGCCATCATCCCCCATTGTCTGCCTTCTAACATCCTCGTTGGAGCTTCTTCTTTAAGCTAAAGCATTATCTAAGTACGTTAAAAATAAATGAATAATCGGAAAACGTATAATACTTAAGTTATCAATCATTTATATCAAAATGGAAATGAGTTCCAGATCTTTTTCATTGGACAAGTTTTGAGATAGAGAAATGGAGGAGAGGGCAGAAGGTCCTTGAGCTCTTGGATGAGGTGGGAAGGGGAGTTGGGGGGGAGCGGGGCTTTGGGGAGGGGATTCTGCTCTGCGAAGTTGGCAGCTTTTAACAATGTCCCTCCTCTTTCTCTCCTGTTCCTAAATGCTATTTATTTATCCTTTGCTAATTATCCATTACAGTGAGTAAATTTCTGGTTAAATTTTTTGCTGTGGTTTCATTTAGGCTGTAATTATTTGAAAACTCTTGATTAAAAATAGTAACTTGAAATGCAGACACTTAACCCTGGATCCCATATAACCAACTGTCCAAATAGACTTATATATTTCTTTCACATTTATTTTCTATTCAAATGCAGTACAACATTTTAAAGGAATAATGTGTCCAAAGGCATCAATTGGCTTAATGGCAGATGCTACTTTGAGAAAACATTAGCTAAATTTGACAGCAGCATGATTCAAGATGATTGACACTTGAGAGTGGGCATCCAAGTTCCTTTCATGAACAGTAGGGGGAATTTGGCTTCAACTGTACATTTACTTAATAGTGTTTGTACTGCTGGTTTCCAGGCAATGTATAAATTACTGCTCAGTTGCATGTGCAAGGCAAATCCATCTTTTGGGAGGCAACCAGCCTCTACTTGATTTATTAGGTAAGGTAACATTAGGCTGAGTAATGAGAGGCCTCAAACGGGGCCATGACAAAATGGCAGCTCTGTGCTAACTCAGAAAGATGCTGGAGTCCTGCTGGTACATTGGGCTTATTGCTTGACTGAAAGGAAATATGCTAGAGTAGTTAGAGGGAAATGGTCTTTCTGTTCCAAACCTGTATCTCCACTGGCTTTGAAGTGGTTTGTGAAGTTATATTTCGGGCAGTGCAGCCTCATACCAGGTGTTAACCCAGGGGTAACTGCTCTGTTAAGGTCCTTTCAAAGTCTGTTCAAGGACTTTGAATGGGTGCAAAGTGTCTGATGTTTGGGGAATGCTTGCATTGTTATGGATACACAGTGATTCATCCTTACCCTCCAGGAACAGCCACCTCTGGGCAGAAAGAGGTAAAATGGGTCACTATGTCACAGGTAGCATAGGAACAGAGAGACAGTCAGGACAAAACTCTCCAGATGGGAGAGAGCTGGTACACAGTTGTGGGCAGAATGTGTCTTGTGAGCTCCACTTGGCAGGTGCCTTGGCAGGGGGGTGGCCAATGGACACAAGTCATAGGAACATGCAGTCGGAGTAATGGGAACATGAGACACTGATGCTTCTTTCTTTCTGCTCCTTAAAGGGAAATGCTAGTTAAAAAAGAAAAAAATTGTCCTCCCTTTATATAGTAAGCCAGATGGGTTATCCTGTGTGTGGCGAGATAAAGAAGAGCAATAGCTGGCATGTGTGGTGTAGAGTGGGGCAGAGGAGGAACTGAGAGGTGTGTCATCAGACAGCTACACTGGGAAGGTTATTTGCTTGTGTATTGATCAGACTGTAGTGATGCCATTGTAAAATCACTTTGCCCTTTCCCCCACTTATCAACCTCCTTTTTTTCAACCAAAACCATATGAGTCAACCTGAAATTCTATTCAACAAACACTTGAAGAGTCCAGAGGTGAATGGCAGGGGAAAGGTCTGAAGTCCCCAGTTTCCATCACTGCCCCTTTCCCTCTGCATTTTACAAAGCAGACACTCCCTGGATGAACTCAAACTCCTGTGAATCATCATGAACTTTTCTGAGTTTGTTACACTCACTGCTTGGCGATGGCAGTGAGGGAAAGAAGTGGCACATTAGGTGGGGGACACCCAAAGGGCCACACGGAGCACAGTCACAGGGAGTATCGGTTGCCTGTTCTACATGCTTTCTCAACACTGTTAAGCTACCCCTGGGAACATACTTTCCCTCCTGACTCTCAGTATTACGGGTTTCTTGTGTTCTTTCATCCCTCTCCCCAGGAAGAAGAGAGAGAAGAATACAGAGTTTAGGGAAGAGCTGAAAGTGGTCTTCAATGGAAGAGAGACTCAAAAAAGTTCAGTGAAGCACCTCCGTGAAAAGGAGATAGGGGCATGATCAATATGGGGGAGGGGCGGTCTTCATGCCTCCTTCCCTATGGCCCTTAGTGCTCTTTGCTCAGTGTGCTTCAGGGGCTAAAGCCCCTTCTTCCTTCCTCCCAACATCCGACCCCCCATCCCAGAGAGCTCTCACTGGTGCTAGCAAATTGGGTAGAATGTACCCTGCTCTCATAATTTAAGGATCCTCAATTACTGCTTGGAATGGGACAAGTAGTTCAACATATCCTTAATTCCCCTCTTGGGGACTTAAAAGTTTATCTAACAAAGAGATATCTCCACATCAATGTGGAAAGAAAGGCAACTAATTTATTATTATTGACTATGCACAACAGAACACATGCAGTTAGGTAGCCTGCAAGAGACTACAGAGTCCAAATGAATTTTCACACAATTTATACAGCAAAGTGGAAGGCATAACAATGGAATATCTCCTATCTTCTCGAGAGTTACATCTTGAGATAAGCTCCCAGATTAACTCCAGAGGTATGTAGTTACATTTTAAGGGGTTATGACGTGTGTGACCTTGAAGACATCTCTGCATTGTAAAATTGGAGACTGGATTTATCTAGTCCCTGGAGAAACTCATTTGTGTTCACAATGTTAGAGCGAAGACTCAGGCCTGCTATGTTTTCCAGGAGACCGTTGCTCCTTACTGCTAACAGTAATACAGAAGGACTCTCTTGCCTGGAATCAACTGCTAACATAGCCTCCCTCATAACTAAAGAGCACCCTGTCCGTTTTCATACCTCCATCCCTGAAGCTACATGCTTTCCTCCATCGATACCACTATTTACCTGACTGCTTCTGTGTAGAAGTCTGTGATTAGGAGCCAGGCCATAGAGTACAGACAGCTTCCCCAAGTGACACAACTTTGGTAGAAACGGCTCCTGTAGAGATCAAGATGCCCATTCCACGAGGGCCAGGGTCTCAGCCAGCCGGTAAGAGGAAAGCAATGTGACTAAAGGACCCCACACTAAGCCCTGACTGCTGGTGCCCCTTTAGCCCACCCACTAGAGACTCCAGTGCAAAGAAGTAAGGGAATATTCCTTTTTGCCCTTGAATCATGCATTAAATCAGTTCTAGAATCTTGGAGAGGAGGGGAGGAACTATCTGAGGGCTCCTAACTACCACAGGCCTGAATTTAATTCCTAGTACCTACCCAGTGCATCTAAACCTTCAGTTTTCTATTTGTGAAGCTGATTTAAAATGCATACTTCTGACCTCCTTGTCTAAGTCAGCAGCTTTGAGGTAGAGCCAAGAAATATACATTTTCATAAAGCACCCTGGGTGATTCTGGTGCCAGTGGTACCCAGGAACGCTGACAGTCGTTGTGCCGAGGCCTGGCTGCCATGTACAAGCCTATCTGCCTGGCCAGGAGCTCCTGGAAGGTGAGTAGCACAAGCCAAGAGTGACCTACGCCCTCTTAAATTGTGCATTTGGGAAGCATTTACCAAAGTGTGTTTGGGCTACCTGGACCTGGTCCCAGGGACATTAGTGAGTGTTGGAGGACACACATGTCAGAAAGCTGGGTTGAACCAAGTTAAGCAAGTATTTTCTGCTGCAGAACTTCTCAAATCCTTCAACATGTTGGTATATTACCATTCTCAAGGAGGAGCATATAACATGTGGAATGTCCCAAATTTATATGGTTACAGAATCCTCTGCCAACTCTGGAGCATGTATTGGGAAAGTGTGTTCTGGGAGTGTTTAGAGATTCATCCAAGCAGTTTAGTGCTCTAAGTAAATGGCCACGACAGTGCTTTATTTTGGCTGCGTAAAATAATGGTAAGTGCATGGACGTATGTGGGCTGCACCGTTGTACAGGAAAGGATAAATATCAGGTGCTGTGTCATGTAAGTATTTCATTTCATCTTCATAATAATCCCAGGCAGTAGATACCATTATTCCTATTTGATGATGAAAGCTCCAGGGCAGAAAAGCTTAAGTAACTTCTCAGCATTATACCATTCATAGGTCGCATTGCTGAAACTCAGATTCAGGCTTTACACCCCCATCAATCTGTCTTCGAACCCCTATCCTTTCCTTCACGTTCCTCTGCCCCCTTGCAGAGCAGCAATAATTATAGTGGAATCTCACTTTCTGTGGGGTTAGCTTCTAAAGTCGGGTACAATCAAAGGCAAGTGAGAAAAATATTTAAATCACCCAGGAAGTATAATTATACAAGGTTTTGGGCATGTAATCCTTCCCAGTATCGTGTCTGTATAAATATATATATTGTGTGTGTATGCAGAATGATTTTACAGCAGCATTTTTATTTTTAAGAATGTGAAAAAGATAGAACTTGCATAATTGAATTCATGTAAGTTAAACACCTATATGATGTGTGGACATGCGCACACATCTACATGTGCAGCAGATTAGCCGTGGTAGCATCCTCACATGACTTTAGAACCAGAAGACAATTTCTGTGACCATCAGCTTTGCATTTGAAGAAACAGAGGCCCCAAAAGGCTGTCCTTTGCCGAACGTCACCATGTACCTTGTTCCAGCATGCTTTGTGACCCCGAGTGAGTGCTCACAGCTGGGAGGAAAGTAGTGGGAACCTGCTCCTTCTTCCTCTGGCCCATTGTGGCCCTGCTGACGCATGTGAAATGCAGGGAGCTGCCAAGTGGTGCGAGGTGGCTGAGCTCTGGCCCCAACATCTCACAGGAAACAGCTCCTTTCACAAGGCTGTTGGTTGCAGCTCCAGCTCTACCTCAGAGCTGTCTCTGCTCAGGAGACAGATTCCCAGCCAGCGGCCTCTTGTCTATGCTGTTCCTGGCATTGTCCAAACCTGTGAAAGGGCTCAAGGGCTGCATAAAGGGAAGGAAATCTGTAGCTACAGAGCCCAGCCGCCTCCTACACACACACACACACACACACACACACACACACACACACACACTAGCACACTCATCCCATTCCTTTGCAAAAGAAAGAAGCCAGAATATGTGATGTGGCCAGCTGTTTGGACTCTTAATTAGAGTATTAAATGTGAGGAATGAAGCAAGCTGGGGAATGGATGCTCATGGTTTTTGGTGGGGAGGACAGGGACAGTCCCAACTCCAATCATAAGGATGAAGGGCATGAGCAGACCTGCTCTTTGACATTGGAGACCACCTCCTCTCCTTTAGGTGCCCTGTCTGATCTCATTAGCCCCTCCCCTTTCATTATCCATGTGATGCTTCCTCACCTGCCTTGATTGTCTCAACTAGCTTCCAGGACATGCAAGCTGTCCCTACCAGGAGGGTGGGTGACAAAGGGATTAAGGTGTCTCCCAGACACTGTCCTATGGGTAGTCTTACAGTTCCCAGTGCTTCCAGAGACAAAGGAAAACCATACAAGGATAAAGTGTCAGGCAGGTTGGAAAGAAATTTCTGGGCCACATAGCTTCGTATTGCTTTTCATGTTACAATGTAGGTCAAGCCTCTTCCTCTTTTAAGGAGGGTGGTGGCTGAGTGTGAAATTAGTGGCAGTGTCTGACCCTCCAGCCTCAAGAACCCTCCATGCCTGAACTTCAGAGGCCTAAGCCACCCTTCTTTCTGCCCTTGCTTTCTAAACCTTTGTTTTTATACATGAAACCCGTTAGTTTTACAGAACCATTGGGAAACAAACCTCTTCAAATACAGCTCAGGCCATTCAATCTCATATGATCTTTTTCTGTGCTTTTTCCCTCTTTTTAATATATTTTATTGATTATGCCATTACAGTTGTTCTATTCCCCCCTTCATTCCCCTCCACCCTGCACACCCCTCCCCCACCATTCCCCCCCTTTAGTTCATGAAGACGTGTCTCAAGTTCTTTAGATTCTGTGTTTCCCCTATTCTTGCCCTCCCCCTATCTATTTTCTACCTACCGTCTATGCTACTTATTTTCTATACCTTCTCCCCCCTTCTCCTTCTCCCACGCTCCTGTTGCTAACCCTCCATGTGATCTTCACTTCTATGTTTCGCTCCTGATCTAGCTGTCCTCTTAGTTTACTTTTGTTTTAGGTGTGGTTCTTAATAACTGTGAGTTTGCTGTCCTTTCACGGTTCATCTTTTTTATCTTCTTCTTTTTCTTAGATAAATCCCTTTAACATTTCATATAATAAGGGCTTGGTGATGATGAACTCCTTGAACTTGACCTTATCTGAGAAGCACTTTATCTGCCCTTCCATTCTAAATGAAAGCTTTGTTGGATAGAGCAACCTTGGTTGTAGGTCTTTAAATTTCTTGACTTGGAATACTTCTTTCTAGCCCCTTCTTGCCTGTAAGGTCTCTTTTGAGAAATCCACTGACAGTCTGATGGGAACTCCTTTGTATGTGACAGTTCCCTTATCTCTTGCTGCTTCTAGGATTCTCTCCTTCATTTTAATCTTGGCTAATGTAATGATGATGTGCCTTGGTGTGTTCCTTCTTGGGTCCAACTTCTTTGGGACTCTCTGAGCTTCCTGGATTTCCTGGAAGTCTATTTCCTTTGCCACATTGGGGAAGTTCTCCTTTTTTATTTGTTCAAATAAGGTTTCCACTAGTGACTGTTCCTCTTTCCCTTCTGGTACCCCTATAATTTGGATGTTGGAGCGTTTAAAGATGTCTTGGAGGTTCCTAAGCCTCTCCTCATTTTTTTGAATTCTTGTTTCTTCATCCTTTTCTGTTTGGTCATTTTTTTCTTCCTTCTGGTCTACTCCCTTGATTTGAGTCCCAGTTTCCTTTCCATGACTATTGGTTTCCTGTGCATTTCCCTTCATTTCAATTAGTTTAGCCTTCATATGTTCCTCTAATTTGTGACTAAAATCAACCAGTTCTGTGAGCATCCTGATCACCAGTGTTTTGAACTGTGCATTGGAAAGTTTAGCTATTTCTTCATGGCTTTGATTTATTGGCTCTGGGGCTCTGAGTTGTTCTTGAGCCATGTTTTGATCTGTTCACACCTGTTACATATGAGAAGTGGAGCCTTAGTTGTTCACCAGGGTGGGGCCACCAAGGTTGCTGGTTTGTGACGCTGCATGTGGGGGTGGGGTCAGAGAGGGACAATAGCGGTCCCCTCTGCTGCTTCCTGCCGCTTGGGCCTGCGTGGTCCCTCTCACTGCTGGTTCCTTCACTGATTTATCTGCGCGAGAATGTGTGACCACAGTCAGCCCTCAGTGGGTCTGCCCGCTACTCCACACCTGGGATCCGCCCACGGCTGTCCACGCACCTGGGTCGCATGCCCGGGTCGGTCCGGTGGATCTTTCCTGCCCAACCCCGCTCTGCTGCTGGCTCTGCCCCTCTTACCAGTTTGGCTGAAGGGTTCATTGTTGTTAGACTTCCACATAGTTCAATTTTCTGTGGTTTGGCTATGTTTTTGTTGCTAAAACTTTGTTGTTTTTAAACTTGGTTGTGCGAGAAGGCACAGTATGTCCACCTACACCTCCATCTTGGTGGAAGTCCTATCTGTGCTTTTCTTTAGGGTGATTCAGACCATTGCAGGGTGCCTTGGGCTCCCACCAGGAACCTTCACCTGTGGCTTTGAACAAACTGGTTCTGGTTCCTTTTCAAAAATAAAAGTATACTACAAAGATATCATGGTCAGCTAAGACCCTAGGGTTGTTGGCTTCCATTTGACAAATGGAATATCCAGTGTCAGCTTTTCTCATTTTATTTAACTTGGGAAGATGACCTACATCTTATAGAATGAAAGTCCCAAAGTGTCATTTCACAAAGAATAGCCAAGCACTGCTTGTCTCTGAATGACCTGGGAAACTTGTCAGCATGCCAATTTCTGGATGAGAAGTATGATTTTAAGGATACCTATGCTTGAGAACTTCTGGACTAAAGCTTGCTATTGAGAGAGACAACTCCGTTGGAGCAGCAGATTATCCTGCTGTCTTTCCTGAAGAGTTCCGTAATAAATGCCCTGTACAGCAGGGAGGCCCACCACACTCAGGGCATTGGCGGGACGGGGCAGTGGCCAAGCCTATGTTTATCAGGAGGACCCCTTGCCTCATGCTGCCTGGGGACCTCCTACCCAGACCTGCTGCTCAGACAGGGACATTTAAGCCTCATCCTTCCTGTAGGTGGGCCTTGGTGTAACCTGGCCCTAGAATAATGGAGCCAACTTCTCCAAGAACTCCCCGACACTCCACTGGTCTCTCTTCACTCTAGAGGCTAATGGAGACACCCCTGAGAACACAGATTACAAAAGAAAAGTATCCCAACCACCCAAGACTTAAATCAGTATCATTATCAACTAGGACTAAACAAGATCATACTGGGAGGCAGCGTGGCTTGTGTTCAAATTCCAAATCTGAAACAAATAGCTGTGCGATGTCAGACAGATTGCCCTACCTCTCTGTGCTTCCAGTCCCTCAATCCATAAAACAAGGATACTAAAAGAATCTGCCTCTTGAGATTATTGTAAGAAATGTGAAAATATGCATCTAATTCCTAACACAGAGTTAGACATTTAGTAAGTGCTCAGTAAACAGGGCCAGGGCTTACATGTAGATGTCTTTGTGCTAGTTAGAAAAAAATGTTGTCCTTCTTTGGGTGGCTATTAGAATATATGTCCCTTCCACTGTTTGGCTCAGTCTGGTGCCTGGTTTCTTGGTGAGCAGAGTAGCCTCCACCCCCCAGGCAGCCACTCATACAACTGAACAGGTGAGGCTGTCACTAGATGTTAGCTGTAGCGATCATAGGTGAGGGTGGTAGTGAGGTCGGCAGTGGGAGCCACCCTCAACAGCCTGGTCTTTGGGGGCCCATGCAGAAGAGGATGGCTGAATCTCATTTCTCAGAAGCCCAGTGCTCTGCTCAGTAGACATTCATCTTGATAAACTTCAGGGAGAACAAAGGCATGCAGACACACTGAATTTTCCTTTTCTCAGCTTGATACCAGCTGATCATGTTTCCTGTTTCTCTAAGAGCTTCCCCGACATAGGCGACTTGCTTCTTTCAAATTTGGTCATTGCCCCATTGCTTTCCTGTGTGAGTCAGCGTGGCTGCCCTTGTGCACTTGTGTCTCGAGTCTGTCTGTATGCTACCCCGGTTTCCTGGCCTCCCCAGGTAATCCCCCTAGGCCAGGCCTCTCCCCGCCCACGCCTCTCTGCCGGGGAGACATGTGCTGGGGACGTGAGTCACTGCACTGTCCTCCCTAGCAGAACTATTATTGGAATGCCTGTGCATGCGGGCAGCGCACGCTGGCTTCCCGGATTTCACAGGCTTGTGCTCACGGATCCACAAATCACACTCCTCTGCTGGAGGTTCCACTTGGGGTGATCACAAGGTGGTTTGCTGGCAAGTCAGGTTTCCGGGAAAGGTCTCTTTTAACAGGCCTTCAGCGGCCTTCAGCAGGCATCAGGAGTGTGCATGTCTCCTGCATTGTGGCCTCACAGTGTGCCATCTTCAAGAGTGTCTCAGAAGAAATTTTCTGGAGTTCTGCATTTCGTTTAGAGAAGGACAGTAAGCTGAAAAGCAAGAATGCATACTGCAAACAGGAGATGGGGCAGGAGAGATCTCTTTGGGCAGACACGCCTGGGGAGTTAAACCTGGGGAGGGACATTAGCAGAGGCGGAGAACTGGAAGAAGGGCAGTGAGGGAAGACCAGGAGGTGAGAAGCTTAGACAAAGATTCAGACAGGAAGTTGAGTTGGCCCTATTTATACAAACCTAAATATTGAGCTAACTTGCACTTTTGAAGATACTGCTCCTCCTCCATGCTAGGATGATTGATAGCCTGTCTTGGCAGAGTATTTACTATTGCCAGGCATCACAGCTGCCATGAACAGGACCAGCTACACAATTTCTGTCTCCCTTTTACAGATAAGGGAACTGAGGTGGAAAGAAGTGAGGTCCCGAGCTCACGGTCATGCAGCCAGTAGACAGTGAAGTGACGCCCACTCAGCTGCTAAATGTTAACCTCTGTGGCTCAGGGCTTCCCCACGTCCCCCACCCAAGTGAATATTTGAGGGCAGGGAAGATTAGTTCATTCCTTCTTGTGAGCCGCTTATGTGATCCCACCTCTTGTATGCTAGATGTCGATTAATGCCCAGCTGGCAAGGATGTCAGGGAAGTTCTGGCCCTTGAGCAGGATAATCTTGTAGACAGAACATGGGTTCTAAGTTCAGGAATCCTAATTCATGTTGCTCTAGCACTGGCTGGGTTCCTGAGAGACAGAGCAGTTAACTTCCTTGTTTTTCCCATTTGACAAAAAACATGAGAACATAAGCATGACAAATAGAAACCTTTGGCTAGAGCATTTTTAGATCCTCAGAAATAAAACCAAAAAGGAAAAAGTCACAGCCAGGGGCAATACAAAGGAGGTTCCTGGAAGAAGTTGCAGGTGGGCTGTGTCAGAGATGCTGAGCTGTAGGCGTGCAGAAAGGGAACAAGGGAGAGATGAGAAGTCCCTTTTCCAATTGCAAACACACACAGCACCCCAGGATGCCTGGGAGGTACCCCTGTCACCTTCTTCCCCCAATGACAAGGGACGGAGAACAGAGCCAGTGAATCACTTTACCTGGCAAGATGGTGCTGGAATAGGACTCTTCCATAAATAAAGATTGATCAATCTTATTGTATTTGTAGCTGCAAATCTTAGATACTGACTTGCTCCCCTTCCCGAAGAGTAGCCTTCTTATAAAAGTGGAGAGAAAAGTCTGCTTTTTTTTATTATTTATTTATTTATTTATTTAGCATGCTGCTTGACCGCAGCTATCTGAATCAACATGGAGATGGAGGCTCATTTGTTTCCCTCACTGACTGGGCCAGTGTGGAGCTTGGGACTGGCAGAGAAGAAGTGAAATTTGGGGAGCCATTTTATTCCTTGATATGAGAGGGAAAACTTAACACTTCTGCGGTTGGGGTAAGCTGAGAGAGACTGGAAGATTCCCCAAAGGACGGCTAATTGTAAACAGGGTTACTGAGTTCTCTTCCTAACTCCTCTCAGCGATGTCCAAGTGTACATGTCTCAGCCACCCACCTACACCTCCCCTGTCCAGCAAGACCTGGTCCAAAGGATGAAAGGCGCCTGTCTGAACTTCAGGTAATCACATCAGACACTTACTGAACACCACGTAAGGGCTTTACTGGAAAGGTCTCATTATAATTCTCTTAGCCTCCTTTGAGAGAGATGCTATTACCATCTCCCTTTCTTTCAGATAAGAAAACTGAGTCATAGAAAACACTTTGGAATCCATCTGACTTAAAAGCTGCTACTTTAATAGGCCTCTAATGAATAGGCATTTTCAGTGATTACATTAAATGATTTTTAACAAAACGAAGAAATTCAGTTGATGATAATCTCCAAAAAAAAAAAAAAAAAACAGCTTCATTGGGATGAGGACTAAAAAGAATGGGAAATTTCTGTATGTGTTTGTGCGTGTGATGACGATGAAGCAAGGTAAGAACCAAAGGGAAGTGTTTATTCTCTAAGGCACTTGGTAGAACTCTTTTGTGGCTAAGAAGTGTTGCATTAGAACTACTTAACTGAGAGAAAAAGCCATTTATAACCACCAGTAACACTAAAAGAACTCAAAACCACCACAGGTTTTTGCCAAAGTAATATCACCAGATAAGTGTGTTCGACATTGGCCACGTGGCCAGAGGCAGGGATGCCGCGGAAACAGAGCCCTCTGTTCGCACGGCTCCTCTTTGTTCTGCGTGTGCGGTTCTATGTCTCCAAGTTCAGGGAAAGCTTTGCTCACATGGCCTTGGGTGTTTCAGTGTGAGTTCCCTGAAAACCTCCACCACCAATCCCTGTAAAACACAGGCCTGGAAAGGGCTCCTGCCCTGTGAGTGCAAGGTCCATGTCGGGGCAGAGGTCTTCAGAGAATGGGACGACAGGCTTGGGCACAAAAAACCACGGAAAAGGAGGTGATTTAGAGAACTTAAAAAAGAAGTATCTGCAATGAAAAAATAATATTATTAATGTGTAACTGATATACATTAGATTAATTTCAGGAAAATAAGGTGAAGATTAAATATTTGTATATAATAATTACTTACATAAAATTTAATTTTGAAAAAATTACAGTTGACATACGATATTATCTTAGTTTCAGGTCTAAAACATAGTGGTTAGGCATTTATATGACTTAAAAAGTGACCCCCCCAATGAATCTAGTACCCACCTTATCTCATGCATAATTATTGCAATAGTGACTATAGTCCCTATGCTGGCCTTTACATCCTAATGACTGTTCTGTGTCCGCCAGTCTGTACTTAATTCCTTCACCTTTTTCATCCAGTCCCCCAACACCCATCCCATGGCAATCATCAGTATCTTCCCGGTACCTATGATTTTGTTTCTGTTTTATTTGTTGATTGTTTTTCCGGTTTTTTAGATTCCATATATAAGTGAGATCATGTGGTATTTGTCCCTGTTGTGGGAAATGGCAAGATTCCGTTCTTTTCAGTGGCTGACTATCACACCCCCCTGCATATATGTGTATCTTCTTTATCCACTCATCTATTGATGGACACTTAGGTTGCTTCCATATATTAGCTTTTGTAAATAATGCTACAATAAAAACCGTGGTGCCTATATCTTTTTGAATTAGTGTTTTGGAGTTTTTCAGATATATACCCAAATTGCTGGAATTCTGGGTAGTATTATAGTAGTTCTAGCTTTAATTTTTCTGAGAAACCTCTGTACTGTTCTCCATAGTGGGACTGTAAAATTTACAATCTTGTCAACAATATATGTTGATGAGACATGGGGGTTCCCTTTTCTCCACACCTTCACCAACATTTGTTGATTTGTTGATGATGGTCATTTTGACAGGTGTGAGGTGATATCTTGTTGTGGTTTTAATTTGCATCTGTCTGATGATTTGTGATGTTGAACATCTTTTCATAAGTCTGTATGTCCTCTTTAGAGAAATGTCTATTCAGGTCCTTTGCTCATTGTTTTAATCGGAACTTCTTTTTTGGTGTTAAGTTGTATGGGTTTCTTATATATTTGGGGTATTAATCCCTCATTGGATGTATCAGTGGCAAATGCTTCTTCCATTTAGCAGGTTGTACTTTTGTTTTGTTGATTGTTTCCTTTGTTGTGCAGAAACTTTTTGTGTGATATCATCTCATTTGTTTATTTTTCCTTTGTCTGAGGAAACATAACCAAAAAATATATTGCTAAAAACAACATCATAGAGTCTATTGCCCATGTTTTCTTCTAGGAGTTTTATGGTTTCAGGCCTTACATTTCAGCCTCTAATTTGTTTTGAGTTTATTCTTGTATATGGTATAAGAAAGTGGTCTAGTTTAATTTTTTGTATGTCTGTCCAGTTTTCCAAACATCATGGAAGAGACTGCCTTTACCTCATTGTGTCACTGTACACTCTTCCCTCCTTTGTCAGAGATTAATTTACTATACAGGTATGATTTTATTCCTCAGCTCTCTATTCTGTTCTATTGATCTATGTGTCTTTTTTTTTAAATGCCAGCACCATGCTGTTTTGATTACTATGGTCTTGTAGTATTGTTTGATGTCAGGTGGTGTGTGTGATACCTCCAACTTTGTTCTTATTGCTCAAGATTACTATGGCCATTTGGGGTCTTTTGTCCTTCCATGTAAATTTTAGGGTTATTTGTTCTACTTCTGTGAAAAATGCCATTGGGATTTTGATAGGAATTGCACTGAACCTGCAGATTGCTTTGGGTGCTATAAACATTTCAATGATGTTAATACTCCCTGTCTCTGAGCATGGTGTATAGCCTTCCATTTATTTGTATCATCTTCAATTTCTTTCTTCATTGTCTTACAGTTTTCTTAGGAAAGGTCTTTTACATCCTTGGTTGAATTTATTCCTAGGTATTTCATTCTGTTCGATGACGTTCTAAATGGGATTGCTTTCTTAATTTCCCTTATTGATAGTTCATTACTGGTGTAAAACAATGCAACCAATTTCTGAATATTAATTTTTTATCCTGCTACTTTACTGAATGAATTAGTTCTAGTAGTTTTTTGGTAGACTCTTTAGGGTTCTTTCTATGTAGTATCACATCATCTGAGGATCTGTCATTTTTCAATTTAAAGTGGAATTACAAACAGTTCAGTTCACATTGTTTAAATAATAAACATCAAAGGCCTCTTGTTTACTATTTTTCAAAAAAAATTTTAGCTTCTTGAGGCTGTTTTTTTAAATGATCTACTTCATACTCTGAATATTCGTGGACCTTTCCAAAACCTCAACAAAACTGTGAAAAAAAATTCTTGATGTGAAATCCAAATAAAACTGGTCGTCAATATTTTTAACTAAATTTTGAAATAACTTCTGCAGTCACAGAAGTTGCAAAGAGAAAGTTATTTGGACATGCAAATTGGGCGCCACCTTCCTCAGGACACAGGGGAGGCCACATTACATTTTATTTACTACTTTGTAAATTGACTTTGCATCCTGTTACATAAAATCAGCTTACTCTTTTTCCTCCCTTCATTTGTGCCAGTAAGCTTTTAACTCTAAACAAACTGTACTGCCTCTATCAGGAGGTGGAGTTGATTGTGCTATGGTATGAATATTAATAGGAAGTCTGTATGTTTCAAGTCCTTTGGTAAAATGTAAAAAAAAAGTACTCTCAGCATTCTGTGTAAAACTGTATTGTTAAATACGTGTACAACCATTAAAATAAAAAGTAGGGATTCGGGGAAGAAGTGCAGAATATCCACATAGAAAGGGCCTTTAAGCCAAGCATCACCCCTCTCCTAGTCAGAGGAAGGGCTAAGTAGATAGAAAAACTAGAAAGACAAGTTGCTTGTGGGGTCAGTCATGCTCCCTTGAATAGGTGAGCAGAGGCATTTTTATGACTTCAGGGGGTGAGAGGGAGGAAAGGGGAAACCTTCTGAGCCAGATCTTCATTGTGTAGCTTCATGAGTTAGCACATGCACATTCTAATTCAAGGAATGATATTCAAGCTGACAGAATATATCTGAGGACTTCCATTCTTCTGGATTTTCTAGGCCTGTTGGTTCTCATCATCCCCAATCATTCAGAGGTCATGAGATCAGGTGAAGTGAGAGCAACAGGGGGCACTGGAGGTAGCCCAGCCTTTTCATTTTGCACAGGCACAGGTGAGGCCCAGAGTCTGGGTGCAGGGTCTGACTTAGGGAACACAGACCCTGGAAAATCTAAAAGAAATGGCTTCCCTGTAAACAACTGATAGGCAGGCTTGAAATCTGCTTGGCAATATCTTTGGTTTTTTTTTCTCCAGTCTCCACCAGGGTGACTGTCTTGTGCCAAAGAGCAGAACCCCCCAAAGCTGCTGCCTCAGAGCACGCTTCCCTCCCCTGCCTGCGGCTGGAAGGGATCCAGGAGGTGAGCTGTCAGCACCTCTGAGCCAGGGTTCAGTCCAGAGTTTGTTTATATAAAGGGCCAGAGATTGATGGGCCCTATAGCTCCAGCTTTTGCATTTGGGGGAGGAAAATATCTTGGTAAAAAACAATAAGAACAGCAGCCGAAAATGAAAGGAACAAATAGCATTCAGTCAGAGCCCAGGTTGCCTTCCAAGCCCCCACCTACACACACCCCTGCACATATTTCATGCTTCTCAGCACTTGCCTGACACGCTGCCTCCAATGCTTATTTCGAAATAGGACTCTGTCATATAGGCAAGCACTTCAGTCTGTCTCCCTTCTGAAGCCGAGGGCAGCCAGAGAGAAACATGTTCAATTAGGCAGGCGGAGAAAGAGAGAGCTTGTCACCCCCAGGCCTTCAGGCCCGCCCCCTAAGGTATACATCACATCTGGCAGCCAGAAGCAGAAGAACTTCCCTAAGGGAGGCCCTGGGCAGCTCACAGGCTTCCCTGGGCTCCAGCCCCTCTTATCAGCTTCTCCCTTGCTTCTGCCTAAGCTATCGGAGCCTTTAGCAGCCTGGACATCAGGGCTATGCACACAGCAGCTTCACGTTTGATTAAAAAGCAAGCTGGCCGCCTTCTCCACCTTCTTGTCTGAGGAGGCCTGTGGGAGACCAGCCTGGCCAGCATGCGCACTGCAGATCACAGCGGTCACTGGAAACCCCTCCTCCCTGCCGGCCGCCTCCAGCCCCCCTTGTTTCCTCACCCCACACACATTGAAAAAAAATATTAGTAGGAAATGAACTCGTACTCAGAACTGAAAGGGTAGAGCACTTACAAGTGTGATGTCTGATATATTTTTATGCTTCATTTTCCATCTGATATTTTATGTAATGATTTGAGTTTTATTTTTGTAATATTATAAAAAGCACCTCTTAGTATGTCTTGGTGTTTCTTGATAAGTACTTACAAAGCAAATTGTACATTTCCACTAGGAGAGTTAAATATAAGGGGCCAATCTTAAGTATAACAAACATTTATTAAGTACCCCTTGTTTGCTAGCCCAGTGTTAGAACTCTGGACACACAAAGAGGAAAAGGCACATACTTGCTTCCTAAAAGCTTATTCTCAGGCTTTCACTCTGTGGGAGAATACAAATAATACCAATCGGTGTTCAATTCCCAAATCGCTTTTTTTGAAGAGGAGTGAAGGTACCTGAGTACCTGTGTATATATATGTCGATGTAAGTGTTGGGGGTGTAAACATTCAGAAAAGAAGAGTGAATCTGCTTTATGCAACAATAAGCCTTAAGCTTCCACAGTGCTTACAGTTGAGTACATGATGAATATTTCTGAGATATGAGCTGTAAAATGTGGACCAAAGCTGAACTCTATTAAATTTTGATGTATCCAAGCAACAGGAGAGGATAAAAGGTGGGGAGCAAGGTCTCAGTGTCACCCCATAGGTAGGCAGAAAGAGCTTGGGTAGGGAGTATAAAAAGGCACCGTAAAATTGATCTTGTTTGTATTTCTGCTTATTAAAAATAAACAGGCATTAAACATCACTGATATTTAACAATGGATCATCAGTCATACATTAATATACTACATATACATATAATATATGTTTATATATGTATGTGTATATATATATGAAATGCTTGCTTAAACACTATTAATAGTCTACATAAACAAAAAAAATGTAAGAAAGCCACTGATGAATAAGAATAAAGATAATTCTAAAAAACAGCATGTTCCAAATTCTAAAGTGAGGTTAGAATAAGCATTAAAAGTAGTAGCTGGGCAAATAGAATCCAGCCAGTGTTCAAAGAAGGCCACTGAGTAATTCCATCCCTCTCTGTAGGCACATGCTGTTCTACCCTTCCAGAGGTAGAGCCTACTTCTCCTCCACTTGAGTCAGGACTGGCTTTGTGACTTTCCTTAGCCGAGAGAAAATGGCAGAAGTGACGTTCTGGGACTTGCACACCCAGGCCGTTGGAGAACTGGCAGGTTCCGCTTTCTCCCTCTGGGGAGCCAGCCACAATGCGCAGGCAGAGACCGGCTTCCTGAGATTGAGATGGGGAAGCTGAAGTTGGCCACCTGGGCAGAGCAAAGCCATATGGAGAGGCTGCGTGCGGCCCCTTTGCATTTTCTAGCCCTGGCGGCTGTCAACTGATGAAGCTGAGTGACCCAGCGGACAGACAACACAGGGAGCAGAGCAGCCCGCTGAGTCCTCCCTGAATTCCAAACAAACAGAACGGGGGGGGGGGGAGAAGAATTATTATTTTAAGTCACGACATTTTAGAGTGTAGTTTATTCCACTTAAAGTTCACATATTAGCTCTGGAATCAAACATATGTACCGAGAGGTACATGTTGCATCTCTTTGTACATGTTGCCATTGTGGACAGGAACAACAAATTTCTGATGGCTGAGAGTAAGTAATTAGTGAAACCCCAGGGCTAGGAAAAGCTCTGAAGACATGAGACAGCACAGCAAATTAATGGAGTATTGTTTTAAGAGAAAAAAGTTGCAGATGGGTACAGGACACTTATGAATTTGGGTATTTTACAATAACCATGCATCCAAGCACTGGTGATTATTTTGCTTTTCTTTTGTCAAAAGCTTCCTTTCTTCAATTCTTTGGGGTGGTTTCTTTCTTTAGTGGCATAGTCTGTTCTGTGCTTCCTTCTTATTGTTAGGGCTGGAAGACTGGGAACTACATTTCCCAGCATCCCTTGCCAGCAGAGTTTCTAGTCTTGCTGACAACCAAGTGGTAGTTGCAGAGATTTGGAAGGGAGAAGGGAAAGCCATCTTATGGCTCCTCTGTCAGAACTGGGCAGATGTGTGAGTTTCAGCTGCTATCAGAGTTTGTAGGGGATCCCAGACATTTCCCACAGAATCAGCCACCTCAGTGCCAGCAGCAGATGAATCACAACCAGCAGTTTCCTGTAGCCCTGAAATTGCCTGCTCTGTAAAGCTAGCAGCAAACTTGGAAGCTTGTGGTTTTCCCTGACCTTCCCTCCTCCAGCCCTTCCAGGAGTTTTGTATACAATCAGTTGCTTGTATTGCATTCCTTTCCTGCCTGAAATACCTAGAATGGTTTGTTTTTCCTTACTAATTTTATTATATAAGTCTAAATCTCGTTTTATAATGAAAGTCAAGAATGAGTCAAACTTATCTTTATTTCTCCTCCTTCCCCTTCTGCTTCCTTCCTTCCTTTCTTTCACAAACAACTACAGATCTCTTCCATAAAATTGTATATAATAGCATGGATGGAGGGAGATGCATATGCATAGAATGAAAAGAAGAAATAATAAAAGGTGTAGTCAAGATTCTAGGGGCGGGGGAAATTAGCATTTTCCTTCCAATTAATCAAAGAAAGTTTTATAGGTAGGATCATGGTCACGAGGTTTAGCAAACAAAAACAGGACACCATTTGAATTTTAGAGATACAAGGCAATAGGCAGAATAATGTCCCACAGGAGATGTTTATCTCCCTGGAACTGTAATGTGTTACTTTCTATGGTAAAAAGGGCTTTCAGGTGTGATTAAGCATGTGCATCTGGAAATGGGGATTGTCTCCAGGGTCATCCAGCTGGACCCAATGTAACCAAATGAGCCCTTAACAGGGGACACGTTTTGCCAACTGCAGAGGGAGGTAGGACTAAGGCGGAAGGCTCAAAGAAGGGGCCACATTGCTGCTTTGGAAGATGGCGAAAGAAGGCCACACGTCAAGGGATGTGGGTGACCTCAGGAGCCGAAAAGGTAAGAAAATGGATTGTCCTCTAGAGCAGGAATGTAGCCCTGCTGACACCATGTCAGACTTCTAACCTCTCCACCAGTAAAGTAATACATTTGAAACCACTAAGTTTGTGATAATTTGCTACAGCAGCAATAGAAAGGTAACGTAAGTAACAGATATTTTTTAATGTAAGTATGGCCCATGTAATATCTAGGACATAGTTATACTAAAAATTCTACTTTGAAATTAAATTTAACCATTAAGTCTTACATTTTACCTGGCAGTTCTATTTATAGGGAAGTCGGGATTCCAGAGCTCTTTTACATTTCTGCCTGACTCCTATATCAATTTTTGGCACTTATATGCAAAACACTTAAATTAGGCAATTTACCTGTTTTATTTTATTTGATCGTCACACCTCTTTGGTGTAGGTACTATCACTATTTTATAAATGAGGTGAGTCTATGCAAAATTAAACAATTGGTTTGTGCAAATTTTAGGCAGTGGAGGAGCTGGGGGTGTGTAAGTTCTGGCTGACCCTGAGGTCCATTGTGCTGCATTATGGTTCTCTAGTTTGCCAGACTGTCTCTCCATTTCTCAACTTGCTCTCATGACTGGAGCCCCCCAAGGCTTGCTTCTACTCCCAACACACATCTCCCACCCACTCCCTCCTGTAGCCCAGTAATCTGATTTCTGCCCCCGACTCTTATATGCCATCGAAACTGCTTTCTCAAAGGTCACTGATGGTCTCTAATCTGCCATCAGTTCTTAGTCATCCTCCTTTTTGCCCTCTCTGCAGTACGTGACTGTGTTGCCTTCCTTCTCCTCCTCCTGAGCATGCTTCCAACCCCTCCCCCCAGCAAATGCATAGATACCGGGTTTTTATGTTGTAATATGCATGTCCTTCTGCCACCCTGATTATTCCGTCTTGTCACAGCTAATTCTGTGTGTCAGCTTGACTGGACTGAGAGTGCCCAGATAGCTGGTAAAACATTATTTCTAAATATGTCTGTGAGGGTGTTTCCAGGAGATTAGCACTCGAATCAGTAGGTTGTGCAAAGAGCATCCTCCCCAGTGCCGGTGGGCCCCATCCAATCTGTTGAGGGCCCGAGTAGAACAAAAAAGTAGAGGAAGGGTGCTCTCTGCTCTCTGCGGCAGCCAGGATAACCATTTTCTTCTGCGATCAGTGTGGGCGTTCCTAGTTCTCTGGCCTTCAGACTTGCACTTACACCACTGGCTTCCCTGGTGCTTAGGCCTTTGGGTTTGGATTGTGCGGCACCACCAGCTTCCCTGGGCCTCCAGCTAAGGAGACAGCAGATCACAGGACTTCTCATCATTCATAATTGCATCAGCCAGTCCCTCAGGAAATCTCTCTCTGTATATCTACATCTATCTATCAGTCATCTATCTACATCCTATTGGTTCTATTTCTCTACAGAACCCTGACTAACACTTTGGGTCTCCTTATTCTTCTCACTCTTTACAATTGTATGGCACAGCCCTGGTCCTGTTCTTGTTCTTTGTTCTCTTTCTCTTTTTCATTTCAAAACTCCTTTGAAGATTGCACTGTCACAGCTTCCACTTCCATCTCTGCTGATGATTCTGAAAGAGTATCTCCAACCCTGCTTTGTCCCAGTTCACATCTCACATTGTACTGCTACCCACTGAACAATCCCATCCAGACACTTAAAAACAGGCCCATCCCATCTGCCTCACGTCTCACCTGCCCCTCTTTCCTTGTAAATACATGAAAGGCCTGGGTGCTCTCCCCACACAGGTTCTGCAGTTGATCCATTTTTGACTCTTGCCTCTTTCCCTTAAGTGAAGTAGCTGAGTAGTCACTAATTCCAAGTGTTTTGTTTTTCACAATATTGTTTGAAATGCTTCTTCTCTACAGCTCCACCCCTGCTCCAGTGGTTGCTGCTTCCTCCTGCCCTCGCCCTGGCAGCACACCTGGGAGATATTACAGGTGCCTGGACCCCACCTTCAGGCAGGTACAAGTGCCCTGGGAGGGAGCCCACGCATCAAACTTTTGTAAATCTTCCTCAGGTGTATTAGTTTTTCGTGGCTGCTATAACAAATTACCATACACTTGATTGCTTAACAGAACACAGGTTTATTCTTCTCAATTCTGGACACCAGAAGTTGGAAATGAGGTTCAGGGAGCTGAGATTAAGGTGCTTTCACTCCCTCTGGAAGCTGTAGGGGAGAATCTGTTTCTTTGCCATTTCCATCATCCAGAAGCTATCCCATGTCTTCATAAGAGGTCACACTTTGTGGCCTTTTCTCCCTCTGCTTCAGGTGTCACAATGCCTCCTTTCACCTCTGGCAGTCAGATTTTCTTCTGTCCCCGCCCACAAGGACATTTGTGATTATGTTTAGGGTCCGTCTGGATAGTCCAGGGTACTCTCTCTGTACCAGGACCCTGAAGCACACGTCAGCAAGGTCTCGTTTGCCACCTAAGATAACATTCACAGGTTCCCAGGACTAAACCATAGTATCCTTGGGAGCCATCTGTTGGTCTCTCACACCATGCGATTCTGATTAGCAGCCAAGTTTAAGAACCATTCTTATAATTGAGCAACGTTTGTCCAAACACCTTTCTCAATCTGTCTTGCTCACCAGCTTTCTAATACCCCATTTCTGTTACCACATAGCCACTGATGAAATGCCACCAAAGTTTTCCTCTATCTATAGAATACATTCCAGACTCCTGAATGTACAGCCCAGTACACATATCCGACCATGTATGCTGTAGTCTGCTACATGTACATTTTGCTTCAGGTAAATTGAACTTTCCAGATTATACTTGGAATCCTGATGCCAAGTATACTTTTGTTCATGCTGTTTTACTGGCATGGCAAGCTTTCCTCCCCCTCCTATGCTTCCTTAGATGTCGCCGGTGCATCACACTGGTTTAGTTCCTCAGGCTGCTATAGGAAAGGACCACAGACTAGGTGGCTTAAAAAAATGTAGAAACTTACTGTCTCATCGTGCTGGAGGCTTGAAGTCCAAAATCAAGGTGTTGTCAGGGTTGTTTCCTTCTGAGGACTGTGAGAGAAGGGCCTGTTCAGGCCTTTCTCCTTGGCTTGTAAACAGCCGTCTGCTCCTTATGTCTTTACATTGTCTTTTCTCTGTATGTGTCCATCTCCAAATTTCCCATTCATGAGAATATCAGTCCTATTGGGTTAGGGCCCACACTGATGATCTCATTTGGACTTTATTACTTCAATAAAGACCCTGTCTCCAAGTAAGATCACATTCTGTGGTACTGGAGTTTAAGACTTCAACATATTTGGAGGAGAAAAAAATACTCACCTATAACACTAGGCTATCACAGTTCTATTTGTTCTTTAGCTTCCTCTGCAACTTAGGCTGAAGGTCCCTCCTTCATCTAAATAATACAACAGTTTTTGTCCATTCACTTGGAAAAATAATAATAAACTAAGATTTGATTGCATCTCCTGAATTGCAATCAATTACTCTGTGTGTGTGCCCTTCCCAAATAGAATGTGAGCTCCTTGAAGATAGCCTTTGTATCTAATCCTTACACTCAGGATGCCTGATAGGTACTCAATAAATATTTGACTTAATTTCAGAAAACTGTTTGAAGTTTGAAAGTAGGTGGTGCACACAGTTTATTGGAATAAATAATAGGAAATGGTCTAATAGTGCACAGCACTGAATAAAAAAATCCTTTCAATACATTTGTTGGAGAGAATCCTAGAGAATGCTTTCAGGTAGTATGGTGCTTGAACACTATGAGCTGACTAAAGGGAAAGAGGAGGAGGCAGGAGGGAATAAGAAGAAGAGCAAATCTCTAGGTATTCAAACTAAATCATCTAAAAAGTTGGGTGACTCAAGGTCAATGGCATTTTGCATCATCAGCATCCCCCCAGTCCTTACTCTTCCACGATAGTGTGCTGCTTTGGAGGACTTATCAAGCTGACGCAGGCAGCCTGAGTTGGGCACCCTGCCAATACTTGGCCCGGTGGCCTTGCATCTCTGCCCCCTTGTTTTAGGTTACTGTTTTGCCTACCAGGCAGAGAAGCTGTGGTCACTTCAACAAAAGTAGTGCACAAATTAACTGAGTGGGGGGCTTCCAGGCTGAGAAATGTAACTGGTTGTCTGCATAGGAAGTATTTATCTTCTTAGCATGTGTCCGGAGAATTGAAACGGGAAAGTCTCTCATATTAAAAAGAGGCACTGGAGCACAAAAGTATGTCATCCCTTCAGAGAGGGCTATGTCTGAGTCCTATTAAGAAAATGATGAAGTGAGGACTTGAACCAACTGCTATAAAAAACTCTCTTACCTTGAAATAGCGTAGAACTTTAATCTTGCCTATATTATCTAGACAATTGCTTAGTCCTTCCTTCCCCAGTTCCTCTCCCTCCCACCCCCCACCCAGCCACTTCTCCTGAGGGGCCATGTGAATTTCCACATCTATTTCACATTGCTGGGCTCCAGTTTCCACTTCTTTAGTTTCAGTTTCGCTCCTTGTTATTGTGCCCAGGTCACACCAGCTGTCCCTTCCCCATGGGTGGGGGGCTTCCCCTAGACTTCTTCACCTCTGCACCCTTGTAATTCTCATACCTCTCAAGTGCGGTCTGGGTGGCTAGGAGTAGCTACCTCCTCTGCTGCAATTCCGATGTGCTTACCAAGTAGTATGTGGGATGGAGCATTAGCTGGGTCTCCTTTCTTGCTGCAGCTGCCACACTAGGAGAAGGAGGAAGAATCTTCAGGCATCCAATGCTTGCTTGAGTGGGCTGCCCTTCCCTCTCAGGGCTTTGAGTGTGGGGTCGGGCTTGTCCCCGTGCCCTCTCACACTCTTGAGCAGCTGGGGGTTATTTTTGCAGTTAGGGCATTAAAGGAACAAGAGTGCAGTTGCCCAGGGCTTTCCTACATGTGGGGACTGTACAGGAGGTCAGAGGTTAGGGTGGAGTAGGGCGGGCTGAGTCAGCTTCAGGGAAAGAGAGCTGGGCTGGTGTAAGCCTGGCCCACATACCTTCCTAAAGCCCCTTCCATCAGTCTTCCCTTTCAACCACTAAGTTTATTCCCTAGAGGCCATGGGTCTGGATTACCTCATTTTTAGCTGTAAACAACTCGACACTTGACCTTCAAGAATTCATGCAAGTGGATGACCTTCCCTCACCCTATCCTATTGGATTTGGAACCCCGTTCCTCTCTCTCATCTAAATGACCGACCTGGCCTTACTGTGCATGTGATAGAAATACTTTATTGTTGAGAGGTAATTTAATACCCCTTTTTGCATTTTTATATATCATTGTGCTTTCATCTATATCAGTACTATAATATGGGAAGTTAACAATTTGCTTCATACCAAATTGCATTCTGTAAAAGGTTGTGTGCAAGTGATATAAAAATCCAAAATTACAAAAACTTAAAAGAACTCAAGAAACACAAGTAGATTTCTTTATGTAAAAGAAGAGAAGAAAGCATTACAGGGCTGTTTGGGTGGCCCTGCTCCAGGAAATCCTTAGCAAACTGTCCACTGGGTTATTTCCTGCATAGGGTGACATCATGGTCATGGTCCAAGGTGTTATCTGCTTCTAGGCAGCAGGGCAGGTAAAGTGATAAAAAAGAAAGGCAAAGAGCATAGGTTGGCCATCTTCTATATGGTTCTTACAAGCTGCTCTGGAATTTTTGCTTACTTCTCATTGACCAGAACTTGTTCACAGGACCGCGCTTAGCTGCAGGGGAGGCTGGGTTACATGGCTTTTACTTAGAGCCATCATATGCCCGCTAAGATCTGTATCACTGGGAAAGTCAGCATGAGGACACCTAGCAGCCTCTGCAACAAGAATCTATTCTAAAAATAGATTTTAGGGGGCTCCTGGTAGAATGAAGACTATGTGCTCCTAAAAACAAACCAAGCGATTGGTCCTACAGTGCAAACCATTACCTATCCTGGCGTATACACACACACACACACACACACACACACACACACATATGCAAATTTATATAGGTCAATACATAATAGGATTCTATTTTAAGTCAAACAGAGTTATACATTAAGGATATTTTTAAAGATATTTCTGTAAATAGTGATGACTTGCTCTGGAATGTTTTCCCCAAGATTGCAGTAACCCTCTGAGTCAGTAAATTGGTCAGTGACCTTAAACAGCATGGCCTGACACTCAGATGGTGAAATCTCTGAAATCTCTGAGGTCCCAGTTGCCAGAATTGTTTCAATTTAGTGCTAGGGAACAATACCCCATGGCTATCGAGTCTGATTTTTCCATTACAGAGAAGACACTGGGGGAGACGATGACATTTGAGTTACAGCAAGGGGTGCGGAGGATGTATATGTGTTTGGGGTACTTGTACAGGCTGGATATCTGCCTGTGAGAAATTGATGGAAAACTATGTGAAACAAGGTACGTAATTAAAACACTTTTAGCCACTCTCATAGACAGATATATCCCTTGGATGATAGTTACCATTTATCAGAACTCAAAATAATCTTTTGGGTTTTTAGGTTAATTTTTTAAAGGGGAAATATATTTTGCTTAATTTTATTTTTTCCTCATTTCTGTGTAGAAGAAAAAAGATTTGTTTTTCCCCCAGAGACACTAAAATGCCATGTAGGGACAGGCCGTGACTTGATCAGATAAATGTGCCAACTTGAAAATAATCTTTGAGTGTTGGTTTTCAGGTATATTAAGTAAAAAAAGTTTTTAAAAAGTCATTACATTTAAATTCTTTTAGTTTATCTAAGGCAAAAAAGGAAATATTAATTAGAAGCACTTTTTAACAAAATGTTATTACCTTCAGTGATCAGATGCTTTTATAAATCTTACCCTTCCCCAGTTCCACCATAGGGGTGAGTTCTCTATGTGGTGAGCTCTGCACTACATTTCTAAATCCCCAAAAGTTATTTTATTAAAAACACTTACATAGGAAATCTACTTGCTAGGTCAGGTAGTCCCAAGCAAAACAACAAAGTAGGAAGATGGTTTGCAAACATGCGTGTGTCCTTCGAGGTACAGGATTTTTGTGATAACGTTAACTTTGTGTTTTCTCATATGTTACTATAAAAGCAATTCTGGACATTGAATAATTGCCTCGTAATTGAGGGCCACTATTCAATTTCCATGTCTAAATTTGCTTCTGTGCTTCCAAGAATTAACTACTCTCAGTAAATAGCAGCCTAGGCAGTATCAGCTCAAAAAGACCTCGGTCACGGCCATCAACACTGTGATCATGGGCTGGCGCCCCAGTGAGTAGGCTCCCATCCCTGCGCTCCACACATGGAGCAGTTCATGGAGCCAGCAGTGTGGACAGTTGTAAAAACACACGAAAAACTTTTTACTAAATGGAATTTTTTTCAATATTGCATTTGGGTGGGCAGTTTTAAATGGCTCATCAACCTAATGACCTGATGGCTTAGTTTTTTTTTTTTTTTTAAACGAAAGTGACAATGACCCAATAGTCTATCAAAAGCTAAAGGATCAAGTAAAAAATGAGGCATTAAGCATGCAAACACATCTTTTTAAAATCCAACTTGGATGATTTAGTTTCAGCGAAAACAAGCTCATCTATCTCATTAAATTATTCTAACTTGAATTTATAAATTTTTATGAAGTTTTACAACTTACACTTTTTTGGGGATTTTAGAGTAGTTTTAAAGTTATATACATATGTTCAGTGCTTATTTTTGTAATTATTTAAGTAAAATGATAAAACATTTCTCAACATTGAAAACGCTGAGTTTTTTTTCTTTAACAAGAGACCATACAACAAGCTTGTAAAATTCAAACCAGAAGGCTAAATTGTAGTGTTTCCCTTTGTTCACATTTCAGCTCTGTCTCTCACCTGAACTTCCAGGCCCACTTTCCCCTTCCTGCAGTTGGTCAGAAGCACCCCAGGCGAACTCAGCCAGCCAGCCTGAGCCTCACTCATTTCATTCAGTCAGCCTTTCTGCAGAGGGGGCTGACAGGCTTTTATCCTAATAAGTACTAGTGAAATGTCATAAGGTTATTCTACTAAACAAGGCAAAATAAATGAAGAACGTGAATTTGTATTCAACATTAGAAAGCAAAGATGATAGAGGGTATTAGTTGGCAGAAGACCGATCCTGTAGAGCCATTTGTTAATGAATTGAACTAGAACTGTCATTGTAGGAATTGAGGTATAAAGAGGGTTCTTCTGAAAATGTGTGACAATCAAATGTAACGTGGCCCATTATAATTCTGAGACCTTCCGAAGGCTATTAAACAGAATCTGTTACCCAATTGTATATGCTTTTACTATCAAACAGCTTTAGTTTTCCTTGACTTTATGAGTCTATCTCCCTCTCATTGTCTGACTACATCCATCCCTGCCTCTCTTGTCCCCAAAGCCCATTGTCCTTATAAGTGTACACTCAAGTTCTTGGGGAAGGAAGAAATCGGTAAAGTATAGAAAATAATTGAGAACAACAATATAAAGAAGAACAAAAGCTAGAGGTAAGATAAGAGTGAGAAAAAGTGAATGCACCTTGTTTTCTTCGAATATCAAGTAGAAACTTTTTTCAATCCCTGATTTTAGTTCATGAATTTGTATTTGCACTGCTGAACACAGATGTGATTATTGAGTGGCATTCTCTTATCTCTCACCTAACCTCATCCTTACATAATACAGCCTTCCACGGACTCCTGGAATGCCTAAGCTATCTCTCTCACTAGAGGAGATCCGAAGTCTTCCAGGTTATGGATTGAAGAGCCAACATGGAAGGACACTACTTTATTTATTTATTTTTCCCAGTCCTTCCTGAAGTTGTCACACTCTGACACTGGAAGGCTGATATATGTCTGTCCATCAGGGAAGGATGCTTAGTGGACAAAGACAAGTAGAATAAATAGAATTTGGCCAATGACTTGGTGCTGAGTTTTATAGTCAGGAAAACACAGTGTTCATTTGTGTACTTTCAAAGACGTTCTCAAGACTTATCATTTCCATACATTTCCAATTTGTATTCTCAAAGGCCCTCCAAGAAGTGATCTATAGAGTAACTTCCAGGGATATTCAGGCAACAAGAAACAGGCAGGATTTTTCAGAGGGCACATGACTTCCTCGGTTCTTTGTCAAAGTGCATCAGGAGGTGGGCAAAACCTCCCATGATAAGTTGGCTCTTCTGTGTAACTTTGCATTGTTCCTTTCTTTCAATGTTCTAAGGTTACCTTTGAAGAAGAAATACAAAGAATTATTTTTTTTAAGTTTTTCAAGCCCTGGCCAGTTGTGGCTCAGTTGGTTGGAGTGTCATTCCATCCTGTAGAGCAGGGTTTGCAGGTTTGATTTCCATTCAGGGCACATGCCTATGTTGTGGGTTTGATCCCAGGCTGGGGCATGTGCAGGAGGTAGCTGGTCAGTGTTTCTTTCCCTTCCTCTCTCTCTAAAAGCGATGAAAATAAAAGAAAAGAAAAATAAACAAACTAAGTTTTTCAACTACTACATTTTTTAGTCTGCTTACTGGGAAGCCCAATGAGAAGTGGTTTATACATAAGTGCAATAATAAAAATCTAAAGCTTATGGTTCAGGAGCTCTAACATTTCCTACAGCAACAGACTAATAGATGGTTCTGCTTTACTATAGGAGAAGAGGAAAAGCAAGTCACTCAAACTTTGTCAGGATCCGCTATAAAGTCAAGATAGTACCCAACTCAGAAAGGCTGAGGTTATGTAAATAAATCACTTATTAAGCTATTAGCATATATGCATGGATATTATGAATCTAGGTATGTTAGGCAACTCTCACTTTCTTAGTTATTTAAGGGAACAGTCATTTAGCTTATTTAGTCTGGGCTCATCTGGAGAGTCCTTCTGGTTTTAGCTGGGCTTTCTTATGAATCTGAAGTTAGTGGCAGATCATCCAAGGGTCTCTGCTTCTGGGGTGTGGCTGGCTGTTGACTAGGACAATGGAATCAGTAGTCCACATGTCTCTCGTTCTCCGACAAGCCAGCCCAGGCTTAATCACAAGGAGATCTCAAGGGTCCCAGAGGAAGACACGCATGCAAGGACTCAACTTATTGTCAGAACTTATTGGCCAAAGCAAGTCACAAAGCCAGCCAAGATTTAAGGAACTAGAAAATAAACTCCCATCCTTCTGGGAAGAGTTGAGAAGTCATATGGGAAAGGCCATGGGTAGAAGGACACACGAAAACTTGTGGTTGTTTTTGTGACCCACCACAGGAATATACAGTCAAACCTTAATTCTCTTACATTTCCCATCTTGAACAATTTGGTTCTCAACAAAGTTGTTCACAGAAAAAATGGCTTGGTTGTTAAACAAAACTTTGGTTCTCAACTCAAGAACACTTTCATGCTGATAACCTGCATGATCAGTCACACATCTCTCTGGTGACAGAGGAGAGAGTGCCTGAGTATGGGTATGATTCAGGTTTTGAACAAATTGCTTTGAAACAAATTAAGTCCAAGAACTGAGGTTCCATTGTATAATAGCCATATAATTATTTCTTCATACTCAAGTCTAGTTCATAATGGGTTTGAGGTGACTTACAGGAGAAACAAATGCAATGATATGCTAACATACATAGAAACCTAAAAAACTGAAATATAAACTGAAACAGGAGGCTAAAACCAGGATTCAAAATAATAAAAAATGAGCTAGTGTGAACAGCGAAGTTGTCTTCACAGAGGTTTCAAAAAATTGAGGTGATGGGTTTTAGCCCAAAGCTTCTTAAATAAAACAATGACATAAGTTAATGATAATGCAACCCTTTAATTGTTATCTGCTTAGCATATGTTGGGGCTGGATCGAGAGCAAAGGAATCAGTGGAATAATCATCTGGGCCCTCTCCTGAACCCCTTCATTGCTGCCATTCAAGGACCTCATGAGAAGGCCAGTTGAGAAACTGGGATTTGAATTTAGTTCTGTGTGGTTTTTCCTCTCTATTTTCTCAAATTGTGACTTATAATGTTTATCATAATGTGTTAAATCATATAAAAATTATTTTGGATGTCAATAATGTTACCTTCCCCCTTCTGATTCTTTTACCTAATGTACTTGTCTCCCAAGAAATGTGAATAACTCCCTTTTACAGAGGGATTTCTTCTTTGATAAGTACCTTCATTTTTATGAAATTGAATGGAATTGGGGAACATGTGGATCTTGACCCTGTATAAGATTTCCAAGAACAGTTTCTCAACCCAAAGCACTGACCCTACACAGTACACAGAGAGCTTTCTGTGCCTAAGAGCCTCTGACCTGTTCAGCTGACCAGATGTTTCTAAGCCCCAGGGCATTTGGAACATTTTTGTGACATAGCAGTTTCTTTGCAAGTGAGGTACCCTTTGCTAAAACAAGTCTGTGGCCTGGGGAAGCTGCACCATTTGCTTGTTTCTGTGAAAGGGCAGGTGACCGCATGGCTGGAAGGACCTTAGTGCCTTGACTGAGTCAACATTTTTACTTCTTTTTCTCCAATGTGTTTTCTTGGCTCTGGGGACGTAAGAGAGACAAATTTCCTGCTTATATGGAAACCAAAGGCAAAATAGGTAATGATGAGCAATGAAATAAATGAACACGATGAGTCTAGATAATGACAAGTGTTTTTTTTTAAAAACAAGAATGTTGTGGTAGTGACTCTTGCCAGGAGGTGAGGTGGGCACTGTTTTGACCTGCTGCCATGGAAGACCTCCCTGGTAAAGAGGATGCATTTGAACTGAGATCTAAGAAGTTAGTTTTTTTCTAGGCAGCAGGACGGCAAATGCAAAGAGAGGAGAGGGGAGGACAAACAAGTTTGTCCAAGGAGAGGACAAACTTGTTTTGTACTGGTGTATTTAAGGATCAGCAAAGACAGCATGACTGGAGGTCCAGGGAGAGGTGGTGAAGGGAAGAGACAGGCCAGCGAGAAGAGCAGGAGTCAGATCACGTGGGTCCATGCAGGCCTTTATGGACTCAGTAAGAAGCTGGAATTTTCTTACTGTCAAAGTGGGTGTGTGTAATCTAAGAAGTACATTGTCAAATTTAATATAAAAACTCTATAAATATAACTTTAAATCTAAAGATCGTGAGCTGTGGGGGTGTAGCTATTGGTGACTGACTCTTTGGTTCAAAGTCACAGAATATTTGAAAGTTTAGTCTGCTAGAGTTAATTTCCAATTTTTATAGCTAACTCATATATGCTGGATGCATTTTATTTTAAAGACTGTATTTATTTATTTTTAGAGATAGGAGTAGGGAGGGGGGAAGAGAGGGAGAGAAACATCGATCAGTTGCCCCTCGCATGTGCCTCTACTGGGGACTGCCCCACAACCCAGGCATGTGCTCTGATTGGGAATTGAACTGGCAACCTTATGCTTTGTGGGGTGATGCCCAAGCAAGTGAATCAAGCTGGTCAAGGCTATGCTGGATACATTTAAATTAAAATATCCCTTAAAATATGTATACTGGGGCAGGAGACCATCGCACCCAAGTGAAGGCAGAGCAGATCTGCCATGGAGTGAGTCCACCTGTACAGGGGTATCTGAGGATCCATCTGTCTTTGCAATGTGGTCAGCAACTCCAGAAGCAGTCCCACTGCTCCCAGCCACTGTTTATCAACATTAACAAATAGATTCATACTTGGTAGTTTAAGAATCCTGAGTTAGGAGAGCATGTGCATGTATTGGTCTATGTCATCTGTTAGATATTAGCTTGTAGATTCCTAAATTATTCATGATACATTTGCAAAATTTTTACTTTCATTAGTAAGCTGTCCTGTAACAGTATCAATTTGCTCTGAAACTATAAATATATAAGTAGGAATTAGGAGAAGAAAGTAAAAGCTGTAAAGTAATTTGTTTATCAGTTTGAAGCTTTGGGATACATTAATAAATAAGAAATGCATAGACTGGCTTCTTTCACATTGCATAGCCCTAGTGATTTCCAGGCCCATCTGAATACTCCAGGATGACCTTCCTATTTTAAGGTCAACTGTTTAGCAACCTTAGTTCCATGTGCAATGTTAGTTTTCTCTGATCATTTAACATAGCATATTCACAGTTAGGATGTGGCTGTTTTTTGTGGTGGGGACAGTGTTATTTTGCTTGTCAGAGTGTCCAGCTCTAGTGGATGCCATTTAGCGCAGAACACCAGTAGCTCTCTTCCCAGAGACAACACTGTAACCAGTGTTTTTCATGTCCCAGGTCATATTCTGTGCATATGCAAACATATACATGCTTTTTAAAAAAATACCAATAGTAGCATATACACTATACTATATACTGTATACAAAGTTTTTCACCTTGATTTCTGTTTTTGGTTTTCTAGTCTTAAATCTATCTTGGAGTATGTATTTAGTTTCCTAGACCTACTGTAATAAATTTCCAAAAACTGGGTGCCTGAACAACAGAAAATTATTCTGTACAGCTCTGGAAGGCAGATGTCCAAAGTCAAGGTGTCAGCAGGGCTGCACTCCCTCCAGAAGCCCCAGGGGAAAATCTGTCACTTGCCTTTTCCAGCTTTTGGTTAGCTGTAGACATTCCTTGGCCTGTGGCTGCATCATTCCAATCTGTATCTCCATCTTCATATGTCCTTCTGTCCTTTTCCTCCTCTTCTCTCCATGTCTGTCTTTTCTTCTGTCTCTTAGAAGGACACTTGTCGTTGGGTTTTGTGTCTACCTAGATGACCTATGATGATCTCACCTGAGATCCTTAATTATATCTGAAAATACCCTTTTTCCAAATAAGGTCACATTCACAGGTTCTGGGGGTTAGGATATAAACTTACCTTCTGGGGACCACTATCCAACTTCCCACAGTGATCCTTCCATATCTATATACATAGCATGGTGTTATTCTTTTAAGTAACTTCATTATATTTCATGGTTAAGGTTATGTTTAAACAAGTGTTCTGCTGATAGAAATTAGTTTGTTCTATTTAATGCTTCCTTTTAAATTAGTTCTCAAAATATTTTGAAATGGCTTACAAAATTTCATAAAGTATAAACTTTAAGGAAAAGAGGGCTAATTTAGACTGGCTTGTGGAATTCTGCTGAAGTCAGAAATAAGCACAGGAACCTAAGGGAGAATATCAGGTGTGTCTAATCCCACCGCACTTGGAGATTGTTTCTCAGTGAGGGAAGTGCTGAAATATTCCCACAGGGTTCTCTTCGGGCTGTGAGTGGACCTGAGGTTATTCTCTGATCAGGAAATAAGACAGAGAGCCCTTACTGGTTTTTCCCATTGCTCTTTATCACTTCTGGCCAGTGAGCTTGCTTCCCCAATGAGGTCATGTTTACAGAGCGCCAGAAGATCTTTGGAGAGAGGTGTGAGTGCGGGCCAGGTATACCCACCTCAGGAGCAGCCTCTTCTCTCTCAGGAAGAACAAGGGTCCTGGAACCTGTTTACTGTTTAACCTAATGCTTGTCAGTGTGACGCATGGCCTGCTCAAATATCACCCAGTCTGTATGGCAGCAGAGGGTTATACTACCCTCCACGTGTGACTTCAAATGCTGCATTTTATGCTCATATTTTTCTCTACAAATTCTACAAGTGAGACATTTACTTTTGAGTTATAGTTTGATTCATTTACCTACTTCCCTTCCCCCTCAACACACACACACATCTTTAAAAGAAATCAGTCAGGTAAACTTGGGCTATTGTGTGTCTTAGGTAAGGCTTTTAGATAAAGACCTGAGGTGAGGCCAGCCTGCTTACAGTGGCTTCCAGCCCAGAGGCGGTTTGCACAGGTTATAGTACACAAAGGCATAATTCAGGTAGGGCTCCAGACAAGGGGATATTGTATCATCGGTGCTTTGTTGGGAGGCCTGTTAATGGTTTACATGCACTGTGTCCTCCAACTTAAACATATACATTCTGTTTGGCAGGAACAACCTGGGAACTTCTACTTGACCATCTGTACAGACTGACTGAGTTTGAGGGAGACCCTAAAACCCAGGTTGTAAAGGGCCTCCTCTCCACCCAGCCAGTCTCCTCATTCTTCTGTTTGTCCCCACCTCCCCCTGGAATGCTGCTGGCTCCTCCCGTGACTCCAAGCCCTCGAGGCTCTCCCCATGGCTCAGGTCTAGCCAGTACCACAAGACCTGAGAGAGGCGGGGCAGTGGGCACCTCAACCCTGACAAGACAGAGCAGCGACATCTATATCCCTGAAGGAAGTCACTGCTTCAGTGTTTGTCGGGTGGGACTTCCAAGCTCTCCAACAGCTAGGATAAATTGTTGGATATTCTCTATAGATGGCACAATAAGACAATTAGATAAAACAGCACAACATCTGGTTCTCCGTGCTACCTTCAGGAGAACACACAGAGAAAAATCTCTTACCCCTTTTGGCTGCTCAGTGAAACTCTAATCAGACTAATAAGAATGTAATGCAAGCCAACATTGAGGGAGTGCTCACAAGTGTCCAGCCCAGGGCCAGTGCCCTGCCCTTTTTTGGAACTATCTCTACCAATTCTCATAAGAACTTTAGGAGGCACTTACTTGACACCATTCATGCAGATGAGAAAGCTTTTCCTGCCCAGAGAGATCAGGAAACATAGCTGAGTCAGATCCTAATAGGGGCCAGCTGCAGGGCTACCGTTCACTGAAGGCTGACCCACCACTAGTGCCCACGCTCATTCTCACTGGCCCAGTCCAGTCACGTTTGGGGCACAGCAACAAGGCCTGCAGGTGGAGGGTATGGATTGGAGGTGAGGGACCATTTCTCTGATTAAGGCCATGAGGTAAGGATGGTGTGGTTCCTCATCACAGGCCATGAGGCTAGACAGCGGGGCAAGTTCTGCAAAAGGTCAGAGTAACCACTGATCTTTTCTTCTCTTTGCAAATAGGCCATTAGTATTGATAATGGCTTTTTCATAATATCCTGCCTGGAATGGATCTGAACAGACCATGTGTCGATTTTAAGAATCCAAGATCCTCTCTTTTTGGAGCCATGCTGGGCCTGTTCCCTCAAAAGTGAGCTCAATGGAGAGCATCCTGCCTGTGAAGAGATACGGTACTGAGGAAGTCTGGGCAATTAGTGCTTGCACTGGGCTTCCTGGGGGACTCCCCAGCGCCCTCTGTGTAGCCATTTATCTCCTTGAAATTTTATCCTGTATTCGTGGCATTGACTCGCACCATAAATAGTCAGCTAAGGGCTTATCTCATCTCTTCTTTGGGTCCTAATTAAAACAGCTACATACACAGTCTGTCCAGAAGGTACCCAGCCATGTACTATGAAAAATAGACATTTATTGAAGAAGACACAAGATACAAGAACCATTGTATATAGAACAATGATGCCTCAGTCTTCTTCCAAGTAGGGACCTTGGGACCTCACGCAGTTCTCCAATTGCCATCAGCTGCCCCATCTTATTTTCCTAAATCTCACCAATGGTCTGAAATCTCTTCCCTTTCAAATGTGATTTTATTTTTGGGAAAAGCCAGAAGTCATAGGGCACTAAACATAGGCTTTAGAAATCTGCATGAGATGTGATGCATGAGTGGGTGTGTTGTTGTGATGAAGCTGCCAATCACCAGTTGCGGCCTTCTGAATTATCCGAAAAATTTCTGTAGAAGAATGTTCAGGTTTAACTCAAGATTTGATGCAGACTTGTTGCTCTACTCAGTCATTTTGAATGCAATGGCCATACCGTGCACATGCTCACTCAGTGGTGTTTACCACCCCCACTGACTAGCACAGTGAAGTCGTCATTGTTCACGCATGTGCATCCCAGTCCACTCGCCTTGGCAACCAGGTTACATTGATGTCATGCAAATTGTTCTCATCATATTAACAATGGCTAGACTTTTTCTGGACAGACCTTGGTGTATATGCAGGGGAGCCTACTTGTGTGAGTGGAGGAGAAGTGGGAAAGTCCCATGATCCTACATCCTTCATCACTTCTCAGGAGCTCTAAGGCTCCCAGCATCTCGCCAGTGAATTCCATGCTTGGCTTCAACACTGTTCTATCCATCCCTTTGTATCAGTTACAACTGAGTTGAGTTGCACATAACAGAAACTCAACAAATATTTTAACCAAATCACTTTTTTCCCTTATGTAACAAGAAGCCTGGAGATAACTAGCACAGAGTGGTGTACCAGCTCGCGGAAATGCCCACTACTCATGCTCCTTTTTAGCCTCTTGCTCAAGCACCACCTATGTGTGGCCTTTGTGTTCATATTTGTAAGATGGCAGCTGCTGCTCTGTTGCTCTTGACATCTGCATTCCAAGTGAGAAGAGGAGAAGGAGCAAAAGTCTGTCCATTTTTATTAAGCAAGCGCCCTCCTTCCTGAAATCTCCACCAAGTAGACTCCCACTGCCATCTCCTAGCTACCTCTGGCTGAGAGCGAGTTTGAGAGGGTCAGTGGTTTTAACTGGGCACATGTCTTCCTTAGACTAAGTTGGGAGTTCTTTAGTAAGAAAAAAAGGGAGATCACCTCTGAAGTGGGGGCATAGCAATGTCTGCCACACCACCTCTTGAAAAGAAATATGTTTTGAAAAGTATATTAAGCCATTTATAGTGTAACAAAAATTGAGATGCAGCCCTGATCAGTGTGGGTAACTTGGATGGGCATTGTTCTGCAAAATGGAAGGTTGCTGGTTCGATTTCTGGTCAGGGCACATGCCTGAGTTGTGGGTCTGGGCCCTGGGGCATGTATGAGAGATAGTCGATCAATTTTTCTCTCTCACATAGATGTTCCTCTTTTTCCTCTCTAAAAACAAATAAACACAGTCTTTTAAAAAATTGGGATGCAGTAGGCAGATGTTGTTCTTCCTCAACTAACGGGCCCATGGGCCACCGAGGACGCTGGACCCTTTTTGTAGAGTGGGGGTTGGTGAGAGGAAAGAGTTTAGGAGTAGAATAAAACTTTTCCTCTTCACACATTTGCCCAGGGTCAGCCTTGCTTCTGGAATGTGGTTAGGCATGTCTAGTCCTGGATTTCTGACCTCAGCATTATTGACATTTTGGGTAATTCTTGGATGTGGGGGCCATCCTGTGCCTTGTAAGTTGTTTATCCTGGCCTTCACCCACAGGATGCCAATAACACCGCCTCCCATCCCCAGTTGTGATAACCAAACTGTCTCCAGACACAATCAAATTGCCCTTGCTTAAGAAGCACTGCTCTAGTCTCTTGCGCACCACAGAAAACTGTGAGCAGAACTCATCTTTTTTCTCATTTGGATTTGAGAAGTGTGGAATTGACCTGCTCACCAGCAGTGGGTTCTGGCCAAGTAGGGCAGCAGCAGAAGTGCCTCCTGGCAAGGTCTGTCCTGCACATCTGCACAGCATCTGGACTGGGCTTCCACCAGCTTGGCCAGGATGGCATCCTCTGGGTGGCCTCCGCAGTCCCTTGTATTAAAAGCCTGGCACCCCAAGGAAGAACTCATGGTAGGCAGAGAAGTCCAGCCCCAGAGGAGGGCTGTCAGATTTAGCACAAAAAAACCCACCACCACCAACAAAAACATGCAGGACGACTAGTTAGATTTGAATTTCAGATACACATCAAATAATTTTTTAGTGTTAATATGTCTCATGCAACCCTACATGGGAACAATGTGTCTGTATTTTCAGTTTGGATAATTCCTGGGATCCACTTTTGCTGCCAGGTTTCATGGCATTGTGCACAGCCCAGAGAACATTTCCTGTTCCTACCACCAAGTCTGCCAGTGGCCATAAGCTCTGAGAGGGCCATCAGACAGTCTGTGCCCTTGCTCTGACCTTGAATCCAGGTGGTGCCAAGCAAAGTCACCAGACATTCCGATGGCAGCACTTATTTCTGCACCTTCAGATCTTGAATGCATTTGAGGCCCTTTCATATTCACTGAGTAAGCACTCCTCTGGCTGTTTGTTGCTACCCTTGTTCTTCGTTTCTAGGTGGCATAGTGTTCCCTGGGCACAGGAGCAGGCTTGTGTTATCAGAGAAAACCCAGGTGAGCACCAGGCTCTCCAGGGCCCAGCCGCCTGCAGCAGAAGAGAAGGACACTTTCCTTCTTCAGATGGAAGCATTGACATTCTACCTGAAAGACTCGGAAAAGTGAAAGTATTCCCAAATGAGCACTCCCAGGGGATTAGGCTCCGAGGGGCGCTGATGGGAGGAGTGCCTGTGCACCCCAGAGAACTGTTTTGGAGGCCCACAGTGCCCAGTAGCATGTTAGCATCTGGAGAAATTCTTCATTTAAAAAGCCTGTTTGACTTTGTCTAAACTTTATCTGATTGTCTTTCTTGCCTAGTAACTGTTACCAGAATATACTTAGGCATTTAATGCCAATGCAGATATCCTGCAGAATAGCAGACAGAGGACAAATATTTTTTATGCATATGTATTGTGCTGGGCCAAGGGCTTGGGGTAGAGAAGTTTATTCTTTTCTTTGTGGTTCTTAAATCAGTTGTAAATATTTAATTATAATGATTTCTAGTGCCTGACTCCCCAGTGAAACTACCATGGCGGGCAGGAATGAATCCCCTCTTATTAACTGTCCTGTGGCCAGGTCTTGCAGTTCCTGGCCCATTGTAGATGCTCAATAAATGTTAGCTGGATAGAAGAAAATACATCTTTGTTCTTTGAGAACTTCCTGTCTAATATAATGGTTCTTGTGGGAATGAAGAGTGGAATCATGGGAGGAAGATTTAAAAAATGCCAGTGTCTGATCCCACATTAAAAATGATGTAAAAAGATAGCGAGACAGAGCCCTATAGACAGAGCTGTGGGTTGAAACAGTGCCCCTGACTCTTCATACACACACACACACACACACACACACATATGCCATACTTCTGATTAGATTCCTCTGTGGAGTTCATTCTCTTGTTATCTCTCAAGGCTGGTAAGTATGGGCCCAAGTTGTGCCTCTCAGAGGCCTTGGGAGAAAAGCTACTTGACGTGGAGGAAAAGCTACTTCTGAGAGGTGCTCACCAGAAGGCAACAACATTTTATTTTCAAAGAATAAAAATGAAGCTTGTTTAGATCAAAAGGAGAACTCTCAGACCGTGTCAGGACAGAGATGGAGCCGGCGACTGGTCACTGTCAGAAGGCTCTAACTCCCCTTCTGGAACCATCACTTGTGCTCCTGCATCAAAGTTGGCCTCTACCCTCCCCCTTCCTCCCCACGGCTCCCTCCTCCTCACACATCCTCCACTCCTGAGAGGAGAAATACTGTTTCGGAGTGCCCTTTCAGCCCTTGGCTTTTGTTGAGACAGAACAAGTGCCTGTTCCAGCCCCAGGTAGGTTTTTGGCCTTGCCAAGTCTCATCTCCCATCAGTAACCCTCAATTTAATCGAGGCAAACCATCTATCTGTCTGAGGAAGCCTTCACAGACACACCCACCCACACCACACAATTCCCATTTATGTGGGGTTTTAATAAAAGCTGACTTTTTTTATTTCTGTACCATGCTTTGAACATTGACTTAAGTCTAAATTTAACTGCATCTCATATCAAGAATCTTAGATATACAATGATCTGAAGGCATTTAGTGTCTCAGGATCTGAAAAGTAACAACCTACTTTCCAGGGATTTAGGGTGTCATTTTGCACAGAACTTGAGTGGGGTGCATAGCTTCTTTGTTTACTGATGTGTGTTTGCTATTACGCAGTTGTCTGTTCATCGTTTGCTGAAACATGATGAATTATCACCTGGACTTGGCTTCTGAGTCCTTTTCTCCTCAATCCCCCCCTTCCTTAGAAAGGGCTAATTCTTGTTAGTTATTTTTACTTGTCCCTTTCTTACATCATTACCAAAAAAGAAAGAAAAAATTATAAAGTAAAAACATTAAGTAGATTTGAATCAGTTACTGAAAAGTCAGCATTCACAAAATTCTAAGGCATAGGACTCTAGTAGTAGTTTCAATGAACAACACAATATCCTCCTAACAGAATCTGGAGCAGGAGTTTGATATAAAAGAAAATATATTTCCATTCAGCATGCTTTGTTCCATTAAACTGCCCTCGTTTTATTACACATGAAAATAATTCCAGCTGTTTTGTGTGGCTCCTTCTTCTACTGCTTTTTCATGTTAATGCATTCTCAATCTCAGAATTTAACTGGCACCGTTGCTGGTCCAACTGAGATGCTCCCTTGGGTCCCCTGGTGTCCGTGCTGATGTCCATCATCGCACATTGTAGTGTCATCACAGTGCCGCTCGCCTGTCTTCCATGATTGACTGGCGGCTCCCTGAGGATGGGGGCGTTTGGTTTAGAATATTCGGAGAGGTCCTCCTTAGCTGCCCTGGGTCAGAACTGCAGTGCTGGCTGACAGAGGGCAGTGCTGGCCGCAGGCGTTGGCCCTCAAACTCTTCTTTCCTGGCAGATTTCTGGGAGAGATCAGTTTCACAAGAATATATTTGCCAAATCTAGGAAATGTTAGCTTTGAAATCAAGGTATTTTAGAATGATATAATCTATACAGCACAGCAATTACTAAAATAGATGAGGGACACTTCTATTGTTTTTCTATTTTAAATTTCATTGGTCTCTGCTCTTCATTATTTCTTGCCATCTTGTTTTGGGTTTAACATTCTTTTCCTTTTCTAATTTCTTAAGGTGGAAGCTTTGATAACCAAAATGAAAATGCTGTATTTTTCTAACATAAGCAAATGTTGACATGCTTTGTTTTTATCTCTGTTCTGTTAAAATATTTTTAACAGCCTTTGAGAATTTCTCTTGGGGACCTGCATAATTTAGAAGTGTATTGCTTAATTTCCAAACATGTGTAAAATGTCCAGGTACTTTTCTGTTACTCATTTATGGTCAGAGAGCACACTTTGCATGATTTTCTAGTCTTTTTAATGTGTTGAGATTTGTTTCATGGCTTGTCTCGGTGAGTGGTCCATGTGCACTTGAAAATAATGTTTATTTTGCTGTTAAGTGGAGGATTCTATATACGTCAATTAGATCAAGTTGGTTGATAGTGTTTATCAGGTCATATTTATTCTTACTGATATTCTGCCTACTTTGTATCCATAACTAGAAAAAGAGTGTTGAAATCTCCCTGTACAATGATCAATTTCCCTTTCCATTTCTATTTCTGACTCCAATATTTCTGATGCTCTGATATAAGGTACATTGCAATTTGGGATCATTGTCTTTTTGGGTAACTAACCCCTTTATCATCATGTAATGTTCTTCTTCGTACCAGAGTAGGAGGGCATTTTTCTCACACCAGCTGCAATAGGCTCAGTGTTTGTTGCCTCCTCCACCCCCACAGCACTTTAAGCTTTTGTTGTACACAGGAGATGCGGGAGAAGAAATGGGGCAAAACTTCAAGTTTTTCTCATATTGGCTGCCCTTCACCTCTCCCAGCCAGTACCTCCAGGATGCTTTCCCCTGACTCTGCCCAGTCTTGCCCTCTGAGGTTGGTGAAGAAGCGCCCTCAAGAACTTCCCCTATATCTGAGACTCCCACTCCCCTTCCCCAGGCTCCACACTGTCATTCCCCCATAACTGGCCACTGCAAATCAATTCACTCATGGTTTTAGCTGAATCCTTCTTACTAGGGTGTCTGGCTGCACCGGCTTTAGGTGAGGAGGTGCTCCTGTCTCACCTCTGATCACAGATGGTCACAGGCATCTATCTTCCTTGGACTGAGTTAGTTATAGTTGGTTAGTTGGTCATTCTGTGACCTTAGCTCACTGATAAATTTATAAAAAGTTGTGAATATACAAATCTGGCTTTTTATTATTTTAAGAACAAGAGTGAGGCTCTTTTCAGCTTCCTGTATCCCATGTGTAAACAAAAAGTATGCACTATTATTTTACTGAATACCCTCTCCTTTCTAAAAAGAAGTGTGCAATGACAATTCTGAGAATAGCTTTCTGGAACCTAACTAATATAAGATCCATTTCTTTGCTCAATAGTGGAGCCAAGCTTTCTGAGGAGCAGGAAGGAAGAAAAGATAAAATGGCTAGGAATAGAATTCCTTGCTTAGCCTTTTCTTGTCCCCTTGCTTGAGGAGGAATCGGGACAGCATCAGGATTGCTCTCTGAGCTAAAAGCAACAGGTGAGAGCTAAAAAGTGAGGCAACTTCTGGCGGGCAGAGAAAAAATGGAGAAAGTTTTTAGCCTACTTCTAAATGAACTGAAATAAAAATTCTGTCAAAATTTCTTTAGCGAATTAAACAATTTAAGACATTAATTACTAGCTCACATTTGTCTCCCTTCTAGAGAGAGACACTCCCTGCCTTCTTACCTGGTGCAATTGGAGCCCAATTCCACTACCCCTCCGGGAGAGGGCGGGGAGGCAGGTCACGGGGGAAGAGGAAACACCGTTCGCTCCTGACATTGATGTCTGTTAAGTGTTGGCGTCCACCCCTTGGCCATGTTTGCATGGCTGCACACCTCATCAGCGTGCTGTGACCCTGACCCCATTTTATAGGCTTAATAATAATAAATCTATGTCCTGAAATAGTTTTACAGATTATAGCAATCAATCAAAATTGAGGGAGCCCAAGACCGCTCATGTCATCAGCAGCGATGCAGCACCCTCGGATCCATCTAAATCAGCCATTATGATGGAAAACATACCCGAAAGGCCTAAAGATGGAGGGACTGGACAAAAGCCTAAATTGGAATTCTATTTTTATCAGCCACCAAGGGATGAGTTTCTTGGAGAGGCTTTGTCTCTTCCTGGTAGGAATGAAACTAGAATGTGCTGTCCATTGTTGATTCCTACTCCAAATTATAAGCTGGAACGCTTTTGCTCATCCTGGGACTGTGAGCACTGGAATGCAGTCCAGTGCAGCTGCAAGCCTGAGCACCAAGAACTTTTCTTCTGAAACTTCCCAATGAGCTAAGTCCAGGCTCAGTACTTTGTAGATGGTTCCAAATGTTCACACGTTCCCTTTGTTGAGACTAATCCTAAAGAGACACTCTGCTGAGGAAGAGTTGAGAGGTAGCCACATGGAGGTCCCGAACCGCCCCCAATGATAAAACTGGGGATGAGGAGTATGGGAGAATAAAAGGATTCATTTTGAGGCCTTCCATAGTTTGCACCTTTCTATAACCTCTAAGACTTATTTCTTGTGAGTCAGTATGAGACGGTGAAAGAAGCTGAGATTGAAGAGTCAGGAAAACCGAGTCCTGGCTCTTTAGCTAGTTGTATGACCTTCGGCAAGTAATGACACCTTTGGTTTCTATTACTCCATCTGTAAAGTGAACAGATTGCTCTAAGTCAGGCATTGTAAACCAGCAACCCACGGATCAGATCCACATGTGGGTTGGGTTTGGTTTTGTTGTAGTGTGTGTGTGTGAGTGTGTGTGGGAGCTAAATAATGACTTCAGTGTCAGTAAATTTTATATACACGCTACCATTTCATCTTCTGAAAAATCAGAGGCTCTGGCTGTACTGAGCCACACCCCCAGCAGCAGTGGCATTTCTGGGTGGTGAATGCTACTTTCCACAGAGCCTGCCCTCCTCTCCAGGCCCCTAAAATCCCCATCTATTGTCCTACTTGCTTCTACACCTATGACTCATCCACATTAATTATCTGACCTCTGGAGGCACAGGTACGGACAACACCTGGATTATATAATCTCTATAAAGAGTAATGTTAAACTTTTGCCTAGTAAAGCAAAACATATGTTAAAAGACTTTTAAATAAAGTCTTTATAATAGAAAGTGAAAGCCCTAAATAGTCATGTGTTGTCTGAAAACCCACATTTTCATTCTTCATTTCAAATAACCAGTATGAATATAAGCAACAAGAGATCAGGAACTAACTGCCGGCTTTTAATTCACAACAGAAAAATAAGAAATATTTTAAAATGAGATCTTCTTTCACATTAAGCTCCTTCCACATGTACTTTAGTGCCTCATCATAGGCCAGGGGAAAGAGGCAAAATATTTGAAACTTTTCACTGAACATTAAACTCTTGAGTCAGTAGTAAGAGGAGCTACTCAGGCCCGCACCCATCTCACTCTTCTTCCTCTCCTGGCAGCATCTGCTGTTTTAGGTCCTGTGTCCATATCCTCGGGGCCTCTGGCTGCCATGTGTTGCTATTTCTTCCCTGAGTACAAACTCCTTGAGAGCAGGGATCAGATGTAATTCTTCTGTATCTCTTCTTCCCTCCAACTCCAGTGCCGAGTGGAGCCTAAACACATCCTAAGTGGTCACTAGGTGCTGACCTGCTTTTGCAATATCGATTATGGTGAGAATGTTGCTCCCAATGACTCAGCAATCAAGGCCTCTTAGTTTAAGTTCATCCAAACTCAAGATGAAGGTAGATAAGTTCTTCAGTTTCCAGGGTCCATATTGAAGCAATCAGAGCCAGAACCCTGGAGATTAACTGCAGGGCTGACAAACTGTGCTGTTGCGCTGCCCTGTGTGGTTAAGTTATCTATACCAGAGGGGTCCTTGTTCACCTCATTCCCTTCTGTCCCCTGAAAGCCTCCTCTTTCTCTGTCTGCACCATGGATTGATAACAGCAAGGTGCATGGAAATTTCCATCAAACAAATGCACATAATGATAAATCATCTGGCTCTCTCCCTCCTTTGCCCCTCAACCATCGCCTCAAATGGAACTTGTGACCCTTTATGTCTTTTCTGATTAAGAGAAAGATTGATTCCATGGCAGCAAGTGGTGACCTTGACAAAGTCAAATGATTTAATGTGCCGTGAGGTGCCAGGCCTGTCCACTGGGTTCATTTGCAGTCATTGCTGGCACTGTTTCCTCTGAACACTGTAGCCGTCGAGTGGGAGTGAGGTGGTGGTCATCCATGCAGCGAGCTGCAAAAGAAGCCTTTCCAATTTCATTGTTAATAGGAAAATAAAATCAGTTACTGTAGCAGCAAAAGCTTTTCAGAAAAATCAGGTCATTCCATGGTCCATGGCTCTTTTATTATGATTGGAATCATGTGACTAGCTACACACATAATAAAATGCCACCTTGTAGGTCTGGAGAAACAGGCAAGAAAATTGGGTTTTCAGAACTTTCACTAAATGTTACTTCCTTGAAACAACACAACTGTGGGACTTTTAGGAAGAGAGCAGCCTCAGCTTGGCCAGGAAGAAAGCAGAAACTAGGTGGGTCCCTTCTGAAGAAAAAAGAGAATGTGTTTTCGCATGGGAACATCAGCCGCTTCCTTCATTGAGAGACCAGGCCATTGTACCTGGCCAATCAGTGTCCCTCAAAATTACACAGTCCACCAGCCCTTGACATGAACTTGAAATCAAGCACACTTGATTTCGATCTGGGCTTTCCACTTACTGGGTGACTTTAATCTTTGCCACATTGTTATAGGGATTAAATGAGATCCTGCTTATAAAGTGCTTCTTACTCAGAGCCAGAGGTCAATTAACAGTAGTTGTGATTAGTGTTATATTATTATTGGACTTGGTCCCCAGTGCCTTAATTGTCTACGGGCCCTGCCCCAACCTTGTCTCTCTGTCTCTCTGAACAGTCCTCCCTCTCTACCTGGGTTTCACTGTTGGGGTTTCACCGTTGGGCCAAGGCCAGCTTCTCCCTATAAAGCAGTGCAGGAATGGCATCCTCTCCCTTTCTCTGGGTTATAACGTGAGAACCTCTAGGCACTTTCACATTCCTCGAAGCAGACCTGTAATCTAATGATAGGTGCTCCCTGAACCTCGAGCACCCAGGGCCTGGGGGCACATGGCAAAGCCTGGCTGGTCGGAGCTCTTCGGACCACCCAGCTAGGGAATTCCAGATCTCTGGGCCCTCCTACACGTGGCCAGCTTTTGCAGAGGAAATTGTAGCACAGTAATTCTTTGTTCCTGCACAGAGATGTTCTTCCAAGGAGCACAAGATTGTCTTTATAATATTTCCAAGCACCTGCCAGCATCCCTCGGACACAGGATTCCAGACTAACCTAGTTACATAATGGTCTCCCGATGGCTAATCAATCACTGGTGCTCACAGCCTGAGGCTGAGCCTGTCTGTCCCCACATGTTCTGTCCTGTTCAAATTTCAATTGCCAACATTAAAAATCAAGAACTTATCAAATATAAGTTTGGATTTGGGGCTTTTCTTGATTAAAAAAATCAGAGGACCTGGCAAAATTGGACCAGCATAGTTTATTGTAAAAGGAAGAATAGTCATTCTACATGTTTAATGGCAAATAAAGTACTTAATATACAAACATCTCATTTGACTCCTATATGTTAATTTGGCTGGCCTGCTAAATGTCTGAGTGTACAGATCTGAACTAGAGGTTATTCTACTTTCATCATAAATCATAACATCTTAAAACTCAGAGAGGCCCTAGGATTAACTAGATCAGAACACCAGTTCCCAGAGAGACTGAGATGTAGCTAAAAATTTGTAGAAAATCTGTGGCAAAATTGAAGCTGGGGTTCCTGGGCTCGCCACCCTTTCGTGGGGCGTTGTGCTTTCCCTACACTTAGAAAGTAATAGCCTGGGCTCCTCTGGTTCCAAGGCCCCTGTCCCTCCTCTGCAAATTCTGGGGCTGTGGTTAAAAGTCCGAAGGAACCACTCAATCCATCCTCTCTCTCCCATCTGCCTCAGGATCCAGGATTCCCACTGTTCACATCGCATTCCAACCTTCATCCATTAAGTAGCTTATTTCACTGGAATAGGACATTGTTACCTCTGAGTAACCACATATTTTTGAGAAAGTGCACCAGTTGAAAATTTTTCTCTGAGTGCTTTACCTCTCTTGTGGCCAGCAGAGAATGGGGAGCATAGAGAACATGCTCTGGGCCATTATGAGTTGAGGCTGGAATGGTAGACGATGGCTTTGTAAGGTGGCAAGTACACAGGCTGTAAGTCATGAGCCCAGCGTGACTGGGGGCTCCCCCATTTCCACCCCTGTGCAATGGGGGCCTGTGACATGACGACGTTTGAGGGCCTCACTAGGCCCAGCAGTCCATCATTCCAGAAACAGAAAGGTTCCTGCAGAAAGGTTGGTGGCTCTTCCTGGACTGGAAGCTCAATGCAAGGCAGTTCTGGGGAAACCATGTTCAAGGCACGCTGGGACCTAAGGGCTCAGTGCAGAAGAAGGTTTGCCAATATGAGGTTATAATTTATTTTCTCCCTTCCTTCCTTCCTTCCTTCCTTTCTCCCTTCCTTCCTTCCTTCCTTCCTTCCTTCCTTCCTTCCTTCCTTCCTTTCTTGGTAATGGGAGGCATAAGTCTCATAAAGAAGTAACTCATCAACGCACTCTGATTTAGCAAGGAATCTAAAGTGAGTGTTACTAATTTTGAAAGCATTATGATGACACAAATGATATGACATAGGAGACACTCAGAAGAGAGACTTTTAGAAGTATCTTCCACACTGGGTTCCACACGTGTCATCAAAACAAGGTCACCTGTCCCACTGCAACATGCTTCCTGTAGCAGACTTCCTGATACATGTACCCTGTTGCAAAAAGTTTGCATTCTTCAGAAGTAGCCCCGAGAAAATGACAAGGCAATAAAGAAACCCGACAGTTTCAAAGATCAGATCATTGTGAAAGGACTTGCTGTTTTGAGGTGTGATATGAATGGATACCAGGAAGCCACAGTAGGTCAGGATGCCTGCCTGAGTGTACGGAACAAAGAAATACCAGATTCTCCAGACCCCACTGCTTCTCTGAGTGGAATGTGTGCATGTTTACCAGAGAAAGGAGCACAGCGGGGATGAGAGAAGAGGGGAAGGCAAACACTTAATCATCATGCCTTTGGACACGGGAGTTCTACCTTGATTTGTAGCCAAATAGCCCAATTGTAGTCTTGTGTGTCTCTGCCATCACAACCCATGAAAATGTGGGGTGGAAATCGTCCTTGTTTCTTGGTGCACTCATCTCTTTGCTTTAAGCTGACAGACCATGCTTGTTGGCTCCTTTTCTAGAGCAAGGGCAGGTCATATTCACATTCTTTTGGATATTCTTCCAAGGCGCAGACTTCTTCAAGGACTGACCTTGAGGATTGTCTTAGTACCCTGTTATAATTTTCATTCCATGTGGTTTTAAGAGTCACCAATGCATGGAATAGCCTAGCTCTCAAGCATTAGATTTATGATAATGCCAAGGCTTTATCTTGCAGAGACTTTGTGTTTGCCCCATTGACAAAGCTCCTTTTTGGGGGGAACTCTATCCACAAACATCCCACTGTGAAAGCAACTCCCCAGTGCTAGTGTCAAGTTTTTAAAGTTGTCATCACAAGTTAAAATTGACATAAAAGACTATTGCCATTATCTGTTTTTAGGAACCTCCATTCCCAAACCTCCTTATGCTCATGTGAATCTTTTCCGTTTTAAGTATCTCTGGAGGGAAAGAGTTCTACAGATGTCTTGTAGATGTCTACAGCCCTGTTCTGGCCCCGAACAACCTTCACGTCCATTTCCTCCACTTCCCCCCCATGCCCCCACCCCTGGCCTCAGTAAAGATGGGGAACTGTTTGCTATAGTCTTATCAATATAATAGTATAATAATAAATGCTATTGTGACAATTTCTGTAAGTCTCCTCCTCTTGTTTATGGAAAGTGGTGACTAAGTCACTGACCTTTGCAGGGTTGAGAATCCGCTGTTTCCCATGGGCCAGGCAGATGCGGGAAACAAAAGAGGTGCAGTGATTCATGCCTTTGAGGCCTCTCAAGATCTGCTGGGGAAAAGGCAGTGGAACACATTGACATCAAGAACTGAATACTTTTTAGTACCCCTTTAACACTGACCTGAAAATATAGGAGTTCCAGAAGTCTTGCCGTGCAGGCTCTGGTGGAGTAGAGAGCTGCTAACAAATCACTCACGAGTTTGTTCAACTCTTTTAGCTGAATCATGGCATCTGTCCTGGGGTTCAAGCCCATTAATGACTTACGGGTGTTTATGCCCAAATTAAACAGAAACTATATTATATATATAGTTTATTGTATACCTACTTTAATGCAAACTCCAGGAGGGCAGGGTTTTTGTCTTTTTCTGTTCACTGATTATTCCAAGTGCCTGAAACAGTGCGTGGCACAGCAGAGACATCCCATAAGTAAGTAGTTATTGAAGGGAGAGCCAGAGTGGAAAGGGCTTCAGGATAGGCTTTTATCCTGCTAGGCTGTTAACAGTATGGTTCAGCTTCTTTTTCACCTAAAAAATATAACAATGGAGAACCACTAACGCCTTTGTCTCCTGATTAACTTGTGTAAGTGAGATGGGATCAGAGCAGCCCCAAGAGTAACCCCTTTCCATTGAGCAATATTCCCTTTTATTACCCTTTTTTTGTTTGTTTCCTGTTTGGGAAGCATTTTAGCTTCATATGAAGCTATTTTACTCCCTACCATGACTTTATACCTGGGGCGATTGACTTTAATGTGCAACCTTATCAAATGCTTTTTGAAATTTTAGGTAAATATAATCCTAGGCTTTCTTCTTCCTTTTGTCTCTCATAACCATAATTCCTCTAGAAAATAAAACCAAAACAAACCCAACAAGTTCTTTCAGGCTGGGCTTGCCCTCGCAAATCCACACTGGCTGCATCTTATCAGACTCTGTTACTGCAAAGCTTTTGCAACTCCACAGCCCACGTGGTTGCTAGTGTTTTCGTAGCTGATCTGATATACACCCTCTTCTAAATCTAACAGTTTGGTAATGAAATGTTTTGGGCTTGGCACTCACTCCTTACTAATGCCCAGCCTTTCCATCCTCTTTGTAATTGGCTGTGGAGCTCATAACCTGAGACCTGGCCTGGGGGTGCTAAGTCAGGGGCAAGATGTCTCTCTTGAATGCAGAGATGAGCTTTTCTAGAATAACCAAGTTTCACTTTACTCCAAAGGTAAGAATGTATAACTGCTGTTTGGGCAGCAGTCTCGGGCAGTCTAGGAGCTGGAAGGAGACAGGACCTAGTAGATTCATATCATTTGGGGTTTATCAAGATCATTCCTGTATTTCCTCCTAGTTTTCTCAGCCTCTACTTGCCTGCCTCCAACTTCTGTATTCCCTGGGTGTACAGTAATAATTCGCATCCTGGTTGAAGTTAAGTGGTACTTTAGGATCAAGTAGATCTGGGTTTGAACTTTGACCTTAGGTAGTATACTTCACGTTTTGTTATGGACTGAATGTTTCTGTCCTTCCAACATTCATATGTTGAAGCCTTTCAACATATCCCCCAATCTGACGGTATTTGGAGGTGTGCCTTTGCCTTTGAGAAATAATTAACTTTAGGGAAGGTCATCAGGGTGGGGCCCTCATGGTGGGATTAGTGTCCTTATAAGCAGATGAGCCCAGAGTTCTCTCTCTCCACCTTGTGAGGGTACAGCAAAAAGGCAGGAAGAGGCTCTCAGCAGGAATTGAATTGGCTGTCATCTTGACCTTGGACATCCCAGCCTCCATAACTGTTATAAAAAAGTGTTGTTTAAGCTACTCAGTCTATAGTCTTCTATTATAGAAGACTATAGAAACCTAAACAGACTAAAATGCCTCTCTAAGCCTTAATTTCTTCACTTGTCAAGTGGGGTAATAATGCCTTCTTGAAAGTGTTGTTATAAGGATTAGATGAGACAATGACTGTAAAGAGCTGGGCACTTGGGAGACATAAAGTGAAAGGTAGATCTGGGTTTGAACTCTGGTCTAGAGAGAAGAGAGTATCTTCTCTCTCTTCTTAAGTCTGTATTCTCCATTACTAACAACAATAACTTTCATTATAAAGCTCTGATTATGTATAAGGCATTGCTCTAAGTGCTTTGCATATATTAATTCATTTAATGCTAATTACTGTATTCTATAGGATCTTTCCCTCCCTCCCCAACTCTTCTTGGGCTTGCCTTCTCCCTATTATTTTCTTCCAAAACAGTCCTTTCTCTAAACTTCATGCAGATTTCTGCATGGAAGATAAATAGCAAATAAAACAAGTCCCACTCCCTTGGGTCCTGAGCATGTGCCTGGTGCCACCTTCATATGCAAGGCACATGGTCACTTCCTGCAGCTCTAAAGCAGTTCTCAGCTACGGCTGCACTTCAGAATCACCTGAAGAGCTTTTTGAAGTGTCCTTGTGTGGGCCGTGAACCCAGACCAATCAAATCAGAATGTCTGCAAATGGGACCAGAAATGTTCTTGCTTAGGAAAATCCTCTAGAACCCAGGGTTTCAAGATCCGGGATTAACCACCACCAAAGCCTGGAACATCTTTAAATGAGAGCATTTCTCAATGTATGCTCGTTTGTAAATCATGGGCCATTTTTATGGGGGCCTTAAAAGTGGCCCGTGGGAGAGTGGGGAATCCTGATTTTGTGACTGTGTCACCTTCCTGTAGCAATCCAGGCCAAAGTTCCCTTTATCCTGGCCTCCTGACTGAGTTCTGCCATGACCACCTGGACTGCCCTCTTTCTGGCTCCGTGCCTAGTGCTGGAAGCGTGGTGTTCATGGAATCCCTACCGTGGCATGTCTACCGGCAGGACTTGTTGAGCATTTAAGTCACAAGAAAGAAAGCAAAAGTAACCCCCTCCTAGGAAATGCGGGAAGGACACGATGTCCTCTCTGGGGCAGCTTTCTCATTTATAATAAATGAAGAGGCTAGAGTCAGTCAGTCTCTAATGTAGCTTCCACCGAACGTGTCTCTGTGTATTTTGAGTTGAGCTCAGAGCCTCTGTTATCTTTCGTGGGCTTAGGCAACCAGAACTTTGAAGGCAACAGTAATTTCCCAAGCGTACATTGCCTGATCCTCTTATCTCTTAAGTGAATCTTGTCTTTAAAGAAGACAAAGAGGTCTTGCTAGATTTCAAAATGATTCTCCTGCATCACAATTGACAGTAATATAGGGAAACTTCAGTCGACGGTGAATTTAGGTTTGAGAAAGAGATTCCAGGCCTAATTCAAATGAAGAGATGCCCAAGGAGGAACAAAAGCAAGTTTTTAATAAGTAAAATTATTTTTCTTTTCATTTAAAACTAAGAAGTGTCCTATAGGAAGAAGTTGCAGTCAAATCTAAAAAAAAATCATGCTGTATACATGTCAACCATAGTACATTGGGCTCTGAGTTTGGGATAGTTTTAACAGTCCAATAATGCCGTATGTATTCTTCTCTCTTCTGTTTGCTAGAAGAGCAGCAGCTGTGAGGAACATTTGCTGCGGGATGAATCTAGACTGTCTTGAGGAGTTAAGATTGAAGTCCACTCTTTCAACATTTCCTTAGTACCCAGTCTGATTTCAGTTCTGTGCATGTTTAATCTTGTTTAAAACCAAGCTCCTGGAATGAACCTGGAAAAGATGGGAAATGCTGGAAACTAAACTCATATTTATTTTGGAAGCAAAGGGCCACTACATTCCAGTTTTCACAGCAGGGAGGTGAATCTATACAATGTCGTAACACTGCGGTGCGGTTGCAGGGCAGAGAAGCAAGGAGGGCTGAATACTGTCTCGCAACCGTGCGGGCTTTCTGAGCACAGCTACAGACTTCTTTGTGAAGATACACAATAGGGGCTTAATAGGTAAATAAGGACTTGATTTTGAAGCCTTGATTATAAGTGCAGCTACTTTTCGAAACAAACCCTTTAAATCATCTTACAATAAGTGCAGCATTTTTCTGACCTCCCTAATTTTCAGCAACCTCGTCACCATCTCAGAACTCACCCTCCAGCCTACATCCCTGAAGTCAGTAATGTGATTGAAATGGACAGTATTGATTTTGTCACTCAGTATTGTAATTTGCCTTGGTAAGAAGAGGAAATGGTTATTTTTGCCTTGGTAAGATTGCCTTGAATATTATTCATTCTTTGTAAAAGCAAACAGAGGTGACTATAACCAAGAAAAGATTCAGGCATGGCAATTTTCAAATATAAGTCACATTTTAGGTTTGCTCCAATTTCAGGGGTCAAATCCAGAGTCAATGATAGGAAATCATATGCACTGACAATTTTTTAAAAGGTTTTATTCTGCAAATATATATATATATATATATATATATATATATATATATATATATTTGAAAAAGAATATTAGTGTAGTTTGTGTTTCAGTTTCTCTTTTCTCAGAAGGAAGGCAGTAAACTTACAGCATGTTGTGTTGGTAGAATGTCTGACTTCCCTTTAGTTAAAAAAAACCACATAAATCTTTTTAAAAGTTAAGCTTTGTATGGAGTTTAGGCTTCTGGCTGAAAAGGTTGGAAGAGTTATTGAGATCCCAATGTATTCCTCTTATCTAGTTTGAATTGCCTTATGTGAGAACAGGAAGAAAACTGCCCATCTAAAACACATATGAATTATCTGGGAAAAGAAATGAAACAACCCTCCCCAGTCCCTCCGCAGTCAGAAGATTCTGTGTGTCTCAGCTCCATCCATCCGTCCATCCTGCTGCCGCTCATGCCCTCTCCTCTGGGCTGGGTCCCCTGGAGGGGAAATGAGTGTGCTCTGTCATTGAGACAATGCACACTGAACACTCTCTTCTCCTTCCACTCTGTAATTAGGCTCTTTTCACAAAAGCCCTTCTCTTTTCTGTACAATTACATCCCATTTCCATATTCCTTCCAGGTATGGCTCATTTCCAAAGTCTTTCCTCACTTTTGCTGTCTACTTCCCTGGCTCATCCTCGTTGGCTCCATCCCACCGTCTCTGTGGGGCCCAGATGTGCAGCACAGTAAGCAAACCAAGGTTTGACTGACTGGGGAAAGAGATGAGGGGTCCCTGGCGACTCCTCCAGCACTCTCAGTAGGCTGCTGGTGCAGGGGGGAGAATCAGATGAACTTCAGAGACTTTTGCATTGCTTCTTATTGAAAAAAAAGAAGAAATCTTTAAAATGCTGATCTTGCATGAACAAGCACGTGCATGTACCCACAGCATGAAAGGAATTGAAACACACTTGACCCAACCAAAAAAAATCCACACGAATCAACTAGCAGCCCTCCTCTGGCTGCCCCTAACCCGTAACCAAGCCAGACTCTTGATTTGCATCTGCCACCACATGCCAGTCCATGTGAATACTGTGTTTATTTGAATGTGCAATCAACAATGGTTCTCCTTATTTTTTATTTTCTATGCAAAAGATAACAAAAGCAAATGGTGAGATGAAATTGGGATTAGAGACGTCCAAAAAAGGGCTGGCATAGTACTGAGGTTAAGGATTTATAGAATAATTCCCAAACAATCAGGGTTGAATGTACCTTACAATAGTTGTGTAGGCCATAAACAAAGCTTTTTTGACTTGCCTGTGTGTAAAGTCTCAACCATAAATGTAATATTAACATTTTTTTGGATAATTCATTGGAGACGAGTTCTCCTCTCAGGACTTTGCCCTTTCGTTGCTTATACCTGAGGCATATGGAACTAGACTTTTAGGTTTTGAAAGTCTTTTGAATTAGGCAATTTCTTGGAATATTGGGGTAACTACAAAGTGGGGGGCGGGCAGTGGAGAGCCTTGTGGTTTGGCATAGAGCCGAGAGAGAAACTTCCCAGAAAATGCTGGATCACTTCTCTACTCTGCCGGAAATACCATGTCTTTTCATTGAACTTGCCCATGATGTGAGCTGTTCTCTACAAGTAAGGTTGAAAAGGTGTGCAGACAGTGCATTGCTTTAAAGCTGAGACACCCACAGCTTCTTTGATAATATACAAGTTAAAATAGGAATGAATATGTAGGAAAAGCTAAGTTGGCTCTTTGACCAGAGCATGCTCCCATAGTCACAAAGAGGCAGACAGGTAGATCTATCACTTTAATTTAAAAATGAAAATCCCTTTAGAGAACTGGCAGACATTCAGCCCTGGCCAAATGGCTTTGAAAGGACTGTGATTTCTCCTGCTGTCAACTGGCTCTAGGAGACCTGCTGCTGGGAGGCGCGTTCATAGTATGGTACACAGTGGAGCCACCGAAGTACCATCAGCCTTGGCTCTAGAAAGAGGTGAAGAAAGTTAGGAGGAGGCTTAAAATAATAGCATCTGAATACTCTGTAGGTATCAGGAAGTGTGTGTGCTCCTTGCATTGTCTTAGTAACCATTTTGAGACAAATTCCACTGTTAAGTGGATTTTATGGATCATGTATTAGTTTTCTATTGCTATTGTATCAAGTTACCACAGATGTAGTGACTTAAAACAACACAAACTTACTTTCTTACACTTCTGTAGAAGTTCGACACTGTTTCATTGGGCTAAAATCAAGGTGTCTGAAATGCTGCTGTCCTTTCCAGTCACTGTAGAGAAGAATCATTTTCTTGCCTTTTTAGCTTCTGGGGCCACACACATTCCTTGCCTCATGGCCCTCTTCCTCCATCTTCAAAGCCAGCAAAGGCTGGGTTGAGTTTTGGTCACATCACACCACTGTGACATTTTCTGCCTTCCTTTCCCTTTGTGATTGAAGTGGGCCGGTATGGACAATCCAGGAGAATCTTCCCCGCTTTAAGGTTAACTAATTGTCAGCCTTAGTCTCCCTTGACCATGTGACCTAACATGTTCACAGGTTCCAGGAGTCAGGATGTGGCACCTTTGGGAAGCCATTATCCTGCCTCCACAGTAGAAAAACCAAGGAGTAACGGAGTTAAGAAAGTTGCGTAGGGTCCCACAGCTAGTTGGTAGTAGAGCCAAAACTAGCTTTGAACCAAAGTTAGTTTTGAACCTGGAAAAAGGAAGAGAGGCAAGGACAAAGAGAAAAGAGAGAAAGAAAGTTGGGGGGAGATTTTTCTGCTATAGAGAAAATTGACTTTTGCTGTAAATGCACTATTGCTTATAAATCAATGTAACCAGAGGTTGCGTGAGTGACAATATACCTTTGTTAGCCATCTACTTTATTCTCCCATTTAACCTGTGAATCATTTCCATAAATCATAGTTCACCAAATCACATCAGCCTCACTCATAATACTGGTCCTTCCGGTGTCATAAAACATACCAGGATATTGAAGCCCACCCCACAATGGACCACAAATTATAGGGACCCCATATGAAGATGGGAGACCTAAGTGTAAAATAATGCAGCTACTATGGAAGACAGAAATTTTACTTCTGAAAGTATACCCAAAGGAATTAAAAGCAGAATTTTGAAGAGATATTTGCACATTCCTGTCCACAGCACCATGATTTATTATTCACAATATTCACCATAGCCAAGAGGTACCCCAAATGTCCTGCTACAAGTAAACTGATAAATTAATGTGGTGTATACGTACTGTGGAGTATCACTCAGCCCTAAAAACTAAAAGGAAATTCTGACACATGTTACATCATGGATGAACCTTGAAGACAATATGCTAAGTAAGCCAGATGCAAAAGGATAGTTACTGTGTGATCACACTTACAGGAGCTTTCTACTGTAGTTAGACTCATAGAAACAGAGAATAGAATGGTTGTTACCAGGGCTGGGGGAGGAAGATATGGGGGTGTGTTGTTTGATGGGCACAGAGGTTCAGTTTTGCAAGATGAGAGTCCTGGAGATCAGTTACCCAACAAAGGGAATGTACTTAACATTAGTGCATGAGGCATGTAAAAATGGGTAACACAGTAAACTTTGTTACATGTGTCGACATAAGAACATCCAGTCTAAGAAAAAGTCTTATAAGATTTAGTTGAACCAAACTGATGACAATTGCCAGGATGCCAAATCTTGACAGATTAAGAAAATGCTCTGGCAAGTGGCAATTTTGCAGCTCATCTTACACATTGGAATCAAAGGAGAAGACACTAGGGGTCACGTGAAACCCACTGGTGATGGGTTAGGGAGGCAGGACACAGCCAAGCGGGAGACTCTGAGACCGGACAAAGAGTAAGGTGGGCAGACGCGAGTTTCCTTCCCATCAGTGGTCAGGACAGCTGACACGCACGGTGCGCAGAGAAGGTTTGTGGGCAGCAGGAAGCAGCGCGGTCTCCTGCCCTGGTGCAGGTCCTGGTGCCTCAGAGGGGCCAGGAAAGGCAGCCTGCTCCGGCCTTTCAGAGGTGAGTTACCCCAGGTGCACAAAGACAACAGACAGTTTCAAAGTTAAAAATTACCTGTCAGGGAAGCTACCGCCCTAGGACTTGACTACCCACCGTGACCTGCTTTTAGTGAGGAGTTTTCATGTTCAGACCACCCCGGTGGTTCCTCAGGTCTCTGGGTTTGTGAGGCCCACCATGTGGGCCTTCCCTGAACTTCTCAGGTTTAGCATGTGGCTCTTTTTTTGTCCATACATTTTTTACCACAATTAAAAGTTTTTTTTTAATTATTTAAAAGTAAAATTTAATTTCAAAAAGATGGGAGACCTAACATTGGAAAAAAGAAAGCAAACCACCACCACAACAAAACCCCTAGTCTCAACACCTTTCTGAGATCAACTTCTTTCATTTTCCCGGTAGAAAAGACCTTTAGGAATATCTCAGTACATAGGAAGAATTCCTTGGAGTGCCTGCCTGGTAAGGTGGTGATCTATTCAGTCAGCTTATTCTGGAAGCCAGCCAGCATATAAGAATTACAATAGTTTAGCTACAAATGCTCTGTTATGCTTCCCTCAAAAAAAAATGAATGAATGAATAACTAAGTAAATAAAAGGTGATTCAAAGCACTCTGGCCTGTTTCCAAGAGCAAGCTTGAGGATCTGCATTAAGGAGCCCACCCTAAGTCGCACCCCACACCCACGCACTTCTCTGCTCCTGCTGGGTGCTGCCTAGGAAGCCTGGGAAACTTGGCATGTAATGGACAGTGATGGATAAATGAATCAGTCTTTCTAGCTGGCTTTCCGGATAGCTCCGACATCATCATCTGTAAGGTGCCTGCACTGTTTCTCTCAGGCTGTGTTGCACCCTGCCACGTGTGCCTGGATCTCTCTGTGTGTACTTGCATCTCAGCACTTCTCTTGATATATATATGGCCTGTCCAGAAGATATCCAGCCATGTAATATGAGAAATAGAGACATTTATTGAAGAAGATACAAGAAACACTGTACACAGGACAATGATGCCTCAGTCCCCTTCAAAGTAAGTACCTTGGGACCTCACACAGTTCTCCCAATTGCCATTAGCTGCCCCATCATACTTTCTGCCTGAATTTCATCAGTGGTCTGAAATCTCTTCCCTTTCAAAGGTGGTTTTAGCTTTGGGAAAATCCAGAAGTCACAGGGTGCCAGATCAGGGAGGTAGCGGGGCTGAGTCACCTGGGTGATTTGATATTTTGCCAAAAAACTCTGCACGAGACGTGATGCATGAGCAGATGCAATGTTGTGATGAAGCTGCCAATCACCAGTTGCCCATAGCTGTGGCCTTCTGAATCATCTGCATAGTTTCCACAGAGGAAATGTTCAAGCTTAACACAAAATTTGATGCAGATTTGTTGCTCTACTTGCTCATTTTGAATGTGATGGCCATACTATATGCTTGCTCACTCGATGGTGTCTACCAACCCCACTGACTAGTACAGTGAAGTCATCGTTGTTCACACATGCACATTCCAGTCCACTCTCCTTGGCTGCCAGGTTACATCGATGTCATGCAAACCATTCTCATTATATTAACAATGGCTGGACTTTTTCTGGACAGACCTCATGTATAAAAACCTGATACATCTCTCTCACAAGTCTGTGGGTTCCTGAAGAGTAAAGTGTTTTTGACTACTAGCATATGTTGAGGTTTAGCAAATCAGTGTCATACAAAGGTAGATGGCACCAGTGATCGTTTTTGTATTCTCAGGCCATGAGAATGTCCTTTTTGGACAACTACTCATCTACAAGGGATAATTCAGGTCATATTCTGCCCCCAGTGTTGTGTTCATGCTCAGAAGAACTTTCAGATCCATGGCTTGCCTCACCAGTCACTCATCCCCCTCTCTCTAAATATGTATGTGTGCCTTTGGTTTGATTTGTTTTGGCTCTGATTATCCTTATTAAACACATGTGGGTGTCCCTACACCTCCATTATTTCCTGGACTTCTTAATGAAAATTATTCAACACATTCTTTGCATCTTTTCAAAGCATCACACACCAAGATACCAAGTTTCAAAGCTGTTGCTACCTGGCTTGTCAAACTGCTTGATTGACACCAATAGTTGCATGTCCTGCAGGACCTCAGAAGGTAAAATCATCATTTTCTCTCCATCATCCTGCTCATTTTTCTGAATTCCTTGAGGGGTGATTGTTTATATGCTTTTCTTAATGGCACCAAATATTCTCCCACTTCTAAGCCTTGAAACCTGACTGTGAGCTTTCATCTGGATTTTTTTCATGCTTCCCTCATCTTGCCTTCCCCATTAAAACTTTAGGCACTGACTTCAACTGATTATATTTTCTAAATAACCTCTTCTTTTCACCCCCATTGTCATCACTCTGTAGCAGTTGACACCAGGGACTTTACGTGCCAATTTCCTTCTGCTGGAGTAGCTGTCTGATAGAGCTGAGCTTTGAAAATATTTAGATGCCTTGCCTGGGATCAGCAGAAGAGAATATTTCAGTCAATTGAAGATGTCTGTCATGAGTGTAGCTGAGAGGGAGTGTGGTCATCTCTGCCCAAAACAAGTGCAATAGTCTTCCCTTTTCCCTTACTCCTCATGCAGTGCATTCTACACACCGACCCAAAGTTGACTCTTTTAATTAGCACTATGACATCTTGTCTCCTAAAACAATGAATGATACTCCATTGCCTATACCAGCATCTGTCAGGCTTCACCTTTCCCAGCCACTCACAACAAGAGTCTCAAATATTTCCCACCTCCAGGCTCATTCATGCCCAGAAACTGAGCTGGTCCAGATTAGAAGGTGTACCAGCTGTCTCAGCCCCTGCAGATGTGGAGCCTGAAGTTAATCATGGCTGCCCATAGACCTGTATCTGCTCAGCATAAGCTCAGGATGCCAACCAAGTCACACCACTCTTCTCATTTTTCCACTTCCCCTCCCCCTACGCCTCAGACATACTTGTCTATGGGTAGGTCTGAGCTTCTGCCACAGGCTACCTGGCTGTTCTTACATTTTTTTAAGCTTTGAACATAAACTGCTTATTTGGGCTCTCAGGAATTGAAGACTGGCCAGGTTCCTTACTTCCGGCCAAGGCTGAGTTCTGGCCAAATATGAGCAGATTGCCCAAAATGACATTGGAGATTATGAGAACCTTCTACTATAGGGCCATGCCCATCAAAGTCATCCCCTTCTGACTATTATCACAGCCTGACCCCTGCATGACACTGCTACACAACCTGGACGTTCCCTAGGACAACCTAGCTCAGCCTAGAGAAGTCAGTGAGTTCCTCGGACCACTGGCTCAGATGCCTTCCTTTTTCCTACAACCTGGGCTTAAGTCGGGTAATTATAAAGGTATCTTTTTTTTGAGCACTTGCCAAGTCCTTGAGAAAGTACGTTGTACACATACCCTCACTCCATCTTCTCAAGGATGCTATGAAGCAGGAAATACTATTATTATGCCCGTTGGAGAAGTTAAACAATTCTCCTAAAGTCACCCACATCGTAAGAAGAGCTAGAATTTGAATTACAATGGACTGAAATCTAGAGCTTTATGCTTTTAATCCCTGTTAGAGAATGCAGACTGAGGGCCCATGGTAAAATGTCGACCATGGTTATATTTGGCCACCAGAGTTTTTATTTATTTTTAATAATGGCTAATATTAAAAAATCAGGGTATGTTGCATAAAGATTCAGATTTATGACTGCTCTTTACAAAACCGGAAGGTCTGACAACATAGGTTCTGTATCCTACAAGGCAAAAATCAAATAGAGCTGAGAAGTGTCTGCGCTTTACATGGGGTGTGAGCACACCAGGTTGCCTCTGTATTCACTTCTCTTATCGCGGTACTTCTCAGACACTATTATCTGCCAGAGCCATCTAGGGATTGCTGGCCCCCACCCCGAAGTTTCTCATTCAGTGGGTTGGGTTAGTGCCTGAGAATTTGCCTCGTTACAACCCAAGTGTTAGTTGCCATTTCTCATCACATTTTGCTGTTGCTTTTTTTACATTCAGCCCACCCACCCACCCACCCATTTCAACCTCCCTGCTCCCTGTAGGCATTTGAGCCTGCAACCCAGGCACTGTGTTATACTAACCCTGAGGAATTCAGGGCCCTCCCATTCCTGTGTTCCTAAATTCCTATTAATCGCTGCTATGAATCTTAAAGCTAATCTGGACTTCTAATTGTGATTTCTTCTTTGGACTCTTAAAAACATAGTTCAGCTTCTTTAATCGATTCACTAAGGCAGAGGAAGACAATACAAAGCCCCAGAGCAGACATGTTGCAATCACTGCTTTCGCCTGCACTGGAAGGGACCAGCAGAAAAGAGACATCTATGTACATGAAATATAACTTCTGCTAGCACAGCCCTCTGATGGCTCAGATCTAAAAGTTCTAGAATTCACACGGACACAACCACTTGATTTTTAGTCTGTTCTTCCAGGAGCGCCTGCTTCATAGCTTGTGCAGGCGCTCTTCTGTGGTTATGGAAAGTCAATCTAAGAATTTTAGGGGAAATCTGTTTAGCTGGTTATTCAGGAAATATGGTGTATCAATTCAGAAACTGTTTATTAGGTTTCGCTCAGCCTGGAATACCCTCTCATAATCTTCACCAACTCAGATGCCAGCGATTCAAAGTGCCCTTCCTGATTAACTGAGACAGATATGACACCTTCTTCTCTCTGAACTAATGTGATGGCCATTTTCATGGCACTTATCCCATAGTTTCCTGAAATAGAAAATAGTTCTATTATCCCATATGCCTCTTGAGATATTATAAACTCTTTTAGAGGATGAACATACATGATGCAGCATACCTAATGCCTGGTATGTTACTTGTTTTCACGGGACACTTAGATTTGACTTCCTCAGAGACTCAAGCACTGTGTCAGAGAAAGGACGGAGAGCTGAGCAGATGTTCAGAGAAATTCGGGGCCACCTGAAAATCTCGTATATTAATTGAGGGCTAGCACTAACTCAGGCACTATTAAAAATAGGAGTAGACATGATAAAAATTTCAAGACTCACACACACAACAGAAGTTTACAATGTGAGTCCTAAACTACATGGTGGTAGATACAAATTCAGAAATGAGATTTAAAACTTAGGGAAGATGCCCTGACCAGTGTGGCCTAGTTGGTTGGGCAACATCCTGAAAAGTGAATGTGCTCCGGGTTGATTCCTGGTCAGGGCACATTTCTGGGTTATGGATTCAATCCCAGGTTGGAGAGTGTATGAGAGGCAACAGATCAATGTTTCTTTCTCACATGAATGTTTCTATCTCTCTCTTTCTCTATCCCTTCCCCTCTCTCTAAAAATAAATAAGTAAAATCTTTAAAAAAATTAGAGAAGATCGTATGAAGTGGGTCAGATGTATCATCTACATCTGAGTCAAATATTTAAATAGGGGGGATGTTCTAGCTTTCTTCAGCCCAGGTAATAAAGATATATTCTCCTGTTACTTCCTAGGTGCTTTATCATTTTACCTTTCACGTTTAGATCCATAATCCAGCGTGCATATGGGCCTTTGATATGGAACTGATTTTCGCATGTGGCAGGAATCAAGGTTCATCTCTTTCTGTACTGATACACATTATAACTGACCAAGCATCATTTATTTTAGAAGTCCTCCTTACCCCTACTATGGTGCTGGGGCATCTCTGCTGTAAAACTGGCTGCCATGTATGTATAAGACTCCTCACAGAGTGGTTTTCCTTCATCTGCTTTCTTTACCCTTGCACCAAAACCACATTGTTGGTTTTTTTTAATAACCATAGCTTTGTAATACTTTTGTATTTGGTAGCTTAAGTCCTCTAACTTGCTATTTATCTATTTCTAAGTTTGTCTCTTGTTATTCTTGGCCCTCTGTGTTTCCATTTTAAATTTTAGAATCCACTTGTCAATTTCCACACACAAAAAGCCTGGGGTTTTTGATTGGGAGTTTATTGAATCTAAATATTAATTTAGATTCATGGACAGTTTTATAATATTTAGTAGTCCAATCTAAAAACTGACATGTCTTTTTATTTACTTCAATCTTCTCTTATTTCTTTCAGTAATGTTTTGTACATTTTTATCTTATTTTCCTAGATATTTAAAGTTTTTAAGGCTATCTTTAATTATATAATTAAAAATTTTCATGCTAAATTCACTTATTTATTCCAATATTGATTATCCTTTGAATTTTCCCCATATACAATTATATAGTTGTGAATGACAGTTTTATATTTCCTTTCCAATCCTTATATTTATTATTTTTTTCTTAAATTATTGTCCTGGCTGAAACCTCAGGTGCAACACTGAATTTACCACTGAATGTCAGTGGTAAAAATGGCCGTCTTTGTCTTACTCCCAATTTCAGTAAGGCTTCTAAAGTAATTTTACCATTATGTATAGAGTTTCCTGTAGGTTTTTAAAAACATCCTTCTTGAAGTTAAGAAAGTCTCACCTATTCTTGGTTTGCCAAAAAATGTTTTAAAAATCAAAATGGTTATTAAATTTTATCAAATTATCTTTTGCATTTAGCAAGATGGTATTCACATGATTTTCTCCTTCATTCCATTAATGTGGTCAACTTTATTAATGATTTCTAAGCTTTCCAAACTTACATAATCCAACTGGTTTATACATTGAATTTACTAATATTTCAGTTTGATTTTTTGTTTTTGTGTTTGTAGGAGAGATTAGCTCACTGTTTTCCTTCCCTACAGTGTTCCTCTAAAATTTAGCATAAGGCTCTGCTGGTCTCATGGAACTGGGTGGGAAGTGTCACCTAGTTCCCTGTTCTTTGGAACTGTTTGTGTGTATTATTCATTAGATATTTGGAAGTTTTCTCGGATGAAACCGTGTGGGTCTAGAGTTCTCTTTATGGGAAGGATTTTCAATACAAGACAATTGCTTTCATCACTATGAAATATTCTTTTTCTTTTGGTGTCCATTTTAATAAGTCATGGTTTTCCAACAAATTTTTCCATTGTATCTAAATTTCCAAATTATCAGCAAATAATTGTATACAGATATTATCATTTTATAACATCTATATGCTCTGTAGTAATATCCTCAATTTTATTCCTTTTGTTGGTGATTTGTGTTTTCTTTTATTGTTCTTGCTGAACAAAGTTGGTTATTTTTATCAATATTTTAAAGGAAGAGACTTTTGGTTTTGTTGAATTTCTCTATTGTATATTTGCTTTCTATGTCATTGATTTTTTCCTCTATTATTGCCTTTTTACATTTTCTTTAGGTTTAATTTGTTTTCTTCCTAGCTTTTTGACCTTAAAAATGTAAATCTTTCTTATTTTCTAAGATATGTATTTAAAGGAGTAAGTTTCCCTCTGAGCGGCATAGAAGCTGTGTGATAGACTGCAGTCAGAGACCCTGGATCTCTCCTGTTTCTGGCTGCAGGCTCTATTGTCATATAATTTTGCAATATTTTTCCATCAGGAGTTGTCTCCACCCTTAAGCCTAGGTTTGACCATGTAATTTGCCAAGAAAAAACAAACAGAGATTTAGAAAGCTTTTAAGTATTGGAGCTTCTCTTCTCCTAGTGTGCTTGGAAACTTGTGAATACCATGTGGATGAGAGCAACCTAGCTTGCTGAGGGTAAGAGATCACGTGGAGATTGAAGGCATCCTGGCTGAAAGCCAATTAACTGCCAAAGACGTGAGCAGGGCCATCCTAGACCTTCCATCCTTCCCACACTTTATCTCATCACAGATACAAGGAAGTCCAACAATACCAGCCAAACCAGGACAGAAGAACCACCCAGCCAACCCATAGAATCCTGTTATAAATAAAATGGTTGTTATTTTAAGCCAATATGTTTTAGGTTGGTTTGTTACACAGCAAAAGCTAGCTGAAATAAGCTCTAACCTGACCCAGGAGTTTTGATATGAAGTATGTTGCCATGAACATTTAGTTTAAAATATTTTCTAATTTCCATGTGATTTCTTATTTAGATCAGTAAAATATTTACAGGTTTATTGCTTAATTTTCAAGCATTGAAGAATTTTTAGTGGAATTTTTGTGACTGACTGGTAGCTCAATTCTACTAGGACCAGAGAAATCATTTGAAATTTGTTGAAATGTGCATTAAATCTTAGCAGTCAATTTTAATGAATATTCTGTATCATATGCTTAAAATTTGCTATGGGAGTAGATTGATCTTAGGCATAGGATTAGTCTAATGCAAGCTACCATATTTTTCAGACTATAAGATGCACTTTTTTTGCCACATTTTTTGCTTCAAGAATTTTTCCCTATTTTCTTCCTCTAAAACCTAGATGTATCTGGGATCTGCACCATAAGACACAAATTAGGTTTTAGAGGAGGAAAATAGGAAAAAAATTTGAAGCAGAAAATGTGGTGAAAAAGTGCATCCTATAACTCAGAAAAATATGGCATTTTATAATTGCTGGCAGTAAAAACTTCTATTTGCAGCATTTAATATCTTTTAAAAATGTTTGTATATTTCTTCTGAAATTAAACATGTCTTCAGCATGATCTGACCCACCTAAGGAGCAGAAGGTGGCTATGGAGGAGCAGTAGTGAAAGTATGTTTGTAAACTATGGTGTGTGCCAATACATATTTGCAGTTAACTCATGGTACTTCAAAATAATAATGTTGCCTTAATGTAAATGGGACTCACAGTTGAGTTGAAGCTTTTCTGATAGTAAAACTCTTTCAAGGCCTTGTGGGGTTTTTTGTTTCTTGTTTTAGGTTTTTTTGTTGTTTTTATATTAATCTACTCAACTCTATAAAATATGTCAAATCGCAGTTACCTTGTGGCTGATGTCAGCCATAGATACCAATGACAAGAATGAATTTCAAATGAGCTATTACTCCTAAAAGCCTTATGAGATTCCTTTGGCAAGTTTTAATATTTTGTATTTATTCAATCCTCAAGCAGTGGATCCTATTTATGACCATTAACTCTCTGGTAATTTACTTATTTTATGAAACTAATAATTCTAGTTCTATAAACTTTTTTTTTACTTAATCACCGAGTCACTACAGGTGCAATTACATAGGCCTTTGTATGCATTTGAAAAGCTTTCTGCAAGTCATTTAAAATACATGCAAGAATCTGCAGGATTATTTGCTCTAGATTTATAATCTTTATATAATGATTCTACTTCAATGTCATTATAATAAGGAAATAATGTTGAAAATATACTCATAGAAATATATTCTTTAATCCTGTTTATAATGGCAAAATATTGACAATAATATTAAACAAGTTAAATAACATTCAACAGCAGGGCCTTGTTTTTTAAAACTGTCTTATCCACAGTACTGAATTAGATGCCAGTATTTTAAAATATTAATTTAGATGCATGTTGAATGACATAATGTTTTCTAAAGAGCTACCTGATGTTCGAACTGTTGATGCAGGAGAAAGGTGGATCCCTTTTAGAATGAGCATTCTCTACGGGTTTATAGAAAAGCACCACAAAGGGCTTATTTTACTTTGAAAGTTGTGGTCTTTTCCTTGGGTGTGACCTAGATCAGCAATTTTCAACCAGTGTGCAACAAGAATTTTTAAAATGTGCAGTATCCGACTATTTAGTCAGAGGCACTGGCCTCTTTCCCCTTAGACTGTCATATAAAAATATGACAACAGCCAACACAACAATAACCATCCATTGTGAATGGATCAAAGTTAAATCTATTCTTTTTGTTACATTGGCCAAAATTATATTTTTTGGTGTACCGCAGAATTTTAGTAATTAGTTTATGAGTTCCATGAGATGAAAAAGGTTAAAAATCACTGACCTAGAGAGAAGACAAAGGAGAGTTCTCATCCCACTACTTACAAAGCAAAAAAATTTGGGAGGGAGCCATCAGCAGCTCCTCAGTAGCAGGAGATTGAGGGGGGAGTCAACCACAGGGGAGCAGGTGGGGCCCTGGAAAAAGTTGGCCAGTGTAAATTTTCCTGTGGTAGGGGTGGCCAAGGAACTTTAGGACACAAATGTCTAATATTAAATTTTGTTGTTTTCTATCTGGACTGAGAACCACATGTAGTTTGTTAACTGTTAACCTAAGCATCCCTAACAAACTATAAATAAAATAATGTTGTTCCAATGTTAACTCTTTCTTTTCACCATAGACTTGGTGTGAACCTCAACCAAGCTGTGGCTTCAAAAGCTGTCCCAGCCCCTGTCTGGCCTTCATCCTTTTCTTTTCTCCTCCTTGTTATATGATCATTATCTTTCCCATTTTTATTCTTTCTGGCCACATGTAATTTCTTTGTTCTAAGACTTAAATACCAACTCCAGAGAACTCTGTCTTTCTGTCCGCAATTGTTTGAACTCCATGATACATAATATTTTGCCTGTGCATGATATTCACTTTTACTTTCTTATTTTCTCTCATGGTTATACTCTAGCTGAGAGGAATTATATGCTCTGCTTTGGCTTTGGCCTTGAGACTGGGGACAGCCTCCAAGTTAAATCCGTTGGGGAAAAGACCACTCCAGGAGTTCCACACTCCAACTTCTGGTGTAGCACAATTGAATAGTTCCCCTGCCTGCAGTCCCTCATGTGGGTCTCGTGAGCACAGGGTACACTGTACTCCAAAGTGATTCTTGGATCAGCCATTAGTATCTAGAGTCTTAGCGGTCTCATTTCCTTTCCTATTTGGCCTTCTCCATGGCTGGTTGTACTAATGCCACAGTCACTCCCCGTGCTGTTGCCTTTGCTCTGAAACCTTTCCACTGCTTCCTGGGCCTGAGAGAGAGTGCAGGGAGAGCTACAGGAAGAGAGATGTACAAGGAATCTTAAAGTTTCTCATTATCCTTTGTTATAAGATCGAACAATCGCCCCTCTCACCACACCACCTTGTTTTCAAACAAGAATGTTTTATTGAACATAACACTGATAGTATCCTTGCAAATGGCATCCTTTTGAATGGGTTGTGTCATCTCATTCTCAAAGCCCACCATGTCCTCTCTTTAGGGATCCTTCTTACTTCTCAGGTGTGTGTGTGTGTGTTTTGATGAAAGCTGCTTTGTTTCTGTTAATGATTTTATTATCCACTTCTTAATTACAATTCTGCATGCTGCCCTGCTTTGCAGCTCTCTTCTCTTAAATGTAGTTCAGACACATTCCCCAAGTCCCCAAACAACAAACCAGAGTAAATATCCTGTAACTGGTAATTCACTTTAGGAAAATCAATTGTTTTTTAAAGGGCAATTTCCCCTGAGAACTCATTTGAATGAGATCTGAATATTTACTTCAGAGGATTTAATAGCATCACCTCAATAACTTGAGCACATTACCTTGGCAGCAGCCTATACCCAACACTTTGACCTGTTATTCCTTTGAGATTTTCGATAGCAGAAGCTGTCACTATCAGGCAAATGGAAGATTTGTAAGCTGTTCCTGTTTGTAGGGGAAATCCATTGGTAGCTGGCACAACGTGCATCAGATTTGGTTTCTAAGTTTTAAGTGTAAGTATTAGGTTTAATGTTGGCTTTGTGCAGGCTATCTAACATAACATGAGGGTTTCAAATGCTCCAGGGACCGCAGCTTGAATACACAGATAATGAAAAGTTAGACAGTGTATTACATTATTGATAATAAATTTTCTTCCAATAGCAAAGAAGCATCTATTAAACAACTGATAGTGAGCTCGGTCCTAGGCCAGGACCAGCTACACAGTTTGCAGAGCCCACTCCAAAACAAAAGTGCAGGGCTTCTTGTTTGAAAATTGTTAAGAATTTAATGTTCTGACAACAGAACACTAAACCAAGTATGGGGCCAGTTATGAGCGCTGGGTTCCTTGCAGCTGCACTCATCACAAGCCCAGGAAGCAGGCCCTGATGGAGGCCTATGGGATTGAAAGTCTCTGACCTCAAAAAGTAAGTGAGAATCAGACTAGTCACAAGGCGAGATGCAGAATGTTCTAGAATCCCTTTATGCAGATTCTTCAAGCAGCCACTTGACTATGGAGTTTACATGTTACAATTGAGGAAATCTTAATGTTACCTGAGTTTTGCACCTTCTTTTTTTTTCTGTCAAAAATTGTTAAACAACAGCCACAGACCCCAGACTGTCAGAGGCACTGCTTTCATTCTTCAGTCAAATTTAGTTTCTCTTAGCTTTCAGGTAATTCTTTATATACATGGATTCAGCTTGAGAGCCTGGAGGGTGTCGGCTTCTTTCCTCTACTACCTGGCCTTGAAAGCTAGGTGGTCTCCAAGAGCTTGGGGGAGGGCAGGGCTGTGTTTCCTCCCAATCTGCAGACCAGGTGTGCCTTCTCATGTAGCTCTGACATGGTGACAAATTGTAAGCAGGGTAAAGTGGAGTGTGGGACACACTTTCTGATGGTGCTGTTGACCAAAAAAAAAAAAAAAGTTGACTGGATATTCCATCACCAAAAAGGATTAATTCAGGAAATAGAAAGGATTGCAGTCCCGTGTGTGTAGACATGGCAAGCCCCCAGCACGAAGATGGAGCGAGGAGAAACAGGAAACCCGTTTACAGAGGGGAAAAGGAAGTTGAGGGGAGGGGCTGTTACAGTTACAGAGCTCTGTTGTGACCGGGGTTCTTCCTGTAGGGTCTTCTCGACGGATGACTTTGGTTGTAAAAGCGCCTTCCACAGGCCTTCCTGGTTCCTGTCCAGGCTAAGGTCTCATACATTTTTGCAGTGTAAGTCAGTCTCCAGTCTACTTCTCCAGGGCACTCACTGTGAGGGACATGAGAGCCACAGGGTAAGCACAAGGGATGAATTGCCACCATCTCATCCCTGAGACTAGTCACAGGATCCAGCCTTATTATAAATAAAAGCTACCATTTATTAAGTACTTGCTCTGAGCCCGGCATGGTGCCAACCTACCTCACTACAATCACTACTACAAACACTCTCCCAATAGTTACTTACACATGGGGAAGCTGAGGCTCAGAAAGGTGAAGTGGCCTCACACAGCCAGTGAGGGCCTGAAATAGGATGCACACCCAGGTGTGTCTGCATCTAATGCCCCAGCTCTGCACCACCGCTCAGTTCTGTCGGCCATCCCTGTTGGAGAACCTGGGGAGTGGGGGTTAAACACCACGCTGGGGAGAGGCCCCAGCTCAATCTCTAGAGTCAGGGAAGCAATTCCTGGGGACATGGTCTGTTGTTTTCACCAATCCAGAATATACTGCAAACAAAATGTTGGAGAGTGAAATGTTCATTGTCACCAGCCCCTGAGGTGAGACTTCACAGAGCTGGGCTTTATCTGCTAAGTGAAGTTGATGGCACAGACGGCCATGGGATGTGGGAAGGCGATAAGGTGGCTCTGGTGGCAGATCTTGGTGAGGGGTCCTAAGCAGCCTCCTTGGAGAGTGAGGGAGATGACCTGGCTAGTTACCATGGCAGAAGGCCACGGAGAGGGCAGAGCTCAAATGCCCAGCAGGCAGCCTAAGGATGTGATGAGGGCACCAGGAAGCAGGGCCAGCGAGAGAGACTGACTGTGTTGATTCGGCATAGATGAACTTACCCAGAATTTTGAAATCAGGAAAACTGAATGATTTTATTTCTGTTTCAGCATACAGGTGGCTTTGTGTTTATGTTTTATGGTTTTGTATAATATGTAGTATGAATTATATTGAGTATGGTGAGCATCAAAATCTTATCAGTGCCTAGGGACTCCAACAATCTCAATCTGGTCATGAGCTTCTAGAAGCTCTTTCTGTCCCATCACCCACCATCACTACAAATTTCTTCCTTGGACTATCTTTGCAACTAAAACCCTGTGCACACAGGCCCCTCTTTGGAAGGGCAAGCAATTCTGCCAGTACTTCAGGATGATAATAGTCTCTCAGGAGTTAGCCCAGTTTAGGGGATGATAGTAGCAGACACCAACCTTTTCAGGATACATGGAAGGACCTGGGCGCACTGGGAGCTCAGGGTGGGAAAGGTCCTAAAACGGGGCTGTAAATGGCGAGCTTCCTCCCAACATCCAGAGTGGGTCCTGTGCACTTATCCAAGCAGTGCCGCCCTCCAGTTTGACTACCTTATTCGTAACTCCAAGAAATCTACTGGAGAGCTCTTCTCTTACCTCCCTGGGAAACTCAGACCCTGGCTAAATGCAGAGTTGATTCTATATCTGGGTCAGCATTTCCTCCCCTCACTCCCTCATGGGCCATAGAATTTATGTATATTAAAAGTTATCACTTTGTGCAGGACATAGAATACCTCTCATGCATTACAAGATTATGCTGGAATGATAATAACAGGGTCTTTTATTTTTATATTAGCTTATATTCATTAAGAACTTGGCATATAGCAACTTATTGTTTTTTTTTTACAGAAACTGTCTGAAGTGGGCACTCGTATGCCCATTTACAGACAGGTAAGCTGAGGAAGAGAGAAGTTAAATGATTCACCAGAGTCACACAATAAATGAGCCCGCCTGTCCCTGGCCCAAGTCCTCACTACTACTTCCTTCTGCTTCTGTGTCTCCCATGACACTGTCACTTTGCTGTAAGATACGCAGGAGGAAGACAATGTGGCATGCTGAGATCTTAGTTCAGAAGAATAACTCCTTTCCCCCTTACCTGCTTTTACATCCCTTTTATTTCCTTTCAGAGGGAAATAAAATGTAATAATGTGTTGTGAAGAGCCGTTTTCAACTGAAGTGAGGAAGGCTAGCCCCTTGGGAATCGAGAACTCTCTGGTGGATTTTATGGAATTAATGAAAAGGTATTTAAATAAGAGGATGCAGGAGATAATGGGGAGGAATAGGCCATCAGTGTGACCTGCAGCTCTGTACCTTGCCTCACAGAAAACCAACATACATATTTTCTTAACTGAATCAAATCCAATTCTTTGGTATGCATTTTCCTCTTGAACAATCTAACGCAATTCAGTGGTGAATGAAACAGCGTGCTTTCTAAAACATTTAGGCTTTTGCAAGCCTGAAGAAGGTTCCTCACACTCCTGTAATTACCTCCACATCATTGCTACACATCCATTTAGTGTCCAGATTGAAGAATGGAATGAGTGTTTACCAGAAACCCATTTACTTGTCAACTTCAACAGTGAGTCTGGGATGAGACACCGTATTCTCTGAGCTGAGGGGTGTGCTTTCACCTCCACGTCATGCCAATGTTTCATCAATTGAAAAATCAATAAACTTCAATCTGTTTCCTAGATCCTAGTACCTTAACCTTTGGACCACAAAAGGGCCTTTTCTGTTCCAGAGACCTTTGGGTCTAGCACGGTTTTGTCTTCTTCATATAATCGGCAAAGCACAAACTGCTTGTGATTGAAGAAAATTGCTCGGCAGCCCCTGGCAAATGGTTGGAAAGTGTTTTCCAGTTTTTAACAATGACCTTGGGAAGTGAACATGCAATTGTCGAAGGCCAGGCTCTCAGCATTGCTGCAGGCCCCTGCCATTCTTTTCTTCTTTTTCCTGTTTTATTATTTTATTTTTCCTGTGTTTGTTGTAGTGCCCTGAGGTTAGCTGGCCCACTATCCCCTTCTGAGAGGGCCAGAGTGACCCCCATTGGGAGCCCACTTTAGCAAAGACCTTGTATTGCAGGCACCAAATACTCCACCGCCTCTCCTTGCCCCCAGCCCCTGCTGCTTCAGGAGATTTCGATAGACTCTTGCACAAGTGCAGGTGGGCTTTACTTGCACAGGTTAAATCTTGGGCTGATTGGTTCTTCCATGTATCCGCTTGTGTCTATACTATTTTGCTAAATTCCTTCCAGTTGTTAGTCTATTGATAGCACTTTTCACTGATTTTCAGATTGAAAGTTTTTAAAAAATATTCAAAAATATGTTTTTGGTCATTTCCATAAGAACTTGGAAGGAGAGTAGTTAAATGTGCAATGTGCAGACTCAAATCGCCATCTTGAAACGGAAGTCTTGACATCCTTTTAAAAAACAATCACTAATACAATTTATAGTTCTGTTTATGGCATGAGGGTAAAAAGCCCATGAAACTACTCAGCACTGTAGGAAATGAATAGTTTATTAAACTGTTGACTGTGCTCTAATCCTGGCTTCAGAATGATTAACTAACAAATCCATCATCTGGGGGGAAGTTGGCTTGGCCGTGATTCATTTTTAAACTATTCTTATTTGGAGTATTGTTTGGTTTTTATTTGGGAGAACTTCCAGAATTTAAAAAAAAAACACTGTGTATGTTTGTTTTTTAATTAACCTGTATTTTATGCAATGCTATAGATACACCATGCATTTTCACTAATTTTGATTGTTTTTAAGGGTGAAAAGGGACAGAATTTCAACAAGGGGCTGTGAAGATATTTCATCAGTACCAAAGGGGAGGCAGGTGTATTAGTTAGAATTCAATTAATGGCAGGTACCAGAAACCAATTTATGGTAACGTAAGGTCAAAAGGGAAATTTAGTATAAGGCTATGATAGAGTGTGGGGAGCAAGGGTCCTCTCAGAAACTAGAGCAGGTTATCAGTTACAATGTGCTTAGGTGACAATCACAGAAAACTAGATACTTACAATAGGCTTGTTTCTGACTCAGGTAACTGGAAGTCCAGAGGTGGGAAGGGCTCCCAGATTGGTCAGTGATGTTATCAAGCTTCTTTCAGCTATTTGCCTTTCATGCTCCTGGCTTTATCCTTGCATTGGTTCTCATGGTCACAAAGAGCTACCAGCAGTCTGTGAGGTTTGCTGTCTTGTCTTAGCCTGGGTTCCCAGAAAAACTGATGTGCCAACCCTTTATTAGGGACCAGAGGGCAAATTTTGAGGAGCAAAAGAAATACAAAGGGAGATGAGGTAGGGAAAGGAGAGCAAATACAATGAGGAGCCTTCAGAAAGGCTGCATGAAAGATCCTGTGTCTCAGGACCAGCTGTGTGAGTACAAGAACGGAGAATAATTTATCCGCCAGAAACTTCCCGGCCCGCATTGTCACTGCTGAGAGTCATTCCCATGGGATGTGACTCCCCCTCTTTCCTAGACCTTCTCCATGTGGCTTCTGGGAAAGCTGCAGCCCCCCTCAGGACTGGTGGGGCCAGGGCGTAGACTTGGCAATCTCTCTTTACCATGTGTACTGTCCATGTGGCTTCTCCATCTCTAGTGATAACAATGGCAACTTCAGGGACCTGGACCCATAATCTTGGAAACAGCAGACTCTTGCTGGGGTCTTGCTGGTCTGTAAGCAAGGCAAGTGCACAGTTTGGGAATGGCACATAAACTGAGTCCAATACGTCATCCCCAACTGGAGTGGGGGGATTCCTTCCAAAAGCTGCTTCAGAAAAGTAAGGTAGCCTCTTTCTTTTAATCCCACAGCAGTTATCTTCTGTCTCATTGGCTTTACCTGCACCCTCGTCAGTGTCTAAACCAACACCTGTGCCCAAGGAGAAGCTTATAACAAACTTAGGCCATAATCACTTGGTCATTTCCAATGGGTGCTTGGGTTAGCTGTGGTGATCAAAGAGGAAGCTACCAAAAAAGAATGAATGAATGCTGAGACGTTATAATATCCACTTCAGGAAAATGCTTGGATACAAAAACCAGAAACAATACAAAGACTCCATGTTTCTTCCCCATACCCATCTATGTCATTATTCTCACTCTAAAAAGACTTTCGTGTGTAGGGCATAAAATATGGCCTCTAATAGCATGGATGTTTAATTGTCCCAAATCTAGCCACACCGAAACTGACTCTTCCCTTTGTATGTGATTGCCTCAGCTTGGGTTCCATGTCTTCTCTGTATTATTCTAACCTCAGCTGATGGATGGGGCCACATAAAAAATATGCCTGATACAAAGAAACCCACTCCCCAAAAACACCATGTGAATGGAGGTAGGGTATTTATACAACAAAATGATATTCATAACATTACTTGATGGAACAATTTTTTATACACTTTAAGGATAAATAAATTGTGTTTGCCTACACATGACACCTATTCAACCTTTCTTGGTGGTAATTAAATATGGACAATACCTCTGGCCTATCACTGAGCAATATCTCCTTTGGTTGCTCTTACAACTATTTCCATTTCATGGATGATGACAAGCCTTCTACTCCATTCCTAAAATACTTAACTTCTATTTCTGATTGTTTACAACTCCTTACTTTTTTGAATATTTGGGAAATCAGTGTCTACTAGAATACCTAATTCATTGTGTAACTGCCAGCATGTCATCTTACAAACAATCTACTTGCGTTAGGTGCATATTCTCCCTCCACCAATACCAAAACTGCCGACCAAATACACTCTAAGTCCTGTCATTTTCATGAAGGAATCATAGTTGCATAAGTTAATGTAAGAGCCATGAAGCTGATAGAAGCCCATTAAAGACATGAGGTAGAAGTGAAAAAATTGTCCTGAAGACTAATCCAAGAACAGAGAAGTCATGAAGAAGTGGCAGTGTCCTTCAATAGGTGAATAGACAAATAAAATTTGGTGTATAACTGCATGAAATATGATTCAGCAATAGAAAGGGATGAACTATCAAGTTATGAAAAGATATGGAGGAACCTTAAATGCATATTGCTAAGTGAAAGAAGCCAGTCTTAAAAGGCTGCATTTTATATATTTCCAACTCTTATCACATTCTGGAAAAAGGACAGAATGCAGAGACAGTAAAAGACAGTCGTTGCCAAGGATTTGGAGGGGAAGGAGGAATAAGTAGGTGGAGCCTGGGGGAATCTTTAGGGAAGTGAAACTATTCAGTATTGATACTATAATGACAGAGGCATGACGTTATACATTTGTCAAAACCCTTAGAACTATACAACACAAACCGTATCCTAAGTAAACTATGGGCTTTATTTAATAGCCTATTAATATTGGTTCATCAATTATAAAAAGTTTATACTAATGCAAGATGTTAATAATAGGGGAAACTGGGGGCAGCTCGGGGAGAGATAAGGAATATATGAGAACTCTTCACTTTCTCCTCAAATTTTTTGTAAGTCTAAAACTGCCCTAAAAATAAAGTCTGTTATAAAAAGGAAAGAGGGTAGGAAGGTAGAAGGGGGTGAGGGAGAGAGTGACAGGAAGGGAGGAACAAAGAAATGGAACGTGGGGAGTAGGGAAGATTGAAGGAGAGGAAAAGGGCTAAGGTGTCTAGTCCTCAGCTTCATATCCTTTGAACATCTAGGTGTGGTAGTTAGGTTGTGTTCCTAGTTCCCTCATCTTGAGAATTGCACCCTTCCCCCACCCACATGACTTGTGGGACTGCATCTCTATCGGGCACATCTTTGTGTGACTCCTGGCTGCAGTTATACTGGTCTAAGAGAGGACCCAGCACTCAAGTTGGGCCAATTAGACTCAAAGGAAAGATTTGGTCTCTTTGAGTATAGGGGGACTTGTAATTTTATGGACAACAATGCAAAATGGCCCAGTGAAGAATTGTATTACCAGAGAACATATTTTGCTACTTCAAGACAGACCATAATTTGCATACTTGAAGATTTTGCCCCATCTAGTCTGGTAATAAATGAAAGATTTTCATTCAGATCTCCATAACATAAAACACTCAAAGCTGTGAATCCCTTTTGCAGTCAGCCCTCAAAAAACATGTGTTGTCCGTGACAGCAATGGTGGTCATGATGACAATGACAGCGAAGGAGGCCATTCAGTAAACCTTACGCTGGCCTGGTCACCGGTAAAACATTTCCCCTTTTTGTCTTTGCAGTGATGCCAGTTATGATGATGAATCAGGGGATGTCTGTCCAACCCCCTCCAAGCTGTTGCCGTGTGCATGTGAGTTGTCATTTGTGACATGCACCAGAAACCCAAGGCTTGCCTGTTGTTGGTGACCTCAGTTTCCTCAGTCTCAGATCACTGCTCGTGGCAACAGGTAAGAACAGCCAACAAACCTGCTCTTGTGACAGTGACATTGTTAATACTTTTTAAGAGTTTGCTCTTTGCTTCTGTGGGGTGGAAGTGCTTCACAACACACAATCTCCATTCACAGGCTTCCTGTGAGACAGGTACTTAGAAGAAAGTGGGGTTCACATCCTGCACTTGTGAACAAAAATCCTTCTCCCTAAAGTAGCTTGAACAGAACTTGAGGACATCAACAGCAGAGTCCCCCACACACACACACACAATGTCATGGAGACTCTGTGCAGGGGCAAGAAAGCATCTTATGAGCAAAATGAAAATTAGGAAAACCACTGAGAAAATGGGAGAGACACTATGCACACTGAAGAAAGTTGAAATGTAAAAGGAAATGATATCTTCACTTTTTAAAACAGGGAGGCCATGTTGCCTGCCAACACTTTGACCCTTTTTCCTTTACTTCTTCCCAATCCATGCTCCTCCTCCTTTATCTTCTCGTAGGTCCTCATTTAGATTTTCTGCACTGAGCTGTGTGGTTTCTGTGGGTATGTGATCACGTGGGCCTGTAATGACTGAGTCGAAGCTCTCTCCACTGGGTTAGTGCAACACTGAGCTTGCCAGGGGTCACAGGTGCGTGGCAGGCTCTGGTTGGGCAGTCATTATTCAACAGACATGCAAAGGCTGTCGGTCAGGTGGCATGGCATCAAATGACTAGTCTGAGGACCCTGATGAATGAGGCAGGGTTGCCCTTCTTCCTGCATTGTGAGCACTGCTAGGGCAGGGTAGGACAGTTTGCTGAGTTTAAACTCCAACTCCTCTAACCCTGGGTTACTCCTGGATCTGTGTGGCCAGGCTCCTTCCAGCCTCTGTGCAGGGCTTGGAGTCAATGCTTCCCAAATGTTAACATTCATTTACATCCCTGTGATCTTGTTACAATGCAGATTCAGATTCAGGAGGTCTGGAGTGGGGCTGATGATTCCACAGTACTAACAGATGCTACTATCGAATAGCAAGAGCTTCACTCATCATAGCTGGGCACGCTGTTGTATAGAGCCTGCTGCCATGAGGAGATGGAATAACAGAACCCCATGTGTGTCTAGACTTTTTCAGCCTCATGACCTCCATAAAGAGGAAGGGAAATGGAACCATCATGGATGAAGCCTCTGTCACACCCAGGCATGAGGCCAAGCTGCCAGAATTTAATTATGCTATCCCAGTTGGTGAGAATCTGAGCAACTTGAATAAGAGTGATTAAGTGAACCTTGGTTTTGTAAGTCCCACCCCTTTCTGACATTCTGAGTAGCTAGTGTTGCCAAGGTAACACCACAGGCCCAAGTTGCCAATTCTCAGAGGAGGGGACCTTAAAAGAGATGCAGCGCTGAACACTACAGGAAACTCCAGCTCCAAGAAAGGCCTGCCTAAAATAGAGATGTGCTGATGCTAATCAGTAACCGCTGCTGTTCAGGGTGTAAGAATAGGCTGGAAACCTCTCTGGTGACTCATCGGCTTCTGCTGTTGCCAGGAGTTATCTCTAGCTTTAGCAAGGCAGCAAGTCACTACCTGGCAGAGGGATGTTCTGGATCTGAGGAAGGAGCTGCCTGGGACCCATCCATTAGGTGGCACAGTGGACTGCACCCCCGGGATGGCCTTTCTGAGGGCCCTAGAACAAGACCAGCTTGTTGCAGGCCCTACCCTTCCAGATTAAGTCAGTATGAGTTGTGAATATACAGTTCTCCAAAGGCGGGTAGAGACCCAGTTCTCTGAGCAACTTGGCTATTTGGCCAAGTAGATAGCAACCCATGGAAGAGTTACTCTCTTCAAGCACTACCAGGCTGGCCACACACACCAGAGGATCCAGAGTTGCGTTCTGGAACGGGAACAGAAGCCTCGAGAGGTGTTTAACTGGAAGGTGCCACTGGCAGTCATGTGGGGAAAGGGATCCCCTCCGCAATCACACTTCTTCGCCCCTCCCTGACCATTCTCTTAGGTAGGACTTACAGACCTACCTCTTCCAAACCAGGGATCCTGCTGACAGAAGAAACTAAGAGTAGACAATAAAGGGTGGTTTTTGATGATGTCAGGCCTTCTGAAATGTTTACTTCTCTGCAAAATATGCATACAGCACCAACCTTCCAGCCTCGATCATAACAGAGCAAAAGTGTTTCTTCAGATTGTTGAAAGGAGTAGCATACAAGAGAATTTTCAGTTTTGGCTGGTAACATGTTCCGAGATCTGCTGTGGGTGTTACATCACGTTAGGAGCTGCGAGATATAACAAGTCACACCTCGATTTTTTATTATCTGATGAGGAATAGGAGTTGTGTCTTCTAAAAACAAACAGAGTTTATAGAGCACTTTCATATAAGTTGGGCTAGTTGTTATAACCAACCAGTGAGGTAAAAAAATTATAGTTCTCTTTTGTAGATAAAAAATGAATCTTGGAGAGGATAATATAATTTTTTAATGTTAAATAGGTGTCAAGAAGTGGCTCGGGGAGTAAGCTCATGGGTTGCTGTCTTTTCTCTTCAGCACAGTATCCAGCACCAGTTCATCTCCCTTGAGTTAGGCAGGAAAAGGACAGCACCTCTTCTCAGAATCTTTGCATCTTGTCCTAGAGGGTCCTGAGGGCCTGCATCTGGTTGATTGGAAGCCATCTCTGTGCTCTTCCCTCTTCCTTCTGTAGCCTCTTATTCTATGAATGGCAGAGTCTCCTTGGGCAAGGCTTATGACCTTTGATAATGCAGCTTCCCCACTACCCAAAAAAAGTACTCTTGGTCCCCCAAGAACTTCATCTGGCTTAATCATACTTTCTTCCCTTGCTTAAAAGGTAAAGAAGCAGAGTTGCTGGTGTGAAAGGGGTGAGTGAGTCATGAGGGACTGTATTCTGCCTTGCAGTGAGGCCGTTTTCACCAGTCACACTTTTGGTACAGTCTATGCTCTGCTAAATTACTTTATCAAGGACTATCTTATCTTCCCAATAGATCAACTGGCTATAAGCATTCTAGATATGAATCCTGTTTTATTCTTTTTTACTGCTCCAGTTCCTAGTAGAACTTTCTATATAGTAAGTGTTTGATTAGGATTGTTAGAATAACCCAGAGGTATTAAGGAAAAAGCCTGGAAAACTTCTCTCTCTATCAAAAACTATTTGCCAGGATTCTCTTTGGTGGGACAAAAAACTTGTGGAGCATGGACTGTACTCTGTTCTTGGGAATTCGATGACAGGGATTTACTGACCTGGGGGCTGGAGAAGACTCTCAGAGAGAGGTTCAGCCAAACCACCTCCATGGAGTTTCATCCCCTCACTCCTCTTGCCCAGGCTCAGCGTGGTTAATTCCAGCAAAGAGAGGAACAAAATGTAAATTTCCACCTGTACCTGCCCAAGAGGTGCTAGATCTATAGATCAGGGTGAAGCCTAGCCATGTGCATTGGGAAAGCAATGCTGCTGATTGTGACTCAACACCAGAGTTTGAGAAATCATTGTATTAAACAGACATTGCAGACAGTGCCATGGGTGTCATTCCTGGGGGAACTTCAAGTCTGAATCATGTCCAGTCTGGTCATACCCCAGCAGGAGATCCAGAAAGGCATTTCTGGGTCACACCAGGGCCATCCTATGGGAATATGATGCTTCTGGTTTATCCCACAATCACAGTACTTGGCCTGAGACACACCAGGCCTTGTCCTCTTCAGGTGAGAATGAACTCACCTCTGTCCCCACCCAACAGATTTATTAAGTGCCTTCTATGTGTCAGTCAGTGTGGTGCATCTTTCACATGAATCAGTCAATCCCACAATAACTCTATGGGTCATTCCCCCATTAGAGATGATAAAACAGGTCCAGAGAGGTTCTTACCTCTAAACACAGAGTGAGAGTGGCTGAGTCAGGATATGCATCCAAGCAGCCTGGTTCCACAGACCACTCATCCTCTGACCACTGTGCCATGCTCTCTTCCATCTAAATCAAGCAGTCTGGTGCTGGGGAGCAAGGCAGCTCAATGGGGCTTCTTTCTATCTGAGACCTCCTATCTCCCTCTACATTGCATTTCATCCTGTGATCGAGGAAGTGTAGTGCTTTGAACGGGAGCTGGCACATGTACATGCAGGGCTGGATGAGCCTGCCCATGTCATGAAATTTGCCCTTTGCCCTGCATACCAGCTCGACCTCGGGGAGCACAGGCAGCCCTTGCCAGGGCCGACCAGGGCAAGGGTCAGTAGGAACACAAGCTTGTACCACCTCATATCCTGGGTATGTTGGTTTTGGCAGAAGCTGACCTGTTCTATTCTGTACATAACATTTGTCTCTGTATCCAAATAAAAAAGGGGGAAAAAAAACCAGAAAAAAATCAGCAGAAAATACAGCTATAATGAGGAATTGGTGAAAACTCTTTAGGATGTACTCATAGGCCATGTATTTGTTCTATATAAACTAGTAGATTTATAAACAAATATTATAAATTAATACTATTTTGGCAATTTTTCCCAACAAAATCCAAGACAGAATACAGAGTTTAGGTTAGATATACCTGGATTCCCATCTGGCTTCTGCCTCTTACTTGAGCAAGTTACTTAACCTCTTGGTCTTAGTTCTTAAGTTTAGTTTATGGATGATAATATCTGTGAGTTGTGAGGATTGGAAATGATATATGTAGGAGACACTCAATAAATGCAGGTAACATGATAACTACTCTAGAACTCATTTCCAAAGTTAATAGAGTGTTTAAACAGAGACCTAATTGTATAAAAGGTGTAGACTTCTTATTGTTATGATTTAAAAAAAAGATTTAAATGGCATATTCTTCTGTCAGCTCAAAACACTTGCCAAATAAATAGAAATTTTGCATCTGTTTTGACATTCAATCCTCATAACAATCCTGTGATGTAAAGTAGATATTATTTTCTTCATTTTATAAGTGGCTATGTTAAGGATTAGCAAGATTAAATGGTTTACCCTCAAAACTTATAAAGAGGTCCTGAGACTCACACCAGTCTTCTGAAACTAAATGTAGAGTCCATGCAACCTGACCACACTAGAATTTCTCATTCACCTTCCAAATGCCCAATGGAAACCTATACTCTTATCCTCTCTCATATTCAGTTATTAGAAACTTATATTCCAGAGATGGGAAGAAAGTTAATTTGGACCATACAGAACATCAGCCAGAAGAGTGGGGTTTTTTAAAAGGAGACCTTAGTAAATGAAATGGCCCACAGAGATCGCGGAAAGGCATGGGCCCTGCTATGTGTCCTATGTGCAACTTGGACAAGTTACTACACCTTGTTAGGCTGAAGTTCCCCTAGTTCTAAATCGAGAATAGCAGTATTCACTTCATAGTGTTGCTGTGGTGATTAAATTAGATCATAGATGAGCACCTGGCAAACAGATGCACAGTAGACGTGGGTTTCCTCTACCTTGTGCATTAGATGAACACATGTCTACTTGGCAAAATCTGGTAACTCAAGGTCTGGAGTCATGAAGCCTTCGCATGCCCACAGACCAGGCACAGCCTGTACTTGGCAGGGTAGCCAAGCATCTCGGCAGTTCTCGGTCTCAGCTGTCCTGAGGAGGAGCTGTTCCTGGTGGGGCCAATGAAAATACTTTGGCCTCTGTAAGTTGATTCCTGCCCTTTGGTGTGAATGGGTAATAGTCAGTAAGGGTGCTAATATGATCCACATGTTGTAGTGATTTGTCTGTTCTGGATGACTTAGATGCTGCTAACTAATAGACAAGCACTAAAGTTCAAGCTTCATGTGAACATAGGCTTGCCTAAGAACATTACTGGGACCATTAACTCACAGCACGAAAACTATGAGCCTCCACGAAATGATTACAACACTCACTTGCTATTCCCTTCAAAGCAACGGTGAGTCCTGAGTCCCATTACTGAGTGTTGAGCCCCCTTCTTCTGCCCCTATTGGCAGTGTACCTGCATGCGAGGGCAGTTCTCAGATGTAGGAGGGGGAAATCCATCGGATTTGAAGGAGGCAAACCTGTCCTGCTGTGTCCATCCCTTCATGGCAGAGAAGGTCATTGAGGAGACTGAAAAGTGGTAGCTGTTTCTCTGGGTTTATGTGTGTGTGTGTGTGTGTGGGTATACCCTCACCAGCTAACCAGAAAAGATATTGTTTGCACGACCACCTCCTACACAACCGTGATATAGAGCGCACTGAGAGGGTCAACTTATGTGAGGATTATTAGCAAAGTTACCTTTTCGAAGATTGGGCCGGGTCCACAACTCTCCACGGGGATTCATTTGCTCCCCTGTCCGAGGGTTTGGCCCTGGTTCTTGGCTTGTGAAATTTGAATTCTTGCAGTATTCTACCTATATCATCTGAGGGGAAAGTATCCAGTTACTGTTTATGTTTGAATTGAGTATCTTCTCATTTGATGTTAATATGTCAAATAAAAATGGCAGTCAAACGATGGCCATACTCTGGACTGCCTTGATGGTGGGAAAGACACAGGGGTCAAGAAAAATCCTGTACTCTGGTATCTCCTTAGGTGTGGTCCACTTCCCCCTCACAAGAACTAGAGCCTCTGACCTCCTTGGCCAGCCTGATCTTCTGAGACCAGCTGAGGAAGGTCGCCGCTCTGTCCTGATCGATCTCAGCCATATCTAAACCCCTCTGTCCCATGCACTTTCTGGGGGGAGGCTTCTAAAAGCCTGAGCCATAGTGCAGTGGTTTTTTATTGCTGCTGTGACAAATTAAAACAAGCTCAGTGACTTAAAACCACACAAATTTATTATTTCACAGTTCGGGATCAGAAGTCTTTCAGAAGTCTCGCTGGGTTAAATTTAAGATTTGGCAAAGCTGCCTTCCTTCTGGAGGTGCTAGGGAAGAATCTGCTTCCTTGCTTTTTCAAGCTTCCAGAGGTCACCCACATCCCTTGGCACATGGTTCCCATCCTCTACCTTGAAAGCCAGCAAGGTCTGGTTCAGTCCTTTTCATGCTGGCCTTTCTGTAATTCTTTGTCTTCTGTCTCCCTCTTCCACTTGTAAGGACTCTTGTGATTACACTGGGCCCACCTGGATAGTCTAGGGCGCAGGTGGCAAACACAGGGCCCCTGGGCCAAATCCAGCCCTCCACCTGTTTTAACTGGCCTGGCACCTGGTTTCTACCTGGTGGCAGTGCCAAGCTCCTTGCTCCTAGTGAAGGAGTAGTTACATTTATACAGTCTTAAAATTACATTCAGCCCTTTAAAGGCAACCACAAGGCTGATGTGGCCCTGGGTGAAAATGAATTTGACACCCTTGGCTTAGGGTAACATCCCCATTTAGGGTTAACTGATTATCAATCTTGATTTTACCTGCAACCTTAATTTTTCTTTGCCACATAACTTAGCATATTCCCACAGGTCCTGGGGATTAGATGGTGACACCTTTGGGGGTCATTATTCTGCCTACTACACACCATCTCCCTTCTCCCACATGGCAGAGGATGCACAGGACCACTGCTAAAAGTGGGCCTGGTCAGCTGCTGGCCTTTGAGCAGCCTCACCCACTGAACTGCCTCCTCCTGCCATTGGTAAATGTTTGTGATCAGCCTCTGGTGGCAGCCTCCCAAGGCATGTGGTCTGAATCAACGACCAGGGATCTCAATGTCCTTTCCCTTTCAGCTGACACAGCTCTGTGTTCTCAGTCATCACCCTGTGACTAGTTCACCAAACTCCACCTTGAATGGAAATTTCACTTTGGGAAGGCTTGGTGAGCTATGCTTCCTGAGGCTTTAAACATCCAATTGCTAAGAGCAGCCAGAGTGTCAGCCCTTGACCTAGGACTGGGACTACTGCATCTCTGAAGAGGTTTGCATCGAGCTACCTCACAATCCCTAGGATGACGTATGGCCTCGGCCCAGCAATGGAAGTATTTAATCCTCTGGTCACTGTCCCATCTAAAGATGGTCATGGGACCCAAGCCAGGTGTGATAGGGACAGTGACACACATCAGACATTCTAAGTCTTCTCTCATATTCCCAGTCACTTTACAGTTAGGCAAAGCCATGGGGCTAGTTCTGGCCACAGGAAGGGAGAGGACATGATATTGGTCCCTTCTGGGCCCATGCCTAATTCTCTAGGCATGCTGTGGCAATAAAGGCAATCTTAAGTTCCAAGTGGTACAGCTACCAAGTGGCAGAGTGTCCATCATCCTGGGTGCTTGAGGACCGACAGCACGCATTGCACATGCAGTGTGAGCAAGAAGACACAAACCAGGCTGTCGAGCTTCAGGTTTAATATCAGTTGTTACCACAGCATAAGCAGCCTGTGCTGACTTACGTACCAGTTCAATGGAAGGACTCCCCGAGGCTTTGCAGAGCTCTCAGAAAAGACTCTGCCTCTCTCTCTCTCTCTCTCTGGCCCTGCATGCACATTTCGATCTTGGAACCGCCAACAGCCACCTGGGCACCATGAAGAAAGGGCTTGTCTGAAAACAAAGCCAGAAGAACCAAGAGATGAAAAAAAGAATCCTGGTGACCTCATTTGAATCCTTGATACATTTGGGCCAAAGGCTGCTTGACCCCTTGAATCTCTCAGTGATGTGAGAAAGACATTTTCGCTTAAGCTGATTTGAATGGCATTTCTATCTTTTGTAATGGTGAGCATTCTCCCAATCACGGCCCGCTTTTCTGAAAGATTTAAGTGACCATCTAGAATGATCTGTTTTTTCTCCTCAGGGACCCTTTCAGTAGAAAACGAGATTCTTGCAAATCAGAGTGGGGCCCTCAACACAAGTTGCTGCCCCTAGAGACTACATTCTTCTATATTCTGTGTGTATGTCCCCTGTTGAAGTATAATTACATTCCTCTCTTCCATTTCCTGAGAAGGGAGGGTGTGTTGACAGTCAGGAGCAGGGAGACAATACAATCACCAAAGGGAAGAATTCACCAGTGGTTCAAAGTAAGACAAAGGGAAAGTGAATATGGATGATCTCCTCTTACAGATGAAACACTTCAGAGAGGATGGCGCTACCCTGATAGCACTGTAATGCTCTCTGTCAGCACTGGCTTTCCTTCACATGCTTCCCATTTGTTAGTTTGGGCCTTTGGGAGAATGACCAAAGGTTTTGAGGTTTCCCTCCCCAGAAGAAAGGATGAATGTGCACAGATTCATCTGCAGTCTCTCTCGTTCCCTGTCTGAGCCAGGAAGGAGGCATGCTAGGGACCTCTGCCTGGAATGAGGTTAGTGTCTGTGGCCATGGGATTGTCCCAAGATAACAGGCTCACTGCAGGGCCAAACCAACAAAGCTGACCTCTGCTTCATGCTTTAACCAACAGTGCCAAATTCTGACCAGCTGATGAGGCTGGGCTGAATCGCACTTTGGTGTGACCTGAGCTGGCCCCCGCTCCCTGCGATCCTAAAATGTGATTCCTCAGAAAGCTCCCTGAATAGACCAAATGGAACATCCAAACTTAGAAATGGCCAGTGGCCTGCGAGCAGCAAAGTCAGAATTTCTTCACCCTTGACCACACTGTGGGTCAGTGGATAAAACCGAGTCTTCCCCAATTGTCCTTCTGGTATAAACTCAGGAATTCAGCAAGATCTATAGGAAAGATGGCATTTCACTGTGCCCAGGAGGTCAGGTTCAAGTTTCCCAAAAGCCCATTGTTAACTAGTAGCTTGTATTTAGCAAGAGAAAATATATGCAACTTGTGAATATGTGTTGCTGACCTGGGGGTTCTTATTAGAAGATTGGGAGTCTCATTTCTTAGTCATCACGGCCTCTGGTGGAGAGTGTCCAGGTGGGTTTCCTCTCCGACTCACCAGACCAGAGTGCATTACCACATATTCCAAAAGGATTTATTTCTCCACTGTAAGCATTACTCTTTGGGAGTCATGGCTAAAAAGCTCCTGATTTGGATGAAAAGAAGTTGGATGCTATTCACAGTATTTCCTTAAGTTCTACTTCTCATTGCTCCTGAAAATTATAATACTAAACAACACAACATACTTGCTAGTTGCAAAAGCGGGGCAGCCCCTATGAAGATTTAATGAGAGAATTAGAGAATTTTATTCGGGAAGGTTAGGTTAGGGATCACCTAACCCACATGCTTGAGTCTTCTGGGCAGCTTTCCCCACGAGTGGTCTTTCACCGGTGAGTGCCACTGCTCCTGCAGGCAGTCTGTGGAAGTGTTGCTGGGGCCCTGCCACACCACCTCACCCACCTCTGATTTCAGCCACAACACCAGGCTCACCTTGAACTGATGGTGTCCCACCTCCAGTGGGCACCTCACGTATTTTGACATCTGCTCATGACCTGATCCCAGGCCACTTATTGTGCAAGTGCAGCCTGAAAGCAGGGCGGTGCTGAAGCCTTGGGGGAAGCTGTCAATCAAGGGGGGAAACCGACAATCAAGGGGGTAGACAGACTTCCCTCCTTCAAATGGATGATTTGGGGAGGCAAGTTTCTCAGAGGTTTCTGGATAATGCTCACAGTAGCTCTTCTTCCTTCCCTGTCTCACTACCTCCACACCCTTCTTTCTTTTCTGTTACCTGGGATCATCTCCCAAGTAAATGGCTTGCAATCAAGCCCTTGCCTCCGGCTCTAATTTTGAGGAAAACTAACTAAAACAGCCTATTCTGCTGTAGTGGGTAAGAATATGAACTTGAGAAACCTACTGCTTGACACTACTCATGGGACCCTGAGCAGGTGTCTTAACATCTGTTCCTTAGTTTTTTTTTCATCTGTAAAATGAGAATGATAATATTACCTACCTCCTAGGATTACTGTCAGGATTAAATATTTGGAAAGCTCTTAAAAGAATGTCCAGCCCATCGTAAATGGGGTTGTGCCTACCTGGGGCACCAGCCATTGTGTAAGGGCTTTACCTACAGGGAGTGGAATATGTCACCCCACAAACTGCATCCTTTACACAGAATGGAGAAGAGTTTCAGGTCATAGTAGCTTGGTTTTATAAATGAGGAGGCTGGGAAGTAAGTTTCGTTTACTGGGGATTCCTACATCACTTAGTAAGTCATTTCTATGGGCCTGGCTTTGTCCTAGGCATGAAGGCCATTAAAAACAAAAAAACAAAATCTATAGTTATAAGGCAAATGGATTCATTTAATAGATCTATACATGGATAGCAGTTCATTGTTACAAAAACACTAATGATAATGCTATGAAATGCAATAATTTTCACCTCTTCAATTTTTCTTTTGTGAAGGAGGGCCATATAAATAGCAAAACATAGTAGCTAGCCTCCTGACAGCCTTGAGTTTATTACTGTAAATGTTCTGCTGCTGATAACATCTGCCTCCATTTGATACAAAGCTGAACACTATGTTTGGATTCAATTTGCAAGTATAAAAAGTAAGTTTCAAGGAAGCGATAAAAATCAGAGATTGTGAGACCACAATGGGTATTGGCTGGGGTCACCAAGTGGCAGACTGTGTGTGTGACCAGGAGGACAGGGAAAAAATACTGAATTATAATCGCTGAATCCAGCGAGCCTTCTCCACTCCCACTCCTTTGAAAACGCACCCACGTAGTTTCCATGGCCTCTTTACTGAAAATACGGTCCATGGACCAGCAGCATCAGCACCACCAGGGACCTCAGGAGATCCGCAGAATCTCAGGCCTCCTGAATCAGAACCCGGATTTCTGCAGGATCCCCTAGTGTGTTACCCAATGTGCGCTGAAGCATGAGAAGCTCTTTAGAAGGAGGGTTATGTGCCTGCTTAGCCAGTTACCAGTCCCAACTTATTCTGATCTCTTCCCGCTCCTTCCCAGGTTTGCCCCAGAATGACTGAAGGCGGACTCTGAGAGGAGAGCAGACTGCTTTTTCATGCAGGATTGGGGCGGGGTGGGGGGTGGGCGGGGAGGCAGGGAGATGAGCAGTGGGGGACCAGGGTCTTAGGAAGTGCTGGCTCTGGTTTCTCTTTCCTTCCTACTCTTCAACTTCCTGGAGAGACCTTCAGTGAAAACTCCGTTTTATTTTTAGCTAGAAAAGTGATACAAAGCTGTAAGTGGTAATATTTATGTACTCACTACCTACAATTCATAAAGGTCAATCATTTTACGTGTTTATCCTAGATTTTTTTAAATAAGGGGTTATTGATAGAACTGAAGTCCCCCGAGTCCTCCCTGGTCCCATTCTTCCCCTCTGCCTACAGGCAGCCCCTGCGTGGCTCACTCGCTTCCTGACACACACAGCTCTAGACAATGTGGAGCATTGTTCTGTGGGTTTGAAAGTTACATAACTGTTGTATCGTACAAACTACCAGTAACATTCTAAAAGCTATAATTTCAAAATCTATGTCTATCAAAAAATATAGAAATTTTAATTTCATTTTATATCATAGTAAAGTATGTACAACTTACCATTTTTAAGGGCACATCAGTGGCATTCAGTAGACTCACAAATTGTGTGACCGTCACCACTTCCTATTTCCAGGACTTTTTATCATCACAGACAGAAACTTTGCCCCCATTAAAACATAACTTCCTATTACCATCTTTCCTTAACCCCTGGTAACCCCCATTTTACTTTTTGTCTTAGCCTGTTTGCTTTTTCTTTTGTAACGTTACTCATTTGCTTTTAATAGCTACATCATCTTTCCTCAATACATATCTATTATGTATTCCTCCTGGGGCTAAATATACTGTATTAGTTTTCTATTGCTTCCCTAACAAAATTACCGCAACTTCAGTGGCTCAAAACAGCACGACTTCATTACCTCGCAGTCTGACACAGGCCTCCCTAGGCGGGGACCTCGGTGTTGACAGGGCTGCGTTCCCTCTGGAGGCACTTGGACAGCGTGTCCAGCCATTCGGGACTCTGGGCCACTCTGGAAGAAGAAGAGTTGTCTTGGGTCACACGTTAAATACACAAACAGTAACAAAAACTGATGAGCAAAAAAAAAAAGCTTTTAAGTAAATTTATGGTTCTCTGTCGGGCCACTTTCACACCCACCCCAGGCCCTAGGCGGCCTGTGGGCCACTGGTTGGACACCGGAAAAAATCTTTTCCAGCTTCTAGGGTCTGTTCTGATTCCTCGCCTTGTGGTTCCTTTCTTCTGTCTTTGAGGCAAACAACATCTTTCTGACTCTTCCTCCATTTTCTCCTCTTTTTCTATGACTCTCCTCTTTTGCTTCCTTTTATACTTTTAAGGACCCCGTGATTACATTGGGCCCACCCAGATAGTCCAAGATAATCTTCCTTTGATTAGTAACCTTAATTCCATCTGTTGCATATTGCCCCTTTGCTGAGTAGCCTAACATTCACAGCAGACTAGGATGTGGATATAGTTGGTGGGGGAGGGGCCTGATTGTGCTTGTCACAGTTGGTAGAACAATGTCGCAGTTGACATCCACTTATATGTCTCTTAGTGCTCATTTGTGAGAGTTCTGGGCAGTACATGTGCAGTACAGCGTTCTCTTCCTGCTTTGTTCTTAAAGGTCATTTTGGAATCACATTTGTCTTTATTTTGGATACAATCTTTGCCGAGGCTGACCGCAAGGGGGGCTCAGGTTTACTCAGGCAGCACGTGAATGGAGGAGTTGACCTTCACCTTCAGACATGGCCTTGTGTTTACTGCCTTACAAGAGCCTACTTTGGAAGCTGTAAGGTCATGGGGATAACTGAGGGAAGCGAGCAAGTGCCACAGAAGTCCATGGAGGAGTTTGCAGCAGAGGTGCCCAGCACATGGGCTGAAAACAAAAAGAGCTGTCTCTGGGTGAAGGGAAATGAGAACCGGGGGAAAGAGTTGGCAGGGGACAAGGCAAGGAGGCGAGCCCGGCAGCTGGCCCCAGAAAAGACTGGGGTTCCTCCGCACAAGGTATGAGTATATGCGAGATGTAATAAGCATGTGCATCCCGCGGGCCTTCCCCTTTGGGGTCAGCACATTACAAAGAAGCTGCTGTAGGTCAAAATACATTTAGAATTTCATTAAGACCAAAAGCACATTCTTTTTCCTGTCATCACAGAAAGGGGGTCTTCATTCTTTTTGGAAAAGGTTTACTTCCATAGATAACCAAAGATCATCACAGGTCAAGTCTTGATAAAAAAGGAAGCTCTCAGATGAGTAAGAACATTTTTGGTCAAACAATGACTAAAATTGATTTTTCCCATGTGGCTCTAGTGCAAAGTGGCTCACCCATGCTAGTTGCCCAAGACTAGGTTTTTGCCAATTTTCCTCACTTAATTATTAATAGTACCCACTGCCACTCCAGTGTATGTGGTAAATGATGACATCCTCTCCTAAATGCAGTTCCAAAAAAGGAAGCAACTGATGTGTGAGCAGCGGCAGGATCTGGGGACTGAGTGCCCACTTCCCAGCGTGACTGCTTCTAAGAACACGTTGCTGTAAACGTGTAAGTTCTCCTAGGTTTTCTTGAAAAACACACAAACAGGCCGCCCTCTACATTTTTCTCTGAGTTTTTATAAAGTCACGAGCACACAGCAGGCCCAGAGCGCTGTGGTGAGACCGCGACTGGCAGCAAACCTGCCTGCTCCCCGTTCACACGCCACCGAGGCGAATCTGCATAACTTCTCCTCCTGCAAATTGTCCTTGATATTATTTACTGTAGCAAGACTTTATTCCAATAATAATAAGAAAATGCAGGAGCTCACCTAGTGTACTGTGTCCTGGGTTCCGCAGTCCCACAGGGATGCCCTTGGAGACATGGTTTTCTTTTGGGGGCCGGGATCAAACCAGAAGGGGTGGCTGACCCCTGACAGTATAATAAGGGAGTTGTGAGAACTACCGCTAATGAAGGCAGCTTATTCCTGTGCATTGCCAGCTACTTAATTCCATGCACACTTTATCTTCCTTCTCTTACTGGGGAAAGATATACTGGCTTCACTTCATAAATATGACCTTACTTATTATCATAACACACTTTCCTGAAAGCTGGTGAGGGCAAAAACACCTCATGGTGACTTGTGACTATTCGGGTAACATCATAAAGTTCTATTAGAAACACGAAGACATAATAACGACACTTCAGAATATTTTGGGCTAAGGAATGTAAATAGACAATGTTTCAAATAGAAACATCCCCAACCTTCTGATATCAAAAATAACAACTTTGCAACAGACTGTATATCTGGGGGTTCTGGCAACAAAGAAGTTCTGGGTGGAATCAAAAAACCATAGTGATGAAATATAGAATCAAAATAACACAGTTTCAACTATTTTTGGAACTCCTTTCTCCCAAGGAAGCCAACATAATGAAGACGTTTGATCATTTTCCCAAACCAAGCTCCCTTTAAGAAGGCATTACTGGGTCAGAGGAGGGGCGGGAAAACCAACAGTTAACTGATGAGCAAATATTTATTGAGTGACTTGCGTACAGGGCACAGCACAGTGGCTAAGTGCATAGGCATTAGATATACCAGCTCCACCACTTCCTAACCTTGGGTGACTTACTTTACCTGTCTTTCCCAGTTCTCTAACATGGGACCAAACACAGGATCTGCTTCACAGATGTGTTGTGAAAATCAACAATTCATTTTAGGTGTTTACAAATTATAAATCAGTTAGGCATTCATAACGTAAGTGACACAGAGCATGCACTAAAACGTTATAGTTAGGGGAAATAATGTAACTGCAGATAAAAATACAACTGCTCCCAAAAGGCAGCATATAATAAATATGGAAGGGCAGCTACAGTGAATTAAGAGAGGGCAGGTCTCTGTGAATTGGAGTGGAGGAATTCTTCGTGGAGGAAGTGGGGATCTGCCACCTCCTGACATGTAGGTAGGAGGGGAGGAGGTCATGGGGAGCATCTTGGCAAGGTTACAGGTGTACCATGTGCAGGTGAGGAGGGGATAAAGTAAGAAGGCTTTTCTAGCTGGAGCAGAGGATTTGTGCAGAGGAGAAATGGGAGAAGAGTTGGTGAAGGTGGTTCAAGCTAAGTTTGGGGGAAACTTAGATTTTAGCCAGTGAAGGTGTTTAGGGACAAGGTGATGCCTTGGTGCAAGTGATGTTGTTGGTGCATCTTGGGCAGAGCTGACTGGCCAGACTGGAGGAAACATGGCCTGTAGCATGGGGATCAACTGTTCTGAGGCTTTCCTAGTACAGCAGAGGTCAAGTGTAGAGGCCTGGACTAGGGTAAGGCAGCTGAAAGAGCAACTCTCCTGTGGATTCAGCCAGACACGAGAGGCCTCGGCTTAGCTCGTGCCCCCAAGGGCCTTCTGGTACTCAGGGGGGGTCAGCAGCCAAGGCCAAGCCTGGGTTGCAAGCAAGATGAGGTCTTTTTTTGTTTTAGTTCTCACCAGAGAATTTTTAAAAAATTGCTTTTAGAGAGAAAGGAAAGGGGAAGGAGAGAGAGAGGAAGAAGAATTGATGTGAGAGCGAAACCTCAGTAGGCTGCCTCCCATGTGCACCCCGACCAGGGACTGAACCACAACCTATCTGCTGTATGGGATGATGCCCCAACCAACTGAGCACCTGGCCAGGGTGAAAGGCAAGGTCTTCACAAAATAACTGGTGCTTTAATTTCCTTTTTATGTGTTGGACAAGAATGTCCAATAGGAATGAGCAATTTTTATTAACCATAAAACAATACTAGGCATGTACTTGTGCTAGAGACATTAAGAAGATGTAAAAACCAGTTCTCTAAGATCCTGAAGGATCTCACAACCAAGTCAGGGGAAGGGAGAGGAGGTGTTTGGGGAGAGGCCTTTGTTCAGAAGGAGGCCAAACGTGTGGCCTCCGGTTGTTTGATAAGTATTGTGAGTAATGTGGATAAAGTGGGTTACTGGAGGTCAAAGAGATTCCTAACTGGCCACAGTAGTTATGGAACACGGACCCAATTATTTATTTTATCATAAATTAAGATATTTATAATTTTAGAAAAAGACAATCTTGTTTTGGTTAAAGTGAAGACCAAATTAGAAAAACAAAGTGATTCATAGATAGAGAGCAGGCTGACAGCTGAGGGGGGTTGGGGTGGAGGGCGACTTGGAGGATCAAGGGACTGAACAAAAAAGAAAAAAAAGAGAAAGAACTAAAAAGAAAAAGAAAGTGAAATTAGCCATATTATTTATCTTTGTGCTTTTATGCAAAATTCCTTCTGGGTCATAGAGTTGAATGAGCCAAGAGCTTTAATAATAATAGCTAACAATTATTGAACACTTACTTTGTTTTAGGTACTATGTTACACCCTGTGCATATCAGCTCATTTAACCTTCATGGACTTTGTTAAATAGGCAGGCCGTTATTATGTTCATTTTGTGAATAGAGAAAGGGAGTTTTAGAAAGGGTCAGTCTCATTCCCCCCAAAGCTTTGCTTGGCCGTAAGTATAAATATCCCATGATTAGACTCTGATCTGCCATTTCTTTTGGGTTGTCGCCATTTCCACCACTCTTCCGAGACTGATAACCTTACGCTTCGGTAGCTTCCACTGCCGGACGCTGACGCTGCAGCTGAGGCGGATTTGTGGACTCAGTGCGGAGAGTGTCACCCTATCACACCTGCCCCAGATTCAAGTCTGCATATGCTATGTGGGCACATCTCACTCCTGCCAGCACCTCCTGGCATTGCCTCCCATCCTGGCCACCGGTGTGGCCTCGGACACCTGTGTGGGGGTTAGAAGCCGAGGGTTGGAAGTCGATGGGGCACCTGGGATCCACCTGGGCCTTCTGCCTTGCTTGCCACTTTGTTATTAGAAGGGATGGCAGCTCATCAACTTACTAGCTGACCTGGGTAAGCTGTTCAAATCCTCTAACCATCAGCTTCCCCACCTGTAACATTGGAATAATCAGAATACCTACCTCTTAGGGTTGGTGTTTAAATGAGTAACTGGGAAACATTTATAATAAACCTTGGCATATAGTAAGAGCTCAATTGATAGTTGTGTATTATTGTTTCCAGAGCTGCTCCAGTGTTCACTGGGGGTACTGGGTGGGCTCAGGCACTAGAATCAAACCACCACTTAGGAATTGGAACGTGATTACAGAGCAAGACTGACAAGTAACTATTTTACAAGTAAAGTACATTAGGCTGTAACTTAAGTTTCCTTATCAGGTAGGAAGTAGAGCAGAGGGAGGGGATGGCATCGCCAGCAGAGAGCCCAGCGCCCCGATTGGCACCTGCTGAGAGTTGTCCTCTGTGTGGATCAGAGTGAAATCTGATGACTCTTGCCCGGTAAACCCGTGGGTCCCACTGGTTTAGGAGCCCTGGGAATTTCTTAGCAGGGGGTCGGAGGAACCTCTTCTCTCTTTCTCTCTCTTTTTAAAAACAAGTATCCTAGGTGATTGTCAGGCACTTGAACATTTGGTTGCCATTCATCCGAGGATTGAGAGTGTCCCGCCAGGATCAAAGTGGGCTTGCAGCTGGACAAAAGCAAGTCTGAACCTTGAGATTTGACAAAAGGATCCTAATGCCCAGGACTTCAGGACATCAATTGACCAGAAAGATAATTACAAACTGGCCTTGTGGGGCATTTATTGAGAAAAGAGCAGTGATGACAATCTTGTCTGATGCCAGATCTGTAGGACACCCAGTGATCAAGGGCTGTAGGGCTTCAAAACAGCAGAGTAAAATTGCCCCCCCCACACTCTCCTCTGAAAACTCATCCTCTGAATAACAAGAATTACAGGAAACAGCAACACTGCCTTCCATGATTCTAGAAGCCAAATGAAGCTTTAAAACACAAGGTGTGGAGACAAAGGGCAGAGGCAGCTTGGTAAAATGTCAGAACTGAAGGTCTACAGAGGAAGAAGTAAATTAAGCCAATTTGCCTACAAAACTCTGGAAAGGCATCAAAATTGGAGACACCAAGTATATAGTAAAATATGGAAAGAGATTGGGTGGGGGAGGCTGAAAAGAATCAATGGGGTGATTAAAAGTTACATTAAAATTATTTGAAGCCCTAAATTTCAAATAACTATTCTACCCACTTTTTTAGGAAACCATTGAAGGATGTACTTACTGAAATAGGGAGTAAACTGCAAAAAAGGAAGACAGGATTTTAGGAAACAGGAGGTCCACACAGGCAGGCGGGGAAGGGAATTCCCTGGATGATGACAAAGGGAACTCCCCAAACAGCAGCTGCGCAGCAAGAATAGAGGACAGCCACCCCAAAGGGGAGTGGGGGAGCAAAGGGCTCTGGGAGGAGGGTCTCCAGAGAGAGAAATGGAAACTTACACTTATTTGATGGGCTTGCAGGTAGGACACATTGTACTGAAAACATGATACCAGTTATAGGAAGACATGAAAGATTTTGCCATTGATTAAAAAAAAAAAAAACCCTAAATAAAAAAAGTAGGAAATAACTGCAAGGGAAAGAAAAAGTTATACGATGTAGGAATATAGATAGGATATGCATTATTTGGCTTAGAAGTGATTAGTAGTAAAAAATAATAAAAACATTGACTACAAATTTATCCAAAAATTATGTTTATAATTATATTGAAGGCATATGAGAGCTAAAATGCTCATCCATTATAAAAATTAGGTAGATTGTGCCAAAATTACAAACTGAGGGATATAAGTGTATGAATATTCTTTAGCAACACAGGGAAAAACACCCAAGGACACTGGAGTGGGGCAGTGAGGGGAGAGCGGGGGCGAGAGAATGTGTGTGCGTCAGGAATCTGCTGCTTTGTTGTTTTGAAGATTCTAAACTTAACTTTCATTATACACTTTCCTGTGGTGGAATCATATTAAATGCGTTGATTTTGGAGAAAGATTGTCGGGGCTCCCACTCTCCTGTCACTATTTAGCAGCACTGTGGCCTCCGGGAAGTTACGATGGCCTTGGTTTTCCCATCAGCGCAGTGCGGCCAAGTGACTGCCGGGCTGTGCGGAGAATTCAGTGAGGTCGTGCCTGCGAAACACTGAGGGTGGTGGCTGGTACACCGGGGCCTTTAGCGGACCCTGCCCCGTAGCATTTGACTTTTAAACTTGTACTCATGTATCACTTTGAGAAGACCAAAACAATCACTTTTTTAAGTTTAATAAAGAATTTTTACTGAATGATTAGAATATTGTGATTTAAAAGAAAGTTAACCCTCTACCATGTCACCTATTTTTTAAATTGTAGATATATGCATGAAAAAGAAATACGATTTCTGTTCAAGAGTGGAATTTATGTTTTTTAATTGTTCAGTTAGAGGTGTCCCATTGCTCTCCCCTGCCCCGTGGCCCCCCTCCACACACACACAGACACTCGCCCACCATGGTCTGTGCCCCTCAGTCCTTTACACATGTTTCTTGACTTTCCCCTTCCCCTTCGTTCCCATTTTCCCCCACCCCTCCTCACTGGTCACTGTCAGTCTGTTCCTTGTTTTCATGCCTCTGGTTCCATTTTGCAAAATAATACATTTTTTAAAAAGCCAATAGGTCAACCAGAAATCCCTAATGAGGAAGATTTCCAGATGCTTTCTATCCACACCAATCCAAAAACTGCATCCTGGTTTAGCAGGCCCTGAAAAGGAAACTGAGAGAGAGAATAAAGCTTCTTGATTAATGGATCTATTTAAAAAATAAGTTTAGCCCCGGCTAGTGTGGCCCAGTGGATTGAGCACCAGCCTGTGAACTGAAAGGTTTCCGAACCGTTCCCAGTCAAGAGCACGTGCCTGGGTTGCAGGCTGGGTACCCAGCTGGGGATGTGCAAGAGGCAACCAGTCGGATGTTTCTCTCCCTCTCTTTTGCCCTCCCTTCCACTCTCTCAAAAAGTAAATAAATAAAACCTTAAAACAATAAATAAATAAAAAAACAAGTTTATTTCACTAACATTTTGTCAGTAGCTTTCCTAAGTCTTCACATGGTATGGAAATAGTTTTCTTCCTAGGCCTGTTTTTTTGAAAGTAGGTAGGAGAACAGGGTAGGTATTTCTCCGGATGAATTAGCTCAGGTGCTGGCAGAGTCCTGCTGTTTCCTTTTGGTTGGGGTGCATAATTCACAGGCCAGGGTCAGTGGGGTTTCCTGCAGCCCCGGCTCTCCGCTTGTCTAGCCAGAGGAAATGACAAGTTAAGATTGGAACTAGGCTGAGCCTGGGTGCTTTCCCTGACTGCTGCTAAATCAAAACAGCTAATTGGTACCTTTTTCCAGCTCACTCTGGGTGCAATTGGCTGGAAATCAACCATAATAGCTGATACAGCTGGAACTTAATTTTGTTTCTCCTAGAGAGGTTTGTCTGCAGGCTTTTTATTAGGAGCAAACAGTGTCTGCTGACTCACGCTGCTCTGAAGTTTTTCAGGCCAGCAACGCCCCCTCCCCCCAAAAAAGCTGAATTCAAGAGGACCCATTGAACTGCACATGTCTGGAATGCAGCTTCCTTACTACACCCTGCCACGAGGTTCATTGGTGGCCATGCCCCTCTCAAAGTTTTCTCAGCACTGAGCACTGGAACACAGATGGCTTCTCCCTTCTTCCCACCTGGCCTTGGAGCTTGTGGGTCCTAGCCACCCAGCCAGCTACCCTTTATGCACTTACCCTTGACCCAAATGGGTCTATTCTTTCTCGTCTATTCACCACTTAATGTTTAGGTTAAGTGGCCTATCTTGTCCACGTCTTAAATCGTGAATGCCCAAGGGTCAAGGACTGTGTTTCTTTGCAGTTCTCTGGTTTCAGCAATTCACATGGCACGTAAGCGCTTCCATAACTTGTACACGAGAAAGAAGTGAAGAAGTTTAAAGCTCATAGATTGTTTAAAAGAGTAAGAGAAATACCTGAATTATGGATAAGAGGACTAGAAACCCAAGTTCAGGGACCAAGCAGCATTTCGGAGTTCACTCCTTTGCATTGCGGAGAGCATCCTGTTAAATGAGGAGTCAGGCCAGAGCTGCTGAACTCCTTGGGAGCAAGAGTGAGACTAAGCACTCACTTGTTGACCTTCGGTGAGTCACATATGCCATGGTCCTTTAGGATCCTCACTGTAAAATTACAAAAAGAATAGTAAATTGTAGAAGGATGAGATAAAGCTGAGGAGTGCTTGAGAGCCTCCAAGAATTGAGGGTTTAAACTTCAGTACTATCTTTTTTGGTAAGTATGATTGAGAGGGGAAAGAAGATGTGATTAGCTCAGAAGTTGTGACAATGCAGGTGACATTTCCTGGTTCAGCTAGGGAAGCTGGAACCCACAGCCAGAGGGAAGGTTAGAGGGAGTGCAGTAAGTCAAGGTGGTAGGTCAAGGCTTTTTGTTGCAGCCACGGAAAGCCAGAGGCAGGAGCAGGGCTGGAGGCAGCATCACGTGTGAAATCCAACAGCGAACACTCCCATGTCACTCATCCCCTTTAGAGGGCAGAGGAAGCGGCTCTCTGATCACTGTTGTATTAGCTTCCCATTGCTGCTGTATCAAGTTATAGTGAAAATGTATTATCTTATGGTTCCAGAGAGAAGTCTAAAACAGTCGTAAGGGCTATCATCAAAGAGGAGCAGCACACCTTTAGGAAGCTCTGGGGAGAATGTCTTTCCTGGCCTGTTCCTGTCCCCAGAGACCCCCTGCTGCTTCAGCTCAGAGTTCCTGCCACTCATTGCTCTAACCTCTGCTTCTGCCTTCGTACCTTCTCTCTGACTGTCATCCTTCCTTCTTCATTTTATAAGGATTCTTGTGACTATATTGCCCTCCCTGCCCCCCAAATAATCCAAGGTAATCGTTCCATCTCTTAATTATATCTGTATAGCCCCTTTTACCAAGGAAGGTAACATTTTTCAGAGGTTCTGGGTATTCGGGAGTAGATGTCTCTGGGGACCATTATTTTGCCAACCACAACCACACAGTGAAGTTCATTGCCTTTCTTAAAGGCTAATAGTTTCAGTGGTAAAGCTATGACTGTTGACAAATGTAAAATAAACATGTCAGACATTTTATTTAACTCACAAATTAATTAAGGAACTTATAAAATGGCACAACTGTTTCAAAGATAAATTAAAAACCCACACACATCCCCAGGCCATAAAGAATGCTGAAATGATGGATATAGATGGATATGAAATTGGCCAATATCTATAGGGTAATAATTGTGTACATCCCCACATATTTTACATTTCTGTGAGAAATGATTTGCATTGCTATCAGAATTCCTTACTGTATAGAGTTGTGGTGTCACTGTACAACAAAGATAACCCGGTGTGCCACCCAGACCCCCAGTAATCGTTTTTGTCCATTTCAATCTCTTGCAATGTTTCCTCACACCTCCGACAACTGAAAAATTCTTTTTGATCTTCAAAGAAGCACTAGGCAACCCTGAGATAAGGCTTGGAACAGTCTGGCATCAGCACCTTCAGCCTCTGGACTGTGCAGCCCTTCTAGAGTCTTTCCACCCTCCGTAAGCGCCTCCAGGTCCCCGCACCCTTCCATCACAAGGCTCGCTACTTCTCTGGCATGCATTCACAACGATCAAGTGCTTAAAATGCATATATTTCTGAGTGAACGTAAAACAAACAGAAACCTAAGATTGTAAATAGAATGCAATAGTGTAGGAGGCAGCGGTATTCACTCTGGTTAGAACTAAGCAGGGTTTTTTTTATAAATTCCCAGTGCAACCCTAGACCAGTTGAATTAGCACTTCTAAGGGTGGGATTCAAGCACTGAGTCTAAAAAATCTTCCCGAGTATTCTCATTTGAATTCTTTTTTAAAAGATTTTATTTATTTATTTTTAGATAGACAGAAAGGCAAAGAGAAAGAGAGGAAAAGAAATGTCAGTGTGTGGTTGCCTCTCATGTACCCCCTGCTGAGGACCTGGCCCACAATACAGACATGTGCCTTAGACTGGAAATTGAACTGGCAACCCTTTGGTTTGTAGGCTGGCACTCCATCCACTGAGCCACACCAGCCAGGGCTCATTTGAATTCTTACGTGAACCACTGATGTGGAGTCGTGCTACTCAAAGTGTGGTCCAGTGACCACACCTTGGAGTTCAACAGATGTGTAGAATCTCAGGCCTCACCTAGACTTTCTGGATCACATCCTGAGGATAAACTTGATTTTGGGTGCTTTGTATCCATGTTCAAGTTTAGGGGCACTGGTGTGGAGCAGTGGTTTGCCAAATTTGGCCAAGTCTCAGAATCACCCAGTTGGCTTATTACAACATATGTAGATTGCTGGGTCCCACCCCAGAATTTCTGATTTGGTAAGTTTCCGTAGAACCCAAGATTTTAACTTTCTTGTGAGTTCCCAGGGAACTATACACTGCTAGCCTCTTCTGTAGAACATTAGCAGGAAAGACTTCTGCAGAAGCATTTGCTCTTTCAGGCAAACCACACTGTACTATACTGGTGTATCTATTCCATTGAGCTGGTTGGTCCTGTTAGCAAATGAATAGACTCATGTACCCACAACTCTCCAGGGCCACCCTAAAAGGAGTCACAAAGCCAGGCAGGGACATTGTCTTGAGAACAAGAGTATGTAGAATGCATCTTGGGCAGAATCAACTTGCCTCCCCTTCTAGCGTCCCCCATGATCCCTCACTTTTGGGAAAATTTTATTCGGGGGAAAAGCCAATGTCTTCTTTCTCCTGAGGCTGGAGAGTGAGAAGGAAGCCCAGACACACTTCTTTAGCCCTCTTCCTTCCCTCCTTCCTTCCTTCCTTCCTTCCTTCCTTCCTTCCTTCCTTCCTTCCTTCCTTCCTTCCTTCCTTCCTTCCTTCCTTCCTTCCCTCCCTCCCTCCCTCCCTCCCTCCCTCCCTCTCTCCCTCCCTCGCTCCCTTGCTCTCTCCAGACCCCTTTCTTTTTCTGTCTCCTCTCTTTCTTTTTTCTTTTTCTTTTTTTTTGCCTATAATAGTCTGAGATGAATCAGGATGGCTTGCAATTAACTGACTCCTGTTGTCCTGAGGAAACATCTTTTAACAATGCACTGATCCATATCCCTTCTCTGGGGTAACAGCCCGGATAAGTCTTGTTAACTCTCTTTTATGGATGCGGCATCTAAGGCTAAGTTCAGGTGCCCAAAGTTACTTAGCAAGTTGGTGTTAAGACCTGGTCACTACCCACAAACGCCTCTGGGGCTTTTCAACATAAGCCATTCATTCAGGCTTGCTTGCTCCCACTATCCTCCTGGGAGAAAATGCTGCTGAGGTAGGTGGAAATGCACAAGCCTGGAGTGTGACTCACGGGAGTGGGCAAGGAAGAAGGAGTTTCTGCGTCCTTCCGGGCCAGGGCCCACAGCTGCCCCTGGAGGCCTTCCAGCAGTCCTGCGGAAGAGGGCGTGGGGAGCGCTGAGACCCAGAGCAAGTGAGTGGGGAAACCCCAGGACCGAGGGCCCGAGGGTGTGCCCAGCCCTGCGCCCACCTTCCAGAGAGCCTGGCATTGGTGCGTGGCCCAAAGACGCCACTGCCATCAGTCTTGTGTGTTTTCTTCATCGCTTCCTCGTTCCCCAAAGAGCCGACCTGCAGCACCTTCTCGGATGGTTAGGAGGACAAAGGCTTTTCTTCCTAGTTGCACTGGACGTCACATGTGATATGCTGGTCTGGTTTTCCTTCCTGTTTCCCCTTCTCGTTCATTTTGTCTACACTCCTTCCCCCACCTGCCGGCTGCTTCCTTTGGACGATACCGTGGCCCCTGTTTTCCCCTTGGCCTCATCTAGCACTCTTGTAATATTGCACAGGCCAGGGGAGCTTTTAATAAACACTTCACTTCTGAGTAGCGGGCCCTGGGTGAGTCCTTGTCCACACGAGTCTCTGCTTCTCTGCTTCTCTGCAGAGAGGCTTGGCTTTGTGATTGTCTCCTATCAATGGCTGGTATTTACTGGGAGTTTTCTTCATGCCAGGCACCATGCTAAGTTCTTTATATAGTTTTTGTTCCTCATTTAATCCTCCTAACACCCTAAGAAACAAGTATTATTGTTGTACCCATTGTATAGATAAAGAAATGGAGTCTCAGGGAGGTTAAGTGAGAGTTTGTAGCAAATGTGTTACATTTCAGAATGCTCTAGCTGATTCCTGTGGAGAAGGTCCCAATGGCAGGTTAGTCTCAAACCCCCAGGGTGGTCAGTCCGAAAACTAAACTTTGGGTAAAAGGATGACAGAGAGAAGCTATTCTAAGTGGTCTGTTAGCAGGGTGAGTAGGTTATGTGATGTGTGCGGGAACAGCACAAGACACGGAGCCGCAGTCTGCCTGTCATGAGACTGCAGAGCCCCCCTCCTCATCCTTTAGTCCTTGGTCTCTTCATCTGGAAAATGCTGCCATTGAGCTATATTACTTCCAAGAACATTGTCCACTGTGGCAGCCTATAATTATACCAACGTAACGTTTTGGAAAAGCTAAGGTCCCACTTGCCCCCAACACCTGCCCCTTTTCTGTGTTTGTAAACGTGGAGCCAAGGCTTAGTGCTGGACAAGTGGACCAACGAGGGGTATGACCTGAGGGAGCCCCAAGGCCTTGGTTGGACCATTCCTGCCGTGATGGGGGAATTCAACTGCAGGAAGAAGCATTTTGACAGAAGTGGTTTGCTAAGACCCATATTCCAACAAAACCCCTCGTTCAGTGTCCTGCTGATAGGACTTGCTTACAGCTCTTACGTCTGCTTCTCCTCTCTTTGCTGTGGTCTGTGCTGGGAAAACATGTTCTGCATCCAAAGCCTTGAGAGCTGCTCTCAAACCAGGGATTTATGAAGTGTGGACACGATCCATTGGCCAAATGGTGTTTGCTGGTTCCTGAAACCAAGGATCTTCTGCAAATGGAGGTGGTATTAGGAGGAAGTTATGATAAAGGGAATATGGAAAGGGGATTCATGGGCAACATGGGCTTTCTTCTCTGTCCAAAACCTTACTCCAAGTAGCGGGGAGATCTTGGACCATGTGAGAATGACAGACAGGTCGCTAATGTAATTGTGAGTGAAAACCGAGCATCTAGGGTCATCATTTTCCCATTATTACTTCAAAACACTCTTGGGAGAGAAACGAAGATGACTAGAGGAAGACTGAGGCCTAAAGAGAGAGAAGGAAAGGAAATTTGGTTCAGGAAGATCATGTGCGTTTTCCTCCCACCAGCTCAGCTTGTGCGGCTCGGGAGCTCAGGATGCCCATGGCAATAAGGTGCTTATCTTTGCTCCCAGTGAGAGGCTACAGACCTAAGCTGGTGTCCACTTAAACACAACTCAGCCTTGTAGTTAGGCCAGTGACTCGTTCCCCTGGGGCAGGGAATGAAGGGAGGACCCTGGCGCCCCTTTCCTGAAGCCCCAGTGGGATAGCAGAGGGCCACGGTGGAAAACAGCCCAAACTAGAAATAAGATGGTCAGGGCCCTGCCCTGTGGTCCCTGCCAGATTTCCTCCTCTCTCTGAGCCTGTGCTCACTCGACAGAGAAGTATAGATTGTTACGCCTGTTTTTCCTACCTCAAACAGGCTGGTTGTAAGGGGCATCTGAGACAATAAATACAGAGAGAATGAGCATATCAGTGTATTTAAATTAATGGCTTCCCCGAACAATAAACATTTGTTATCTCACACCATTGCAGTAGGTCAGGACTCTGGGGGCCGCAGGCTGAGTGGCTCAGGTATGAGGACTCTTAGGAGGTTGCAGTCAAGATAGCTGCCAGGGCTGTGTCATCTGAAGGCCTGACTGGGGCTGAGGCACCTGCTTCTCAGATGCTGCACTCACCTGGCCGGCAAGCTGATGCTGGCTTTTGGAAGGAGGTCTTAGTTCTTCAGCACGTGGACCTCTTGGTAGGGCTGCTTTAATGTTCTCACAATATCTCTCAGGCTTCCCCCAGTGTGGGCCTTACCTTGGCTATACAGATCAGCCCCATTCCATGTGAAAGGGACCACATAGTCACTCTGCCTGGGAATTGGGTCGAGATAGAAGCATCTTAGAGGCCATTTTGTAAATTGGCTACTGTGGTGCCATCAGATTTTTTGTGCTGTCTCAGAATGTTGCTGTAAGTTGGAATTGCTTCTAGCTTAAGGGGTGACTTAGGCTCAGATTTGGTCTCTCAGACCAATAGGTCTTTCTGTCTCTGAGCTTCTGACTGCAAAAGGCAGTTTCTTAAAGGACACCTGGGAGAGCAGGGGTGGGTAGGGAGGTAGTGCAGATGATAGGAAAGAGAAGGGAAGTGCCACAGATACTTAACAAGAAGCTCAGAAGAACCTCAGGAACGCTAAACTGGGAGTGTCTCCGGCAGCCCTCACCGAACCTCTTACAAGGTGGAAGTAGCAACAGAGTCCACTGTAACCAATGGTTTCAAATTTCCACCCCAGCCGACCTTTAGTCAGTCCCAACAAAGAGCAGATGAGAGCTTGACTTCTGGTGCTGCTTCCTGCCCGGTCTCTGTATGGGTGTCAGCTGTCACAGCAATGGTCAGACGAGGTGGCCCAGACCAAAAGTGGTGAGCTCAGCAACCTCCCTTACATTCTGAGCTTTGCAATTTGTTTTCCCATAATAGTGAAATACAATAAAATCTTGACAGAATTTCTCAAAGGTTTTCTTTCACTTTCTGTGTCTCAGGGAAATGTCATCAGAAAAATTTTATGAAATAAAATGTCAAAAAACATTTCTTATATTTCTAGGTATTTTATACCTAATAAATTCAGTTGTACAGGTATTTATACACTACCAACATTGTGCTCAGAACTTTGCCAGATAATGATGAGAGTGGGGAGGAAGCACAGTAAAGAGGGAATTAGCACCGGCTGGTGTGGCTCGGCGGGTCGGGTGTCATCTGTAAACCGAAAGCTCGCCACCGGTTTGATTCCTGGTCTGGGCAGATGCCTGGATGGCGGGCCAGGTCCCTGGTTGGCGTGTGTGCAAGAGGCAATCAATCGATGTTTCTCTTGTGCATTGATGTTTCTCTCCCTGTCTCTAAAAATAAGTACATAAAAATCTTTAATTAAAAAAATTTAATTGATCTATGTTATGATCTATGGCCTCACTGGAACCTAGGGTAGCCACACAACCTAGGCTTGGCCAAAGAGATGGGAAGGCTGCTGGAGGCATTTGGGAAAGTTTCCTTTTCCTTCTAGAAGGGACAGATGTGAGAAGAGAGCTCACCGACCTTACCCCCCTCTCCTTCCTGCCTTGAATATGAATGTGATGGCTGGAGTAGGGTAGCTATCTTGTGACCATAAAGCAACAACTATGAGAGCCAAATGTCCATATGTGGAGCAAAGCAATTCCGGCAACTGCCTACCTCTAGACTTCCAGTAATATGCATTCTGCCATTTTCAAGTGTTTTTTCTTTTATTTGCACATTAGTCATAACTAATGTGAAAGATACAACTTAAGGCCAAATGAGGGTGTTAGAGAGTAAGTGGCCTGAAAGATGAGGAGGAGGTGGATTCAGTGAGAGTGGAGAGGTCAGGAAGGGTTGGTTAGAGAAGTCAGGGGCCATGGCTAATGGAACTGTAGTAGATGGGATGCAAAAATAACATTCTAGGCTGGATGCACCAAGAATCTCTGTTCATCACTGTCACTGAATCTGCATTTCAAAAGATAACGCCGTACGTCCTGTTCCCTGAAATGTAACACATGGCTGCAGACATCCTGTGTAACTGGAGGCAATGTAGAGTTTTATGTGTGAGCAAGGGCTCTGGCATTACATGGACCTGGGCTAGGGTCCCAGCTCTACCACAAATTAGCTGCACAAATTTGAGCTCTTTACATGGTCTCCTTAAAACTCCAGCTTCCTCATCCCTAAACCAGAGTAACAAAAAATAATTTAAGATAATGTATAAAGCACAAAAACATTCCTCATTTCATGGCATTCAATAGCATGAGTGGTCGTTGTTATCATTTTTGCTGTCATCAGGTATTATTTTGTCAATTTTTACATGTCACCACAGGGATGCCTTCTTAACCCTGTAAAACCTAATTGTCCCATCTATCGGATGGGAATGGCATCTCTCAAATCTGTATTAAATGTTAATGAGGGTCCTTGTGACATTATTTTTTCTTTGAAGAAAATTTGCCTGGACTGTGTAAATAACACATAGCATTTTGTTATCTTTAAGCCCTCTAAATATACTTTGAGCTCTAAATCACTATGTGATTTTTTCCCCAATAAAGTGTACAAGAAATATGTAAGGCAAGAATATCAAAACTTTAAACAATGACCCTTAGACTCAGTGAAGACTTCAGAGTGGCCATAGCCTGGAGTAAACTGGCTTAGACCTTGAAAATCTCTAAAGAAGTTTGGACCTCGGGCATGGCCTAGAAAGTTCAAGGGCATGAAGCTGTCTCTTTTAGTAACTTTCTTGTATTACACACAGTCTTCACTGTCAATAAAAGATGAGGGATAGATGGGAAAATTGAGGGTAGGACACAGATAAAATGTCAAAAAGAAATCTGGAAGCTGCCATTTAAATGCGCTTTTGAATTCTTGAAAATTCTCCTCCTGTTATCTAGGTGGTGGCTCATCAAGTAAGTGGACCCTCTGAGCATGTGTGGGAACAAACTCGTGTGTACACACGTGCACACTCGCTTCCATGCATTTCTTCTTGCTTCAGTGTGGATGCCTTTCCAAACTTCCCCCTCCTTATTCGTTATCTCTTAGAAGGCTTTCTGACACTCCCGATCAAAATTCACCATTCCTGGGTTTCCTTACATATTTACTTTTAACTTTTAAAAATTTTATAGGCATTCCATGCTCTCAGTGAGGGGAGGCAGGGGAGGAGGGAACGGAGATAGCAGGGGGAGAAAGAGAGAGAGAGAAACAGCACGGAAGGCGTGACCCATGACGGAAAGGACTGATAGGGTGGACTCCTGCCCTGCAAAAGACAACATCAAGAGAACAAAAGACAAGCCACAGACTGGGTGGAAATATTTTCAGAAGACACATCTGATAGATGACTGTCATCCAAAATATACAAGAACTTTTGTAACTCAATAATGCCGGGGGGGGGGGGGAATCCAATTAAAAATTAGGCCAAAAATCTTAACGGACATCTCACCAAGAGGACACACAGATTGAGAAATAAGCATATGAAAAGGCATTCCACATTATATGTCATTAGGGAAATGCAAATTAAAAGAACAATGAGATTTCACGACACACCTGTTAGAACAGTGGAAGTCTAGAACGCTGACACCACCGAATGCTGGTCAGAGGTGTGGAGTAACTGGAACTCATTCACAGCTGGTGGGAATGCGAAATGGTACATTTTCTTTGGAAGACAGTTTGGCAATTTCTTACTGTATTAAACATACTCTTACCACACCATTTAGCAATTGCTGTCCTTGGTATTTACACAAAGTTGTTGAAACTTATGTCCACACAAAAACCTTCGCACAGATGTTTATAGCAGCTTTATTCTTAATTGCCAAAACTGGAAGCAGCCAAGATGTTCTTGAGCAGATGATTGGGTAAATACACTGTGATACATCCTGACAATGCAATTTATTCAGTGGTAAAGGGAAATGAGCGAGCAAGCCATGAAAAGATATGGAGGGTGTGGGGGCGACTTCTCTCTCGAGTCCCCCCGGTGCCACAGACACATGTGAATGAATAAATGTGGCTGAGACAAGATGAGATCTGCTTGGGGAGGAGGAGTGGGCTGTGGCCAGTTTCTCAGAGGAGACAAAGGCCAGCAGCGGCCAGTTTCTCCAAGGAGAAAAAGATCCCAAGCCTCTTTCTCCATAGCCTTTTATTGGGTTGTAATACACAGGAATATAAGGTGACAAGGATCAAACAGCAGATAACATTACAAAGAAATCTGAGGGCTTACTATGAGTCAGTGTCTGTCAGGAAGAGAGTTGCAAAAACATTGGGAGACATACTCATTTCCTCTCGGACGCTCATCATATGAATGAAAGCACTTTTAGCAGAGCAGATTTCGCAGGTTAATCAGCAAGTCTTTGTGATGCCAGATTTTTCCCCAGGACACACTCTAGCAAGGCAAGGAGCTGCACTTCTCCCCAACAGGTATTCAGGCTTAAGGGGATTAGAGCCAGGAAGCACTTCTCCCAGAGAATATGGGGACTCAGGCTTTGACAAAGTGGGGCAAGGGGAGTCCATTGCTCTTTGTTGCAGCCCCCCCACCCCCAGTCCTTCCATGAAGGCCTCCGAAGTGATCAAGTCTGGCTTAGGTTGCCCCCCGCTGTGAGGGGTCTTACCAGTCATTGACTTCCGACCAAGCTCTGGGGGCAGGGAGAGGAACTGAGGCAGCGTTTGCTACCAGAGACAGGCTTTGTCTCCTGTGGCTGGCATTCCAAAGGTCGTCTCTGCCCTTAGCCACAAGGGGTAGAGGTACAATTCCTAAAATCAGGCAGAGCGGTCTACAACAGGAGGGATCTTAAATGCATATTGCTTAGTGAAAGGGGACAATCTGAAGAGGCTTTGGCATACTATGTGATTCCAACGCTATGATATCCTGGAAAAGACAAAACTATAGAGACAGTAAAAAAATCAGTGGTGGGCAGGGGTTAGCAGGGTAGGAGAAATTAACAGGTAGAACAGAATATGCTGTTATTTACTCAACAAATTATTTATTTAAATGAATTCCAATATTTATTATTAAAAGGAATGTATCAATATGCATTCTTTCACACACGTCCAATTATCCATTACTTCCCCCAACCCTCAAGATTATTGGAACATCTTCAACTTTATATCTGTATTTTCTTTTTCATCACAATTTAGTTTACATATATTCTCATTCAATAATTATTTTGTTGCCCTCATTCTTTCTCATATACATGTATATGTTAATAACAACTATTTGAGTGTTAACTGTTTTTACTGTTGTCACAATTCTCTGCCATTTAAAAAATAATAATTTTCCCATATTTGTGTTCTTTTTCTTGATTTACTTTGCATTTGGCCGGGTATTTTTTTGAGTAACTTTTTTTTTTTTTGTAAAAATGTCTGTCCCATGGAAGAAGGATGAGAGACTGTGGTACCTCTTGAGGCTGGGCTGCAGACCAGACCTAGCCGAGGTCCTGGTGAGCGAGTGCCGCCTCGGAGCCTCCAGAACTGGAGACTTGGCACTGCCAGAGATGTCACCAGCACCAGCACCAGCACTGCCTGAAAAGTTGCATTAACTGACATCTGGCCTTAACTTTAATTATCCACACTCCCAAACTAACAGCAAGTGGTAAGAGGGAGTTAGCACTGAGCTTCTGGCCTGGGACCGGCTGGCCTGGAAGCTGCGGTCTGCGACTCTCCTTCCGCCGACGTTGCAGGTCAGCTTTGTCAGGGGTGTTAAAGGGGAGGCAACCCGAAGAGGGCCGGGAAGTGGCCGTGCTGCACTGGGAGCAGGGTTTCAAAGCAGCGCCACAAAATCTCCTTTCTAGAACTATATTCAGCTTCTGACAGGGCTTGAATAAGAATGCACAATGTGGGCAGTATGTCTAAAACAATTTTTTAAAATCAAGAACATTGTGTGAGAGGCTTTGACAGATTCCTCTCAAGTATCAGGGCGAGGGAAGTGTTTATCTCACAATGAACTAACAAGTTCCTCCTATTGGAGCATAAGGGTTATGAAACCATTGTGTGGTCTTTTTTCGCCTGTCTGATAGGAAGCTCTGTTTTCCTTCAATTATTGGAACTTTCCTTAGACAAGATTTGATTTTTATTTTCAATAACTTTTCCCTTCCCTTCCCCTCTTCCACTACTTGTTTTCCATTTATGTTGATCTTGCCCTGTCTGGTGTGGCTCAGTGGGTTGAGTGCTGGCCTATGAGCCATTATGTTGACAAAAAAAAGGTCTTGTTATACTTGTGTTTCACAAAATGTTATACAGTATTTTTTTTTTCAAAATAACTCCACAAAGAGAACAGCCAAACAGGCAGGAACCAGTGATTCTAGATTGTCAGGTTGAGTAATCCAATATTGCGTACCTAAGTGCCCATAAAGGTAAAAATAATAAAAATTTTCTAGATGTTGATAAAGGTATAAATAAATATTTTAGAAGTAGGTACATTTGTGTGGGTTTACCATATGTTCAGCCCCGTGCTAAGAAGTACGATAAATCAAGAGTTGCACAAGTTTCTTGAGATGCTAATTTTATTGGGTATGAAAGCCTTAGCAACAACCCTAATTACTGGCTTCCTTTTATCACTTGCCAGCCATGTCCCAGGGGATTCTATACATTTGCTTATTTAATCCTCACCCTCAAGACTCCAATTCAACAGACCAGGTTTGCTACTAAATCGATACCCCAGTGATTCTAATGTATAGCCAAGGCTGAGAATTTCTAATCCAATTAGAAGATAAATAAGTATTAGGAATGTAATTTACAACACAAAGACTGTAGTTAACACTATATAGTTTGTTAGAAAGCTAAGAGAGTCAATCTGAAGAGTTTAATCATTTCAAAATATACACAAGTCAATTCATTATGCTGTAGACTTAAACTTATACAGAGCTGTATGGCAATTTTTCCTCAATATGACATAAAAATTTTAAAGTCCTCTAGCGTTATCTTGTGTAAATAGGTGTTATAATCATTTGCTATATGAACTTCAGATAATGTTTTCAAAAGACAGCACTAGATTATCTCTGGCTTGGTATTATGTCATAAATCAGCTCAACAGAAAACTGCTCAGATGCTTTTGAAAAAAGGAAAAAGAAAAATGAGTAACCACCAACGTGCTTATCTGCTTTTGCTTTCCAGAAGGAAGTTTAGAAATTCCCTGCTCTCTGTAGCATTCAATCACAACGGTCTAAAGCATGACCTCAGGCTTAACTTGTTGTTAAATAATGTATTCTAAAGCTATACCTCTCTTCACACATGTAAAGTTTTGGCCTGCCGTTCAAAAACAGGACAGTCCACTTCCATTATCGCCACTCATCACATTAGCAGTAAAGTTCAAGAAGAGTGCCATTCATCACCATTACTGCTCATTAGAATTGTGGTTTTGACTGGAAAATACACCATACGTTCTATGACTAACCTACTGGAATGAATTTATTTATGGAGCTCTCATTTTGGAGCTCAATGATTTATAGTCCAAGCCTTCACAACCAAAAAATATGGATAACTTCATCATAATGGAGAAAATGTGCTGGTCACTTGATTTCATATTTCCTGTTGTCTTAAGAGAGGCCCTGTGCCGCATGGCTCAGTGGTAAGGAAGACAGGTGGCTGCCTTCAAAGATCACAGCGTGCTGGTGAAGGAAAGCTCCTACATAGTTGCCATCCATCACAAATCAGAGTAGAGAGAAGTGAAGAGTAAGCCTCAAAAGGCCAGAGGGAGAAAAAGTTGGGCAATTAACTTCTCAGAAAGGAGCTATCTTAAAATGTTACATTAGAAAAACTCACCTTATGCCCGGTTGCTCCTCCTTAGTCAGCTCAAGCTGCCATCACAAAATATCATAGATCTGGCAGCTTATAAACACCAGAAAAACAGAAATGTATTTCTCAACCAGCCTGCAGATTGGTGAGTCCAAGATCACAGTGACGGGAGGGCAGACTTCTCGCCAGGCTTCTTCCCATGGCTTGTAGGCATTACGTGACTCAGTACCCTCTGCTGCATGCATGGTGCATGCATGGAGGGACAACACTCTGGTGTCTCTCTTGTAAGGGCACTAATCCCACAAAGGCTCCCACCCCTGTTACTTTATCTAACCCTAGTTACCTCTCAAAGGCTCCATTGCTAAATACCATCATACTGTTGGGAGTTGGGGGGCAGGGTAGGGCTTCAGCTTATGAACCGCCACGGCTGGGAGGACGGGAAGTGCCCTTAGCCCACAACACCCCTCCTTCCTCTGGTGACCACAAATCCGAGATCTTTTTCTATGAGTTTTGTTCGTTTGTTTTTAGATTCTTCATACGAGATCACACAGAATTTGTCTTTGTGTGACTTACTTCACTTAGCATAATGCCCTCGAGTTTTATCCATGGAGTTGCAAATGGCAGGATTTCCTTCTCTTGCTTTATTAATTTTTTTAAAGGTTTTACTTATTTATTTTTAGAGAGAGGGGAGAAGAGGAAGGGAAGGAAAGAAACATCAGTCTGTGGTTGCCTCTCATGCACCGCTACTGGGGACCCTGCCTGCAACGCAGGCATGTGCCCTGACTGGGAATCAAACTGGCAACCCTTTGGTTTGCAGGCCAGCACCCAGTCCACTGAGCCACACCAGCCAGGGCAGGATTCCCTTCTTTATGGCTGAATTACATAGGGTTGGCTAAAAGGTTTGTGTGTGTTTTTCCCATTAAATTTTTTTTTTCAATTTCACCAATAACTTTATTGATTTGGATATTTTGAATATTTTGGCTATCTCTCATGTATTATGATGTTGATTGTTCTCAATTAACATCTCAATTTGATTGCTGTCAACTTCAATCGGTCTACTGGACTGTGGAGCACCATCCAGCTAGAAATCTCCAGCCTGGAACTTCACACATCATTTTGACATGTTTGAATAGTCACAGCACCTTCTCCATACACTGCACAAGTCTTTTTGTGCATTTTAGTTGTATTTTTACCTTTCTTAAAATAATAAAGCATAATATGATGAAATGTTGCATATTTTCTCTCATCCTCAATATGAAAATGGCTACATAAAAATTCACTAATTTTGATATTATTTTAAATGCACTTTAATATGACAGCTGTCACAATACCATCTAACAAAATTCTCTCAAATGAAATTAAAGACCACTAAGCGCTACTAGAGCCATGTTAGGGGAAAAAAACATTCTCACCAACCCACTATTTCATTGTATCTGTATACCACAACTGTATCTATCCATTCGTCTGTCAATGGACACTTGAGTCGTTTCCACGTCTTGGCTATTTTAATAATGCTGCTATGAATACAAGGGTGAAGATACCTTCCAACTTTGTGCTTTCATTTCCTTTGGATCTACTTCTAGAAGTAGAATTGCTGGATCATACGGCAGTTCTATTTTTTAATTTTCTTGAGGCACATCCATACTATTTTCCATAGTAGCTGTACCTGTGTGCAACCAACTAACAGTACACAAGGGTTTGCTTTTGTCCACATCTTCATCAGCATTTGTTATCACTAGTCTTTGTCTGTTCTGATGGCCATTCTCTCAGGTGTGAGGTGATGTCATTGTGGTTTTCACTTGCATTTTCCTGATAATGAGTGATGTTGAACACCTTTTTATGTGCTTATTGGCCATTTGTATACCTTCTTTGAAAAAAATAGCTATTCAGGTCATTCCCCCACTTTTAAACTGGATTATTTTGTATTTTGCTTTGAGTTGTATGAGTTCTTTATACATTTTGAATATTAACTCTTTAGTATATATGTGGTTAGCAAATATTTTTTCCAATTTTTGTAGTTTGTCTTTTCAGTTTGTTGATTTTCAGTTTGTTGATTGTTTCTTTTGCTGTGTAGAAACCTTGTTTATTTTGTATTATTTTGCTTGTTCTTTTTTGAATTTTTTGTTTTTTTTAAATTTTATTTATTTATCTTTAGAAGGGAAGGAAAGGGAAGGAGAGAAGGAGAGAAATACCAATGTATGGTTGCTTCGTGCATCCCCTGCTGGGAACTGGCCCCTGCTGGGAGCTGGTCTATGAACCAGGCATGTGCCTTGATGGGGAATTGAACCACAATCTTTTGGTTCACAGGCCTGTGCTCAGTCCACTGAGCTACACCAGCCAGGTCTATTTTGCTTGTTCTTTAGGTGTCATATCCAAAAATATATGTAAAGACCCATTTCAAAGAGCTTTTTTTTTCAATATTTTCTTCTACAAGTTTCTTGTATGTGTTTCAGGACTTACATTTATGTTTTTAGTGCACTTTGAGTTAATTTTTATAAGTGGTGCAGTTCTCAATTCTGTATCATTGGTCTGTTGGTCTGTTTTTGTACAAGTACCATATTGTTTTGATTATTATAGCTATGTAGTATAGCTTGAAATTAGGAAGTGTGATGCCTTCTACTTCATTCTTTCTCAGGATTGCTGTGGCTGTTTGGGCTATGTTGTGATTCCATGTAAATTCTAGGGTTGCCATTGGAACCTTGGTGGAGATTTCACTTAACCTATAAATGGCTTTTGGTAGTATTAATTCTTCCATTCCATGAACATGTGACACATTTTCAGTTATTTGTGTCTTCTTTGATTTCTTTCAGCAATGTCTTATGGTTTTCAGAGTAGAGATCTTTCACCTCTGGTTTAGTCCTAAGTATTTTTTATTATGCTATTGTAAACTATAGTGTTTTCTTTATTTCTTTTTCAGGTAATTTGTTTTCAGTGTATAGAAAAACTACTGATTTTTGTATGTTAATTTTGTATCCTGCAATTTTAGTGAATTTGTTGATCAACTCTTACAATTTTTAGTGGATTCTTTAGGATTTTCTGTCCATCTGGGTTGTCATAGATTGCAAAATTTTATTTTTTATGGCTGAATAATATTTCATTTTATATACATACCATAATTTCTTTATCCATTCATATATCAATGGACACTATATCAAATTTGAATTTGTATTATATTGTTTTTTTCTTTTCAAATTACAGTTGACATACAATATTATATTAGTTTCAGTTGTACAACTTCATCATTAGACATTTAGATAATATAGATCTAATAACCATCTGACACTTTAAATAGCTATTACAATGTTATTGACTATATTCCTTATGCTATACTTTATATCTCTATGACAATTCTGTAATATTTTGTACTGCTAAATCCCTTCACCTTCTTCACCCATTTGCTCAATACCTCTCTCATCTGACAACCATCAAAATGTTCTCTGTATCTATGAGTCCGTTTCTGTTCTGCTTGGTTATTTTTTTTGCTTTTTAGATTTCATATATAAGTAAATCATATAGCATTTGTCTTTCTCTGACTAATTTCACTTAGCATAATAACCTCTAAGTCCATCCAGGCTATTGCAAATGGTAAAATTTTATTCATTTTTATAGCTGAGTAATATTGCATTCTATATATGCATTAATTTTCTTTACCCACTCATCTACTGATAGACACTGAGGTTGCTTCCATATCTTGGCTATTGCAGATAATGCCACAACAAACATACAGGCATGTAAGTCTTCTTGATTTAGTGTTTTGGGGATAAATACCCAGAAATAGAGTTGCTGGGTTATTCTTTGTCTCTTGTTACAGTTTTGTTTTAAAGTCTATTTAGTCTAGTATAAGTATTGCTACCCCAGCTTTTATTTTGTTTTCATTTTCATAAAATATATTTTCCATCCCTTTACTTTCCGACTGTGTCTTTCAATCTGAAATGACTTGTAGACGGCATGTGGAAGAGCCTTATTTTGTTATCCATTCAGCCACCAAATGTCTTTTGATTGGAGCATTTAATGTATTTGAATTTAAAGTAATTGTTCATAGATATGTATCTGTCACTATCTTTTAATTTACATTTTTGTCTTTTTTTCCTTCTTCTTAAAGAAGACCCTTTAAAACTTCTTGTAATACTGGTTTGATGGTGATGAACTCCTTTAGCATTTCCTTGTCTGGGAAGCTCTTTATATGTCCTTTGATTCTAGATGATGGCCTAGCTGGGTAGAGAAATCTTGTTTGTAGTTTCTTGTTTTTCATCACTTTGAGTATTTCTTGCCAATCACTTCTGACCTGCAAAATTTCTGTTGAGAAATCAGCTGAGAGATTTATGGAAGCTCTCTTGACGGTAGCTATCTGCTTTTCTCTTGTCTCTTTTAAGATTCTGTCCTTGTCTCTTACCTTTGGCATTTTAATGATAATATGTCTTGGTGTGGGCCTTTGCGAGTTTATCTTGTTTGGGACTTTGTGCTTCCTGAACTTGTATGTCTATTTCCTTCACCAGGTTAGAAAAGTTTTCTGTCATTATTGTTTTCAATTTCTTGCTCTCTCTTTTCTCCATCTGGTATCCCTATGCTGTGAATATTGGTGCACCTGAGGCTCCTTACACCATCCTCATTTTTTACAATTCTTTTTTATTTTTGCTGTTCTGATTAAGCATTTTCTACTTTCTTATATTATAAATTGCTGATTTGATTCTCTGTTTCATCTACTCTACTGTTGATTCCCTGTAATTTACTTTTCATTTCAGTTAGTGTAGCCTTCACTTCTGACTGGTTCTTTTATATGGTTTCCACGTCCTTTTTTATGCTGTTAAAGTTCTCACTAGGTTCCTTGGGCACCCTTATACCCATTGTTTTGAACTCTGTATCTGGTAGTTTGCTTGCTTCTATTTCATTTAATTCTTTCTGGAGGTTCCTCCTGTTCTTTCATGTGGAAGCTGTTTCTTTGTCTCTCTATTTTTGAGGCTTCCCTGTTTTGGTTTCTGTGTATTAGGTAGAGCTGCTATGTCTTCTGGATTTGGTAGAGTGGCCTTGTGTAGTAGGTGTCCTACAGAGCACAGCCTCCCTGGGCACCAGAGCTGGGTGCTCCAAGAGCATCCCCTGTGTGGGCTGTGTGCACTGTCCTGTTGTAGTTGAACCTTGATTTCCATGGGCACATGACTGAGAGGGATCGACCTCCCAGGCTGATTAGCTACAAGGACTGTTTGTGACTACGGTGCAGATATGCAGCTGCTGTACAGGAGCTGACCCCATAGACCCAGAATTGCTTCAGTGGGGCTTTGCTGCCCAGTGAGTCCACCCATTGAGTATATCACTTGTGGAGGTGGTTGGGTTATAATCTAGTGTGGTTTGAAACTGTTCACTGGGTCTACTGGCTCTGGGATGCCTGGGAGGTGCAAGGTCAGCTACCACATGGGTCCTGCCTGGGATCATCCAGCATGAGCTACAGCATGATCTTTAGATGGCTGCTACTTTTGCTGGGTTTAAAGGTGCCCAGGAGAGACCAAGCAGCAGACAGTAACCAGCTGTCAGCACTGCAAGGCCTGGGTTACTTACCAAGAGGTATAGAGCACACCGAGGCCAGGTGATGCTTGTTTGAGAGATTTTAGGACAGTTCCAAGTATGAGCCAAGAGGAGCCATTTGTATAGAGAAGCCACTGGAAAAGACTTGGCTGGGTCCAAAATTTGGGTTGGGCAGGCTCTCAGGGAATCACCAGAACAGGTTGACTAACACACAGATATGGTGACTGCCTGCTAGCTGTGAGTGTGTGTTGCAGGGTAGGGTGGGGAAAGGGTTCTAAGAGCCATGGTGGGTAGGCTGGGATCGAGGGTGGGAGGTGGGGATGGCTGGGGTGGGGGCAGTGGTTGGGGGAAAATGGAGACAATTGTACTTGAGCAACAATAAAAAAATTAAATTAAATTAAATTAAAAATGAAAAGAAAAGGAACAGTGGCCTCTGCTAGAACTTCTATCTAGGAAAATACTGGCCCTCCACCTGTTGCCCTGATGCTGGACAATTCAGTTCCTCCCCACAGGTCCCTGGTATTTGTTGAGCTGCTGTCCTGATGCAGACTCCGGCCATCAGGGTCCATGTGTTGTGGCTGCAATGAACAAATTCACATGGACTACAGAAGTCCTGTGGGGAAACAGGGATGGCATGGCCACTCTCTAAGTGAGAGAAGGCCTCGACCCTTGCCGGCACAGGCTTTTATTGCTTTTCTGGGTACATTACATCAAGGATAGTTCTCATTTACTATGCACAGGTTCGCTTTAGGTGGTTACCTTTTACAGATAATAAAGGAAAGAATGCTAATTACTTCAAAGAACAGGATGTTTGCAGATCAAGGGGAAAAGTGGTTGAACTGGTTACACTCCCTTCTTGGGAGGTTTAGCACTGATTTTAGGAAGTTACTTTAAAGATATGCAGTAAACATTTTCTGCCTCAATTCAGGGTGATGGAGTTTTAGCAAAAAGCAAGCCTCAAAGCAGCCTAGATACAATGTAGGCCTGATTCCCCATGGGAAAACCGACCCATGGGCTCACTTCCTATGTGCTGACTTGCTCCCTTCCAGTTTTCCAAATCATCGCTGGGGCTGGGCTACATTTGCTACTGCTATGTGAATGGGTTCCCTATATTGCCCCAGTACCAGAGTTCAGAGGGAGTGAATCTGAGTAAGTCTGTGCATGAACCCTTTAAGAGGAACTGCCTGGGACTCCAGAAGCCCTCTGTTTTGCTCAGCCACAATCTCCACTGGTTTTTACACCCAGAAATTATGGGGACTTTTCTTCCCAGCACTGGAACCCTGAGCTGGGGGTTTTGATGTGAAGATGAGACCCCTCAATCCTTAGGCAGGACCTCTGAAGCTGAGAGAGCCCTCCCTTTTTAATCATCTTATGTGGGTGTGGGACCGGCCCATTTCACGTCTCTGCCACTTCTACCAGCTTCAGTGTGGTTTCTTCTTTATATCCTTGGTTATAGGACCTCTGTTCAGCTACACTTTAGGCATTCTGCATGATGGCTGTTCTGCAATTGAGTTGGAATTCTGGTGCTGACGTGAGAGGTTCTGAGTACCACATTTAACTACTCTGCCATCCTCACTGGGACTTAATGTTTTTTATTTTTAAGATAAATACCCATAGTGGAATTGCTGCCTCATATGGTAGTTCTATTCTTAGTTTTTTAAGCTGCATTTTGTTTTCCATAGTTGCTGCACTAATTTTATATTCCTTCCAACTGTGTACAAAGGGTCCCTTTTTCTCTACATCCTGACAGACACTTATTTCTTGTCTTTTTGACAATAACCATTCTAACAGGTAGGAGGTGGTTTTAATTTGCATTTCTCTGATGATTAAATGATATAGAGCATCTTTTCATGTACTTTTTGGCCATCTGTCTTCTTTGGGAAAATGTCTATTCATATCTTCTGCCCATTTTTGATCAGTTTTTTTTTTTTTGCTATTGAGTTATGTGAGTTCTTTATATATTTTGGATATTAGCTCCTTGTGAGATACATGATTTTCTCCCATTAAATAGGGTGAATTTTCATTTTGTTGATGATTTCCTTTGTTGTCTGTGTAGAGGCTTTTTAGTTTGATGTACTCCCACCTGTTTTAATGTTTGATGTACTCCCACCTATTTTTGCTTATGTTATTTTGCTTTTGGTGTCAGGTTTAAAATATCGTTGCTAAGACCTGTATCAAGGAGCTTGCTGTCTATGTTTTCTCCTAGGACACAAGTGGCAAACACAGGCCTGTGGGCTGAAGCCAGCCCTCCACCTTGTTTTGTCTGACCTGGCACCTTGTTTCTACCCAGCAGCAGCACTGAGCTCTTGCTTAACTGTTAAGGAGTCGTTACATTTGTACAGTCCTAAGATTGTATTCAGACCTTTGAAGGCAACTGCAAGGCTGAAGTGGTAAAAATGAGTTTGACACCCCTGTTCTAGGAGTTTAATGGTTTCAAGTCTTTAATCCATTTTTAGTTAATTTTGGGGGTATGCAATAAGATAGTTGTCCAGTTTCATTCTGTTGCATGTGGTTGTTCAATTTCCTTAACACCATTTATTGAAGAGACTACCTTTTCCCCATTGAATATTCTTGGCTCCTTTGTTGTAAATTTGCCATATAGGTGTGGATTATTTCTGGGTTCTCTATTCTGTTTCATTGATTTATGTGTCTGTTTTTATGCCAATACCATACTATTTAAAATTTTTATTTACTGATTTGAGAGAGAGAGAGAGAATTGTTGATTTGTTATTCTACTTATTTATGCACTTATTGCTTGATACTTGTATGTGCCCTGGCCGGGGATGGAACCCGCAACCTTTGCATACTGAAATGATGGTCTAATCAACTGAGCTCACCTGGTCAGGTAGCTCAGTTGATTAGACCATTCTAACAGATACCCACCTCATACCTGTTAGAATGGTTATTGTCAAAAAGACAAGAAATAAGTGTCTGTCAGGATGTAGAGAAAAAGGGACCCTTTGTACACAGTTGGAGGGAATATAAAATTAGTGCAGCAACTATGGAAAACAATATGCATCTTAAAAAAACTAAGAATAGAACTACCATATGAGGCAGCAATTCCACTATGGGTATTTATCTTAAAAATAAAAAACATTAAGTCCCAGTGAGGATGGCAGAGTAGTTAAATGTGGTACTCAGAACCTCTCACATCAACACCAGAATTCCAACTAATTAAGAACAGCTATACAGAATGCCTAAAGTGTAGCTGAACAGAGGTCCTATAACCAAAGATATAAAAAAGTTTTATTACTATAAAACTATAGTAATTAGATATTTCTTTTTTTTTAAGATTTTATTTATTTATCTTTAGAGGGGAAGGGAAGGAGAGAGGGAGAGAAACATCAATGTATGGTTGCCTTTCGTGCATCCCCTGCTGGGAACTGGCCTGCAGGGAACCTGCCTGCAACCCTGGCATGTGCCCTGACTGGGAATCGAACCGCGATTGTCTGGTTCGCAGGCCCGTGCTCAACCCACTGAGCTACACCAGCCAGGGCTAGATATTTCTATTACTATAGTTTTCTAATGTAATTTGAAATCAAGAGATTATGATGCCCGTAGCTTTGTTATTTGTTCCCAACATTGCTTTGGCTATGTGGGTTCTTTAATGGTTCCAAATAAATTTAGAATTGTTTTATTTCTTTAAGAAATGCCATTGGTTATTATTATATGAAATATTAAAGGGACTTACCTAAGAAAAAGAAGATAAAAAAGATGAACAGTGAAAGGACAGCAAACTCACAGTTAGTAACAACCACGCCTAAAACAAAAGCAAACTAAGAGGACAGCTAGATCAGGAGTGAAGCATAGAAATGAAGATCTCATGGAGGGTTAGCAACAGGGGAGTGGGAGAAGGAGAAGGGGGGAGAAGGTACAGAAAATAAGTAGCATAGACCATAGATAGAAAATAGATAGGGGAGAGGGTAAGAATATTAGGGGAAATATAGAATCTAAAGAAGTTGAGACACGTGGTCATGAACTAAAGGGGGGGATGGTGGGGGAGGGGTGTGCAGGGTGGAGGGGAATGAAGGAGAGAAATAGAACAACTGTAATGGCATAATCAATAAAATATATTTAAAAAAAAGAAGAAATGCTATTGGATTATTGATGAAGATTTCAGTGAATCTGCTTAGGTAGTATTCTACACATACTTTGAGTAGCATGGACATTTCAACCATCTTAATTCTTTTAATCCATGAACAAAAAATAGCTTTCCATTTACTTTTGTCTTCTTCAGTTTCTTTCATTAGTGTCTTGTAGTTTTCAATATACAGGCCTTTAACCTTTTTGGTTAGATTTATTGCTAGGTACTTTTTAAATGCAAATGTAAATGGGATTGTTTTCTTAATTTCTCTGATTGTTCATTATTAGTGTATTGAGAAATGAGCATATTTTGTGTATTGATATTGTATCCTGCGAAATTTGTCTATTAGTTCTATTAGTTTTTTGTTGGAGCCTTTAGGATTTTCTATGTATAATGTCATGTCATTGCAAATAGTGACAGTTTTACCTCTTCCTTTCCAATCTGGATGCTTTCTCTTTCTTTTCCTTGCCTAATTGCTTTGACTCCAATACATACTGTGTTGAATAAAGGTACTGACAGTGCACATCCTTGCCTTGTTTTACTTTTCACCACTGATTAGGAATTTAGCTGTGGGTTTGTCATATGTGGCCTTCATTATGTTTAGGTACATTCCCTCTATACCCTCTTTGTTGAGAGTTTTATCATAAATGGATGTTGAATTTTGTCAAGTGTTTTTTCTGCATCTATGGAAATAATTATTTGATTTTTATCATTATTTTGTTATTGTGGTATATATACTGATCTGTGGATATTGAACTATCCTTGCCTCCCTGGATTAAATACCACTTAATTGCGGTGTATAATGATTTTCATATATTGTTGAATTCAGTGTACTGATATTTTGTTGAAGATTTGTTACATCTATGTTTATTAGGAATATTGGTCTGTAATTTTCACGTGGCATCTCTGGCCAGTTTTGGTATTAGTGTAATGCTACCTTGTAAAAGAGTTTGAAAGAGTTCCCTCTTGTTTTATTTTTTAAAAGAGTTTAGGAAGGATTGATATTAACTTTTCTTTGAATACTTGCAAGAAATCACCAATGACACTGTCTGGTCTAGATTTTGGTTTGTTTGGAGGTTTTTGATTACTGATTAGCATGTTTTGCCAGGTATAGTGCACACTTTTTTGTCCAAATTTTTTAGGGAAAACTTAGGATGCACATTATACATGGGTATAATGATTACATACTATGGGTATAATAATGGATATAGTAATCCCATGTATAATGCACACAAAATGAATGTACATTATACACGGCAAAATACAATAAATCTTTTTACTTTTCTTTGGTCTGTTGAGATTTTTCTATTTCATCATGATTTAGTCTTGGTAAACTGATGTTTCTAGAATCCATCCATTTATTCTAGGTTGTCTAATTTATCAGCATATAATTTTTCATAGTAGTCTCATCATTCTTTGTATTTCTGTGGTATTAGTTGTAATATCTCTTTTATTACTGATTATATTTATTCAGTTGAGTAGCTAAAAGTTTGTCAATTTTGTTTATCTTTGTAAAGAACTAGCTCTTAGTTTCACTGGATTTTTTTCTATTCATTTTAGTTTCTACTTTATGTATTTCTGCCCTAAGCTTTGTTATTTCCTCTCTTCTACTAATGTTGAGCTTAATTTGTTCTTTTGCTAGTTCCTTGAAGTATGAAGTTAAGTTGTTTGAGACTTTTCTTATTTCTTGAGGTAGTCATTTGTCATTATGAACTTCCATCTTATAACTGCTTTTGCTTCATCCCATAAATTTTGGTATAATACAATTCCATTTTCATTTATCTCAAGATAGTTTTTTATTTCTCTTTTAACACATTGATTGCTCAGTAGCATGCTGTTTAATCTCCACATATTAGTAAAATTTCCAGTTTTCATGTAATTAATTTCTAGTTTCATACCATTGTGGTCAGAAAAGATGGTTGATATTATTTCAATATTCTTAAATTTATTAAGACTTTTTAATGGCCTAAGATGATCTATCTTGGAAAATGTTCCGTGTGGAAACAGAATGTGTATTCTGTTGCTATTTGATGGAATATTTTGTAAATATCTTAAGTGTATCTAGTATAACTGATATTTATTGGTTTTTCTTTCTGGATCATCTGGGCATTGAACTATGTGGGATATTAAAGTTCCCTACTACTATTATTTTATTGCTGTCTATATCTTTGTGTAGGTCTGTTAATATTGCTGTATATATGTTGGGCATACAATTACAAATATTATATTTTCTTGTTGGATTGGCTCCTTTATCATTATATAATGCCTTTCTTTTTCTCTTATTACAGTCTTTGTTTTTAAAGTCTATTTTGTCTGATACAAGTATAGCTCCTCAAACTTTCTTTTCATTCCCATTTGTATGGAATATCTTTTTCCATCCCTTCACTTTCACTCTGTGTGTGCACTTATATCTAAAGTGAGTCCCTCATAGGCAACACGTAGATCATCTTTTTTAAAAATCCATTTGGCCATTCTGTCTGTTTTGATTGGAAATTTTAACCTATTTAAAGCAATTATTGACAGGCATGTGCTTATTGCCTATTTGTTTTTATACTTCCTTTGCTCCTGCCCTTTCTTGGTGTGTTGATCACTTTTTTTAGTTGTATGCTTACACTTCTTTCTCTTTCTCTTTTGTGTGCTTACTGAAGGCTTTTGCTTTATGGTTACTATTAGGATTACATATAACAAGTTATATCTATAGCAGTGTATTTTAAGTTGGTAACAACTTAAATTCTCTCTCTCCTTTCCCTTGGGGCATTTAAAATTCTTTGTTTTTTTTTATTTTTGACAATTTGATTATGCATCCTGGTATAATTCTACTTGAATTCAGTCTATTTGGTGTTCTCTGAGCCTCTTGGATCTATATGTCTACTTCTGTCCCCAGATTTGGGAAGTTTTCAGTCATTATTGCTTTAAATACACTTCCTGTTCCTTTCACTCTTCTCCTTCTAGAGTCCCCATAATATGAGTGCTGTTTCTTTTCATCGTGCCGCCTAAGTCCAATAGGCTTTCTTCACTCTCTTTCATTCTTTTTGGTTCTCTGATTGGTCATTTTCAAATGTCTCATCTACCAGGTAGCTCATTCTTTCTTCTGCAGGGTTACATCTGCTTTTCAAGCTCTCTATTGAATTCTTCAGTTGAGTTATTGTATTTTCAGCTCTAGGTTTTCTTGTGTTTTTTTCAATAGTTTATATTTTCTTGAACTTCTCGTTTTATCGATGTAGTGTTTTCCTAATTTAATTTAGTTGTATGTGTATTTTTACAGTTCACTAATTTTTTTAAGAGAATTATTCTGAAATCTTTGACATTGCATAGGTCTTCATTTCTAGGGTCATCTATTAAAGCTTTATTTGTTTCCTTTTGTGATGTCAAATTTACCTGATTTTTCATGGTGTTTTATTCCTTACATTAATGTCTGTGTTTGAGTAAGTGATCTTCTCTTCTAGACTCTGCTGGTCCCCTTTGGCAGAGATAGTTTTTCATGATTCAGCTTAGTTTGGGTTTCTAGACATGTCTGTTGGTAATGCCAGGCAGGTGGGGCTGGCTACTAGGCCTTATGTTGGTGTGAGGCAACTGACCTCTGAGGTTGGTTCTGGGGAGTACGTGCCACTTTCTGAGAACTGCTGGGTCGGGCAGCTGGCTCTGGTTCTGTGACCTCACTTGAGGCTGTAGAATGGGCTTCACAGTTATCTGGATTCTCTTGCCAGGCTTATTAGATAGTCAGCACTGATTGCTGTACTCAGCAGTAGGTGGGGCTATGAGTTAGCTTCCCTGTTCTGGCAGGACAGCAGGATGGGATCCAGGGACTGTACCACATATTTTTTAGGGACCTGAATCAGACAAGAGCTTGCACTGAATATTTTAGTCAGGTAAAAAGACCACCAGTTTTGCTCTGAATACAGGAAGAGTCATGGGCTGTAGCCTCTATTTGAGTTCTACTGTAAGCAGGGCTGTCTGATGAGCTATGCAGCTTTTTGTGTGCTCTGCTAAGATTCCCCAGTCAGGCAGGCTGAAGGCTGTGTTCAGTAACAGGACCTTTGAATTAGTTTCCCTGCCCAGGTGTGGTGGGAGAAGCAGCTCCAAGGCTGCTCAGGTTCTTTCTTTGTAGTCTTGATTCAAGCTGACCTGTGCCCCAAATTTCTTGGCTGTACAGGGCCACCTGCTTTGCTCTGAGGGCAATCAGCTCTGCCTACCCGCCTCTTGGCTGGAGCATTGCTTGGTTGCAAAGCTTCCAGGTGTTCATGCCAGCCCTTCCTGTCAGATGGGGCTAGGGACCACACTCTAGAGTGGGTGGAGCTGTGACTCAGCTCTTCTGCCTGGGTGTGGCAGACTGAGCTCTAGGGCCAGCAAAGTTCCTCATTTGAGGACCCAAATCAGGCACACCTGTACCCTGCCAACTACTTTGGTCAGACTGCACCACTGCCTTAGATTTGCAGAGAGCAAAGCTTCTGGTTGGGACTACTATTTGGGCTCTGCAGGTAGAAGCTTGGTCTGCCAAGACCCAAGTGCTGGTTGTTGGAAGGCCCTCTTCTCTCTGTCACAATCGGATGCCCAGCACGAGAGCCCTGCAGATTGCCCTGTGGGGCAAGACCAGAGTAGGGGATCCCAAGAATGATCCAAAATGCTAGGGGTGGAGGCTAGATGTCACGTCTGAGCTCTCCTTTCCCACCGGAGGCTCAGGCGAGACTTCTTGGTGTGGTGCTGCACGAGCCTGGGGAAGGGGCAATGCAGTCAGCGTGTGGCTGTTCCTCTTACCCTTTTAGAGCAGCCTCTCTGGGTGTCTGTGGTGCAGGGTTGCTTCCACCTCACTCCCAGTCAGTGGTTTTCTTTTCTTTTTTTTCCTCTTCGCTATGCAGGAGCTTTTCTGTTTGATGTAGTCACTCTTGTTTATTTTCGTGTGTGTGCTTTAGGTGTCATATCCAAAAAATCATTATGAAAAGCCATACCAAATAGCTATTTCCTGTTTTCCTCTAGGAGTCTCATGGTTTCAGGTTTTACTTTTAAGTCTTCATAGGAATCTTACTTTTAGACAGACTTTTTAAAGGGCAAGTTCAATGAAAAGTTTTTGTTAATGAGTTGACACAGGATCAGGTCTTACGTGCCTCCCGCCATGTTCCAGGGAATTCAGTAGGCCAAGCTCTCTGACTCAGTGCCCTGTGCTTTAGACAGAAGCCCTAAGTGTCATCTCCAGGCATATTCTGCTCCACATTATCAAGAACCCGGCTGCCCATTTGGATTCACCTAAGGTGTAGCTTTAAGACGTCATCAAGACAAACAGACCCTAATTCTGCTAATGCTTTCTTGGCTATTGTCACCGACAACACAAAGCGCCAGGACTCAGTCAACGGTAGTTGTCTGCAGGCGCCAGTCCCGTTGTGGGTTATAACTGAGGTCAAATGGTGAGTGGAGAACTGGGCTTGAGCACTCTCATTCAGTTCACCTGTCACAACACATGCCCCAGACTAGAGGCAGTCCTGGAGACATCCACACTCGTAGCCTAATTTCACAGACAGGGGGTTGGAGGCCTAGATGCCTAAACTGAGTTCGTCACTTTTCCACAGCTGGTTAAAGACAGAGCTAGGGCCAGCCTGAGCCTCCTAAGCTGTAAATCAGTCTATTTCTTTCCTGTATACTTGGAGCATAAATTATATAAACTAGAAGGGCTATTTTTCAACAATCAGGTGAGCTTAAGTAGTCAGTCTCAAACTTCAGTGTGGATTAAAATCACCTGGAGAGCTTGTTGAAACAGATCTGCTGGGTCCTGATTTGAGAGTTTGTAGGCCAGGGGTGGGGCCCTGGAGTCTGCACTTTAACAGGGTTCCAAGCGGTGATGCCAATGCTAACACCGCCACTGCGGACCACGCTCCGGGAACCACTGGAATAAAGCAGGCCCAGGCCACTTCCTGCCATTCTTCATTGCCCACCTGCTGGGAGCCACGCGGTCAGATCCTCAGGAGAAAGGGTGACCAATGAACTTTTCCTGAACTTCTTAGCAGGGGTGTCCAACCCACAGCCCACAGGCCACATGCAGCCCAGGAAGGCTATGAATGCGGCCCAACACAAAATCGTAAATTTACTTGAAACATTTTGAGATTTTTCTTGTGATTACATTACAACGTATTTAATGTGTGGCCCAGGACAACTCTTCTTTCCACGTGGCCAAGAGGTGCCAAAAGGCTGGACACCCCTGTACCGGGTGCGTTTCCCACTGCAAGTTTGTTTCAGCACAGGGTGCGGAGCTCTGGCCTGAGTCAGCCGGCCCAGGCACTCTGCTCTGTGCGCAAACTGCTGTATGATCGTAAGTCATTTAACATCTAAGTTTCAGTTTTCTCATCTGTGGAAGGTAGTGGGGGGTGGGTATTATCTTCTAACTCAATTGTGGATGGATTATATCACATACTGCATATGAAGTGTTTAATGGTGAAGAATCACTTGGTGTATTGATCAGAGACCAGTCAAGGAAAAAAAAAAGAAATGACTTTAGTTCTTATAGAGTTGAATCAAGATAAATAGTTACTCAGATGATGGAAGGGCTCAGAAACCAATGGTGGGTAATGAGGAAAACCTGACGTTCAGCAAGGGCAGAAAGCAGCCACCCGCCCACCACCCCTGAGGCTACAGTGAAAATGGGAGGAGGCAACAGTGCCAGAGCTTAGAAGGCTTCCCCTGAGAGCCCAGAGGGAGGGTGGGTCTGAGGGGCTGGAGCCCCCGGGACTGACTGCCTAGAAGCCAGAACGCATACAGCCTGGGAATACAGTTCTCTGCAGCACACGATAGAGCAGGAGAAAAGCGAGAAGTGAATCTCAGGATTATGCAGAGACGCCACTGCTGCCATGACCGTAGGTACTTAATGTGCCCCTCTCATCTCCATGACTAGACCATGTCTTCATGTCCAGGGATCTCACTGGGCCTACATGCAAAGTAAGTACCATATACATGCCAAGTGGCATTGCCATAAATTCACTCTGCCAGGAAAACGAGATGGGAATGTTATTTCAGGTTAACTAGGTGCTGCAGTGTGAACCCTGAATCTGGAGGGTGCTTAGCTCCCAGTCTGCAACCCCACGTCACACTCAGTGTGCTGCACAAAGCCTTGCGCTGTCCCTGCCCTGAGCGTTCAAACTAGGAAAACTGCAGGATGGAGACAAACCAATTCCTTAACCAACCATAGCTTGTAGAGAATGACCGTTTGGAGGTGCGTGGTGGGGGAGAGGGACTGAGGGACAGTGGGCAGGCTTATGTTTTCTTACAGCAAGGACATGCCTTGAAGTGACATCACCTTGAGGTGTTTCCTCATTTAGCACGTGCTGCAATTATGTAAATAACACTAACCCATCATTCTTGTGGCCGCTCTTAACAACGCCCTTCTCGCATTACAAAAGTGAGGTAACAGCACGAAAGGGGGTCGGTGGGAGACTATAGAAACAGCAACTTTCCATAGCCAAAAGAGCCAGCGTGGTTTCAGAAATATTTCTTGGGCGATAATTGAAATTTCAAACCATCACTTAAGTTTCAAAACAACCTTTATTCTGTTTGAAGACCTAATACAATGCATTAAAGCAACTTAAAACAACAAGACGTAGCTCCATTAAATCTATAGCTTGAACCAATTGTCAAGGAGGCACACTCCCCCACCCCCACCCCCGCTGCCTTGTGAAGGCAAAATTACCACTGACCATCACATCCTCCCTCTCGTCAAAAGACCAACTTTATTTTAACAATGTCATATAAACAGATTTGTAAAAACATCGAACAGATTGTAGCTTTAAAAAATACACACATATAAATGAGTTTTCCTTTTTTTTTAATAGCAGCATCCTGGGTAGCTAATGCTATCTCATGGTGGCAAGTTTAATGTTAAGTTTGGATAGTGTTTCCAATGAACCCAATTCTGTTCCCTCCCCACTCATACTAGTATTTTACATAACTAGGTTTTTAAAAAATAAGAATTTGGCATTTTGGAACTTTGTCCTGTGTGAGGCATTGTGCTTTAAACTGCCCCTTTCCTAAGTGACCCTGAACTCGGACTGCAGGGTCTGCTTCCCAGCTGACCTGGATACCATGCATAGCAAAAGCACAGTTGTTAAAACCAGCAGAATTTTCTCCCAATAAGGAACATCAGTAGGACTTCCCAAACACGTTACTACTTCATCACCAGCTATTTGACAAAGCAATTGGTTCCCTACAGTGACAGCTCACAGAAACACATTTTGACTTGACACATTGAAAACAAGGGTTTCCAAAGTAAGCGAGTCATCTGGACTAGCTTCTCAAAAGGAATAACTTTTAAAAACAGGGAAAATAAAAGCCAAAGAATCATGAACTTCTCACTTCACTTGCAAACAATTTTCACCTTTATAAGACAAAACAAAGCAAATTCACAGGAAAGAAACAACCCATACACATATACAAGAACTTTACTAGACATTTGCTTGTTATGCACTTGAACTCAACGACTGTGGATCTGTTTTGGCTGAAAGGTGTACTGGAAACACAGTCCATGCACATATACATATATACATATATTGAGGGCTGTGAAGTTGTCAGATGTTGCAAATACATGCTTTTTGCCTTTTTACGTGGTTACAATTTTTCTCTCCTGTCTAATGTCGGGTCCTAATGCTCCCACCTCCACAGCCCCGTCACGGCCCCTCTGCAGCTCGGCCTCTGGCTCTCACCTGTGGGAGGTGGTCTCTCTTGGGTGGGGAAAATCGATGCCCGGGCAGGAGCATGTGGTCGTGTGCCTGTGCTGTATCTGTTCGTACTGGTGAGCCGCGAGACAGCGTTTCCTGGGGACGACTGTCCAAAGGGACCCAGGGAGCTCTGCTGGTCAAACGTCTAGAAGGACACAGGTGGTGGGCACACTACATGCGCTCAAGGCACCTGGCCAAGGTGTGACATCACGGGTGTGGTGTGATGCACTGTTACAGGGAGTCAGGAGTCTGTCTTTGCAGTTCAGAGCGGATCTACCATTTGTGCTTGTGAGATGCAAAAATAAGGCAGATGCTTGATACCATGTCATCTGGTGAAATGTCGAAGGAAAAACACGAAACTTTTTATGAAATGTAATGATTAATGAAATATTCCACCTTAGATCTAATATTTTAGAAATTAAATGAAAAATATTTATACTTACTAGCATACATGGATGTGCTACCACAAAAACAAAACAACCACCGTAGTTTATGAACTAGTATTCCCTGTTAGACCTCCGTGTGATGTGGAAGGATGGCTTTAAACCAGACACTCACAGACTCAAACCAGGAGCATCCTCAACCGTCTACAGAAGGGAGGGAGATGTCAGATCTGCACAGTCAAGTTTGAGGGCTGACCGTCTGCTGTGAGACTATTGCTCTTGATGAGTAGCTTCATGTAAAGAGAAAAAAATACATTCTACAATCGACTAAGTCTACAACTGCTAGACGGAGTCTTTCAAAAGAATTTTAAAAGGAACATTAAAAAAAAAGCCCCTCAACCCCAATATTTGAAGGAAAGAGAATAAGTGTGAGTGAATCTAATGTTCAGAAAGAAAAACTGAAATTGTAAGATTCCATTTTAATCTACCAGCGTAGTGACCATGATTGTAACTCTCCCGTATTCATTCCTCCCGATGCGTACACAACGTCCACTGAGCGGAAAGGCTTCTCCACATGTGCATCGCGGAGCCCTCCCCCTGCGCCGGCCCTAAATCCCGGAGATGACTCTAGCAGCCCCCGTCCCCGTTTTCCCCGCAGTGAAGCAGGCATCCTGCGATCACTCAGATGAGTGAGGACTGTTGCTAGGATTCCTGAAATGGTCCTTTCACAAGCTCCACACAGCCCAGAGCAGAAACAGTTAACAACCATGCCTGTATGCTTTATGATTTAACATGAATGGAAAGCTAGGAAAATAACAAATAGCCAGATAAAAATCTTTTTTTTTTCAGATCATGCTTTTTCTAAAATGAATGTTGGTTGTCATGGTAGTCTAAAGTTAAAAAGAGACATATTTTCTAAATGTAGCAAGTATACCTTGAACTCACGTTCCAAACAAAGGTGGGACGCTTGCTCTGGGAGCCTTCCTTCCTTCCTAAGAACCGAAAATATCTGACCAGCTACACTGTGTTAGAGCCCTAGTAGATTCATAATCATAATCGTCATAATGGATAATAAGTAGCAGATCGAAGTGGGAAAGACTGAAGTCTAAGCAACTTCACTTTGCAGTTAGGTACTTCTTCTCCAATCACGAGAAAGAGAAAGTGCATTCCACCACGCCACCCCCCACCCCGCCTGTACATCCCTTAGCTACATCCCCTCCCTAGATTCAAGAAGTTCACAATTCTTTACGAAACACACACTTGCCAGGTACCGTATTTTTAAGAGTCTTGAAACAACATTGTTGAACTCAGTGATACTTTGTCATATTCATATATCTTTCTCTTTTTTTATTGAATAAAGCAGCTTTGAAGCTTATCAGGCACTGCCCAACAAAACATTTAGTCCAAAAAAATCTGTTATGAACTTTTTAACCTTGGGCTAACAGCCAAGTACTCTGTACAAGAAAAACTGTAAAATATTTCATAGTTTTAATTCTGAAGCCTTTTTTTTAAACTGGCATCCTGTACATTTCTTCTTAAAAAAAAAAGTAAAAATAACAAAATGAATATTAACACAAAAACCAGGGTCAACAGTATTTTCAAGCAACAAAAAGTGGGGTAGGGGAAGCTTATTCTGAAGAACGTACATTGAAAATTGAGAGAACGACGTAATGAAAATTAAGAATTGCATAGCACTGTGAATTTAGCCTTCAGCGAAACAAAACAAAAGCTATTTGGTATTGATACAAATCCATCTATTTGATAGTCATCATTATGTACATATTTTATATACTGAAAGTGTCATTTTAAGTCCTCTTTTCTAAGTTCCATTTTTTCCGTTGGTGGGTTTTGTTTTTTGTTGAAAAGTTTAAACAAAACGCCTTCTGGCACTTTGCTACCACGGAATTTCCTCTGAACAGACGTGAGCCGGCGTTCTCCCGAAGTGTCCCTTGTGAGCCAAAGGGCCCTTCCGCTACACACCGTTCGTCTGCTGGGAACCGAAATACTCCGTAAGTGCCTGGGTCCACCGCACACAGCAACCCCAGGCCAGACCAGCTGGGGCCCAGCGCTCCCGGGCCAGGGCTCCCCAGCCCCATCCACTCTCTGGTGTACAAGGTCCCAACTTCGAGCTGGTAAAGCTTCATAAAGCATTAACGAGCACCATGGGTAAAGGCCTCTTTGTCCCTGCACGCAGAGATTTTTGCATTTCTTTTTCTCTTTGTGTTGTGTGTTGTGGTGGCTTTAAATTAACCCAAAATTTTTTTTTAAAAAGGAAAGGAAGGAAGGATAAGCACTCCAGATGAGAAGCGTCTGGTCATCACACAGTGCTAGGCTGCACGTCTTCCCCTACTGCTTTTGTCGAAGGCTCCAGTCCCATTTGGAGACAGACGGCTTGGGGTTTCCGCAGCTCAATTCGCAGGGCAGGCTGGAGAGGAGCCCTGTGCTTTCCAGAGGCCTCAGGGTGGCTGAACTTCAGGAGGAGGGTCGCAGGGCCCGCGCCTCATCGCCTCTGCTGTGCATACACTGGGTAGGCTAGTGTGACGTTGAGGGAGTCGTTGTGCTGCACCAGGGAGGTGTGCTGGTAATGGAGCACCAGTTCCTTCAGGGAGCCGTACAGGTTGTAGGGCTCGGCAAAGCCATAGCCAGTCGCCGTTTTGTTGATGACGCAGTGCTTCACCTCGCCGTCCACCCTGGGGAGGAGAGAGAGCAAATGCATTTGGACCTTGACAAACTGGGACACCGCAGGCGTTTCTAGCAAAAGCATCCTCATCCAACAGTGCACTTGACGCAGGCCAGTCCCCGGAGTAGTGCCAGGTCAACTGTTAGACACCTCTGTCCCTTACTGGCTGGGGGACTTGGGTAGGGAACCCAGTCTCACTGAGCTGCTGTATTTTTTACCTTTAAAAATGGCTGAAAAGGAAGATGATAGTAATGTATGTGTCACAGGGCAGCTTTGAGAAATGAGATGATGTGCTTGATGGAATGCAGTAAGCACGTAGCAAGTGGCAGCTGCCAAGTGTCAGCATCAGCGCCGCCCTGTGACCAGAGTCCTAGTGCTACTGGTGATTAACACGATCCCTTCGCTAAGGCTGGCCTCAGAACGTCTGCGTGCCTCTCCACCTGGGCATTTCCTCTCTAGTCCCTGGCCCTCCCCCCAAGTCTCTCCACCTGGGCATTTCCTCTCTAGTCCCTGGCCCTCCCTCCAAGTTCTTACTCCTCCTTTCCTATAGGGCTGTTTCTCTGCTTCCAGGGGGGGAGTCCTGGAGCATAATGCGCTTTTAAGAGCCTTGCCCTCTTCGCGGGCCGCTTGCCCCTGTAGACTACTAGTAAACAACAAGAAAGTGTGCCCTAGGACAAAAATGTCTTCTCTTGGGTGTAACTGTCTCAAGGACAGTGACCGGCGTTCTTTTGCTTGTTGTTCTCCCCGGTTCCTGATGGGGACTTGTCCCCGGAGGTGGTGCTCTTACGCGAGTTCCCTCAGGTTCTAACTCTGCTTGCCTTGGGAGGCAAAACTAAAGAGCCAGCACTGCCATTCCCGTTTTAAAGATGGAAAAAAAAGACTTAAAAGCAGTTGCAGCTACAAAGCAGGTTTCTTCCGACTAGACTCCCTTAACAGACAGAGTTTAAGGTATTAGGCCTGTTCCGTTCCCCCTTCCACACTGTTGGACATAAGGAACTTTCCCAATCCTTGCCCCCTCGGCTGGCTGCACAAACGCCTCTGCAGGGGCTGCTAACGGGACCAGCAGTTTCTGCTGGAGATACGTACACCACGGAGCAGGCGTAGCAGCCCTGTTTGCTGCTTTCCCGGACGAGAAAAGTGCCGTCGCGCTTCCCTCGCAGCAGGTTCTCAGCTTTGTTTCGGTTGCTGCTGCCCACATTCCACGTCTTCTCGTCGTGGTGCGGCAAATCCTCGTCGTCCTCCACCAGCGAATATTGGCTGAGGGGCAGGAGAGCGGGCTGCTAAGTGAAGCGCATGGGAACCACCGGCCTGCCCCACGGGCCCTCCCATCCCTTCAACCTTGTTCCTGCCCCTCCTGCAAGCACAGACCAGCCGACCCAACCAGACTCTCGGGCCTGAGTTTTGCTCTCATCCAGCTGCACCTTCCAGGTAACCTCTCTTCTCTGCACAGAGTCAGCAGCAGTAAGTCAGCAACTAAGCTCAGATACCTGGGAAGGTATTAAATAATCCTGTTTGTCCAGTTTGGATCAGGAAACTGATAGAGGAGGAGGCTTGCCAGTGTTCAAATAATTCAAACAAAACACGGGCTTAAGCTTCAAACATATACTAAGCCCGTGTCCTTTTTTTTATCATTATTGTTCCAAACATAAGTTAGGACTTTTTAGCTATTCAGGGACATCCTTATGGGAAAAGCATAAATCTCTATCTGCCCTCCTTAAACTTTCGCTTTAAAAAATTCTGGATAATGAGACTGTGTTTACACATTTCCTCCTACAAGATGTTCTTCAGATAAAGCAAGCCGTGCGTTTTCCTAAAATGAAGACAATCCCGTGCCGCCTCCCGTCCGGGGTAAGGACTTACTCCTCAGTGTTCTCATTGCCCAGCCACTCGTTCAGCTTCTTCTGCCGCACACCTTTCTGAGTCAGCCACCTGAAAAAGAGTTTCGGAAGGAAAAGGCACTCAGAATGTGTCCTCAATTCTCGCCGTTCCCAAGCACACCCTGACAGGGCTCTGTCCCTGACAACGTACATCAAATATTGGTCTCTGGTTTTTCTCAGCTGGATGAGGTCTGGTTTGATGCTGTTCATGCGTTTGTCAATCTCCCGATACTCAGCTGCCTGCTTCTTCAAGTCTTCCTCCAGCCGTCTTCTGCTGTCCACAATTTCACTGATTCGAGACTTTAACTTTTCATAATTATGCATAATCCTACAGGCAAGACAAATGCATCTGTAACTGCCAAAGGTCATCAGGAAGGTTTCCCTCAGGTAAAGAATGCGTCTGCTCCCCGCTGCTTTTTTAATCATGCAGAGCCACAAAAGCGAGATCACGTTTAAGCAGTTTTAGAAGATGCTGGTGATCTCTAGCACAAGGACAAAGGGAATACTCCTGGTTGACCAACCTTTGTATTTCCTTCTCATTGCCTTCACGTTTAAACTTTTCTATGTACTCTTTGCTGTAGCGCTCCTGGGTTTGGCACTGTTCTTCAAATATTTTTATGGTTTCATTAAATGCTTCAATAGCTGTTCTTTTCATTTGGATTTCCTGCAACACAATTTTAGTAAGACCATGTCACACCTTTGGTAGAACAGGTAATTTCTTATTGCGAGACACTCCCAGGACATGTGCTCTGTATCATTATCTAGAATGTAAGTACTTTGTTAGCAAGGTGGGACTCTAATTCATAAAACCCACTAAAATACTGCCACACAATAAGCACACATTTCCTTTGGGAATTAGTCTAGTCTACAGAAGATGACTGCCTGACAATTTCCCAAGTTTTCATCTTTGTTAAAGCCGTCCCACTTTATCAGCAGTTCACGGCATCCACGTGGCCTTCTGCTCCCCCTGCCGGTCCCAGATGGGCCCAGAGAAGATTACATCTCCAGGAAAACAAAAACAGTGAGTGCTGCCCTGGTTTTTCATGGCAGAGTACATAATGGTTAGATGTCTGTTTCTGAGATCAGACAATACTATGGCACTTCCAATTATTATTAGCTCCCAATCTAAAGAGTATTGTTCAACCAAGAATGATCTCAAATCAACCTAAAACTCAGCACCCTCTTCATTTATTTTGGGAATTTAATTTATTATTTCGATAGTTACAGGCTTCATTTACAAGGTTTTAAGACACCATGAATAACTTACTACAATAATCAACAATGATTCACAAACAAATGATCTCTTCCCCTACTTTATTTACAAAAACTCTCCCTTTTTTACTCTTTTTTGGAGGTTGACTATAATATGTGTTATGTTTGAATAACTAAGACTTCTAAAGTTTTAACCTGATTTTCACAGAAAACTCACCTGGGAAGTACGGGTATAATCCTCATATAATCTATCATATTCCCGACTTTTTTCTTGAAATTGAGTGTTATATTCATGTAATTTTTTTCCTACAGCTTCAATATTATCTTCTTTGACAACTTGATCCTGGAAGGATTAGAGAGTATAAGAAAAACAAATTCAGCTGATAAGGCATTTAATCAATTAAGAACTGTTTAACAAGATATCTAACATGGAAAAATCCTTGAAGTATTGTATTCAGCTACTCCAAAGTAATTCTGTGATTACAAGTACAAAGCTTTTCAAATTTCATTACATGTAATTCATCTGCTTCAAAATGTTTCTAAGCATTGACAGTATCTTATTTAAATAACATAACAACATGAGTGTTTGCTTACCTGTTGGTACTTGGACACTGGATAAAGTAATTTCACATCCAGCTTGGGATTGTACTGAGCTAGAGATTCATTCCTGTAGTGGTTTATTAATTCAACCACAGAGTTGAAGGTTAATGGGTCAGAGAAGCCATATTTCCCGTCTCGGTGAAATATTTTGATTAATTTGTTATTTCCTCCTTTCCTGCAAATACAACACAAACACAATGGCATTTGAATTTTCTTTACAGAACATGCTTGGATGTCAGCCTGAGCCGCCCCAATGTCACCTGCACTCCTTGGCTCACCTTAGTGTCAGAGTGTAATCACCGTGCATCTTAGTAGACGCGTCTCGTACCAAAAAGGTCCCGTCGGCTGTGTCTCGAAGTTTTTCATTCACTTCTTCCCTGAGGTGAAGAGAACACGAGACAATGCTCACCTTGAGGGTGTAGTGACTCTAGGCACGTTTTTTCATTGACTTAATTTTTAGAGCAATTTTAGGTTCACAGCAAAACTGACCAGAAAGTACAGAGGAAGTCTCTATATTCCCTGCCCCCACAGATTTACATTTATTATTTTCAAAGCTTAACAATTTATTCTCTGTTTATATAAAAAATGTTACAAACTCCATTTCATTTATAAACAAGTACATGGGAGTTTTGTTTTTGTTTTTAAAAACCCACTTTCACTACTGGTACAACTGTGGTACAAAGGTTTAATTTATTTTTTAAGCAAACATGCTAAAAAATCAGCAAAGCCAGCCATGACCCCAAAGAGGTTTCCTCCCCCTCCACCTTTTAAAAAGCTAAGAATAAAAATGCCCCTTTATTTCGTCATGTGTAGGATAACAACAATGTTAATTCTTAGAGTTTCGTCTGCTATGCAGTGGGTTTCCCCACTGCTTCTAGGCAGCCTCAGTCCATCCTGGTGCTTCTCTGAGGACTTGGCGATGACTGGACTTCCCGGGTATTTACAATGATTTCTTGTGGCACCCAGCACCTCCAGTTCCCCAGTGGCTCGGGGACTTGTCTGCCCGCCTTTGGAAGCGAACCAACTATGCTTCATGCTTATGTTGGATGACATCCTAAAAATGCCATTTAGCAAGCTGGTGCTTTTCTTCCCCTTAATGTAACCCGCTCTGTCTCTGGTGAAAACTACGTGTCTCTGTAGGCTTACCTAGAGATGTCTCCCCAGTACCATTCCGCATCTTGTAAGGACATATTGTTATTCATACCGTTGTTGGCTACAGTAGTGGGTTTTGGTGGTTTAGGAGGCAGTGCTGTAGATTAAGGAGAAAGAAAAAGTTGTTTGCAACCCCAAACTAAAATTAAACATTTTAAAGTAGACCTAAATTGCTTTAGATAAAAGAAGAATAATTGAAATACAGTCATCATTCAGCATTCCATGAAACATGATAAATTTCTTCAAAAAAAAATAAGTCAGACACCTTTCACAGTATGGCTCAAAGAGGAAAGAAACTGAAAGAAAAAAAAAAGCACAGTTTGGAGACTAACACATAAATTGAGCTGGCCACGTGAGTGCATTTCAGTGTAAATCGGGAGTCATGCCCTTTGCCACTTCCAGGTTCCAGTTACATCGAAGTCTCACGTCTGGTCAAGTCCACCTAACACACAACACCACCAGCAGACGAGCAGGAGAAACCGCCCGGTTGGCTTTCATTTCCTCCTCTTATTCAACCGTAACAGACAAACTCGGTCTCTGCCCTCCACAAATGCTCTTGTGGTAAGAAGCTCATCCACAGCAATATGTCTTAGGAGGAGAATTAAGTTTCTCTGGTCTTAGTATTTCAGGCACTGTGCTGCCAAAAGCCACTTTAAGAAACTCATCTGTGACCTAAACCTCTTTGGTGTTCCTGTTAATATTCGACTGCACAAACTGCTCTATATGCCGACTGATTAAAAACCATACTCCTCTTCCTCAATGTCGAATCAGGGTTCAGATACCAACTGGTGACAAACGAAAGGCTACAGTATCCCTGAAATTTTCTTAATTGGGAGGAGGGCTAGCAGAGGGGTGAAATAATGTAGAAAGCAAAATAAGTCTAGGATTTTTAACTAAATTCTAAGTCATACGTTTTAAAGCACAGTTACTATTTTAATTTATGTAAGAATCACTTTAGGAATCTATCAAGAATATTTTATGAAGACTAGGACTAAGGAATGGAGAGCCAACTTCTTTTCTCATTACAGTATCTTAACATAAGAGAGAGCAGGCAAAGCCTCACCATTTGACTGAGAACAGTTTCAGGTCACCTAGAAACCGAGTTGCAATCGCTGCTACATTTTACAGGCTTTCTAAAGTACCACAGGCTAGCCCTGCAAAAGTACACCACTGTTCCCATCCACTGTCAACAGAGAAGAGCAGCACAAAGGAGGCATAATTTTAATTAAAGGAACGCTACACAACAATATAACCCGGAGAGCAAAAAATCTTAACAAAAGACACCAGTGAAAACTGGCATTCCATTCATACCCATCCAAGTAAGAATAAGCATTTACCACATTCAGCCTGACCTGCTTGCTTCCACAGGCAGTCAGCTGGTTTAATTTCCAAGCTATGATCAAACTAATTTTTATTAAATTAGAACAAGTTAATAAAATAGAAATCTAGAGAGGCTCTGTTACAGTAGCTGTCAGAAACAAAATAAAATGCCACAAAAATTAACTAGCTTTCCACAAGAATACTGCAGTATTACCTGGTGGATCCATTTCTATATAAAACATCAAGTCTGTGCCACAATTTATATCTGTCTTAGCATATTCTAAGTCCAGGTCTTCCATAGTCCAGACAGTGTTGTACATTTGTGCGAGAGTTTCCTTGGCTGAGCTCAGTTATAAGAAAAGAGTCCGGCTTTCTTTGTAATGGTGTCTTGGAATTCATTTTAAAACCTATAAGGGGCTGCACTGTAACCTATTACATCACACACCCCAGCCAATCAAGTCGGAAAAATGTCACCAGACCACTCCTGCTTCATCGTTTCTCTTCTGTACCAGCCTGAGCACAAACCCAGCCTCACCGGGAAGCTACATTTAATAGAACTGCAATGTATACATGCTCATCGTTTCAAAAAGGTGTTTAATTTGCCTGTTCTCCTCCAGCAGGGAGCTTCCTAATTCCCTTTTTATTGCCCTGTGCAGCTCGGTCCGCTCCGCCGTTGGCAGGCTGACAAAAGCTGATACGCTGCAGCACGTAGCTGTTCTCCCCCCCAGTGCATCTGGGTGTTCAGATAGCCCGATCCTGCCTTGGTTTAAAAATCTTACAGACGCATCAAAACGGCACATTTCGGGCATATTTCACAATCCTGAAATACCTCCCCTATATATTACAAGCAGAAAGGACTCTGGGTATTTCAGTGCTACAGAATTCACTGAAAACTCAGAACTTAAACACTGTCACAAACGTGCCACATTGGAAAGCACAATGAAAAGGAAGCACAGAGGCGAAATCTCCTCCTCCACCGAACGTGGCAAAGTCAGAACCAGACTGGACGAACTAACATGGAAAATTCTTAACGGGAATGAAGGGGTCTGTTGGCAGATAGAATCAACATAACTGTCAACATTATTAATGAGAACCTGAATGCTACTGTCTAATAAAAGGCTGGTCAAGGTAAGTTGTGCCTTCCAAATGGAAAGAGGCCACATGTACCAGAATGCAGAGTTATCATGGCCAAGTGTTTCTCACCGCTGAGCCCACCCTTGGACTTACTGTGCTAATACTGCTCAAGGCAGGAGTGATGTCATCATTTGGGGGGGGGGGCTTTTATCCCCTCTATCTCAAATGCCTCCCACTGACAACAAATATTACTATTCCTCCTTGGCAATACTTAACGTAAAGAAATCAATGCCCCTATAAACCTAGTTATTAATCTTTGTCCTTTAAAGCTCTTCTGCACATGATTAATCCTGCTGCTCCTACTGGAGCCTACTGTGCATTCATTCCCCGTGTGAGCCGGTCCCTCTTCACAGTTGGATGAGAGGGGAGGAAGAGGAGAAAAGCCGCCCCCCATGTAAACGTGGCTGACTTAAAAAACTGAAGTGGGCTTTGTGATCTACATCCATATTTGTGTGATTATTTAAAGAGCACAGAAGCCCTAAACATTTACTCTTAGACTTTCTATCCGATTTGGAATCATAAAACATGTAAAATAGCAGAGCAAGGCAGGCCCGTTCTCTGAGCACCGGCCGCTGCAATCCCCTCTCCAGTCTAATTCATCCTCCCACTGACCAGCAATGCTGACTTAGCCTATGCCATCCCACCCTCTCCCACTTGCTTTTCTATTTGCTTAAGGGTTTAAGTAAACCTAAACCCAAATTTAAATAAAAATGGGAAAAGTGCTGGTGGGGGGTGCCTTTAGATGAGATTCAGAAAAAAATCTCTCTCCTTAATAAAAATATCGATGCCCCTCCTCCCCCCAAAGGAAGGGAGACAAGCTTTTGGGCTGGGGTGGAGCGTCCCACAGGGGGACACCCCACGCCCCTGGGAGCACTTGGTGCAAACAAGTCCTGCTCCTGGAGCCCATGTGGCACAGCCACCGGGGGAGGAGGGCAGGGAGACAGGTGATTTTCCACGTCGCTCCCAGGCCTGGCCTGGGACCAACTTCCAGCAAAGCACTTTGTAATGACCTCCTTCCCCATTTCCAACCTAACCCCCATCTTTTCCTTACACGGTGCCCCTTCAGGAAAGGGGAATATCTCCCCTAATCTGCCCCCCCCAGGGAGTGCTTACAATCCCCCACCCCCGCCTCACACACACACACAGGCACACGCACACAAGAACCTTTCACAGGAGTGCAAAAAAAAAAAACCCTAGTGCAACAGCGAAAGAGCAGAGAAGTGCACAAATTAAAAGCAACTTACTTTGCAGGTTATGCATTTCAACGGTTTCTCTTTGAATGCTTGTATCCGACAATGAAAAAAAAATCCAAGAAGCTATTCTTCCAGCAACCGGGAGCAGCCCCCACGTCTCCCCCCCTCGGCTCCGGCAGGCGGTGCTCGCGCCCCCGAGAACGCGCAGGACCCCCGGGACGGACAGGACAAGCGCAGAGCCCAAGCAGCGCCCTCAGCACTGCAGCTGCGCCCTCACCGCCGGCTCCCCGCGGAGAAAGCCGCTGGATGTGGGTACAGTACTGGGGAGGGAAGAGGCCCAGGAGCTTGCACGGCTCTCTTAGATAAAGATCGCGGCTTCATGATTAACTTGGGCAGGTTCAAATATTTGCTGAGCTAGGGATTTCGGGGAGGGGAGGGGAGCCCAAGTCAAAGTCAAAGTTGTCATCTGCTAACAAGTGGCCAATGCCAGCCCAACTCGCTCATTTTCGCGGAGGAAATGAGAAGGCCATTGTGCGGGGACCCAAAATAGTCTAACTGGCTGTGGCAGCGCGCTCGCTGGCTCGCGGGGCTCAAGTGGCCACAGTGAAGCGAGGCACTATGCGCAGCCAAACACAGGAAGTGGCTGAGCTAGTTCAGCAAAAAATAGAATCAAAGCCTTGCTTGTAAAGGCCTGAACCTCTTGGAATGGCCCAGAACACCATGCCTTGCTCCAGTCCGCCTCCTCCCACACACTAACACAGGCAGCCCGCAGGTGTAACTGGAAAGCCCTATGCAGCAACTGGGCAGGGAACAGGTTTAAAAAATATTTAATAGTCCTAGGGAAGATTATTCCAACTCTGCATGGATACTGTACTCCACCATCATGTGAACACTGAAAAGAAAAAAACCCTCTGCAGCTATTTTTGTGAAGTCAGTTTCAACTCAGGCTTAAACAGCCATAGGACTTTGTAAAAAATTAAAGGGGGCTCTGCCTTCTTCCGTCCACGTGACGGCCACATGGAGCACAGGATGGGAGGGCAGCAGCGCGCCACATGGACCAGCTTTCCGGAGGACTTTCGTCCTCCATTTGAGAAAGGTGCAGTGAACCAGACTTAGTGGGCTACTATGGAAATAATTAAAATTCCACCGGAGAAATTTTCACTTGCAGCAGCTTTACTATTATTCCAAGAACCAAAACCCAATGTAAAATCACAGAACCACTACCTTTAAAACCAGAGAGCAACTCGGAGACGACCTCAAGCCATTCCCTGACACTGCAGAGGCCCACAGTACCGACCCTGAGGGGTACGGTGGGAGTTGGCAAAGGATTTGCACTAGGACCAGGACCCAGCCTCTGACGTTTGGTCCTTAACTCCCTCTTCTCCCCGCACTAGCCCTGCTCTTCACTTCCCTCCGCCAGAGAAAGTACAAATTAACAAGTGAAACCGAAGCTGATTTCTTTTAAGCCGCATGCCCAAAATGTCACACCTACAGCAAAACTGACTTTTTGCTTTCTATTTCCAGCTAATTTAAATTTTAAAAATGCTACCCTCTAATTCTCTTTGGAGAAATATGGGTCCTGTCTCAGACTCTACATGGACAAGTGACGCAGTGGTCGCAGGCAGTGATGAAGGAAGAGGGAGGTGCTGATACGCACAGCCTGCAGTCAGGAGCCAGCTTCAGGACTGGCTGCAACCCCTGGGAAGCGTTCCTAAACGCACAGTGAAAGTGACCATACAAACTGTCTTTTAGTGTCATCAATGTCACATGAGAAGCCGCTTTACCAAGGGGGGTGGGGGAACCGGTGTGCAGGCAGATCTCCCAGCTCCCACTGGCTGACTGCGGGGACTCGGGGTGAGTTCAGAGTTCCCTTGCATCCTAAGCAGCATAGTGTTGGTCTATTTAAAAAACAGTCTTTCTAAAGCCAGAAACCTTGGAAACGTCAGTCTCTAAAGCATACCTGTCTGGATGCACAGGGTGATTCAAGTCAAAACCTTCTATGGTTAAAATGCTCTCTAGTCCCACAGTATATTTTCTGTTTCAGAGAAAAATTATCCACTGCAAAGCAGTACACCTCTACTTACAGAGAAAGTCTTAAAACAGATTTGTAAACTTTGCTTCCAATTTCTCACAATATGTACAATCATCTACCATAGAAGTGCTATTATATTACTGGAAGTGTGAGCTGAGTCTTTCCCCATTCAATTTTAGTCTTGGAAAAGTGATCTGCAGGACACATGCTCTTTATTAGCTTAAAAAGGGAGCCCTCTGCTGGTAGAATAGAGTCAGTGACCTCTCACTTGGGCTGGGGGGGAACAGGTAAGCTTCTCCGTACTTCATTCAACTCACACTGTGTCCAAAACTTCACACAAAGTAAACATAATTGCTCAACTGTCACTTAACCTGTATGAGTCACTAACAAATAACTAATAAATGCACAGTGTCATACAACTTAGGAAGTATTTTTTCATGTGGCTGCTATACTCTTGAAAGAAAACTTGTATGTAAATTTCAGCATTTATCTGAGACCCAAAGACTCAGCCACACTGGAAAGCTTACACACACAACTGAAAACTGACTTCAGCCTTGGGAATTCTTCAAGACAGTATGTGTTACTACTTTCCCTTTCCCCAAAGTCTGGTAAAACTCATTTCAGAGGCAAAAATAGGTCACATTTCACTTCTTAGCAGGTCCCTTAATCAATAAAATATGTTTGAAAGTCACAGACTGAACACTGTATTCATATGTACAAATCACTATCAGCCAGTGAATGTCTCACGGCCACCTTTCATCCTGCACGTCTTACATGTTTTCGTGGGCTATCACGTCTAAACAAAAGACCACTTAAAAAAAAAATCTGTGTGGAAAAAAAACAAACCCAAACCGCCGTGTAAGGGTTAAGTGAATGAATACCTCCCTTTATACCTCTAACTTAAGACAACTTAAGACAGAAGAAGGGCTTTTCAGGAGGATGCAAATTCATCACTCCACATCCAGCTCTCTTAGGGACCCTGCCCGAAGACCAGTGTCCATGTGCCTTTCTACATAAACTCAGGTTTACACGTGCACAAAAATGACACTTCCTACAAAGTATCCGAGAAGGCGTGCCCCGTCATTTTCTTCTCAGACTCTGTCCCTTGAAAGAGAGGGCTGCGCTGTGAAAACAGAAGTAAAACCGGGCTACACTCCGCCAACATACACACCCTGAAATATGTCTCTTTTTCGGAGCACAGGTAAAACTCCCTATTTTTCAATGCATAACCCTATATGGCTGGCCTCTCTTTATTCTGCCCCATCTAAATGTATGCATGCATTTTTTTCAAGGTTTCATTTCTCACCTTTGAAACAATCCTCTAATGTCAGACCACATTTTAAACTCAATAAAAAATAAATCAGAGAAGAGTAAAACTCTTTGAAAGTCATTTCCCTCTACCTTAGTGCTTGCTTCAGTCCTGGTTGAAAAGCAAGCCCAGAGCGTTTAAAACAAGATTTATGAAACAAGATTTAGGATGTTTTGCAATGTGCCTGTGGTTAAAAATGAACTCTGACAGGTGTAGGAGGCCGGAGAGGAGAAAGACCCATTTATTTTCCACTCTGGGCTTGAGGGTGCAATATCAGACTTCAATTATGCTACATTAATATTTCTGTATGTATCCATGAAATCTGAAATATGTAAATATGCTTATAATGGGTTCCATTCAAAGGCGCCCCATGTTAAACAGCCCTGTTTTTACCTTAGCTGAACTATAGCAATCTACCTTAGCTACCTAAGTATTACAGCACAGACATAACACAATGACTCAAGAAAACCTGCTGTTCAGCTGTAAATATGTGTAAGAATTTTAGTCACAAAGGGAGTAATAGTACTTTCTCGGAGCTGAGCCCCTCAAACCTTACTTTCCCTCCATAAGGGGAGGGTCCTTGCTTTGTAGGTTTGCTGGGCATGTGAAATGACTTGGCATGTCAAAGTTCTTTGAAAGCTGAGACATTTATCATATATTCAAAAACAATTCATGTGGATGATTACCATCCTGTGCCCTGTTCTACACTAGGACGAGCTCAAAAGGAGAAGCAGCCCTTCTCTGTGAAGAGTGTGGGTGAGCAGCTGAGAACAGCTAAGGGCGAGAGGACAGGGGCTTGGGGGCAGAGGCACACTGACAGGTCGTCGGCCTGCACCGCAGGCAGGGGGAGGACCCACCTGGCCACAGACAGAGCGGATGGCACTGTCTGGGGCCGCTGTGCACAGATGCACGTTCTGTGCACTGGGCAAAGGCACCTGTGCGGAGGGAGTGGCAGGAGGAGCTGGTACCAACATCCAGGCCCCTCCATGCAGCGCATCACACAGAGGGGAAAGGGCACCATACAAGGGCACCTTTCTGCCTCTAAGCATGCACCCAAGAGGCAGCACCTGCCCAGTGAATATCTTTTTCACATTTGCATTAAGGCCCCTGCAGGCTCCCAGGGGCCTGTCTCTGCTGGCTGGGAATGTGGGGTCCGAGGGGCGAATGGCCCCACAGGGTTCGGACACACTCACCAGGGGTGGCGGAGTCGCACTGCAGGGTGAGGCGAGCTCTGGCAGGGCCTTAGAAAACTGGAGTTGCCGCGACAGACGGTAGAGACATACTCTCAGGCCACGAGCTGCAGTACCTAGCACCTCATTTAGTTCTCACAACAACCCCAGGACAGAGGCATTATTCCAATTTCACAAACCGGAACACAGTTTGCAAAGGTTGAGTTACCTGATAACAAACTTGGCAAGCCAAGTCTGGAGGAAGGGTTGAAATTCAAACCCAGTTCTGTTTGACTGACAAGGTTCGTTCCACGGCATCAACTGACAGAGGGAGCGATTGGGAGCCTTCTCCCAAAAGTTACAAAAACTGCGTGTGGCTCTTCACTATGTGTGACCCAGGAGGGCAGAGTTCACACAGTCTCAGTTCACGACTTGCTGGAGACTTGGGGACTGGTGACTGGACACTAAAAACAGCACTGTTCCTTGCTCACGAAGGTTCTAAAACCCCTGGCAGTGGGGGCGGCGGGCGGGCAGCAGCCGGGAGCCCTTCCACCGGCCTGGCCCTGGCACACGTGCGCTGGGTGGCACCGGGAGAAACGAGTAGCCGGCCTCGGCCGCTTTAACCTTCTTCACGTGCATGTGAAGAGCTGGACACGGCTTTCAAGTCTGGCGTGATGCTTTTTATGATACTGTCACTGAACATATTTCCTGCTCTTTAGAATCTGATAAAAATTTCAAGCCATTATTTTTGTACTTTGCAATTTATCTTGAATAAATCTTTGAAACTCCTTGGACTGAAAACCTATTTCTCCTTCCTCTATTCAAATTGTACCTATTATTCAAAGCCCATTTCAAGTCTTATTTTTTTTTCCATGAGCTTTTTCTGTCTTCTCAATTACTCTAAAAGAGCCCCAATCACATCCCTAAAAGTCGCTTTGTACTTGCAGTACCTGCCCTTCCCTCCAGGATTTAATCAGGCGCCACGTGCTGATGGGCCCTCTCCTGACACTCTGCCTCCGTCATCGTTGGCGTTGTCCATCCCTTCAAGTTCTACCTGGTACAAACTCGCCAGCGTGTCTCTCTGCCCCGTAACTGTCTTGCTACCCCCCCTGACAAATATCATTCACGTGTTCTTTTCTAGTCATAATAATAAAGTTGTCATAAGTGAATGACTTGTGACCCGTTAGGGAGATGCGGGGTGTTGTGCTTCCAAGCCCTCTGGGACCGGCACAGGCGGGGACAATGACGGAGGACTCTGCGGAAATGTCACGTTCCCACCAGGCCTAAGGAAGCGTTTTCCTGACCCAGGGCCTCCTGCCAATCATCTGCACTGGAGCCATGCCTGCGGACTAAGGTGTTCAGGATGAGGCGGTTTTCCTGGAAGAAGCAGTATATTTTCACAAGTGAGAGACACTGAAGTATCCGTTTAATTCCAAAGGGCCTATATAATTTCCAGAACAGCACTAAGAGATATCACACAAAGGGGAAAACGGCTCAGACCAGGGTTTAAAATGACCCGCATTCATTTTTTTTTTTTTTGATGAGGCTGAATGAATTCTGGGATGGTGTAGCAAACGTTCAAGGTTTTATTTACCATTCTTGAACAGAGCTGACGAAACTAATCTGCCTTTGCAGTTGGCGCACCAATTTCTTGCACAAGAATGTGGGCAGGGTCCATGACATATCGAGCAGTTTTAAGTGTGCATTATGAAAACGGTTGCAGATGAATCTTTTCTGTGGCATAATTAGGCAGAAACTGATAAAGACATTAAACCAGTTTATACCGGTCAGACTCATTCATCTCCACTATGGATCCTATTACACCCTGTGTAGTGGAAATTCTCAAAAACTCCATGTGATGCATTCATTTGTGGGTATCTGTCACCCCCTGCCTGACATCTAACCTCCGTGTCTTCTCTCTTCAGAGGGGGGCCAGGAAGGCCAGGACCACTGCCTAGCCCTTCCCTGCCACAGGGCCCCGCTCTCCCTAGGGCCTGAGACAGCCTGCCACGCCGCTCGGGGAGAAGCGGAAGACCTTCGCCCAGCCTCTGGCCCAGAGATGCGCTTGGTTCTTGTTGGCCCTCTTCCTCCCCACCCATGTGATTAATTTAGGGGAGGCCACCAAGGAATGCCGACAGTACCACGCTCCACACCTGCCCTGACCCCTTATCACAGGGGGTTTTGTAAACATCACTGCAGTCTTTCCTACTGAGCCCAAAGGCAGCCTCTGAACATCGACACAGAGCTCCAGGACCCGTAAACTCACAGGAGATGAAATCTTTGGGCCACGCCCTGGACTTCAGCCCCAGGCCACCCCTGTGGACGACCATCTCTGATGCAGTTTTACCTACAATTCGGGGTCGACCTACGGGACACCCTGCGTGCTGTGATCTGGAACATGCTGCACGTGCCGTACGTACGGTTCTGCTGCCCCCCTCTTACTGCTGGAGACCATATCTTGGGTTTGTCCACAGAAGATGGGCCCAATACCTGCCTTGTTTTAACCCAACCCTACAGGAGGGTTTTCAGCACAGGCCCTCGCCTCTCTCAGTCTGCACCTTCCAAAAGCAACCAACCAACCCTGCCATGGAACACCCGAGAGAGCACAGCCCCAGTCTCCACGGCATGGCACTGACACCTGGGTCCCCAGACCTGCTCACACAGAGATAAATGTGGCAGCTCACAGGAGCCTCCTCTGAGGTTTATTTTTAATTCCAGGCATAAATTAAAATTACAAGCAACATCTTTTACTGGTCCTGAAACTTCACTTACAGGACCTTAATCACGACTCTCAATAACCTGCTTTTAACCAGTGTATATAGCAAAGTAAGGTTGTTTAGGCTTTCCGCAGTTGAAGAAAAGCACATCGGTTTGAATTAAGCCCACTGCGAACACAGACTGTGTTTCCTGCTTTGGTAAGCGGCTAACTGAATGCCAGCCTGCTTTCAAAGTGGTGCCTGGCCTGCTCTGACATGCCACAGCGAGCACTCTGGTTCCATCCTGCTTGCATTACTGAAAATGTTCACTTTGACAGACATTTCTCAGCAGACCTGCTTCCAAAAAACACAGTCCCAAATACTTCAAATTATAGAGTAATTATAAATCCCCTACTTTCTCAATATTAGAAAGACAAACAAAAATGTCAACAACTAAAATGAGCTCCATAATTTATGCACAACGAGAAGCATAAAAGGTGACGGGAATGGAGAGCTCTCCCAACAAGCATCATCTAAAAGCAGGACCATTTAAAATCCACGGACACTGAAGCGTGGATGACATTCACCGTGCACACGACCAAGCAGCTACTTTTCCTTTACTCATGAGAACCCACGTCATTGTGGATCTCAATTCCACAAGAAACTTGTGTTACTTCAGATGAAGTCTAAACCTGCCCTTTTTCAGGCTCTCAAAACCAAGCAGGGGGAGACCCTGGAATGTTCCAAGGGCATCGTTACCTGGTGCAGGCTGTCGTTCGTTCCATTCTGTGGAGATTAAGATTTCTACAACTTTTAGGAGGTGTTCAGTACTCTCAGAACTATAAAAAAAAAAAAAAAGAGTTCTATCAGAAACGTTTTCCCTAAAAAACAAGCTCATTTTCATTTACACACATCCCAGTGTTAACACGCATGTGCATCGGGGAACTAGAACCTTCAGAGTCAGGGTGACAGCCAGTCAGCCCAGGACCACCCTCGCCACCCAAAAACACGCGTTTCTCTTCTCTCACTCACCTGGCTGCTGGGAATCGGAAAAGCAGAGGGCTGAAAAGTTCAGAGAGCACTCTCGCAGTCAGAAGGTTTTTGCTGGAGCTTTGGGAGAGCTTGAAGAAATGTTTGAGCAAATACTGAAACGTAAGCCAATACTGATGAGGTATGTTAGGTGACCTAATGAGCTTCTTCAACAGCTGGATATATTCTTCTGAGCTTTGAACTTCTACAAGTTAAAAAAAATAAAGGAATGAGGAAAAAACAGTAAGAGATTGTTTCTAAGTATCACTGAATAAACACGTAGAAAATTTTTGTTCTCCTAGCTATAGAAAAGGGAGTCATTCAAAACAAAGTCATCGGGAGAAGGAGACAGTCCATTTGTTCTTCTCATTAGAAAGGGCATTGTGAGAAAGTAGAAGTCTCAAGTCAAATGGAAATGTAAGAAGCTCTTGGTGTAAAAAAAGAAAAAGACACACAAGAGGTTCATGGTGTTCGGGTAGAAACCTGCCCTCTACGGAGCAGCTGCAAGTGTGATTGGCTGACTGGGAGGAACATCAGATAAGTATCACAGGTTTTAACTTTGAAGGTTACAAACCACAGTTTCCTGTCCCCAAAGCACTTTAACTGAGCATTAGCTCCTAAAACTGAGAGTCCTTTTCCTTCAACACTTCTGTAATGGCCACTTGAAGATGATAAGAACATCCCCAGTCACTGGGTGTTGGTCCCTATCCCCTGGACCCAAGGGTGCCACTTGGAACACTGTGGCCCCACGGACACGATGAGCTTTGTCAATGCCGACAACGGTTAACAAGTAGCCATTTGAACATGTGGACAGTCTTCCTGAGCAGATGAGAATCTGGGTGTTCTACTGCAGCAGTCCCCAACATTTTTGGCACCAGGGACTGGTTTCGTGGAAGACAATTTTTCCACAGACCAAGGTTGGGGAGGGGGCGACAGGAGGCGGAGCTCAGGCCTGGGGAGCAGCGTGACAGCTCCGGTGGTCATGCTGTGGATAGGGGAGGAGGGAGGCTGGGGACCCCTGTTCTACTGGATGCCAGTGGAGGGAAGTTGAACTGACCGGAGAAGTGGGCAGGGTGGTGGGGCAGGGGTCGAGGGTAGGCTGGGGTGGGAGGAAAGATTCTTAATATTTTCTAGAAACTAGCTCTTCATATGCGGAAGTTACAAGCACATCCACATCTCAGTATGTGTCCAGTGAGGCTCTCAGAAGAGAAAACAAACCTTGGGCTAAAGAAATCATCTCATTGTAAACGGCTAATGGGATGACAGGGTTCGGCAGGTCCAAGAGATAGCGTTTGAAAGCGTCTGCTAAAACTTGAACATCAACTGTTTCCAAGTCCATGGAGGCGGCATCTGTGATAAAAACATTTTTAAGAAATTACTTCAGACATTTTATACATTGGTTGGACCAATTTTCTGAACGTCTGACTTCAGTATGACACAAGAAAGGAAGCAACGAGGACCGGTACGAGTTTCTCACAGGGGCTGCTCCTTGCATTTCGAACAGAACAATTCTTCTCTGTATGGGCCTGTCCCCATCACAGTAAGCATTTAGCAGGATGGCCCTTCCCATGACGCCAGGAGCATATTCCCAGACTTTGTGCCCACGATCCACGTGTCGAGGCCCCCACTCCCAGTGCCTGGGAATGTGACTGTATTTGGAGGCAGGTCTGAAGGGGGCTTTCGGTTAACATGAGGCCACTACGGCGGGCCCTGACCCAGTCTGACTGGTGTTCTTGTAAGAAATGGGGAAATTTAGACACACGAAAAGACACTGGGGGCGCACGCACAGAAGAAATGCCACGTGAGGACACAGCAAGAAGGCAGCCATCGGTAAGCCAAGGAGCGACATCTCAGAAGAAGCAGAGCTGCCTTGATCTGGGACTTCCAGGCACAAGCACTGTGAAAAAAGAGGATGCTATTTTTTTAAACCCCTCAGTCTGTACGATTTTGTTACAGCGGCCCTAGCAGACTAATGTAACCCCCCAACATTTCCAAATACCCTTTGCAGGGCAGTTTTGCCCCACTGAGAGGGTGCTGCCTAGGGCTGGCTATCATCCAGTCAATGCTTCCTAAAACCTCAACAAGAAAACGAGAGATGCAAATCTACAGAATTCTGAAAATCTGAGTTGCTAAATCCTTTATTTCAGAATTAACATAAATTTAACCCAACAGAGAGACTGATGAGACAGTAAGGTATTATAGAATTTTAGCAATCTCAAGAATATCCATGAAAATAACTGGAGCTTCTTCAGAACATTTCTCCCTAATTCTGACAGGGCCTTATGACTAGCGTGTTACTACTCTAAGCAGTGGGCTCTAACTGCCTCAGAAGAATGTGAAGATGAGTGTATCTGTCCACCAAACCCTTCAGGGGAAGGAAAGAGATCAGGTCTTTCAGCGCGGGTGGTGTGGACCAAAGTCTCCCTGTGAGGGCTTGCGCTAGAGACACCAGGGCCCAGCAGAGGAAGGGAAATGCGGGGGGGGGGGCGCAGAGTGGCCATCGAGAAACCAGAGGCGTCTGGCTGCTGCTCCTGGGTGCCCCCTAGTGCCATGAAGGGTCACTTGAAAATTATCTGGAGACTCAATGGAGGAAAGGGGAGCTCATGGGCAAAATGCTACATTTTTCGACAAGGCATTATGAATTGTGCTGTTAAAAATAAGAAAAGCAGAGCTGCTGGAAGTGAAGATAACACTTTTGTTAATTTGAACTCTGATACAGCTAGAAATGTGTGAGACATTCGCAAGAATTAACATAATGTAGTGACTGAGGGGAAGAGGCTGGGACTGAGACGAGAATGAGGAAGAACCAAAGTTTACTCTGGGGCATCAGAGCAGGAGGAGAAGAGGGGTTCTGGACACGGAGAACCACGTGTGACACTGGAAATCGCGTTAGGTTGCGTCTGAAGCTGCAGAAGTTCCTTGGACACATACGTATCATCATCCAAACTTGCCCAACCGACTAGGCAGATTTTATAAAAGATAACCAACCACACAATACCATATAGCTCAGAGGTGTTCATCTCGCAGAAAATGTGGATAGGTTAGTTTGACTAAAAGAATTATTACACTTAACAGGGAGAAAAATCAAGGGGTTAAACCACTTAAATGTCCGACAGAGGACTGATGAGAGACAGTGCATCCCTAACAAGCCTGAGAAAGTGATACTAGGTCTGTGCGTAAAGGAGCCACCTCAGAAGTAATGCAGCTCCTCACAGGGGACTGCCAGGCAGCACTGTGGGTGCGTCCGCACAGGAACATCCGCTGCCACGGGCGGGTGGGCACACTGCTGCCCGCCTCTCATACTTTGCCCTGTAGACGTTGTTTACTATGTCTCTTTGCTAGCAAATTAAATTGCTTAACTTGTTATCCTTTAAAATTGATACACCAAAGGGTGATGTGGTATAACTGTTGAGACAATAAGTATTCCAGGTGTCCCTCCATGAAGCAGGGTTTCTGCTACATGCTTGGGGGGAGAGCAGCGCTGACGAGTTGTATCTCTGCCACGACACTTTGTGGAAACACGCTAATGGTGTGTCTCCCTACCACACTAACAGCACCTCAAGGGCACAAACTACGGCTCTTACTTGTTCCCCTGGCTCCCCCAGGGCCCAGCCCAGCACACAGAATGTGCCTGTTCAATGTTTGTGGACTGAACTATAAAATGTCCTTAGAGTAAGGCTTTGCTGTATTAACATTATACATGAGGTGCATCCCAAAGAATCTTTATAGTCTGAATGAAATAGCTTTATTTCAAGTCTTTGCATTAGCTCACCTTTTGTCAAATTCTGCTAGAGTTTGTGACATAGTATGTTCTATTATTTTTTAATGTAACTTCTAAAGCTTCTTAGAGTTTCTGATTTCTGTCCTGTGTCTCCTTTGTTGCATTACACCTCTTCCAAGAGCAATGCAGGACTTTAGAAGCCAGCTAGATGAGAGCTACACACTTTCTAAGTCTAGGTCGGGGGAGTTTACATCCTCCCCTCCCCAACGTCACACTGAGGCTACTTGTGACAGGGAACCGGTAACGTCCCCAGGTGTCACCCTTCCCCCAGCCGGAGTGGCGTTCTCTCCTCTGCTGGTCTCTAGCTGGGTCAGTAGTTCTCAGTTTTGCTGGCAATGTCTGGAGACATTTTTGGTCACAACCAGGGGAACAATGGCATCTAGAGGGCAGAGGCCAGGGATGCTGCTACCCATCGTATCTTGCAGACAACAGCTCCCTACAACATAGAATTATCTGTCCTGAAATGTCAAGTGTTGAGGTTGAAAAGGCCTGATTTTTAAACACTGAAATATAACTGACATATAATACTGTATTAGTCTCAGATAAACGACAAAAGGATTTGTTTCTGTGTCTATCGTGAAGTGATCATCCCAGTAAGCCTTGTTAATTTTTTTTTTCTAATGAAAACTTTTAAAGATAAAGCCTGATTCAGGTTAAGGAAAACCAAAATAGTCAGGGAAAAATTAAAACCATTAAAATTCAAATGAGAAAAGAAGAAAATAATTCATTTTGGGACAAGATAGTGGGGGAAAAAAGCATAAGGACTTTTGGAGTCAGAACGATTTGGGTGTGAGTCGGAGCTTCGCCACCAGCAGTAACGAAGACTTACGGCACAAGGTTAAAGTGTGGACGAAGTCAAAGACCTCAGCAGGTGGCAGCCAGAGTGGGCCGCTGCCTTCCTGCCTCTTCTTTCCAGACGCTGGTGATCCACGGGGTTGGCTAACAAAGGTCATGTTTCTTCACTTTGTTCAGTGTAATGACTCACCTGTGAGCCTCTTCCAGGATACAACAATATTTTTATGAATTGAAAAATCCTCTCAAGCTGCAAAGAGCTCTGGTGGATCAACTCCTATATTTAGATAATGTTTACTCTTTTTTTTTTGGCCACAAAATCCACTTTCATAGTATCATACAGAACCCAAATGAGACCAGTGTTCTATGTGTGTGTTTTGGTCTCAAACAGGGAAGGAAAGCTGTCTGTCAAAATACATCGTTGACGTGAATTTGGTTATTTATTCCATCTCACAAGTGGTGTAAAGATTTTTTTTTAAGCTGAACTGCATCATTTGTGTTTGGTCGCATTTGAAAACTCAACCACTATTTCTCAAATAACTCCCATTTCATCGGTCTCTGGTGTCTGAACACTTCCTGTGACATGTTCAACTTGACCGATTTTCTGACCAAAACAAGTATCACTATTTCAATTGGCTAAAAACAAAGTTCAGTGTTTCCTTAACACCCTAGCAAAGCTGTTAAGAAAAAAGAAAAACATGTCTTTCACTTACAGTTTTATGCCAGCTACCTTTGAATGGCCTACTCTGTGTGTAAGACAGAAGACACAACAGCAAAGAGGATATATCCCGTACAAGGGTAACCCGATTTCCATGTACAAAGGAAAAAAATAGAAGTTAAAAAAATTTATTTTTAAGCTTCAAACATTCGGGTGGAGCATTTCAAGTGAACCTATTCACTGATAAAGATCTAATCTCCTTCTTTTTCCCCAGAAACGTCTTTTCTAAAAATGTTCATAAGGGGCCTCATTTTGAAGCTGCCTCACACTTCGAATTCTCATTTGTTAACTACCAGGTAGACATTCTTTGCACACATGTCCCAAAGAGCTTCTTGCAAAAGTGGGTTTCACTCTTTTCCATTCAAACATGCATCAGTTAAAAGAGTGTGAGGCATAAACTTAATTTTCTAAAATGAAACTGTTGAAAGGGAATGAAGGATCTGAGAGATTCTAGAAGCTGATAAAAAAAAGAAAAGATGAGTTGCAGGAATGATGGCAAGTGAATGTACTCACATTTGTACAGTTTTATTCTGATGGCAAAGGAAAGGACAAATAATAAAATCACCACTTGGCTGGATAAATTGATGTCATTGAACCAATGGTGTGGAGGAGCAGGGTTGCACCCACACACAAGGGCCACTGGGACTGTGCCCAATTCTGCCCAAGTTGGAGTTCAGTGACAATGTCAGAGCTGAAATTGATCATGGTGAGGATATTTACGCCATGGAAATGGGCAAATGAGACAAACCAGGGCTTTTTCTCCTCCCTCAGAGCTGGTTTACTGGTACACCATGGAACACAACAGCACCGTGATGCTAATGTAAACATGGCATGAAAAGGCAAGCAAACGAGAAAGGGAGAAAGCAAGACAGAATGAAAGGAAAGGGAAAAGAAAAGGAAAAAGAAGAAAAGGAAAAGGTCAAAAGAGACATTTGTTAAATGACACAGACTTAAAAATATTTTTTAAACTGATCCAGATGAACTGGATGTAGCCAGCTGCAGGGTCAGAGAAAGATGGTAGCTATGCAGAGCCAGGGAACCCCAAGAGGCTGTTCCTCTCCCAATGCGATGCCAGCAGGACCCAGAGGCTCTGGCGGTGATGACGACTGGCATGTCTAGAGGCAGGCATGCACACACGCCCCAACACAGGAGACAAACTGGGCTCCCTTCAAACTTTAAAACCTTACATGGTTTTAAATTCAAGTGTTTCGTGCTTTACCCGACTCAGAATGGTAAAAACTGTCTTTGTTATTTGTATCCGTAGTTCCAGGACACTCACCACAATCGAGAAGCTGTCGTAGTTCCGCGGGGTTGCTGGAGCTCTGTGTTCTGTATAGAGTTGAACATTCCAGACCTAGGACATGAAACAGAGCGAGTATGCAAAACACAGCTCTCTGGAGAACCTGTGAGCCGGCTGCCAGAAAGACATTCCAGTTTCCATCCAGTATCTATTCTAGATGTGTACCAAATATTCTTGGAAGTCAACTCCTACAATTAATCTTATCTGGCATGTCAATAATTTTGGCAAAATTTTCTGGCCACTAAGGAACCAGTCGATTATATTTCTTAAATTATGGAGAACTTAATAGTTCCCATACAGGGACTGCATGTTCATATGGAGTTAGAAATCAGACCAAGGTTATGGCCTTAGCACACAGCACAAACCGCGGTGTGTCTAGCACACATATTTAATGAATGCCCAAAAGACAAACATAAATCTTAGCACCAACGAAACAAGGTTTACAGCAAATTAACTCACTCCCTCTCCCCCTCGAATTACCTTTCTTTTCAATGGCTTCTACTAGCTTGATAAGAAGAGGCGGAGCAATGTCAGGAGGGGCAAACTGTTCTGCAAGGTCCGGAAGGGCCACAGCTGCAAATAAACCAAATCCAATGACTATATTTAATCTGGGGCCATCAAGTGCATTGAACCACAGTGAAGAAAGTTTAAATACAAAATAATGTCATTCTGACAGTAGCAACCCGGGCCCCAGTAAGAGACAGCCCTGTGCCCGGCCCGCCCTTTAGAAGACTCCTCTCCGGGCCTCTTCCCATAGTGTCAGGAGTTTGGGGGGCCAAGGAGACATGGCCTTCTCTCCTAGGACACTCTCAGAATACTTCCCCAGAATCCCCAAATTCCCTGCCCCGATGGTTCCCCGGGCTGCCCTCCAGCCCAAAGAGCTCAGGATGGAACAAGTTTGAATGTGCAAGGCCCCTGAAAAGCCACACTCTGGGGCAGAATTTGGAGCCCAAGAAATCTAAATTCAAATCTAGCCTCCTGGTCATTACGAAGAAATAACTGTCCAGGCAGGAGAACAGAACAGATTTTACTGAACAGTTCGTTAATATGACTTATAACTTTAACATATTCAGACACAGGGTGTGTGGGTCTCCTTTTGCACTCTTGTCCCAGGTGCCACAAATGTCAGGGCTGGGCCAGTATCAGATCCAGAAGCCAGTACACGTGACCACAGGCCACCTGACCCTCAGGTGAAGTCCCCGTGTGCCTGCTGTCGAAGCCTTGATTTGCTCACATTATTTTGGTCAGTAAATACCTTCAGAAATGGTATGCTTTCAGAAACCCATTTTCCATGCTCTCTTTACATATTTTAGTAATTATAATGATACAGTAAAAAAAAAACCTTATTGGATGACACAAATATCTTTCAACATTACATTGATAACTGTATTCTTACTCCAAAAAAATGAAACTATTTTAAAGAAAAGTTTTTTTTCTCATAATAAGCCAGAAGAGGGAGCTAAATATATTCACCTCAAATTTCTCAAACAGCATAAGTAAAATGATAGTATTTATGAAAATAACTACATGTGCATCAATTAATAACTTTTTAGACATTACCATTCATCACTGTATACTCCTATCTAGAAGTAGTTTATATAATCTAAGAAACACTAAATATTTGTGATTTTGTTTCAATGAGATTTTAGGTGTGTGATTATTATAAGCCATATATATGTTAATAAGCAAATTTCTTATGAGGGCCATCTTTCTAATACTACTACTCTACCAGGACAATGACAGATTTAAGATTCTAAAGTAAAATCATGTTACTAAATTTTGACCTCAGAGAATCAGTGACCTGGTACCACTCTGCAAAACCTGTACTCTATGGTTGAAGGCCCTTTCAGATGGCACCATGCCCATGACAGACAACATGTGATCTCGCCACCTGTCTCCACTCGCCACTGCCACTACCTGGGATAAAGTCATGGAGCGAAGCTGTATAGCAGCACCATCCTGCAGAACTTCATGTGATGATGGAAATGTTCTAATAGTTGTGTTCGTCAATAGAGCACATGTGGCCACTGAGCACTCGAAATGTAGCTACTGGGACTGAGAAGCGGACTTTTTAATTTTTATTGATTTAAATTGAAATGGCTGTATGAGCCTCGTGACCACAGTATCGAGAGCACAGTCTGAGCAAGGGCAAACCCTGTCAACAGGGCTGACCGACATCTGAACCCAGGGCTACCACGCAGGTTCCTGGGTGACGCTGTCCTACACCACCGAACGCATTTTGCACTTCGTAAAGGCAGATCAGATATGCCACTGACTTTCCAGACGAGAGGTCACTATCCAGAGAGCTGAGTGAGAACTTTTGCTCTCCGGTTTCTGCCTGAGCCCACGGACCACCTGGAGAATTTGCTAGGAAATCAAAGTACCACCACAAACCTCTGGAACTGGAATATCCAGGAACAGAGTTAGTAATCTGTTTGGGGTTAGTAATAAGTCTTAGGATGTGCTGTTATGATAAACAAGTCCATGGGGGTGGTGACTGCCTGAAAAAGTCCTGCAATGACTCCTCCCAATCTCTAAATGTTAAAACCTAAGTGTATCTGAAAAGCACTTAAAATACAAAGGTCTTGAAAGTTTCACATAGACTTTTTAATTGAAAACATTGCAAAATGAAAGAGCACACCATGTCATTTCCTCTAACTGTAAACTACTTCCCCTTGCCTTCAAAGAGTACCAGCTCACAAAATATCCTCCCCCCATTGATGCCTTCTCCACGGAACGAGGTGCCGTATCCTAGCGGCATACGCAACAGAAGCAAAGCATAAAGTAGAGAAATGTACAGAAATGTTATTAAGTAGAATTCACCCTAGTGCCTTTCCTTAGCCCTCTCAAACTTACAGGGCTGAGCACACGCCAAGATGCAGAAAGTTAAAGATTAAATTGTAAATACAGGAACCCACATATCCACCCAACATTCATCCGATTAACTAGCCCAGCACCATTTTCTCTTCCCTCATACATTACACAAGCATTGTGCTTTTTAAATTAAAAAACAAATCCCTGAAGTTGGCAACTGAAAATGGAATTACTTAATAAAGGTTTATCTCCTTCCAGAATCTTATCGAAACAATCATTTCTGCAGGCAAATATGAAAGTTAAATTAAGTGATAATTAACGATTTCACCTCACTGCGATTGGAATATACACCCAACAGCTGCTGTATTACTGGGCTGGTACATACTACACGTGAAAGTGTCTCTATCTTCGTATTGGACTTCTTCACTGCAGTCTGAAAGGGGAAAAAGGCAACCCCTTTCCTTAGTTCTTTCAGTGATTCCTTGAGGGGGAAAGACGGTAGTTTACTTTCAGTATCCTGAGTTACAAAGTATCATTTGTTTCTCTCACACAAGTGTTAGATGAGGTTTAAGCACGGTGACAGCCACCAGGTCTCTGGATCTTTTCTCAGAGTGCACACCAGAACACTTCAAAAAGAAAAAAACTGGATGTCTACAGTAAAAGGCAGAGCTATTCCTTTTGAAAACACGGAATTTCCCACTGAATGGTTAATACTGAAAAACGCTCTATCACCTAAATGTATGAATCATCACAGCTGATCAAACTTTTGCAATGGGAGTTGTAAAAGGTAAATTTTACAAGGAGAGGCCATTTTTAAAATAACAATGCAAGGATTTCCTATTCTGTGACTCAATCCGTTTCCCCTTTAACATATTATAACATAGGGAAAGTGGCAGCGGTGCCCAGAATCCCTGAGGTTCACATCTTTTATTTCAGACGACAGGGCCAATTAACACCAAAAGTCTAAAAAAATATTCTAAAGCACAATACTAATTATTTCAACAATCCTAAAATCAACTATTCCTTTAATTACACTAAATATTCAAGGTCAATATTTACTTTTTTCATGAGATCCCATTTTAACGAATCCCAACAGGAAATGCCAATTGCCAGGAATTACCAAATTTGGCAACTTGTTCTTTAAAAAGTCCATGATAAAGCCCCACATCACACAATTCAATAAACCAAAGCATAATGGAACTAAACAATATATACACAAACACTATGGATCATATACAGAGATTTGCACGACCCTCACAAAGTTTACATATAAATTCTCATTAGATTTCATCTTCCAGACAGACTTTTATGCCTTAATGAGAAATGTATTTTAGTTGTTGAGTCCTGTGGTAGCCGGTATATAAGTGGAGAGCCTAGTCCACTGTTAAGAATCTGGTGAGTACGATTTCTATACCATAATCCAATACCAGTTTTTCACTTGGTTGAATCATTTTTTTCATCAGAAGAAATCAGTATTACTTAAGGTGAAAGAAGACAAAAAAGAACAGTAGAAGGGTCTAAAAGCGGTGAAGCCGAGACACACAGTTTCCTTAGAAAAGAGGAATTAGTCTTCCACATCTAACTGTGCGCCCCAGGTTGTAGAAAGAATTCCTGATGACACATCAGATTCTGTGTTTTGCACTCGTTCTATCTCCCCCTCTTTGCCCTGGTGACAACCGATCGCACAGAACAGAAGGGAGCCTTCCCTCCAAACTCAGGCCCTTCCCAAACCACTAACGTGGACAGGCCCGCGCACGGCCCTGGGGCACCGGCCGTGTGTGGGAGACAGTGGCATTCCTCGCACTGACTGGTGCCAACCCCGCTGCAAAGTGCAAGCTGAAACCAGCCCGCAGCCGCACCTTTCGGAGGCGTTCTCTATAAAAAAAGATATTTTAGACTTGGTGCCTGGCAGGGACGAATGGAAAGTTTAAGCCGAAATTCTGGGACTCCAGAGACTGCTCCAGCCAAGTATTTCATTACTGATGGAAGCAGCTTGGAAGTGTATGAAAAACTGCCACTTAGCTTTTAAAATCTAATACAAATACACAGAAAAGAAAGTGAATATGCAAAGGGTGGATCAGTATTGAATCAAGATGTTTGTCTAATCACTGTTGCTGAATCCAAACTTGATTTCTGTCTGAAACAATCTCTCTCATTATTTCAAATAAAAAATGTATATTCTGGTGGGCAAGAATTACTTTTCTTAAACCTTATAAGCATATTTATATGCATATAATGGTTATACACATATAATGGTTAATATCTTGACTATTTAAACTTCTTAAGCTCTAAGAGCAAAGCCACAACAAATGCTAAGAACTACAGCTATAATTAAGCAAAGCAAAAAAACAATGATGGGTTCCTTAATTTTGGAGCATACTTGTTTAACTAGCAGTAGAGAAATTATTAAAAGCATAGGTTTAAGGCCAAAGAGACCGGGGTTTTACTTGTGGTTTTGTCACTTACTGAATGTAATCTCGGGCATGTTAATTAACTTGAACCTCAGTTTCCTCATCTGTAAAGTGGGGATAATTACTAGTGTAATATTGATTCAATCAATAATATAAATCAACATGGTAGGCATAGTGCCCAGTATGTAGAAAGCACAAACACATGGGTATCTATGATTAATTTAGAATCATTCATATATCCTTTTTCATTATTGTTGTTAATGGATTTTTTAAATACTCAACTGCAAAGACATTTTAAGACCAGAAACTATTATTAAGAGAGAATTCTCAATACTTTTTTTAAAGATTAAAATTTATTTTTTAACAATTCTTTTTAATCCTCACCCAATGATATGTTTATTGATTTGGGAGAGAGGATCGGGACAGAGAAAGGCAGAAACATCAGTGTGAGAGAGGAACATCGACTGGCTGCCTCTCATATGTGCCCTGACCGGGGATGGAACCTGCAACCCAGTTATGTGCCCTGGCTAGGAATCGAACCCATAACCTTTTGGTGTACAGGACAACGCTCTAACCAAGTCATCCAACCAGGACTTGATACGCTTTAAAAATGGCAAAATGGAACCATATAAGAGGGTAGATATCTGTATTTTGATTTTCATTCTTTACATAAACATTCAATATTTTTCAGAAGTCATACTTAAAATATCACATTATTTTCAATATATTGCACTTTTCCCCTACAAATACTATCATGCTAATCTATTTACGTTATTATACTTCAGTTTTTCCAATATAAAAAAATGAAGTTGAAATGATACTGACCTTGGTGGAAACAAGCTTTTATTGGGAGGGGCAGATAAAAAGAGTAGATGTAAAATCTTCAGTCGTTACTACATTATTTCCAGCAATAACTAGTCAAAAGGAATTAAAAGGAGTTGGCAACAGATTTTTAAAAGTCGCTAAATCTTTTCAGATACTCTTAACTAATTAGTCTTCAATATCTTTATCTTTTCCCACTTATCTCTTCAGCTCCACAGCTCAGAAACAAGGGGATCTGAGATTCTCTGCCCATTTAGTTTTATTTCTAGATAACAGACTAGTGTGGAGAACAAACAGCAGGCAAAAATCTGATTAAACATAAGCAGAAGTTACAGCTTTGCTTCTGATAGCCTCAGCTGAAGCCTGAGTTTGGAGATAACTGAACTGCAAACTTATACTTAATCTTTGACAGGTGAGCCTAATTAACTGTGATTTGTATCACCTAAACCGGAGTTTGGTTGAAAGATTCCCATTTATAGTGCATAGGAAATTAAAATGTTGGACAAGAGGTAAATGGGGAAGAAAGGGACTCCCCTCGGTGAAAGATTTACAAGGGAAGCTGGTCTTTTGGTTTGTCGGCTTAGAAAGATTCCACAGGCAGCGTGACTATGAGGTCCCCAAAGGGAAAGAAGGAAGAAAGTCATGTGACGCCTACAATGGACCAATGGACATGCCGGACCATTTGTTGAATAAATAAGTGAATATTACTGAACATCAATTAGGAACCACACCCCGATCGTATTTTATAGACATGCTTTCACTTATTATCCATAGCAGTTCAAAGGCATCTAGTCCTTATTATCCCCAATTTCAAGGTGAGGAGACAGAGACATTAAGTCATTTGGTCAAGGTAACAAAACTCATAGGCAATGACCCTAAATTCAGCTTGGATCTCTTTCCCTCCACCAGAGTCTACATGCAGGTCCCATTCAAGGAAAGACACCTATAAGGAGTTTGATAAAGACTCCTGCCAAGTCTCCCTGATCAGAAGGGTAAGTGCGATAAAGGTGTTACATGACACATGGTTATTGGATGCTTGATCCCAGGCGTAAATAAAGCTGCCCCGTTTTATACCACCAAATAAGCAAGTCAGTACAATTCATACAATTCTCCCTCCTGATAAGACATTTTTCCATGTGGACAATTAACACTATAAGGAGAAAGCGGTGGGAACCCCTTTAGTGACAAGAGGGAGATGGGGGCCCCAGGCGAGCCTTGCTATCTCCCTGAAGGCTCAGGGTGAACCCGTGGAGGCACTCACTTCTCTCCCATTTACATCTGACAATAGATTTCACAGTCAAATGTATAAAGTATAATGTTAGAAATGCTTACAAGTAATTAAACAGGGTCTTCCAATGTAACTCAAGAAGCCCGACCTCTGAAGAATTAAAGGATCCTCCTTCCATCAGGAGAGGGCGGAGGAGCTGGGCAGAAAGATATATCTGGGGAAAACGGAGACCAGAAAGAAGAGCTCTGACCTAGGTTGGAAGCTCACTAACTGCGTGGAAACAGGACGTTGGCTGACCATGGAAAGAGTGCAAAAGGAGGGTGGACTGCCAAGGTGGAAAAATCTGTCCAGCGAGACGGAACAGGCAGTTTGAAGAAAGCCTGGATAGAAATCAGAGAAAAGAGCCACTACTTCCATCCTACTAACTACAGAAAGAGCAGGGTTTTTTCTCTGATGTTTTTAAATATACTACCAAAACGCTGAAAGAACTGTATAGTGAATGCTCTTGTATCTTCATCCTAGAGGCCAAAAGTAACATTTACTCTGTTTTATTACATGTCTATCCATCAATCTCTTTTTTTTTTGACACATTTCAAAGTTACAGAAATTGATTGCTATGGGCTGAATTAACCCCTCCACACACACACAATCCACATGTTGAAACCTCCACCCACAATGTGATAATATGTGGAAATGAGAACTTTGGGAAGTAATGAAGTTGAGATGAGCTCATGAGGGCAGGGCCATTATTATAGGGTTGGTGCCCTTAGAAGAAAAGATGCTAGAGAGCTTCCTTTTTCTCTCTTCGCTGTGTGAGAACAGAGAGAATAGATGCCTGTCTCCAAGCCGGGGAAGAGCACCCACCCACCAGAAGCCCGTCAGGCTGGCACCTGCACTTCCAGCCCCCTGAACTGTGAGAAATAAACTTCTGCTGTTTCAGCTACCGGCCCGTGCGATTTCATCGTGGCAGCCCAAGCTGCCTAATACATCAATACTCTCTGCCTAACGAGAGGAAAGAAACCTTTAGTCCAGAAAAAAATCAATGTCAAACACCAATTCTACAGGTATTTAGTAAACGCCTCCTGTTCACCAGAGTGTTCCCCAGGGCAGTACTTCCTAAACTCAGTGTGCACAGCAATAACCTGCTTCAGCAGGTCAGGGTGCGGTTCAGGGTTTGCATTTCCAACAAGCTCCCAGGTGATGCCTCCGCTGCTAGTCCTCAGACCACACGTTGGAGGCAAGGATTTAGGATGAGTCCGTCGATCACAGAGAGAAAATCTAGATCTCGGTGGGAGACAGAATCCTAACCATTAATCTGCATGCTTCGTACTTGCTGCCTAAATGCCCTGGGCTTCATGGGCTGGTCTTACACCAGATCCCAGTAGTCTTGCATGTGTGTCGGGCAGATGATGCTGACTGATGCAGAGGGTCTAGCTATGAAATCTAATTAGATCTGGCATGACACCTAGTTAGTGGCAGAGGCCCTGCCGCTCTCTGCATCTCTGCACCCATGTGTGGAAAGGGATCGTGTGGCACAACTTGCCCAGTTCCCATTCAAGCTGAAGACAAGCACCCAGTTCTCCTGATGCCCACACCAGAGCTTTTCCCACCTCCCACCACATTCAAGAGGACTCAGCTGTTTAAATTTCGGTGGGAGGTACCTGGGTGGGGTGGGGGAAGGCGGGAGGTGGGAGGGAGAGCAATAGAAAATATTAGAAAGGCTGATCTAACAAATTACTAGTACCAGTACTACTACTGGTAGTTCTCATGTACTCAACACTTAGTACTGACAGCTGTGCTCAGCGCTTTGTCTCAGTTAACTGTTACAACCTTGGAGGTACTGCAGTTGTGCCCATTTTACAGATGAGCAAACGGAGACTAAGAAAAGTGAAGCAAGTTGGCCATAGTCATGCCGGCAGTCAGTGGTAAGGTAGTTCTGGAAAGAACTGATCAACTTTAAAGCCAGCCATGGCCATTCTGAATCTTGGTTGCCTCATTAAGCAGACACACCACATGGCAACACTCTGGTAGTTACAAAGCTGGGGAGAGGCTGAAAAGTCTTTGCAGGATATGGATGGAAGAGCACTTGGCAATAGGAGATACACACAATTATAACTTTAGTGACAAGATGTGTGTGTGTCCCCCTTGAGCCCGGACTGGTGGGCCATATTCTCGCCACCACCTCTGCCCTGTCAGGATTGAATCCTTGCCAGCCCCCTAAGCCAGGCTAAATATTTTCAGGGCAGCATTTATTAAATATTTTCTCATAAGGCTAAACTAAGCACATTCTTCCCCAAGGATGTAATGGGTTTTATTCAGCTAAATATAGCTGGCTAACTTATCATTCTCAGCAAGGTACAAATGGGCTATTCTGGTTAATCATTGGGTGGAGAAAGGGCCCAGCAAATGATTTACAAATACATACATTTTGTAGCCTATATTTCAAAGGACTCCAAAATGAAATCTTACTGTGATATGCTTAATAAGTATATGAAGGAAGTTAAAGCGTTCATGATTAGAAAGGGAGAGAAGAGAGAAAAAATTAACTCTCCATGGGATTGAGAAGACAAAAATATGGACAAAAAAGACAAGAAGCTAGAAAACATATATTGAATAGAAAATTCTCTAACAGCTAATCCAGAAAAATTACATAAGAACATAAGATATAGTCCTTAGCCAGAATTTTTCAATTGAAACATTTTTTAAAAACCATTGATAAAAACTATGCTATCCATACATAATCAATGGTACAATTTTTTGAGATAATAGTAAACATAACTCTAAACAATTGTGTGAGGAATCAGAGGTTATTTTTTTAATAGGCAATATTCTTTCAGTACCTCAGACAAATGTGATTAATTCTGGTTGGCTAATAAATTTTCATATCTTGCAATATACTATGATTGTCAGTGAAATGAACAAGAAACTATTCACCTCTCAGCTAAAGAAATTCATGGACTTATTCTGGTTATGATTTTCTTTTTAAGGATAACAATTTCAGATGGGCCGACCTGGGCACCAGTCAGATCACATTAAATTCTCAAACGAGCTTTGGGAAATAAAGCATATACTACAGACACTTACGGGTGTCAGACCAAACAACCCTTCAAAAAAAAAAAGACCCTGATAGACAGCAGTCCCACAGACAGAACAGAAGCAAAATAAAAAATATATATTGATTACACAAAGAGGACTGCCCATATTCCCAGAGAGTCTCAGAAATAAGCTAAAAAAGATAGAAAGTGATAGCTGAAAATTGGATGTGTTTTTGTAATTGCTTGAAAGCCAACAGGGAAAAGCTGGCTATGTCAAACTTGAGCTGACTAGTGAAAGAAAAGGAGTGAAGTAAAAAATGAAGGTGGCATTAGATATGAAACCAATCAGTCATTTTAATCAACACTTGAGTTTCTGGTGAGAAAATACATGGGTAACAATTTGTAGACGGCCCACGACGACTACAACTTCCCAGGGAAACGTGGGAACGGTAAGGAACATGCTGGTTTCCCATAATATACCCGTGATGTTGTTCATGAGCAAGGAGCTGGCGGCAGCCCGGGCTGGGCTGGGGGGCAGCCCGGAGGTGGAGGCAGCCGCTGACCACCGCAGGGCGCTCCGTCCCGCATGCGCGCCGCAGAGTGGCCTCTGTCTCTGCAACAGTAACCACCTCTGCCCCACACCACACATTGCACCACCTGCTCTTCAGCCGAAAGGGAAGTGATGGGGCCTGAACCATGGGAGGGAGTTTTGTACATTTTGTTCTATCAGATTAGGCTTCAGTAACGTTATGAATTATGAGCTGTCAACTTCTTTTTCATCTGCTATAGAATATGCTTCTTAGAAATTGTGGCTATAAATAAAACAACAGATGCTTTTTGCTGGCTTCAATAGGAGCTTGGGTAATTTTTAAAAAGGAGCCGGAAGTCAAGCAAATGAATCCAAAAGGCAGTATTAGGTTTCCCCCTGTTGGTCATTTTTTGCATTGCCCTTTTGAAGGCACAGATTCATTTTAGTCCGTAAGATCTAAATTGGGGGGGTGGGGGGGCATTTAATGTTAGCCTATTGGAGAAAGTAGAATGGGGTTCCTAACACACTGCATCCTTTCTGTGATGTCTATATAAAAAATACTCCTTACCTGTGCACGATTATTACTACAGTGTATGAAAAACAGTTGAAAAGCCACTGTGCAGTAACAGGAAAAGAAATTAGACTGCAAGTGAGGGCATGAGTTCTAGACCTGTGAGTGACAGGTTGGGGATCTTTGGGGAACACATTTAATATCTCTGGGCCTTCGTGTCCGTACCAGTGAAGTGGTAAGGGTTAGCTAAAAAGTTCTAAAAGAGACCTGGCTGCTGTAGTTCAGTGGATTATGGCCAGCCTGCAAACTGAAAAGGTCGCTGGTTCAATTCCCAGTCAGGGCACATGCCTGGGTTGCAGGCCAGGTCCCTGTTTGGGGGCTTGAGAGAGCAACTGATCATCAATGTGTCCCTCTCAAATTAGCCCCCTTTTCCCTTCAGGCACTAAGTTGTTGCAAATATGGCAAAAATCACAGGGAGGCACCTGGGAGATGACTAGAGTTGGTACCAAGCAAAAAATTACTTCAAATATCAGGGGTGGGGGGAATAAATTAATTGCATGAAATAAATTAAAAATGGCAAAATGTTATTATATTTCATTGGGCTACTTTAACCTATAATTTCTAACAGAGGGAGGGAAGCTTTTTTGAAGTAGTATTTAAGGGAGGTACAAATTTTCAGTCTGTCAGAATGAACAAATTCGAAAGGATAAAACATTTCTTCAATTTCTGTATGTGGATCTAATAGAAGACAACTAACTCACTACACGTCCTTAACTGTATACCAAAGTCAAGACTACTACGAATCAGAGGCTGTCACTTGAACTTGGCCTCTACTTACCATGATTTGGGTGGAGAGGGAACTGAGGGCACCGTGCAAGTCAGGCTGAGGGAGGGCGGATAACAGCCACTGGCCCCGATGCTGCAGTGGTCACTTCGGGCATTTGAGTCATGGCAACAACAGCCCTGTGAAGGGCATCAGTCCCACTGGGTGTACGGGGGAGACCAAGAGGTTAGGTGACTACCAAGGTCACTTGCCTGGTGTCTGGCAGAGCAGATACCTAATGAAATGATCTCGTTAGGAAGAAGGTTCTGTTGTCATTCCCACTTTACAGAGGGGAACACTGAGGCTCAGAAAGGTTAAGTGACTTTTCCAGGCTCACACAGCTGGATCAGTCAGAGCCAAGATTTAAGTGACAGAGGTTATCCGGTTTAGAGGACAGAAAGGCACCTTCCGTCCGAGGAACCCTCGTGTAGTAACTGCATGTTATCACCCCCCACACCACAGAGACTGCACCATTTCTGGGTGTAGCCCAGTGAGTTCCTCTGGAAACGGGCTGCCAAGAGCTGGACAACGGAGTTAGGAAAAGATTAGAGCTCTCTAGTCAAAGAGCAGACCTGGAAAGCAGAGAGCTCAAGAGTAGCCACTCCTTGATTGGCCCATTTCCTTACATATTGTATTTTTAGAATTCTATGACATTCTACAGGATGTTGAGCATATCTGATCTACACCCACTAAAGGAGAGCAGAACTTCCCACCCTGGAAACCACAGTACAAGGCCAACCACCTCCACGCTCCTACCTTCAACCAATTCGTCACTTTGGAAGAAAGGACACAGGTACACACGAAAAGAATTCCAGATGATGCAGCAGTGAATTGTACACTTGAAAGCTACATAATTTCATTAACCAATGTCACCCTGATAGATTTTAAAAGTTAGGAAATGAATTAGATTAAAAGAAGAATGAAATCCAACAAAACATACAAATCGGCACTAAGTAGAATTTACACCAGAAATCCAGAGAAAGAATGGCTTTCAGTACTCTCTAATGGTGGGTTCCAACAATAAGCCATATATGTAATTTTAACATTTTCTAGTAGCCACAGTACCAGTAAAAGTAAACAGGTTAAACCTTTTATTCAACCCTACATATCCAAGATATTAGCATTTCAGCATGCAGGGGTGGGCAAAAGTAGGTTTACAATTTTAATACAATAAATAATACAGAATAAGCTTAGTTTTGCATAGTCGCAACTATAAACCTACTTTTGCTCACACCTGTGTAATCAATATAAAAGTTATTAATGAGATATCCTACATTCTTCTTTTGTTCTTCTACACTCACAGCTCATCTCAATGTGAACCAGCCACATTCCAATGGCTCAGTGCGACGGCGACACATCGGCTGGTGGCTCCTGCCCTGGGCAGCGCAGTTCCTGCAGACACACCCTGTCTTGTTTTCTCAGTGTGAGTGCGGTTCTCTGCAGAATGAGTTACCTTTGAAAGCAAAACTAAAAAGATATACAAAGAAGAATCGTACTCCTTCTATCCTGAGAGGGTCAAATGAGAGTCCTGTGTTCTTTACTCTCAGAGTGCAATGAGTAAAAACAGCCTTCGGCTACTGCAGAGGCATTTAGTACTGGTGGACGGGGAGGGAGCTGGGGCACCAGCAGTGCTCATTATACACTAAGAATTCCAGGAAGCAGGTATCCTGCTGTCTGTCACAATACCTAGCATGGGGTGAGGACATTAAGCCGACCTATAAGTTGCTTCAGAAACGCTGTGATTAGCAAGGCTGTTTCATCTGATGGCTCTGGGTCTGCTACTGGCTACCCTTAAAATGAGTGTGAAATGTGTCTGTGTGCCTCCTGCTAGGGACAGTCTGTTCAATGCCGCTGATACAAGGTCCCATTACCAGGGAAAGGCTTTCACTGTCTGGCTATCATGTCAGAAAAGCTAAAATGTGCCGACGAGGTTCACATTGTGACAGCACGGGCTGCCATAATTTCGTTTACAGAATTAGTGATCACTGACACGTCTGGTACTGGCTACAAAATTAATGAACGGAAGTTAAAACAAGAGGGGTGGAGGCAGAAACGCATGCCTGGCATTGGGGGCAGAGGCAGGAGCCCTGGGGAGCTTTCTTCCTGGTAAAACGGTTCCAGGGCCTCTATTTTTATAGCTCCGTACCTTTGAATTCAAAGTCTCTAACAAAGTCTTCTCCTTCCACAAGAAGCAACTTAATAAATCCACTCTTATAAAAACTTGGAAACTAGTTCTCAACTGTGTTGGTAACAATATTAAGTGCATCCTGGGCTTCAAACTCCTGCTGAAGAGGCAGCATGAGGCGGGGCTGTGGACCAGGGCAGAGCGACCTGAGGGACAGCTAGTGCTGTCCAATGCTGTCTGTCTTGCAGCAAGTGCCCATGCTGCTTGCTCTCTGTCCCAAACCGTTCCTCTTTCCGAGTGCGTGGAGTTTGAAGTTTAAGCACAGCTCCTGCCTGAGACTCCCAAGACAGAAAACATCAGTTTCTCAGCTCAAATATCTGCTTCCGCTTTGGGCCCAGAAGAAAAACTCTAAAAAAGCCAAGCAGCTATTGTTTTCTCCAAATGTTAAAGTGTTTTATGGGTGTCAGAAACTAGAAGTGTCAAGCAGTTCCCAATTCAGATTATACGATAACATTATAAATCGCTAAAAGGTCCTGAATCAAACATTTTTATTCAGGAAAGGCAGTAAGAAAAGAACAGAGAGTGGCAGTGAGTGAGCAGCTCGGAAGTCTGGGCTCGTTCCGGGGAAAGGGCTCGGAGTCGGAAGGGGGGGGGGGTCACTGGGCCTGAACTGCTAAGGAGGGGTTGGGAAGAGCCTACCTTAGGAGACACTTGGCATAGAGAGTTTACTGAGTCAACAAGACTTTCAAGGTGTAAATTTTAGTGGCTTGTGGGCTCGGTAATGCAGGTCAAACCTTGGTATCACATGCTGCTTTATGACCATACCCAGGAAACTGACTCTCGGGAGGAAGAGTGCAGTCTGTAAAACTGTGTCCATTCTGCCTGCGTTAAACAGCTGGAAAAGATTAATTTCAGATGTAAACGAACATTTCAAGAAAGAGGCTCAAGAACGTAAGTGTTGGGAGGTCACTCGTGGAATCTGTCTCAAACTCATGGTACCGAGACACAGAGGGTGTGATCAATGAGTATCTGTTGATACTCATTTATAGAGCAGTCCATTCCTCCCAACACGTTCAAGAACCCTTGGTCAAAGAGAACACGTGGAAGATGAAACTTACGCTGGACTATGATGAATGTGAGATTCCAAATTAAGAGACCTTAGGTAATTGACTTAATGTAAATGACAGAACAATCACTTCAGAATTTGTCTGGTCTGGGTTCAAATGACACATCTGCTTCTTCTGCACTTGGTGCAAGTCCCCAGATCAGAGACGCTAGAGCAAGGACATTAATCCCTGTGACGCATGGAAGTTTTTATTCTGATGAACACTGGCTGGACTCCTCTAAGTCGAGTCTTTCTGGACCTTGGTTTTCTTAGATCTAAGTTATATAGACTGGGTTATCATTTCTAAGATTCTTTCAAATGCTCTGGGAAAAAAATTTATGAATTGAACTCATTGCTGGAAAAGAATGAACAGTTGTGTTATGTATTTCTGCTGACAATATTGAACATACACCCTGAACTAACGTGTCACTGAGGTTTTAACACCTATAAGTAACGTCCCTTTCCTTAGCCAGCAATTGAGGATATAGCATGTGAATAATTCCAAGGTGATTGATGGACAAGAAAAAGATGGTGTGGCGTTAGGAAAAACAAAACCCATCCAACCAACCAAACACAAAACCCCAGATAACATACGCCATATACGAGTGCTTGAAAAAGCACTTAATTAGTCTGTTCTGAAAAAGTTATCTGAATAAAGGAAAGAGAAGACTATTTTGCAAGACACAGAAGTACGTGCAGAACATATTAACTCCATAGTGTGGTATGCCCATTTTCCCAGCCTGAACTGTCAACTATATTCCTCCTTTTGGGGGGGGGGGTTCTTTCAACAGACAGCAAGCCAAAAGCATAAACAGATCAAGATTAAATTACTAAAGGCCCACCCTTTGTTAACAAGGTTTTTTTCCCCATGGTTATGTTTACATTTCAGCAGGCTCTTGTGGTAAACAGGAGGGGGTGAAATTTGTGGGTAGAGGAAACTTTGCAGCTGCTCCTAACAAAGAGGCAGCTTCTACTGGCCGTCTGTGCACATTTCCTTAAGTTGTGGGTCCTTTACTTCCTGCAGTGGGAAGACAGTGGGATGTGGAGCTACGCTGGGCCCGGCTCGGGCACGCAGCTCTCGCCTTTTCAGGTGCTCCCACCTCAGACTGTGGGCCACACAGCATCCTGCATCCCTGGTGGTACACATCACAGTGGTGGCCGAGGAGACACCACAAAGCAAGCCTGCCATCCCCTGAGGAGGACACTCTGTACCCAGGGCAGGCACTAATGCATCACGGCCCCCACTTGGCGGGTCGTCACACTCCTACAGGCTGGGTGCATACACTGAACCTTTGAGTAGGGAAAAGCCTGGCAAAACTGAAAAATAGGAGGCTTGTCCTGAGCATCTCTGTCTTCCTTCCCCAAATGTTCTTCCCATCTTGGCAATGTCTTTATTTTTCCATCATCTCATTTTCTTGCTAATTCCCCTTCCCAATTGGTGAGATTGCTCAGCACCCTGTGGGCCCTCTGGTGTCCCCTGTTCAAAACAGTCACGCTGGAATGGAAATGACCAATGAAGCTTCTGGTGTTATCATGGCAGACGAATGTGGCAGATTTTAACAGGGTCTCCAGCCAAATGTTGCTACTTGTAGAATTCTGAGCATAATCTTCTCTGAAAACACACAGGCACATATATGACTCTTCACTGCTTTGCTATGAATGGATCATTAAGATGTGTCTAATCACAATCTTTAAAACACTCCAGTCAATGATGGATGTTGCAAATGTCCATCTGAGGCCAGAGGACCAAGTAGGACACCCAATCATGCTCACGGTTAGGGCTTCAACAATAACCAGCTTCAGACCACAGCAGTGAAATTAAGAAGTATAACAGTAATACCTTAATTTCTGTAGCACTTAAAATATTACAAAATGCCTTTGATATCTTTTTTTTTAATCCTAAAAACAGAGAGAAGAAAAACTAGTTAGAGAAGAAAAACTAGTTAAAGAAAAAAAGTGGTGGGGTGGGGGTAGGATGAAAAGGACAATCGGTTAATAAATAAGTTCAGGCTGCTTTCATTAGGAACAGAAAAACATCTAGTTGGGGCCATCAAAGTTGCTTTGAAGGCTGTGCTATTTTAAGTAAACAGGCCCTTCGTTTTAAAGATTTCTGTGAATACACTCCTATGAATTTAGTGTCCCACACTTGCAACTGGGTGCTTCAGAAAAAAGAGTAAAACCACACCACAAAGGCACTCATTTACCAAGCCTGCAAAGCCCACGTCTTTGTGGGTTCTGAAGATGTTATCAGCATTTTAATGTGAAATGCCTTGCAGACCGAAGTCCTAAACTTTAATCATTACTTCTTGGGAATTTTGCAAAGCCTAAATAATGTTCCAAGCAACATAAAAAACATTCATGAATGTGCACATTATAATCTCTCCATTACAGGAGCAATTAATGACAACAGTCACCAATAGTGGAGAGGAAGTGGCTGCCTGACACTCACAGTTCGCTTCGCTTTTGCCCTGATTCCCTCCTGAGATATAAGAGCAGTGGGAACAAGTCAGGGTGGGGTCCTGAAAGAATATGGTACCAGGAAAGCAGTGAGGCTGAGAATCAAAAGGAAGATACAGCTGTTTATAAGCAAGCGTAAGTGTTTCCCCCAACCCCCATTATCTTCATAAAATCACTAACTCATTTCCCCCAAAGACTATTTCAGAGCATGACTTCTAATTAATGCATGGTCCATAAGGGTCATAAAGAAGTAGCTGACAACTGACATTTGTTTACCCCCCTGCTGAAGGAGATGATGAGGCTGAATCCGAGGCTGACCCAGATAAAGATGCTATTTGCCTACAGCCTGGTCGAGGATGAACACCTCCCAAGACCTCGGAAGTGCCCTGAATTCACCACTTGCCCTAAGCTCCCTTTATCAGGGAGGGTGAGCTAGTCCTTCCACACCAGTGGTACGGGAAAACCTTTATCTGACAAAAAACTCAAGGGGACTAAAAAGTGAGTACTTTGCAAATCAGGGGCTGAAACAATTCTCCCTTGGTGAGTTTCAGAAAATTAGAGGCTGTTAAATTTCATCATCCACTTAGAAATCTCAGAAGTTAAGCTCTGAAAAGCTCCTGGAGCAGCCGGGTGACTACCGTCCCAGGCCGTTCCAGATTCATTTCTCTTGGAGGGGTTCTCTACCCCGCAAGTGCAGCCTCGGGCGGTCACATCCATTCACACACCACACTACATGGCCTGACTCCTGTCACCTGGGGAGAAACCCAAGCGCATGATCTGGAGGTCACCCAGGGGAAAATTTAGGAGGAAGATCCGGAACCTCAGGACACCCTGACTTAAGACATTGCTTCCTTAAGACAAATACACACTCACACACACACAATCCACTCTCCTGTATGATAGAAAGATTTAAGATCTAAAAGAAACATGATTATGGCTATGAACCATAGCTAAGCACTTCCAAGGGGGTCTTTCTTTAAACCACATTAAAGTTGTAAAAAGTGAGTTACAAATGGTGACTAACTCAACACTTATCAGTCCATTTGGGCCAGTTCCACCATAAAAATGACCTACATATTCAACCAATGTTCCGGAAACACACATAATGCTATCCTTAGAATTCCTGACACAGCATCATTTTTGTACTTGAAGACTTCATTATAACAAAGTCTTTGAAATATGGCCTTTTGGACAGAGATTTCAGATGAAAATGCCATAAGATGACTTCTGCTTTATAAAGATTCCAATGTCCCAATTCTATATCATTCACCCTTTTTGGATTTTTTTTTTTCAAATTGGACTGAATAATCTCTGGTCCTTTTCAAAACTGAAATCCCACTCAAAATCTTTTCAGCAAACTTTCAATTTTCCATGGTAATTGAAGTGGGGAGAGAATACGAGAAGGGAATTGACCATACAAAAGAAACAACGAAACAACTTATGTGTAGATTTATAACGCACAATTATTCTTTTGCTGCGACCAGCTCTCTCCTGGTGCAGCTTTACACTTGCTGACAGTAGAGACGAAGAGGAAGTTCACAGAGGCAGCGTCAAAAGTTCGCTCAAACAAAGAAGTCTGGTCAGCTGACTCACATACGGCATTTACGTGCCACATTCATGACCCAGTGGCAAACATTTAAAAACCACTCCAGATTCTGGAAATGTTATAAAAATACAAAAACAAAAAAATGGGATTCATGGGAAACTAAAAGGAAAGGCATTTAATGGCTCTTTCTTGGAACTGAAACAGATGGGTTTATAGCTCATTGTTTGTGGTCATTTTGACTAAATAAACATTCCACCTGCTTAGTCAAGTACTGAGAGAATATGACTAGACCAAAATACATATGCAGCATGCATTTCACTTGCCATAAAGAACTCTAAAGGCACATGCGTGCAGCTGGAAATAACTGTGCCGCGTTTCACCCATCCCCCCAGCTCACGGTAGGTATTTGCAAACGTCTCTGTAAGTCCCAGCTGTTTTTAGTTAATAGCTGATGCTGGGAACATCTTGACCAACTTACTGGACTATCATTTTATTTAAAATAGGATTCTGAACCTTTTCTTCTATAAGGACTAGATCCATTTATTTTCAAGTCAAATAAATGGCCCCAAAATAAATTTAAGTTTAGTTCTTCTGAAAACAGTGATAATTCACATTGAATGTGCTCCTGAGGCCAGAGGAAATGTTCTTTCCTTTCCTAAAATTTCTAGCCAAGTACTAACAAACCCAGTTTCTTCCCAAGAATATTTGTTTTCTATTTCTCTGAGTCTAGTTTAAAAGGGCTGGAACCTTTCACAAGAAAGAGTTATTCCATTTGCTAGCTGGCTCTTTCTCCAAGTCCAGTTTGAATCCTATGGGACACATAAATCCCCAACTGAAATGCAGGGTAAGTGTCATGAAATAGACTAGGAAACTGGGAAACCACAGCTCAATGCATAAACACAGTGAAGACCCACTTTAAATCGAAACTGTAGCAGCCACAGATACCACCAACCATTAATGCTTTAATGGAAACAAAAACACTCCAGGAAAAAGTCTGGATATTATTACTAATTTGGGGAGAAAAACAGAAATGCACATAGTACTGCTAGGAAGAAAAGACAGGTAAAAATAAATTCACGTTCATCCTGCATTACTTAAGTCATACATATAGTCGTTTTTCCCATCAAATATCGTGTCAGGTATTATGTGAAAAACAAACAAACAAACAAACAAACAACAACCAAAGCAGGAAGGAAGCTCAGGGAGAGAAGGCAGAACAGGGTAGATTTCACAGCCACTAAGCGGTACAGGCAGCTGCCACTGGATGGCAGCGGCTGTCACGCAGGTAAGTTGCTTCCAGAGTCAGGACAGGCTGGGCCTCAGGGAATAACAGGCGGCTCCTCTCCACAACAAAGGTGGGGTCTCTGGCCTAGGAATTGTGAACCTTTGCTCAGATCACCAGCAAGTCCCTTGAGAAATACTGATTTACTATCAGAATATGAAATTAGGGACTAAAATTAAAACTTCTAAACACACATAACTTCTAGGACTCTAGGACTCAACACACACACACACACACACACACACACACACACACACACCCCTCCCCACCCTACAGTTTACTACTGAAACATTATCATCCCAAACCAGTACAACAAATTAAAACCACATTTTTTCCACTTTTTCTTGTTAACTTGATGGCTTCACTACACTTAAATGCCATACACACTCCCTTCCCTCTCTCCCTTGGCATTTGATTTTTTTACCTTTTTTTTTTTGTGAAATCAGTAATCTCACAAGTGACAAGCTTTACTTTCAATAACTCTATCTGCCAAGTTAAACAGCATCTCCTAAGGCAACCAAATAATGAAAGACACATGTATGTACTTGCCCATCATTAGACACAAACTCCTCACGTCCGCCTGAAATTGGGCCTGTAATTCTGCTGGTCTTGGCTTTGGGACAGCGTACCAGCAGGGGTCTAGGGTGGTCTCAGTCTTTGTCTGAACAGCAGATGAAGAGATGCAAGGGGCTGCTGACCTTTGTTATCTCTGCTGGACTCACTGTGAAACAAGTCCCGGCTCTTGGTTCAATGGGGAGATGTGAGGGGGTTGCTCAAACATTTGGCAAATATTAAAGTCTTAAAACACCAAATCCTGAATTCTGCCTCATTCCTGCTGGTGAACCGGAGGCAGTGCTTTCCAAGCCCAAACTCTTGATCCAACCAGAACATCTCCAAGACCAGCCCTTCATTGTGCACAGGGCCAAGGCTCCACCAACCCCCACCCAGGCGGGACCCAGTGCAGCTCCGAGAGCTGAGACTCTGCCTGGATGATGCGCAGTTTGCTCCTTTCCCCTCTCCCAGTGCTGCCACCTGCAGGCTCTTCCTCTGTGGGTATAGAAAGACTGTTGAAAAATTGCAAAGTCTGACCATTGGAGTAATGAAAGGCTGGAAGACTTGAAATAAAGAATAGGATTTGTAATTCTAGCCCATGAGTAAAGCTCCCTACTGTTGGCAGCTGGGTCGGTCATCAGAAATCAGTGGCTGATTACTCCTGGTCTGCAGGAGCCAAACTTTCCACACACCCCAACCCCGACCTGGAGACTGACTTAAGCACCCTTTCACGCATTTCCTGTGAATGCTGGTCAACTGCTCACCAATACCAGCCCCTTTGTTCTGCCAAACAAGTCAAAATCTTGAGGATCATTAGGGCTCATAAAGACATACTCATTTTAAAAACTTTTTTTTCTCTTTAACATAAAATGACACATTAAAAAAACGACTGAGAAAACACTGTTTTCAACTTTTATCTTCTGAACCAACAACCTGAGTCATCTCAAGCATGATAAGACTACCAGAGATGTGTTGCAAAGGTTTAGCCAAGAGGACATTTCCAGCATGCATTAGTAAATCTAGAATTCTAGAATATTTTAAAATCAAATCTAGAACTCAGGAATTTTAATTTCCATAATGACAAAGGCCATGTTAGCCAACAGAACCACTGTATCACCTACCTTAAAGAATCAATGTGGCCAAAAAGTTTAAAAATCCTAGAAGAGTTTAATTGGGATCCTTATCTGAAAGCAAGAGCAGTAACCCACTGTACGCTGACAGGTGTTAAAGGTGAATCTTGAGTACTTAAAAGTTGGTTACAGTGTCAGAACGTTAATCATTTCTCTTCTCCCTTGGGGAGTCTCAGGAGAACCAGGCTGATTTTAATATTGCATGAAAGGTAAACACGCACACTTGTTACTTAAAAGGACCTTTTAGGACATGAATTAGGTGTCCTTGCTCAGTGGCACTGGGAAGGAGGTTTTGGAATCACCCAATGAGCCTTATGAACTCCAAGAGACTCAATTCAAAGTCTCCCCACAGCACTGCATTCGGAACAGAAGGCTCAGGCCGTGTAAAGCCGGAGTCTCACAGGAGACTGAAGGGCAATAAGGAAGTCTCTGACTTACATATGGATTGTGTTTCCAAAGCTCATTTGTAAGTTGGTTGTGCAAAACTAGGAACACATTTCCCCCCAGAAATGTTACAATGTTTGGTGGTCCCCACATCAGACCACCAAAGTCTATTTCACTTGAGCTATTTAGAGTAACTTCACTGATGATGGCTGTAAATGGGCATATCTGAGTACCATTATGGGTGATATAAATTTTAGTAAATAAATATGGGAACCTAACTCACTCATGATAATCTCTGTGTCTAACTATGTCAAGACCAATGGGCACAATCCAATCCTCCACCCCCTGCAAATGACATCAGAGGCCAGGGTGGTGACAGAGCAGGGGGAATTACAAGGGGTGGGGCACGGGGCACAGGGCACAGAGAAGGTCTGACAGTGGCAGAGAGCATCACATGGGTTCCCACCACCTTGCCTGGCCTTGAATGCTGGGGCCTGTCGCTAAGATCCCAGGCCCTGTGGGAGGCACCGCGGGAGGGGCACTGCAGCCCCAGCCACCTGGACTTCAGAGAGAAGCAAGGGCAGTGCCTCCTCCCATTTCCAAGGTCCACTGCTCACACAGCTGGGGTGGCACGCATGCTCTCAGCTTCCCTCCACCAGGCTCTAAGCTTCAGTGAAGGCGGTGAAGGTGCCTCCTTATTCATTACCCCAGCACCCAGCCCCGTATGTGACACGGAGTTAGCACATTATAAATGACTGTGAACTGGGGTGCCTGGGGAGTCACCTCCAGTTCTTCATGGGCACAACTGAAGGTCACTGGCAGGAGACAGGTATTCATCCATTCACTCCTTACTCACCAGATAGTCTAGCAACTGCCTTCTGTGTGCAATGTACAAATGGTGGCCTGGTTGAAAAAAAAAATGTATTAACCCTTTTTTCCCCCAGCAGTTTCATTCAAAGAGCACTTGAAATGCTTGGGAAGTGAGGCCTATAAACACCTATTAAAATGCAGCTTTATGGGGGTTAAATAATTTTTATAGTAACAGGAGTTCCTAGGGTATCAGAATTCCTAGAACTTAACCTATGTCGCTGGGAGAAAGAAGTTGTTCACTTGCAAAGTCCAAATGCCCCAAACGCTGATCTTTAAAAATGAATTTGAATTTAAATGGTTTACTCATGCGTGTTGAAGTACTAGATTTTGTGACAGGCCCACCTAGAGCCAGGACAGATAATTTGTCTGGATGGCATTAAAAAAAAAACAACCCTGTACATCTGTTTTTATGGAAGTACACTACAAAAACACCAAGGAGAGGTACCACTATTCAGAATTGATGGTTGAAAGAGTAGAATTAAAAAAGGAATAAAAGTTGGATCATTGGAAAAAGCAGAAATTTAAGAGGGATAAAAGTTTCACATGTACCTAATTCTATTCTTTTAATGGCAGGAACATAACCAACCGGAACAGGAAAATGACTCTGAATTTTAAATAATGAGTAAGCATATATTCCTTTTCCCAAAGGAAGGGACAAAAATAGATGAGAAAGAAGGTATCATTACTGGTATATGCGCAGGGTTTTACAGAAGGAAATTACACAAACTGATTATAACAATGCATTTCAGCTTTCCTACATAAAATGCTCCTGTCTTACATTCCTTGACAATGTGCACAAAGTTACCCCTTCTCTACCTCAGCATTTCAAATTATCCAGCGACACTGAGGATAAGCCTACTGCTGACACCCATAGGAATCTGCTGGAATAGAAATGTTTTACCTCCCTCAGAAAACATTCCTTGATTTATTATGACCTCAACTCCGACAACGCTTCTGTCTGGCTTTTGCTTTTATTGTGCCTACTCATTAAAATTCATCAATATGTTGCTTTATAACAGTTTACACGTATTTTCACACATATATAGGTGTACTATGTAAAAACTAAGGCAAATAACATATGGTTCTCCCAGTTTCCCTTGTACTACCTCTTTCTTTAGCTGTTAGAGGACTTAGTTCTCAAATGGGGGGGAGGAGGGTGAACTGCCAAATTAATTAAAGCAAATATGTGATGCCGACATAGGGTATCAAATGCTTATTTGGAAAGTACCTAATTCCAAATACAGGAAGAGCGGTGGCTTTATTCCTAAAATGGTGGGATACATGCCAACACACACACACAATCCCAGATAAAACACTACCTGTGTTAAGTTTTCATTTTCAACATTTGAAGGGTGTTTAGATATATGGAACACAGAGGAAAGGTAGATTTAAGATGATTCAATATTGCAATAAAAAACTGCTACACCGGTGTTGCATATTTAACTACAAGTATTCTTAATTGCTGAATTTATGTATCTATCCAAATATTGGGAAAAGATTTAAAATTGTTTTCCCAGTTTGTAACCACTTCAGACTTTGCAACAAAAAACAAAGAACCTTTTTAAAAAAATGACCAAATGCTCCTTATGGATGGATGTCCCTGTCCCTGTGAGCAGGGAGACTCGGTTGCTCAGCGCTCACGACCTGGAGAGAAGATCCTGGCATCAAGTGGCCTGAGGGGCTCAGCCCACTTCAGTGGGACAGGAAATTCTAGATTTCAAAGCCTGGACTGCAGCCAAGCCCAAACCAACATTAGAGTTTAAAAAGTGTTTTCAAAACCAGGCCTCCAACATCTGTCCACTTAAAAATGACTTTGTCCACCTGATAGTCCATTAAAATAAAATTATTTTAAAATATGCTTTTAAAAAGGGACTATGAGAGCTGCACACTTTCTTTCCCTAAATATGTGCTATGCTTTAATGAGACTGACCAAGAAATTCAAAGCACAAAACAAAGATTCCTCATTCAATCATACATTTCCAGATACCTCAACCAAAAGTACTATCCAAATAACTCTTGTTTTGATCAGATTGGCAAATGACTTAGTTTTAGTTCTTCCTTTTAACCAGTAGGTGGCAATCTTTATTGCTAAGACTATTTAGGCAAGAGATCCAATTTAGGAGTAGTTTTTCCTTCCTCCTATCATAAGAGTGAAATAGCTCTAATTTATTAAGTTACTGTAATTTTGCCATTGAAAGAGACAAAGAAGACCTGAAGATCTCCTTAAAAAGAAGCACACTAAATAAACAAAAGCAAAATGAGCCTTCTTTTTTGGCCCAGCATGGTTTTGACAGTTTTATTACTCCAAGTAAGGCATACGTTAAGTATAGATTACATCCATATCCATATGGCATATTAAAGGCTCTAGAATAGCTCTCAACTGCAAAGTACAGCTGATGAAGACATACAATGTAGAAAGGATGCAGCAGGTGACTTAGACAACATGTACAGGGGACAAGACTTACAAATGCAAATGAAAACACCATCTCAGGAAACAGTGACCGTTCCACAGGTATTATTGAGGCAACAAGTAGCAGCTGTCGGGCAAGCTCACTGCCCCTTTCAGAGAAACTGAAGAGAATCCCCAGGTGAGTGTCTTAGAAAGCACAGGTCAGGGCCGCCCCCACTGCCGTCTGAGTAGGTGCACAGTCCTGCTGCAATCTGGCCTCCTCTCTCCAAAGGGCAGCCTTGGAGAAGCTGGAACAGACTTCATGACTACTCTCCGAAAAACACCGCTTCATGTAATTTTTAAATGTTTAAAGTCACCCCATCGTCTTTATTTCCTGTGGCTAAACAATTCCAATTCCTTTAATTTCCTTTGGGTCTAAACATATCAGTTAAGTCTAAGAAACAATTTGTGTGTGCATGTGTGCTCGTGCCAGACGGTTTTAAAATTGTTGAATGGCATCGACAAATATTTGGTTTCCTCTAAGTACCTGGTTTTTAAAACTACGACTAGTTTTTTAGGAACTTGGTTGTGGTCATGGCGCCTCGATGAAATCCTCGTCTTGACAGAATGTTATTTATCCAGTTTTACAGATAGGAAAACCAAAGTGAGGTATGTTACTGTGTTTGGGTCGCACAACAAATTCATCACAGTAATGAGGACTAACAGTTGGCCGAGGGCATTGTTCACAGCCCTGAGATGCTCTGGGAAGCAAGAACAATGAACAGAGACGTTGAACAGAAGCGCAATGGCTGCATTTTGGTGCTGCAGCACCATCCGTCACAAACCCATTCGCAGGTGCCTCTTCCACGTGCTCTCGCCAGGACCCAAAGTCAGCATATTCGAAACTCAACTCACTTCAAATGAAAATTATCGGAATTCCAAACCTCCCAAGAGCTACAACCACTGTTAAATACATCCATTCACAACGTAATGAGTACTCAGGACTATAGTAAGGATTTGCTAATATACTGAAGTAGTTCACAATTTCCCTCCAACCAGAAGGTTCTTTTGATTAGAAAACAGGTGACAGTTAATAAGACCCATCACATACCTGCACGCCATGTTCTCTTTGGGTCTGAAATGCAGTTCTTCCTTTTGAGGACAGCAGCTGAGTCTCCGAGAATCAACCCGAAGCAGAGTGACTGGGATGCCTGATTTAACCCGGCAATTAACTGTGAGTCACTTCACCCCTGTTTTGTTCCCTCGATAACAAAAACAATCCCTTGTGCCACAGGGATGTAAAGAGGTGGATAAAACTACACACTGCTTTAGATTTCTTGGAAACTGTCTATAAAACCCATGGGATGTGTTATGCAATAAAATACTACAGAATTTTCGGTGATGTTCAGTGAAAGCTATTATTTCTTACCTCTAGTCTCAATGATCGCCACATTAGATTGGAGAAGTTCAAGCAAGTGCATTTTTCTAAAACATACATTGTCCTAAAACTACATTGTTAGAAAACAAAGGGGGAAACCTTAAAATTACCAATGACTCTGACCCTTCAACTATTCTGTGAACAGCAACATCAATATATTCAGCATGAGCTACAATTATGGTTCCAGCAAAAACTCTTCATTGTACCACAGAAATTTAACTTATTACTAGATATAAAATATGTGAATAGAAGAAAAGTTTTCACAAGAACTAGTGAGTGAGCTTAATGTTCTAATTAAAAGAGATAAATCCAATTAATGGAATGTATTTCTTTTAGTGATGACCCATTTAGGTAAGAAACTTTCAGTACATGCTTTCTGTTCAGCCCCAGTGCAAGAACAGAACCCCAAACATACTCTTCACAACTGGGCTTCAGGTTGATTTCCTTTATCTTCTACCTCATTAGAAGAAAAACAAATCAAGTCAAATTATTTCAATTTTACAAGTTTTTAATGTATAAATAAAAGATCAACAAGGATCAGTGGTTAACAGAATCTGGGTTTGCCCTGGATAAACCACACTGCTGCTTATTGCATCTGTCAAATCCACAGGAATGTAATCTTAGTAAAGATACAATGAATGCAGCCTCAGAGCACTTTAAATTAATGCTACAATTTAAAATACAACTGTTTAATCTTCTCATTGTAAGAGACCAGAATACCTAATGCTTGATTCTAGAAAAGCAGGAAATAAACAAGAGTAAAGAGAGGAAACTTAAGTTACTCAATTGTCCATGAAGCTCAAGGAACCATTTTATGAAGTTTCAATTGACACTTATGAAGTGTCACTCTGGTCCCTGTGACTGTTCAAGGGCAGACTACTCAGAGAATCTGGATCCCCAGGCTAACTTGTTTCTGCCAGAGACACCAAAGTTAATTGAGCACTTGCTTTATGCCCTGGACTGGGAGTGAAACTGACCACTTCTTTTTGGTTAGCAAACCAAGCTGCCTCTAAAGTAAAAAGAAGACTGCAACAATGGACACGCATGTTTACCACTGTTGGTTCACAAGTCTGTTGTCCAGTGAACATTTTAGGGAGGAAAGAGAGATACAACTATTAGTACAAATTTCTCGTGGGACCCCAGCCTACCTCTCTCTTCCACAATGAACTGGTATCAGCGACTTCTGTAGATATATTTGCTACAAATTATGGAAATGCCCAGAATAAAGTGGTTTCTTCAGCTACTGCTATAATGGAACAGAAGTTTTAGCCTCTTAACCCCACCCTCTCTTAATTCCCTTCAGAAATGTTCTAGGTTCTGTCCTCCATACATGGTTCTTCCCAGAGCTGACTTTCTGAGGAAGATCCTCTCACCTAGTCAGAGTTCATAATAGAGGACACACTGAAAACAAACAAATAAACAGGAAACAGATCATCAAAACCTTTCCAAGTTTTATGAGCCTAGTCATAGCAGCAGAACAAATCTTTTCTTAATCAAAATTATTACTTTATAACAGTTACAGAGCTTAGTAGTTTTTACATGCCTACCAGAGAGGTTCAAAAAGAATTCTTCTGATACTTGGGACAGACATGTTATGTTTCATGTAACACAGAGGCAAAGGCCTCAGAATGGGCCTTCCTCTTTCATCGTGGCCTTTTGTAAAAATTGCAACAGTCGACTAGTGGGAATTCTGGCAGGAAAAAAGTCCCACCAGAGACTGGCTTTTTTGTTCAAAAAAAAAAAAAAAGAAAAGGCCTTGCTTATGCAGAAAATTCTTGCTTTTTCCATTATGTGGTGTCTGGGGGAGGGTGGGGAGAGGAAGGCTTCTTTTCTATATCTGTAGAGCACTGTAATTTAAAGTGAGTCATATAAAACATAAATGAAAATGTAACCTCTGAGACAGGGTCAGCAAATTTTATTCCCACTTAGATCCCGTCTTCTCTGGCAAACTTGACTAAACCCAAACCAGGGACTTTCCCTATAGATACACTCCAACTTGCCCAGAAACTGGGGTTCAAGTTTGAAAGGAAGCTCAAGAAGGAGGTTTCCCAAATTGAGAAATCACTGGCTACATCTCAGCCTTGGGCTGTCCTTGGGTCATCTGGTCAACCCAGCATAACTCATATTCACAGGAATGATCTTCCCCAATCCCAGCTACAGAGGAGACCTTAACTCCTAAGAAGGGAAGAATTATCTGTCTTAGGGTTGAGCCAGACCAAATAGTACTCGATACTGGAAAGCATATGAGGGTCAATCTATCCACGTCAACTCTATTTACTGGCTCCCCCAAAAGAGCCTTGGCTCACTAAAGTCATTAAATCTATCTTGATGATTTAAGACAACCCTCTAGCACCTAGCACTTCCCTTTTGACTTTGTATATCATGACAGTAACATGAACCAAAGTCTGGTTGCTATGTTCCCTGATCAAGTCTCAACCTGAGGCCACATGGAAAAGTTCAGACTCCGATCCATGTTCTAATCTCAGCTGCTCTCAGCGAAGATTAAACTTTTATTAAATCAATGAAAACGTTCTTCTCAACTGCTACAAAGGAGTCCAGTTTAGGTTCAACACTGATAATGCTCTAATAGCACAATACTTTCACCTGAATGGAATGAGCTCTTGCTTTAACTTAAGATATTTGATATTCTTCTCTCTGTATTGCAATAAAAGGTTTAAAGAAGTTGCTATTTCATACAAAGTCTACACAAACTGTCTTGGATAAGTCTTTGGTTTGACGTATGGTTCAAGTTCATCATCTTTCACAGAAATAAAATATTGGCCAAGCATTTTAAGCATCTGTATCTTTAAGTTTTAGATTAGTTGGAACGTAACTGCAGTTTCGGCAAAGAGGACAGATATGTGAGACTACATTTAAATGTCTACAACTTATAGGCTGCTACTTCCTAACATTTATTTAGTATTCACTTTCAGAATCTGTGATTGCTTCACCACAACGTGACCTCTGGAAAAGGTACTCCTACCAGGTTCCTACCCACCTAGCTCCATTTCACTCTGAGGGTGACACAGGGTGACAGCTGCATGCAAGTCCCAGCTGTACACCATCGACCGCTGTTTGCCTCTGGGCGGTTTTCTGTTTCTAAGCCTCTACCTGTAAATAGGACAAGTGAGATGACGCAGGTAGGGCGCGCAGCCCACCGCCTGCCACAGAGCGCAGGCTCCCTGCCCGCCCACATGTTAATAAAGGATCCCGCTGAAGAAATTTCAAAACTTTCGTGTCAGGGGTAAATCGCTTCATCTTACACATATTTAAGAAAAAAAAGGTAGCATCCAAAAAACAATAATATAAATAAATTACAAATACAACCCTTTCAGCAAATCAAAAATTCATGTAATCACTCAGCTGATTATGTCCATAACTGAGAAGTCCAGAGTAAGGTCACAAAATCAATCCTTTGCCTAAAACATTAACTATCAACTCCATGAGATGGATTTTTGGGAAATGGCTAAAGCCAATCAGAAATGGTTTCTTCTTTTCAACTCCTACACACAAAAGGCTTTTTCCCTTCATTTGAACAAGCTGTAAGGACTATAACTACTAACCCCACCCTCTCAATTACCTGCTTTTGGAAAGTATACATTATCGTGAGACAACATAATCTGAAGAGTACCAACTACATTAGCTAGGATATAAAATTTAAAACATTTCAAAATGTGAATGAAACAGAGCATCTGACACTGGCAAAAACTGGTCCCTTAAGGGATGCAGTGAATCAAGAGACTCTTAAGCAAAAGCCTCAGCTGTGTATTAAACGTGTTCTAGCAAGTGGACTGAATGGGAGTTGCCTGAGAGGTGAGAGGACAGTGGTTTTACATTTTGGGAAAATATCATTGTGAAACGGCCCTATGCCTCCATTCTAGACGTGTGCATGAAAGGCAACTAGTCACACAGCTACACTGACACTAACACTCTCCCCACCAACAAAACAAGGCAAAACCGTTTTCACTCTCACAGTTAAAGAATATAAATTACTCAATATATTACGGGGATGTAACGACTAGGTTGGAATTCACCAAAAGCAATCATGGAAATAAAAACGGTTAAGTGATGAGAGGCAGGTCTCAGGGTCTGCCGCACAGGCTCCAGAACCTGGCAAAGAAAACAGAAGTCAACATTCTGTGCATCTTGTGACACCTCTCCTTCACGCAGGCCAGAGTTAGACGATTCCAGTCGCAGAAGAGCCAGACAGATGTGGTCTGACAAGGAACCAGAGGCTCAAGCTAAACAACTGTGAGTATTATGCTCCAGTACGTTCAGACTTCCTCTAAATCTTACAGCTCACCAGGTTTCTCAAGTTTCCCTTAAAGGAAAGATTAGACCACAAATGACAGTTACAATATAACTGTACATGTAACTACAAACAATGATGGCTAATAAAGTAGCAAGTTAGAACTAGCTTTCAATTCTTTAAAGCTGATTCTAGTGAAATAGCAAAATCAATTACAAAGTTTTGGTTGGGTAATTAATGCAACAATGACTTTCCTATATTGCCTTACATACTGGCTGGAAAGACTTATGTTTACATATAAAACATTATACGTAAATATTATTATATACTTCTATATGCTTTATATAAATGTTTCTCTCTACATGTGTTGTGTGTGTATATATATACACACACACACAACATACATAGGTAGGTAGGTAGGTAGGTAGGTAGGTAGAGAGAGAGAGAGAGAGAAGACACACACTAGACAAGTGAGGACCAACCTGAAGGTTAATATCTGAACTCTTTAAGCTCTGTAGGTTCCCACAGGTCTTTAAACTACTCTCTTCCAAGCCTGTTGTTCTGATAAGGCTCTTTTGATGGAAGGGAGAGTAATTTGTACATCTGCATTATTCTCTTTAGTTTTTCTTGGGTCTATTTCCTAAGAGTGGAAAAATTATGTTGTTTAACTCATTTTCAATTATCAGGCCATATTCCGGGTCACTGGCAAGCCAGGGGATCACCTGCTCAGGGGTGCCCTCCTGGTCAACCGGCTCCCCAGGAATAAAGCTGTGTCACACAGCATGAACACAACCACCGAGGGCCCCTTCACAGTATGGCACTGCTGCTGAAGGACACGGGTCAACAGTCAGATGGTGGAGACAAAGCCCGACGCCCCCACCAGCTGAGGGAGCCTGCGCCCGCATTCAAGTTAGCTGGAATTTCTTTAGCTTTACAACAGGTATAATAATGAAGCCAATATCACAGAATTCTTCTGAAAAGTAACAAGTTAATGTAGTAAAATATTACCACAGTACCTGACACAGAACTAACATTTGTTGAACACACAAGTATAGGTACATAAAAATCTAGTTCTGTATTTATGGATGTATACATATGTACACATACATGTTCATAGATGTATTTCTTTAAAGTGTTCACACATAGTAAGCATTCTACCCATATCATGAATATTCTTACACTTCTTCTATTGTCTGCTTTTTGCAATATGCATTATATTTCTAAGTATTTGAAAAAATACATCCCTTATAGTGTATTCTTTTGATAATTACTGGAAGTTATTTAAAATAAATTACTTTGTAACCTATGCTTTTCTAATCAGAAAGTTTAAGGATGAAAAGGCAACTTTTAAACCTTCCCTTATGGCACAAGAAGTTTAATGCACTTTTCTGGGATGTTGCTTATTCGGGAATGTCTCCCAGTGGACTTTCCACATGAAATGTGAGGAAGTGGTGCAGTAAGTTCCCAAGACACCACCTTTTCTCCTCAAAACTCTGCTGGAAGCAATCTGCTGTCTTCTGCATTTACCACTATGGAGGAGAAGAGAGCCTGAATTTTGTTCCTTGGTAGTTAATCAGATGTTCTGACTGGATGCTTTAATGGTATTCTTGTAATTTAAAAACAACATTGCCAAAATGTATCTAGAGCTGGCCTGTCACTGATTTTGAACAACGTGGAGATCACTTTCAAATCTGCACACATGCATGCACTTATTTTTATGCTGCTCTTTTTCACTTGATATGATTTCCTGTTTATCAACACTTTTAAGTCCCGTGTTAGAACTTCTTTCTATACACCTGCCTACCATTTTCTCCCTCGTTTTTACCTGCGTTTCTCCTTTAGAACACTAATTGTATTTTCAGCTGTGTTAATTCTACCGTTGACTGCCTCGCATATGGATTTTAAGGTGCTGGTGCATTTTCAATTTCTTTGCAATCATTCTTCTAGACGGTTCATTTCTATTCAATCCCACACTATTATTGTCACTTCGGCTCGTGATGATCCACCTGCTTTCTGCCCCTCTCTCATTAGAGCCACATCTTTTTCAGTAATGGATCATTGTTGGAGATCTGTTCTTCCTTCAGATCTTCAATATGATCTCCCATTTCCTTTATAGAACAACAATTTACAGTGTGCTTGGATTTATTTTTTCTGTTTATTGATCTCTTATTTACATGAGAGAGATCTACCCAGATCTGGTGTTTGCGCTGAACTATTCTTTGTTTTGGATTTTTAAAAAATATTCTTCCCATTACCATTTATCTCCCAACTCTGAAGCACTCTTGATCCACGTGGGTGCTTGCTTTAGATCTCGAGTTGGTCAGCAGGTGGAGATGAATAGCTAGCTCCCAGCCAATTCCCAGCAGGGTTTTCATGTCAATGTAGTTCTGCTAGCCTGAGAGAAAACCTTCCGCCTCCACTGCCTGGCTCTCTGAGGCTGTCAGTGATGAAGAACTCAAACCAACAATATCCAAACCTTCGGTAAACACAGGTCTTTCTAACTCTAGTCCACTTATAGCAATTTACTTTTTTGGAATAAAATTCTCAGGATGCAAGAGTAACAGACCCTGTCCCACCCTCCCAGCTCTGCCCTGGCTTTCTAAGTTACAAACTTTTACTTATAAAAAGGCACTGTTGGGGGAGAAGACAAAGATGGGGAGAAGAGCTTTCTGGGACAGCTGCTTGGGGTTGCTGAATTATGGGCAGGAGAGTTGAGGGGCAGATGGCTCTGCCTACCTGTTTTTAGGTAGTCGAAATGTACTCTACGTTTTTAAACCTGGCTCTGTTGAGGTCACAGTAGACATTTCTCTCACTAGTTCTAGTTTTTATAACTGGTTAGGCTCTCTGTGTCTGGACTACCCTGTCTGGACTACCAGGCAGGAACCTTTTAAAATCAGAATGTGTTTACCTAAGTTTCTTTTTCAGCTGGGAAAAAGAAAAAAAAATCCGCATAAATAAAAGCATCCAAGAAGGTTTGCCTTCGAAAGACTCTATCTGTGCAATGTCACGCCATGCCTTTCAACATCTAGAAATAAAATTCACCTGTGCCTTTTACCTGCCCTCATCTACCCTGTCCTTGAAATTCAGGTAACACAGAAACACAATGTTTATGTTAGAAACTTGGCAGTGACTGACTTTCCTGAGAAATAAAGTTTGACATTCAAAGGAATTTAGCTGGTCTTTTAAAATGGCATTTACTGCTAACTTTGACAGAACTCAGGTATAAGACTTCACATTCATCTGAGATGGCTTGAGATTTCTTGTGCTTACGGACTTGAAGTAGCCACTATCCACATGCCAAAACACACACCTTCTATGCTGGACACCTTCAGCGTCTTGGCTTTTAAGCAGGTAATAACTATCCTGTCTTCCATTTTAATCAAAATGATACACTTATGAGTCAAAAACAAGAAAATTTGAAACTCAGGGGAACATCTGAAGCAGATCTCAAACTTCTTAAAAATAAAAAAAAAAAAAAGGAAGGAAGACCATTTATCAGCGGTCCATGACTTTGGAATATCGACCACAGCACGTTCTTCCCAGGAACAGCTGCGCGCGAACGCACTCGCAAAGTCAGTTTCACGGCCGATCAAGCTTTTTATCACTCCACCCTTTAATATATTTAGCAAACACAGGACAATGTTGTGAGTCATAGGTAAAGCAAAGGTAATATGTTATGTGGTTGCAGGAACCTAACGGCCAATGAGACCCAGAAACAACAGACGTAAGTGAAGGCCAGCCCCAAAGCAGAAAAGCCCTGGTCTCCTCAATCGCTGGTAACTTCACAAAGGACTGCTCCACAGGACCCACCCTTCTGCCTGCGGGAGGGGTCTGAACCCTGGGAAGTAACGCCCTTCTTTCTAAGCATTTACATAATCATTTGAGTGCCCCTTTCTTAATCCGGACAATTGTTCTGAATAATGCCATCTCTGCAAGGTGGTTGAGGAGCAAATGAAAAATATCTAAAATCCCTAACAGAATGCTTAGCAAACAGTACGTCTGCAAATTTTTCAGGTACATTTTGGAAAAGACATTTTTGAGATTTAAATAGGAGCATGAGGAAGTGTGGGGCAATGGCTATAATATATACTTTGCTATGTTCTAACGAAATTCACTAAATCTCATTCTTTGGGACTCAGTAGATATTCTGTGTTATTTAGCAATCAAGTCACTTTGCTCTACTCTCTTTGAATATCCTCCGTAGTGAATAATTTCCTTGTTGCTACCTGGAAAAAGCATGGTAAGACTTAAGTTCAGGTGTGAAATACTTTGACATTATAAATAATTACAAATATTCAACATCGTTTCTATAATTAGGACACACAGACAGATATTTCAAGTAAACTGTTTATTCATTAAAGAAGCAACATTCTTAAACATTAACCATAATTTTAAGAAAAGATAAAGTGTTTAATGCAGATTCACAATAGATTATCTTACGAACAACCTTAAGTAATCCTGAAAACGGCACTTTTCAAACCCAGTCGCCAGCTGGGACAATAGCGACCTAGCCACGCGCTGCAGGTGGCACCGGGTCTGAGCTCGCCTCCTCAGGGCAAAGCCTGGAAGATGCCCATGACCAGTCCACAGTCCTACCAGCTTTACAATGCAGCCTTGCCTAATGCCTGTGCTGATAAGTTAATACTTACCTACTTTTTAAAAATCCTTCTGTCATGTAAATTTGAACAGGTATAAATAAACAAAACTTTATAACCTGAGTAGACAAATGTTATAACCACCACCCTCTACCTGCCTTGAAAATGTAACCAAAATAAACAAGAAGCCCACTAGGCAAATCTTTAGGAACTCTGAGAGCATATCACACTGAGTTATACCACCCAGGCCTGGTACAAAGACACTCCACGAATATCTTTTAACTCACTCAGGGACTGCAACGTGTGAAACTAAAAGAGCCTCAAGCCAATTCAGATGTCAGAAACTGCCAAGTGCCCACCAATAAAAGTAGAGCATAAATTCTCACACTGGTGAAATATATCTTAAAATCATACAGTATGTAAATCTGCAAAATCTTGCTACCAACTTGGCACTTCCGTTAGCAATGGCACTTCCGTTAGCAATAATTCCATGGACCAATCTCCAATCAGATCTTGCAGTGAGGTCACTGAGTGCCTCTGCCCAACCAGCCCAGCTTGTTTCTCCTTAGAAGACCCCTTTCTTCTGGCTTCAGGGCTGCATTACTGGGGAGACACTACTGGTGAGAACTAAAATTGTCTGGGTTGTGTTTCTCCAACAATTCTTATGAGCAGGGGCAGAGACACGTTTACTGATCAGGTGTAATAGGATAAAACAAAAATAGAGCCACAACCCAGAAGAGGCAGTGTCTACTTATTTTACAGTAAGAGGACTTTGGGAATAGAGTGGTAAAAGAAGTTACAGGAAGCAAAGCAGAGTGAAATTTCTGACTCAAATAATATATCACAGAGGTTGGTATTTCACTAATTAGAGGTTTATATAGTATATCATAGAGGTTTACATTTCATCTTTACACTCTTGGAATCCAGATTAGATCACCAAAGTACACAGCGTCTCCTACCATACAGCATAATAAATTCACAGCTGGAACTTCAATATGCATCGGACTGCGACAGGACAGAAGAATCTGTAGGAACTGCATGATATGTGCTACCAACTGAGTGAAGACTGGCAAGTAGATGAGTACGCACCCCTCCTAGCAAGAAACAGCCCAGAGAAGGTGTTCCCAAAAATGACAGCCACACTGTAGGTGGCATAAAAATACCGGGGAGAAAGTTCTGCATGCATAATCAAACAGAAAGAGCTGCTGTTTGTTTGTTTTAACTGCAGAGTTATATTCTATCAGAACATTTTAACAAGGTACACTGTATAAAATTATCATAGTAGAAACAAAATACCATGGTCCTTTACATAAGTCAGTAAGTAGGAATAACACATTTGTAAAGTATTCCACAATATTTTGTTACACTTGACATTTTAGGGAAATCGTACCCAAGTAATTAAAATAAAGCCAATGCCTAGTTCCCCTTGACCTCATCTATTTAAATTAATTTCACTGAAAGCCTAAGAACCGTTGTGATATGGAATACTATAAACCCAATCAAGACCTCAAAACATCAAGATATAATCCATCATGCAATTACGGTTCTCATCTCTAGCTATCGCAACAAGTCATTTTCTCCCATTTCAGCCTTCAGACCAGTTTTGTTTCTCCTCACGGAAATGTGTTAGCAACAGAGACACACACGTACGGGATGGCCAGCTGTACTGCTGACATCTGTTTTCTTTTACTAAGAAAAACGTGGACATGTAAATGGCACCATATCCTTGGTATTCTCACTTGCCAGAGGTACAAAATTCTCCCCTGTGTGGATGCTACTTAGCAGATGTAAGGCATCATTTGTTGTTGAATTTCTGAATTTCGAATGTTTATTTTCTTAAACTCAGACTTACTGGAAAAGTGCTTATTAATCAGATTTTCTCCTGTTATAGACAAAGATGCATTCACCCAGAAACCAGAAAAGACTGACATCAAAGTTATCAAAGACTCGATTGAAACTAAGCTAAAAAGGAAACACTTCTAGCCTACAGAGTTTTCCTTTTATGACAATTTGCTGGAGCATCAACATTAGCTTGGCTGCAGGTAACAAAGCCGGCTCCCGACACTGACAGCTCCTGTTCAAACCAGAGGTGCGAGGGCTTTATTTAGGCTGCACAGACGGGGATATTGGACCCGTTTTGGAACGAGAACACAGAAGCCTTAACAAAAGCGTCCGAAGATATGTCTGTCTTAAGGAAGAAAAGACAACTTTCGCACCACAAGCTCTGTGATTCTAAATGACATGGGTTGTGGTGGCCTGGCACAAAGGTTGTCATCACACAATGTCTTATCTGTGACCCCGAACTTAACTGTCACCAGGAGTCCAGGGAAGAGAAAATCAAGGCCCTCCCTGGAGGAAGGAGGGAGTGATGTCCTCCTCTGCCCGGTGGGAGCACTCAGGACCTGCCTGTAAATTCCTGAGTGGCCCGGCCAGCTCGGGGCAGACACTTCCTGCGAAAAAGCAGCAAAAGTGAGGGTCCTTTCTCTTCTTGTCAATTTCCTTTTCAAATAACCTTGGATGTGTAAATTGTTCATTAGGGTAACTTTCCTGCCTCTGTCATATTTCTGGGAAAACAAAATAACTAAATTCAAAATTAATAGGAAAATGTCTTAAAAATCAGGAAGCTAGTAAAAAAAGAAAAGCTGGTTCTCGAGAACTGTTCTCATCACATAAAACTTAATACATAAGGATTATATTCTGTGGGCATAAGAGGAGAGGTCAGGCCCACCTGATTTTATCAAAACTAATTATTACATTTGTTTTCTCCAGACCTGCGTACTCTTTAACCATATTAAAGGTTCCTTCTGGAACCTCTGAAGTACATCTTCTGGAAATGTACTTCACTTTGTGCTAAAATACAGAGGGCAAACTCTTAAATTTTTAGACCTGGGTAAAAAATCTTGTGTTCTGATTAATTTTTCTGGCTGGACAGAAGTTAGAGACAGGGCTCCCAGGCCCCTGTTTTCAAATACCCTGCAAACATCTCTGCTGTCTCACAAAGCAGAGCAGTGGCCCGTGCAGGGGGGGGAGGGAACAGCACGAGTCAGCCATGTGACCCCATCACTCCGGGGGCTGTAACAACACAACCCTCCAACTTCAGAGCACAGCCTCATTTCAGTAGGAGAAAAGGTAAGAGAAGTTATGACAAGGCATATTATGAATTAAACAGAATTCATAAAGGCAGGGGTTTGTGAAGCAAAGCAAATTGCTCTCGAAGATGCTGTTCTGTGAAGAACAGTGACACATTATGACCACAGGGCCCAGCGAAGATGTGTGATTTGGGATCAGGTCGCTATCCTCTGTGACCTCTGTCCAGTGTTGCCAATTTATGTGACTTATCGCAGCCTTGCTTGCTTTCTAGATGGGCAGCAACAACCACGGAGGGCCACTCAAATGCTGGGTGTGAAAGACGGAAAATTAACATGGCTGGGGAAACCAGGAAACACAAACACAGATTGCGTGCTTTTTTCTTTTTTCTGTTTAGAAAGAATTTTGACCCAAACTTAAACGAGTCACACCAAATGCATGCTTTATGTTTCATGTGTGAAACCAGCCAGGACCTGGGACCCTCCTGTCGAAGTCAGAAGTGCACCCTGGGGGGAGTGTGTGGGTAGGGGGTGGAAATGGTTATGGACTCAGATTCTTAAGTGATCTCAGAAGTTAGCAGATTTCAACCTTCTAGACAAACTATCGTGGTCACAGAATCTCACTGGTCTAAATACTCTGCACGAGCGCCACTTTGGTAAAAGGATCTCAAATTGCTGTCTTGAGAAATAGCCCCCACAGGGCAGCTAACTAATGAGAGGAAGAAACACATTTTCATTCCCCTATGCCTACACCCCCGCCTCCCTCACTTAATTCACTTCCTTGTGTGCAAGAGGAAATACGGAAGCAGGGTTGAATGGGGTTATGTGTCTGTGAATAAGTGCCAGCATCTAAGCAGCCTAATGCAAAAGCTAGGGTGCTGTCTTTCAATAGGATGTTTCTCACAAGGGGAAGGAAACACACCCATCAACACCCTTCATCTGTACAAAACACAGAAGAGCTTCTCTCCAAAGAAGGTAAAATGGAGCTTTACTGGGTTGTGGAAAAATGAAACGTGACCCTCGTATGAAAATTTTAGCTCTATGCAAAGGGAAGGAGATAAAAGGAGAGGAGAGAGGGCAAAAAACCTATGCCAGAGGAAACTCTCTGACCTTCCTTAACACATGTTATACTCACTTTGCTTAAGTAGCGGACAGAATGCACCATGGTCTTTACACACTTTCCCACCAACAGAACTACCTCTCCTAATCATGGGGTAGAAATACAGTTCTGGGGACATACATAGTAGACAATGGTCGAGGTCTAGGCTGCAAAGATACCTCAGATGTGAATGATGCGAATAAGAAATACACCATGATTTCAAAAACAGGAGCGGCTATCACAGGCTTGTGTATACGCCTCCACGTGACGGACAGTGCACGTGGCCAATTGCCAGTAATGTGGGCCTGAAATAGCTAAAGTCGAGCTTCAATAACAAGAATTAATCTGCTTGCAGAGAACCTACTGTGCTGTTCTAGAAAGTCAGGACAGCAGGGTGACAACTGAGGCCCCTGCCCTCATGGAGCTTACAGTTTACCAAGGACACAGGCAACACACTGTCAACTTGGTGAGTAAATGAATGTTTAGATAACAAACGCTTTGCGAAAGCTGGGCAGGTTGCCACATGAAACAAGGAGAGCAGAGCCAGCCTCCACGAGAAAAATTTGGGCAAAGGGATGTCTGAGGGAGTGTCCAAGGACAGGGGACGAAGCACAGCCCTGAGGTGGGAGGGGCCAGGTGAGGGCCTCAGAGGGCAAGCTGCCTCTCTTGGGTCTTAATTTCATCGTGCACACCTGCTTCATAGCACGAAACAGGGATGCAGTTCGTGTTTACTGAGTTACTTAAATTCCAATCAATACCAGATTACCCAATAACCAAACTGAATCCAAACCACAGGCTAGGGCTTTGTGAGAAAAATGAACACAAAATGTACTGGTGGAACATATCAGTATATTTTCCTGAGAGGAGTTGTGCATCAGATTCTCCAATGGGCTTTTCTGAGTCCCTCCCCAGCTCCCCAAAAGTTGCACATCCCAGAGTTATTTCCAGGAACGTACAAGGAAAGTGGAGAAACAGGTTTTGTTACATAAGAAGGAATCCTTCACACAGAATTTACTTTTGGCCAGAGTCTAACGATGCCTTTCTTTTAAAAACAGAGAAGACGACAGGCAGAGGGAACCAGGCCCACATGACTGGTGGGCAGGCAGGCAGGCCCCGGCACCGCTCCCCCCAGGCCCATTCCGGGGGTGTGCCAACAGTCCACGGGCACTGTCTCAACGAGAGAGACCTGCAGGTAGTCCTCAGACCTCAGGGGTCACCTCCTAATAAGATGAAGGCAGGCAAACACGAAAAAACAGGCTCAGTCATTTTTCGGGGTCGGGGGGAGGCGGTAAAAGGAGAAAAAGGCCAAAGAATTCAATTACAATGAGAGAAAAGAACTACCCCTTCGTGCCCTCACACATGTTGTCACTACAAAGGTTTTTCAAATAAATACATGCTTAGACGAAAGAAATCAGAGACCCATAGGGTTTTAACATCTAAATTTCTCCTTACAACTACTTTCTGTATCAATTTGACATGTAACTAGTAGGAGCTATGAAATTCTTATTTCCTAGGAATCATATTTAAATGAGAATACAATATTATGCCCTGGCTGATGTGGCTCAGTGGACTGAGTACCGACCTATGAACTAAAAGGTCACCAGTTTGATTCCTAGGCAGTGCACATGCCTGGGTTAAGGGCCAGGTCCCCAGTAGGGGGCGTGCGAGAGGCAACCACACAATGATATTTTTCTCCCTCTCTTTCTCCCTTTCCCTTGTCTTTTAAAAATAAATAAAATCTTTTTAAAAAGATAAATTAATGCTGCTTTAAAAACATAACTGAGAACACAAGGTTAACATTTCTAGAAAACCTAACCTTTAGTTCTACCTTCCCTGCCTGACACCCCCAACACTGTCTTTTCAAACTCTCAATTACTCTTACTTCCTCATTTATATCCAGGCATGTTCTTTCTAATCCTTTAATGCACATTATCACTGTCTCTTTCTTAAATTCTGCTAAAAATTTTCATGTTACTCTACATTTCTGTGATTAAAAGAAATTTTAAAAGCTGTTGAAAATTTCAATTGTCATATTACATGAGAAAGAAAGCATTATAAAAGCGTTTAAGACCTAATAAGATTTTTCTTGAAAAAAAAAAAAGACTCGTATTCCTGTATAATATATCCAAAAGCAGTTATCAAATGCAATTTTGTTTAAAAATTATTTTTACAAAATCTTTTTGTCACTAGTATCAATGATATCTCTTTCCACCTTTTAAACAATCTTCTCTAATCCAATTCAGATATACTTATGTCCTATAATCTTTTGTATTCTGGGATAAATTAAATTATTTTTCCTTTTGAATTAACCTAGTTATTTATAAAGATGTGTTTCTAAAGTACAAAACAAAAGGTCAAATTAAAAATATGTATTTTGGCGGGGAGAAAAACTATGTATATACCTTTGATTTGTTAAGTGAAATTATGCAAAACACAACGGTTGACTACGTGTGTATGCACGAAGATTTTAACTCACCTGAAAAAAATTAAATTTTGCTTCTGAAGTGTACAGTGAAACATACGTGGACATTATTGCCAGGGACATTCATGAAGCCAACATCTCTCCTCAGTCAGGTGGCAGAGGCAAATGCACTTCCCTTCAGGCATCCTTAGTAAATTCTCTGACTTTTATAAAATATTCCCAGTCCTTGTATTACTCTACAACACTAAAAGGCAGCATTTGCCCTTATTTTCTGCTTCTTATTCTCACTGCCTCAGTAATTTTTGCTAGAATAAGCCCACATTAAAGAAAGCATAATGGTACTGGAATCTCTTCCAGAAATACCTGCGATGCCCCAGTCAGTTCTAGTCAACACATAACCACTGCCACTGAGCCCACCTGTTTTAAACATACCTTTCCACACCAACCTCAGTCTCAGAGGGCAAAACAATTACACAAATGCAAAAAAATGCTTGACATTTACCCTTGGGGAAATGAATTGACAAAGTGGACAACAGCAAAGCTGAGTAAAAAGACTTGTCTCTGTGTGAAACTGAACAGACAAAAGAAACCCTTAAATGAACAGCTGTGCACAAATCTCAAATGTGGACCATCTCCAGCGACAAGGAGTGGTCTTCGAATCAAGGTGGTTTCCATTTAAGAAAAGGATTCAGTTATCTTTTTCCCCCATGAAGGCCAGGCACACTATAGGCACTGATGCTCCGTCTGACACTGACCAGGAAGGAAGAGAACCCCCGCTACTTCTACACTGACTGAGGGGTTGGGTTTCAGCTGCAGGCGCCATGTTCCTGGAGAGGAAACCGAGGGGTGGATGCCAGGTTATAAAAACAACGGTTTCTTCTCCCCTGAGTTCTGTGGTCATTTTATTACTCTGTACATTTTTCCATACAAATCACGTTAACGTTAAATATATACTTCTATTAGGCGTACCCTCTATTTTCCTAAAAATGATTATTTAAACATACAATACCATTTATAAGAATAAAAAAGCAGTAAGTATTTAATTCAATGACAACTGCAACAGCAGTGCTTAAAGACACTCACTAAACAGGCTCTCAGACACCATCTGCCTAGAACGAAACACTCCCCCCACAAACACAATTTCTAGTTGCATAATGATTGGTCAAGCTTTTAGGCACCGTGGAGAAGTTCAGGTAAAGTTGTCAAAATGACTTCTGCCCAGAGCATTTCAGCGTGACCCATTAAGCAATCACCCATCAATACTGACCTTGCTGCTCACTTTCTGCTTCAGTTTTCGAAGAACCTGGTGCAACAGGAAGGGGTCGAGGTGGCCGGGGCTTTGGGGTGGGAGGTGAGATTTTTTTCCTTCCAATATATTCTACGTAAGTTCCTGGAAAGTCCCCTCTCTCCCCTGTGGTTTCATTGTAGCCATTCAACCAGCCAATTTCTTCTGGCCTGGCTTCCTGTCCATCACTGAATCCAAGAGCTACCAAGGACCCCTTATTCACTGTCAATACATCACCCAAGTGCAAGTCAATATCTTCTTCCCGCTCCTTTTTATAGTCATACAGTGCTCTGTACTGGTACGCCTCGGCACTCATGCTTGCAAACCTGTGACCATGCGACAGGTGAGGCTGGCTACACGCTGCAGGCTTGTTTATGCTTCTATGGAACGTGAACTCAGAAAGTGTGTTAAGATTCCTAGTATGTGTCCAGCAGAGGACAAAGGACAACTCTCCAAAGGTTTAAGAGAGGTGAGTGGCCATTGGCTGTCCATCTGTCCTCCATCAACGGTGCGACTGAAGACAGGGCTCCGCTTCCTTTGCCGGCCCCAGTTCTCGCACCGGCTTCCTTTTCAGCAGCTCGTCAACACTTGGACTACAGGCCGACTCTCTTGGCGAGGCCCAATCCTTTCTGACACTCCCGTCACACTGTCCATCTGTCGTCTGATTTTACTGTTGCACTCGATGCACGTGCTTCACCTAGCAAAGGGAAAACAAGACTTATGAATGAATATCACACTTTGCCATCTGTGTGAATTTGAATTTCTACTTCCATTCAACCAGTACTTAATCAGTCTGGCAGTTGTACACAAGCCAGCGTGCTATTGCTTGACACGGTATCGACGACAAAGATTTAGTGAGACAGTCCCTGCCTTCCCAGAGCACCAGGCAGGGGTGGAAACAGTGCTGGCGTGTGGCAGTGTCACACCAGAGATAAGACTGGTACACAGGGAAATGGCACACGAGAACATTAGGTAAATGCCAGAAAACAGCAGGGTCTGAACGCTGCGGAGCTCAGAGGAGGGAGAGACGACATCTACCAGCAGGAACCTGAAGACAGAATGGAATGTGTGGCACGACCTTAGATACGATGTGAGTAAGCAAATATCACGTTTGGGAAAGACCGAGAACAGGGAACCTAAACTGTCTAGAGGCAAAGAGGCAGCCTCGCTGGCTTCGGTCTATCAGTACTGAGGAGAGCAACTAGAACTTAAGGAGTTAAGGAAGTGAAGAGGAAGTAGAGACGGTTACTGCGGATTACTCTATGCAGATAGCTTAGTGGAGGGAGAAATGGGAAATGAAAGTTTTTTCTTTCTTTTTTTTAACACAGCGGAGACAGAGGAATTAGAGTCAAAGATTGTCTAAGTTAGTGAGTTAGTATGTTCACGTTGGACAGCCAGTATGAAAGTGTGCCCACATACACACTTGGCACCCCATTCATTTTACATCATTATCTTTATTATAAAGAGTCAAAGCAACCTGAAGGTTTCAGTTAAGGTGGGTGAATAATAAAGCAATAAAATCAATAGCCACACAATTTCTGTGTGCTATATCAAAGAGAGCTTGTGTAAGTTTTACAGCGTGGAATCCTTTAGAAGTTTAATATTATAGGCACTCTTCAGTGTAGGTATCTTAAGAAGCAAAATCTAATCACAGAGTAATTGTTATGTTGGCATTCAGAAGTGTGAAGTATTCAACTTTACATGGCTAAAGCCTCTTAGCTGTAATATAATAACACTCTTAGGAGAGTTACATATTAAAAGAAGCAAAACAAACACTGGAAATCTTTGTGTAGCAAGAATATTCATTTGGGTTAGCATTCTACTTTGTATTTCATTTGTTGGAGAAAAAAATTAAAGCAACCAGTAGAGTGGATGAAAAAAATAAACTATATTATATTTGAAGACAGCTTCTCTTTTTGCAAGATCCAGAATCAAATTAAATATTCACTGCATAAATTCACACAAAAATGTAGACTTAGCAAATCTCATTTTTAGTACAAATGTACTCTGTACAAATGAGACACAGAGCTCTAAAGAATATAAAAATTTACATATCCATAAATGACTGGAAACCAGGCAATACGCTTGAGAATAATGCAATTCCTCCAAATCTGCTTTGGAATTTTCGTTAGCTTTTCTAGGCAGTGTTTGTCTTTTTGGAGGAAGAAAAAAAAATCTCCAACCAGTAGGCTGGTAGATCTTTCCTCCAACTGCTGCTTATGGCTTCCTCTATTTCAACAACCCAGTGGGCCAGTTTGGTGAGATTCTTAACAGAATTTCAGCAATCACCAAGCCCCTGTTCACCACATACCTCTGTAGCTACCCATGTTCCTCACCAGGGGACACTGTGGTAAGAAAGGCTCCATGACTGGTGAAGATATTACAAACCTGAAAACCACACTTATGTCGGCCTGAGGCTAAATTTGTGTGAAGACAAAAATAACCCTGAGGAACCTTCTGGGTTTAACGAGGCCAGACTCTAAGAGTAGCAATCTCTGCCACATGTGCCAGAGACCCCCCTGAATGTCTCCACAAATTCCCCCTCCCTCACCATTTGCAAAAAGAAGCCTACCAGCCTGTGTAAGATAAATACTGCATAGGACCCTGGGCCCTCGTCTAATAAAAAGAACCCCAGATCTCCCGTGACTCTAGGACTGAAGGCCGAACACACCGCTCCTGCCTTCTGGGCCTCCACCATCAAGGCCAGGGAGATCAATGAAAACAATTCAAGATCAGCCAGGATTCAGTGCCAATTAAGTGGCTGAAGAGCAATGTTGTAAGAGAAGAGGGAGAGTTGAGTAGTCACTTGGGCGACAAGCGGATCGTGTCCTGAGGCGAGGTACACAGTGTCCTTGGCTAAGGAGAGGCAGGCACCACTCTCCTACTATACACCGCACACTTTCTCCTGGCCACCAGGCCCAGTTTAACGATTGTCGTTGTCATCATGGTCACCACCTGATACTGGGGAGCTGTTCAATCATCATCTAATATTTATGGGGAGCCATGTACGTATTCACACATTCAAAACAATACAATTCACACATTCAACAGCAAGATAATCACAAGGAAGGTACTATCGATGACTGTTACTTTACATGGGAGGAACATAGGTGCAAAGAACTTAGTATCTTGGCCATGACAACACTGAGCAGTTGACAGAGGGAACCAGGATTCAGACCCAGGCAGTCTGACCCCAGAGCTACCACTTTCGCCACCACTGGAGCCCTACTGCCCAAACTCAACTTGCTTCGATGCTGAAGGACAGCCCAGACACGCCCGTGGGGTCGACGGTGCAGATTCCTTGCCTATACACTCTGACCTCTGTTTTTTACTCTGAGACAGCAGCCTTACTGCCTCTGTGTGTGGCTCTTTCACAAATACACCTGCATAAAAAGAAGCCATTATAACTCAGCAGCAGTTCAGTCAAGCCCCAGCATTTAGGACCATGCAAATTTCCTTCCAAAGAGACTTCATTAAAATGCATGGTTGCCAAAGAAGTCCATAAACTAGTGAGTAAAAGAATATGGGCACATCACTTCTGGAAGGCTGCCCACTTCTGGAATCCTGCCCATTTCTGCTCTGTGTGAGCTTAAGCTTCTGCCACCTGTATCCCTGTGGCATCTGTGCCCGCTGTGGCCATCCCAGGCTCCTCACTGCACGATTTCTAAAAGCTCAGTTTTCCCTTAGGGGGATATGTAAAGTATCAATCCACAGTCAAAAGGCAATCACATCTGGAGGCCTGACAAGTTCTCTATTCTCTCACCCCCGAGTTCTCTGCAGGAATGCAGAAGGCTCAGTAGCCTGAGGCACTGGCAATGACCGAGCCATCCTCCAGAGATCAGTGGAGCCCTAAGCAGACAGATCTGCGGGGTCTATGTTGCCCAGATCCACAATATTTCACCTTCGGTCTCCTTGGCTACACACACCTGTCCATTGAAATATCTCTACCCAGCGCTAGCATAATTATTCACAAAGTAAAGGTTTTTTATATGTGGACAATATCCATCATCCATAAGTTAATGTTTTCAAATAAACAAGGTGATGCTATATCTAGTCTCCAAGCTAATGCATACATATGTTGCTGTAACAAAAAGTATAAAAGAATCTTACAAATAACAAATTAACTTACTCTTCTATTACATCATATGAACAGTTCAAACTCTCCTTTAAGGGAATGATTTTGCTCCAGGCTTTCAATTCTTTTAAAGACTATATGCAATATTGTTACTTGGAAGTGTATGTCCTCTCTCTGCTACAATACTGAGAAATTCTCATTCTGTTCCTCAAAATCAATGTTGTTTCTATGCCTGACAAGAAGCAACCATGACTTCTTAACATACAACTGCTTGAAAGTAAAATTTCAATTTAACCCTATAACCTACAGGCATTTTGGCAAAGACCTAAACGACATTCCTTGAAATGTCCTTTGATTTTGTTGACTTACTCATTACCCTTTTAAAAGGACAAGGATGTAGCAAAGTTGGTGCAAGGCAGGAATAAAGGGTATGTTTAAATCACTTTAAATAAACCAAGACTATATATCCTGATCATATAGTTCTATCCTGTGATAAATTAGCAACTTGGCACCAGGTCTCAGCACAAAGTGGGTCTGCAGTCCTGACGCAAAGGCTGTGGCGGGTCCTGTGCCCTCAGCCTCGCCTCCCTGCATCCCGCCTCGCCCTCCTCAGCGTGGCGGCTCTGGGCTCAGGGCAAGCTCCCCACAGAAGCTCGCAGTCTTTTTTTTTTTTAAGATTTTATTTATTTATTTTTAGGGAGGGGGCAAAAGGCAGGGGAAAGGGAAACATCAAAGCGTGGTTGCCTCTCATGCACCCCCTACTGGGGACCTGGCCCACAACACAGACTTGTGCCTTGACTGGGAATCAAACCAGAGACCCTTTGGTTCACAGACCTGTGCTCAATCCACTGAGCCACACCAGCCAGGGCCTGAATGTACACAGTCTTTAAAAAACAAAAATCATCATTTAAAAATCTTTCCACTTTTCAGATGTGTCCTAAAAATCTGAAATAAATATTGATAATAAATTGAATAAAATAAAAATTGAACTGAACAAAAGTCAAAATTTCCAAGTAAACATAATGAATTTCAACTTAAAATGAAGCATTCCAGATAAATGTCATGGCATATGAATTTTACGTTAATTAAGACAAAATTTAAAAGATGGGATCAAATGAATCCTGAAGTCACAGTCATCCAATATCTCCACTGATTTTCAAACCAACCAGAACATGCTGCCAGCTGCCATGCTCAGTGCTGAGTTTGTGCTGTGAGGAAGCAGGGTGTCCAAGTCAAGACTCCTGCCTACAAGCCCTTTTCGGGGTGGGGATTAGGGTGGGGGCCTGGGACAAACCCAGGTGAAACAACAAGGAGGGATAAGGAGGCAAGACTACCCAGAAAGCAAAGTGATGGCCTGCAGGAGGGGCAGAGAGCGAGACCCAGGCCCAGCTGGAGGCAGCTCTTAGGCTCAGAGGTCATCACCTGGAGGCAAGAAGCAAGGCTGATGCAGGCACTCAGACTGCAGCTTCCGGGGCCTGAGAAGCATCCTACCACCCAGGAATGGCCTTCAGGCTGACCATTCCGGTTCTCTGCACGATCACTGAAAGGAGGCCCTGAGGAGGCGCCATGGGATGAGAGGACTGAAGTATACGGTCTAAGTCCTTCCTCTGGTTAAAAAACAAAGCACTAGGCTTCAGACTCGGCAGCTGTCCCCGTCGGTGCCTAGATTTGCAAATTTGGGCAAGTTACTTAAACCTCTGTGTGGCACAATTTTAGCATCTTGGAGGTAGACACACAAAAAGCAAACCTATAGCTCATAGAGTTATTATGAAGATTAAATTAAATTGCATATATAAAGCACGGAGCTCCATGCTTGATAGTTAGAACTTGATAATTAAAAGAGCTTACTATGGGCCAGGCTTAATACTTACGAGTGTTGTGCCTATCTAACTCATTTAATCCTTACAGACACTGTAGGTACAATTATTGTCCCCATTTCACAGATGAGAAAATAAGCGGGGAAGTTAATTTGCCTGAAGTTCCATAACTAGTAACAGGCAGCTATGGTATTATTACTATTGCTACTACTATTAGTAGTAGTATTGAATGGTACTGCCATTTATACAATTCCTATTTAAAAACAGGAACATTTGCCAGGAATTTTCTTTTGCGTTGCCTCTAAATGCTGCAAACTGTTCTACAGGAGTCCTGGAGCTAGCCACAATAAAACTCTCTGCTGTCCCCTTAACTCCTTCTCAGAGTAAACAGACAGACTCAGGTAGATAAAGGCTGCTGGTGGACTTTGCCCATCTAGTCCTGTCCTGGCCTGAGGCAGAGGGTGTCTCTGCAAAGGTCAGAGCAGAGGAGACTCAGGAGGCAGCAAGGGTGTGTGGGAGTGTGTGTCAGGTAGGGGGTGGAGTTAGGGGACAACACTGGGCTCCAACAGGGTTTGCTTGCTCTCTCTAGCTGTCTGGAAAAGATGAGGGCACAAATGTAATCCTCCAGGGACTGAAGGCAGCAGAGTCCTCATGTTACAGCCTCACTTCTGGGGGCTGAGCCCTGAATCTGGACCACTGGGGGTCCAGTGAGGGGGCAGAGGGCAAGGCACAATGGCCCAGGCACCTGGTTTTACAAAGTACTCCACCCACTCGTAGAGTCTCCTTACATTTTGGCCGGATTCCTGTGATTTAAATAATAGGGGGAGGAGGAGTGGCTCGTTAACCTGAAAACTATTTTGACTACAGGTGCCTATAGGTATGTATTTGATTTGCCTCAAGAAAAACAATGCTGGGAAGATTTTAAAAATCTCCAAGGATGTTTTTATAGTAGGATTTTTTAAAAAGCAAAATCTATACTACATTCATTCTATGATTAAAAAAACAAAACAACTAACATAAGCCAAACAAAAAAGTTTATGGGTGATTGATTACACAGTCTATTTTTCCGCTCATCTGGCATAACATACATGAAATGGCTTTTAATTGCCACAGTTTTTGGCAAATTATTCCAATAACAGCATTGGCAGAATTGTGGCAAGTAATCACATTAAGGTATAGGTGAAGGAGCTAGGAGTTAAAAAGGCAGTAAATAATGTGAATATTTTGAAAACTAGTTACAGGCTAAGTTTTTGGTTTAAAAATGTTATGTAATTTATATTGTGCCTTCTAGGGTAAAAACTAATTGATAACCCCTTCCTTCTATTACTAAGTAACTTTCTCCCCTTCTTCGGGCTTCACTGAGACACTCCATTCCCTTGCCTTCCCTGGCAAACCCCTGTGCCCTCTCTGAAATGTACAGTACACTGAAAAAAGCACTTCCCATTTTCTCTGCATTGTGTAGGCCCCAGATGTGAGAATGAAAAGCAAAACCCTAAATGCAAACATCATCTCAGCTTTCTACAGTCTACCTGGCCACAAAATGTTTTTTCAATCTGTTCATGCACCATCTCTTTATTCAATAAAACACATTTTGCAAATTACAAGATGCAAGCACAATAAAAGCTGACCTAGAATTGTTCCTATTTCAATGAACAATCTTACAGAATACGGCTTTTTAGAATACTCCCCTACCCTACATAAGGAAAAAAATTTCAAACAACATACTAACGTAAAACTAACATGGCGTTCATGGAAAAACTTAATTAAAGTTCTGGCCAACACTTTTAACACAAAATTTGGGTAAGTGCAGTAGGTTTGCATTTGGAACACAAAACTCTTCTAAAATCAGCTGTCCCATGGATGATCCCAGCAGTTAAACACATACTCCCTCCACCACTGTCAATAACCAAAATATGTATTACCTATAATTTACTGTATACACTTCTGTTTTCCAAAACCAACCTTATGCTGTGGGGATTTCCTGATCTTAATATATTTCAATTTCAAGAAATAGCTAAAGGTAGGCAATAAATCAATGGGAAGTGAAATGCTTTTTTCATATTGGCTGTCATCATCACAGATGTGAAAAGACAGTGATATCATTTTACAAAAGTAGATAAAACAGATAACAGTGTGTACATTGCAGAGTTCTGTTATGCAACTGGCAAGAGCAGGCCCAAATCAAGATGAAAGTTTAAAAAAGCAAATGCGTGTACACTTTGAAAACCAGTATCAGATACATAAAACTTCTTCCAACCATGAAAACTTACACACTTCAACAAAAAAAAGTACGAATCTTTACTACCTACCAGCAACTGGCATATAAAAGCAGAGGCAGCCAACGCTGGCAGACCCAACTTCTGCAAGGCAGGCGGCCTCCTCCACTGGCCTTCCCAGTTTGAACTTTGATTCTGAACCAAACACACCTTCCCAAACTTCAAAAGGACCTCCTCTTAAAATCACTCTTAGGGTATTTTCTTTGTAGTGATCAGAATATTTGCTTCCCAAAGTTTAAGCAACTTTTGTTCCTAAAACACCCATTATCTTCTGCTTTTAAACTGATTATTTCAAGAATAGTGCAATCTGTCAAAAAAAATTATAACTGGGGGGGTAGGGGGTGCTTTTTATTTTCTTTTCAATAATAAAAGATGTTTGTAGGCTTCTGTGCTAAAGTCACCAAAGTCCCAATGATCTTACACCTTGAAGATGCATTACTCTGATAGCCTGCCTCAGAAATGAACCTGTTTACCTACTCCAACCTTTCCTAGCTAATAAATATCTCCCTGTCTTAAAAGTCGCCAAAATGCAACACAAGGTAATGAAATATTCAAATACAATTGCACCTTAAGCCCGAGTCAATAAGCTTTGAGAATGTCCCGCCTAACAACTTAAACTTGAAATGACACACTGAAATGACAATCTCATGCTGCATTCAAAACCCGGAACTGCTTTATCCATTCGTACTTCGTACTGACAAAGAGGAAAAGGAAAGAAAAAAAAACCCCTATGGCTTCTAAAGTCCTAAACCCCACCTCCCAGAAGAGTGAACTCATACTCAGGTGCCAAGACCGCGGCAGCTCCACCAGGATTCACGGTGAAAGTGAGACCTTTTCGATATTAACAGCGCCCAGAGAAGCATAAGAATGTCCCCCAGTCCAGTTCACACACATTCTGCATTCAACATGTAACAACCATTCTATTTACTCCCTTACATTTCATGCTCGATTTCTGGTTACCAAAGTACATTTCTGGACTGGAGTGGTTGGCCTGAGCTTTTCAGTTCTCTTTGTCTGGTGATCTGCTGGGCAGTTTCTGCCCTTGGGAAGTGAGTGTAAAGCTGTGGTTTTCAGACTGTTCCCCACGATATTTTAGCTCCGGCTTGCACGCTCTCTTACGCTCCCTAACCGGCTCCATATTGCTGAGCAAGTCCCTCCAGTCTGTCCCCGTGTTACAAAAAACTGGATTTCCGGCTGTTCCAAGACCCTGTTAAACGTGTCTCCAAGAACCTGCCCAGGCCCAGCCGGCACTAGAGGCTGAGTTGGGGCCCCAGCGATCAGCCGCCCCGAGGCGCACTTCCTCCACCCCGGAAGAGGAGGGAGGTAAACTTCGGGGAGGTGGGGGTAGCTGGTTGTGAGCTCCGGGGACCACCACCGCCCCGCCCGCTGGGGTAAGGGCCGCCGGCGTAAGGGCCGGAGCAGCGACCCTGGTTGCAGCTGGAGGGAGCGGAGGAAGGCAACGCTCCTTCCCTCCCGCTAACGCAAAGGCAGCAGTCAGGCAGCTCTCCTCCCGTGAAGGGCCCCGGAAAACTGCATAAAAGCGACAGTGAGGAACCTCAGAAATGTGCAGAGACTGAACGGTGGGGTAAAGCCGGAGGTTTCCTGCAACTCCAAGGACGGTTGTGCCCAACAGTGTGCTGAGCCAGCTCGAAAGGACCGGCAAACGGGAGCCAGACCGTTGGCCACGAGCCTGGCCCAGGGCAGGCGGGAGATGCCGGAGGCGAGGAAGACGGGCGACCGACCACTTTCTTCCCGCTCAGCTCCGCTGATGAAGCGGCTGCTGGTGACAGGAAGAGAGAGGCGACAGCCGCGCGCACGCACAGCCACCCCCTCCCAGCACACACACCCGGACCCGCTACCACCGCCTACCTCCCCTGCTGGCCGGCTTCCTTCCTCTCCCGGGCCGGGGCTGCAGTGGCGGCCTCCTGCACACACAGCTCCGATGCGCCTCTGGCCCGGCTCCGAATCCGGCTCCGACCCACCGGCGTTCCCGATCCGAGTTCTCGGTCTCCAACCCTCTCGCCTGCCCCTGCAGCCACTGCTTCCTCCAACTCCGCTCCAGCTGCTCGAGACTCCTCTCCGTCAGCTCGCAGCTCCGGCGCCCAGCTCCGTCCCCGCCTTCGGTCCAGCCCCGTGCGCCCCGCCCCCGAGCCCGCGCCAACCAGCGCCCGCATCCCCGCCCCTCTCCGCTGGCGCCGCGCCCTCAGCGGCTGCCACTCTCGGAGGCCGGCTCCCAACCCGGCAGCCAGGAGGCGGAGCTCCGCCCCTGCGGACCCTTCCTGTCGCCCAGCCAGCCAGGGCGAGCAGCTAGCCCTGCTTGCCTTCTGCCCCGCTGCGGGGATGCCCTGGCCACTGGGGCTTGCGTTACCTCCGCTGTGGAGTGCTTTGGGTTGGAGTCCTCCAGGCTGCTGCTCGCCTGTGTGGAGCCGGCTCGGCTGCTGGACGTCTCCCAGACCAGAGACAGCGGGGTTGGAGGAGGTCGAGAACAAGTTCAGACTTAGAGGCTGTTTCTCTAATCCCAGCGTCTTGAAACAAACCCCAGCCTCTTTCGAGCCTCCAGCCCCCCAGCACGGTGGCTGGGAGGACCACTCAGATTCTGGAGCAAAGCCCGGAGGCCCTGCAATTCCCAGCCTGGCCAGCACAGCCTCTGGAGTGAGCGGAAAAACCACGCCACCCGGAGCGGCTCCTCTGGGTGAAGGAGGGGTGAAAGGGTGAACCGGACGGACAAGTGCCCGCAGCCTGCCACAAAATCCACAAGCCTGGCACCGCCGCCACTGGGAGCCAGGCGGGTCCGCGAGAAGAGAGTTTTATGAGGGCGCACGCTGGCTGATCCCTTCCAGTCCTGAGATGACGGAGCAAATGTAGGTCGCTCAGGCAGACTGGAGTCTCAATTATTAAATGTTGGAGTCCTTTGGTTATTGTTCATAGGGTCGGCTGAGGAAGCTCACGTGAATTAAATTATCCCACAAATCTGTTAGCTTTCAAAGGCAGATTCTTCAACTAACAATCATTACTTAAGTTGAGCCCCCAAAAACCTGATTTTGGTTCAGACCTTCCACTGACAAGTAAGATGGGATACCAGCACCTTGTGTTCTTTTCTTTTCCATTAAAACATGTAAGAGTCGCTTTTCAAGAAGCTCTTCCCAGATTCCACCTTCTGCAGTTTGGAGATCTGCACTTTCCCAGCCTGCTTGCCCCAATGCCCTTTTTACAGCTCTTTCCCGATTTCCTTGTGAAAATCCTTGTGAGATTTTCACTCAGAAAATAAAATAAAAGAAAGTAATATTCCTTGTGAGAATATTACTTTTTTTTTTTAAACAAAGCACTTAGACTTTTGTCAAACTTTGAGTCTGGTGGTTAATTCCAGTGGACGTTGGAAGTAGAAGAAAGAACATTTTGAAATTTATTGACTGTCTTTACAAAATATAGTAATCGTTTTTAAAGGTGACTCACATTCTAACGGAAAAGTTCTACTTTGGGTTATTCAAGCAATGGCATCTCTGTGATTCCAGTATGTCTCCTGAAACGGCGATGCAGAAGCAGACAGCTACCAATATGTTTCAGAATCCACTCTGTCTAAAAGTATCGTAAATATGAAATCTACTAAGCTACATCCTTCCCACCCACTGTGTAAAATGAAGGGCCTCGTATGTTGTTTGTCTGAGCTTGGTAAATAAGATGAGGTGTCTCACCCTGTGGTTGAATTGCTTTGATCCAGTGCAATAGGCTGAGATGTAACTGCCATGATGTTTACTGCCTTTCCTTTGGACTTGGGTCCGAAGAAACCTTCCTAGCAATATCCTGCTGTAGATGACCAGCTCCTGGAATGGGACTTAGGCACTGCTACAACTGGGGTTCTCTTACCCTCGACCTAAAAATACCATGAAAGCCTAAATTGAGCTTCTTTTCTAGATGGTCTTTCGTGACTTATTTCTAGTGTATGTTTTAAAGAATTTTTTCCCCAACCTACTGGAACACATAGCATAAGTCCAAAGAGTATCTATTAAAGGACAATAGACCTTTTTTCATAAACTGAATAATTTCAGTCTGTGTCATCTGTATTAAATTGGTACCTGTCCCCATGTTACTAATATTAGCATTTTAATTTCTTTTCACTTGCCATTGATTTCTATGAAATAATAAAACAAAGGCAACAAAATAGCAGTATTCAAACTTTTAAAAAAGAACAACTTTTTCTTTAATAAAGTCTTCTCTGGACTCCTAAAACAGAAGTATTATAAGAAGCCATGTGGTGAGGCCAAGAATGCTGGTCAGTCCTTGGGCCAGCCAGGTTCTTATCTCCTGGGAGTTTGTTGGAAATGCAAATTCTCTGTCCTCACTGAAATCAGAAATACTGGGCGTGGAGCCTAGCAATCTGTTTAAATAAACCTTCCAAATGGTCTGGTGCATGCTAGGGTTTGAGAACCATTGCTCTAGGCCCATGGCATCCAGGAACTCAGACAGAAAACGACTGTAATAAAACACTCAAATAAGTGCACAAACACCACAGTTCAATCAGTAAAGACCAAACTGTTGGCTGACAGATGGTGCCACCATCAAGGAGCTCAAAATGTTAGAGGATGTACAATTTACCAAAGGGAGACTGACACATACCACTGGTGACAGTGAAGGTGTTTTGGTGGTCAGACTTAAGGGAGTTGAAACCTCCCACTACCCATCTCCCTGGCACCTTGAAAAGCTGTCAGTGGCCACCACAAATGAGAAATGTCTTCCCCAAAGAGGACCGGTAGGGAACTCTCATTCGCCACTATCACTCTGGCTACCTCATTTATGTGAGTTCTAGAATTTGCTTCCATTAGACTTGAGTATGTATTTTAGGATTAAAAAAAAAAAACAGGTAAAATAAATACAAAAGCCTTAGGGCCTTCCTTCCCACAGAGAGTATCATGGACCAGCATGGCTGGCACCGTCTAGGAGTTAGATAATCGAAATTCCAGGCCCTATTTCAGACCTACTGAATCATAATCTGCATTGTAACAAGATCCCCACATGACTGATATGCAAATTAAACTTTGAGATGCTCTGTTTTAGACAGGGGTCCTCACCCATGGCTATACATTTGGAATTGCCTGGGGAGTTTAGCAAAAAATACCACTGCCTGGCCTGCACCCCCCCCCCATGGATTATATCGAAACCTCAGGGGGTGTGACATGGGCATCAGTGCCTTTTAAGGTTCCTCATGTGATTCCAATGCGAAGCCACATTTGAAAGAACCACTGCCTGGAGGAAGGAGGCAGGAAACGTGACATCAGAGAAGTCAGCTAGGGAGAGACTGGAGCCCAAGTGGCTTGTCTTACAGGAAGCAATTGTCCAAAATCTACCTCTGACCCCCTCGGACCCTCAGAGGTTCTATCTGAACAGCACTTGCATTCTCTTGCTTTAACAGTCGCACATAAAGAATTCTGAGTTGAGTTTTCTTTAACCTTCCAGACCTTTCTCCCTTAGTGAGTACCTACTATGTACCAGGAAGTCCATTAGCTGCTGAAGTTATTCAACAATAAAAAGTGGCCCTTGAAATAACAACACAAATATTTGTTTCTATGTTTTATATTTTATCAAAATATAAAGTTTAGCTATTGTTGCCACACAGGGATGAGAGCCCAGATTTGCCAGACCTTTCAATTTTCAAAAAGAAGCTGGAAAGAAATTCAGATTTGTATGGACAGTTTCTCAATTATTAAATGTTGTCAGTTAATTCAAAATTTTTTGAAACCTGGATTAGGCCACATAAGTGTGATAACCACCAGTATATGGTTTTATGTACATCATAAAATTAAGTGAGCCTAAATATATATGTACAGTTGGCAAAGAAGAGAACTGACATGTCAGAGGGTCACACTGTTGATCTGCAGGCCATGTATTTTGAATCAACTGTTCACTACAGCACAAGACATTGCAGGCATTCAATGACTGAGAGTCGGTAATAGGTGAAATACCAGTGCTAGCAACCCTGGGGCAAAACATTACAGAATTTGCCTGATATTTTTATTTTTCCCTCTCTGCTATCATGGCTGAAGTGTTTGGGAGGGGGACAAATCAACCTTTGTATTGCTTAGCTTAAAATCTACTTTTGTGAGCTAACCAAGTTAAACACATATTTTAAAAAACACATGAAAAAATTTAGTGCCTGGAATACTGCTTGGCTTCTGGACTTGTCCAAACTGCTCCTCTGATCATAATCTCTGCTCTAGGCATCCTTATCTTTTCGAGCTCTCCAGTCTGAATACCTGGGGAGTAAGACTAAATAAGTCAGCCAGTGTTCGATGGAGGTAAATGAACCACCATAGGGACAGTGTCAGTGAAATTGTACTTTACTTGGTATCTGCTCTCAAAATCCTTTGTAATAAAGAAGCCAGACATAAAGTTACTATGCAGTAATGTCAGCTGAGCTGATAAAATATGAAACATAGAAACAAATATTTGTGTAGTTATTTCAAGAGCCACTTTTTATTGTTGAATAACTTCAGCAGCTAATGGACTTCCTGGTACATAGTAGGTACTCAGTAAGGGAGAAAGGTCTGGAAGGTTAAAGAAACTCAACTCAGAATTCTTTATGTGTGACTGTTAAAGCAAGAGTATGCAAGTGCTGTTCAGATAGGACCTCTGAGGGTCTGAGGGGGTCAGAGGTAGATTTGGAACAGAGCAACCAGGCCACCCACGCTGCTGGTCTACAAGTGGCGCTAAAATATCACTGGGCATGGGGCAGTGGGAAAGCCATGTGCAAGGAAAAATGAATCTTGGTGATGATATCCCACTGCATAAAAATTGACTGGAAATGGATCATAGACATGCATTTAAGAGCTGAAACTGTAAAACTTCTAAAAGAAAACATAGGTTTGGAGAATATTTTAAAAATATTAGCACACAAAAAGCATAAAAAGAAAAAAAAGCAACAAACTGGACTTCATCAAAATTGAAAAGTTTTGTTCCTTGAAAGACACTATCATGTTCACTTAGGGAGGGGAGAGGGTGGGGCTGCATGAAGCTCAGGAAGAGGGAAAATGGGAATAGCAATAATCATATAACTAATAAAAATAAATATTAAAAAATAGTCATGGGGATACAAAATATAGCATAAGAAATATAGTCATAATATTGTAATATCTAATTATGGTATCAGATAGTTAATAGATTTATCAGGTTGATCACTTTTAAGTTATATAAGTGTCTAGTAACTATCTTATATATTTGAAATTAATACACTATTGCATGTCAACTGTAATTAAAACATAAAAAATATTTTTAAAAAGTTATAAAAATAAAAAGCTACAGAAAATAGTTGCAATATATATATCTAACAAAATCTCACAACACAATAATAAAAAGCAAACAATACAGTTTTTAAAAAATGTACAAAAGATTTGAACACTTTACTAAAGAAGATATATGGATGGCAAATAAACTCACGTACAGAAGCTCAACATATTTAATTATAAGGGAAATGCAAATTAAAATCACAATGAGAAAGGACTTAAATAGATACTTATATGCCAGCATTCATAGCAGCATTATCCACAATAACCAGAAGCTGGCAACAACCCAAGTGTTCATCACAGATGAATAAACAAACTGTGGCATATACGTACAATGGATATTATTTGGGCTTGTGAAGGAATGAGTTATGATACATCCTACAACATGGATGAGCCCAGAAAACTTTCAGAGTAAATAATGGTGCGGCTCGAGGGATATTTCATTCTGGTTTGGGAAAACCTCAGTGAAGTGTCCTAGGCACCAAACAGAGCACATCTCCCTAGTGAGCAGATTGCTTATACCCTGCAACTCAGGGACTTTCTCCCTGGTACTGTCTGATAAACGTGCAATCACTCTTACTCTATAATATCTCTTTTTGTGGGCTCCATGAAGCTACCTCACTTTGATTTAAAAGGTTTTACAGTCCACTTAGTTAGCTTTCAGCTTCCTGAGCTAATGTCACATTCCCATTCTGCCTGAGAGACTGAAACTTAATCACCTTGTTTAGATGGAGTCATACAAGACTTTTTTCCATCACTACTTACAGATTCTCTCTCTTACATGGACTCATGTGTTGTTGCTATGTTGATTTATTTCTTGGAGGGTCACCCATCCCCAAAGTTCTGAAGCCCCTTTACTCCAACAAAGCAGCCACAGATCGTAGGTCCACCAGCATGTGTCATTTGAACTGAAGAAGCAGTTCTGAAACATTCTATCATTTTGTTTTAATTTGAAGATGAGCTTGCATTTGAAACACGACAGAAACTGTAAATACAATGAAAGCAAACTGATAAACTCTACTTGTTACTGATGCAACTAATTGGAAATCGCTTGTAGGGGATTATAAACCTCATCCAAGCTTGGCTCGCTGGCCCCACTGTTAGGGTGCTGTTACAGCTGTCTGGGTAAAAGGGTTGGCTCAAATATGCCCATGTTGGCACTGCCGGCATAAAAATTAAGGGCAAAGTCGCACCGACAGATAATGAGCCCTTTATCAAGGAAACTGTGTTGGACAATCTCGCTGCTCAGAAAGAATTTTCCAAAAGAAACACCAGCCTTTGTTCCCGCCACTGGAGGGGATCCAGAACTGTCAGTGCTTCTGACAGAACCGAGCTCCAAGTATTCAGCCAACTTTGCAGACTGGAGGAACACGTTACCACCAGCCTCTCCAATCCAGCCCCTATCTCACAGCCTTTTCTCTGGGTCTTGCCAAGCTATGCATGCAAAGAAAACACCTTAGATCAGGTGAGGCCGTGTTGTGACAGTAACCATTTTTCTAAAATTGGTTAGAATCTTTCTTTCATTTTAACACTCAAAAAAACCTCATTGGGTGGCTGTATCACAGCATTTACAAGGATTTCCTTTCTCTAGGTTTGAATAAAATGCATTTGGAACACTGAGCTACCAATAATTTAAGGGGTTTGGTAGGTTATTAGTTTCTTTAACCATTGATATGTTGGAAAAGAATATCTTATGTTTTCTGTTCTAAGCAGGAAGCCATGCTTATGGTGGCTTTTGTACTGTTAATGTTTAAAGAAGGCTCTTGTATGAATTTTCTCATTTGATGGGCCCACCCTGAGTGGCCAGCAGAACACATATCAGTATTGTCGTCTTACAGAGGAAGTCATGGACTTGGTGAGGCTGTGCGATTTGGCCTGGGTGGCCCAGGTGGTGAGCAGCAGAACCAGATCTCCACTTGGACCCTCTGACTCTGGGGCTGCAGCACAGGCTGCCTCACTGTGCAGGGTGCCTGCCTTTGGGTTAAGGTGCTGTTCATTGTGCACCAATAATAACAAGCCACTTCTGGCCAACTTGCAGTCTAACCACTGATTATTAACTGATCTCCCACCACTATACAATGAGGAGAAACTCTGAAAGCGCCCAAAGGAGCGTGGACCGATCGACACAGAATTTCAGACCTCTGGGATCACCTCATCTCTCTCTTTGGGGAATCTTGAATTAGAGTTGGCAAGTGCCCCAGGTGAGCTTCATGCTGCAGTTTTTCAGATAAGGAAACTGAGTCCCAGAGAAGTTAAGTAACTGTCTCCACATTACGAAGTTAGTTGATGTTCAAGTCACACAGCTAATTAGTGACGGAATCATAACAAGAACTGAAGTCTGCTAAATCCAGGCACAGGGCTCCCTGTTCTAGCCTGTGGCCTCTTTGCTATCATTCCAGTTTAGCTAGTGCCTGGCAAATACTTGCCAAATATAACAGGCACCGTTGACTTATTAAAGAAAAGATTTATGACTCCTATACATGATTACAGGTCTGTCAACAATACCCTTGTAAAAGATTAATAATCGTGTACATAATATAGGCACTGTGCCACATGAAAAACAGGAGGAACTATGCAGGCTGATGATGCAATCTAAGACAAAACTCCTTTAAACCTGAAATGCCATAAAATATTCTATCATACAATCCCATGACAAAGAAAGGAGTTGGCGATTCCTGCTATAATTTTTAGTCACTGAATTCGAAGAGGAAAAAAGAATACACATCTGTGCCTAAGCCATTTGCCTGACCACGGATGTTGGCACGGCCCCAGTCCACTGTCACCATCTCTTTTCCAAAGTCCACATTGGACCCCACGAAAACTGTACCCTAATAGTCTCCTCCTTCGGGGAACCTTCCCGCACCAATACCTCGGTAATACTGAAAGCCTAGCATTCTTCCTAAGGTGAGGTGGCTTTGCTACGATTTTCCTCCTTCATTCTTTCTGGGAAAGGAGTTCAGAAACTTCTTGGCTTACCGACAGGCTACCTCACAGAAGGCTACATGACCATTTGTGTTTAGATTCAAAATAACGCCATACAGATGAATGTTAAAGCTATTTTTAGTCTGAGGCAGTGTGAGTGAATGTGCTTTTGCTCCAGAGTAAAGCTCTGAATGTATCTAAGATCACTCATAAGTAGAAAGTTCACCTTATAGGGGAGGTGTCTCTTCATTGGCAGGCTCTCGCCCTTGTGTACCCCTCCCTGCAGAAGAGGTTGTTGGGCCAAGCTCATCAACAGAAAAACAATGTGCAAAAACACAAAAGGAAGCGGAAGAGAGGGAGAATAACAGTAGTTAATAGCACTTACTATGACTTCAGCAATGAGCCAAGTGCCTTCCACACGTGAATTCATTTAGTTTCCTCAGCCACCCTATAAGGTAGGCAGAGTACATTTTTTCCCATTTTACAGGTAAGAAGACTGTGATTCAGAGAGGTTAGGTAGCTGGTAGTGTCCAGCTTTGAGCCCAGGCAACTTGGTTCCACACAGCACATTCTAAACCAGGGGGTCTGCAGATGGTTCCCTGCAGGCCCACTCTGGCCCACCACCTGTTTTTGTAAATCACTCTTGTTGTCTGTGGCTGTTTCCATGCTACCCCAGCTCATTTATAGTCACGACAGGGACTGTGTGGCCCTCTGGTAACTTTAAAGATGAGGAAACCGAGGTCTGGGGACCTGAAAAATTACCCCTAGATCATCCTGAGTGATAACAGCAGAGCCAGGTCTAGACTCCAAGTCCCTAAACCAGAGGTGGCAAACACCAGGCCGGCAGGCCCAGTCCGGCCCTCCACCTCGTTTTATCTGCCCAGCGCCTTGTTTCTACCTGGCGGCAGCGCCGAGCTCTCACTTAACTGTTAAGGAGTAGTTGTTACATTTACACAGTCCTAAAATTACATTTGGCCCTTTCAAGGCAACCAGGAGGCTGATGTGGCTCCTGGTGAAAATGCGTTTGATACCCTTGCCCTAAACCCATAGTTCTGCTGTGTTGCGATTAACACTTCCATTTTCAATTAGCAACTTAACAAGGATTAGTTGAAATGAGTTGAGAGCAAGACTGGAACAAATTATAGGTACTCTCCAGCAGATGGAAAAGAGAGGTGAAGGGAATTACAGAGAGGCCAACTGGGAGCAAACACAGTCTGTGCTAACATGGGTTCGAGGTCCCCCGAGACCAACTGTACCTTTGACAAAGCAACTTTGCAGCTTTGTCAAAGGCCAGCCTGGCCAGGCCACTCAAGCCCACTTGGACTCCCAGCCCTTAACTTCTCTTTAAACTACTGTAGATTGTCGACTCAACACTCAAGAATAGATTATTTTATAAACATTATTAACCATGTGTTTGTTTAATCATAACTGGACTGTAAATTCCTTGAGGGAAATTCCAAAGGTCATGAATACATGAGGTATAGAGTCTGCAAAGCAGGCCACACCCTGAAAAGTCAGAGTGGAAATATTGACCTGATTATATTTCTCAGTATTTTCATAGGAAAGTTCAAAGAGATCTGTACTTATGATCATTTTCATCACCAGTAATTTGCAAAGCCCTCCTTTTATCTTAGAATTTCAAAAGAATACACTGTCAAAACCAGCTTCTTCATGACTTGTCATCCAGCACGGCCTTTATTTCTAAGGTAACAAAGTACATATTTCCCCAAATGTAACAAAGATCTCAACCTCTGCTACTTCTTTTAGGGCTTTGGGAAGTCTTAGTGTTAATCAAATACTAGTGAGACTCAAAAGAGCTAGACTCTGTTATATAATTTTCCATCTACACAAATGCAAATGACTTTTTGAGCCAGTAGCATTTCAGAACTGGTGCTGTGTGTTGTGGAATCAATCCAAAACCATGTAGTCCAAATCACAGACAAGTGCGAATCTATTTGCATCCCTCATTGTCTAAAAGGAAAATTTAGAAATTTTGAAAACTTCAGATGCCATAATAACACCAGTCCAGAGAAATGAAATATTTTGTAAAATCCTCAACCTTCTTGGAATTGTTTTCATTTAGATCTCGTAGTGATTTGCTCAGTTGAAACAGAATGGCAAACTTGCACAAATTGCCCAGTCTTGTTTTTCCAAGATTGCAATTCCAGTCCTGAGGCAGTCCTGGTGGACTACACAGAAGCATCCATTTCAGCTACAGTTCTGTGGATACAGGTATCAATATGGAGTGACCATAACCTTTTCCTCAGCTCGGACTGCCTGTCCACAGTTGATTGGTCCACAGAAGGACACCTGGCTCAAGTGAGCCAATGAGTGCTGAGGCAGGATAACCTCCCTGAGGCTGGAGCTGTAAGATTTACAAGTCAGAAGCATGAATTGCCTTTTTTTTTCATCTTGACAAGAAAAGTGATGGAAGGTGGTTTGTGAGGAGAGTGAAAAGAACAAAGCAGATGTTTAGAGAGGAAGAATTTAGGAGAGAGATTATGAAGTCATGAGTTCTTGATTTCACTTTTTCCTGAAATCCAGCAGCAGATTCATCTTTGTATTCCACGAGATACCTTTATATCTTTACAATAAAGTATTCTTTTTTTGTTTATGCTTATTGGAGTGAAATTTCTCCCCCTTGGCACTAAATGTCTTAAGAAATATACAACGCAAATAAAGTTATGGGAAAGGTGAAACAGTAACAATTTTCCTAGGAAAACATGGGTATGTACTAGGAAACTTTATTTACTCATTAGTAAGCTTCTAAAAGTTACATTCAAAGACAGATTAAATAGGCCAAGTTCTTGAATGTAGCGAGTGCTCAATCATTTGTGGTTATTGTTATTGTTGTTGTTGTTTTAATGAATAATAAATAGCAAGGTTTCATGAGGGGCATATAGATGCTCTAGAGAAAAGAGAAGTAAAGTATATGATGAGACAAGAGCATACTTCATATGTCCAAATTAAAACCTCACCCCCACTCAAACCATATCTGTGTCCAATCTTTGTCCTTATTACAACAAATAGCACAATTATCCAGCCCGTTGTGCAGAGTCCTGGTAACCCTGCTCTCTTTTCCCGGTACTGAGTTAGTACCCCCTGTACTGAGCTAGTACCCCCTGTACTGAGTCAGTACATATCATTTCGTTCTCCCACCAGTCCCAGCAGTTCACCCACAAGAAATCCCTCCTATTTATCCTCTGCTTTCATCTCCATAGCTGCTACCCTATCTATCCTTGCATCCTTCAGTAGCCAATTAATTGTTCTTTCTGCAACCTCTTCATTTCTAACTCCAAAGGATGCTTTTTGAAATGTAAATCTGATTATGGCATCCATTTACCCCTAAATGCACACAGCACACACATTCTCTTTTAAACATTTAGGGCTTCCCGTTGGTTTAGGGCAATGATTCTCACCCCTGGTTTCATGCTAAAATCACCTGGAAGCTTAACAACAAATGAAAACTGTGTTTGGGTCTCATTTCCAGAAATGTGAATATAATGGTTCTGGAGTGAGATCCTCTTAACAGTCTTTTCCAAATGTTGCACAGGTGATTGTGGTGAGCAGCCAGAATTGAAAGAACCACTGTAGGTAGGTAGGCCAAAGTCTTTAACACGGGCTGTACACACAGTTCTCATCCCTGCTTCTGCTTCTTCCCTCGTCATCACCCACATCCCCATCTTCTGTTGTCCAGCCACACTGGGCTTCTCTCAGTTCCTCAAAGACACCACACTCCTTCCTGCTCGGGTACAGGGCTCTGAGCAGGCTCTTCCTGTGACACACTGTCCTTTGTGTCCAGATCTGCACTGTGGACCTCCTCCTTAGGGAAGGCTCCCTTGACCTCCCTGAGTAGGTCAAATGTCCATTCTGGGCTCATCGGACTCTGCTCCCTTTATAGCACTGGTCACAGGATAGCTTCACCTTTATGTATGACTCTCTGAATGTTTGTCTTCCCACTGGACTACACACTGTGTGTGGGCAGGGCCCCTGATTGCTCTGCTCAGCGGCATATCTGCCATCCCCAGCCTACGTCTGGAAGACGGGGCCCTCCTTACCTATGATGAGACCCAAGAGAGAAGATGGGTGATATTTACTGAGGGCAGAACTAGTCACTGGCTGTGCAAATTAAAAATGTAGGCCCAAGATTCTTGTTATAAAGAAACGAAACTTGAAAGGGAACCTAAGTCTTGATTGGAATGGACAGTACTTATTTTTAAGAGGCATTTAATTGACGGTGGGTTGTAGGATGGGAGAGTTAGGTGTAGAAAAACTTGGGCTGGGTGAAGATCTGGGGGAGAGATCTCTGACCCCAGTAAGTCTGCTCTTTTATTTGCCTGTCCCCCCCACCCCCACCCTCCACCCCCGCCCCAGACTACCACCTGTGACTTGAGCAGCATGGCCTAAAAGCAGAAAAAGAGAACCTTTGCCCAGTAAGTCCTATGGGACTTGGCAGTGCAAGGCAGCAGCCCTGTGAATCACTGGGGCAGACTGTGGCTTTGTTTGCTTTGCAGAGTGAAGACTCACCCAAAGAAGACGTATCTAGTTAGGCGTGGAGCTAGACTCCCTAGTTTTAAGTCTGGCCAGGGAGCTTGCTGCCTACTTGCCCTGTGACCTTAGGATAAGTGACCTATGTTCTCTATGCTTCTATTTCCTGACCACAGCATGGGGATGACCACAGCACCTATTTCCCAGCTGGCGTGTGAGATTGTACAGGCACAATCTCTCTAGCACAGTAGTTACAAATATAACGAATTCTGGCTGGCATAACCTTCTTCAGCCACTCTTTTAATATTTTATTCCTATTCTAAGAACACCACAAGCTTCCCATTTTTGCTTCTGTGTCGGTAGCACTGCAGCCGGAGTGCTGGTAGTTGCATGGTTTTAACCATGGCACATGTGGTCTCCACTGAGCAAGCCAAGCTCCTGCCATGAAATGAGAACAGGCTCCTGGCTTCTGAATGAGAGCAAAGTGCAGCCCATGTATGATTTCTAAATTTTAGATAGATCATAATGTGCAGATGGTGACCCTTCTACCAGTGTGCACCACAATGTCATCACTGCCTGAGAGTGTCTGGGAAGCTGTGCTGTGATGTCCATGCCCGGTCACATCTCTAAGGGCAAGGCCGTCCCTTCCTGGGATGGCCACAGAGGAAAGTGGGCAGCAGAGAACTCCAGCCCAGCACTAGCACAACAAATGCTGCATTCTCGGGGGTGGGGGAAGAGGGCACCACAATTATTCACATGCCCCGAAACCAAGTGTTCTGAGCACACAGTAACACCTGGAGGCTCAGAGAATTGGGCACATACACATCCTTGGTAAAATATCCCTTCTAACCAGAAAGTCCTTTTTCTCTCGCAAGCATGCACTTTCCATCTGAAATTTCAATTTGACTAGCACTCATTGGAAGAGTAGTGTGATGGTTCATTTCATGGGTTGACTGGACTGGGCCGTGGGGTGCCCAGACATTTGGTCAGATTTTATGCTGGGTGTGTCTGTGAGGGTGCTTCTGGATGAGGTAAACATTTATTTGCATTGGTAGAATAGATAAGGCAGATTACCAATGCCCGTGGGCCTCATCCAATCAGGTGAGGACCTAAAAAAAAAAAACCGAAAAGGCAGAACCTCCTGTCTGACTGCCTTGAGCTGGGAAATTAGTGTTTTTCCTGCCTTTGGACTCAAATTGAACATAGTCTCTTTGTAAATCTCGAGCCAACAGGCTTTCAGACTGGAAAGATACCACTGACTCTCCTGGTTCTCAGGCTTGCGCACTCAGATCGGAACTAAACCATCGCTCTCCTGAGTGTCCAGCTTGTTGACTATAGATCTTGGGACCAGTCAGGTTCCACGTCATGTGAGCTGATCTGTTATAATAAATCTCTTTCCATATAGATTCTATTGGTTCTCTGGAGAGCCCTGACTAATACAGGGAACTTAGGAGATTTATTTATCTGCCTCAGTAAATTCAGGACGCCAAATGTTATTGACTTTTTCCTTGCTAACAAAGATTCAGAGGATTTTAGAGAAATACTGGACTTGAGTGAACATGACTCACTCACTAGACAGCACTATGGGGGACAAAAGCGGGATTAACATATAGTGAGTCACTTGAAGTCACTTTCTCAAACATCAATTTAATGAGTTAAAGGAATGTTGATTGACCTAAAGAATTAGTTTAAGAACAAGGCCCAGACACCAGTTTCTATCATTTTCTTTTCCCAATGAATACAGAATTTACTAAATTGAAAAAGCCTCCAATTTAGCTGTGATACAGGCAAGGGCCTCCTCTTGCTAAGGGAAGAGCTGTGGAAACTTCAAAGGAGAGGGTGTGATTACTTTCCTTGTGTTAATTAAGTGGGTGGTCACTTTAAACACACTTTTCTCCCTGACGAAACTGCAGTATTGTGATGCAAAATAGGTGGCCTGACTTTTTGCCTTCCTGACCCAAAACAGTGAGGGTGGTGTCTCACACTAGGTGCGTGCTCACCCCCTGCAGATAGGATAGGTCGCTGTCACCAGTTTAGGCAGGCTCAGGGGCTTCTCCACTTCCTCGCAGGCTTTTTGTAACTCACAGGAAGCCTTCCAGACTCAGCACTGCCCCAGAAGTAGAAACTTAAGGTTTTATTGCAAGATGTGAGGAGAGGGTCAGGGAGTTAGTTTTTCTGACCTACATCTTAGAAGCAACTTGGAGTCCTGTGGTCTCCTGCCAGGACCGTCCTGGCACTTCATCTGCCAGGTGGAATGCTTAGAAGGTCCATGAGGAAGAGGACTCCAGCTGAAATGAGTCTCTCTCCTAACACTCAGTGCCCCTGCAGTTTTTGATAAGAACCCCAAACAGTGAGGGACACAACAATGGAGTGGAAAAGAACGCACGACTAGAAACCACCACTCAGTCATGGCACTCAGCTTCTCGGGCCTCAGCTGCAACACTGGGGTGGGGTGAGGACAGACAGTGAGGGAAGGGGGTCGGGGCCACAGGGTTTCTGAGACACCTTTACCTGAAAAAACCCAAGCTTTTTTGTTATCTCTATACAGAGTGGTTTTATCAGCATGATAAGCCTTTCAATTTACCAAAGATAAGTCCCTTCTCCATTTGGATGGCAGGGTTCTCAGCTTCTCCGCCCTCTGTTTACTTTAACAAGCATTTTGGAGCATTTGCTATAATCTGGACCCTGTGCCAGGATCTCAAAGTACAAAGTAAACTCATAAATCTGTGGGGTCTTAAGGAGGATCCTGGTCGCTAGTTTCTCTCTCTCTCTCTCTCTCTCTCTCTCTCTCTCTCTCTCTCACACACACACACACACACACACACACACACGCGCACGTAATGTATATGAAATTTTCTTTTAAAAGAAAAACATAAAAACACTTGTATGGCAGATTTAAAATGTCTTTGCAAGGGGAGGCCCATCTCGGGGACTCACTTGTGACTGAGTCCTTTGATAGCAATCTGCAATGCCCCAGGGTAAGCTAGAAAGGCTGGGCCTGGATCTCTCGGGACACTCAGGGTGGGGGAAGCCACCTACCAGGCAGGAAGTCTGACTAACCTCAGACCTCGTGCTGGTGTAGGGGCTCTGTCAACTGCCTCTGTGAGCTCCCAGGGGACCCCGCGACCGAGGACCTGTGAGAGCACAGTGGAGCCCTTGCCGAGGGGAGCCCCAGCCACCACCCGACTGTAAGGGGGTGAGAGAGCCCAAGGGAGACTTGCCCAGGCTGGGCTCTTCCTGGACGCCCAACCCACAACACTGAACAAAATGAAATGGTGGTTTTAAGCTGCTGGTTTGGGGTAATTTGTTATGCAGCAATAGTAACCTGAACAATATCTTCACCAAGATTATTCTTAAACCCATCCAGAATCAAAATCATGAAAACATGTCTATTACAGTGCATCTTTCCAGTGAGTGTACAATCCATGCTCAAGGAGAGGAAGATGACAGTGGCATAAGTGATGTGAAAGCCTTGTTCAATTTTCTCAGATGTCTTAGATTTTTAAAGCATGGCCTTGAAAAGTGGAGATTTCCTCGAACTAGAAACATATCCACCAGACGCTACATTCTGAAAAGCAAAAATTCACTTTACGAAAAATGAAACAAAGTTGACCCTTTAAATAACTGCAGTTATCCTATTTCCCATTATCAGTGCTCTTTCAGGACAACTGAATTTTTTGTTTTTGACTTTTAAAAAAAGTCATCATCAGCTTTTATTTACTGTAACCATAGTGAAACCTACTGTGGCCTGGTGACCAGGGGAAACACACAAGGAGGTAAGAGTAAGCTCCTGCCTCCCACCCCTTCAGCTGGATTGCATGGCACCTGGTCCTCCTCATCTTAAATTCATAGGTATTCTCAACATCCTCAAGATTTAAGGACTCTGATTCGGTCAGAGAGTGGAGCGTGACCCATCTCCTGAGACTGATGGCTTTATGACTTGATGGACTGAGAGCTTGTGTGAGGATGCAGCCCCCAGGCACTGCAGAAAATATCTCCGTTTTACTAACAGGTGACAGCTGATGGGCGGACCTGCAAGAGCAGCTAACCAGGCCTCTTCCTTCTGCTTTCTCTATTTGCAGAGTTGTAATGGTAATCCTGACCTACCTAATGGCCACTGTGTCTACTGGGGGAAGCTGCAAACCAGTTTTTTTAAGAGTCTGAGAAACTACTGCATCAGCTTTGCGAATATGGTAGTTTTCAAAATCAACTAAACTTTTTTGTTTTAATTTGCACTTGCCCTGGCCATCTCTGTCTTTTGTCATCTGAACATGAATATTTGCTTTATAAGTAGAGTAGTGAATGTCTATGGGGCTGGGGAGGGGTGTCAATAAATCAACATAAAACTCACCCGACGTCTTTGGGGTTTGGGACTAATGAGTGGAACAAGCGGGAAGACATCTATTTTCAGGATTGTACTAACTATAGGTGATACAGAAAGTCCCATGTGAGAAAAAGAAACAGATGAATAAGGAATTATCTAGATCAACACATTCACAGTAGGGTTCTTTTAAATACAAAGTTCCTTTATTTATTTATTTTTTGGAATACGCTTAGAAATATCAAAGTTTCTCTGGTACATAACTTTTCAGGAATATTTCTATTACAGAAAAAAGGGCAAGTGTCTATCAAATAACATTGGGTCTCAAGGCCATGAGAAAAAGACATTTTAAAATATAGCTGGTTTTCTTTGCTAATCCAACTGTGAAATGCTCTCCCTTTATTTCTCCTTCCCCCTGTGTTTGTGGGGTCTCGTTCTTCTAAACTTGCCTCCAAGGGTGCTTTCCCTCTGAGACCGGCCGAGCTGCAAACCCTGCTTTCTCCTGAGCTGGGCTCACACTGGAAATCATCCATTCCTCTCTACATGCAACTCCAATGTGCCGCTGAAATAGCTTGTTTACATCATATCTCCTCCATTAGACTGTGAGGTCCATATGGCCAAACACTGTGGCTCATTCATTCTTCTTCATAATGCACTGAAGAGTTCTGTGTGCAGCAGGTACTCAGTCAAAGCTGGGTGGACTGTCTGGGATTTGTCTGCCACCCCTTTGTTTCCTTTGCACTTTTAATATGCAACATGTCTTTTCCTCTTTGTGATTTTCACTGCATCCTTTTCCGTTTTGATTTGGGGTTCTTAATGAAGAGACAGAGATCACGTCAGCTAGTGCCAGGCCTGCAGAAGTCTCTGCGTGTGTGAGTCAGCTGAGTCATTGTCGCCCAAAGCTGGCTCTGCTCCTCACATCCACACCCCACCCTTACGCTCTACTTTCATTCCTCCTTCTCATGTCCCTCTTGCGTGCATGTGAAGGTGAGAAGACTTCATCTTACTACTCTGCTGAATCCAGCTGCAACTTTCACATTATTCTGAAGAAAGTGGCACATCTAGTGCAAAATACACTTCTTTGTAATCTCTAGCTCTAAAATTCCTATTCTGTTTTCTTAAAGTATGCACGGTGTAAGTAAAGCCCTGCTCTGAATATTTTCTGGCACTGAGAAACACAGGGTGAAAGGAAATGTTTGAAGCCATCACAAGCTATCATTCTAATAATATTGAATGGCATGGGCCATGGTCACCAGAGATGGGGAGGCGGGGTCGGAGCACGGTGTAAAGCTAAACAGAACTGGACTCCATTTAGGTATGTTACAGATTTCTTTTTCCTCTTTCTTCCTCTGTGTGTATGAGTGTATAAAGATGGAAAGGAAATACATAAAATATTAACAAGTGCTAATTCAAAGACATGGGACTTACATTTTCTCCATTATGCTTTTTTTTTTGCATTTCTCCACTTACCATGATGATAATGTACTTTTTTATAATTAGAAAAAAAAAAAGACAAAATCCTGGTATGATATTTAAAGAAAAAAAAACTGAAAAAGCTAAAAAAGAATAAACTGGGATACATACAAGAAAATGTAAGTCTTGTACTGTAGCCTGGAAAACGGGGAGAACACAGTGTTTTTTTCCTGGTAGTACTTTTCTAATGAGTACAACTTTCCAATTCTCAGGAGTAGAGAATAGTGTAAGAAGGTCCCAGGGAGCCATCACTCAACCATCTAACCCCACAGCCACCGTTCTTTCATCTCATTCTCCCTCCCTACTTCTTCTTCAAAGAAGTGTTTTTTAAAAAAGGATCCCAGTTGTCCTTTAATTTGTTCGGATCTATTTTATTTTACGTAGCTTGGGTTTTGTCTTCTTGGAAAGCTTACAAAGCCTCGAAGCTTCTGAACACCCACTAATGCGGGACAGACAGCGTCTCGATTCTGCAAGTGTGTGCCCTTCAACCCCTGCCCCTCCCCCCACCCCCTGACGAATCCTATTGAAGTCCCTGAGAGCAAACATCTATCAAAAGCAGAGCGATATGGCATTTACTCAACTTTCCTCCTGTCCAGTGGGTCAGAGAACAGACTGCAGTGTCCAGGATAAAGCCAAGCCTGGCCAGGCCTTGGCAACTCAAGCCACCCCATTGTGATTCAACATTCGGGATGTAAACACATGCAGTGTTTAACCATTGCCAGTTTGATTTGAATATTTGATAGCCGTGACTGGGGCTTAGGAAGAACACAGTAGTGACTTCTTCACTGCAACTGAAGTTGAGGCTTTATCTAGTATTTGGGCAAGCGGCACCAGCAGCTGCAAGCCCTCAATGGGCGCTTTCTAGTCCCAGAGCGGGCTGCCCTGCCTTGCTGGGGGCTGAAGGTCTGGAGCTGCCCAGGAGCTGGGGGGAGGAGGAGGAAGCAGGACTGCCCCAGCCTCCCCCAGCTCCGTGACAGGTGCCGAGGAACAAGGAGAAGGGGGAGCCCCTCCCCTTCCGCTCCCAAGCCCAGGCCCAGTGTCAGACACTGACTGCCCTTTTTATTGAGTTTTTCTTTCAGGAATAGGGACGCTGGCAGGCAGAGATGTACCCTGTGGCTTGGTCTTTCTCTGTTGGGCCAGTGGTGATGAGAACAATAATAAAGACCCTGACTTTGCTTAATGACTAAGACTCGCTTAGATAACAGACCAGTGCTGCTCTTGGCAGAGAGCCCTCTGTGTTTGATGTAGTGTGACCTATTCGAGTAGGAAAGGGGATTGGAAGGGAACAGCTCTAAGTTATATTTTGGTACTACCAAAGGACATTATTTTCTCTTGATTTGGACTGACGACCTTGTTTGTCATTAACTACCATTTACTGGGAACTTTCCTGGGTCAGGTCCTGAATTAGATACTTTACATTTATTTTCTCGCTCACCTGAAACCTGTAAGGTTTTATTGTTTCTCTCTCTCTCCCTAGCAAAAGAGAAAATTGAGTTTCAGAAAGGTTAAGTAATGTGTTCAGTTATTATGCAGGTTATAAATAGTACAGTCAGAAATCTAATCTTGGTATGACTATGAAATAACTTTTACTTTTTCTTAGGGAAACACATAGCTCATACCCAGTACATTTTAAATTCAAGGTGCCGGGTGGCTATGGCCTAAAACAAGTAAGTTAGCCATCAGAGTACAGAGTAAGCCAATAATTTATATATACAACAATATCCACTCTTTACTGCAGAGAATTACAGGAAAATTCGGATGAGGTACAATCTTTAGGCAGGCTTGCAGAAGGGTTCCTTCTCAATGCTTTAAGAATCCCCCCCGCCCCCGCCCCCCAGTCTAGGCTTAGTGAGCTTGTACAATTTTTTTTAATGCCACTAGGCCATTGTTCTTATTTGTAAACTGTTTTTATTTGTATATTAAATAATCGCTAATTAATTTTTAATTAAAAAAAATGAACTTCATTGTTTAGAACAGTTTAAGATTTACAGAAAGATTTAAGAAGACACTACAGAGCTTCCAAACACCCTGCACCTCATTTCTCCTAGTATCATCACCTAATAATGCACATTTGTAATAATTATTGAACTAACGTAGATATATCATAAACTGAAGTCCATAGTTCATTCAGATTTCCTTATTTCTCTTTAACTAATGTCCTTTTCCATTCCAGGATTCCATCTGAGATACCACAAATCCCCTTAGGCATCTGTTTGCTGTGATAGTTTCGCACAGTTTTTAAATTTTGACGAACTTGACAGTTTTGAGATGTGCCTGTGATTTTGTAAGAGGTAAAAGGATGCACCTCTTTTGAAATGCGTCTGATGTTTTACTCATTAGATGAGAGTAATGGGTTTTTGAGTAGAGAACCTCAGATGTAAAGTGCCTTTTCCATCACATAACATTCAGGATATATACTATCGACATGATTTATGACTGTTGATGTTGACCTTGATTACCTGCTGGGGTAGTGGTTGTCTGGTTTCTCCCCTGCAAAGTTATCGGGCCCTTTCCCTCCCCCTTTCCATACTGTGCTCTTTGGAAGTCACTACTATGCACAGCTCACACCTAAGAGGGGGGCTCATCAACTTTGCTCATCAACAAAACAGTCTTACTCATTTCTATCCTTCTCTCAAAGTGATTTCTTTGTGTTTGGTCTGATTTGATGCCATTTATATTTCTTAATCTCTTCAGCTCTACTTCCACTCTGCAAATTGTAACTACAAAATCATAGCCTTTCAGAGCTTGGAGAGAGTGTAAAGTGTGCCTGGATGCTTTAGAACTGGATTATCTGATAGCCAGATGAAGCAGAAATACATACGTGTATTGAAAGAATTTAATATTTCCCAAAAGCAAGGGAGTAGTCATCATGGGATATTTGTTGCATGTCCTGACATTTATTTTAGAGACTGGGATTATTTTTACTTTGAATAATATTAAACAGTGGAATAATGTTTTCAGCATCAAAGTTCTAAATACCCCTTCACTTTTACAGAAGAGCTGGAGAGGTGCAGTGAGTTGTTCAGTTTACAAATGTAGTGTCTCAACCCAAGGAAACAAGTCTGCTTGCTACAGATAGGAACAGACACCTCCTGTGAACACAGATTTCCCAACAAAACACAGAGGCAGCGGATCCTTTGATGATGAGGAGGAAAACGAACATGATGGAGGAGGAGAGAAGTTTGAGATGGAGGCAGTACCATTTCTTCAGTATTATATACACAAGCATTTGTTTGGACAGCTACCGTATTTATAAGAGAAAAGAAAAAATAACCCTAAAATAATGTCACATGCAAGCACAACTGTTACTTCCTAAACATTTCAAATTTTAATCACCTCAACTATATATTAATAAGGGCAATTTTTCTTTATACATTTCTATTCTCTCTGAATGTTTTACAATATATTTTTCACAAATTAAAACAAATTTGAAAACAATTAAAATTATGCTAGGAATATAAAGATGGTCTGGTAGTCAACTCCTTTATTGGAAAGAAAATTGAACAAAGTTAGCAGTATGACTTTGACCTTGAACTGTTATCTGACTAGCAATCTGAGCAGCACACTCTTTAACATGTTATCAAGGTCCCAGATTACTTAGGTATATCTTGCCTGTAAGTCACATTGGTCTAATTTTTTGGTGAGTGGGAAGATTCAGAAAACAGAGTTCAATTTTCCCAGAAAAATCTATCCCCAAATCTATATAAGGAGCTGGTTGGCAAGATGGATTAGGTGAATTTGCCCCAAGGGTACTGCTCAATGAAACTACACTGAGGGATATTTTGAAGGAAGTTTTTAACAGGCATATTTGTTTGATTTATTTTATCCAGTGTTCAGAACAGGATGCCAAATAGATACTCTCTGGTGGTGAAGGTCATGGTGGGCAAAAGGGTCATATTCATAAAACTGTGATCGAAGCATGTGGTAGTGGTGAGGAATAGGCAATGATATAGCCTGGAGTTTGCCATCTTTCTAAGAAAGAGAATGTCTTTTGAAAGTCAAAATATTTCCATTGGTCCCCATATGAGAGTAGTTGAATTTCATGATCTATTCAGTGAGAAAATAAAGAATTATAAATTAGGAATGATAATAATCACATAAGCACACTATAGCTTCCATATACATTTGAAAAACCAGTGGCACCCATGTGTGAAAACATGGACCTGTTAAGTCTGTAGGTAGAGCTTGCTGCATAAAGCCTTTAATAACCCCCGAGACTCCTAAGTGGGAAGGCATGCACTTCTTCCGTGCCCTTAGCCCCACTTCACTTTCCATGCCTGTACCTAGGCTGTTGACCTAGGGCTTCTCTTCTAGTAGAGGAGCTTTTCTACTTGGACTTTCAGTTGCTATGGACCCCATTCCTCCTCACATCTTCAGAGAACTCTGTAAGAAACAGGTGTAGAGGCAACCCCAGGTGGGCTGGTACATTGACCTGGATGGAGTTCTGGTGCTCTTCTAGAGTCGACGCAACTCTTGGTCACATTGACCAATGCCTTCCCCCAACCCCTACTACTTTGGAACGTGTATCATCCCTGAGAGCAGCAAGAGTGGGCATTAAGGAGTACCCATGTCTTGGTGCCTTGAATCTGCCCCTGTCTCACAAAGCAAGCCACTTCAAGTCAAAAAGGTGTGTGAGCTCTGGGTTCAGATTCACTCCTGAGGTCACCCAGGAGCCACTCTGGCCTGTTTTGGCTTCTGTATACGATGTATGCTTTTTTTTGGTCATCAGCAAAGGCCTTGCCTCTTGGTGGATCTGCTCTCCACCTCTACCCCTTAGTTCCACGATATGGTTCTGATTTTCTGCCTTAGCTGGCTGCTTCAGGAAAGCCTGGGGAAAATCCAGTGCATCTTTCCCACCTGGTTAGCTCACTCCTAGCCCAAAGGGTGAAACCTCAATAAGACAGGGGCTCCCTTCCATTCCTTCTCCACTTTTTCCACCACTAGCAAAACAAAGCCAAAATGCAAACCTGTACCATGACTTTTGACTGATATCAAAACCTTAACATTAGAGATATTTTGTTTTAGGTTTTAACCTTTGGTAAAACTGGCGAATGCCTCTAAAAGCACAGGTAGACAACTTATCAGTAAGTTACCATTAAATAAGCTTATCAGATCCTTTCCTGATGGCAGATTTCGATCAAAAGAAGGTAGAAAGAGAACACTGAACCTCTTCTACTTCCACCAACAGTTAGGAAAAGCAGAAATGGAGAAACAAAGGTTAAACAGATTAAGACTAAGATTAGGGTTCTTAGCCTATTGTCTTTCTTGCTTCACAATGTAGTAATCAAAAGTCTTTTTCTAGAGCTGATTTAGGCAGATGACTGATAGATTGTAATTTAGTTCATACTGGACGTGACCAGGGTTTAACAAGACTTCTGAGAAGTGCTTAAGATGGGGCCAGGATGGGGAAAATGTCAGTGTAATTGAGGCAGTGGGCTCGGGTCTGGTCAATGTAGGTAATGCAGGGCACTCACTTTGTTCCTGACACTATTTTATGTGATTTATCGCCAAGATGCAGGTGCTGTTATTTTGCCCAGTTTAACAGGCGAGTAAATTAACAGGTGAGGCCAAGAAACATTAAATAAGTTGCCCAACCCACTTAATAAGTGGCAAGGCCAAGCTACTGGACCTAGGCAGGGTGTTTCCAAAATCAGATTTTTAAAACAGCACTGTGCTCTGGACCAGAGAGGAGAGCCAAAGCACACACTCTGGTTCTGGCTCAAGCACTGCCTCTTGTTGTGTGACTTTAATGCAGGTCATTTCAGCTCCCTGGCTTCATTTCCATCAAATGTCAAAGGGAAGTATCAGAGTAAATGACACAGGGTTCTCTCACTGCGCCAACATTCAGTGATTGTACATGGAACATATAGGGCCATGAGACTTGACAGCCTGTGCAACTAATAGTTTGAGAGTAAGTCTTGTCCCCTCCAGTCCGCTCCCTCCAGAGATAATACATGCTCAGAGTTGTTTGGTTTTTTTTTTACCTTCCTTTCCTTATCCTCACTGCTAATTATGCTTGATGGTGGTGATACAGAAACAAGAGAGGTGAATTGGATCAGTTAGAGGAGAGGAGGAGGAAGGAGGTGCACTGAAGCCAGGGGGAAAACTTGCTTGATGTTTAACAATGACATGGACCAAGTTAGTTATCTTCTCTGAGTCTCAGCTTCTACATCTGCAGCGGTAATAGTAACTACTTAAAGGGTTTTCTGTGGCGATTCCATAAGATATCGAACAACTGGGGCTAGCACCTGACACATAGTAAGTGCTTACAGGGAACCTATCTGTGTGGCAGTGGCTAATGCATCCCAGCACCTGATTTGGAAAACTGGCGGGGACCAAGTGAGTACACAGATCGGTTCTCCCGTGGGGAATCAGGCCTGCATTGTATCTACGCTGCTTTGAGGCTTGCTTTTTGCTAAAACTCCCTCATCCTGAATTGAGGCAGCAAATGTTTACTGCATATTTTTCAAGTAACTTCTTAAGATCTGTGCTAAAACCTCCCAAGTATGGAGTGTAACCAGTTCAACCACTTTTCCCCTTGATTTGCAAACAAACTTTTCTTCGAAGCAATTTGCAACATTCTTTCCTTTGTTATCTGCAAAAGGTAACTACCTAAAGTGAACCCGTGCATAGTAAGTGAACCTGTGCATAGTATATGAGGGCCATCCTTGATGTAATGTACCCAGAAAAACAATAAAAGCCTCTCCAGGCAGAGGGTGGGGCCTTCTCTCACTTAGAGAGTGTCCATACCATCCCTTTTCCAGCATAGGACTTCTGTAGTCCGCGTGAGTTTGTTCGATGCAGCCACAATACATGGACCCCACAGGCTGGAGCCCCTATCAAGTGCTCATTAAAGTTTAGCTCCAGTTACTTTTTCTATAATTCTTCCTTGCTAACAGGTGACAAGCAGAACCCAGAGTTGTGAGGACACTAGGATACCAGGTTACATCATATCTCCTACTGTCCCAGGTAGAAGGAATTTATTTCCTCTTTTGTAGACAACTCTTGAGGTATTTACCAGGCTCATAACAATTCTTTCTTTTTTGAGAATGGCCCTGATACACAGATGAATTCAGATGCAACTAACAGAAAACACAACTTAAAAGGATTTAAGTAATAAAGGAAATTTACTGTTTATATGTCTGTTAAGTCTGTTTTGTCTAATAGAGTGTTAGCTTCAGGTGAGGATTATTCCAGTAGCTGAGTGATAGTACTGAATAGATGGCATCTCAGGGCTCCTCAATGAAAACGTTTCCTTAAAGTTTAGGACCCAAACAATAGCAGTTACAATAGTATTTCTGCTGTATTTCTTTAATTTAAAAAGAAAGTCACACACACACACACACACACACACACACACACACACACACACACAACCCTACAGAAAAATCATCAAATCACAAGAGAGCAAAAGAAGAAACAAAGGCATTACAAAGCAGCTAGAAAACAATGACCAAAATGGCAATAAGTCCATACCTATCAGCAATTACTTTAAATGCAAAATAAATTCTTCAAACAAAAGACATAGAGTGGCTGAATGGATTAAAGAAAGAAAGAAAGAAAGAAAGAAAGAAAGAAAGAAAGAAAGAAAGAAAGAAAGAAAGAAAGAAAGAAAGAAAGAAAAGAAAAGAGATTCATGTATATGTTACCTATGAGATATCCACTTTAGATGTAAGAACACACAGAAACTGAAAGAGAAGTAATGAAAAAAGATATTCCATGAAAATGGAAACAAACAAAAAAACCAAAACCTGGTAAGGCTAATTTATATCAGAAGAAAAAATAGACTGTAAGACAAAGACTGGAACAAGTGACAAAGGAGGTCATTATATAATGAGAGAGGGGTCAATTTAACAAAAGAATATAATGCTTGTAAATATTTATGTACCTAATATAGTAGCACCAAAAAATATAGAGCAAATATTAACACACCAAAAAGGAGAATAGACAGCAATACAACAACTGTAGGGGACTTTAATGTTTTACAGTTGTCAAATAAATAGAACATCCAGATGCAAAATCAATAAGGAAACACTGGCCTGAAATGACACATTAGACTAGATTAACTTAACACGTGTGTAGAACATTCTATCCAAAATCAAAAGAATATACATTCTTCTCAAGCACACATGAAACATATGCCAGGGCAGATCATATGTTAGGCTACAAAATAATTCTTAATAAACATAAAAAGATTCAAATTATGTCACATATCTTTTCTGACCACGATAGTGTGAAACTAGAAATCAAGAAGAGCAACGGAAAAACTGAAAAAATCCACAAACATATGGAGATAAAACATGAAACTAAACAACAAACAGGCCAAAGAAGAAACCAAAAGAGAAATAAAAAAAATCTTGAGGCAAATGAATATAAAAATAAAGGATGCCAGAACTTATTGGATGAAGCCAAAGCAGTCGTAAGAGGAACATTCATAATGATCGACACCTGCATTAAGAAATAAGTGAGATCTCAAATAAACAGCCTAACTTTAAACTTCAAGGAACTAGAAAAAGAAGAACAAATGAAGCCTGAGGTTACTAGAATGAAGGCAATAACATTTCAGAGTGGAAATAAATAAAATCAAGACCAAAAAGACAATAGGAAAAAAATCAAGAAAACTAAGAGTTGTGTTTTTTGGATTAGATAAACAAAATAGATAAACCTTAGATTCACCAAAATAAAAAAGAGAGGACTCAAAATCAGAGATGAAAGAGGAAACAGTCATTACACCTGGTAGCACAGAAATACAGAGGATCATAAGAAACTGCAATTATAAGCCAAAAAAAACCGGATGACTTAGAAGAAATGGATAAATTCCTAGAAACATACAACCTACCAGGATCAAATCATGAATAAATAGAAAATCTAAGAAGATAAACAACTAATAAGAAGATTGGATCAGCAAACAAAAACTTCTCAACAAACCAACGTTCAGGACCAGATGGTTTCACTGATGAATTCTACCGAAGCATTTAAAGAACTAACACCAGTACTTCTCAAACTCTTCAAAAAAGTAGAAGAGGAGATTTCCAGCCAAGATGGAGGTATAGGTAGACACACTGTGTCTCCTCGCACAACCAAAAGAAGGACAACAACAAATTTAAAAACAAGAAACAACCTGAACTGCAGAAAATCATACTGTATGGAAGTCCGACAACCAAGGAGTTAAAGAAGAAATATTCATCCAGACCAGTAGGAGGGGTGAGATGGGCAGTCAGGTGGAGAGGACTTGTGAAAAGGCAGAGGCTAGAGGACTGGGGCAAGGCAGTGGCTGGCAGACCTGGCAAGATGGTGATTGCGGACTGGGTGGCTCCACATTCAGGTGTGGATAAACCGGAGGAACAACTGGGGAGTGAGGCAGACCATGCAACTCATGGTCCCAGTGCGGGGAAATAAAGCCTCAAAGCCTCTGACTGAAAACACCTGTGTGGGCTGAGGTGGCAGCGGGAGAAATTCCCAGCCTCACAGGAGAGGTCATTGGAGAGACCCACAGTGTCCTAGATGTACACAAACCTACCCACTCAGAAAATCAGCACTGGAAGGGCCTAATTTGATCGTGGGTAGTGGGAGAAGTGACTGAAAACTGGCAGAGAGTGGAGCAAATGGTATTGTTCCTTCTTGGACACCTGTCCCACATATAGTCACAAGGCAGTGACATGGATTGCTCCACCCAGGTGAACATCTAAGGCTCCATCCTTACTATGTAACAGGCACACTGAGATAAAAAAAAAAGGCCCAAATGAAAGAACAGTTCAAACCTCCAGAAAAAATACAACTATGCAATGGATAGCCAACTTATCAGATTATCAGTTCAAAACACTGGTAATCAGGATGCTTGCAGAATTGGTTGAATATGGTCACAAATTAGGGGGAAAAAAATGAAGGCTCTGCTAAGTGAAATAGAGAAAAATGTACAGGAAACCAATAGTGACAGGAAGGAAACTTGGATCAAATCAACAGCTTGGCTGAGAGAAACATTGAACCAGAACAGAATGAAGAAACAAGAATTCAAAAAAGTGAGGAGGGGCTTAGGAACCTCCAGGACATCTTTAAACATTCCAACATCCAAGTCATAGGGGTGCCAGAAGGAGAAGGGAAGACCAAGAAATTGAAAGCTTATTTGAAAAAATAATAAAGGAGAACTTCCCCAATCTGGAAAAGAAAATAGAATTCCAGGAAGTCCAGGAAGCTCAGAGAGTCCCAATGAAGTTGGACCCAAGGAGGAACACACCAAGGCACATCATAATTATATTAGTCAGGATTAAAGATAAGGAGAGAATCTTAAAAGCATCAAGAGAAAAGGAGACAGTTTCCTATAAAGGAGTTCCCATGAGACTATCAGCTGATTTCTCAAGAAAAACCTTACAGAATAGAAGGGGCTAGAGAGAAGTATTTGAAGTCATGACAGGCAAGGAACTATAGCCAAGATTGCTGTATCCAGCAAAGCTTTCATTTAGAATGGAAGGGCAGATAAAGTGCTCCCCAGATAAGGTCAAGTGAAGGAGTTCATTATCACCAAGCCATTATTATATGAAATGTTAAAGGAAATTATCTCAAAAATTGAAGAAGATCAATAACTGTGAACAGTAAAATGACAACAAACTCAATACTATCAACAACTGAACCTAAAAAAAAAATGAAAACAAAAACCAAGCAAACAACTAGAACAGGAACAGAATCAGAGAAATGGACATCACATGGAGAGTTATCAGTGGTGATGGGGGCAATGGGACTGGAAAAGGTACAGGGAATATGAAGCATAATTGGTAAGCATAAACTAGACAAGGAGAGGTTAAGAATGGTATAGGAAACAGAGAATTCAAAGAGCTTGTATGTATAACCCATGGGCATGAAGGAAGGGGGGAATGCTGAAGGGTTGGGGGTGCAGGGGAGAGGGGGGATAAAGGGGTAAAATTGGGAAAACTGTAATAACATAATAAAATATACTTTAAAAAGACACGAAAACAACCCGAATGTCGTCTATTAGCAACATAGAAAATGTGGTATGTAGATAAAGTGGAATATTATTCAGTCACAGAAGGAAAGAAATCCAACAATTTGGGACAACATAGATGATCCTTAAGGGCACTGTGCCAAGTAAAATAACTCAGATAAAGAAATATAAATAGTTATCTCACTTATATATGGAATCTAAGAGAAATAACAAATTAATGAGTATAAAGAACAATTTTGTGGTTGTCAGAGGTAGGGGATGAAAAGTGGGAAAAATGGGTGGAGGTTAAAAGACAAAAACTTACACTTATTAAAATAAGTCCAGTATATGTAATGTACAGCATGGTAACTCTAGTTAATAATACTGTGTTGCATATTTAAAAGTTGCTAAGAGAGTGATTCTAAAAGTTCTAAACACAAGGGAAAAATTATAAGAATGTGCCGTGAAAAGCATTAACTTGACTTACTGTGGTGATCATATTTCAAACTATACAAATATTAAGTCATGTTGTACACCTTAAACTAATATAATGTTATATGTCAATTATGTATCAATTTTTAAAAAGGAAAAAGAAATTGTGATACATCCCCCCCACACTGAAATACTATTCAGCCCCTAAAAGGATATTCTGCCATTTGATGTGAATGGAGCTTGAAGGCATTATGCAAAGTGAAATAAGTGTCAGATATAGAAAGACAAATGCTATATGATCTCTCCTATATGTGGAACCTAACAAACACCTGACTAATAAAAATGGAGAACAGGTACCAGCTGAGATGGAGGTGTAGGTATATACACTTTGCCTCCCACAAACCAAAAGGATAACAATCAATTAAAAGACTAAAAACAACCAGAACTGCCAGAAGATCAAACTGTGTGGAAGTCCAACAACCAAGGAGTTAAAGAAGAAACATTCATCCAAAATGGTAGGAGGGGCAGAGATGGGGTTGCAGAGAGTATGCATAGCAAGGTGCCAGCTGGCAGATGGGGCGGGTGAGGTTGTGGCTTGCGGACTTGGCAGTCCCACATTTACGTGTGGATAAAAACAAGGAGTAACAACTGGGGAGTGAGACAGACCATGAAACGCAGGGTTACAGCAGTGGGAAAATAAAGCCTCAGAACTTCTGGCTGTAAAAACCTGTGAGGGTTGCAGCAGGAGAAGAAACTTCCAGTCTCTCAGGAGTCAATTTGAGGGGCCCATGGGGTCCGAGAACATACACAAGCACACTCACCCAGAGAATCAGCACCAGGGCAGCACCTGGAAGGGCACAGTTTACTTGTAGGAAGAGGGGGAAGTGACTGAAAGCAGGGTGAGAGCCAAGCAAACAGCATTGTTCTTCCTCTGACACCTCCTCATACTTCTGGCTATAAAATCTGTGGAGTTGTGGTGGCAGAAGGAACTGCGGGTCTCTCAGGAAAGTCTGTTTGGGGGGCTCAAAGGGGTCCTAGGACCTACACAAGCCCACCCACTTGGGGAATCAACACCAGGGTAATAACTGGAAGGGTGCCAGTTGCTTTCCAGAAGTGGGGGATGCAACTGAAAGTGGGGCGAGAGCTGAGCAAACATCATTGTTCTTTCTCTGACACCTCCCCCACATATAGCACCACAACAAAGCAAAGCAAGTTGCCCTGCCCTGGAGAATACCTAAGACTCCTCCCTTTACAATGTAACAGATGCCCCAAGACAAAGAAATATGGCTCAAATGAAAGAACAGATCAAAACTTCAGAAAAAGAATTAAGTGATGAGGAGATACCAGATGCAGAGTTAAAAACACTAGCAGTCAGGATGCTCAGAGAAATGATTGAGTGTGAACACAAAATAAAGAAAGAAGTGAAGGCTATACAAAGTGAAACATAGAAAAAAAACAGGGAATCAACAGTGAAAGGAAGGAAACCAAGACTCAAATCAATGATTTGGAACAAAAGGAAGAAATAAACATTCAAATGGAACACAATGAAGAAGCAGAAATTCCAAAGAAATGAGGAGAGGCTTAGGAAACTCTGGGACAACTTTAAACATTCCAACATCCAAATAATAGGGGTGCTAGAAGGAGAAGAACAAAGAGCATGAAATTGAAAACTTATTTTAAAAAATAATGAAGGAAAATTTCCCCCACTTGGTGAAGGAAATAGAGATATAAGTCTAGGAAGCTCAGAGAGTCCCAAACAAGTTAGACCCAAAGAGGACCACACCAAACACATCACAATTAAATTGCCAAAGATTAAAGATAAAGAGAGAATCTTAAAAGCAGCAAGAGAAAAGAATAGTTCCCATAAGACCATGAGCTGATTTCTCAAAAAAACTCTACAGTCTAGAAGGTACTGGCAGGAAGTATTTAAAGTGATGAAAAGCAATCACCTACAACCAAGATTACTCTACCCAGAAAAGTTATCATTTAGAATGGAAGGGCAGATAAAGTGCTTTCCAGAAAATGTCAAGTTCAGTGAGCTCATTATCACCAAGCCCTCATTATATGAAATGTTAAAGAGACTTATTTAAAAAAAAAGAAGGAAATCAAAACTATGAACAGTAAAATGACAACAAACTCACAACTATAAACAACCAAATCTAGAAGAAAACAGAAAAAAACTAAGCAAGCAACCAGAATAGGAACAGAATCACAGAAATGGAGATCACTTGGAGGGTTATTGGCAGAGTGGGAGGGGAGAGAATGGGGGAAAAGGTACAGGGAATAAGAAGCATAATTGGTAGGTACAAAATAGACAGGGGGAGGTGAGGAATGGTATAGGAAATGGAGAAGTCAAAGAAATTATATGTAGGACCCATGGACATGAACTAAGTGTGGGGAATGCTGGAGGGAATTGGGGTACCAGGTGGAAGGGGATAAAGGGGAGAAAAAATGGGACAAATGTAATAGCATAATCAATAAAATATACTTAAAAATAGAGAACAGACTGTGAGTGAGTTGGGGCATTAAGTAAAAGTGGTCAAAACATATAAACTTCCAATTACAACATAAATGACTTCTGGGGGGTGTCATGTGTGGCATGGTGACTTTTTAACAATATTGTTTTGCATATTTGAATGCTGTTAGGAGACTAAATCTGAAAAGTTTTTGTCAGGAGAGAAAGTAGTAAGTATATGAGGTGACTGATGTTGACTAAACACACTGGGTAATGATTTTGCATGCCTATGTCAAATAAGTATGTTGTACACCTTCATCTTAGAAAACATTATATGTCAGTTATATCTCCATGAAGCTGGAAAAGAAGAAACAACAACAAAAGAAGAGTCACGGAGCCAGCCAGGATCCAATGTGGACCTACACAAGGTAACGGATACTAGAAGGGGTGGTTCAGGTGGGCCGCCTTTGGAGGTTGGCTGCTGCAGTTTGACAACCAGAATCCTTTATTAATTTCCTTCTTTATTCTCTTGAATTAAACCGATTCAGATTAGGTTGCTTAAAACCAAAGTCTCTTTAATTAGTATGTCTCTGAGAACAACCTTAATAGTAAAGAGTAGAATAAGGAAAGAAAAAAAAAAGTAGAAGTTAATAGAATTCTGGGATCAAAGGTCAACTGTACATTTGTGTACGTTGGTGCCTGTGTGCATGATTACCTCCAAAGATCTCATAACTTTTTACAAAATAAAATATTACGATTTTTGTTTTTTAAGATGTCATATTATTGTACTTATAAAGGTCTGTATGTATTTCTAAGATACAAAGAGTTAAAAAGTCCACAATACCATTATCACACTTAAAAATTAGTAATTTGGTAATATCATTTAACAGCAAATTTCTTTAGTTGTCTAATAAATGACTTTAAATATTATATTTTTCAAATCTCTGGTGGGTAAGAATAAGATAGCTAAGAAGTTCAAGATTATATAATATGATGCTCATAAATTAGGTAGATATTCAATTCAATCAGAATATTTCTTAAACATTACCTAGGAATTAATAATGAGGACAGGTATGTTGGTGGTTAGGGGAGGGAGTCCCCAGGAGGTGCCATGCTCCATGAACTCAAGGAAGAAATAAAACTGACACTTGTATAAGAGCCTGTCCTTTCTCTGCCTGTTGTACCCGCCCACACCATTCTTCCCAATCAGTTCAAATTTGACCTCTTCTTTTACCCCAATTCTATCCATTCCACTAGGCAGAGTTATTTGTTCTCTTTTGTGAGTTGTCATTGCAATGTGTAGCTATCTTCAATCTGTCATTTACCCTGGCAGATGTACCTTTTTGTTACATGTGGTAGCCAGAATTCTAAGGTGACCTCCAATGATCCCCTTGTATAATTTTCTCTCATTGCATGTGAGCAGGACTTATAAATGTGAGGACATGTTATTACCATGACTATATAACAGTATATATGGCAAAAGGGAGTTACAGATGAGATTAAACTGTCAAAGAAGTTGACCTTAAAGTAGTTAGATCACCCTGGACAGGGCTGACCAACTTGATCAGGTCACCTTTGAAAAGAGAGGAGGCTTTTGAAAAGAGACTTGGAGTGTGAGAGTGATTTGATGCAAAGGAGATAACCCATCGCCTGCTTGGAGATGGAGGGGCCACATGGTAAGTTATGCAGTCCGCTTCTAGGATTTAAGAACAGCTCCTGGCTGACAGCCAGAAAAGGACTTCAATCCTGTATCATCAAGGCATTAAATTCTGTCACAAGCACAGGACCTTAGGGTAGGACCCCAGCTCCAGAGAAGAGTGCAGCCCACCTGACACCTTCGTTTTAACCCTGGGAGACCCTGAGCAGAGAATGCACTTGTGCTGCACCCAGACTTCTCACCTACAGAACTAATGAATGAGCTAATAAATGGGTGTTGTTTCACACCACTAAATTTGCAATTTGTTGCAAATACAAAAAACTAATACATTATGCATCTGTCTTCTCCACTGAACTGTGATCTCCTGAAAGGCAGGACTCATGTTTTCATTATCAGTACAGGTCCCTCTGAGCAACGTGGCAGACTTGGAGCAGTGGTCTAGTAAGTGTTTGTTGAATAAATTAATATATTAATAAGAAGCACTGCATAAAGATTTTATTTATTTATCTTTAGAGGGGAAAGGAAGGAGAGAGGGAGAGAAATATCAATGTATGGTTGCCTCTTGTGTGTCCCCTGCTGGGAACTGGCCTGCAACCCAGGCATGTGCCCTGACTGGGAATCGAACCATGGTTGCTTGGTTCCCAGTCCCGCACTCAATCCACTGAGCTACACCAGCCAGGGCTTCAAGTGTTCTTCAAATGCCCAGTAGGGACTCAGCACCACCCCACCGTCATGTTTCTCCAAGGGGACATCTCTGATGCTCTCCTTCTCTCAATGTCTTACCATCAAATATTGAGTTTTCAAAGATTACTGGCGCAGACATAGTTAACCATGGTTATCATGGTGTTAGAGATAAGAGCTGACAAGGAAATGAAAATTAGAGGTAGGAAAAGTTCCAAAACTTATTTTGGGGAATAGCTTTATTATGCTGCCCATATTATAGAAATTCTGACGAATGTCACTGTGATTACAACTCCAGGCAATTTGTTTACTCTCTCTGAGCATCAGCTTATTCACTAATAAAAAGGTAGAATACACTATATTACTACTAGCCATAAAATTCTCTGTAATCTATGAGTTTCATGTGTTCTTTCCATCCTTACTCATTATCTGTATAATGAGATGGCCACAGTTTGGCTTTCAGGTGCAAGAAATGAAAAGGCCACAATAGTCTACACATGGAACACACTGATTGCATTATTTCCTCCCTGTAGTGCAAAAGGAACATCTCAGAATCCTCAAGAAGCGAGAAGCAAATATGTTCATATTTTCAAAATAATCTCGCAATATCTTGGCCTAAATGTTTAAAAAAATGACAAACAGATTTTTGACTCTGAAAAAGCTCAGGCGTTATAAGATAACTGGAAGACTCCCAGCCTAAAAGGCTTGACATTTGACTATCTGGGCAACAATAAAGCATGCACTCAAAATGAAAAGAAAATGATATAATGTTTAAACTATGTTTTAAAGGCCGCCTCCAACTTTTTTGTGGGGGCAGTGAGGAGCTTGGATGATGTAAGAACAAGTTTTTCAAGGGTGGATGGAGACATTAAAAGTGAGCAAAATCTAGCAGCTTCCAGTTGTCTGGCATTTTTTAACCCAGGAAAATAAAAGACATTTGTAACTAATTTTGTGCCTCTCCACAAACAAAATAATATTCAGAGAAAGAGACTTCTCATTCACTTAGCAAATAATTATTGAGCTCCAAGCATGTGCTAGGTACTGTTTTAAGTGATAAGAATACAGCCATGAACCTGCCGGTGGAGTCTACAATTTTAAATATATTAAACAGGAGTCACTTCAGCCAGAGAGTTCAGCTCCATTCAATTCCATGATTGTCTGCTCTATGACAAACACTAAGTGCCGAGGTAGTTTCTCAGTAAAACTAATGAATCTGAAGCTTCATGGCTGCTCACTTTCATGAGCCCCTTCTAAGGTTCTGTGTATCTTCTCACAGATTTGGGGTTCCTTTGGATGTATGGGATGCTGCCCCCACCAGGGTGTGACCCTCCTTCCTGGATCTATGGGTGATGTCGGTTGGCTGTCAGTACCTCCTCCATTTTTGCTGCCCCCCTCCCCTTGATATCCTGCAGCATGGGGGGGGGGTCTCCCTGCATATCCAGAACCCAACTTTGGCACCAAGAAGAAAGTTGAATGAGATGTCCCTCCACTAAGGCTCTACCATGAGCACCTTGTGCTCTGCTATTCCTGTCCCCTGTCCAAGACCACTAATAGGCTGCTGGACTTGGCTGAGCTGGGCCAGCCCTGTGGCAATGGCCAGCCAAACAGCCAGCCAGAACCCTTTCCATTGGCATCCTAGGTCTGGAGTCCCCAGGGCTTTTCCTTAGATAGAAGGCACCCCCAGAACAAGACATTGTTTCAGCTATGGCATGACCAACAAGTTCTGATGCTGAGAGAACCTTTCCTAAGCCATCAATTTAAAAAAAAAGCATATTTCTATCTACTATACCAGAAGACAAAGTTATCTTCTTATCCTTTCTACAGAAAATAATATTATAAAAACTTTATCATGTGAAGAAGTGTTGAAAAGCATAAAGTCAAAGAAGTAGGGAAAGATGTATTATATAGGTGGGTCAAGCAGTTAAGTTGTAACAGTAATAATAATTGTTAATACTAATGATGATAATGGTAGTTTTCTGGATGCTTTTTAAGACTTGTAATTTGTTATGCTTTCCTTTTTATCATTTGAAATAGATGTACACTCTTGAACCTAATTTCCTAGTTGCCTTCATAAAGAAAGCTCCGTATTTGATAAGCTTCAGGCCTGGTAAAAACCCGAATCTATCCTGACAGAGCGCCTATTCCTGAAGGAGCAGGCAGAAGAAAAACATAGTAAATCACTAAAATCAGGAGGAACTGATTCCTACAGCTATTCTTTACTCCATTAAATCCTCACCCTTTCATGCTTGGTCTTGAATCCATTTTTAAAAAGCTGACAAGAGTCTAATGTCAATAAGGAGTGTTCAAAATATCTAAATACAAACGACCGGCCTGACCTGATGTCACTGAAAAAAAGCAGAACCCAACTCTGTCTTCCTAATTTGGAAGAAGACAAATTAGCCTGCATTGCTTTTTGGAAAGGAAGTGCTTTGGAAGTACAGAGCTCCAGAAATTGAGGAGCGTATCATTTCATTAGCACATTTCTTTGAATATTAGTTATTACTATAGAGGCAGCCACTATCGGATATCTTCAACCTATCAACTGCTACTTTCCATCAATTCAGGAGAGAACAGCAAGGTTGAGGGCCAATGAAAGGAAAAGAAAGGACTGCCCACTTTGTTACAACAGAACCAAAGACTCTTGGATTACCAGTACATTTAGCACACTCTTTTTAGGGGGAGGGGGTGCAGGGGTGGTGAAAATAAAGGGCTGTAAATTTTATAAATTCAAGCCCTCTAAAGTAGGCCAATTGGTCAGCTGCAAACTTGGCAGCCTCATGAACCATGTGTGCTGGGGCAGTTTCAGAACATGATGTTCTGGTTCCTTCTGAGAGCAAAGGAGAGCGGAAGCAGGGCTCAGCCCAGGGCAGAGAGAGCACTCAGCACAGAGCGCTCAGACATGCAAGAGACAAGGGCCAAGAGACAAGGAAACGCTAAGGAATAAAGGCAACATGGTTAGGCTGCTGAACACAAAATTAACAGAGAGGGGTGGGGGTGGGGGGAAACCAAACAAACTATTAAAGCCCCTGAGAGACGTGCTGTAGTTCTGATGTTTACTGAAACTAAATTCTGGAAAATTCAGAGCAGTTGTGTGATTGATGATTAAAAGTAATAACTAAATGTTTTATGTAAGAGTACTGATGAAATTTTGCAAAAGTAATTGGAACTAATACTGAGATTATAAACTTTGAACCACAAAGATGTGTGGCATGAAGGAAAAAAGAACACACACACAAAAGAATTACATAAAACACAGGCATTTTTAGCTCCAAATTTAATAAGAACCTTTGAGGGCTTTTTTGAGTCTAAATTTACATTTCATATTGTTTCAATAATTACTCAGCTGCTAATAAAGAAAATAATAATGTATAATACATAAAAATAACTTAAAAATTTTTGGCATACTTGAGTATCCAGCCTTCTCAAATGTTTTCAAATGGTTCATAAGAAAGTAAACTGAATACTCAAAGTGGAAAATACTTAGAATAGTGTTAACAGGTGAGGAAAATTAGGACTAAAGTAAGTTATACTTTAATTCATAAAATGTTTTGTGAACTAATACTGACTGCTCATAATCTTGAGATTTTTAATTTTTATTCAAGTGATTTTTGAATTGTGCCATGGTAATATTTCACACAGAATCATTATAACTAATAGCATGCAATAAGTAAGTTCACGTTTTTATTCAAATCTAGTAATGTCATAACATGAAAGGACAGAGATTGAACTAGTGATAATTTCTTAATTAGAAATGTCACTCTCAATTAGAATTTTTAAGTTTAAGATAAGTTCTTAGGGGATACTTCTACACTGGATTTATTGCATAGTAGAAGTATAAATGCAAAAATGCTTTTTTACGTCATATCATCCCTTCCTCCTCCAAGTAGAAAAAAAAAGCCACCTTACTTATCAGTGTTAAGAACCAGAGACACTAAGGGCCAAAGACTCAGCTGGTCTTTGTAAAGGAGTTTGTAGCTTTCAGCTGAAATCTCTGAGAATTCCCATTCTCAGCTGCTTGCTCTCTTTGAGCTCCCCATAGCCTCTGACCCCATTTCCATGGAAACAGAGGTGGAAAGGGGTAAAAAAAAGGGGGGGGGGACTTTTTTTAAGGCAGCATTTCCAAATCCCTACTCCTCTAATGCTAATGGCTCTCCTAGTTAAGACCAGCCACACATTAGTAACTGAAATTCACTTTCCGTTCTTTAAGATTAAATGACTGAAAAAAAGGTATTTGATCATAAAGGTCTATTTGCATAAATAAAAGATACCTTCCATGTTGGTACTGTTTAACTGGAGCTCAGAACTGAGCTCAAAATGAGTGTAAGATGGCTATTGACATTTAGCAATGGAGAGAGAATCCTATTGACTATATTTCAGGGTCTAGTTTTGCCCGAGATCTGCAAACGTTAAATATCAGAAGGTGCAGACTTCTGTAATGGGGCTGGGAGGGTTGGTTGGTGTGCTCCCAAATATCAGAAAACCAAGGTCTTCATCCAGAGAACTAAAAAAAAACAAAAAAAACTATAGTTTTCCCTGCAAGTACCAGTTAATCCATTCCCTTGCCGTAGGCTTTTGTACCTGACCGCTTAACTGAGCTGATAAAAATAAATCGGACATTACAATAACTATGGCCCCAACTAGTAGTTCTACAGCTGGCTGCCAGCAGCCCTTTCCTGAATCATTCTGGTATCCCTGCTCCTGTGTGATGTATTTTCTTAGTTAATGACAAGTCTCTTAAAAAAAAAACAACAAACCTTTTTATTAGGAAAAAATTTAAACATACACAAAAGAGTAAAGAATAGTACAATGAGCCCCATGTGCCCATTAATCAGTCCTGGGAGTTGTCAACTCATGGCCACTCTTGTTTCACCCATGTCCTCACTCATTGCTCTCTCTGTTATTTTGGAGAAAATCTGAGATAATTTTATCCATAAATACTTTAGTATTTATGTTTAGTATTTATGTTGTTTTTATAAAACAACAACTCCTTAAAAAGGAATGTGGTATCATTTTGACACCTAAAATATTAACAAAATTTCCTAAAATCAACAAATACCAAGTCAGTGAGGCAGTGTCTCCCAGAGACAAACAGGAGAAGCTACTTCTAGGTTTAAGGAGAGGTGAACACAAAGCCCACTGATCGATGGAGAGAGAATCCTATAGTTATAGCTAAGTAACAAGGTCACGAGGTTTATGGCAATGAAAATCACGATAGCTAACATGCTTTGGACACTTACTATGTGGCAAACTTTGCTCTAACTACTTTTCTCATCTCACTGAATTTTCATAATAACCCAATGAGGTTTGTGCCACTATCCCTGTTTTACAGATGAGGATGCGAAGGTACATAAAAGTTAGACAACACCTAGTAAGTGACACATCTAGTTAAAGGGATATATTCACTCGCTCTCTCATTCATTTACTCATTGACTTTTCTTTTTACCTATCTTTATATATATATATATATATATATATCAATCTCCGTATCCATATGTCTACTTATTTTAATACATATTCATGACTCAAAACTCAAGAGGTTAAAAATGATACACATGTAAAAATCTCTATCGCCTCTGTTTCCTACCATCCAGTTCCCATCTCCAGAGGCAACCAACATTTTTGGTTTCCTGGGTATACTTCCATAGGTATTATATGCACATGCAAACAAATGTATGTCCTTCCCCCCCATTTCTACATGAAAGGCAGCATTCTATACACATTGTTCTATACTTACAGATTTTCTCTTAGATTTTGGAGCCTTATTGTTTTATTTTACACAAACCTCATGCTACTCCATCCTGCCCATTCACACTGGGAACCAAACCCAGGATGGATTTTTCTAAGTCTCTGAACTTTAACTTCTGTGTAAATATGTAACGTTGACTTGGAACTTCTTCCATGTTTTCCTCATTCACATTTTGAGCCTTCCTAAGCACTCTTTAAAATCAATTCATTCTGCTATCACTGCCTTAGGCAATCCCCTGAAACCTACTTTAAAAGCAAAACACATTGGATTATGTTGCCTGAGATCCTAGCAAAGTTTCATCTAAAAATAATCCAACGTTATAATTAACTAGCCTTTAGATGTTTTTCAATGTATTCCTTTCATTTTGTAGTCATAATTTTAAAATATTCTCAAAGAGGATATAATATGACTTGCAGGAAAAGATACTATAAACTAATGTAGTGAATACAAATAAAAATAAAGATGAAAGTATTTTTCAGAATTTCTCCTTCCAGAATTTCTAACCATATGGGTTTGAGGACACAATTGTCAATATCTATACAGTGTTCAAGAGATCTCAAATTGGTATTGTCCCCAGATGCCTGGCAGAAGCAAACACAAATCCTCTTTAAACCCAGGCTTCAAACGAATTCCTATGTGCCAAGTTCCAAGAAACATCAGCCATCATATTCTCTAACTCCTGCCCCCTCCCCGTCCCCAGTAATAGTGACATGGAGAAACAGGCCAGCATGAATAAGAGTCAGCATAACAATAAACTATAGAAACAGAACCATGGACATGAGAGATATTGGAATTACCAGGTACAAAATTAAAGAAAACTAGAAGGATTTGAAAAAGAATGAAAATATAGCAGTGAAGTCTAAAGGTATTGAGCATGGGGTGAGATGATCCAATGTAATCAGACTGCCAGAAAAGGTGAGAGAAAAATTTAACAGATTTTAAGTTACATGAAAATTGTAGTGCTATCTCTATAAAAAACACCAGTTCTTAGATTCAGGCATGTCAACACATCCCAGGCAAGTTAAATAGAAACCTTTGTTGACACACATTGTAGAGAAAGTGCAGAACTAAAATAAAGAATATTGGATTGCAGACTGGTACAAACACTATGTAAAACAGTATGGATTTTTTTCAGAAAACTAAAAATGGACCTGCCTTTTGACCCAGCAATTCCACTGCTAGGATTATATCCTAAGAACCCCAAAACACCAATCCAAAAGAACCTATGTACCCCAATGTTCATAGCAGCACAATTTACAATAGCCAAGAGTTGGAAGCAACCTAGGTGCCTGTCAGTAAACGAATGAACATATACACAATGGAATTTTATGCAGCGGAAAGAAAGAAGGAGCTCCTACCCTTTGCAACAGCATGGGTGGAAATGGAAAACATTATGCTGAGTGAAATAAGACAGGTGTTGAAAGACAAATACCATATGATCTTACCTTTAACAGGAAGCTAAACAACAAAACAAACAAGCAAGCAAAATATAACCAAAGACACTGAAATAGAGAACAGGTGGACAGTGACCAGTGGGGAGAGGGAGGGAGTTTCAGGGGAAAGGGGGAAGGATTTAGAGGAACTAGTATAAAGGACACATGGACAACAACTAAGGGGGTGGAAATGGGAGGGAGGCGGGGAGCACTGGAGGGGTGGGCTGGGATGGGAGAAATAGACAGAAAACTGTACTTGAACAACAATTAAATAAAAAAAAACCCAAAACCCCCATATGCTTTACTTAAAAAAAAAAAAAGAATATCAGTTTGAGAGAAAGGCAGGTTTATTGCAAAAGAACAATTCAACAGCTGACTTCTCAACAGCAATATGAAATGAGAAGACATTTGAATCTTATTTTTTATAAACTGCTGAAGATGAAATAACTGTAACAATAGAATTGTCTACCAGTAAAAATATCACTTAAAAATAAGATGAAAAAGAGAACTTTTCATACAAAAACAGAAAATTTGCTACCACCAGATCTTCACTAAAAAACTCCTTACTACATGAGATGTTTCATGAAAAAAAAAAAAAAAGGATCTCAGAAGACTTGAATTACAAGGAAAATTAATGATCATCAGAATAGTAATGTTCTGAAAAATGAAACAAAACAACGTCTAATTTAAAAATAAATTAAAATCCTCAATTAAGATATAGTAGGAGTGCCATTTCACATTAAAACATCATACACTTTCTAAACTTGGACTTTTAAAAATTAAACATGCATATGAAAATTATTTCTAGGAAAAACACTGAAAGTATAAAACAAGCATAGAAAAAAATGGACCAAAGAAAAAGGTAAATCTCAAACAACCCCAAAAAGCAAAGAGGGCAAAAGCAAAACAAAATGGAAAAATCAGAGCAAATACAATGTAAAAATAAGATGGTGGAAATGAATTACAATAGACCAGTAATCAATGAAGGTGGAATAAACTCAATGATAAGACTATCAGATTGGATTTTTAAAAATTTAATATGCTAGTTTACAAGGGTGATATTCAACTTAAACTTAAAGATTTATAGTCACCCGGACCAGCGTAGCTCAGCTGGTTGAACATCGTGCCACAGAACAAAAAGTTGCATGTTCAGTTCCTGGTTAGGGCGTATGTGTGGGTTTCAGGCCAGTCCCAGGCTGGGGTATATTTGAGAGGCAACCAACTGATGTTTCTCTCACAAATCAATGTTTCTTTCTCTCCCTTCCTTCCTTCCTTCCCTTCTCTCTAAAAATAGATAAATAAAATCTTTAAAAACAAATTAAAAAATAGACAATAAATAGCCAAAAAACCTCTATTCTGAGACAAAATAGACTTTAAGGCTGAAAGCATTACCAGAAATAAGGTGAATTACTCTTTTTTATAAACGTTTCAATTCATCAGGAAGATATAGCAACTCCAATTCATGTATTTCAATAATGTGGCTTCCAAATATATAACTAAATATGAACAGAACTACAAGGAGAAACTGCCAAATCCATTTTCATATTAGATCTGTGGTTCTTGACCTTGAGTGTGCATCAGAATCATCTACAGCCTTTTAAAACACAGATTCCTGCTCTGGCTGGAGAATCATTTGGTGCACCAAAGTGTTATGGATTTGATCTCTGGTCAGAGCACATGCCTAGGTTGCAGGTTGGATACCTAGTCAGGGCACATACAGTAGGCAACTGAATGATGTTTCTCTCTCCTCCTCCCTTTACCTCTAAAATCAATAAACTATATCCTTGAATGAGGATTTAAACACACACACGCGCGCGCACACACACACACACACACACATTCCTGAGCCCATCTCTAGTTACTGATTCAGTGGGTCTGGAGTAGGGCCCAAGAATTTATACCTCTAGCAAGTTCCCAAAGTATTGCTGGCACTACTGGTCCAGGGATCACACTGTGAAAACTACATCCCCAAAGAACTTTTGCACGTATGCACCAAGAGACATGAATACTAAAGTTAAGAGCAGCATTGGACATTATTGAAAAGTATTGATGGACTTCTGGTCAAGATGGCAGTATAGGTAAACATGGCTTGCTTCCTCATATAACCACCTCAAAATTAAAATAAACTATAGAACAACCATCACTCAGAACCATCAAAAATAAAGTTGAATGGAAGTCTGACAATGGCAGAATTAAAGAAATCACATCCATCCAGACTGGTAGGAGGAGGGGAAGATGGGGAATGGGCTGGATCCACATCCACATGAGGTGAATAAAAATTTGGGAGGAATATCTAAGGAGCAAGGAGTACTAGCCCCATGCCATGCCCTATTCCCAGCCCAGCATTCCAGAGCCAGGAAGCTAAGTCCCTATAACTTCCGGCTACAGAAACCAGTGGGGGTTGAGTCAGTGGAAGAAACTTCTGGAGTCCCAAGTAGTTCCTCTTAAAGAACCCACACACAAGTTTACTCAGACTCATTTTCTCTAAGGTCCAGCATTGGGGTAACAGCTTGAAAGGCACTGGTGGCATACAGGGAGAAATTGAAGTGTTTGGCATCAAGATGAGAGCTGTAGGACAGCTTTCTCTCAGACAGAAATGTGGGCAGAGGCCATTGTCTCTTTCCTGAACCATTCCCACACAGAGCCACACAGGAGACTGGTGACATATCTGAGATTCCATCAACCTGGGTAACATGGTTTGCCCTAACCTGGAGATCCCCTGAGACTTTGTCCCACCCAACTTATGGTCCTACCCAAACAAAGGCTTTTCCATATGAATGGTTGGTCTTGGCTCATGCTTCACAACTTCCTAATCCTCTCAAAGAAGCAACAGCCTCAGTGATCCCACATTTCCTGTACCTCCCAGCACTAGCAGCAGCCAGCCTAGATTTGCAGCTTGGCTGTGCCTGGGAATCTCTAAGCCCAGCACAAGGAGCAGCCATCTCAGATTGCTTTATAATTCATTCAGGATCACCCTGGGCCGAACACAGGTCTGGGCTGCTGGTGGCCTGCACAACCTGAGAAACCTCGGAGCCTGTGCACCCAGTGGATAGTGACAGACCATGTCAGAGCACCACCACCATGTCCCTGCATAGCTGATCCTCCACAGAAGGCAGAGGTTGGTGGTGAGTGGTCACAGCCAGTTCTTGCAGCTGGGTCAGTCCTTCTCATTGACATACAAATAGCAGTCAAGGCTCAACAATAAGAGGAAAGTGTACTCAGCCCACATGGAGTGTGCAACTCAAGTACCCAGCTTGGGTGAAACAGAAGGCTGTGCTGCTGAACCCTACAGGATGCCTACTACATCAGGCCACACTAGCAAAACACAGAGTCAAAGAAGCTCTACCTAATACATAGAAACAAACACAGGGAGGCTGCCAAAATGAGGAGACAAAGAAACATGGCCCAAATGAAAGAACAGAACAAAACTCCAGAAAAAGAACTAAACAAAATGGAGATAAGAATCTATCAGATGCAGAGTTCAAAACACTGGTTATAAGGATGCTCAAGGAATTTAGTGAGGACCTCAACAGCATAAAAAATATCCAGTCAGAAACGATGAATATACTAGTTAAAATAAAAAGTAATTTAGAGGGAAATAACAGTAGAGTGGATGAAGCTGAGAATCAAATCAATGATTTGGAACATAAAGAAACAAAAAACAACCAGTGTGGGGGAATGGGTAAATAGTGAGGAGATTAAGAACGACAAATAGGTAGTTACAGAATAGCCATGGGACTGTAAAGTACAGTATGAGAATGGAGTAGCCAAAGAACTTACACACATGACACATGGACATGAACAACGGTGTGAGGATTGCCTGAGGGAGAGTGGGGGGAGGGGCTGGGGGGAGGAGGGCAAAGAGGGTAAAATTGGGACGATTGTAACAGCATAATCAATAAAATATAATTAAAAAGAAATAAATAAAAAGAAAAATATTGACAACAACATATTATGTCGATCAACCACAGAAACTATAGATGGTTCATGGTATATTCAGACAATTGAATACTATATAGTAAAGGACTCAGGGACATGGACAACAGTGTTGTGATTGCTGGAAGGATGAGGATATAAGGAGACTAAATCATAATGAGAAAAATACAATAAAGATTAAATAAAAAAGATCTGTATCATAAAAAATAAAATAAAAATAAAATTGAATACTCTACATTGATGACAGAATAAACTATAGCTACATGCAACAACAAAGCTAAATCTCAAACACACTGAGCAAAAGAGGAAAATTGAAGAAAAATACATAAAGTGGGATTTCATTTCCATAAAGTTCAAAGCAAATAGAAAATTAAGACATTGTGTGGGAATGCATCTAGTCATGACAGAAACATGAAGAAAAGCAAGAAAATGGATAACCTGGGAATAGAGATAGCAGTTTCCTCTGTGGGGTGGTCAATATAATTTGAGGTAACAAACTGATGATTTTATAAGGTTTATAATGAAAAATAATAGTTGCTTTCTTTTAACCCTGCCCATTCCTAAGTTCCACTACCTAGAAGAATTACATTCAACTGTTTAAAAGGCTCTTTCTCCTGGTTTTAACTCCCATTTTTTGAAGTAGCATACCCATAATGCTAATTCCTGATTTAGACATGATTTTCTTTGCTGTTATTTGGCTCTTTTACACAGTAACTATCACCCGTAGACTCTAGCACACACAACACTTTCACATCTTTATCATCCCAACATAAATCCTTCACAATTGTTGACTAAATCAATGTACAGTGTTTACATTATTCTGACCAAGTGCACATTAGTCTCAGCTGAACCATGTGGCACACCATGGAGACACTTTTTTTCTTGTATAGCTTTCAGATTTTCTAGGAACTAACTGCCTCTTTTATATTTGAATAGTTTTCTAGTCACCTATCAACAATTTATACCCAAACAGTCTATTCAGGTCTCTGGAATTCCCTGAACACAGTCAAATTCAATGGGTAATTTCCATGTTCTCAGTTTTTCCTCCTTGGAGACATTTCCCCTAGACTACTCTAACTTCTTGTCCAAATCTGACTTAATAAGAGTTGTTATCATGAGACTTTATTCAATAACATCCTAGAAATTTATATTGCCTCTCTCTTCTCTTAGATACCATATTCCTTTTTGTCCTGTATTCACAGGGCAGGGCTTGTCAAATGGTAGACCCCTCTATATACAAGGCCCATCTGGTTCTTCGGGGAATCCAAGAGCCAGTTATCTTTGAGCCTTATCCTTTGGTTCAGACAGACAGAATTATTCTGTTGCCTGATTGTTTTAATATAGAGCCACAATTTTGCCTTCAAATATCCCAAGAGTCTTAAAAAAATTAGTCCACTCCTGTGCAGATGGATGAGGGTTGAAAGTCATGTCATCTGACTATAAAAATATCAATATTATAAAGGTTAAATAAATTAAATTTCATAGTCAACGCATACTTCTTGAGTGCCTAATTTTAGCAAAGCATTGTTGGAAACTGAGCGAATGCATCCTTCTTTACCAAATTCCTTGGAATTGGAGACAACTCTTTAAGTAGAAAAGAATCAGGAAGCAGTAATGACACAAAAGTTTTTGAAACATTACTTCAAGAGGGTCTAAGGCTAAAGGTGGAAATAATTTCAAAAGAGATGCAGGTAAAGTCACAAATGTCAACTCCGTCAAGAGAAACTAAAATGTTTCAGAAGCATTTCTAATTTCTGAGATTCTTGTCAAGGTGAACTCCATATTTTCTCTGAGTTTTGGAGGTAGGGGAAGGTATGTTCCTAGAATGCCATGTAGTTCTTGGAATCTACAAAGTTCTAGTTTGAAGAAATGTATCTATCATTTGGTATGCCTATCAGAAGATATTTTCTATATTATTCAAATCAAGTGTAGCATAGAATAATCTTCACAGACCATCAGTTCTCAAAGTTAGTCCGAGGACCTCTGGGGGGCTGCCCATGGTAAAAAAAAATTTATAATTCTAAGATATTTCTTTTTTACACTATCTTGATATTTGCGGCAATGGTGTAATTCATGCTGGAGCTTTAGCACAAACCAAGACAGTGACATTGAACTATTATAGCAGACATTGTATTCTTCACTTAAGAATTTCTCTGATAAAGTATAAAAATGATTAATTGTATTGAGTCTTAACTCAAATTTTCAAATTTTGCCTGTAAAACTATTTGGTGTGGCAAAATGGGAAGTGCACATAAAATATTTCTGATCACCTGAAGAAGGATGGTTGTCTTGAGAAGTGCACATTGAATGAATTGTATCATCTACAAGCTAACAGCCATTTTTCACACAATGTATTTTATTTGAAAAAATGACTGAAAAATTAGTTATCCATGCTTGAGCATTTGTCAGACAATTTTTAAAGAATTAATAAAGTGAGTCTGTCACTTGAAGAAAAACAACTGGCACTATTTGTTACCAATAATAAAATTCAAGCTTTCAAGAAAGATTAGAACTTTGGAAAACTTATATTTATCACTGTGAACTTGACAACATCCTAATATTTAAAGATGTTGCCAGTGAGATTGGTGGTGCTGTTAATGATTGTAATTTTTTATGTTAAAACAATAAAATTAATAATAAATGTGTCAAAATTTTGAAGAACCACATAATTCAGTGAATCAATATTTAATAAATGATTAGTGCAGAGGTAAAAGATCCAGTCAAAGTGAAAGGTAGACAAAATAATTTTAATGTGAGAAAATAACCTTTAAGAAATTACTGGTTGGTGAGTTTGGGGAAGTGTTAAAGAAAAGTACCCATAAGTACCTGAAAAAATATTAAAATAGCCCTCTACTTTCCAACTATATACCTCTGAGAATTTTCTTTATACACTTTAACCAAAATAACATATATCAACAGGCCAAAAGAAGTAGATATCATATCCAACTGTGTTTAGTTAAGCCGAACATTAAAGATATTTGTAACAGTGCTATTCCTCTCACTAAATTTTTTTGAAAAATATAGTTAATTTTCATAAAATATACTATTTATACAGACATGTAATGAGTTTATTATTGTTGCTTTAAAATAAATATATAAATATCATTTTTTCTCATGAAGTAAACATTGATAAATTATACCCAACATAAACAAAAGTTCTTTGAGGTTCTCAATAATTTTTAAGAGTGGTAATGGGTGATAAGACCCAAAAGTATGAGAATTAAACCTTAACTGATCTTTCTATTCATGGCTCAGTCTTAAACTGAGTCATGGATTTGGGTAGATTGAGGGGACAAATTTGAGAGCAATGACTAAGAATGTCATTAAGTAAAATTGGCAAAGCAATGATCTCCTTCTTGGAGTAATATTGACGATCACCCTCTCCAAGGACACTTGAAATGTCTTTAAACATTGTTGGCCGTCACACTGTGTGGGTGGGATGGGGGGGGCAGAAGTGCTATTGGCATTAAGTGGGCAGAGGCCAGGGAGGGTGCTCAATATCTTACAATGCACAGGACAGTCCCCCAAAAAGGAATTACCCAGCCAAAAATGTCAGTAGTGCTGAGGCTGAAAAACCCTAGAGTATACTAGGTCTATATAAAAACTGCCTATCAAAACAAAACAGGGAAGCTAAATTACTTTAGTGTAAGAATCCAAAACACATTTCCCTTCAATATTACATGCAGATCAGCATAGGAAAGTAGGTTAAAAGCCCTAAGGCTATTTCTTGATTTACCAGAGACCAGTCTGTCATTTTCTAAAGGCAAATAAGAGGCTAACGTTTGTGTTCTGGTGTACCATTACAACTCTAATATACTTTTAAAAGCTTCTTTTATCTCATGTTCAATGTATAAGTCTGGTAATATATATCTGCATCTGTATTTCCGAATACTCAGCAAATGGGAAGCCCATAAGCCTGAATAAACCATAAGCCATAAGACACAGAAATTAACAACTTTTGCTCTGCCCTAGGCAACATCCTAACTTTCTCCAATCACTCCTAAAATAGAAGAGTTAAAGAATTAACAAAACATCACATTAAAAAAGCACCCCAAATAGAATAGCACTTACTATTTCTGTTCAGTACTAAGGGAGCTAGTTAATAATTGTTGGGCCAATTAATAAATAATTTTGGTGGAAAGTAATCATAAACTCCTAGAATTTCATTGGGTAGAATCATCCTCTCAGTTAACTCGTCATACCTACTCTTTTGGGTTGAACTCTGTGCTCTCCCCACCTCCCTAAGCCTGGATTGAAGTCCTAACCCTCTGTACTTGGTGACTGTGACCTTACTTGGAAATAGGGTCTTTGCAGATGTAATGAAGCTAAGATGAGGTCCTACTGGATTAGTGTGGGCCCCATACCAAATGACTCGTGTCTTTATAAGAAGAGAGAGGTTTGGAGAGACACACAGAAGAAAGTGAGAAGTCCAAATGAAGACAGAAGGAGAGACTGGAGTGATGTAGCTACAAGCCAGGAAGCACTAAGAACTCTTGGCAACCACCAGAGACTAGAGAGAGGCAAGGAGTGATTTTTCCCTAGAGCCTTCAAAGGGAGCATGGCCCATCAACACCTTGATTTCCAACTTCAAGACTATGAAACAACGAGGTTCTGGTGTTTTAAGCCACCCAGTTTGTGTTACAGCAGCCTAAGGAAAATAATACACCTGCCAATTTATACCAAAGTGATGGGCACTCAATACCAAACAGAACAGGTAAGTCCTTGCTGGATGGTTCTAAAAGCTAGAATGTTTATCTCTACATAACATGCAGACATATTTTCCCACTTGGTTGCTGGAATTGTTTTATTTTTATCAAGCACCAGTCTAAAATTCTGTCGTCTCTAATACATATTGTGATATACTTTGGCAAATGGGTTAACCGAGACTATATCTCATCCAAAGGCAGAAAATGAGATCCCAAAAGGCTAAATCAAGACCCTGTCTACCCATCATCCAAAGTAGGCAGCAGCACACATGTGTGACATGGCCCACTGAGCTCTTAGGGAGTTGTGGGTCCTGCAGACAGAATGGGTGGCATCATGGCAGGTCATCCAATTCGGTTTTTAAACTTTGCAGGAAAAATTAGGCCCACAGGGTAGGGGCTCAATTTACACAGAAAGGATGGACTTTTCTACCTTCCACAGTTAGTGGCAGAAATGGGATTAGTTTATCATAACAAAGCTTGGGGTGTTTTTTCCGATTCCCATGTGGAGTGCCTTCCTTGAACACACTGTTGGCATATCCATAATTTTAATCCATTGTTTAAGGTCCTTTGTGAGGGGAGATCTTAATAAGGTGTTTAATATATGCTCACAAATTAGTTTACTTCCATGCCATTGTGTGTCCTTCTTTCACAGCAATTGGAATTCTATTTATAATAATTCACTCAGTATTCAATGGGCGATGCATACATTTCAAAATGTTCATCTGCAATTTGGATCTAATTAGTTGACACTTTAAATACTGCCAAAAGTTTTTTTTTTTAATTCAGGAGTGGATTGGCTGTTTCAATAACAGATCCTCAAAAACATCTGTAGAGTTAAGCCAACTGACAAAAATATTTATGTTACAGTTTTCAGCTGTGACATAAGGGGACATTCCATCTCGTGTGCTTTGCATTTATTGCAAGAGCTTTGGCCGCATGGATGCTCTGTGGGGTGGGCTTTCCTCATTATCATCTTGTCTTGTCCATCCTTTCTATTGGTCCAAATTTTTAAGATGCTTCAGATGGAAAATTCAATAGCCTAACTGGATATTTTGTTTTGCATTTCTACATTCCATCGTCTGTAGTTTAAAGGCAAGGGTGACAGCCACATTGAAAATCACTTTTAATGTTGAAGAATGATGACAACGAGAGCTGGCACTGGCTAATTATGAAGATTTTTTAAGGTAATGATGAAAACAATCACAATGAATGATTATGGAGTGGCTTACTATGCACCAGTCCACTGTACTAGACAAGGTATCTCATTTAGTCCTCTTAAGTACTCTGTAAAGTAGATGTGTTACCTCTGTCTTGAACATGAGAAAACTGAGGCTTAGGGAGGCTGTTACTTTCCCAAGGTCTCAGAGCTAATGGGTTGGGCAGGGGCAGCATTTGAATCCAGTTCTAACTTGCAAAATTTGTACAGTATATGGACTCATCTGTGTTTCTGGAGATACCACGTGGGGTATGGAGCAGAAATTCATATTTCTACTGCATATAATATGTATATTCTACATTTTACAATGCTGTAATTCCAGTCCATGCCTCCCTTATTTAAATAAAAGACAAAATAGCTTTCTCAGGAAAAGAACAATCACACAAAATCTGGCCCTTTGTAGTCACAGAGGAAGCTGGTATCCAAGGGACTGTGGTGTCCTACAGTAGAGGATAAAATCCCAAGTCAGCCAGCTCAGTAACTTAGGCACCCCTTGCCCCCATTTTTGTTTAATTTCATATTAGAGTGTGATTTTGTCCAAATAATTCAGTTTTTCATTTTGATGTGCTAGAAAAAAGATGCAGACCTATTTCTATAGTCTGATAACTTGACCTCGCAACCTGTCTCACCTCAAAGGGATCAGCAGGCCAGCCCCCAAGGCCAGCCCCCAAGGGGCCTGTATTGTGTAAAAGCTCTAGAATCAGGCTGTTTGGGTTTAATTATCAGCATCCTTACTCATTAGCTGTGTGATCTTGGAGAAGTTTTTAGATTCCTTTATGTTTAAAATGGAGAACACTTGCAACTCCTCAAAGAGTTGTTGGGTAGATGTAAATTGATTCATACACATAAGGCACAGAAAATACTGTTTGACACATAGTAGGGGCTCATTAAGTATTGGCTATCATCATCATTGTCATTGTCACCTCCTAGTCTCTTGTGGAAATCTAAGCATCTGACCCTTCTATAAACTCTAGCTTTTCAGTGTGGAAAATAAAATAGTTCAAATACTTTATTTATATTCCAAAACTTTCTTAGGAAAATTCTAATAGATATTAGGATTTTTATTAATTTTTGTTTATGTCTCTTCTCAACAGCAATAATTTTCAAGATAATGTGACAAGCTAAAGAAATTTTAAAAATCTAACTTTTGTGGAGTTACGGTTTTGAAAAGTAATCAGTAAAGAAATTGGTTTTAAAGAAGTTGTTTCTGGCTAGCAGGGGCGTCCAACCTGCCATCCGTGGGCCGCAGGCAGCCCGGGATGGCTATGAATGCAGCCCGAAACGAATTCATCAATTTACTTAAGACCTCTTTTTTTGTCATCAGTTTTCATTAGTGTTTGTGTATTTAATGTGTGGTCCAAAACAACTCTTTTTCTTCCAGTGTGTCCCAGAGATGCCAAAAGTTTGGACACCCCTGTAAGTGTATAGCACAGTGCCTGGTGTATAGTAGACACTCAATAAATGTCATTATTACTATTATTAATGTAATATCTTCATGTAATTTTTTGCAGTCCTTACTGGTACTTCACCACAAGGTGTGCTCTTCTTTTGTAGATTATATTTCTTACAACTTCTGAACACTAAAGATGTTGAATTTTTAAAGTACAAGAACCATAACTTCTTCTTCTCTGAATGTTCTGGCTAAAAATATCTCCTTGCCCTCTTCTCTAAAGCAGGAATTAGAGAAATTTAACCTGAGAGTGAAAGAATCAATCAATTAGAACACCTACACACTATACAATAGCATGCTGTTGGAAGCTGCTTATGTCAGCTTCCAGTTTCACGTTCGTCAATAGAACCTGTCTCAAATGTCATTGTGAACTGTGTGCAGTGAACATCAACTCCACGTATGTAAGTGCAATGAAGGATTCAAGTTTCAGCCCTTTTCATGGTGAGGAAAAGCAAGTCTAGGCATAGGACAACTTGGATAAATTACCTGCTAGGAAAACATTTTCTTTGCCTGAGTAAACATATTTAGTCTATGGTTTGCTGGAAAATAGGGAGCCTTCACTGTTGTAACATATCATACATGATTTTTAATGTAATCTAAAATAAGTTTATTACTAAGTAATACATGTTAATTTTCCCCCAAATCCTGATAAATAAGGAAAAAAAAGAAAATTATAATCACCTGTATAATACTAGCACAAAAACAAAATAGTGTTTACATTAGGGTACCTGGCCTTGTAGATTATTTTTTCTGTATGTGTGTAATTTTTGTTATTATTTACATTGAGGGAAATTTTGAAGGTTTTAATTTTTATGTAGCTAATTATCTGACTTCTCCTTCATAGCATCTTTATTTGTATCATACTTGATGTCCTTTCCCATGTCAAGATTATAACACTGTTCAGTTGTATTTTCATCTAACACTCTTACAATATCGTTTCTTTCATTCAAATTTTTAATCTATTTGAAATTGGTTTGGTACAGCTGACAGTTTGTCTTCTGTATCTATGAGTCTGTTTCTATTTTGTTTGTTTATTTTGTTCATTGGATTTCACATATAAGTTAAATCATATGGTATTTACCTTTCTCTAGTCACTTATTTCACTTAACATAATACTCTCCAGGTCCATACATGCTGTTAAAAAAGGTAAGATTTCCTTCTTTTTCTGACAACCAAGTAGTATTTCATTGTGTAAATGTACCACTGATTTTGAATTCACTCATTCACTGATGGGCAATTCCAGATCTTGACTGTTATAAATAATGCTGCAGTGAACACAAGGATGTGTATATTCTTTCAAGTTAGTGTTTTGGGGATTTTTGAATATATTCCCCTAAGTAAAATTGCTGGGTTATAAGGTAGTTTCATGTTTAATATTTTGAGGAAACTCCATTCTGTTTTTTCACAGTGGCTGCACCAGTCTGCATTCCCACCAACAGTGTATGTGGGTTCCCTTTTTTCCACATGCTCACCAACACTTTCTTGTTGATTTATTCATGATGGCCATTCTGACGGGTGTGATGTGATATCTCACTGAGGTTTTAATATGCATTTCTCTGATGATTAGTGAACTTGAGCAACTTTTCATAAGCCTCCTGTCCATATGCATATCCTCTGCTCATTTTTAAACTGGATTGGTTTTTTTTTTCATGTTGAGTTGTATAAGTTCTTAATATACTTTGGATATTAACCCGTTATCAGAGATATCATTGGTGAATATATTCTCCCATTCACTGGGTTGTCTTTTCATTTTGTCGATGGTTTCTTCTGCTGTGCAGAAAATTTTTAGTGTGATGTATTCCCATTTGTTTATTTTTTCTTTTGTTTCCCTTGCCCAATGAGATATATCAGAATAAGTATCGCTGCAAGAAATAATCGAGACTTACCATGTTTTCTTCTAGGATTTTTATGGTTTCAAGTCTTACATTTAAGTCTTTAACCCATTTTGAGTTTATTCTTGTGTCTGGTATTAAAAGGTGATCTAGTTTCATTTTTTTGCATGTATCTGTGCAATTTTCCCAACACCATTTATTGACTAGACTGTCTTAACCCCATTATATGTTCTTGCCTTCTTTGTCAAGTATTAGTTGACCATATAGTTATGGGTTTATTTCCTGGCTCTCTATACTGATTTATTGATCTATATGTCTGTTTTTATGTCAGTACCATGATATTTTGATTGTTATAGCCTTGTAGTATAGTTTGATATCAGGTAGTGTGTTTCCTCCAACTTTGCCCTTCTTTCTCAAGATTTCTGTGGCTATTTGGGGTCTTTTGAGGTTCCATATAGATTTTTAAAATATTTGTCCTAGTTCTGTAAAATATGCCATTGGTATCTTCATAGGAATTACACTGAACCTATAGATCATTTTGGGTAGTATGCACATTTTAATGATATTAAGTTTTTCCTATCCATTAACATGGTATATGCTTCTAATTATTTAAATCTTCTTCACTTTCTTATAATTTTCCAAGTACAGGCCTTTTACATCCTTGCTTAAATTTATTCCTATTTATTTAATTTTTTTGACACAATTGTAAATGGGATTTTTTTAGTTTCTCTTTCTGATAGTTAATTATTGGGGTATAAAAATGCAACTGATTTCTGGGATTTTTTTTTGTTTCCTGCTACTTTACCAAATTCATTTATCAGTTCTAGTAGTTTTTTCAGTGGAATCTTTAGGGTTCTCTATATAGAGCATCATATCATCTGCAAATAATGACAGTTTTACTTCTTCCTTTTCCAGTTTGAATGCCTTGTATTTTTTCTTCTAGTCTGATTGCTGTGGTTAGGACTTCCAGTACTATGTTGAGTAAGAGTGGTGAAAGTGGACCTCCCTGCCTTATTCCTGATGTTTTGGGAAACAATTTTAGTTTTTGCTTGTTAAACATGACGTTGGCTGTGGGTTTGTCATTTGTGGCCTTTATTTTGTTGAGATATACTCCCGCTATCTTGACCTTGCTGGGGGTTTTTAAGATAAATAGGTGCTAATATTACCAAATGCTTTTTTGTACATCTATTGCTTTGATCATGTAATTTTTATTCTTTGTTTTGTTTGTGTGGTATATCATGTTTATAGATTTGTGTGTATTGTGCCAACCTTGCATGACAGGAATAGATCCCACTTGATTGTGGTTTATGATGTTTTTGATGTATTGCTCTATCCAGTTTGCTAATATTTTGTTGAGGGTTTTAGCGTGTATGTTTATCTGGGTTACTGGCCTATCATTTTCTTTCTTTGTAGTATCTTTATCTGGTTTTGGAATTAGGATAATGCTGGCCTCCTAAAATGAGCTTGTGAGTCTTCTCTCCTCTTGCATTTTTTGAAATAGTTAGGGAAGGGGAGGTAGTTTTAATTTGAATGTTTGGTAAAATTCACCTGTGAAGGCATCCAGTGTAGGACTTTGTTTTTTTGGGAGTTTTTTATTTTACTTCAATTTCATTAGTTGTAATCAGTCTATTTAAATATTCTGATTTGTCCTGATTTGGTGTTGGAAGATTACATATTTCTAAGAATTCATTTATTTCTTCCAGATTGTATAATTTGTTGGCATATAATTGTTTGTAATATTTTCTTCCAATCCTTTGTATTTCTGTGGTGTTACTTCTCCTGTTCTAATTTAGATTTTATTTATTTGGGTCCGCTTTTTTTCTTGATGAGTTTGGTTCGTCAGTCTTGTTTATCTTTGCAAAGAACCAGCTCTTGGTTTCAGTTATTTTTTGGATTGTTTTCTTAGACTCTATTTCATTTATTTCTGCTCTGATCTTTGTTATTTTGTTTCTTCTATTCACTTTGGGCTTTGTTTTTTTGTTTTTTTTTCCAGTTCCTTTAAGTGTAGAGTTATTTTAAGATTTTTTGTTTATTTGTTTTTGAGGTAGGCCTGTGATGGTATGAATTTCCCTCTTAGGACTGCTTCACTGTGTCCCATAGATTGTTGGTTGTCGTATTCTCATTTTTACTTGTTTCAAGGTATCTTTTGATTTCTTCCTTGACCTCATTGCTAACCCATTTATTGTTTAGTAACATGTCATTTGGCCTCCATATGTTTGTGGGGTTTTTTTTCTTGTGATTGTTCTGGTTTCTTACCATTATGGTCAACCATTACGGTATGAGAGGACGTTTGATATGCTTTTAGTCTCAAATTTGCTGAGACTTGTTTTGTCTTCTAATGTGGTCTGTAATAGAAAATGTTCCATGCGCACTTAAAAAGAATGTATATTCTACTACTTTGTGTTGAAATCCATCAGATCTAGTGTGTCATACAAGGCTGCTATTTCCTGTCTTCAAAATCCATTCATTAAAAGGCAAACAGCGCTTAAAATTCCCCGCTTGATATCCCCCTCCCACAAACCAGTAAGCCCTGCCCCATAGAGCACTGTGCGAGCATGGCCCCGCCCACTCATTCCCCTCATTCTTCCGGTGAGTCCTGTGACCTGTTCACTGTTCCCCGCATGGCCACACGTTCCTGAGGCGGACGGCTGGACCTGGCCAGCATATTTGGGCTGAACATGCGGGCTTGGGCTGGGGGTGCAATGCAGGCAGGGTGTGGAGTCTAGAAGTGGCGCCGTGAAGATCAAGAAGTAGGAGGGCAGCACTAGGCTTAGTGCTGCGGTCGACCGGTCGCCGGGAGAAGAGCCAGAGCCAGAGGAGCTCAAGAAGGAGGGCCATCAGCTTTTTGTGGGCTGCGAAGAACGTGAAGCGGTGGGCTACTATAACCATGCCATCGTGAGTACACCTGGTGGGAGGAGGGGACCAATGTCTTGGCTACGAGACAGAGTAGGGCCTGCTGAGCTTCCCTCTGCGGATCTTGGAGGTTCTTGGCTCCTATGGGGGAGGGTTTCCAGGGCTCTGATGCCTTGGTGATGATCTTGTTCCATCCAAAACTGCGGAGATCGTGATTCTTGAACCCAGTGTCAGTTGCAGGAAAACTATGGCTAGGGCTGGGGTCAGGGGTCAGGGGGTGGTGGGGTGGGACTCTCCTATAATGAATGTATTACTATCAAGCTCTGCCTTTGTGTCTGTCATGTTCATGAAGATTTTCTTTATATATTTAGGTGCATAAATATTTACAAGGATTACATCCTCTTGTTGGTTTGATCCCTTTATCATATATAGTGTCCTTATTTGTCTTTTATTACCCTTTATTTTATTATCTACTTTGTGTAATATAAAAGTATTGCTACCCCACCCTCTTGTTCATTTACATTTGCATCACAAATCATTTTCCATTTTTTTACTTTTAGTCTTTGGGTATCTTTTGTTCTAAGGTGGGTCTCTTATAGACAATATATATAGGGGTCTTGTTTTTTTATTCATTCAGCTGCCCTAAGTCTCTTGATTGGTTCATTGATGCTGTTTACTTTTTAAGTGATCATTAATAGTATCTATTGCCATTTTGTTCTTGAAAACATTTTTGTGTTAAATTTTTAGAGAAAGGGGAAGGGATGGAGAAAGAGCGGGAAAGAAACATGTATCCGTTGCCTTTCCCACACCCCCAGCTGGGGACTGGCCCAGGACCCAGGCAAGTGCCCTAAGCAGAATAGAACTTGAGACCTTTTGGTTTGTTCCAGGTGCTGCCCCACCCACTGAGCCACACCAGTCAGGGTGCCGTTTTATTCTTTATAACTATGGTCCTCTGGGTTTTGGGTTTTTTTTGCCTTATTCTTTTTCTTCTTCTTTTTAAACATTTTCTTTAGCACTTTCCTAAATCTACACAATCACACAAAAAAATCTCCAAAAACAAAAAAAAACACACTCGTGATTCATATACTGCTAATGTCTTTTTATGAAAATATTCCTACCACACTGCTTTTCAAACTACCACCACGACATTATTGAACATGAAACACCACTATATACATTTATTTTTACTCTACAAAGAGATTTAAATAACTTCCAGATCACAGTTAAGAGTAAATTTTAGTAAAATTATTGTTAAAATGATGAGTTTTGAGTACTTATCCCTATATTTATTTTTTTAATGTTTGTATCCTTAATTTTATTTTTTATTAAATACTTTTGAATTTTATTGTTGTTCAAGTATAGTTTCTGCCTTTTTCCCATTCTTTTTCTTTTTAAAGAAGAGCCTTTAACATTTCTTGTAATGCTGGTTTGGTGGTAATAAATTCCTTTAGCTTGTTCTTCTTTGGGAAGCTCTGTATATCTTCTTCAATTTTAAATTATAGCCTTGCTGTATAAAGTAGTCTTGGTTGTACGTCTTGGTTATTCATCACCTTAAATATCGCATGACATCCCTTGTGGCCTAAAACGTTTCTGTTTAGAATTTGGCTGACGAAGAGATTCTCTTTGTCTTTAATGTTTGCCATTTTAATTATGATGTGTCTTACTGTGAGCCTCATTTGATTCATTTTGTTTGGGATTCTCTGAGCTTTCTGGACTCATGTGTCCTTTTCCTTCACCAGGGAAGTTTTCAGTTGTTATTTCTTCAAATAGTTTCTCAATCCCTTATTCTCTCTCTCTTCTCCTTCTGGTACTGTTATGACATGGGTGTTGTTACACTTCATATTGTCCCAAAGGTCCCTTACACTATCTTCCATTTTTAAAGTTCTTTTTCCTTTTTGCTGCTGTGATTGGGTATTTTCTGCTACCTTATCTTCCAAATTGGTGATTCAGTCCTCTGCTTCATCTAACCTACTGTTGATTCCTTCTAGTACATTCTTCATTTCAGATACTTTATTTCTGACTTGTTCTTTTTTATAGTTTCTATTGACATGTCCTTTTTTCATGCTGTTGAAGTTTTCACTAAATTCCTTGAACATCCTTAGAACCATTTTTGGAACTCTATATGTAGTAAATTGCTAACTTCCATTTCATTTAGTTCTTTTCCTGGAGATTTCTCCTGTCTTTTCATTTGCGGCATGTTTTTTTGTCTCCTAGTTTTGGTTTTCTCTTTGTGTTTATTTCTACCTATTAAGTAAATGTGCTATGTCTCCCAGTCTTGGTAGGGTGACCTTATGTTGCAGGTGTCCTGTGGGACCCTGTGGCATGTGTCCTTGATCATTTCAGCTGGGTGCTTCAGGAATGTCCTGAATGTCCACCTTCAGGTGTCCTTGTATGGGTTTTGTGAGTACTCCTGTTGTAATTGAGTCCTGATTGCTGTTGGCCCACTTGTGTTTGGGGTCAAGCCTCAGGCTGGCTGACTACCAACCCCAACCACAGTATACAAGCTGCTGTGCAGGTGCTGACCACACAAAGCAGAATTCACCGCAGCAGGGTCTGGTGCCTGCTGAGATCTTCCTTTGAATATGCCACTTATGAAGCTAATTGGATTATACTCTGCCGTCTGAAGTTAGCAACTGGGTATGTTGGTTCTGGGGGCTTCTTGGGAGGGACTCTAATATAGGTCAACATCAGATGCTGCCTGTGACTGTCTGCAGGCAACCTGTTTGTTGCTAGACAGTGATCCACAGTTTGTGACTGCCTCTGTTGGGTTGGGTGTGTATGGGAAGGACTGAACTGTGCACCAAGGCTGTCTTCCACCAGCACCAGGCCTGGAGGCAGGTCAGCAAAAGGCCCGGGGCACTTCATGTTCCACCTTTTAGGTTTAGTCAGTGAAAGAGCATTTTGTAGTATTTGAGTTGCCTAAGGTAGGTTCTCGGTGAGTCACCAGGTTAAGGGTGAATGGTCAAGGGTGAATCAATTACCAGATTGATACTGGTTCAGAATCAGTGTCAGTCCTGGGTCTGTGGTCACTCAGAAAAAGTCCTGGGATATACCAAGTCTGGCTGGCACCAACCAGGTGCCCTCAGGTCTTGGTGAGGGGGTAGGGTTTCAGGAAGTCATCAGGTTGAAGTTGGCAGAGTTTATTACACCCAAACAGACCAAGATTTGGTCATGTGAAGGGAGGGCTCTATATAGGTCAGGTGTGTAAGGAAAAAATGGCCTCCATTCTAGAGCCACACAACTCAGTCTGACCCAGATTCTGCTGGGACCTCCTGGGTTCAGCAGGGTGGGGCTGCCTAAAGTTAGGGGGTTGGAGCTAGTCGATCACCTATGAAGGGGAAGCACAGGTCAGGCTTAGGGGAAAGTGGGGAGAGACGCACCCATCCCAGACTGACACAGTACAGTCTGTCCTGAATTCTGCCCAGATCTCCTGCAGAGCCAATACTCAGCAGGGCAGGGCCACCAGGAGACAGGACTGTGGAGCTGCTGGAGCCCAGAGGGAGGGGCTAGGGCAGGGGTGTCAAACTCATTTTCACCGGGAGCCACACCAGCCTTATGGTTGCCTTCAAAGGGCTAAATGTAGAGTTCCTTGTCCCTAGTTAAGGAGTAGTTATATTTACACAGTCCTAAAATTGCATTCAGCCCTTTGAAGGCAGCCACGAGGATGATGTGGCCCCTGGTGAAAATGAGTTTGACGCCCCTTGGCTAGTGGATTTCCTGTGAGGGGGAGGCCATGGATAGGCTCATGGGATGGTGGGAGGATGGTCCCCACCCCAGAGCCACACAGTTCGGTCACTGATACCCCGTGAGTCTGTCTGGACCTCTACAGTTAGGTCCAGGCAGTTGATTCCTTCACAGGGCACAATTCCACGGGGTGGGGTGACAGGAACTGGGAAGGGTGGGGCTGTTGTATTCCATCAGGCTGATGTCCTAAGGAGGGAATGCTCCAGCCCAGAAAGATGGCGCGTGCCATGTGGGAAAGTGACTCAGCACAGGGATCCTGTTGGTTGTCCCTTTAGCTCTACCCCCAGGGCCACAAACCCCAGGAGCTCCTCAAATGACTCTAGTCTGCTCCACTCTCCCACCACTGGAGACCTAGGTGAGGGGCTATAAATGAGATGGGCCCTTTTCGAGGGCACCTGTGTCTCCAGCAGACTTTGTCTCTCCCTGGCGGACATAATCCTTGCTGATATTCATAGCCAATGTTACATGGGCACATTTTCCTAGCTCTGGTGCTCCAGGCTGCAGAGCCTGTGGTGGGGGTGGACCCCTCACACCTCAGGGGGAACCTTTGCGGCTGAGATATCCCTCCAGAATCTCAGCTGCCACCGGTGGGAGTGGAGCTAATACCTTTTGTGTCTCTGCCCTTCATATATCAGTTTGGATCCAGCTTCTTCTGTAAATCCTTGGTTATAAGACTTTTGTTCAGCTAGTCTTCAGTTGGTTAGTCAGGTTGACTGTTCTGTATTTTAGCTGTAACTTCAGTTGGGTCCTGGGAGGAGGTGAGTGTACCTTCTACCTACTACTCCACCACCATCTTGGATCCTTTGGATTTTTAAAAAATAAATATAAACTTGGCCTTCCATATCCCCAAGTTTTGCATTTGTATTGGGGAATTCTCAGATGTGGAGAGCTGACAGTGTGCACTGATCTATGTAATTTTTATATAAGGAACTTGATCATACCTGGATTTTGGTATTACAGGGGCCCTGGAAGTAATCCTCTGTGGATACTGAGGGATGACTAAGTTCTTGGGGAATCAAAAGTATACAGAGATTTTTGACTGCGCAGGAGTCATTACCCCTAGCCCCCCACCCCTTGTGCATTGTTCAAGAGTCAACTATAGTAAGTTCATATGTTGCCTAAGGTCTGTTTTGGTACTTTCCATTCGGTTTCATTGATTCATGTATCTTTTTTTTCTGAATAGAACCACATCTATAAATTATTACTAATTTAGTATTAGCAAAATTTGGCATTATACAAGGCCTGCATTTATCTTACATTTAATCATAGGCATTCTATGTTTACCTTTTAAGGAACATTAAATAATTTATTTTAATAAGTACAATATACACTGTAGACACTTAAATGGTACACATAATACAAAATATAAATGGTGAAAAGCAGGTCTCCTTCCCTCTCCTCCTCTGCCAGCTACTTCTCCTCCAGGTGCCCATTGCTATTGCGAGTGTATCCTTCCAGTACTGTTCTTTGTGTTCATAAGCACAGACATAGAATGTTAACATGGTACTTTCAGTCAAGACCCTAAGATGACAGATACTACTGTATTTTGCCATGTATACTGCACATTTTTTTGCCCAATTTTTTAAGGGAAAAATAAGGATGGGCATTATACATAGGTAGTACCAGTTTGTTACCAGAACATAAAATTTCTTGTACCTTGTATCTGTTCTTGTGTTTTGTAATTATTTGTTATATCAAATGTCTTATACAATAATATGTTCAAAAATAAATGCTAAACTTCCTTTATAATACCAAACCAAGTATCTAAATATAAATAAAAATTGAATTAAAAATTAAGATGATAGGTTTTTTTCCCTGAAAGTTTGGGCCCAAGACACGGTTGCACGTTATACACGGCAAAATATGGTAGATTGCCAGACACCAATATGAGTGTCATACCAAAATATACCTCTTCACTGGAAACACTCAGAAACCAGGTTCATGACCCTTGAACTTCATACCCAGATTCAAGACATGAAATGGTGGGTTGCTGGTGAAAAAAGGAAAGTGAGGTAAATGTGGTCGTGAAGACAATTTCTTTGGAGAAAGTAGCGCAGTGCATCCCGTTTCCCATGTACCTCGGGCCTAGAGAGAGTCTTCCAGGGGACTCCTTCAGGAGATTTATATGGCTCTGTCAAGTGACAGACACTGTGAACGGTGACAGTGTCTCACTCTCACTTCAGTGCCAGTGCAAGGGATGGGCTCCCTACTGATGGTGGAGCCACAGGAGTGAGGGCCGCATTGGTGGGGTCTGTAAGCTCAGGGACAGAGACAGGGAGTAGGTTTAAAGAAGGAAAGGGAGAGAGAGAGAGCATGTATGTCTCTGAAAAGCCACAACACTGTCCCCTGAGTAGAGTGACCAAACTATTCCAGCTGACCTGCATTGGGGGAATTTCAAAGACCTTCATATTTAAAACTGGGAAAGTTATGGCAACTTGGGACCAGTTTGGTTACTCTACTCCTGAGTAAAATGTTAGTTTTAAACACATGCCAGACCTAGAGAGTGTAAAGCCATCTTAAGAGTCTAATTCTTATTTTCCTGTTTCCCTTACCGCTCATCATCACAACCTGGAATGGTCAGAAACATTGGGTAGTAAGTAGCAGCGAAGTGAAGCTAGAGAAAAGCAAGCCTCACTTGGGGTGGTGCTGCAACAGTCACTCTGAGTTGGCGGCTTTGACTATGACAGGGGACTGTGCATTTCAGTTTTTTAATGGAGACCGACTGGGTCATCTAAAGTGATATAAAACTTTGTATAATTTACAAGGGCTCAGAAAAGTCATGGAACTGAATTTTCGTCCAGGGCAGGAGACCCTCCTCACAGAATATATTTTAATGGGTCAGTAGGATACACGATAAAGCTCCTTTGTGATTTCGCTTATGAGTTGTGCTCTTTCAATATGCTAGCTTTATATTTTGGGGGGTAAAAATTACCCTATAAATGTGTAATATGTTACACATCCTACTCTGCTTTACTGTTTTCATGTAACCATAAGGGAGCTCATCCACTGTACTTTGGATACGACTGCCTCATTCTGTTTTAATGTTACGTGGTCTTCCATAGCTGGATAGTGCTTACTTTATTTAACTAGTTACCTAATGATGGCTGTCTAGGTTGTTCCCACTATTTTCCTGTTACAGTCAACTGTTAATATCAACTTCACACATGTTTGGTACAATCTAGGAATGGAATGGCTGGGTTAAAAGATAGTCATTTAAATTTTTGCTGGTTACTAATTAGTTGCCCCCCAATGAGGTTGCAGTAATTTACATTCCACTCAAAAATATATGACACAATGCTTTCCCCCCTCAGTTACCAACATGTGTGTTACCAAGGCAATCTAACAGGTGGATAATGACATGCCATTTAAATTTGTATTTCTCTTATTATAAGTGAGACTGAGAATCACCTTATACAATATGTCGAAGACCCGCTTCTATTTTCTCTTTTAGAACTAGGTTTGCTTATTTTTCTAATTGGAATTTTAATTAAAAAAAAACCCTGATTTTTAGAAACTACTTACACATTAAGGAAATCAATCATTTGTCTTATGTGTTTTAAAAATATTTTCACACCGTTTTTATATTCATTGTGTTTATGGTATATTTTATATAGAAAAATTGACTTATATGTTTTAATTTTAAAAAATAGTTTCTGGGTTTGTGTCATACTCAGGGAAACAGTTCATACTCTGCAATTATAGAAACATTTTCAATATTTTATTTTATTTATTTATCTTTAGAGGGAAAGGGAAGGAGAGAGGGAGAGAAATATTAGTGTATGGTTGTTTCCTGTGTGCCCCCTGCTGGGAACTGGCCTGCAACCCAGGCATGTGCCCTGACTGGGAATCAAACCACGGTTCTCTGGTTCACAGGCCTGCGCTCAATCCACTGAGCTACACCAGCCAGGGCTCTCAATATTTTATTTTAATATTTTTATGTTTTTTTACATTTAAATCTTTGATCTGTCACATATTTTTAATATAATAAGTGAGGCACAGACATTGATTTTTTTCCAAGTTGTCCCAATACCATTATTTAAATGGTGTCTATTTCTTCCTTCTAATTTGTGATGTCATTTTTATCATACAATTACTCCCTGAAAATCATCAGGTCCAGATTGAGTGTCATAGTGAAATTTTATCAAACCCTTGTGGAACAGATAACTCTAATGCTATTTAAACTCATCTGAAAAGAAAAAAAATAGATTCACACAAATAAAGGAATATTTGTAGTGAGTAGCTTTTTGACATATTTCCCTATTTCTTCTTTGGAAACTGATCTGTTTGATTTGTATTTTTCTCTTTTTTTGAAGTCAGTTCTGGGAAATCACACAGTTCATGCAGATTTTCAACTTTACTTATCTGGAGTTAAGATTATCATTATTTATATTTGTTTTGTAGATGTTATTATTTCCAAAGAAAACTGTGGTCTTTCTTTAAATGTATTTTTGCTTTATTTTGTTCCTGGTAAGATTAGCTAATGGTCTTTCTTTAATTAGGTCCCTGTTTTTAGGTTAATTTATTGTTTTTTATCATATTTTTGTGTATGATTGATTAGTTTGTGCTTTTTTTACTCTTTTCTTGGGTTTCTTTTATAGTTTATTTTCTAAATTTTTAATTAAGTACTTAATTCCTTATTTATTAATATAAATATAAAATTTCCTTTCAGGGTTGCTTTAACTATATTCCATTGCTTCTGCTATATAACGTTTTAGATTAGCATTCCTTAGGCATTCTTCTAGTTTCTGATTTGATTTTCTTTTTGTTCCAAGAGTTATTTAAGAAAGGATTTTCCAATTTTGGGAGATATGGTATTTTGGTGTTGTCATTTTCTAGTTTTTAACATTAAAGGTTGGCTTTAATGTTTGTGATCAGGTGTCTTAAAAGTTCAGGTGGAGAAACTCCTTCATACTTCTCTGAAGGTAGATCCCCTTGGGGAGAAAAAGGCGTGTGCGCATGTGCGCGCATGTGTGTGTGTGTGTAGGGGTAGAGCAAGGTGAGCTATGTGATTTCCTTATCCAGAATCGCTTTCTTGAACCCTCTTCCCCACCCACTGAGAGCAAGGAGATGTAGAAAGGATGACATGTGGAAGGTGTTGCAGTTAATGTGGATTTAGGGGTCAACCAGGTCAGGCTTATGTGTAGCAGGAGCCATACCTCCCAAGAGAAAGAAAGGCTTAGTACTGTTTAGCTAGGCATTCATGTGGAGGGCTAGAGCTGAATTGCTCACTAAAAAGGATTGTAGAGATAACATAAGGAAGGAGAAAGAAAATAAAGTAGGAGCTAGAAGCAAGAGAAACTGTTAAATGAAGAACCAAGATGTTTACTGATGGTTGTGATGAACTTCTACTGTTGTGGGCTATGCCTGGCTTCACCAAGCCTTCAGTAAAAGGTCTGTTTTTTCTTATTATGGTGTGAGGTTGGATCTTTGGAAGGGGCTCATCAAATGGCTGAATTGATTTCAAGTTGTGTATGGGGTGAAAGCAGAGACTGTCAATAGAAGGCTATCATTCCTGGTTATACTTCTAAGGTCTTGATATAAAATGTGGACCTCTTGTATGCGGTATTCAGAAAGGACCCCGAGAAGAGGGCTGGGAGACCTTGGATCTAGTTTTTGCTTTCTCACTTCCTGTGGGATCAAGAGTAGATCTCTGACACCTCTAGGTTTTAATTCTTCTGGGGAAAAATGTATAATAGCAGCTCACTGTCAGTCTCTTTTTGGAATATTGCAAAGCTTGAGATAGAGCCAATGCACCCGGAGTTGACTCTGACTCCTGTCATTTAATTTAACCTTGGGCCAATTACCTAATTCATTTAAGAATTGAAACCCTCCAGTCTAAAATTATAATCATATGTTGCCTACTTCAAAAAGTCATGTTGATAATTAAATAGTATGATAGGAAAAGCTGTTTATCAGAGTGCCCGATGCAGAGTAAGCACCTACCAATTGGTGTTTTAAACAAGTAAACAGACAAATGAAGGAATAAATGAGCAAGAATATAGGAAGTTCTAGTCCAGGCTGAGGTTTATAGTTGTGGGAATTTCATTTAACTGCTCTCATCTTTAGCTTTCTCATTCAACTCGACTCTTCATTATTCAGATGTTTTGATAAACATCACAAGTCACAACACCTGTGGTCCTTAGTGTCCCAACAGGTACAATGATAGCTGCTTTTCAACCTCTCTTCCACCTGTAACTTTCCATGAAATTATAGTTAATACCCTTAACATCTGTGATTCTGGGCTGAGTTATATATATTTTTTCTCCTATTTATCCATGTTCCAGATCATCAAAAATACTGTTCTACTCTTGGTTGTAGTGTAACACTCACATTGCTCAAAGAGTCAAACATAAACATGGTCACACACATTTTACTCTTCTGAATTTATTCCAAATTTCCTTTTGACTTGATACCACTAATGTTACTCATGTGCCCTAAATGCCCTTCTGGATAACCCTCAAAATCCACACTCTTAAAAAAAAGATAATACACTTGCCAATAAGTAAGGGTGAATTGTAGTTAAAGCCATTATATATCCTTTCTTGAATCAGGAGATGAAGGTATGGTACAAAGCTTTGATGCCAAACAAACTTGAATTTGAATGCTAGCTGACTGCACTTACTTTGGGCTAGTTACCTAATCTCTCCTCTAAGCTTTTATCTCTTTATCTGTATCATCTGATAGCCCATCATACTGTTGACAATATTAAATAATAGTGTAAAAGTCTTTGCATGGTATACGTTCCTTTCTTCTCTCTTACGTGGGAGGTACAGGTGACAAGATGAGACCATCCCAGAGTGCTGTGATGTTGGAACTCCGTGTTTCTTATTTAGTACGAGGACTGAATGGCAATGCCATCTTTGATGTTAAAACATCAAAGTTTAAAAACTAAATCAGAGATGTCTGGGTCAACTCCGGGCAACTACATTTTAAAATCTTTAAATTGAGAAAAATAATGTATTTCAGTGAGTGAGGCCTATAGATTATTCACTGCAATATTATTTAGCATTTTAAAGTTCTGTGCCCTGTCCTAAATTTCTAACTGCCCCGAGTAACATCATGTGAAGTGGGAGCGGCTCTGAAGTCATATGGGAAGGGTATGTGTCTTGGGGACAGAGCTGAGAGGGTGACGAAGCTTTTTAGAAACTGCTCATGTGTTGGCATAGAGGAGGTGGGGGAGTGTCTAATGTAAACAGGAAAAATAAGAAGGTGAATAAAGACAGATTTCTGATGAATTGGGAAATGAACTTTACAATCTTTACTTGTCTTTTTGCTTTGTCCAACTGTAGTAGATATTCTTACAAACAGTGGACTCTCTTGAATACTAACTATAATGAAGCCCATTTCAGGTCTGGTGACATGAAAAAGAAAAGCAAAACCGAGTAACTGAAGAACTGAATATCCAAGTGCTGATTAACTGAGAGTTGGCTCTAAAAAGAACAAAAACATCTGCTGGCTTCTTTGAAGGAAAAAAAAAAAACCCAATCCCTTTGGGTTTTTCCTGCAACAAATCCTGTTCTCAATTTTCTGTTTGGGAGTGATCCAGGAAAAAAGTGACCTCTCCCATTCTAGTAATGAATTTCTATTCCCTTTTGAACTTTGAATATGTTCGTTTAATCCCCAGATGGTCACCAAAAAATATTCATTCTCAAACCATAGATCTTGGCACACTGCTCAGGGCTCACCCCTACCCTGTTGCTCTCATTTCTCGGGTTCTAAACATAGAGCTCACCAAGGGGAAAGATGGCCCAGCCCAGGTCTGTCCCTCCAGTGTTTACAAGAAGTTTGCCTTTTGTCCTGATATCTCTTCACGGAGTTGAAGCATTCCCAACCTTCCAACAATTCCAGAGATTGGCTAGAACAGTCAGTGGAATGGGATCAAAACCACACTATTCATCGCTGGACTTGAAGTCACCAGCATTCAGAACACATTATTTTATAATCTAGTAAATACCTCCCAACTGGGATAATATTTGTCTTTAAAAAAGTCAAGTACCTGCCCTCATTAAAAAAACACATGTATGTTAATCTTAAGTCCAAAAAGCATTGGACAAAGTCGACTCTGCCTTAAGCACTAATTAAGTTTCTTGGATGGGCTTGTGCTCCTGGTAATATTGACACTTGCTGCCTCTTAATGTCTCCTTGGTCAGAAGTAGATTCTTTATAAGGTGGGGAGTTGTCTTTCTAACCTTGGCCTCACTTGCATTTATTAAGTATAGGACCCTGTACTGGAGGCATAAAGTCTAGAAACCCACAGGCCACATGCGGTCCAGTATGGTTGTGAATGTGGCCCAACACAAAACTGTCAATTCACTTAAAATATGAGATTTCTTTTTGTTTGTGATTATATGTCCATAGTGTATTTAATGTGTGGCCCAGAGATGTCAAAAGCTTGGACACCCCTGCTAGGAGATCTTGTGTCTGTCCTTAGAAAATTCCCTTTCCTCAGAGGCATCCAAACCCATTCGTTTGGCCATCCTAAACCCTCTGTCTTATGCAAGTGGACCAAAGCTGCACGTATAGAAAGCATATGTGACTGTCTGATCATTCATATAACTATTATAAAAACAGTATACAAATATCTGAAGATTTATTGGAACCATATGCAAACTATTGATTCAACAAACTTATTGAACAGTTGCTTTGTGTGCTAAGAACCATAATGGACGTACAGATGATAAGACAGAGAGCTTGTTTCAAGGAATCTATGTGGCAGTAAAGCAGATAAGAAATGTACACAGCCCCATGACATGAGGAAGAATTTAACATCCCCAACTACCCGATCCATGTAATTTTGACCACTTCTTATATCTAATGATGACTTTCGTATATTATCCTTTTCACTGGTTCTCTCCTTAGTTTGTTTTCTCCCTGTTCTGCAAGTATTGGAAGTAGCTTATAACAAGAGGGCATACAAGGAAATAATGATGCAATATTACTACGAAAAAAAAAGCAATGCCATCATCAGAGATGTCTTCAAATCCCACTGGCCCATTCTTTCAACATAATAGCATCAAGATTCTTTGCAACTTTTAACACTTCATATTCTTTTCATCTCAGTTGCTGATTCCCATTGACAAATACTCCCTGGGTCTGACTACCTGAAACTACCTCCTCTAACATCTTAAGCTCTAATTTGTCAATCACTGACCAACCTTCTATCTCCCGCCCCCCCATTTTCCCATTATGCTTATTTTCCAACCTCATCCCCTTTCTTTGAACATGCCATCTTTTCAATGTTCCTTTCTCTTCCCATTGTCTTCACTCAGGGCTCTACTTTTCCCCTTATGTAAACTAGACACAAAATGCATCACTTTCACCACTGTCTTTCTGCTGCACCTGCCTCCTCCATCCCCACATTTAGATGAACTGACTTATCTGCTGTCTCCTATTTTTCCTTGTCAGTGGATTGCCCATTGCTGCCCATATACATTCCGGGTTTCCCACTGTCCTGGTCCTTGGGATTCTTTGTGTCCTTTAAAAAAAATATACTGGAAAGCATTATGCTAAGTGAAATAAGCCAGGCAGTGAAAGATAAATACCATATGATCTCACCTTTAACAGGAACCTAATCAACAAAACAAAGAAGCAAAATATAACCAAAGACACTGAAATAGAGAACAGGCTGACAGTGACCAGAGGGGAGGGAATTTCAGGGGAAAAGGTGAAGGGTTTACAGGAACAAATATAAAGGACACATGGACTAAAACGAGGGGAGTAAAATGGGGGGGAGGGGAGAGGGCTGGGTGGGTGAGCTGGGATGGGAGCAAAAGGCAGAAAACTACTTGAACGACAATTAAAATAAAATAATAAATAAATTAAAAAATTTAAAAATACCTTTAAAAAATAAAAAATAAAAAACAGTTCTCTGTTCATATTCCTCTCTCATCTTCCACAGGGGCCAGACTTTTCTTACTCTTTTCAGGCTACCCTCCCCATTTCTTCGGTTCCCTTAGTTCACAGGGAAAATGAAGGCCATTGTGTAAGACAGTATTTAAACCCAGGGACACCTTTTTATGAAATATGTACATCCTCGCCCTCCACTTCCTTACTTTCAGCTGCAATCGAAGAGGTGTCCCTTCTTGAACAAAGTTTATCCCTCTGTGTTTTTGGAGCAGCTTTTATAAGATTATAATGTGGAGAGAAATAAAGTTTCCAAAAGCCAGCTGGAATCTGTGCTTCCATAACTTCTCTCTTTTAGACAACTGCTTGGGGAACTACATCCAATATCTACTCTTATAATTGGATCTCACAGCTACATACAGGATCTCCTTCAAGAACTCAGTATTTTCCAATAGAGGGGAAAGTGATACAAATGTGATGAGATACAAATGTGCTAAATTCTTGACTACCCCATTCCATATTTTGTTTTGTATGCTGCATTGCTGACCTACCTAAGGTTTATACGTTCTATTTATTTTTTGTTTCCTGTTGGTCATTATTAAACTAGAATTTAACAGAACAAGGTCCATGTTTACCCATACATGGGACAATCTGTTCCACACTATCAAGTCTGTCAACAATAAGTTTATAGCAAAGAAGGAGAGAAGACACTCATGGAAGTTAATACAAATGGACCTTCAGAAGATCCTCAACAAAAGGAAATTATCTCGAGATACAGCAAGCTGTTCACTCCAAATCAACCAATTTTAACTAGTAAATTGTATTTATAAATGGGCTTGGTCAGGAGTCGTTTAGTATAATCACTAAATCTTACCCCAAGGAATGGTCTTTGTGGGAAACAGTGCTCCAAATCAAACTGGTCTTCAGATAAAGCCCGAGCCAGCCCACTGCCACACCTGCCGTTCAGCACTCTGAAGAGGATTACCCCAGCCATCAGATACATAAAAGCTATACAGTTCAAGCATTATCAAACTAAGTCAAACCAGGAGCATCCCCAGAAGATGGATATAATTCTAAGCTTACTAAACTCATGCTACCAGGTTTTGTGATGGAAGCAAAATTGCTCAGCAGCGGACTCCCTCCCTTGAGTAAGCTCCTGCTATCTATCTGCTGATAGCTCTTTCTCTGCAAGAAAGGACTGAAACTTTGGGAAAGAAAAAGTTTAATGCCTAGTCTTGGGTGCTAAATCTCTTGTGAGAAACTCTCATAGACAGATGTAGTGTAGTACGATTCAGGCTAAGGAGTCAGGCAATTCTTGGCTTGAATCAACTTTAGATACAATTCTTTAAATCTTGGTTTTCTCATCAGTAAACCTTAAGTGTGGTTTAAATGGTTAGTTATAAAGCTCTTGGCTTTATAAATAATAAGTGTTATCTATAATTATTATTTTTTGTTATTATCTCAAAGACTCCATCCTGCCCCAATTTTAGAAAGACTCTTTGCCATTGGGAAACATAATCAAAAGTCATGCCCAAGTCTGACAGCATAAAAGGAAATTATAGCTGCTAGTTGAATATAGTGACTTGAAATTAACAGGCCTCAAAATTTTAGCCAGGACCTAACATGAACAGCCAGTTCCTTGTGGTAGGAAAATCTGAGGACTCCTGGACCTGATGGCCCGCAGAGGAGCTGGGCCACAGGAGAGGCCACAGCTGACGATGGGCTGGAGCTGGGGAGGAGGGAGCTGGCTTGGGCAGTGAGGAACAACCCACTCTAAATCCTTCAGAAGAAAAAGATTTTATATTAAACAAGGTGTGCGTTGTAATTTGAAAGAGGCAGATTATGAATTGAAATTTGCTCTTTCACTCAGTAAGGTACTATCATCTGGAACAAACTCAGATGTGTGGGGTAGCCTTGCCAATGGACAGATATCTATATCTATAGACATAGTTGCATCTGTAGTTGTAAACCTCACTATATATATAAACACATCTGTAATAATAACCTGTCATTTAGATCTGGACATACAGTCTGTTTCTCAGTCTAAATATCTGTGAGGAACGCAAGGCCTACACATCCAAGTGTTTACATTGGTCGTCTCTGGGTGTGTGGGGTTATGGATGTAAGAGGTTTTTTTGTTGTCTTTTTCTGATGAGTATGTACTGCATTTGTAACAAGACAATGACAGAGTATTAACTTTGAAAAAGACTAGTTAGAGAGAAGAAAAATATTAGGGTGATCTCAGCCTTTGTCACTTCCCCTTGGCCGTCCTGAGGAGGAGCACTGGGAAGGCATGTCTTGAGGGGTCATTTTGGGAGACACAGGACATTTCACAAAAATCACTTCAAACTGCTCATGGATTCCCTACTCAGCTTTTGTCCATGGAATTTTATTCAAGTTTATGTTCTATATAATCTGTTTTCTTTAAACTAAACTAAAACCAAGAGTGCTTTGGTTTGACCTCCTTGTTCACCTCTCTACTCCTCCCATTATAAAGTTTTGTGTTCACATGGTTTCCCAGAACCTAGATGATTAGAGATAGTAGATTTTAGATCATGTCCTTTTAAAACAGACTAGATACAGGACACCTGAGAAAGATAATCCTCTCCATTTTTTGACCTGCCCTCGCAGGTAAAATCTTTATTATCCTGGTAGTGAATTTTAAGCTAGGTGTCTCCTGGGTTTTCCAGGTTAATATTTTTGCAGGGATTTAACTCTAGAAGGCACGGAGGAACAGGTGCAGATGGAGAGACAAATGGGGTTTTTATTGTCTGTGCTGGCACAGGATCCTTGACTCTGAGAATGAAAAGGTTCTAGACAAGCATGATAGAAAGAAGAGGAAGCCAAGGGTTCCACTGTGCTTCTTATCCTTGGGCCTTCATGTAAAGGCCATCTTCCTATGACTTCAGCTCAGTTCTCTCTCAGAAGCAGGGCCTTTGCTTTCCATATCCACACATGGAACCCCAGTGTCCATCTACACTTGGCTATCTAACTGGCACCTCAAACTCAAGAAAACTGGAACTAAGTTCTTTATCTGTCCATAGAGATCACTTACCCCCCTGCCTCCCTCCCCCATGTCTCCTATTTTGGGCAATGACATTATCCTCCCCCTGTCATGAGTGTCACTGGTTTTTTCTGACTCCCCCTTCTTTTAATCTTCATGTCCAATAGTATACTCTGCCTTGCACATTTCATTATCATTTTCACCTCTCTCTACATCCTTGCTCCCACTGCCTTGGTGAGGTCTCCCATCATTTTTTTCTTGAACCATTCTAAGCCTAACCAATCTTTTCAATTTTGTACAAGTCTTTTCAATCACATTCAAACTAAACAAACATAAAGTTTAATAGGGCACAGTAATTATGATAGGTAACTCTTAAACAGCATTTGCTGCATGCTAGGCACTATTCTAAGAATTTTGCACATATTTATTAATTTTATCTTTATAATTTTTGATGGAAGGATGTACAGTCTCCATTGTGCAAATGAGTAAACTGAGATGAGGAAGGTTAGTGATAAGTTCAAATCATATAATACCAGGATTCAAAACTGGATTTTTGTTCTAGAGTCAGTGCTTTTAACCATTATGCTCTGTTGCCTCTCGACAGAGTGATAAGGGCATTCCAGGTAGAGAAAATAGCCCCCAAAGGCATGACATTTGATGGGGTGAGTGTGGGCAATGACAGTGTATGAGTCCCGTCATGGCCTAAATTGTGACCCTCTAAACTCATATATTGAAGCCCTGCTCCTCAGTACCTAAGAAAATAACTACATTTGAGGTTAGGGTCTTCACGGAGGTAATCAAGTGAAAATCAAGTCACAGAGGCAATCAAGCCTGTTAGGGTAGGCTCTAGTCCAATACAAATTATATCTTTGAAGAAGAAGAGAATAGGACAGAGAGAGAAGATGGCCATCTACAAGCCCAGGAGAGAGAATGGATCCTTTCCTCCAGGCCCTCAGAAGAAACCAACCCTGTGGGTACCCTGATACTGGACTTTTAGCTTCCAGAAAGGGGGACAGTAAACTTCTGTTGTTTAGGCCACCCAGGCTGTGGCACTTTGTAATGGCAGCCCTGAAATCTAACACAAGCTCAGAGGGGCAGGTAGGGCCAGATCAGACTGGGTCTTGATCCTAGAGAAATTAGGAATGGACCAGTGGGTTTTTCAATGGCAGAGTCATATGATCCAGCTATCATTTGACAAAGCTTGCCTGGTGGAAGTGTGGAGAGTAAGTGTTGAGGCTTGGTGGGGTTCACATGGAGGGCCTGCCAGGGGATAATGAAGGCCTCATCTAAGTCAGGAATGGGATGGAGGAGATGGATGCAGAAATGACTAGGAAGGAGACAGCCACCCTTCTCCTCCCCACTCCCTGCAGCTGCCTCTGAAGCCATCTCAAATTCTCGAGTCCCAGAACATGCCATGCGTCCCTCAGCCATACCTCTGTATCTTTGTATAGAACACCTTGAGCTGCCTTTAATTTAGTGATGCTTTAAGACCAACTCCAGGGGGCAACTCCCCTATAACACTATCTCTAGTGCAGTTTGACCTTTCTTCGTTTCCATAGCACTGTGTGCACGTCGCAGGGACGACTCTCTCCCTCTGGCTCTGTGATTATCTCTTCCATGCTGTTTATTCCATTAGATGATAAGCTCCTTGAGAGAAGGTCTAACCCACTGACTGACAAATAGAAATGCACAACAGATGTTGAATGAATGAACAAGACAATGCCTTTGAAAAAGGCACACCCCCCCACAGGAATTTAAAGAAGTGAATTTTGGTTCCACATGGTTATAAGAAAGTACATAATAAATCAGGCTCTTGGGAAGATATAAGCTCCAGAAACATGACACATGTACCTGTCTGACTGACAGGTGCCCCCCCCCCTTTCCTGGGTATAAAGGAATTCTGGAAAAACACAAAATATACCAGTTGTTCTAGTGGGCTTTAGAGGACACCACACTGGGGACAGCTTACTTAAAAAAGGTAATAAATGGGTAGAATAATCCTAATGCTCAGTGGCCTCTAGTAAATCTTTTCTTCCTCTCCTTGTATAATTTGCTACATTGGCTTTGGTTTTTAAATTCACAGTTAGCTAAGTATCTAAAATTTACAAAATTACTGTTGCCTCAGTAGCTTTCAGATCCATCAGAATGTCTTGGTTATGGCTCTCATTTTTAACTTAGAAGAAAAGAATCAAGAATAATTATTTTTAGTCAGAATTAAGATATGATTATTTTCATTTGTTTACTATCTTCTTAGGTACAGTCAGTTATCAATGGGCTAACTGATAACTGAACAGTTATCAACATTCAGTTATTGATGTACCTCTTTCCAGAATAATATTTTTCCCTAAAGTTTAATTTTCTCTGTGGGTTATATGAGCATTTTATTTTAGCTTTGATGTCACAAACCTAATGTTTAAGTGGAAGAGTTGATTTTTAATTTTTGGCACAAATTCTTGATAAAGCAGGCATCCTCAGAGGAACCTTTGGATGTTGCCTGTAGGGTGATACTCATAGATACCCTGGTTTAGAATGATCCATACTATCCTCCTGGGGCTGCCATATCAAACTACCACAAATTTGTTAGCTTAAAACAGCAGAAAGTCATTCTCAGAGCTCTGGAGGCTAGTAGTACAAATCAAAGTGCCAGCAGGGCCATGCTCTGTCTGAGAGCTCTAGGGGAGATTCCATTCACTGCCTCTTGCGGCCTTCTGGTGGCTTTAGCTGTTCTACGGCTTGTACCTGCCTCCATCTTTACCTGTTTTTTTTCTTCATGTCTATCCTCTGTGTGTCTAAGGACACTTGTCATTGGATTTAGGTTCCACTTGGATAATCCAGAGTGATCTCATTTTAGGGTCCTTAAATTAATTATATCTGTCAAGGCCTGCCCACCCTCCTTTTTAAACAATAAGATCATATTCACAAGTTCTGGGGAATAGATTGTGGACACATCTTTTTGGGGACTACCTTTAACCCACTACATGACCCACGGTCAGGAAGGCCCCAGGGGCAAAGCATGTGGAGATTCATCTCCCAGGAGTGGAGATGAATTTGTACTGATGCACCTATAGGTCTTGGCTCCTCCACCTGAATGTAAAGTTAATAATTTGCATTCCAATGAGTTTAAATTAGAAGAGAAAGCAGGATTGCAAAATGGTAGACACAATGCCCCCTCTAGTCAAAAGAAGTGTTCTGATTGCCCTCCACTGTGCTTTAACATGTTTGAATTAGCTGAATATATAAAAAATTGGAATACTTTTACATAAAAGTCCCAGGTTTCTTCCTTTACTTGTAACGTCAGATCTAACAACACCAGACCCAATAATAAGCCTCCAGCCTGGAGAGCTTGAACCCTCCTTTGGCGGTGGGGGTGGGGTGCCTGCCCCCCCTACCACCGTCCTCACCACTCCCTGCTGTTACTGCAGTCTTCCTTTAGTCATTGGAATGGGTGGCTTGGCTCCTGAGTTTTTGAGTTGGCCATTTCTGATCCACTGGCATGTTAATTAAGGGCAGACAACCACTCCGGCTGAAATCCAAGCAATAACCCTGATTTACTCTGACCATGGAGCTAAACTCTGAAAATTGTTGTCAAAGAGTTTATGCAGATAAGGATCATGAGCCATTTTAGATTTGCCTGATGTAGCTCCTGGCAGCCACGACTCAAAATTCCAAGGTCTACAGCCCTGTTACTATGAGATAGATCCTACATTTTAATAGCCTAACTTCTTTCAGGGCCGGCCTTATGAAAACATGATTTATAATTTTGAATTTTGCAGGTCCAGCTTAACTCTAGGAGACTTGCTTATTGCTTTGTGGGCCCAATGTTTTATCTGTTTTATAATACCCTTTATACAATATGCTGAATATTTTCCTGCTCCTGGTAAAATGTGTTTGTTGAGCTTACATCCACAGAGTTAAACTGAGCTAAATCTCCTAGCATTTCCTCTCCCGGTACCTTTTTCTAAGGGCATATGGTGGGAGGGGGGAAGGAAGATGAAAATTCTCTCTTTAGCAGGAGTGGTTTTAATAGATACCTACTGATCTTCCTTCTACTCTCAAATCCAGATCATAAAGAGTTAGGAAAAACCTTTAAGTATGGAAATATATACAGACCTTCACCATGTAAGACCAATCTATTACTTGCAATTAGACTGACAGTTGGCAGTGAATAATTAAGGAAATACTGACCTAGCTAGTGTTCCTAAGAGGTATTTTCTCTGGGATTAACTGTTCTTGCACAGATTTCCCCACGCCATGCTCAATTTTAAAAATGGCATGATTTTTGTCTGTAACGGGAAGATGTATTTTCATGTGTACTGTTCTCATGAACAAAATCAAAATTCTTTTATATATTTTGTGTTTTAACTACAGGATTGTTTTTAAAAATTTTACACACACATACACAGACTTTCTAGTGGGTCAGAAAAGTGACATCTGTCTTCATTAACAGTGAATACCAAATCAACTTCATTTAGCAGAGACAATCTAGGTGGAATGACTTGTTAGGTGGCAAATGAAACACTCAGGGGGTATGTGAAGCCATCACTTTTTAAAACCTCAACCGAAGTTGATTCCACAGAGAATGGGAATGGGAATGGCAACAGAATGGATTATAATCTATTTAAAAGGCACCTGCTTTCATATGCCAATGAAGGTCATTTTTGTTTAGTATTTAAGATAAAGAGATAATCCCTTTAAGAATTATTAAATAGCATCTCTTAAAAGGACATCTCAGTGTATACTTCATTAATGATATAATACAGCACTTAGCTACCCACTGAGGTAATTCAACAGAGCAGTCTATCCATTTCATTGAAAACTTCGGAAGAAGTCATTCTGTTGAACTGAAGACAAGTTTACTTTTGATCTTTTATTTGAAACTTGAAAGAGCTGAATGGTAGAGGGTTGTCACTGAGCCTCTGCCTCTAGATCTCTCTGACTTACTGTGAATAATGCTCGTCAAAGATCATGGAGATATGGCGGAAACTGAGCAGCAGGCTGGCTGAAGGAGGGAAATGCTGATTAGTGAGACCTGCTGGCTGTAACCCTCCATCCTTGACATCTGTCACTGGTTGCTGTAAATAATGAATTTCATTCCTATAAATTACTTTGAAATAGTTATAGTTGGAAGGGTAATTAGTGATGATAAATAGCTATATCAGAGGAGACTGCAGCTCAATCAATCTTCATTTTTCAAATTGTTGCTTCTTTATAGAGAAAATAGACGTGGCCATTAACTGCTGGCAAAGCAGGTTGACTAAGTAGACACTGCCAATGAAATGGTTTACAAAATGTATCTCATTACAGATGGGCCATACAGCTTGCAGTTACCTCCCATTGATTTCTCCTAATAACAAAATAGTCTTGATTCATAAGCTCTTGTGTTTAAAAGTAGTCTTCACAGCGTTTAATCTCAAAATAAGTCAGTTCTTTATGATGTCTTCATTAGTCATTTTTTTTTCCGGTCTTTAAGGTACAATAACTTAAATACTATGACCTCCATTGATATAACACGTGTAATATATACCTGCTACTGTGGAGAGCTCAAGGAAGAAGAGGAGGAAGATATGACATGATCTCAGCCCCAGGTGTTACTAGCTTGGGGCCTAGGTGAAGTGGTGGAACACGCCAACAGGGAAGCACTTAAATAGCAATATTAGACAGAGACCACAGAGCAAAAGGACTGTCGTCACAAAGAGTGAATGTCAGGATGAGCTGGGGTGGGTGGAAGTATGAGATGTCAGTACAATAAACAGAAATAGAGCAAGCCTCTTAGGGAAATGGGATGCAGGTCCAAGACATTTAGCAATGAAAGAGCTAGGTCTGATGAAGAGTACAGTGGTCGACTATACGAACTCTGAAAAGCAGTCTGCCTGGGGGAAGTGGCCGAACATCTCCAACCATCAGTGTCTTCCTGTGTAAAAATGGGCATAAAGTAGCCACTATCTCATGGGGTTGTTTTGAGGACTGAATGAGACAGGAAACATATCATGATTAGTGTGATTAGCCTCGGGTCAGTGCCACCCTGGTAATTATTACTATATTCCTAATTATATTTTCCCCAGTTTTAACAATAGCTCCAAAATGTCCTCAATTTCTAAAATAATTTACTTTACAATGCATATTATAAATAAGTATCATGTGAAGCATAATTAGCCATGTTGACACCCCCCTCAACCCCAGTTGTAGCATAAAAATGCCTGCTTGGCCCCTTTTATACTTCTGTCTTGATGAGTGTTTATCAGTTAAACTCCTAGAACGGCCCTCTTATGAATCATTACTAGATGGAAAAATTAAAATTTGGGTGCATACTTGATTAAAGTTTGGCCTGGCCCCAGATTTGCAGATTGATAAATTAACAGCCTCTCAGCCCATCTGTGTGATTTTACTTTTTTTTCCCCCTCTTTGTCTCTTTGCTGTCTCTTTTCCCTGAGATTTGAAGGCCCATAATGTGAGCAATTTTCCAAACTTATGGCATCCTTTAACAACAACATTTTTCTAAAGTGGTAGAACACAGAGCAGTTCTGACTTGGGCACAGAGCGCATGCCCAGGTAGGCACGTCCTTCTGTTGGCCCACCCCCTCGCCCGCCTACTCCATGGGCAGGAAGTTGTCCAGGTGGATAGTTTGAGGCCTGGAAAGGGTCAGAGAGGCTTCTAGGAGCCCAGAAGCATGGAACAAAGAATGCCTTGATGAACCTCAGGGCAGTTTGGTGGCCTTGGCAGACCTCCTCCTGTTTCTTTGAACTATTTTAGTCCCTTGCACAGGCACCCTCGCCCTTCCTCTGTGGTATGCAGATGACGTATTGGCTGTCGACAAGATTCTGACAATGTTACAACATAATATCGTGTGAGGTTGCCTCGTCAGCTCAAGTCAGGTGCCAGCAAACCTGCCAGATGTGTCTTCTTTTCCTGTTTCCCAATTTTTTCTGCTTATCTGACTCAAATGGGACATTTGTACAGATGCAGATTCTGGGGTTCCTTCCCTGGAGGTGCTGAGGTGGATGGAGCCCAGAGGTCTGGCTTTTTCATACACCGCAGACTGGCAAATTTGGAAAACACTGTGTTAGCCTTCTGGGAGCACCCATCGTATCCTGGCATTGGGTTCTTGCAATCCAGAGGTGGGGGCACGTATGAGCGTGTGTGCTTCCCTGATGTCCGACAACAGCTCTGACCACAGAGTCAGAGGCCTTGACCCAGTGTCTCATCCCTAGTCTTGTCTCCCGGCATTTAAACCATCTGCGAAGTAAAGTGCTTTAATCCTCACCTAAAAGTCTATAAAGGAGAAAAATCCCAAAACCCAGTTGCTCTCTTAATTAAGCACCTACACAATTTTGTATCAGTAGTGAAAAATTTCTAGCAAATGGTCGAGAGGAAAGGAGGGATAATCAAATATTTGTTGAGGGACAGAGAGAATGACTAGGACAGAGAGAATGACTAAACTCAGTAGTTATTTTTCGAACATTACTGTCTGCTCAGGCCTCACTTCCAAAGATTCATAAACTAAGCATCTACTTGTAGTATAAAGTTTTATTGTTACTTCAAGAAAAGAGTGCATTGTCTTTATATATGTTCTAAAATTTTCAGAATAAAAGAAATACAAGATATATTATTTAAAAACTACTTTTATCATACATTTTTCTGTCTCGTGCATTTAGAGATATGATCTATAGAATAAAACTGTTCTTTTGAGACTTATCAATGATCTAACCCTCATTTCTTCTGCATATTTTCAGGAAAAGAAGGATTTCTTGCACTGGTGCAGCATCTCTAATGCAGCAGCCTTCATGCCCAGGAACGCATTTTCCCCTCGCTGATAGCAGCTTTGCTGAGCCATCCTGTAAGTTAACTCCTGGTCTGCATTTAAAATGACACAAACCTTAGTATCCTAAGGTCTTTTTTAAATACAAAAATTTACATATATTTGTATAAGGTCTGTAGATTAGATAATAGTTGTGTATCAATGATAATTGACCAATTTTGATCGTTGTACTGTGATTATGTAAGATACTAACATCTGTGGAATGTGGGTAAAAGGTAAATAGAAATTCTTTGGACTATTTTTACAACTTTTGCATGTTAAAACGACTTCAAAATAAAATGTTAAAAATGAGTAATTTAAAATTCAGATATAATGAAAATGCATGTATTTAGCCCTCTGATTTCATAAGTGTCAAAATTTTGTCTTACTTGCCTTACATTTTTTAAGGCAAAACATTAAAACATTAAATCGAATCCTCTCTGTATCACTGTGTATCTCCACTAGCAGTAAGTCAAAGTGTCTCTTTCTCTTCTTCCTCTCCAATGCTTAGTCCTATTAGACTTTTTAGTTATTTGCAGTATGATGTAAAGAACGAAATTTGTTTCAGTGTTCATTGCCTCAATGACTAATGAACGTGAACATTTTTTATAGACTTATTGGCCACCCAAGTTTTCTGTTCTTTATATTGTTGTTCATATACTTTGTTGATTTTTTGGTATTTTTTTCTTGATAATGTGGTAGCAGCTGTCAGGGTAACCTGGTTATAAGCTTTGTAATATGCATGCAAATTTTTCCTCACTTTGTAGCTTGGTTTAATTTGATTATGGTGTCTTTGACAGATATATTGCAATTAACACAGTCATGATTCTCCACCTTTTTTTTTTTCTGTGCTTTTTAAAATCTTACTGTAAGAAATCTCCACTTTCCCCAATATCATGAGAGAGTTTCTGTCTGATATTCTGGTATTTTGTTTCAGAAGTTTTGTTTTTAACATTTATGCTTTAATCCTTAAAGAATTGATGTTTGTGACTGATTTGAAGCTGGGATCTATTTTAATATATACACTTGTTCTAGCTTATTGAATGATTTATCCTTTCTCAATTTTTAATGCCACATTTTATAATAATTTCTTATAGATGCTTGGATCTGTTTTTGTTTGCTGTATTATTTTTTAGTTTATATGTCTAGTCCTCTACCAATACCCTGTTTTTACTTGACCATGACTTTCAGTCTTATTAACTCATAGGTCAAGCCTTTTATTCTGTTTCCTTCTCTTTAAAATTATTTAGTATTCCTGGTGTTCCTAACTCTAGTCTTTTGTCTATATTTTGCATTAGTTATCAAACATTTTATTGTAGTTTTTTTTTATTGGATTCTTACATTTATAACTTTCGAGGAACTAACATAATCACATTATACCTTCCTATCTATAAATATGGCTTAATTGTTCATTTGGGGGCAGCTTCTTCTACATTCTTCAACAATATTTTAACTGTCTCTATAACCATCCTATATAGATTGTTAGATTTATTCCTGAATATCTTACCATTTTTATTGCTTTTGTGAATGAGTATTTTTTTTTTTTGCATTTTCCTCTTGGTTATTGGTACTGTGTAGGACACTGTTATATTTTATATAGTAGTCTTAAACTCAAGAATTTTACTGAGATTTCTTATTAGAAATCTATACTCCCAACTCTTAACTTTCACCAGCAAATAAAAGAAATGAAAGTGCTGGCACTGAAGATTACAAGGGAATTCTTTTGGGGGAAACTAGGGATGTGCCATAAGTCCTTTCCACCAAATGTAAAGGGATGGGTGGGAACTACTTTCTCCTTTATATCAAGTCAAGATTTAAGAGATTCACATTTACATGTGGAATCAAATGGCCAAAATAAACTAACAACAAAACAGAGACAGAAGCATAGACACATGGAACAGACCGACAGCTGCTGGAGAGGAGGTAGGGAGCCTGAGTGAAAGAAGGTGGAGGCATTAGTCAAAGAACATGTATGAATGACCCATGCACACAAACAACTGTGTGGGGATTGCCTGGGGGGTGAGGAGGCTGGGTGGTGGTGGGCAAAGGGCGGGGAAAGGGAGGACGACTGTAATAGCATAAACAATAAAATACAATAAAAAAGATACGAGATTTAAAGAGCCTAATAAAATGCGTCCTGTACAGTTTACATTTCTAGGTGAACTGGTGGCCCTGACACCCTGTTGGCAATGTCTAGGGGATGGGTGGGCAAAGGAGAGGTGGCTGTATTGTTGGCTGGATCATTGGAGTCGGTCAGGGCAAATGGTGCTGGCGGGTTTCTCATGGATCAGAGACAGTTCAGCGGGAGAGAGTGCCTGTGCGGGGTCATCACGAGCGGTGATGTGAGCTACCGGTTCAAGTGAGCTACCTCAGTGGGTGAGCCACTCCAACAGGAGCGAACTGTTGGACACCCAGAGAGTTGAGGAAGGAGCTAATGATCAGTTGGACTTTCCTTTCTTATGGGAATCAGGGGTAAGAAATCTCTGATATTTGGAAAAGTTTGCAAAAACCCATAGCTAGAGAAAACACTCTGTGTCACATTGTTGCTAGTTATGTGTGTCATTTCCTGCCTCTTTAGCTCTTCTTCCCCCTTTTGACCCTGGAGGGTAGGTCCTATTCCTTTGGCCTCATTTCCTTAAAAAAAGAAGTGTCCTTCCTTTTTTCTAAGGTGAACTTCCCAATCCAAGATCTAATTTATGTCTATTACTACTTGCTCCATTAATTATTCTCTCTCAACTTCATCTTCAAATTTTCCTCGTAAAATTTTACCCCCAAATGATCAGAATTTCCACCCTAAATCATAAGGAAGTATTAACAGAAGCTGAAATCCATAATAATGAACCCAAGTATCTCTAGGCGAAAAATAACACTTTTCGATCATTCAGCATATCGAAAGCAGGAGGTGAGAAGAGGGAAAGGTGGTAGAGAGACACATATAACCAATGCAAAATAAACATACACTGTGATTTTTCAAAACCACCTTCTGTTATGTAAGTCATGTAGTATCTGCTCAATCAGTCAACTCCTATGGAGAAGAAATGTTCTTGCCAATTTTGTTCACTTTGTCAACATTCTCCCACACACTCTCTAAACATTTTACAAATTTACCAAGCTATACTTAAAATGCATTAATAGCACCTATGAAATCTATAATTTGATAAGTTTCAATATATGTATACACTTGTCAAACCACCATTACAATCGACTTAATAAACTTCTTTCCTTGTACCCCCAGACAACTACAGATTTGTTCTCTGGCACTTTAGATCAGTTCAAATTTTCTATAACTTTATATAAATGAAGTAATACGTACTTTTCTTTTGTCTGACTTCTTTCATATGGCATAATTATTTTGAGACTTACCATGTTATTCCACTGTATCATAGCTCCTTCCTTTTTACTGCTGAGTACTATTCCATTGAATAGATGTATCACAATTTGCTGATCCATGCACCTGTTGATGGACATTTAGACTGTATTTTAGATGTTTGCTGCTATGAACATTTTTGTTTGAGTCTTTGTACAGAAACGTCCTTTCACATTATTTGGACATATAGGGGAAAAGTGGCTGAGTTAGCATAGCAGGTGTATGTGTAACTTTTTGAGGGACAAACTGTTTATCCAAAGTGGTATAGCACTCTAAACATTTCAAACATTTCAGATATCTATTTTGGGGGATAAGTTATGTGACTAGAAAATACGCTGGGTCAAATATGTGAATGGTACACAAGATACGTTTTCTAAAGAAAAGTCATGTCTAGTCAGTTATGTCTTTGCTCAAATCCTAAAAATATATTACTCTGCATCTGCTTTGCTAAACAACACACTTGGACTATTCAACAACGTGAGGACACGTGCCAAACAGAAACACATTCGCTGACCAAATTGCAGCTGTCCTTGGAGGGCTGCTGATTAACCAGCAGGGCCGTGACGGCTCTACAGCCTAAGCAGGTGGCCCTGTGCCAGAAGCATAACTATCTCATTTATTTTAATGGTTTTGGCAACATGCACTACTCCTGCCATATTATTTTGATGAAGCTTCCAATTTCCATTATCCATTTGGGAAATCAATTTCAAATAAGCCGCTGATGACACTTTGTGTATGTGTGTGTGAATATTTGTATGTATGTATATACACACATTGAATTACATATATAAACCCAGATGTCTTCTTGTGCTCCATTAACTATAATAAAGGTCACAGTTATGATTCAATTTCTATTATGACAATCTGAGCAACCTCTCACTTGTGAGTTACTAAACTTAGTGAGAAACCTGTGGCATTGACTTAGCCAGCTTCCAGAGCCAGAGCTAGGACAATTAGGAGGCCAGTGTGGATTGGTGGGAGAAGCCGAGTGAACTCTGGCCAGAAACTGCAGGGAAAGATAAGAGCTAACGTTGTAAGCACTTAGATGTGGGAGGTGGAGACAGATGATGATGAAGTACAAAAGGTGCCAGGGAGGCCACGTGCACATAGAAGGTGATTTCCTGGGCACTGTTCTGAATTATTCCAATAACTTTCTGCTGCTATCATCACTCATCCAAATTAGAAGAATTTCTCCTTTAAATGGCACTTTGGGAAGACACTGGCTTTCTCCATTTAATTCTGCTGCATTTCTGTGCCCCATGCTATGCAATGAATTAGAACACATTCAATTAAATTATGATACAAAGACTCTTCGGGGCATGCATGCTACAAAGAAATTTAAGTCATGGCTTTAGCACAGGCTGTAATGTGTAACTTTTGTTTTGGGCCTGGCTCTCCCTGCTTTGCTTTTCTCCTGAAGGCTTGTTCTTCCTTTGGACTTGACTTCTGAAGCTCACTCAACTTTTAGTGCAAACCAAGGTAGGAGTCCTTAGAGGATCATGGTTGTGTTTTCTCTGTTTTGGGGCTCCCTGCAGTTTCAGGGTGAAATGGTTTCCTTGCACTGACCTCACCCAGATCTCTTAAACAAAGGGGAAACTTTGTCTTACTCTTCTCCTTTCTGAGTACCTAAGAGAATGCCACAGCCTCAGGCAACTTTCACAGATGACAACTGCCATGTTTTGCCCACCCCCAATTCTTTAATTTCACCCTCTATCCTTTTGTGGAGAAGCTCCCAATTCCAGTTAATCTACATATTTCTGTCCTTTCAATAAACCACCTCCAGCCTGTGCCTCCTCAGATGGCATCGTCATCATGAGTTCCAGAGCTGGACACAAACCTCATATAACTCCTTAGGAAGAATGTGGGAAAGGACATAGGCTGTTAAGTTAAAAAGGCTACATTCAATGACTAACTGGGTAATCTGGGCAAGTTACATTGAACCTTGGCTTCCTTATCTGTAAAATGGAGATAATACCTACTTCTTAAGGTTGGTTGGTTGTGAAGATTGGTGGGACATTGTATGCAAAACTACACAATTTCTTTTAAAGCCTATGGTCAAGAAGGGGCAGTGATCACAGAAATATCAGGCTTGGTTTGAATGGTGACTCTGGTGACTCCCCCAGTTTCCTTACCCTCCACCTACACCTGTTCATCACACCCATCCTTTCTTCTCTGTGTGGCTGACTCCTCCAACTGCATGCCCACCACTCATTCTTTCACATGTGACCTCAGACCCCAAGACATCACTAAGTTCTCTTGAACCACAAGTTACGTCCTTTCTGTTTACTGGACCTGCCTCTTCCGTTCCCCCAGGCACAGCATTTCCTGCTTTCTCTCCTTGTAAAATGGTTGTCCCTCAGCCTGCATCTCCTTCAGACTACCCCCCTCCCTATCATGACCAAAATCGTGCTATGAACGCTGGCCCCACAGGCTGGCTCCACTTCTTGACCTCCTCAGCGCACTTGAGCTGCATCTGAGCTCTGTCAGCAGCCTTTGCCACTTTTTGGCCCCTCAAAAAACAGAGGTCTCCTTTTGGCTGTCAGTCACTTGGACCCATCTACTGCTAGTGACACTGCAGATCACCCACCCTTCCCCCTCAAGCCTCCTCCATCCCCCTGTATCACACCCCTCCCCCTTTGTTTCGCTTCCTACTTTTTCACTGTTACCTCATGGGCAAGTCCACCTCTGCCAATACTTCTAGGCTGACTTTGCCTGGACTCTGACTCTTGCCTTTGTGTTGTTCCTAGTTCGCTCACATCCCTTGCATAATCTCATTTACCCGGGACTGCTACACAATCTGCGGAGCCCAGTGAAAAATGAAAACGTGGGTCCTTTGCTCAACAATTATTATAACCTTTGAGAGGACGACAGCAGAGCACGAAACCAAGAGTGGGCCATTTGTGACCGCCCAGGCTGCATGTCCACGAAGCTGGCCCCGTGTTCAGCTCCAGAGCTCCAAGTCCAGAGATTCTCCCATGTCCAGTTCCAGCCCAGACCCCTCTCCTGCACTCTAGGCTTAAACACCATTCTGTAGGAACACCACGCCTTCTTGCTCCAGGTGTTTTCACTTACTAGCTGAGATGAGATGTTGGGCAAGACAGCTTCTCCCAGCTTCATTGTCTCAGTGTACTATCTGCAAGGTTATGGGAAAGTCTGTACAAGTATCGAGCTGGTAAGTCAATACAGATGTTGATAATGTATCCTATAAACAACTATAAACTGTCCACGTTCGTAAATGTAAAAAGTCCCTAAGCAGCACAGGAAATCTCGGTAGCTGCTCCAACATCAGTGCCGACTATTTATCCACTTGCCTGGAAGTTGTGCAAATTAGGACAAGTAGGTAGTAACTCTTGCAATGAGCTTGGGAATCATTTTTGCCCCAAAGAGGTTATTTTAAAAATATGTGCAATATTTTATTTCAGTGAAAGAACAGGAACTCTGAGCATGAGTTCATCCCACAAGGATCTGGTCAGTCCAGTTCTAGGAACTTGACATCACGTGCTTTGAGCTGATCAGCCAGGTTCCAATCTCTTATAAGCAAAGAGCGTGAACTCACAGAGCAAAACCAGAATGTGCATGCCAGGCTTGCGCTGCAAACACCCATAGCAAGATGACTTGCTTGTTGACTGATGAGTGTATTTCCAGCTTTCTATTGGATATCATGAGCAGGATGTTCTGCTGGAATCTAAACCTCAACATGCCCCACACAGAACTCAAAAATTTTCTTCCTTCTCAAAGCTGCTGCTTTTCCCTCAATCCTGTATGTTGGTTACTGGCGCCACTGACCACCAGCCATCCAATCCAAACACTCTGATCAACTTTTCCTCTGCTCTCCCTGCCTCCGTTCCAGCAGCTACACCCCCACCTCCCATCACATCCTGAAGCAACACAGACGGTAACTGTATCTAGAACCCAGAGAGATGATGATGGTCAAGTTCTTTTTTAAAAATCTCAATCTAGTAATGAAATCATCTATATTACTACTGTGAGTTGCCTGGTCATATTTTTGCCCACTACTCCATTTATTTTTGCATTTTATGCTGTGCATTTGTATGCATTTTTAATAGTCTGAGGGGTGACTATCTGAAATAATTTTAGAATAAGACAACCAATAATCACAATATTAATATGATTTGGGTTATAAATATGAATACAATATTATGAACAGTATTTAACTTGGTTCTCCTGTTGTATTTTTATTTTATTTTAGGCCTATTGTCATAAAGAGCTGTTTTCTGTTTTCATTTAATTGAATGTGACCATCATCATCTCTCTGGGTTCTAGATACAGTTACCGTCTGTGTTGCTTCAGGATGTGATGGGAGGTGGGGGTGTAGCTGCTGGAACGGAGGCAGGGAGAGCAGAGGAAAAGTTGATCAGAGTGTTTGGATTGGATGGCTGGTGGTCAGTGGCGCCAGTAACCAACATACAGGATTGAGGGAAAAGCAGCAGCTTTGAGAAGGAAGAAAATTTTTGAGTTCTGTGTGGGGCATGTTGAGGTTTAGATTCCAGCAGAACATCCTGCTCATGATATCCAATAGAAAGCTGGAAATACACTCATCAGTCAACAAGCAAGTCATCTTGCTATGGGTGTTTGCAGCGCAAGCCTGGCATGCACATTCTGGTTTTGCTCTGTGAGTTCACGCTCTTTGCTTATAAGAGATTGGAACCTGGCTGATCAGCTCAAAGCACGTGATGTCAAGTTCCTAGAACTGGACTGACCAGATCCTTGTGGGATGAACTCATGCTCAGAGTTCCTGTTCTTTCACTGAAATAAAATATTGCACATATTTTTAAAATAACCTCTTTGGGGCAAAAAATGATTCCCAAGCTCATTGCAAGAGTTACTACCTACTTGTCCTAATTTGCACAACTTCCAGGCAAGTGGATAAATAGTCGGCACTGATGTTGGAGCAGCTACCGAGATTTCCTGTGCTGCTTAGGGACTTTTACATTTACGAACGTGGACAGTTTATAGTTGTTTATAGGATACATTATCAACATCTGTATTGACTTACCAGCTCGATACTTGTACAGACTTTCCCATAACCTTGCAGATAGTACACTGAGACAATGAAGCTGGGAGAAGCTGTCTTGCCCAACATCTCATCTCAGCTAGTAAGTGAAAACACCTGGAGCAAGAAGGCGTGGTGTTCCTACAGAATGGTGTTTAAGCCTAGAGTGCAGGAGAGGGGTCTGGGCTGGAACTGGACATGGGAGAATCTCTGGACTTGGAGCTCTGGAGCTGAACACGGGGCCAGCTTCATGGACATGCGGCCTGGGCGGTCACAAATGGCCCATTCTTGGCTTCGTGCTCTGCTGTCGTCCTCTCAAAGGTTATAATAATTGTTGAGCAAAGGACCCACGTTTTCATTTTTCACTGGGCTCCGCAGATTGTGTAGCAGTCCTGGGTAAATGAGATTATGCAAGGGATGTGAGCGAACTAGGAACAACACAAAGGCAAGAGTCAGAGTCTAGGCAAAGTCAGCCTAGAAGTATTGGCAGAGGTGGACTTGCCCATGAGGTAACAGTGAAAAAGTAGGAAGCGAAACAAAGGGCAGGGGTGTGATACAGGGGGATGGAGGAGGCTTGAGGGGGAAGGGTGGGTGATCTGCAGTGTCACTAGCAGTAGATGGGTCCAAGTGACTGACAGCCAAAAGGAGACCTCTGTTTTTTGAGGGGCCAAAAAGTGGCAAAGGCTGCTGACAGAGCTCAGATGCAGCTCAAGTGCGCTGAGGAGGTCAAGAAGTGGAGCCAGCCTGTGGGGCCAGCGTTCATAGCACGATTTTGGTCATGATAGGGAGGGGGTAGTCTGAAGGAGATGCAGGCTGAGGGACAACCATTTTACAAGGAGAGAAAGCAGGAAATGCTGTGCCTGGGGGAACGGAAGAGGCAGGTCCAGTAAACAGAAAGGACGTAACTTATGGTTCAAGAGAACTTAGTGATGTCTTGGGGTCTGAGGTCACATGTGAAAGAATGAGTGGTGGGCATGCAGTTGAAGGAGTCAGCCACACAGAGAAGAAAGGATGGGTGTGATGAACAGGTGTAGGTGGAGGGTAAGGAAACTGGGGGAGTTTGTGCCGGATGACCTCTGTTTTCTCTAATGACCCAGGAACAAGTTTCACCCACCAGGTTGCTTAAAAGGAAAAGAACATGGAACAGAGGGGTGGTGGCTGGGAATATGGGTGAAAATGATGATGAGGATTAAGAGGTACAAACTTCTAGTTATAAAATAAATCTTGGGTACATAATGCAGAACATAAAAATATAGTAAATAATATTTTAATAACTTTGTATGGTGATAGATGGTCCTAAACTTTTTGTGGTTATCATTTTATGAGACATGTAAATGTTGAATCACTATGTTATATACCTGAAATGACTATAATATTGTATAACAAGTATACCATAATAAAAGAAAAGGCTGAAGGAGAATATTAAGTTTTGATCCAATGGCGGCAAAAGCAATTCTTAGAATGTATATATCTTTTGACTCAGAAATTCTACTTCTAGATGACTATCCTTAAAAAATTCTTGCCCATTGGCCCAGGAGGCATACACAGAGACCGTTCACTGAAACACTTTCTGTGGTAGCAAAATACGGGGAGTAATAACCTAGATGTACCTCTGTTGGATACAATTAAGCAAAATATAGTATATTTATGAAAGCAAATTCAGGAAAAGATGAAAAAATAAAAATGTTTATAAATTCTAACTTGGAAAATCTCTATGCATTAAGGGAATAAACTTGTAGTTTCTGTAAAATCAAATTGTAATATACTTACAGACATGTAATTGTGCAGAGACAGGTCTGGATAGATCTGCACCCCAAGATTCAACATGTCGGTTGGAGACAGTTGTGGCAGGAGGGGCGTGGAGGGGAGAAGGGCACTTTTTACTCTGTGTAATTCCCTACTTAAATTTCTGTAACAAGAATGAATGGTCCTATAATTGTGTAAATCAAAACTATAATGATTTTAATTATGTAAATAAAAACATGGCTAAGACATTTTATCAATTTACTCTTGGACTAAAATGCCCGATTTTACCTGACTAGTATGCACATGTTTGTGTAGTGTAAGGCAATGTTTCTCAAGGGAGGTTTATAAACTACCTGAGTCAGAACCCCCGGACATGCCTGGAAAAAAATACAGACCCCCCAGGCATTAAACCCACTCCTAGTGTGTTTAATGCAATAGATATGGGGCTGTCCTATGAATTTGGATTAAACAACAAAAAAAAGCCAAAAAGAAAAAACCATGCATGATCAGAGTGGGAGAACTCCTGGAGGGGGAGTTAACTTTATTTGGGTTTCATTGGCCCTTGAATGGTTTTAAATTCCCGATTGTCTTCAAGGAGCATAGAAAAGAAGGCTAGGTTAGCATAGGATAGGAACAGGAGACGGTAATTTAGTAGCTAAGTTTTCAAAAATGCTGTACAACCACCTGTGTTTGTGGCTGCAGGTGCTGACCTGTGCCTACCTGAAGTGGCTACTTGTATGCAAATCCATACCTGTACCAACTCAGAATAGGCGACAGAATATGTATTCTATTCTTCTTCCTAGTTCCAGGGTTTGGGTTTCTGCTCCTAATTATGGATGCACTTTTTTTCTCTTTTGTATTCTCCAAGGAGATTTCTCTCTGCTAGCCAATACAAATTCAAGAAAAAAGAGCCCTCCATGCTGTAGTTGCTTATATATTATAGTTTGCTATTACCTGTGCCTGTCTCGCTCAAGACCGATCTACTCAAAGACAGGGTTTATTAGCTTTGTGTTTCCAGCAGCCGGCATCATTCCTCCTGACCCATGTTAGGTGCTATGCTATTCATACATTCTTTCTGCCATGAGCATTTTCTTTTTAGTACTTCAACTGAGAAATTACAGTCTGAGAAATGAAAACTTCCCAGTTTTTCTCTCTCTCCTGCTTTTCACTATTTAAAGCATCTAGTTTGCTTTCTTGACTTGGATAATAAATGCCATGAAGGTGATTTATCAATACCATTATTTGTAAATGTAGCCACTAAATTTCCCAACTTATACTGATTTCTAATCTTTCAAGATGTTTTACTTCTAGTTCTTTTCACAACATTTATATACCTATATCATAATACCACACTTTATTGAAATTATTTTTTAGATATTGGTTCAGGTATCTGTTTTGCTTCACGGGGCTGTCAGTTCTTTCAGGCTAGGCAATGGCCCCATTGCCTGGGACAGAGAAGGTGTTTGTTAGAATTTCACATGGTTTAGGAGCTTTCCAAATAATTTTAATTTCTATGCTTATTCCTGATATGGCAGCACCTCTTCATCTAAAAGAAAAAACAAACCATAATATAAAGCATACAGCATATTTTTTGAGAAAACAAATTCAGATGAATTTTTATGTAAAGATAGACTGTCCATCAAAGAAACCCTGAAAATAATGGGATCATTCCAGTAGAACCTACACTAAGAAATAAGTACTATATTCACTCAAATTCGACTTTCACTTTAGCTAATTATTTGTTTCTACGTCTACAAAGAAAGCAAGTGAGACCGAGTGAATTTTAGTTTGCCCACCCAACTCTAAAATTCTGCTTTCAACAACTAAAACTTGTCTTCTTGACAACTTCATGATTCACATTGTGCTCTTGTTCCTTTTTGCTGTTCTCAACTTTCAATTCATTTTCTGCCCTTTTCTCTGGCCCTTTAACATTTGAAGGCTGAGACAAGAGAAAATTGATTGTCCAAATATTGACCCACTTTACACTATTGGTGCCACCCGACTTAATCCCTCTCACACCAGCGGTGCTGTCCTGAGCTGGAGGCCAGTAATTACGTCTGGCTCAGCGCTTGATGTCATGAAAAAAGCATTCAGTCACCTCGGAGGTGACTTTTTCAGTTAGGATGGCTGACTCAAATTTCAGTTTTTCTTTGTCTCAGTTTTGAGGTACCAGACGTGTTAAGCATAATATAACATATTGTTATCTTTATTTATTAGTCTCTAAGAGAATTAATTATCTTAGCTCATACCAAGCTCTCCATAATTTACAGGCCCTCTCAAGCTTTTGTGCTCATCTGCCATGTAGGATTTCATCTATTTTTTTCATGCCAGTAAATAATAATTTGCCTACAGTTTCATTTGGATGCTATGAAGATGTCTGGGTCTACCTTTACCTCTGAAATGCCACTAGATCAACCAGGATCTTGACACACTGGAAAAACTATATTTTAGTCCTGTACTTGCTATAACTGATTTTTGCTGTCATTTAGGAAAAAAGAAATAGCTCTTTTGTTGTTAAGTAAAAAAATGCATTTAAGCTGCAGCCTTCAAGGACATTAAAAGGCATTTCAGATTATCTGTGAAAAAGCAGAAACCCCACCAGGACCATGGTAAACTCTAGTTGCTACAACTTATTCTAGCTTCTCTATCACTTCACCTGCAATGTTTATCACATACACTGAAATATTGAGTTGAAATTGTGGGTTCACACCAAACCTCCCTGTACCAGTGAACAATTACAGTGTAAGATAACCTCAGGTTCACTCAGTCATATTCAGAGAGAAGAGAGATGCTGTGGAAAGCACTGTCATTTCTTCTGGACCACCCGCATGAGCACATCAGATGCGCAGGGGAAGCCACTGATTCCCATTGGGTTCACCTGGGCACTTAAAATGTGAATCCTGAAGGTCAGGTGAGACTCACATGAGCAGAATCTTTAGGAGTCATCCAGGACTGTATCTTCAATGAACTCTGCAGGTGGTTCCAAGGAGGTTTGTTGGGGGAGCAATACCCAGGCAGTGGCTCCCTAACTTTAGTGTGATTAAGAGTCACAGAGAAAGCATTAAAATGCAGACCCTGAAGCTCCATACCCAGAGATTCAGATTCAGTAGGGCTGGCCTGAGGCCCAGGAATTTGTATTTTTAACCAGCATCTTAGGTGAAACTGCTTCTGGTGAGCCAAAGGAATACACTTTGAGGGACACTGGTAAAGCAGCTAACCAGAAGGCTAATAACTGAGTGGCTGTCTGCTTAATGCTGGTTGTTAGAAGGGAGTATTTTAGTAGCTGAGTGCAATATTTATCATTACTAGAAGAAGTATGCAAAAAGTGGAATATCAATTTTAGCTTTTATTGCTGAGGATAGACTGAGAGTATGAAGAAATAAGTATAAAACCACACAAGTCACCATCTAGCAAGTGTCACTTCTGTGCATTACAAAACCCAGGGAAAACTTGAGGTGCTTTTTGTTTTACTTTTCTCTCCTTTTTTTCCCCCTTCATGACCACTGTTGGAAAACTAGGTAAGTCAAATAAACAAAAAGAGAAAAAGACTTTAGAATACCTTTTGCCAATACTTCCTCTGTCCCCCATACCATATAACTACTAAGGTTATCTGGCAGCACCCAGAGCTTCTAAAACATTGGGTTGGCCAAAAAGTTCATTACATTTTCTCCATAAAATAAGACGCATTTTTCATTTCCATCAATAATTTTATTATTTTGAATATGTTGGCTATCTCTCACTATCAGCTTCTAGTAGGTAGAGGCCAGGGATGCTGCTAAACATCTTTAAATGCTTAAGACAGCCCTACAGCAAAGAGTTATTTGGCCAGAATGTCAACAGTACCAAGAAATTTCGCAAACCACTTTTGATATGTTAATCAGTCACAGAACCTTTTCTATACACTTTACACATCTTTATTTTTGCATTTCAGGTGCATTTTTACCTTTCGTGAAATAATAACACATAACATGCTGAAAATGTTGCACATTTTCTTCCATCTTTAATATTAAAATGGCTGCACAAAAATTCAGTAGTTTTGATAAGTTTTTTTTTTAATGCACACTGATATGACAGCTGTCACAATACAATCTAACAAAATTGTTCTGAATGAAGTTAAAGACACTAAGCACTACTAGAGCCATCATAAGGAAAAAAAGTAGCGGACTTTTTGGCTAACCCAATACAATATGACCCAGTCAGTTTCCTTCGAGGATTCCCAGATGATCTTAGGACCACATCCAGACTCCTTAGCCCAGCTGAGTGTGGGCTCATGACCTGATCCCTTTGCGCTGTTCCACCTGCCACCTCTTGTTCTTGTTTAATTCTAGGTTGAATCACCAAAAATTGATTTACTGGAAACAAATTTAAACAGAAACCACATTCCAAAGATATCCAAACTACTAATTAAAGAAAACAACAACTATAATATTTATGGCAGTTTATACTAGATGGGATTTTTAAACAGCTTCTGATGACCTCTACCATGTTGTAGTTGACTGGGGTTTTCATTTTATTGTTTTCACAGAAGCGTTCTAAGGAATTGAAATTCAGTTTCACAGTGACGGTACTGTTAATTTATGCTTTTAACACTGTGGTGCGGCAGGTAAACAGAAGCACCTTTCCATTGCAGGTGTGTGTGGGGAGGGGCAGGGTAAGCACCTCTGAGATCTGAATAACCAGAGGAGGCCAGCCATGAAAAGATCTAGGGGAGAGCATTCTAAACTGATAACATTTAAACTTTCTTTAAAAGTCATGTTTATAGTATTTTATAAATTTTATGGCTAATCATGTTGCCCTGCCCTAGCTGCCAGGGTGACTAGAGAATTCAGAAACTGATATTTTTAGCTTTCTTAGTTGGAGGCAGGTTGGCCTCATTAGGAACCATCACCAGTGAAAGAGGATTCACTTGTGAGCCGCCGAAAAGAATGATAAATGCCATTGGTATCACTTGAGAGGAATACTGAAAATACCGTAAACAAAACAATGAATTGTTTTAAATAATTTATTTTGTTTAAAAACAGTGAAAGCCATCTATACATACAGTCTTCCTTTTTGCTTCCAGCTAGTTTCATCTCCCTATTTTGACTTGATTTTCAGTGACCAGCCAAAGTTGTTCTACTGCAGGTACTTTGGGTTTATGGTTTGGGGAATGAATAATTCTTGCAAATTTCAAATGGCCTCAACATAAAAAACAAACCACTAACTGCTGAGAGACATACTTAAAGGACATTGCAATCATTTATGGCAAACGATGTGCTGTAATATTTGGAGAAAGTTAATTACAATAAGTGTTTCATGACCTGAAATTGGCAAATTGTTCATGCAGTTAACTGGTAATACTAAGAATTGAGTTTTGGCAAATCCCACAAGTTACTCTCCTCTTTGCACCACAGTCCTGCGGTTTACTTGGTCCTGTGCATATGAATTTCTCTTCATTCAGGTCTGCAAATCAGGGCCTCTTCCTGACCTGCCTCCCCACTACACATATGCAACGTGGCACCTTCCCAAGGTCACAGTCCTCCACACTCCAGGCAGAGCACTTTCACTTTTCCTCATTAGGGCGATGCTAGGAGCAAGCCTAATAATCCCAATCAACTGAGTTTAAATAAGAAAATACCTATTTCTTTTCATTAAAATACATCCAGAAAACAGAAATAACATACTTGTTGAGCAGCGAGGTATCCCAGCTCATGATGGTCTCAAACTGGCTGCCTAGGTATCGCAGGGCCCCGTCTGCTGGGGCTGCAGAGTCTGTAGTTTGGAGCCCAGTTTCCAGCACCAGCTCACAAAAGGCCTCAGAGGCCAGCGACTACTCCCAGAGCTGTATTCCGGAGCCCCGGAGTTTCCCGCCTTTCATTGCTGGACAGTCCTGTTTCCAACCACGTGATACCAGTGTTCCTCCAATGGTCAGGTTGCAAGGAGCTAGTGGGGAAGTCAGCTATTAGCTATTTTAGCTAATCTACAGGCAGCAGATCGGCTGGGATTGGCTGTTGCCTGGGCTACTCTGAAGGGCTCCCAGCGGGCCTAGGATTGAAAGCATTGAGGTTCAAATAATAGGTACTAGAGTCACCCTAAACTCTGGCAAGTATCTTTAAATGTTATTTATATGCAACAGTACTACTGCAGAAGACATAGAGTTTGTACTTACAAGGGAAAAGACATTCATATACATGAAGGAATCTACAGTGATGTATATACACATATATGAACATGTTCATGCAAATATGTATAGCTACATATCTATATGTATAGTTATAGATGTATAATAATGATGTATGTAGAATTGTTGTATGTTGGTCTTTCTATGGACTGTAAGCTCCTAAATTGACATCTGTTTTTCTTTTTAATCTTTATATACTTAAAACCTAAGAGAGTAGATGCTCAATAATTTTTCGGTGAAAAAAATGAACATATTCACCCCAAACAATCTCAAAGTTTAGTACAAAATTCAATGTATTGATGTACCAAATAACTACTTTAAAAATCACATTTTTGTGAGATGCAATATGTTATCAGATGAATGACTATTGTTGGACACACATTGCCAATAAATGGATAATCTTGCTGTCTTAAGGTCAACTGATTAGGAATTTACAAGTGCCAAATCCCTTTTGTGATATTGATATAACATAATCATGGGAGTGATACCTCATTATATTTGGATTCTGTCCCTGCTAAATGCTATGAGATTACATATGAAAATTGCTATAAAAATACATTGTATCTTTGTGTGTGTATATTAAAATGTAGGCAATATACACTGGGGTAATGCTACTAGTATTAAACCAAACCACTTGAAATGTTCCCTCTACTTCTCTAATGGCCTAAACTGGCTTAAAATACTTAACACTGAAATCTTAGTAATTTTACTCAAATTTATATACACTTCCTATCATATCATCTGGAGCTCAACAAATATTTGTTGAAGGTATAAAATAGCCCAAATAAGATTTGACTGGTCAGACAAATCAAACACGGCCTGAGGCTATATGAATCTGGCTTTTAGGGGGTGGAAGAAATAATGTTGTTTATGTACCTGTACAGAACCAAGATGCAAACATCTTCTTTCTTTTCCACTTTCATTTTCTGTTCCTGTGTGATGCATAATAACAAATTGAACAGCTTAGGACAATACCCATCCACTCCTTAAGTACGGATGAACTCACAGCACGTCAGCAGTCCACAGCACAGCGAGATTCTTTGCCCAGGGTCCCGTGATACTGACATCAAGGTTTTGTTCAGACTGACTTCTCCTCTGGAGATTAGGGAAAAGTTCATAGCCAAGTTCATTCTCGTCATTAGCGGAATTCAATTTCTTGCATGTGTAGGACTTGAGTATCCTCTTATTTTGCTTGCTGTCAGCTGGTGGTGGGGCTCTTCACAGATTCTGGAAGCCACTCACATTTCTTGCCACGTGACTCCCTCCATTCTCAAACCAGCAATGGCACGTGGAATCCTTCTGGTGCCTCAGATTTCTGACTTGATCTCTGGACTCAGATTTAAATGATTTATGTGATAAGGTCGGAGACTCACCTGGATAATCTTGCTGTCTTAAGGTCAACTGATTAGGAATTTACAAGTGCCAAATCCCTTTTGTGATATTGATGTGACATAATCATGGGAGTGATACCTCATTATATTCGGATTCTGTCCCTGCTAAATGCTATGAGATTACATAAGGGCAAGGGTCACTGGGATCATTTTAGAATTCTGCCTATGACATTTTCTTACTCCAGGGCTTGGCTAGAGCTCAGGTATTGTTAATTGCGTATGTGTGTGCATGTGGTTGGATTATTCCAATGTCTGAGGTCAGTTGGATTGGTCCATGAAACAGGGATCAACTGCAATAGCATACAATAAGCATATATACAATATGAATATACTTCTGTTCTGAGGTATCCAGCCATGTAATATGAAAAATAGAGACAGTTATTGAAGAAGATACAAGACACAAGAAACATTGTACATAGGACAATGATGCCTCAGTCCCCTTCAAAGTAGGCACCTTGGGACCTCATACAGTTCTCCCAGTTGCCATTGGCTGCCCAGTTGTATTTTCCTGAAGCTCATGGACAGTCTGAAATCTCTTCTTCTTCAAAGGTGATTTTAGTTTTGGGAAAAGCCAGAAATCGCAAGGCACTAAATCTGGGCTATAGGGGGGCTGAGTCACCTGGGTGATTTGATGTTTTGTCAAAAAATTTCACACAAGATGTGACAAATGAGTGGCACTTTGTTGTGATGAAGCTGCCAATCACTAGTTGCCCATAGCTGTGCCTTTCTGAATTACTCAGAGGAATGTTCAAACTTAATGCAAAATTTGATGCAGATTTTTTGCTCTACTCACTCAGTCATTTTGAATGTGATGGCCACACAGTACACATGCTCACTTAACAGTAAACAGTATCTACCACCCCCGCTGACTAGTTCAGTGACGTTGTCATTGTGCACATATGAGCAGCATCCCAGCCCACTCTCCTTGGCCGACGGGTTATATTGATGTCACGTAAACCATTCTCGTTACGTTAACAATGGCTGGACTTTTTCTGGAAGACCTTGTACTTTGTCGTCTGGTCTCTTGGACAGCTTCTGTTTCTTCTTTACTCTCTGGGTTTGAAATCCAGCTGTCCCATTTACTAACTCTGACTTTTGTAGAGTGGGCTTCCCAAACTTTTATGCACCTCAGTCTCCTTATCTGCAGACAAAATGATAGCACCTAAATCGTGGTAAGGATTAAATTAGACATTGCTTTTCGACTAGCACTCTGTTATTTACCACTGGAATTGCAATAAAAATTCCTTTGGAGGCCAAATAGTTTTTTAGATAAATTAAAGGCAGGGGAAAATAAAAAATATATTAATGATGATGGTGATAATAAGAGTATTTGAGTCATTATGATGTGTAAGGCATGGCCATGCTCAATGCTTTAAGTAAATTATTTCATTTAATTTAATCTTTGCCATAAAGATGAGGTGAAACATATATGCAATGAAATAACACTCAGCAATGGCAAAAAATGATATCTTACCATTAGTGACAACATGGGTAGACCTGGAGGATATTATGCTAAGTGAAATAAGTCAGGTAGAGAAAGACAAATACCATATGATTTCACTTACACATGGAATCTAGAAAACAAAACTGAACGAACAAAATGGAAATAGACTCACAGATATAGTGAGCAAACTGATGGTTGTCAGACAGGAGGGGTTTTGGGAAGCTGGGTGGAAAAGGTGAAGGAATTAAGTGTTGCAAATTGGCAGTTACAAAGTAAACATGGATATGTAAAGTATAGCATAAGGAATACAGTCAATAATATGGTAATAACTATGTATGGTACCAGGTGGGTACTAGAAATATTGGGGGGATCACTTCGTGAGTTATATAAGTATCTAACCACTATGCTGAAACTAATATAATATTGAATTTCAACCATAACCAGAAAATATCCAAAAATTTAAAATATTTAAAGAAATAATTTAATTCTTACACATATTCCACAATTTAGCTGTAATCACTGTTTACAGATGAGGACACTCATGTGCATAAAGGTTAGTTCACTCGTCAAAGGTCAGAGTTAGTAAATGGCATGGCCAGATTTTAAACCCAGTAGACTGACAAAAGCTTTTCTTGGCAAAAGTTTTTGCTGTAACCTCTAAGCACTAGGTTGATTCCCAATAAATTGGAATAAAACATTAGACTACGGAATTTTTTAACAATTGAGTAAAAATATTAATTATTTTTGAGGCAGCTTTATTGACCCCCTCTTCCCAAATATACATATACAAATTTATCTTTAGGATTTACGACAGCATTAGTTGTACATTTTTTGTTGTTGTTAGTTTTCCTTTGAGTTCATGATCAGCTGAATTAACAGAAAGAAATTTTTTTACCAAAGCCTACTAATGAAAAAATATATAATTATATGGATAATCTCCTAGAGACATTAGGAAGGTCAAATGTAAGAACACAGGGTCAAAGACTGGGGAAGGTGGGTCTTTTTAAAGCCAAATTAGTGTATATTCTTAATCTGGCACAAGAAAACTAGGTTTTGCACTTAAATGACATGTGGATTTCCATTTGTTTTTAGTGTTTACACAGGGAAGACAGTTAATCCACAGATAAAACAAAAACAAAAACAAAAACCATTTTGTTGACCTATAACATACCTGCAATAAAGAGTACAACCCAGGTTTTTTAAAAGTTTAATTTGACAGCTTCCAGGGCAACTGAATTTGGGTCCTGGGGAAGGTGTTTGATGGACAGTGATGACAGAGGGGATCCAACAGTGACCTGGTTGTTTGGTGTGTCTTACACTTGTGTCCCAGTAACAGGAATCAACAGCGGGGCCAACCTGTTCCAGCCAGTTTATATTCAAAAGCATGATGAAGAAAACTTGGGTGAACCAGCTGTTCTAGTGAATTTATACAACACTACCAGGAGACCTGGTGTCCCCACTGCTGTGGGAGGCTTTACAGTACCCAGGACAGCTGCCTGAATGTTCGTTGTGCAAATAGCTGCAGAAAATGGCTATAATTTATGAGGGGTGGTTGGGAACAACACAACAAGCCTGGCAATAGCACAGGGAGAAGGAAGGTCATTGCCTGGAAGGTGAATGACTTTGGTTCTCACTTGGCCCCTGCTTTAATAAAATGTGTTCTTGGGCAAGTACTTTACTTCCCTGTCCCCATTTCCTTACTTTCAAAGTTAAGGGGTTGGACAAGATTGATGATTTCAAAGAATGAGGATTTTCCTCCTTACCTCTCCTCTGCCTGAAGTTATCAGAACCTCTGGAAGAGGCAAGAGTAATTTAAATAAAATTGGGCCTAATGGCTTTTTTAGGTCTTTATTTTCATTTTTAAGACTCCCGTGTACATGCAGAAATATGAAATAAAATCTGTATGCTCTTATCCTATTGATCTGTCTTATGTCACTTTAATTCTTGGGCCCAGCCTCAAATCTAAGAAGGTAGAAAGAAGTTTCTCCTCTTCTACCCTTTCCTCCGAGGTCCTGGAAGGTTAACCCACGCATGTGCTTTCTGGATGTTGCTCCATGCACTGGTTGGGTAGTGTTTCCTCAAAATTCACGTCCCCTTAGAGCCTCAGAATGTGATTTTATTTAGAAATAGGGCTTTTGCAGGTGTAATTAGTTAAGATGAGGTCATCCTAAATTAGAGTAGGCCCTAAATCTAATCGTTGTTATCCTTATTAGAAAGCGGGCATACAGAAACACAGGCACACGGGGGAGAAGCCCATGTAAAGAAGGAGGCGGAGACTGGAGTTACAAAGGAATGGCACGGATGGCCAGTAAGCATCAAAAGCTAGAAGCAGGAAAGATTTTTCTTGGAGTCTTTGGAGTTTGAACCTACCAACACCTTGATTTGGGGCTTCTGGCTTCCAGAACTGTGAGAAAATAAATTTCTGTTATTTTAAGCCACCTATTTTGTGGCACTTTGGTATGACGATCCTAGGAACATAGAGTTTGGTACCAGAAGTAATTCCTATAAATTTCACATCTTCCATTCTCCTACTTGAGTTCTTTCATTTCCATCTTCATTCATATTTGCCCTATGCTGACACACAGTTTTTAAAAGAGAACTCTCAATTTGGTTTGCCCTGATAGCCCTTCAATAAACTGTTTCTGTTTCCTATGACTGGATACCTTGTTTTCTAGGTAATATTAAATTCTCAAATATGCTTCAAAGTCCATAATAATTATCACCTATCTTATTAAGTTCTAACTCTGTGGCTGGTTGTTCCAGGCCTTTCTTTATTTGGTTTCTCTCAACTTATCTGACTCCTTCACGTGTTTCCTCCACTCTAGCCAGATGATCCTACCTCAAAGTCTTTGCTCATGCTGTTACCCTGTCTCTTATTTCTGGAATTGCCTGAAAGCCCCCTGAGGCCCCTTTTCTTTGTCTCTATCAAGCCTACACAGCTTTCAAGACCAAAAGTCAAAGATTCTCCTCTGTGACACTTTTCCATCTTCTTCTAAACATACTTGTTTCTTTGTTTTTTGATCTCCTTTTATAACTTAAGTGATCACCACACTTAGGTATCTTTTGCTCACTAATGATTTTGTGATTTCTTTTAAAGTTGTAATGCCAAAGACTATGCCTTTATACTTCTTTCTATCTCCTAGAGGGCTGAGTACCATAATGGGTACATGTTAAGATTTAGATAAATTCATGTTCATGAATTGCAGGGCAGTAATGGGTTCTTCCACAATCATAGCCAGAGATTTCTATTAGGAGAAAATGTGCTTCATCTACTAAAACTCTCTTTAGTACATCACTGATTGAGGGGTCAATAAGCATGTGAACATAATCTCTTTAACCTTTTGAAAAGCCTTGACAAAGTTCTACACCAGGGGTTATTTAAAAATAAAAATGAGTCATGATGATGAGATTGTGGGGAATGTTTTGTCATGGTTAGGGAACTGGCTTAGCCATCGGAAACAGCCTGAACCAACTCTTCTGGTAACAAATTCCATATGTTTACAGCCTTCCACTCAAAGAAAACAGGCCCTTCTCTGAATGGGGAAGTGACATGAAGGATCCCCAAAAGGTGCACAGCTCAGTTTTATTTAGTGTGTGTTGGAAGAGAGAATTTACGATGAAATATTTCTCGCAAGTAGAATGCCAAGTCAAAAGAGGGAAAACTCAGGGGGACCTTGGGAGGATACATGTCATCAGAGAAGTGACTGATGAGTCCAAATGCTGGCAACGATAAGGGAATGCATTAGAGGAAAAGCAATAGAAGCTAGTTTTAGGAGGTGATGAGTTCTGAGCTATCTGTCACCACCAAGCAGGGGAACCAAGACATTGGGTTCTCTGGACAGGCTACTAATTTGGCCTCTCTTCAAACAGTGCTGTTAAAATATTTGATTGACGTGTATTTAGAACAAAGGCCTTCTTTTCTATTGTCCTGAGAAATTCAGTTCAACCCCAAAGTTGCATATCTGCTTCAGGGAAATAAAACAACAACTCTGCAGCTGACTGAACCCACCCTCCCTAGTGACTGTCTATTATGATTCTAACATATGTCTTGGATTCTCATTTTCTCACTCCAAGAAATACTGGTGCTCCAAATGTACTCCTTTTTGGTAATTAGGAAATTGTAATATAAGAAGGGTTGCCTTGTTGCTGAAAGTAGTCTTAGGAGGAAAGGAGAATGTATACATAACCTAGAAGACATGGATAGCCAGAAAGAAAGGGCATTATTGCAGGAGTATGAGTTCCCCTATAGGAAAAAAAATGCAGTGCTTATAACCGTCATGCACAGGTGTGCTGAGAGAGGTGCAGGGTGCCCGAGACCACCAGACCCTTGCAGCCATGGCCAGGGGCAGTAGTGGGAATGGGTGCTGCAGCCTTTGCAGTTGTATGTTTTGCAGCTGCATACTTCAAGTGTGGAAACTTCTGCAACAAGTTATCACAGAAAATTCAAACCCCTAGCCTTTCATCCTTCTATAAAAAAGAATTTAAACAGAAAACTAGTAGGTGTGAAGTTAGTCTTATTTTAGGCGTAAGCCCATCTGCTGCTAAAGCCGAGATTAGAACAGTTCACAGGAAAATCAGGATTTCAAATTAAGCAGATAACAGTGACTCTCCTATTTAGCAACCCAAATAGCTAAAGCAGAAGTCATGCTAGACTCTGCACCAAACAGTGATGCACAAGGACTGCCTTTAAAGGAGAGAGCAGGACTTCTACTTTTTCTCTCTTTTTAATTTAAAAATGTCCTGCCTAATGACCATAGCCATTTCTTTTTAGGCAACTTGTCAATTTGCAGGGTAGGGCATAAGTAGGTTTATGGTTGTGAGTACTCAAAGCACATAGTTGATTCTTGTATTATTACTTATTGGTTATTGTATTTTTTCCATATGAACAACTGTAAACCTACTTTTGCCCACTCCTGTATAGTTCAACAAGAACTATACACAGCCTCTGTCACCTCTATCGCTCCTAGCCAATGAAAGTGGCAGCTGTTCTCTTGCCTATGGCTTGATAGTCTGTAACACTTGGTCAGGCATATAGCTTCCTCTTTCATATCTCTTGCCCCTTCTCTGTCCTGACTTCTTCTCTTTTGCTAATAGATCTTGTCCTTCTTCAGACCCAGATTCCTCTCTAGTCACTTTTATCCCTCTCCTTTTTCCTATAAAGTGGAAAGAGCTTTTTTTTTTTTACATTCACAGCTGTATTTCTTCCTGTAACCCACTCATCAACCAATTTCAGTCTGCAAATGATCCCAAATTGCTATTGCCAAGGTTCCAGTGACCTCCAACTAGTTAAGTCTAAGGAAGACTTCCATTTGTATTTTATTTGACATTACCCTGGCATTTGAATCAGCTGACTATTCCCTCTCTGAACTCTCATTTTCTTCATTTCCTTTTTTCCCCCCTTCCACACAAAACATTTTATTACATCTCTGGATTTTTGCAAACTTAGACTTCTATGCTTCTCTTTCAAAGGTTCAAGTTTCCCAGAAATCCTTATCTGGGCCCCAGAAAACAGATGGATCAGAGGGACATATTTGCGCATCATCAGCACCTGGACCCACATGAAACCATCACGAAGATTATGTACAGCAACGAAGGAATAAGAACAATGATATAATCCTGAGGAATGTTAATATTTTTGAAGTTGGGGAGAAAAACCAGGGAAGACAGAGAAAGTGCAATCAGAAGAGCAGATAGACAAAAGAATCATTGGAAAAGCCATGGAAGAGTGTAAAGAGGGAAGTGGCCCATGTCCTAAATAAGGAAGGTCAAATAGACTAATACTAGATGTAGCAAGAGCCCAGTGTGGCCACTGAGGAGACAGGAGACAATTTCAGTGGAGTAATGAAAACAGGAGCTCACTTATGTGAGTTATGAAAAAGATGCAGATGTTAAATTTATACTTAATTTTCATGAAATTGGACTTGAAATGAGAGGAAAGAAGAGAATAATTTAGGGGGAACAAAGAGATCTTTTAGGACAGTAGAGATCTGAACATGCTTAAAAGTTCAGGCAGCCTGAATCTGATAAGAAGCAACCTTATTACAGATGAAGTGTTAGTTTATTCGGAGGTTATTAATAAATCTAGTCTGGCTTTGTATGTGAAAATTATCAATGGGAGATGCCATAGTAAAATGTAAAACTACTTGGTAAATGTTGGTTTTGGAGGCAGAACCTGGAGACCTGAATCCTTTACTAACCAACTTTAAGTGCGTTAGATCTCTGTTTCTTCATTTCACTTGAGGGAACTAAGCAAGATGATCTAGCTCCCAGAGGCATTTGTGAAGTCTCCTTTCAGGTCCAAGACTTTCGCTTATCTTTCAGGCTGAAAGTCTCTGACTCCAAGGTCTATGGACATAGTTTCTGTGTCTGTGAGTTCCCAATAAAACACTCTAAGTTTTATATTTCCATTTCAGTAAGAAAAAACAGGCAAAATCTTAATCATTTGGATGATGGACTCATGTCTGTAGATTTTAGCACTTGCATTTATTTTTGCATTTGCAAAAGTACATCTAGACTGGCTTTTGATCCCTAAAACATTTCAAGGAACTTTACAAATGTTAGCAAGCTTCTTTAGCTACCTATGATGGTTTGTTCTGTTTTCAAATTGATAACCGATGTTCTGTGTCTACCACTGAATTCATATTGTATCATTTCATCTGAGTTAATGACAAAACTTCAATTTTATTCCAATAATTTTCAACTAAAAGATATTTTCATAAACTAAGACTTTAATTTTGTAAGTGAACTCATGCATTAGTAATTTGATGGGACACCATGGAAATGACATATTGTACCAGAGTGACCCAGAGGACTGGTGGAAAGAAGGAGAGGTGAAGTTAACCCTTACTGAATGCGCTATGGCCAAGTGAAGGCCAAAAGATATTACATGGTCCAAGGCTTTGCAGAAACTTGGATGAAAAAGTTTGTTGGAAAAATGGGATCATCATATCACAAACAATAACATAGGTGTGCAGAACTTAAAAGGACCAGTGCCGTTGAAGTTAGTGCCCTTTTCACATTGAGAGAATTTTATTACAACAAGCAACCTCAGTGTCTACATTAAATTACCTTATTTCAATTTTAATGGGCTTTTTGGTTTATTTCTAATTTTATTTTGATTTGGTAGTTGTAGAAGAGCTATAGATATAAGTTGATACCTGGACATATGCTTGTATATATTTAAGTAACACTTCAATTAAATGATTTAAGTTAACATATATACCTTGCTAATTTCCTTTTCTTTAAGCAGTGTTCATATCTAAGTCTTGAGAACCTCATGTTGATTATAGAGCTCTGTGTATTTCTCTAAATTTCCCTGAGTAAAATGTGGGGAAGTGGATAATATTGGTAGCTAAGGGAGGCTGATGACACAGAGAAAAGATTGACAATTGTGGGAACTTCGCAGCACAGTTTCTTCATAGCCAGATTCATAGCCTCAAACTAGGGAAAAGCCACATGGAAAGGCAACATTATATCTCAAGTCCAGTTTGCCAAACTTTGAAGAAAACCAAATGAATGGTGGCAGGTTAGGGTGGTGGCAGAGCAAAGAGCAACAGTGGCTGAATGGATGCCATGTTGGTGTTGTACATGTTCAAGGAACTGGTTAGCAAAAGTAAGACATGTGTCAGAAAACCAAAAGTGGTTTCCAAAAGGCCAATGCAAGACTGCAGCATAAATAAATGAAGCAGCCAGGAGGACATCTACTACCATATTCATAATGGTCAGACCCTTCAGAGAGGACAACATTCAGTGAAGAACACAAGTCAGATGAGGAGAGACTGTGAAGCCTGGTGACGAAAATGGTAGGAAATGGCATCAAGAATATTGAAAGGGACTAAAAAATGATTTTTTTTTGTAAAATGAAAGAATAAGAACTTATTTCAATTGACTACTCTGTAAAAGGACATTATATAAAATTGATGACTGGAAGTTCTCCAGTTCAAATAGGAGAAAAAAATCAAAGTAGGACACAATTGTAACTGTAGGGATTTAGATTGCTCACATTGAAGAGAAAAGACCTTAAAGGGGACTTGTGGAGAACTCACTGGATTCTTGATAGACGGTATAGAGATTGCCTCTAGGAGAGTTGGTATAGCAGTTTGCTGAGGCCCAGTTGTGCCAGAATAAACTCTCAACCTGGTGGCCATTTCCGCACAGCTCTGAGATGAGAAATGACTGAAGCCCAACAGCGGTGTCCCAACTGGAACTCCACCCGGCCCCTCCGGCTGCAGGAAAGGGATGAGTCAATGAATCCAAGGTTGCCTGCCGAAGAGGGGAGGTCATGTTTGGAGTTTGCTGAGTGGAAGGACCTGTGTAAATATTAGGCTGCCTTTTTAATTAAGGTTCACACTCAGCAAATTATTTGCAGTATTTGCTAATACTTTCTACTCTAAGTGTAAACTCCTGCAGGAGCTTTTTCAGGCCCTTCTCAGCAAAGGGTATGAAGAGTTTTTTGTTTTTTTTCCTCCCAAAGTTTTTATTCCTTGGTGAAGGTCAAAATGCTTCTGTTTCACTAGAGAGCTCCCCAGAAAGAGCACCCCCCAAAAAATAAAAAATAAAAAATAAAAAGGAGGATGGGGTGAATGTACTGAAAAAAGCCAAAAATTTGGCTTTTGCAAGGTAAGTTGAGAAAGTTTTACAAGTGGACTTTTTACAGTTTTAGTTGTCATTTAACCATTTAATGAGTGATGATCTCACAGCTTGCCCTGGAAAATGTAGACTGGAAAAGAAAATCACTGACGATGCTTTTAGCTTTTAGGCGACTGCTCTAAAAGTTCATACATGGGGCACTATGCTCTGAGGAGTTCAGAGAAGAAGTCATTTTACAAGGATGGTTATGGTGTGAGATGTGTAGGGAAAACACTGGAAAATGTGACCACTCTTATGACATCCTCCATCTTTGCCTTTACTATGAGGAAAATCTGAGAATTTTCATCGGAATGAGTTCTGATAAAGTGAAACCTGACAAATCCCCAAATGTCCACCTTCCTAAGATCGGAGTAAGCAGGGACCTGCCTCTGGGCAGCTCTTCCATCTGCTTGTGTTTTATACTTGGGATTGAACTAGGGATGGAGAGAAGGAGGGTTATTCAGGAAAAGCTATAATAACATTTTTTATTACCACATCTTCTTGCAATTAGTATTTTGAGTCACACCCAGGATATTTTTAATAAACTAAGATGTCGAGCAGTTAGAAAGAAGCAGTTTCTGAGAAAATTGGGTCTGTGTACCTTGAATTAAAAATGAAACATATCTATCTAGCCAATCATTGGATGTTAGTCTAAATCAATTAAAAATTATTTTAATTGCCCACAATCTGAAATGATTTTTTGAGTTTTCTGGAGGCTAATCTGCCCCACATGTTTAAATAAATAACCACAGAAATTAGTGAGCAATTTACTAGTGGGTAAGTGGGAGAGATCTTGTCTTGTAGTTGCTACAAAGTTCGAAGGCAGAAAGTGTAGTGGGCAGGGCTTTGGACTAGGAATTAGCACATCTGGGCCTTAACTCCTCCTTGGGATCTCTTGGGACATATGCTTCCATGCTTGAAAGAATGAAAATGTACTTGACATTTGTACCTACATGTCCTCCATGTAGCTTAGTCTCAACAGATCCAGTGTTGACCTCACCATCTTGCTTCTATAACTTATCCTGTCCCCTCTGTCACAGTGAGGGAGCCATTGTCCACCTGGCCATGCAAGAACAAAACCCTTGGATCTAATTTACCCTCTTTGCATCCTTTCCTTTCTCCCTTCCATAATCTGTCTCTCTCTCATTCAGTTTGACAAAATCTGGCCGCTTTTCCTTGTAACATCTCTTGACTCAGTGCCCTTCTCTGCTGCTTCCTTCCCAGAGCCCCACTTCAGGGCACACCTCCATCTTGCCTCTGGTGCATTCTTCCTTCTGGACTGTTCTCTTTACCACTCATTAACTTGGCCTTCTCACTACCATCACTGATGCTTCTAAAGCAGGAATCTGCTTGTACCTTCAGGCTAAACTCCAAAATTCTTAGCATAACATGACCTTCATAACCTAATTCCTGACCAGCACCATCTCTCAAAAAATGTTTTCATTCTGCAGAGAAGGTACATACTTGAGATGTTTCTTTTCACACGTGTTGTGCTTTCTCATGTCCCCTTAATGGGACACATACTTCTCTTTGCTAGAAATTTCCTTCCCACCCCTCTGTACCTGAACAACCCCATTCAGTCTCTGAGATTCAGGGATTATCAGTTCTTCTGAACCTTCTCCCCTCTCCATCCCACCGGCCCCTCTGTCCCCCATCTGTGTAGGGTGTCCCTGCTCTGAGCTGCTAAACCACCTGGTACTTTCATCCCCCCACTGCAACTTCTGCCAGGCTATTTTGTACAGTAGACCAGGAGGGCAATTCACTTCTCTCTCCTGTATTTGGCATGGTCCCTAATCCTCAAGTGTTAGTTCATAGGATACAAGTAAGAAAAAAAATGAGAAAAAGGAGAAGAGGGGAAAGAGAGGGAGGGAGAGAAAAAGAGAAGGGGAAGGAAGGAGAGAAAGCAAGAAAAAATGACTGGTGAGCAGTTTAGTGAAGTTGAGTAATGGGATTTAAGAAAGAGGAGGTAAGAAAGGATTATCTTAAATGTCATAATAAGTAATTTGGATTTACTGGTCTGAGCCATGGAAGCTATTAAGGATTTTTGAATGAAGAGATACACTTTGCTGTTGTTACTTTAAAAGTTCTCCATTTATTTATTTATCTTAAAAACTAATATTTATTGAATAATTCCTATGCATTAGGCTCTGTGCTATACACTAGAGACTCAGATACATATTTATAACATATGAACTTTATCTTCAAGACTTTTGTAGTCAACAAGAGGAGAAGGAAGAGGAGGCATTATCATAGAAATATGAATGAAGCAGACAGAGTAGGGGCTCAGAGGAGAGAGCGGGTGTTGAAGCAGAGTGTTAAACATGGGAGAGGCTGGCTGGATGCTCACCAAATTGTTCGTCTCTTCTTGGGTATACAACTGAACTCTATTTTCCAGCCTTCCTTGTAGATGAGGGGAGGATATTACTGAAATCTAAGTAACGTTCGAAATCCGGGACTGACATCTAAAGCTTCCTATAGGTTATAGGAATCTGAGGTGGTAGCATGAGTTGATAAACCCCCGGGGATTGGCTTGCTTTTCTGGGCCCTACTTAATCACAGAACGGTAGCTCTGATGGGGACTATAGTATTAATGGGACACATGCCCCATTTTTATTGAGATAAAGAGACTGAGCCCAGGGTGATTAAATTCACTATACTTCTTTTAAGTGAATTCACAGAGCCATGGCCCACAAAGAGTTTATCTCATCAGAAGAATTGTTGGCTTTCTTCTAAACCACAGATGGTGAGCAAGTTCAGAAGTTGATAATCAATTGAACTGATTAATTACCTACAAGTGCCTTGAACAACAGTCTTATCTTTTGTCTCCTCTTTTTTTTCTCCCCCCTTTCCTCCTTCTCCTCCTCCTCGTCCTTTCCCTAGTCCTTCCCCCTCATGTTTTCATGTTGTTAACTGTACTGCAAGAAGGCAAATTCTAAGTCACGATGACTGATTTACTAAATCCTCCCAGGGACCAGCTGTCAGCGTCAGTGCAGGTACTACGTATGGGCTTTTCTGTGGCCCTTTTTGAGGCCGACCTGAGCCCTTAAAAGCAGGCTTCAGGCCCTCTTCTCTGATGACAGGCACGGTGCCTGCAGAGTACAGGGAGGGGACTGTTGGCTTTTTCTCGAGGCTGAATACCCTTGGAGTTCCCAGCTGGCTTCCCCTGCTCGAGGATTTAGGGCAGCTGGCACCTCTGACACCTGTGCCTCCAGGTGGTCTCCAAAGTGGCTATAGCTGACTTTCCCTACAATTGGTGTCTCTAATTTAGATAGGTTTGAGAACTATGTTCCCGCCTCTCCCACATCCTGGGGGTCCTAGTTTTGTGGGTCGCCACGTGGCACTGAAACTCAGAGTCTCTGGCCAGAGCTATTTGGGTATGTCTTGTGTTCAGGAGCACTGCTTCTCAAAATGGCCCTGACCCTCTGTACACTTTACATGGCTTGATCTTGTGTTGCCATCACTTCCCTGATTTCCTAACAATAATCTGAAAAAATTTTGGGAAGAGTAGGTTGAAATACCCAATACTACAGGGCCTGGCACAAATAACACCCCCTTTTTATTACAAAAATCTTTTATTATGAGACACATGTAATTCTGTGACATAACAACACACTCAAGCACACCATGTGACATTTTAGGTGAAATGTTTAAATTAAAACTATAAATTCTTACACCCATATTATTATGCTACGAACCACACTCCAGTGGGCGTTACTTCTTCTGGACCTTGTATGTAATGGCATCCCTGAGAAACAAACAACATTTCTTTTTCTCGTGTTCACCAGAATATTTGTAGATGCACTCTGGGGTTTTCTTAGTAATCTGAATGGATCAGGGGTCTCAAATGCAACAGAATGGGGTGGGGCGGGGTGGGGTAGGGATGAGAAGCAGACAATGGCTGGGATTAGGAATATGGTGGGGTTTTTAGGGGTGGGGTGCTAAGGTCAGTGAAAGACAAGAAGACAGGAAACAAGGCTGGGCAGGAAAACCTGCCTTGATAATACAGATCTGATGCCTAATAAAGGAAAGGGAGGAGAAAGCAGAATTGGTCAGGGAGGCTGTGACTCAGACCTGACCAAGGTTCGCTGATCTAATGGATGTTTCTAGAGCAAAGGTGGACTGTGAGAGGAGTCCTTCCCTGAGCAGGAATGAGGCCAGGTCCTAGCCCCACTGTGCTCAGTTGCTGGCCGAGGGCTGCCAGGGAAGGCTGGCAGGTCCTTAAGGTGCTGGCCCTGGAGGCTGTCACCTAAGAGCAGCCTTGGAAGCCCAGCTCTTGAAGGGGGGTCTGAGCACATTGCCTACAGCTGCCATGTGGCTGGGTGGGCGTGGGGCCAGGGCGTAGGTGGATGAATGCATAAAAAGAGATGTCGTGACAGAGACAATTGACTTTTTATCAAGAAATGAGTGTCATCATCTTTTTTTGTTGTTTTATTAAAAACTCATCACTAGGTATCACATGTGATTATTGGATATATTTAAATGCATTAGTTAAGCAGTCAAATCATATTAGATATTAAGGGCTTAGAGCATAGGGTTTGGGAGTATTTTCCATTTACCCTGGGTCTAGAGCAGGTGTTTGCAAATTATGGCCCCTGGACAAAATCTGACCACAGTCTGTTTTTCTGTGAATAAAGTGATTGGAACACTGCCAGGATTCTATTGTGTATGGCTACATTCACACAACAGCAGAGTTGAGTGTGACCTGCAAAGCCTAAATTATTTACTTTCTGGTCCTTTATAAAAAACTTTGCTAACCTCTGGACAAGGGCGGCACTGCCTTCTGACGTTCCCCTGTGTGTGACTGGCCCTACTCCCAGCCTGATGCCCTTTTCAGACTGAATTAGAGGCCTCTGATAACCCCTTCTAGTCTGACTGACCCCATGCCCCATTGTTTTAGTGATGGCGACTGGTAATGGTCGGACCCTAGGGACTTGATTTGCCACAACATCCAGGACTTGAGGCTAAGGCTTTCAGTCACAAAGTGATTGTCTATTATATTGAATAACATACTCGACTGCTATTAGTCTGCAAGTTTATTTATCACATTAACTACAAGGACTAGTTTAAGTGAGATATGATGGCTGGGGTGGGGTCAGGGATAATGACAAAGGTCTAGGCTGGGTTAGATGTTTTAGGAGAGGGCCCTGGGAGTCTGGAATGGAAAGCCATTAAGGGTGAGGAGATGAACTAGAGTAATTATTGCCTGACATCAATAACTCTGCTATCGGCAAAGTAAGTTATTCAACACATATTTACTGAGCACCTATAAACACTATATTCTAGGTCCTGCTCTAGGTGCTGGACATACAGCAGTGAACAAAAGAGACAATAATTCTTGTCTTCATGCAGCTTACATTCCACTGAGAGTAAAGCAGACCATAAGCAAAATAAATAAGTGAAATATGTATGCACGTGTACATGTGTGTGTTGGATAGTGAAAAATTGCTAAGGGGAAAAATAAAGCAGGGAATGGAATATATGATGTACCTGTGTGTTTTGGGGTTGGGGATGGGGGACACTGACATCTTATGTGGTGCGCCAGGTAAGGCAGAGTCTCAGAATTCTGGAAATATTCAGGATTCCCGAGAGTCTGAGTAAAAGGAAGTAAGAGTTTTTTCTTGGGTCTTGTCATCAGCCTGAACAACAAATATTCCAAAAATTAAATGAGAGAGACAGACATAAACACAGACAAAGAGAGGAATATTAACACATTGACATTGTAAAAGTGTTTCCCAGACAATAATACCTGGAATTCCTGACAAATATATTGTGCAAAAAGGAAACTAATAAAAATTGGGAATTGTTGTTAGAACCATTTTTTTTGTAAGCCTGTGCCATCTTCAGAAGTAAAATAGTTGAAGAGATGTGTGAATGTTGAGATGATTAATTTCAAGCCTACTGCAGCCGAGGCTACTGAACTTGCCTATAGGTTAAAACAAATTGCAGGGCTGCCGTTCTTGAAGGATTTCAGGCATGAGTACAGGGTTCTTCGCAGTGTTAGAGCACCCCACAATAAAAGTCCAGGCTATAAATTTTGCTTGCTTCCCTGCTAAATGGACGCTTTGAGTGGAGACAGACTGGCGGGAGCTGAAGTAGTTAGTTAGAGCTTTGATTTACTGCTGCTGGAGCTTTCCATCCTACTGAGAGTCTTGAGCAGTGACATCAAGGCTTGCTGATTGGCTGCTGGGTAGAGACTGAGGTAGTACAAGAGATGTCTAACTTCGGTCAAGGTGTAGGCAATACTGCTATGACTTAGTGTGGTGAAGTCACATGACCACTAGGAGACAAAGAAATGGGACGTTTGGTGATAAATCTGTTGAGAGATTAGTCTTTTCTGACCCTCATTTGTTCCCAGGAAGTCCTGCAGCAGTGTCACTGATAAGAAATCACTTGTGAAAATTTGCTGTTTGTACTCAATATAACACTTATGGTGAAGGCCAATTTATAACATTTGCTTCGAAAATTCCAGACTCAGGACATCCCTATGGATTGATTTTTTTAAAGCCCATTTGATTAAAAAAAGAAATCCACTGCCGATGTTGGAGATAAACTTAGTTGGACACTATGTGGTTAGAACATAGCTGAGGTCCCCGAGGGCTGTTTTAATTCTAACTCCAGGACTCTCCATTTGAAAGTAAAGAATATATAATTAAAATCAATAAAAGATTCTCTGGCTGTGAGATTTTTAAAAATTATTATTCAGTCTCTTGTTAGTTTATCATCAGGTTTCACTTGATATGTTTTTATTTACTTTGATGTTGGTAAATCTCTCTTAATGCTGTAATTATAGGAGTAAGATGGAATATGTTTTGCTTAACATTTGCAAGGAAAACGCAGTGTTTGATTTGTTTCTCTTTTAATTTGCAGTTTGGACGAGGTTGATTAATCCACTGGTAGAGTCATCTGTTCCATCTTAAGTTACACCCATTAGCAGTTGTTATAAGTCCATCTGTGTAGTTAGCCGAAATTTTTGGAGGATAAAGAAGGTCATAGATTTCTAAGTATATTAAAAATATAGTTTCACTCCTTAATTAATGAGAATGCAACCTTAATCATGTACACTTTCTAAATAGTGCACATGAACCATATTTTAAATGTTCTTTGGTGAACAGAAATTTCATTCACTTGTCTGTATCCTGAGTTGCCATACTAGTTACCTTCTGTCATCTTGGCTTGTAGTACCATATTGAGTCACAATTTTAGTATTCATTAAAAAAATCCAAATATTTGGTTCAGTTACATCATATCTGGAAACTTCTTGGTTCAACTGTCTTTTGAAGGGATGATCTCAAGAGGAATGTGTGTGGACAAACACGTGCTCATTCATACCACCTCCTCCTCTATTGCTATGATGCAGATGGAGCTTTATAGTAACCTCAGAACCAACCATGTGAGCCAGTAAAAGCCTCACTAAAGGACCGTTATCTCAAAGAGCCTCAAGGGGAATTTATTAGTGTCATGTTAAGTTTTCAAAGGCATGTCCTGATGCAACACTGGATTGAATAAAAGCCAGAATTTTAGAACTTCAAAAATTTTCCATTTTGATCTACTTCTTAAAAAATATTGAAAAAGGAAAAACAGAAAATGGAACTTGATTGGCAGCTTTTCCAAGATCATAAATTCAAAATAATTAGCATTGTGGAGAGTTGGAAAGTAAAGTGAAAATAACACTAGAATGAGGAGACTAAGCTGAATGAGGACCTTAGAGAACATCAGTCTTACTGGGGAGGACTGAAAAGCTGTATTAGCTGCTCACCATCTTATTTATTCCCATGTCCTAGTGGCCAAACACCTCGAATGGCAGGTTAGATTTACCACCCATTGGAATATATTTCCATCTCTGTGGATATGATAGGGGCAGTGAGATTTTTAAAATAATTTCAAGGGTATTCCTGAACTCTACAATGGGAATGCAACAGGCTCCCAGTTTTCCAAATAATAACCAGAACATAGATACACAGTCTACATGGATCCATACATCTTGGTCAAAAACATTGCTTGATCTGGCATCCAGATTTGGCTGATTCTACTAAAGCTCTGGTTTAATAAAGGTAGCAACCCCTTCTGGTCTAAGTTTATTTTAAATCCTTATTAGCTTTAAATTCCTAGGCAAGTTTAATGCAACTAGAAGTAATATAAGATCTTTTTATAGCATTTGTTGTGAAAATAATATGTAGCAAAAAAGGTATACCATAAACATCTCTTAACCTGAAATTTGGAGATCTTACCATTTATATAGATTTATAAAACTGTTAAAGAGAGAGAATGAAATAGAAAAATAAACGTATAATTATGACAATTGTATTGTAAACAAATTCCTTATGTTTAGATTCTGCTTATTTTTAAGAAGATGAAGCTTTAGATGATTAAGTTGTAGTTTTTCCCCATGACTAGTACTCGTTCATTATAGGCACTTAGAAAAAAGCTCTAAGTACAAAACAGTGCCTCTTGGAGCATGGTGTAACTGAATATGTCATTTTTTGCAGCCTTCTCCAGTTTTTAAATATTTTCACTTAGTATTAAAAGAAATCCCATTTTGGGAACAGATGTGTCCCAGTCTTCCATCTTGCAACCATCTGCAGGAAGCAAACATGGCGAACTATTAAGTATCAACCCAAAGACCCCCAGAGGGCTCAGGAAAATCTTGTTTGGTTGACTAGAGGTAAAGAATGAGTGACACTGTAGAGGACTTCAGAAAATAGTCTCTCGAGCTACCCAGCTGATCTCAAGATGGTCCTCAGTGGGCATTGTTCATGACCATTTAAAAAAATGTTTTTGCTTGAATGAACTCAAAGAAATGAGCTGATGAATTAGTCCAAATTCATATCTTTGTTAACTAAGGGTTGACTCCAAAAAGACAGTGAACTTGCTTCTGAGGTCAATGTGTAGCTTCTGAATTTCAGTCCATTTAGGTTTACGTATCTTGTACATGGCATTCTGCTGCAGGCCAGGGCTGTGACTCACCGACCCTCTAATGTTAACACATTGGCTTTAAAGGTCTGACAAATGACATTAGAAAAAAAGTGCAGTGCTGAGCCAGAGTGCCGGATGAGAACTGTGTGCATCTTTACTGTTTCTAGCAAGACTACATTCATTATTCAATTTCCGTTCCTCACAGTGGGTCTGTTGTGAAGCATCTTGAACAATCCTAGTCTCTTTGCCAGTCTCTTTAGATTTGTCCCTAAACTGACAAATCTTTTCTGTAAAAATATTTGGTCTCCTTAATGTTGTCACTTCTGACTGTAGTTTACTACATGTTTTTGTCTCTAGATCTCACTTTTGGAGCACAATTGTAGAATTTAACACAAATTCTTGAGTTAGGGGTCAAAGTTATCTGAAATGGTTCTCTAAGACCATGGGATTAAAGTTTTGTGTTTGCTCCCCTTGCATTTTTGAGAGATGGTAGAAGAAAGAAAGGAAGAGAGAGGAGAATGTTGAATTCTTTGGGTCAAAGCCACTGTGGCAGGAAGGTACACAGGTGTAGGCCTGGATGTCTTCCAGTTGCGTAGGACTGAAAGACAGCCACTGGGACACTGAAATGGGCTCTTCAGGAAAGCCACCGGCTAGAAATGTCCAACAGTTAAGAGAATTGCCTGAAGCTATTTTTGGTGAACTCGTGGTGAAATGTTAGTGATGATGGGTGGATCATTTCATGATTGGGTGTCGAAATCATAAGAAACTGCAGTTGTGTTTGGTATACCCTGCATTTTTAAGCTGTGTAAATTAGACTTCAAGGGACTCTTGGAGATTAAAAGACAGAAAGGTTCAGAAGGAACATGACACACAGGCTCCCAGTGTTGCCCTATCACCAGGTCAGTGGCTGATGCATAAATCACTTAAATTTCTTAGGCCTCGTTTTTCTTAGAGATTCAAAAAATTACCTAGGAAGTTTCTTTAGCTCTAAAGTTTTAATTTTAAAAACACTTCCTGACTTCCTTTGCCTATTACTATTCAAATGAGAAAATGCAGAGCAAACTTGAGTGGGTGGGAAGGAGATCCTGCTATTGACCCTGCACTCCCAAGTTCACTACCTCTAACCAAACTCCGAGCTCCCAAAGCTCCTGGTAATGTTTTTGTATTTTCTCATTAGGAAAATATCTGGGTATGTGATACTAGATGGCACATTTTTCTCAGTTGTAATTAGATAATTAAAACAAAATTTAGAGCTTTTGGGTAAATAAATTAACTACTAGCTAGTATTATTTTTACAGAGATAATTCTCTTTAAATGCATATTATGTTTGAAGTATTATACAAACAACATGTAAGTGTGTAATTATTTAAAAATTCAAACATTACAGAATGTCTCTCCCCTCCAGCTTCCAATCTTATCTCCGTACTCCAGAGCCAACCACTGCTAGTGATATCACATGTGTATCTCCCTAACAGTGTTTAATTGATTTATATGGATGTGTATATAAAATGTATGTATAAATTTTTGACACATAAACAGATTATGTAAGATTACATCCAAACCTCGCAAAGCTCAAGATGTATGACTTTGAAAGAATCATGCCATCATCTTTCTAACATCTCTTATTTTATAGGAAACAGGCTTAATGAAACATTTGAGGTCCACTATTTCCTTCAGGAAGATGAGATTGTTGAGAAATAACGAATTTTCATATCTTGGTTTTCCAGAGACACATGAAAAGGTCACTTTGATTGGGTGGATTAAATAGTGTCTGCTGAGATAACAAAGGTCCACAATGATTTTTTGAGTAACATTATCAATTACTTCAAAGCATGTTGTGTAATTCACAATACATAAACTTTGTTCACCACAACTTACTTTTCTAAAAGTCTCTGTGATGTTTCCACAGGTTGAGGCTTTATGCTAGGGTGGCTGTTGTTTGTAAGAGCAGTGGACATCACAAAATCTAGTCTACTTTATAGCCAGACTCAAACCTGGCTTGATTTGCTGAACCTCTTACTCTCATTGCACCCTGGGCATATTTCTACCATAGCCATATTCATACCATAGGGCAAGGTGCACCAGAGCTTGTGTTTGCATCTGCTTTGATCTGCTGTATCCCAGCACTCAGGACAGTGGCTGGTGCATGCCAGGTGCTCAGTAGCTGTTGTTCAACAATATTTGTTTTACTGAGTCCTCTGGTGTACTGAAAATTCTTTGGATGTATGGACCATAACATATTCATCCTTATAGTTCTATGACTGCTATTAGAACATGATCGGTGCTCAAAAATAATTACCAAATATTGTATAAAAAAGGAAATAGGTAAATAAATAAAAGAGTAGGTAAACAAATGAATAAAATAAGGGTAGAGTATTGTCACCAGCAATGGCTATTATTGTCCATCAAGTGACTGTGCTTGGGCCTCAATTAGAAGTCTGAAGTAGTAGCTTCTTTCATTTGCTTTTAGAGCCTGGCTTTTACTTCTCCCTCAGCTACCTTGGCCTGCTGTCTTTTCCTTTGCAAAGAAAATCCTGGGTCTTCCGCATATGATAAGGGATACATAACATTTAACAAACCTCTTCCAGGGACTGTTTTAGGAACCATCACTTCAGTAATGGTTTATTTCTAAGATTTTTGAGTCTATTCTATATACAACATATGAAAGGCTCACATTTCATATCAGGCAAGATATGATCATTTTCATTTCCACATTCTTTAGATTTCCTCTGAAATTTACAGCTTGTGTGTGTGTGGGGGGGGGTTGGTGTGTCTATGGAGACAATAATTTTATATATAAAGTTACTACCATTGACTTTGCTCCTGAAGGAGAATAAAAAAGAATTAAGGAAGCACACTAATAACCTTATCAGGAAAATAGGAATTCCTTGTACTGAGAGGTCATATCATCCTGAAATGATTCTTGTTTCTTTTCTGCTCCACAACTTACTCCCAAGAAGTTACCACTTGCAGACATCCAAAATTTTCCCAACCAAGCCAAGACTGTTTTAGGAATATTTCCCTTTGTTATTGCATTTCCATGTACACGGACCCTATCTCTCCACGTATTTATCTAACTGCATTTCCTGAGAGGTAATTGCTTGTTTCACATATTTTATTCACCAAACACATGTACAACTGCCCACTCAGATCCACTCAGCACAGACCAATGAAGTTAGGCTAATCACAACCAAAAGAAATTGACATTTTAGTTGTCACAACAAATGGATGACATCTATTAGGATTTTTGAAATATTAAAAATAGGTTACTTGTCTCTATTAGCACATTTATGGACTTCTGTGGACTTGAGAACTAGCTATTTACAGAATTTTCTTAAGTTTTAAGATTCTGAATGAGGGCTCAGAAGGGGTATGCAAAGAAAATAAAAAAGAAACCATGGATATTTATTGAGTGGCAGCTGGAGTCATAATCCTCTAATATATGTGCATCTCATTCTATACCTACTAAGGTTTTGCTTTTTCTGGGTTAATGTTGTGTAATTTATTTGCTACATGGAGTAATCAGTATGAGAGCACAAAGATACATTTGTCATAACTTTACATTGTCAAAGCAAAATCCATATCAGCCATATTTACAATAGGAAGAAATATGTCAGTTTAAAGTGACATTTAGATCAGATGTGGTAAATTTATTTGTCTATTGCCTGGGTCTGATTCAACTTTTTCTCTTCTGACTTATTGTAATAAAACATACTAGCATATACATGTTCTTATGATATATATATATATTCAATGCAACACAGATTAGAATTATATATTATATTTGGTTCCACAGAGTGGAGATAGAGTTAGCTTAAGTGACTGAAGACATTGCTGCATTTTGTCATTTGCTAGTTGCTGAGCTAACTTAGAAAGTGTGTTCATGATTCTTTTTTTTTTTTTTGGTGTTTCTTCATGTTCTATGAGTATAGTGAACATGACATTTTAAGGGCCTAATGCTTAACAGATAGTGTGGGCCTCTACCTTATGGGCTTAGCACCCGTCACACTCTAAAATAGTTAAGTAACCTCACTGGGAAGTCTTGGAAAGTCTTTGAGAACAGTTGCCTTGCCAGATTTAGGCAGCACACACAATAGCTGGTGACACTGAGACCACATTAAATGGCGTCTGCGAACCTCATTTTAACCAGTGGTGCAATCCTACCTACTCGGCCCTTTCACCTTTCCTACACACCAGCCCCCTATTTTTGTAGGTAATTGGTTAATAGTTTTTAAGAGGTCCAATTTCTTGTCTTTTTTTGTTCTGTCTTTGAGGTGATATTAAAAGTCAGGCAGATGGAATCAAATGGAGATGTAAAGGAAATGGATTAAAAGAAAAAAAAGCACTACCTGAATAAGTCCATAAAAAACCAGAGGTGTCTGCATATCTTGCAAGTGTGTGCATTTGGTAGTAGTGACAGAACATGGATAGACCCAATTAAATATGTTACGGGGGAGGCAAGATGGGCAGGGTGGAGTAGAATTCAAAGTGGGTGTTCCACTGGCCAGCAGCCAAAAGTGTGATTTTTCTAGGAGGACTGTGCATGGGTACATATCCCACATGACTGGCAAACCTCCTTCAAACAATGACTGACCCTCATTTCTTAGGTGACAACTGAAAGAGCTCAAAGGCTCAACACAAGGGCTGAACATTCTGGATTAACTCAGAGAGGGATGAATCCAGAGAGGATGGACTCAATGAAAGGTCCCACAAGGGACTCTGGTCCCTTAGAGCCACTCTGGTCTTGATTTCATCTTAGTTTGGGGACAGTCATCACTGTCTGAAATCTGATAGGTAATTATCATCACAGGCTCAAAAGAATGCTCTGAGTAATAATCCTGACATTAGGTTAATGCTTACAATTCTTTTCAAAGTGCTTTCTCATCTATTATTTACTTTAATCTTTCCAGTACTCCAGGGCAGTAAGGCTCTGCACTGCTATCCCCACTTTATGGATGGCCAGAACAGTTGTCACTTGCTCTAGGCCACAGATGCCAGCAGTCCAGGATTCAGTGGGACCCAGAATGCTCTCTGATTTCTGTTAGAAAACACCATCCTTTGCAGTAGCCCTATCTTCATTTATTTTCCTCTGTAAATGCCAGGGAGACTATTCAGAGGGTAGCACTCAAGCTGACCAACTCGCTGGATTGGCCTCTCTCTTTTCACAGACCCGTGGGTGGGTGGCTGCTGAAGGATTTGTTCCTCGCCACCCCTTCATTCCACCCCAGGGTAGATTTCCTGTTTCGATAAGGAGAGCCTGACTCCAAGAGGCAGGGGTGGGCGTGGAGCTGCTGAGAAGAAAGTTATGTGCCTGTCTGCTGGAGCCACGTGGAATGGTCTCAGTCATAGGTCCTCATGCAGTCGCCAGCACTTTCCAATGGGCTGTCTGTGGCAAATAACTCCAAATGCTTTACAAAAGGGAATAGTTTGCAGATGTGGGTATGATAACCTGTAAAGCATGACTTAAATATAGTAATTGTCTCTAGCCTGCTCTTACTGTGGCGACAGAGTTTCTACTATGTCATTAGGGAAGGAATTTCCAAGTCTTGGAACACAGTAAGGGTTGCTTCTGGCATTGACTGTTTTTAACAAGGTTAATTGGCTTCTAACCAAAAAGATGGGGTTAAAAGATGTAGAACTAAAAAATGACTAACATAAATGGAAGTTGAAGAGTATCTAAAAGTTAAAAAAAATTTTGCTGTTGCTATTAAGCTTAAAAATAATCACTTCATCTCTTTGTACTTAACCCATTGTCTTTTTTGTTGTTGTACTGATGATCTGTTCTTTTTCTCAGTGAAATAGCTCCAATTTAAAGGTGAATAATTTTGCTTTGTAGATTTTCTTTACCAACCCACCTCCCCGGCCCTGCCTGGTAGAGCCAAGTATAATAGAAAAAGATCATAAACTTTAGGGATGGATGAAGTTCAGAGGTCATCCAGTCCAGTCTCCCACCCCACAAGGAGACTGCCTCCACTGATTACTAGCAGGTGGCCCTCCAGACTTCCTACCTCTCCAGACCTCCCATTTGGACAGTTATTACCATTAGAATGTTCTTCTCTACTGTGATTTTTTATTTCTCATAGGTTATAGTTTTATCCTCTGAAAGTGGATGGGACTAGTTTATTTAGTTCTTTTCATATCACAGACCGTCTTTATTTCTCAGGATAAAAATAATACCTTCCATGCAGTCAAAATAATTAATATAGATTGCATCATTGTTGCCTGGAGGGCTATGAGGTGGGCACATGCTATAGGAAAGAGAATCACAATAGACTGATAATATCTGTCATGCACCAAGGAAGAGAGAGTGGTAGCATAGGTGGTTCACATTTTTAGACTTTGTCTTTAAATGTAATGTAATCCCTGAGCATCCTTGGTACCTTCAATTGTTCATTATATACCATAGCTAGATACTTGACTAGCCTGGCTGATTTTCTTTAAATAATATTTCTATTGAAATACAACTCCCAATACTACCAATGTGGTGTGACTAGATCAGAAAACATTGGGACTACAATATCCATTAAAATATCTTCATCAATGAAGTCAACAATTGCATCATTTTGTGTTATTCATTTAGAGCATGTAGCCTTCTATCACCTCCAGGTCATTTTAATACAACAGTCTACAGTGCAATGCAATTTGAGGGGTACCACAAAGTCCTAGGGTCTCAATCTATGTGGTCTAATAATTCTCCATTAGAGTCATTCCTCTGGGTTAGACAACTGTGGTTGGGAGAATGAGGTGAGTCTAGGCTGCTCCTATTCGCATACTAGAAATCATTAACACATTGGTGCAGGAAGTCTTTTTCTTTGCTTCAGTGAATATTCATTGATTGTCTGCCATGTGGTAGGCATTGCTTTAGATGGTGAGAATAAACAAAAAGGACATAACTTCCTGTTCTAATGGAGTTTGCACAATGATGTGGAAAGACAGTCAATATAACAAAAAATAAAAATAGATGGTAATAAGTGCCATGGAGAAAAAGCAGAGCAGAGGAGAGGAATGGGAAGTGGTAGAAAAGGAGATGGCCGTGATTTAAAATAAAGTGGTCTGAGAGGCCTTATGTAGAGGATGAAGTTTCAGTAAAGCCCTGAAGGAGGTGAGAAGGGAAGCTATGTGGAGATGTGGGGGGGGGGCATCCAGGCAGTGGAAGAGCAGGTGCTAAGGCTGTGGGAGCATGCTTAGCATTACTGAGGAACAGCAGGAAGTTCAGAGTGGCCAGAGAAGTAAATGATGAGAAAAATATTAAGAAAGAAGTAGAGGGAAAATGGGGCTAGGTTGTGTATGCTGTGCAGGCGATTGTAAGGACTTTGGCTTTCATCCTAGGTGAGATGTGAAACCACAGGAAGGTGCTGAGCACAGGGGTGACATTATCTGACTTTCTTTTGCAAATGATTCCTCTAATTCTTGTGTTGAGAACAGACTATTGCTGGGTAAGGACAGTAGCAGAACAATTCAGTAGAAACTTCTTAATCTCATCCATCTGAGAAATGTTGGTGTCTTGGACCAGGATGTAATGAAGGAGGTAGTAAAATGGTCTAAGTCTGGATATATTTAAAAAAATATGGTCTAAAGAATGTTTGAATGTTTAGGTGTGAGGTATGATATTGAGGTTTTGAGTTTGAGCATCTGGAAGAGTGAGGTTGCCATTATGGCCATGGGAAATATTGGGACCAGCAGATATGGGAGAGAAAATCTGGAATTTTAGACATTTGAGTAGGCGTATCAATTGGGCAGTTGGATCTATTAGTCTGGAGTCCAGAAGAGCAATTGGTCTGGACATATTGTATAAATTCCTCAGCGTATGAACAGTCATTAAAGCCCCAAGCCTGGATGAGAGTATCATGGGAATGAGTACAGGTAAGATGAGAAGACAAATGACTGAATCCAGGGGTGCTACAATTAGAAGATCAGGTTGATGAAGAGATCAGCAAAGATGTCCAAGAAGGAGTGGCCAGTGACTAAAAAGGAGGTTGTGATGGGATGCTGTCTTGGAAATCTAGCAAGAAAAGTGCATTCAGGGACAGCGAACAGTCCATGGTGTCAAATGATAGTAATGGGTTAAGTAAACTGAGGACTGAAAATAAACATTAGATTTAACAACGTGGAGGTTACTGGTGACCTTGATAACAGCAGTTGCAATGTGGAGACAAAAGACAGGAGTAGATTCAAGAGAGACTAGGAGGAGAGAAAATAGGATGTAGCAAGTGTGTTTCTTTTTTTAGGATGTAGCAAGTTTTATAGACAAAACTTTAATAAGTTTTACTGTAAAAAATGACAAGGGAATCAGAGGTGTAGCTGGAGGGAGAGGTGAGGTCTATAAATTTATTATTTTTAAGATGAGAAAATTACAGCATCTTTTTCCTTGATGGAAATGACCCAGTAGTGATAGATTTTCAGTTTAACTATTTATTCTCAGGATGTTGAGTGGATTAAGATGCAGGAAAATATCTTTAATGGGAGGAAAGAGTCTAGTTCTTAGAATATTCTATGTAGTGAGTAGGCTGTGATGGAGAAAGCAGCCCACTGGTAGCTGGGTTAGCAGAATGTCAGCATGAGCCTATTAGGCAGATAGGATTGTGTGTGGCAGGAAGTAGGAGAATGGAGCCTAAAGGCAACTCTCCCTGTTTCATACTAATGTGAGGTTCTCAAGAGCACAGAAATCAGTGAAACTCAACCCTGACATGTCTTACATGTAATTTGTGTTTCCATTTTTTTCTTTTTTAGCTAGCCAGCAATCACTACATAGTTGTTAAAATCCTAATCTCGATCTAATTTCCCCTGGTGTCCAGTTTACCTTTGTGTCTTAGTTAGCTTCCCAAGATACAATACATGGCAAAGAGAGGTTTTCTAGTTCTAGAGTTATCTTTATTCCTGCTACTGTTGGCTTCTCCCCCTCAACTCCCCATCTATTTCTATTAATTTTCTTTCAAGGGAAGTCTCAGTAGAAATTAAACAGTTAGCACCTTATTATCATTGCTGCTTTATTTTACCTGAGACCCACCTAGATATCCACAGCTGGTATCCCTCCTAAACAGGGAACTCACTGGGCCCTGGTATATTCTCCTTGTGAGACAATAGAATATGTTGCTATCCATCCATCCATCCATCCATCCATCCATCCATCCATCCATCCATCCATCCAATTAATATTTATCTAGAACCTACCCTGAGCCAGGCATTGTTTGTGGTACTTGTTGATTAAATAGGGAATGGATATTCACATTCGGGGTGTTTTCCCTCTGCTCTTTGTGGCAATCCGGCAACTCGTGACATTCTTTCTTAGTCTGGGAGTTCTGCCCTGGGCATGGGAAATAAAACAGCACTGGGCTAGGGGTCAGGGCACTGGGGTTCCACCTCAGGGAAAACGGAATATTCATTGACTACTTAGAAATCATTATTGATTATAAACACTAAATGTCAAACCAGAAGAACTTTAATTAAAAAGAGGACTATGAGCATAATCTGATGGTGACTTCACAAAATGGGCAACACATTTGTCCCCTTCCACACACGGAATTATGTAATAGCAAGATCAACTTGCCTGACCAATATCAGCATTTCTAATTCAACACCCATTACATAAAGTGATGTTGGGGGGAAGATAATACTGGCATGATGGATAACCAAATGTCAATCAAAATAAACACAAGAGTCCAAGATAGTTTGGAAATTTAAACATAGAACAGCAAAAGGCATTTGTTGCAAATGGATCAAGAACCACATGAATAGCATGAAGAAGACTAAGGAAAGAATATTTGAGAAAGAAACTCTTCTAATTGAAGTTATGAATGCTAGGACTGTCACAGGTATGGAAGTGAAACAGTACCTGTTATTTTTTAGCATTTCTACTTTTCAACATATTTAGTAAATGCTTCTGAATGGAGTAGAGCAAAGATTGCTAGAGGATCTATGTAACTGAAAGAGTTAATTTGGGTTCAAGCTAATAAATATAATTGGCTGACGTTTATCTCAGTCCTTTCCCTGAGTTCACATTATGGAGCTAGGGCTTCACCCAGCCCAGCTGGGTTAGACAGTGCTGAGGGCAGTACTTTTTTAAAGTTTACAATTTAGTTCAATCTACCCTGGTCTAATCATGGGCTCACAGTGGGTAAAATTACCCCTTCCTGTGAAGTGAAGCTTAAATCCCTCCACTATATATCTACTTGGTTCCTTATTTCATGTAACTCGGGTTGTTAGTCTTTATAATGGTCCTAAAGCTTAACCACTTCCATATGTTCAATATTACATGGTAATTTGGTAGTGAAAGAGTACTAGGCTAGGAGCCAGTTTGATTCTATTCATGGCTTTCTCACTAATTATCTGTGTGACTCCAACAAGTTTGCTCACCTCCGTCTTGGGTTACAACCTCCTCTTCTCTGAGCAGCTTTCTCTACTCTGCTCTGATCTCCCCAATATGGAGGGACAGGAGGCAGCTCTAGAAAACTGTGCTGAGACTTCACACCTGAGGAAGTAGAGGTGGAGATGAGGGGAAAAGAAGGAAGACATTCTCATCTTCTTGGCCCTCATATACATACCCTCTTGCATTCAAATGGGCCTTCTTCCCACCTGATACAATGAAGAGCATGTCCCTGTTCTTAGCAAAGCCAAGATCCTCCATCTGGGATCTGAATCCATGCCCTTTCACCTCTCAGATATTCTTCTCTGCTATCTTTTCTTCTTCTATCATCTCTCTTCTCTCTTGGATCAGTCCCAAAGTATACAAATATGCTCTTGTAGACCCCCAAATTCTTCCCTTGCTGCATATGCCCCTCTACTTACTGCTCCATTTCTTAGCTTCCCATCACAGGCTAACATCTTCAAGGAGTTGTCTTGGCAAACTCTTCAACATGCTTCAGTGTGGCTCCTGACCTGCCATGTCATTTCTTCCTTATTCTTTCCATATGCTTACTTCATGACCTGATGTTGTGTCAATACTCATGATATTACATATACTTATATTACATTACTATGTCTAAAAGTCTCCACCCTTGAGTATAGTAGCATGATTTGAGTATAATTTTTTCTTGTGTTTTTTTAATGTTTTCTGGATTTAATATTTTTAAAAAAATTTCTGTATTTTCTGTGCACCATTATTTTTATCCCAAGGACCCAATGGCATTGTAAACTGCCCTCTTAATATTTCCCATAGTTTGCATCCATTGCATTTTTAACTCCTGGAGACCTCCCTCTGGGAAACTTCCATCCTTTTGTTCTAATCTGAACTTGTTCTCAAGCCCTGCTACTCAGTTGTCATCTGGGGACCTCCTTGATTATCACTTGATGACATAAATGTGAGTCAAGAAATTCTACCTGTTAGCCTGTAGTGGAACATATTGGAGCCAGCAGAGATGGAAGCAAGGAGACTAATTCAGAGGACTTCTGAGTGAACTCGGGCTTGAGTGATTAGAAGGACTAATGCATGCTTGTGAATAAAGCATTGGCTCTTTTCAGATTTAGGGATAGTGTGTCCAGAAGAAATAAATAATAATGTTGTTACTATTATTGTATCAGGGTTCAGTCATGCAAGCATGGTCACTATAACAGGAAAAATGTTTACTTTGCAATTTAGACTTTACAGAATTGTGGGAGGCCAGAGGATTTACCAGAGTCAGTCTCAAAGTTAAGCACATCTAGCCACTGGAGTAAGATCATGAGAAGAATGGGAAAGGTCTGTGGGTCTTTGGCCTTATATCTGGTATGGCTTGGAGTCACCATTGGTCTGTAATAATCAGCAGCCTGGAAAAAGGGCTGGGGAGCAGAGGAAAGCAAGGACAAGCTGGGTCTTACTGGCATCTCAGCATCCGTCTGTCACTTGTACTAACAACTATGTCTTCCAGAGAGTTATGGCTACTGCTTTTCTTCTGTCCAGTCCCTCTTTGACCAACTCTAATCGGGAACCATTTAGATAAGGGAAACAATCCCAATGTACCCAAACTGGCAAGTGATTATTACGGACTGAATTGTGCCTGTTACCTTGCCCCACTCACCAACCCCCAAATATTTGCATGTTGAAGTCCTAACCCACACTACCTCAGGATGTCACTTTTTGGAGACAGGATCTTCAAAGAAGTAATTAAGATTCATTGAAGTCATGAGGGTGGGCTCAAGTCCTCTGTAACTGGTAGTTTTATGAGAAGAGGAGATTCGGACACAGGCGGGCATGGAGGGAAGACCATGTGAGGACACAGGGAGGAGGAGGCAGCCTTCTACAGGACAAGGAGAGTGACCCCAGAAGGAATCAACCCTGTCAACACACTGATCTCAGACTTCCAGCCTCCAGAACTAGGAGAAAATAAATTTAAGCTACGCAGTCTGTGGTACTTTATCATGGTACAGCACAATGCCTCACATTTGTATATTGCTGTATACATGGCAAGCATTTCAAATGAGGATAATAGCAAATCCTAAAAATCATAGCTAACACGTGTAGAGTTACTATGTGCTAGATGTTTTTCTAAGCACTGTACGTATATTAACTAATTTAATCCACACAACACCCTTACACGAAGATACTATTATTTTCATTCTCCTTTTGTTGTTGGGGTAAATAAAGCAGGGATAATTCAACACATTTCCTTGAGATCACACAGCTTATAAATATTGAAGCCAGGATTCAAACCCTGGAGTCTACCCCTGCGTCTCATCTTGCCCTTGACTCTGGCCTTCCCCCTGCACCTGACTTTTCTTTCCACATGTGTGGCGTCATCCTTTTCACCCGCATACATCTCAGGGTCGGCCTTCTCCTTTGTGGGCCATGACTCTAACTTCCTCGTCCTCTTGGTGAATTTATGCTTTTGTTCACAGAGGAAATCTGCCAGAAAAACCCATGTATATTTCCCAAGGCACACACAGGGCCACATGCTTCCCTGACCACAGGGCTGTGACCCCAAATCTGTATTTTCCAAAGAGGAAAACCTCACTTCCAGAATGATGGGGTCATCGTGTGATATAGGATTGTTCATATGACAAAAGGAGCCAGGTAGTCTACATTTCTTTCTAGAATAAAATTTGATTCCTAACTCACTTTTCCTTTCAATGGTCAGAGAGTTCCCCTGGTTGAAGTCGTGTGGGTACTTGGCAGATTTCAGTCTCCCAACCCAGCAGTTCTAGGTATTGTTCTCCTGGCTCCCAGAAATCACATATCCTGAAACCTCCGTGGCTTTCGCCAAAATGCACTAAAATCTGTTAAAAACAAAGGATATGTCTATTTGGATAAGTCAGTGATCTCTATTTGATTCTAAAATGGCAGATTACACTGCACTTGGAACAAAGAGGCCACAGCAGCCATATGAAATGCCAAATGAGCCCAATGAAACAGAGGCCTCGCTTTATGTTGCCCAGGAGACTGAGTTATAATTACCCACACCACTCTCCAGAACAGTTGGTTATGTTCTAGTTAGGGCTTCTGAGTAAAGTGAAATCCTACTATGGCATTAAAAATATGTTTCATCTGCACATAAAAACAATCACCTGATATTTTTCCTCTCATGTAACCTACATGAGAAAAGGGAAGTGTTTTCCTCAAAGGGAAAACACTGAGTACCAAGCCCCGTGCAGAGACTGAAACTATATAAGAATAGGGATGATCATAACAGTGAGCATGTGATGAGCACTGATTGTGTACCCGTCACTGTGCTGAATGCTTTACATGGAGCTCTCTAATTCTCACCATACTTACGAGGTAGATACCATTTTTATTTTCATTTTCCTGGTGAGGAAATAGAGCTTGAGGAGAATCATAGGATAGTGAAGAGTGGAGCTGGAATTTGAACCGAGGCCATCTATCTTTGCTCATAACTACTGCATATTCCTACCCCAAAGAAGGGTGACTATTTTCACCCTTGATAATGTTTTCCTCCTGATTCTAAATTCATTTTGCAGGCAGTAGTAACTGTTGTGGAAAGGGGAGGAAGAAGCTGTGTGATGGCTCAGTAGTGTGTGATGGGACATTTCTCCTCCATCTGAAACCCTCCTTCTCTCTGATCTCTAGTTTAAGACAGCTGAGCCCTGACTGCACATCCTGAGAGCCTGGCAGAAGGATGGGACGAGCCTGTTTGTGACATAGCACGGAGCCCAGGACCAGAGAAGCAGGTAACTGGTAGGATGCCAAGAAGCACAGGTGCCTCTGAACTCCAGCAGGGGGCGTGACCCCATTTAGAGCTCTTGGGCTGTCACTTTCCTTTCCTCTACCACCCAACTTCTTAAAAAGTGCTGAGTCAGTCAGAGCTCCTGGTTATAAAACACGGAAACCACATCTGGTGAACTAAAGCTGCCAAGTTACTGACTAGAAGGATACCAGGGATCTCTGAAAATGGATGGGAAGGCTAGACAAAAAGAAGGAGAAATGAGCTGGACTCCACGAGGCCAGAAGCAAAGATGCACTCAAGAATGGCTGCAGGGAGAATGTCTCAAGGATACCACCCTGGCCAGACATGGGCAGGACACTGCACATGTCTCAATTGCATTATTCTCATGAACAGTCTCTAGCTCTTTTTGCATCAGAGGGTCATTGTCTTTATAAGGTCTGATGGTCTGATTGGCTGAGAGTAGGCCATTGTCTGTGGAAGCTGGAGGGTTGTGCTGAGTTGTGGAGATAAGAATGTAAAAGTTTGACTGACTTTCAATAAATTCACAAAAAGGTTCCAGACTTCAAGAGGTAGAGTACAAATAACCTAAATTTTGAGAGTGCAGGTCTAAGAGGTACAACACAGAGGAGGGGGCTGAGAGAATAGGTCTTGTGTCTTAGTTAATATAGAGATAACCTTGTTTCTCTTCCTGGCCTTGGAAAGCATGTGGGGAAAATGGGAATAGGAAGGATTACCCCAAAAGAAATCTACTCTTGGCTCCACCATTGGCTTTGTCATCCCTGCTTATTCTAGAGATAAGACATGGGTCTGGAAAGGGTGCTGATCTAATGTGGGTCTGCTCAGCCTTATTTTCTTTTTCATTTCCTTTGTGTCTTATCTCACGTGTTATTGTAGCATAAATGACACAGAGAGGAGGGAGACTGTCTGATTAGCTTCTCATTTACCAGTATGACCAACAAGGAAAGGAAGCAAACTTATTTCCTAGCTGATTTTGAATCAGTAAGCCTTCTTCAATCTTGACTTTGATGGAACAGAAATGTTTAAATGCTTTAAAAATGCAATCATTTAAAAAAACCTATGAAATTTCTATTATTTTAATTTTAAAGAGACTGTAAATTAGGAATCTGGATGGGAGGTAGTATTTTATAGAAAAGATGAGAGAAAGATGACTTGAATATTTTTACTCTGTTTTGAAATTGTTTTGTATCTAACAAACTCAGAGTTGCCATTCTGGTCTTGAGGACATATTTCCTAGTTTCATAAGGTTAAAAATACAAAACACTTTCTTGTTTTGTTCAAAGAACAATGCATTAATCGTTGTCAGACTCCAAACTCCAAAAATGACAAACTCCCAACTCTCCTTGGGTTAGCTAACCAAGATTGACAGTGAAATGTTAGTTAAATAACATTGAAAAAAACTAGAGCCAATCCAGGATGATAATTTAATACAAAGAACAGAGAGGCAAGATGTCCTGCCCTGTGAAGGAAGGGCATTTCAAATGCACAGGTATGCTATTAATAGGTAACTCTATACCTCATTTACCTGGAATTATTTTATGACGTCACTTTGGTAATGCTTCCCTTTTTTGTTCTAGATTTTTCTTTAGAAGTCCTTTGGAGATGGAAATGGAAATGGAGTTTATACATGAGAGTGAAGTCCAGAGGACATAAAGGCAGGGCTGACTCTGCAGGTGCACAGGGCTCCCCACTCTGGAGGGCGCTATGCCTGATTTAATGATGTGCTGTCACTCTCTTGAAATTCTTAATAATGTGGAAACAAAGTGGGCTGCATTTTCATTTTGCTGTGAGCCCCACAAATTATGTAGTTGATAAAAGTTGTATCGCTACAGGCTCTGCTGGGATATCTTTAGTGTTTCCCAGAAGGCAACACCAATGGTTGGCAATTGTCTGTAAAGGACTAAAGAGTAAATGTTTTAGGTTTTGCAGGCCACACAGTCTCTTGCCACAAATTCTCAGCTCTGCTGTGGTAGCTTGAAAGCAGCTATAGATGATATGTAAGGCATTGCGTTTTGTAAACTTTATTGGCAAAACCAGGTGGGTTGAATTTGGCCCATGGGCTATAGTTTGTTACCAAGAGATTGTCTAAGGGTTAGATTGGTGGGGTGGGCAATATTCTATAGCCCTTCATTATGCATAGGTCACTTTCCCAATTTTTGCCACAAATGAACTATTCACACTATTACTTTTATAATAATTAATATTATGTCAAAAGCTTTACATGGAGTAGAGCATTTTACAACCCCAACAACCTCATGAACTATGAATTAGTATCACCCTCATTTTGAAAAGAAACCAAGGTCCAGAGGATAAGCAACTTGATCAAGTCACACAGTGGAAAGACCCAGAGCACACGTGCTCACTGTGAGACCACATTCCATCAGCTGACGGGATGTGTGTCAGGCACTTGGCTACCAGCATTTGAAAATATTGACTTGTGTAAATGGTTTATACATTTTACTTTTGAAGTAAATTAAATATTTTAATATTTTTTAAAATATAAGCAATAGCAGATTTAATGTCAACCTTCTAATAACATCATCCTAACTCACCAACATGATGCTTTCCTGATTAGCAGAATTATGGCTTAGAACCCTTGCCTGTGTGTGCCCTCTGAGTAGCCATGGCAGGTGTCATCTGGCGTGAGCTTCCAGAGGAAAACCAGATGGGATGCTATTACTGTCCCTCTCTGATAGGCTGATACGTGTCCCCCAGACAGAGATACCCGGGCAATGCCCCAATACATACAATGAGTTCTCAAAATCTACCTCTTCTTCAAACTTCACATGTTCAAAGTAAATTTTAAATACATGATTTCTTATTATAGGCATGAGACTGCCAATTCAGAAGAATGGTAAAGAAGACAGGATGAAATCAGAGAAGCTTGTTTTCTGTTTAGAATTTAATCATCGCCATAGGGTGAGGAGCAGATGGCCACAACACTTTCCTAATTTCTACTAGAAGTAGCCTTGCATTGTCTGGGGTCAGGAAGAAGGAAAACCCTCTGCCTCAGGGTTAGCTTCAGATTTTTTTCCGCTTCTCAGAGAACTGCTTCCCTCAGCCCAGGGATAGCTTATTGGTTCTTTCAAGTGTCCTTTAAGCTGTTTGGCATCTTAGCAAACACTTTCCAGGCCCTCGATGCCCGTATACAAAAGAAAGGTTCTGGTTGAGAGGTATGCTGGTGGTATCAAGAGAAAGAGAAAGTCGGACAAGTAAAATTAGGCAAAAAAAGTTAACATTGATAGACTATTTTTTTAATCTTCACCTGAGGATATATGTTCATTGACCTTGGAGGGAGAGAAAGAGGGTAGAGGGAGATAGGGAGGGGGGAAGAGGGGGGAGAGAGAGAGAAACTTTGATGTGGGAGAGAAGCACTGATCAGCCATCCCCCACCACGCCCATAATGCATACCCCAACCAGGGGTCAAACCCACAACCCAAGTGTGTGTCTTGACCAGGGATAGAAAACAAACCTACAACCTTTTGATATGTGGATGACACTCCAACCAACTGAGTGACCTGGTCAGGGTCATGTTAAAAGATTTTTATGAACCTTTCTTCTGTAGCCACTCAAATATCATTAAAAAGGACACAAACCCCAATTTATTGCCCTAAAACTTAACCCCAGAAGCCATTTATATTATTAGAAAATCAGCAATATAATCTCAACATCTAAGATAGAAAGTTAGAATTGGCCTCTGGCCAGGGGATTACCATGGAAATTACAGTCTGTTTTCCTAAAACAACGTTTTGTTCAGTTTATAGAACAATGATTCCAGATTTTTAAAAAGTTATTTTTCTCACTCAGAGAAAAGTAGAGACACTTAAAAGTAGGTCACTCAGACTTTTGTAGAGGAGCTAGATGGCAAAAGTAGAAATGGAGATATATCGTGACCACATTTCTGAGCAGTTTCAACTCTCTGGACTAAATGAGGCAAAGTGTGATAGCAAATGGAGGGACAAGCAAATCAGGTAGGTATCTGTCAGTGTAGTACCACGACTCAAGAAACAATGGTACCTGGGAGCAGGGCCAGGGGGAGGCTCTTTCCTACTCATCTGTCTCTTTCACCTTCTCATTTTTATCCCTTTCTCTCCATTGCTCTCCACTTTTTCCTCTTGCTTGCTTTTCACTTTCCCTCCCCCTCTACCCGCCAGAGAGTGCCGCGTATCTTGCCCCAGCCTCTTCCCAAGAGGCAGGGGGAAGAAGGCTAAATGGTGCAGATGTCTGGTGAGCATTTAGAATGACCTGTTTTCTCTAAATTTAGTCTGGAGAAGGCTGACTACAGAACAGTTTGTTACTTCACATAAGGAGTGGAGTAATAAGAGTGGGATGGAGTGGTGGTGTTCACTTAAATACTGGTGGGGGTTGGGGAGCAGCTGCTGCCCTATAGCCCCACCCTCACCTGAACTCATTTCCCATCACTCACTCCAAAATAATCTACCTATTACTTTGACAGAACTACACTTGTGGTACCTAAAGGTGTGCTTAAATATTGCTTCATCTTCCTTACCAGGACATGAGGACAGGGTTGAAATTTGAGGAGAATAGAAGGGAGAAGAATAGAAGGACCTAGCAGGCATTCCCTAAATACCATGCGAGGTAGCCTTCTACTTAGATCCACCTTACAGACAGCTCTAGTTTATACCTTAAACACAAGGTCAAACAGAGACACAAGCAGTGAAAAGGCCATGAAATCATCTGGGATTCCTGAGGTGGGCAGGGGAGGGGTGTTGCCAGACCACTACCCCTGAGGATTGGCAATCCAAGAGATAGTATACTTGTTAAGACAAGGTGAGAATTAATTTGGAGTGGTCAGGTCTGAGGTGCTAAAAAAACATTCTCCTTGCTTAACAGACAGGTCCTTGTTTAATCCTTAAATCTAAGGATTTAAATTTAAATCTAAATGACTTTTGGTTGCCTTCAAAACCAAATCCACCCTCAATGAGTAAAAATATACCACCACTGAGGATATGAAAAACAAAACTATCATGGTCTCTTAAAATATTAAACGTCTGACCAATTGAATTGGATAATTTAATCTCCATGGTCTGGAGAAGGCAAGTATATATTTAGAAACGTGGAGATACTGTGAAGCAGGAAAAAATGGTGTCTTGATTTGCTGAGTGTTTCAGTTCTGGTTGGTTTCTGGCCAAGCTTCAGGTTACTTACTAGAGCTATTCAAGGAATGCAAAGTGGAGAGTCCACCTATCCCAATGGGGTCCCAAGCAGGATTGGTTCCCTCCACTCACCGACCCTGAATCCACCATATAAACCCACCCACTTTGCCCCAGCAGGGGCTCCAGACTTTGGTCTAAGCCAAATTCTCATTTCATCTAACTTGCTCCTGGTTCGTTATTAGATCAAAGCTTTGTTCTCAACACAAATTTTTACTGATTGGGTCTTTTTATCTTTCTTTCCAAAGATAAGTTATATGTTGGTAAGATTATTGTGGGGTGGAGCTGGATGAGAAGGCAGAAAGTTGCACTCACTAGCGACTAGAGCAGGCCTGAGGGGTCACTACAAGTCCTGAGGAACAGACTGGAGAAAGGAACTGGAGTCCTTACTGGCTTTGGAGGTGGGAGGGCATGCCCCAAGGGCATGGGGCACTGGAGAAGCTCTTGTTCACAGAGGAAGTTAGATCCTGAGGGGCTGCTTGATTTCTGCTCACAGACAAGAGCACTAGAACTAAGAGGGAAATACATGAATGGTGGGAGTGCAAAGACTAAGCATTGGGGCTCAAGAATTTTTTAAATGAAAGTATGTTTTCACATACACTGTATATGTGGAAGCTTTATTTCATATACTGAAGTCTGGGTGTGAATGTGTGTACTGGCATATGTGTGCATGCCTGTGTGTGATAGTGCATGAGTACACAATGCCCCATGGAAGACTACAGGTTTGCCTTGTATTAATTTCTGTGCCTTAAGGTCATTATGAGGAGTCTATGTAGAAAGTCCACTAGCTAGTTATTTCCCCCTTGCTATGCAAACCCATAAACATGACTCTGTACTTTTTTTACCCTGAAGCTCAAAGATCTTGCAGAACAGAATGTCAAAATTAGCAAAGTCTTCTCATAGCTCCTCATCTCTCTCCCCACCCCCAGTGCTCTCAGCAGTTTTAGACAAGTCAATGCTTGCTCACCAGCCTGCATTCTTGTGTGCAGAGTGCCAGGGTCACTTAGTTTGAAGAATACAAAGGCTTGGAAAACAGAACCTGCTGAGAATCTGTCACACATGTGTGGGGAAAAGAAAAAGGGAACAAGAATGTTGAAGTCCGAGCTTTCATTCTGACAGGATCTATAGAAACAGAATTGACTTTTTGTTCTCTTTTCTTTAGCTACTATTACTGCACTTTCAATTTGCATTATTATTGTTAGAGTGCACAGTTAATACATGATTTCAAGACAGGTAGACACCAATTTCAATAAAAGAAATAAAAATGATATGTTATTTGTAGCCAGTATCTGCTTCCTCCTAGATGTGCTGTAACTAGTAAGAGGAGGTGAGCAGAGGGGAAGAGAAACAACTAAATCCTGAAAGGATGGGTGAACAGGAGGGAGGAACATGAAGTGTAGGTCATGTCATGTGACTACATTTGCACCTTGACAAACATCCCTTTTATCAGTTCTTTTGGGTAAAGGAACATGTGTTTATAGTGTGCCGACATTAACAAAGGTGTTCACTGATACGAGTTAATTATTGTCAAAGTTATTGAATTGTTGGCTGACTGTCTAGCCCATTTTGCAAAAGTTTGAACTGACATACTGCAAACTTGACCTAAGGTAAGCCACTGCAATAGGCCACCATGACATCTGGTTGTCGGCACAGACAGGAATTTCTGGTGCAGGCGCTGGCTGAGAACATGCTCTCTTCCCAGCTAGTGAGACTTGGCTTAAGAGATTGAATGTCCTTCCTTGGAAGTGGCCACAGAACTTTGGAACTGAGAGTGCAATTTGGAATTGATAACTCATGTTCTGGGCAAAAGTAGTGCTTATATCCAGCCCTCTGAAGAGCATGAAAGCAAAATTTATTTTCCCTCCATTAATAAAGAGAATTAATTCCAAATTTTTAGTGCTTAATTCCAACATTTCGAAGAGAATTAAAACTTGGCATGAACAAATCTTCAAATACGTATGAAGCTTTTCCAAGTAATAGGCATCATTATAGGTGCTATGGGGAGTAGAAAAGTTGGAAGATGTGATTTTAGCCCTCAAAGAACAATATCTTGTGTTTGGAGGCTGAGATACATGCTGTCCTGGGGCATTAGAACCTGAGATGGAAGGATAACTACAGGGCTTCCGTGGTTCCTCAGATAGTATGTGCAAACATTTTGTGCATGTGTATTTTTTCCAGGGGAGAATATTAAGGGTTTTAAATGAGATATTCAAATAGTCCCATTTTCTGAAAGTGTCTAAAAACCTGGACTTTATTATTTATGAATAATAATAAGAATTAGCATTTGTTATTATACTACTTTGTGCTAGGATATGTGCTAGACTCTTTACCTTTGACCATTAATTGTCATGATAACCTATGGGATAGGTTTCTTATTATTTTCATGCTTTACACATATGAAGACTGAGATGTGGGGATATTGCCTACCTGAACGGGTAGTTGAGAACAGACTCCTGTGCTGTCAGGACCTAATGGTAAATCCCCTTCTGCATAAAGATGGTGGCTGGCCCCACGTTGCAGTATCAGGGCAGTGAAACATAATTATGATGGAAACACACTGTCTACTTGTTTGCCAGTCAGGGCAAGGCTCACTGTTCACATAATTATTGTGTGTTTTATAAAAGTCTCAAATGAAAAATCTATTCTTGAGCTTTTGATGATCCCAACAAATGAAAATAAAAGATGTCTCTCATCTGTAGACCAAACAGAAATATTAGAGTGGCCTGCCAAGCTCAAAGTAGAACAAAAAAGTGGCTGTTGCAGCCAAGCCCAGCTATCATAAATTTAAATATGTGTTTCTCCTACTTGAGAATGGCTTACTTCTGTCACTTAATGGAAGAGCTGACTCTTCCACTACAGACCAGCCTTGGAAAAAAGCTATAAAGTAAATTAAAGTCCCCACAAGATATTTACTAGCCTACAGAAGATTCACCAGCCCCAAGAGCTTTCCACCATGACTCATAAGGAGACCAAACACATGAAATTGTGCAGCTACCAAACTATCTCCAAGTTTACCTGTAAATAGTAACTCTCAAGCCAAGGGATCAGAGACAGAAATACTGAAGAAGAGAGAAACATGAACTACATGCTGCTTTAATGATAACCATTTAAACAAGGAGTAAAGAGCAAAGTGAGGCACCAGGAAAGAAAACGTAATTATTACTACACCAGATCAGAATGTCCATCCTGATCAAAGAGTTTTTGGCACCTTAGCTATATGGTTGTGCCTACGAAAGTATTTTTTGGAGGGAGGCAATATGATCAGGCCATCCATATTTAGAGGATAAGACTATTTTTAGATGAGACCATGCATGTCATCAAATATAACACTTCCCTCAATTCTATGGGGGAAGACATTTATAACCAGAAAGCAGGATTGAGCTGGGGTCTTGAAGTGATTTTCCAGTGAAAATTCTCCAAAATCTCAGTAGGAATGCAAACAAGGCTATTTGGGCAGCAATGTGGGATGTGTCATGTGGCAACAGGCCAGACACTGGGAAGCAAGGAGGTTGAAAAGTTGTGTAAGCATTTTAGATCAATATTGTTTTGTAGGTAAACTAACTCTGGCAGCTCCACAAAAGATACCTTGTTGGATGAACAGTTTTCTCAAATTTTTTATTTTTGCTTATCATTTTATTATGAAAAGAAAAGAGAAGGAATTGGGCATGTAGTATCTTCTATGTGTCCCAAATATTACATATGTGCTCAAAAGCTTCCAGATTCTCCTGCCTTTGAGGCTTCCCTTGAAATCTCAGTGAATGCAACCTGAGATTCTATCCCTAACAATCTTATTGCCATGAGTTTCTCCTTTCATAATAATTCTGAGATGTGCCAGAAGTGCACCCTCCATCCTCTAATCTGGCCTTCATCACCCCTCACCTAGGAGTTTTCCTCCAGGCAGTTCTCTACGTACTTCTTGCCCTTTGTCAGCCCCTGCTGTCTTTTCTCTCCCCCGTGAGACACTCCACAGGGGCACAAGGGCCCTTCTCTTTTTCTCAGAAAGCACAACTACAACCTAGTTTTAGTGCAGGACAAAACTTTACAAATAGCTTGAGAATGATAGGAGGCAATTACAACATCAAGATGGGAAATTCAGACCGTATACCAGATATTCCTACTCCTGGAAACTGTGAGCTAAGCTTCTTCACAGAAACCAGATATTTGGACATTTCCTCCTGAGGTTCTGGGTGGCTCCCCTGGTCAAGGGCCAGGCCATTCCTTCACCTCTGACCCTGTACTCACACACATTAGGCCAAGTTTCCTTCAACCTGCCTTAATATCCCAGACCAGTCTTTTACATTATGATGCGTAAAAGTCTAGCTCCTCATTCTTGAGAACTGTTTAGTCTCCAGAATTGGTTGTAAAATGAGACTTGGCCTTTCCTTTGCATAGCTAAATGGTCCCTTGAAATACTATCTCAGACAAAAGAGCCAACTTCCTCTAAAACTGCATTTCTTAAAAGTATATTTTATTGATTATGCTATTACAGTTGTCCCATTTTTCCTTCCCTTTATCCCCCTCCACCCAGTACTCCCATTCCCCCCAGCATTCCCTCCCCTTAGTTCATGTCCATGGTTGATACATGTAAGTTCTTTGGCTTCTCCATTTCCTATACTATACTTAACCTCCCCCTATTTTGTACCTAGCAATTATACTTCTTATTCCCTGTACCTTTGTCCTTATTCTCCCCCTCCCCACTGATAACCCTCCACGTGATGTCTATTTCTGTGATTCTGTTCCTCTTCGAGTTGTTTGCTTAGTTTGCTTTTGCTTTTGTTTTTTTTAGGTTCAGTTGTTAACAGTTGTGAGTGTGATGTAATTTTACTGTTCATAGTTTTTCTATTCTACTTTTTCTTAGATAAGTTCCTTTAACATTTCATATAATAAGGGCTTGGTGATGATGAACTGCTTTAACTTGACCTTATCTAGGGAGTACTTTATCTGCCCTCCCGTTCTAAATGATAGCTTTGCAGGGTAGAGTAATCTTGAATGTAGGTCCATGCTTTTCCTGACTTTGAATACTTCTTTCTAGCCCCTTCTTGCCTGTAAGGTTTCTTTTGAGAAATCAGCTGATAGTCATATGGAAACTTCTTTGTAGGTAACTCTCTTCTTTTCTCTTGTTGTTTTTAAGATTCTCTCCTTATCTTTAATCTTGGGCAGTTTAATTATAATGTGTATTGGTGTGCTTCTCTTTGGGTCCAACTTGTCTGGGACTCTCTGAGCTTCCCGGACTTCCTGAAAGTCTATTTCCTTTACCAGATTGGGGAGGTTTTCTTTCATTATGTTTTCAAATAATTTTTCAAATTCTTGCTCTTCCTCTTCTTCTGGCACCTCTATGATTTGGATGTTGGAACATTTAAAGTTGTCCCAGAGGTTCCTGAGCTTCTCACTTTTTTTTGAATTCTTGTTTCTTCATTCTATTCTGATTGAATGTTTATTTCTTCCTTCTGATCTAAATCATTTATTTGAATCCTGTTTTTTTTCCCTTCACTGTTGGTTCCCTGTATATTTTCTTTATTCCACTTTGCATTGCCTTTACTTCTTCCTTTATTTTGCATCTGTACTGAATAATTTCCCTGAGCATCCTGATTACCAGTATTTTAAACTCTGCATCTGGTAGGTGGGCTATCTCCTCATCACTTGGTTCTTTTTCTGGAGTTTTGATCTGTTCTTTCAGTTGAGCCATACTTCTTTGTCTCAGTGTACCCGTTATGTTGTAAGGCGCGGAGTCTTAGGTATTTGCCAGAGCGGGACAGCCTGCTTTGCTGAATTGCGGTGCTGTATAAGGGGTCAGAGAGGAAACAGTGCCACTTGCTTGGCTCTTGTCTTGCTTTCAATCATTTCCACAAGTGAATTGTGCCCTTTGAGGTGCTGCTCTGGTGGTGATTCCTGGGTGGGTGGGCTTTTGTACATTTTAGGACCCTGTGGGCCCCTCCTGTGGACTCTCCTGTGAGACTGGCAGTTTCTCCCACCATGAAGCCCCCACAGGATTTTACAGTCAGAGGTTTTGAGGCTTTATGTTACTGGTATTGGAACCATGGGTTGCATGCACCATGTGTCTCAGTCTCTAGTTGTACCTCCTGGTTTATCTGCAGACGAATATGGGACCACCTGGTTCCCCAGCCACTGCCTTGCTGCATGTCCTCTCTGCCCTGGCTACCCATTTCCACCCCTCCTACTAGTCTTCAGGAATATTTCTTTTTTAACTCCTTGGTTGTTGGACTTCCATACAGTTCAATTTTCTGGCAGTTTCAGTTGTGTTTTGTTTTTAAATTGATTCTTGTCCTTCTTTTGTTTGTGTGAGGAAGCACAGGGTATCTACATATGCCTCTGTCTTGGCCGGAATTTCTATCTTCTTGCCTCTCTTTTTTTTTTTTTTTTTTATATATATATAGTTTTCCTTTTTAGACTTACCTACACATATATTATCACATTATACAAAACATATAGTTCATATTATCTACTTATTTATTTGTTTATTGTTTGTCTCTACTAAAATGTAGGTTCTGTGAGGATGTGATTTTGTGTGTGTGTCACTGTTTTATCAAAAACAGTGAGTGACACCTAATAGGCACTCAGTATATATTTGTTGAATGAGTAAATCTTACTTATTTAACCCTTGGTATAAGCCTGTGAGATAGGTATTTCTAGAAATTGTAAAAGAAGCTAAAAGAACCTAAGTGGCTGTTCCAGGATCCTTCAGACAGGAAGTGAGAGAACACTTTTAATGACCTTCAGAACCAATATTATTTCTGGTAATTTTACTCATTTTCATGTTGTTCTCCAATTCTGTATGGCAACTGTAGTCTGTGTCATCTTTGTTAATGTTTTTTTTTCTGAGCTTAACCAGGCTTTTAAGGGGATTGCAAACTTCTCGGCACAATGATAATGGTGGTGATAGAGCCCCAAGGGAAAAAAATGAAATGCAACAGAATGGAGAGAGGACCTTGTAATGAATTCAAGGCTTTCAACCTTCTTGCAATTTCCCCTTGCTAGGTTCAATCCCTAATCTTGGCTAAAAGCAAACAAAACAAAAAACCCGTGTGCCTGGTAAACTCTGCATGGTTTATTAGCAAGGATTTGCTTTAGATTTCTGAGTTATTTGTATTCTCTCCTTGGTCCAAGGCTTAGTCTTGAAGATCTGGTTAAATTTTGGTGTTATAGACTAGAACAACCTTGACTGAGTGACAGTGGAGCAGATCTACATACTGACACCCTAGGGCACACTGTGATGAGCCTGTTTACTCATAGGCCACCATGAGTTAAAAAAATAAAAAGACTAATGAGCACAAAGAAGGAAAGAAAGGCTTAGAGAAAGATAATGCAGTCCTTAAATCATTTTGCATGTCCTTTTAGCTTTGCCCCCTTGAGTGGTTTCTAACTCATTGTAGGTACATAGATATCTGATGGTTAACAAACTGGGTAAATTTCTCTTTTATTGACTAGTCTCCCTGTTTTTTAACCTTGGCCCACCCCATCTTTGTTTTTGAGGATCTCCTGCACCTTCTGAAGAACCATAGAGCTGGTAGTGCCATGGTTTCACATCTAATGACATTTAGTCTCCTATTTTCATATGTGTTAGGTTCAGTGAAGTTATAGAAAAGAGCTAAAGTAGACAGAAATGGGAGAGATTGCCCACTAACATTCCCACAGTGTGCACGTCCATGCTACCTTGCCCTTTTAGGAAGCATTTCATTCACCTGCTCTAGACAAGAGATCTGAATAGGAGTGGCCATCTGGTCAGATGCCACCTTCTCCCTAGGCCTTCAGATTGGTTGAGAGATGCACCGAGTCATGACAATTGTACTTCTTCTCTACTTCTTTTTTATATTTAAAATCTGTAGGGAAGATTCTACTCCTTCTGGTTGTAAAGTTATTAGGGACTAGGAATAAACACAGAGCTGGTGCTGGCTAGGTCTCTGCCATCTGGAGAGACAGGCTTAAGAGAGCATGGTTAGCATTATTTATAATAGCCCAAAGTGGAAACAACCCAAGTGATGGATGCATCAGTACAATTTGGCACCTCCATGCAGTGAAAAATTAGCCATAAAAAGGAATGAAGAATTGATGTATGCTAGAGCATGCATAAACCTTGACAACTACTTGCTAAGTGAAAAAATCCAGTTACAAATGACCACATATTATGTATTGTCATTTACATGAAATTTCCAGAAAAGGTAAAAGTCTAATACAGGAAGTAGATGAGTAGTTGCTCTGTGCTAGGGGTACTGTGGAAGTTGGGGCGAGGGTGATGACCAGAGGGTGCGAGCTTTCTTTTTGGAAGAATGAAAATATTTAAAAATTGATTATGGTTAGAAACACACAACTCTGTGAACATACCAGAAGCCACTGAACTGTACACTTTGCATTGGTCCCTTGTATGGTATGTGAATGATGTCTTGATAAAGCACCTGAGAGAGAGAGAGAGAGAGAGAGAGACTAACCAAAACAGAAGCAGAGACAGGAGATGAACAGAGAGTACCAGATGATGTTTGAGTCAGTGATTCTAGATTTGTTCTGCATATTCCATTCTTGCTCCATTTCTTTAATTTTGGGCTTAATATTTCTTGAAGGTTAGAATTATAATTTGACCTAGTGATCTGGATACAAAAGTTTCTTAGCTCACTTCTAATTCTTGAAGCCTCAGTTTTAAATGAAATGGTGATCATTTAAGTTTTCAAATGTTCCATTGCAAACACCAGTTTTTGTACAATTCTATGGTTGTGCTTTCCACAGTGGCTCATTCCCGACAGCATTATAATCCTCTGGGACTGCTGGAAACATAAATTTCCAACTGACCAGAGTTTGGCAAAAAAAGGGGTGGAGGTGGGTGGAATGGCTGGATTCTCAACTATTGACTGCACAGCTATCTAAAAATAAGTCCGTTAAGTCCAAAAGACTGGCTTAGAACTAAAAATGGGATGATTAAGAACATTTTGCAGGACTGTATCTTAGGTATATGTCTTCATGTGACATTTCCTTTTCTTTCCTTCACTGGGAAAAGAGAAATCTGCTGAAACGCCTAAATACCAAACTTTGTGTGACTTCAAATAAAATGATGATAAAGGGCAAGTCAGCACAAGGGACATAGGAATTTCAGTGCTCAACTTTAAAATGTTTTTGCTAAGCTTATGAAATCCTCCATAAGAACAGTGTTCAGTTCATATGTGATATGTGGGGACACATACATTCTTACATGTATGTATCAATGTATTTTATCTGAACTTCAGGTATTTCAAAAATTTTTAATGTAGTATGAACAGATAATTATATATATTATTGTACAACTTGAATTTTCACATACTGCACATACCTCTGCAGTCAGTACCTAGATAAAGGATCAAGTCATTGCTATCTCTCCAAGAATCTTCCTCATGTTCCCTGAATCTACTCTATCCCTTCTAGGGTACTCACTACCTAGTCTTTGGACAGCATGTAGATTTGGCTCTTATTTTACCTTTTATATAAATGGAATCACACAGTGTGTTCTTTTATGTTTTTTTTTTGTGATTCTGAGAATAATCAAGCTGTCTTATGTTCTCGAATTTAATTTAATTTTGTGACTGAAAAAGGATTATATATGGTAATAAAAAACACAAAATTCAAACAATGCTGAATGATATGAAATAAAAATAAATAGATATTTGTGAAAATAAACAAATACCTGTGCAGTGGGACATAATTCACTGTCATTGGTGCACACTATTCCATTGTGTGGATATACCACAATGTATTTATCCACTCTACCATTGATAGGCATTTGGGTAATTTCCAGTTTGGAAGTATTATGAATAGAACTATGGACGTTCTAGTATGCACCTCCCAAGGAACATGTATATGCACTTTTTTGAGGTTTTGCGAGCAGAATACTAGGTCATAGGTTATGCATATATTCAGACAATTCCCAACGGTTTTTAAATTGGTTCTCCCACTTTATGTTTAAGTAGGAGTGTATAAAAGTTTCAGTTTCTTCTCATCCTCAGGAATACTTGAAAAATGCACATCTTACTTCTGAACCATTTTGTCATCTTATCTTATTGTGGTTTAAATGTACATTTTTATGACAACTGATGAAGATGATCACCTTTTCATTTTCTTTTTTTCCATTTAGCCATCTGTCTTCTCTTGTGAAGTGTCTGTCTTTTGTCCATTTCTTACTGATCAATAGTTCTTTATATATCCAGGGTATGAGTCCTTTGTCTGATATGAGTATTGTGAATATTTGCTCTTCCTATGTGAGTTTCTTTTTGCTCTTTTTTGATGTCTTTTGATTATAATTTTTTCCTTTTTGTCACTTGTTTTAAAGTTTTGCCTATTGCAAATTCACAAAGATGTTCTCTATTTTCCTTAGAAAGTTTTGTTTTACCTTCATGTTAAAACTTGCAATGCACCTGAAATTGATTTTTTGTCTATAGTATGAAGTAGGGAGTCAAAGTTCATTGTTTTCTGAATAGATATGCAGCATCACTCATTAAAAAAACCATCTTTTCCAATTTTGTGTCTTTGATATACCTGAATGTTTTCTGTTGAATATTCTTCCCATTTTTTATTCAAGATGGCTCCTGGACTCTTTTTTCTTCTTCTTTATTTTCATAAGTTCAATCTCTAACTATGGTCCCTTTGTCACAGATATCCTAACTGACACCTCTGTTTCATGACCTGGACACTCTAGTGACTAATCTCCCCTGAATTTCTAGGTTAATGACCCTAAACAACACTGGCATCACACTCAATTAATTAAGAGGTATATTCATTTTTTTGTAGTTGCTACTACACATAGCTATAAACTTAGTGGCGTAAAACAACAGAAATTCATTCTATCACTGTACTGGAGGCCAGACGTCTGAATTCAGTTTTCATGGGCAAAATCAAGGTGTCACCAGAGCCACATTCCCTCTCAGCAGGGGTGTCCACCCTTGTCCAACCTTTTGGCCTCTCTGGACCATACTGGAAGAAGAGGAGTTATCTTGGGCCACACATTAAATACACAAACACTAAAAAAACGAAAAACAAACAAACAAAAAAAAACAAAACCCTGACGAGCAAAAGGAAAAGGTTTTAAGTAAATGTATGATTTTGTGTTGGGCCTCATTTATAGCCATCCATAGCCCACAGGCCATGGGTTGGGCACCCCTGCTGGGGTTGTAGGTGAGAATCAGGTCTTTGACTCTTCTGGCTTCTGGTGGTTGCTCACACTCCTTGGCTTGTGGCTGTGTCACTGTGATCTTCAACTTCAGCATCTTCAAATTTCTCTCTGCTCTACCTTCACATCACCTCCTCTGTGTGTGTGTTCAAATGACCCCCTGCCTTCTCCTTATAGGAATACATGTGATTGCATTTAGCACCCCTCACCCCCAAGAAAATCCAGGATAATTTTCCCACCATAGGAACTTATCCTATCACACCTGCAAAAATCCTGTTTCCACAAAAGAGGTAACGTTCACAGCTTCCTGGGATTAGAGCCTGACTTTTTTTTGTATGTGGGATGAGGGGGTTCTATTTTTCAGCCTATCACAAGAGGCTTCGAACAAGCCCTAATAGGTTTTAAAAGTTTAATTTAATTTTGTTATTAAAAAACTATACTCACCATATGCTCCTCTCCCAAAAAAACATTCAAACAATGCCAGAGGGTATAAATGAAAAGGGATTCTTCATCCAACCCCAGTCCTTATTCCAATCCCTTGTCTCAAAGGTCATAGTCCTTCCTGGTTTTCTGTATAAGCTTTTAGACACACTTTATGCATATCAAGCATATACATGTGTATGTGTCTATTTAACTAGTTTTCAATTTATTGACATTCAATTTGCTTGTGTTCTTGTGTTGTTATAGACAATGCAAGGAACATCCTTGTAAGCGTACCCTTAAGCACTTTGCTTCTATAGGATGAATTCCTACAGATGGAATTACTGGTCATGTACTATGTGTCTTAGTCCAGATTAGGTTGCCTATAAACAACAGAAATTTATTTTTTATAGTTGTGGAGACTGACAGTCTGAGAGAGTGCCAGCATGGTCTGACTCTGGTGAGGACCCCTTTCCAGGCTGTAGACTGACGACCTCTTACTGTATACTCACGTGGCAGAGAGTGGAGGCAGGAGGCAAGCTTTGCTGTGACTCTCATAAAGACATTCAGTCCATTCATGAAAACTACTCCCATGACCGCGTCTAATCCTAACAATCTCCCAAAGGCCTCACCTGACACCACTGCATTGGGGGGTAGGGTTTCAACATAGGAATTTGGGGAGCATGCAAACATTTAGTTCATGACAGTATGTGAGTTTAAATTGTTATACAATGGCCAGTTGTCCGCACAGAGGCAGAGGCTGCCTGGATTTATAGTCCCACTACCCATTACTTTCTATAGCACATTTATAGTCCCTGATTACTTTCCACAGCACATGAAAAGTGATCATTTGTTTCAGAGGCAACTAGTTGGGATGCTGAGCATGCTACAGAGAGGAGCAAGCAGAGGAAAGGCAAAAAATGATGCAGTTGCCCGAGTCTGATGTAACAACACTGAGGGCCGGGGCATATCCCTGTGAATGCAGAGAAAAGAACGTGCCTGAATCTGTAAGGCCAGGACCAGCTACCTAATTTGCCAGCCACGGTGCAAAATGAAAATTTGAGTCTATTGCTCAGAAATTACTGAGAATTTCCATTGTGGGATAGGAGAGCAGTTAATCAAGTGCAAGTCTCTTTTTAGCATGGGGCCCTGTGCTATAGCCCAGGGTGCTCGCTCAGGCTGGCCCAATAGAGAATTAAAATTTCAGAAACGTAAGAATATAGAGTGAATGAAATAGTATCACACCTCCATCTCCACCATTACCAGCAGCACACTGTAGTTTAAAAAGCACGAAGAAGGGTCCCTTGCTATATGATGCTGTTGGAGTAGTGACAGTGTCTGCAACTGGGGTGTGCCATGTGGCTGTAGAGGAGGTTGTTAAACTTTAGTGAGCACTGAACACACCTGGGGACCTTGTGGAAATGCAGGTTCCCACCTTTACACTCTAAATCTAAATTCTTCTTCTGTGAGTCTGGGTCAGAGGCTTGGAAATTGGTATTTTATTCCAAATCGGATGGTTTAAGGATGGTAGTTTTAAAAAATACTGGTTTGTGGTCTACAGGTAAATTGTTTTGGAAGGGAGAGACACTTGAATTGGGATTTGGGGGGAGAGCAAAGCTTAAATGAGAAAGATTGAGAGAGAGGGAGAGGGAGGAAAAAAGAGGTGGGGAGAGAAAAGAGAGGGGGGTACAGAGAGAATGGAAGCACAAGTGCTCACTTTCAAGGTGTAAGAAAATAGAAGTAGGAATCTAGATGACTTTCTTTGATAAAAAGAGCATTCTGTTTGGGTGGCAGTGGGAGGCAAGATTTGAGGGGCAGTTTAGGCTGAGTTCATACGACACAGGTCCTGAGCCAGTCAGGGCGCCTTGGCATGTGAACTGCCCTGTGTGTGGGGTGGGTGGTTGTTACTTCAGATGTTAATTCTGAAGCCCTCCAACTCCGGCAGGCACACAAGTGTTCCTATCTGCTTGCTCATAAAAGCCCACTGTCCTTATCAGCCTGAGCCACTTGGAGGGCTTTTAGAACTTCTGTCCTAGATCTGAGGAGGCTCTAACTTCCTTTAATTCACCACATGGCTACAACTTCATCACTGCTTCTTAAAACAGCCGAGGCAAGACAAAGCATGGACTCCACTCGGCCGACTGCTCCTCCCCATCACCTGTGTAGGCTGTGCATCGTCCACTTCAGTTCTCCTGCGGCCACACTCCCCAGTCTGCTCACAGGGCAGCTTTTTGTTGTTGTTGTTGCTCTTCTGTGGAGTCTGGTCGGAGCAGACTAAAGCCCAGAAGGCACCCGGCTTAAATTCCAGGCTGAGGAGTGGTAGCTGGAAAGGGGTTATTTATATATTCCTCAGCTTGGAATAGTAAAACATTTTAAAAGGTATGGTGTTTAATCATGTCTGAGCCTGAGGAATGTGGAACCCCTGTGAGGAATTCTGCTTCATAAAGATAAAAATAAGAAATTGGTAGCTTCTCCTGTCAAGCTTTCCAAAGTGTTCTTGAAGCTCTTGCCCTCTCTGTCACTCTTTATTTTCCTACTGTCTAATCCGTGTTCTGAAATATTGTGCCTCAGACTAATACCCATTTCACGGAGACTTGAAGCACTCACCCACTCACCACTGCCTTCTGTTCTCCCCGGCATGTATTCTATGTGAAGAGAAAAAATGCACATTTACTCCTCAAAATGGTTTGTGCAGCAGTATTTACAGATCATCCAATTACCATGTTCTAATACTTGGATTTCCTTTTTATTTACCACGCTCAGCCTTTGAGAGTTAGGTAGCTCTTTTGTGATTCTGATATTCAGGAGACAAAATCCACCAACAAAAGGTGCTGAAAAGCAAGATGAGCAGATGAAGCTTATCATTTCTGTCACATTCTTAGCCTCTTCTTACCCACCGTCTGAGAATTTGAGACTGAACCTGATCTTCTCAAATTGCAGTGCAATATATGGCAATTACATCATCAGAAGATCTTTCAAATAGGGAACCACTATTTTTAAACAAAGACAATCCTTACCATAGAAAAATGTCATTAAGTATGCAAACTTTAGAGTTAAATTTCAAGGCACTACAGGTCCAGGTACCATGTCAAACAGGTTTACTCTCAGACATGCAGGAATGCACAAGTCACTTGGAAAGCTTCACTCTAAATAGCAGGCTTTCCCAGTGGAGCTGGGTTTGGTATCCAGAGTCAATGGATGAAATGATTAAGGTCATTGTCATGGTCATAATTTACATTGCGTCTCATTTCTCCCTCAAATGCGGCAAAGTATCTAATTCCTGGTAAATAAAACATTGTCTCCATAGAAAGAGATATTGTCTATTATTTAGTTAATTTAAATTATGTAGAAATAACTATTTTTATGTATGGACTTGTTGCAAACATTACTGAGACCTCTACAGATTTCTTCACGCTTTTCTTGAATATCATATTCAACCTTAGTTTGGACTACAAAATTTTCAGCCACACTCCCATTGTGGGAAAAGAGAGATGTGATGTTGAGAAATCATAAAAGAAGAATGATATTCAAGGTCCAGGAATGCTTTTTTTCCCCCAATATTCAGTACTAGTCAAAGCTTTATTAAAATGCACTTTCCAGTTTTGGCCACTGTACTTTTTGGTAACGTGAAATACAAAAATAATTGAGGTATTGAACATTAAGTCTATAACACTATGTCAGGGAAGTTTTTTAAATAGACAAATTATGAAATATTAGAAAGGAAGAGCTGAAGGTTACTTAGAGATTTTTGAGTTCGACAGCCACAGTTATTCCTACCACCATCATTTTATGTGTAAGGAAATACGGAGAGGGCAAATTCATCATGTGTACATGACTAATACTTGCCTGACCAGGGGCTAGGTCTCCTGAGTGCCAATCTAATGTGGTTTCCACCGAGGTAAATGGGGTGATTTGATGACAGGGTCTCTGGATGAATTGATCTATGTGACTGTTCCCATTCCCTCGACTACAGCCCTGGTTTCTTTAGAGTAGCAAACGTGACTTTTTCCTGTCATCCTCCACTATGTGGACCAAGAGAGGTGAATTCCTGTCAAGTGTGTGATGTGCAGATCACTACAGATAATTGTGGAGAAAGGCAAAAGACTTTGTTCAGTATCAAGTTCTTGACTTAGAAAGTCTATCAACGATGATTATAGAGGCTCTACACTCAGAAATATTAAAAATAGAATAGAAAATCATCTCTTCTGGGTTAGCTTCACTTCTTGAAGCCAAATGCTAAGATAATACTTCTTGAGATTCTCTCTGGACCCAGGAGGTTGCGGTTCTAGTCCTGCTTCTGACCAATCCTTTCTCTCCCTCTCTAAGCTCTTAAATGAACCCTTTATATCCTGTTACAGGCTGAATTGTGTCCCCCACAAATTTATATGTTGAAGCCCTAACCTCCAATGTGACAGTGTTTAGAGCAAGAGAACTTAAAGAGGCAATTAAGTTTAAATAAGGTCATGAAGATGAGCCCTTAATCAAAGATGACTGGTGTCTTCATAAGAAAGGAAAGAGACACAGAGGTCCCTCTCTCCACACGTGCCGAGGTGCTGTGAGAGGGCTGCCAGCTACAAGTCAGGAGGAAAGGTTTCTTGATCTTGGACTTACCACCTATAGAAGTGTGAGAAAACAGATTTCTGTTGTTTCAGCTGTGTTTTCTGTGATATTTTGCTAGCATTCCAAGCAAGCTAATACAGATTTTGATAAAGTGAAGTGGGGTGCTACTGTAACAAGTACCTATAAAGGTAAAAGTGGCTTTGAAACTGGGTGATAGGTAAAGGCTGAAAGAGTTTTGAGGGGCATGCTAGGAAATGTCTCGGTTGCCTTAAAGCAGGTGCCAAACTCATGTTCACCGGGGGCCACATCTACCTCGCAGTTGCCTTCAAAGGCGGAATGTAATTTCAACTCCTTCACAGTTAGGGAGTAGTTACATTTACACAGTCCTAAAATGATTTTGGCCCTTTGAAAGCAACCATGAGGCTGATGTGGCCCCTGGTGAAAGTGAGCTGGACACCCCTGCCTTAAAGAGACTGTTGGCAGAATTATGGAAGTTAAAGGAATTGTGGTGAGGCCTCAGGAAGAAAACAGAAAAACTGTGCAGAAAGCTTTGCTACTGTCATCTTAAAGAATCAGGAACAGAATGATTTTCATTCTGTTCATATATACATTCTGATTGTGTATATCATGAGCAGAATGTTGGTGAAAATGTGAACATTAAAGATGATTCTGGTGAGGTCTCACTGGAAATCAGGAAATCCACTATGTATTCAGTGCATTACTGGTCATCGGAGGAAAGCTGATTATGGTTATAAAGTGGCAAAGAACTTGGCTGAATGTGTTGTAGTGCTTCGTGGAAGGTGGAACTTGTGATGCAACTGGATTTTAACTGAGGCGATTGCCTGGTTTCTCTTTTACTGCTTCTGGTAAAATGAGAAGAGAGATAAATTGAAGAAACTGTTAAGCAAAAAGGAACCAGAACTTGAAGATTTGGAAAATTGTCAGCCTGTCCATATTGTAAAAAATAAGAACGTGTGTTCTACTAGGGAGAACAAGAAAAGTATGGCCGGACAATCACCCTCTAGAGCAATTAGCCATGATCTTAATCAGCTCTTTTAGCAGCAGCCAGGAATAGAGATGGGATTATACCAGCAGAGACACTGCCAGTTTGGACCAAAGGAGACAGAGGCGGGTGAAATGAAGGAAAGCAGTTAGACTTGTGCATTCTGCAGGACAGGACAACAGAGCTGTCTGGCTGCACACGTGCTTTCTTTTTCAAGGAAAGGGGAGAATGACCCCCAAAGTGACTCAGAGATCATCAGAGCTGCCTAGAGTGTACAGGTGGTGGGGGACCAAGGCTGTGTCTTCCACAGAGGTTGGGGCCACTTTCTCTCCCTCAGTGGCCCAGGCGGCCCTCTCGCTGTGTGGCAGGGGTGGGGTGCTGCAGACCAGTGAGGGCTGGGCCATCTGTCCGGGTCTGTAGAGATGCTGCTGCTGTAAAGATGATCCTGCTTGCCCAGAAGGCAGAGCATCCGAAAGAGAGCTACTCCTGAGCCTTAAGATCTAATGGAATTAGTCATGGTACGTTTTAGATTGACTTAGGGTGCGTCATCTCTTTCTTCTTTGATTTCTCCCTTTTGGAATGGAAATGTTTACCTTAATATGCCTATTTATTGTATTCTGGAGGCACATAAATTGATTTCACAGGTTCATGGCTAGAGCAGAATTTTGCCTCGGGATAGATTGTACCTCTAGTCTTCCTTATACCTGATTTAGATGATACTACTGCGACTTTGGACTTGGAACTTATACTGGAATGGGTTAAGACTTTGGGGGCTGTTGGGATAGGGTGACTGCATTTTTCATGAATTTGAAGGGAGCTAGAGGAATGAATTTATAGACTGAATTGTGCCCCTCCCCTCAAATTCAGCTGTGGAAGCCCCAACCTACAGTGTGACTGTATTTGGAGTTAGGGCCTACAAGGAGGTTACAAGGGTTAACTGAGGTTGCAGGGTGGGGGACACTTTAATACGGGAGGACTGGTATTCTTATAAGAAGAACAGACACCAGAGAGCTCTCTCTGCACATGCACACAGAGGAAAGGCTGTGTGAGAGGGGCAGTGAGAGGGCGGCCACCTGCGAGCCAGGAAGGTGGGCCGCACCAGAAACAGACCCTGGCAGTGCTTTGATCCTAAACTTCCAGCCTCCGTAACTGTGAGAAAATGAATTTCTGTTGTTTAAGCCCCTGTGGTAGTTTGTTACGGCAGCCCTAGCTGGCTAACAATGATCCATTTTGACTTTTGCTTCCTCCCTTTGTTCGGTGCTACATTCTATTCTTGAAATTGACCTTCTCTTTCTATCCCAACTATATTTTATATATTCCTTTCTGGGGGTCAAAACCTGTACAAGTTTGTTTGATTGCTTCCAAACATCAGTGACTAACTGTATATAAATGTTTTTGAACTTTTGATTCATTCCTTGTCATACCAGGGAGACCCCAAAAACCCAGAATTTATTTATAAAATGTTGTATATTTAGTCCCACATGTTTAAACTTCAGTCACCTTCAAAGTACTCTCCATGTGATGCAATACACCTATCAAGACTTTTTTCCCACTGCTCAAAACTGTTTTTTTAACTTGTCAACTTTGATGCCTTTTACTGCTTCTGCTGTTTTTTGTTTCACCTCTTCCACATTGGCAAAATGTTTCCCTTTGAGGACTTTTTTCACCCAGGAAAATTTAAAAAAAGTCACTTGGGGTGAGATTGGGTGAATGGGGAATGTGGGATGTGGGGTTCATGCTGGTTTTGGTCAAAAACTGCTGAAAACTCAGCGTGGTGTGGGCAGGTGCCCTGGTATAGCACCCATCATGAAATGGGCAAAAGTGTTGAAAGACTTCAACAAAATTCACTGAAGTTGACACAGTCTCTCATAATAACACCTGCTGGTACGTGGATACAGATGTGTTCCTAGAACACTCACCTAGCAAGGCGAAGTGTGTACTATAAAGGGCTCAGTCTCCAGAAGATAATTCTGCTTTTTTTTTTGGGGGGGGTCTCCCTTTGTATACTGTCAGTATTGAGCACCTTGAAAATATTTTTAATTGACACACAGTGCAATGAACTGTGTGCACCAAATTAAAAAATTAAGGGTCTCCAAGAATACAGAGATGAATGCAATAAACAAACAAATTTAAGAGTTCGTACCAACCACAACTTTGGATATTTATATGGCACTCTTATAAGTTTACAATTTCTAGTGTTTCATATATAAGACACACAAAACAAAAATAACTTAGATAAATTATATAAAATGCTGGGGTTAGTCACTGAAAAGTTTACATTAAATTAAATGCCATTATTTTGAAGCCTAAAGAAAATTAATAATTTTAAGCTAGAGAGACTGATCAGAACTACTTTGAAAAATGAAAACATGTAAATTAGTTTAACTAGAATGTTAGACATATATTTATATAAAAGCAAAGCACCGAACAACAATTTGATGTTAGAGATATACTAGTGACCCAGCTCTTATGGACTTTACAGTTTAGTAGGTCACTATTTTTCTTGGGCTGCCCTAAGGAAGTACCCCAGACAAGGCCGTTAAACAACAGAAAATTACTTTCTCACAGTTCTGGATGCTCGAAGCCTGAGCTCAAGGCGTTAGAAGGTTTGGTTTCCTCCGAGGCCACTCTCCTTGCCGTGCAGACCACGGTCTTCACGTGGTTTTCCCTCTGCACGCGTCTGTGTCCCGGTCTTCTCTTCTTGTCAGAGCTCCAGTCCCATTAGATGAGGGCCTGCACATGGGGCCTCATTCGACCTTGACCGCTTCTTTAAAGGCCCTGTCTCCAAATACAGTCCCATTTTAAGGTGCTGGGGGTTTGGACTTTAACATACAAATTTTGGTGAGTGGCAGGGGGCACAATTCTGCCCACACAGTAGGCATTTTTTCATCAACCTATCTCCCTGTCAAAATCACTCTCAGAAGTGCATTAGAGGGTCCTCCACATCCACAACAAGCAGCAGAGCCAGGACTCAGACAAGGTGTGGTGACTATGAATCCTGCCTCTATCGAAACATCCCTAAACTTCGATGATATTAAAGTGTAATAATAATATGTAATGCAACCTATAATGATATAATAAATTATATGACATTAATTGGTTAAATATGTCCTTGCTTTACTAGAATATGCAAGGGTACACTCTGGTTCAGCCCGATGATCACAGATTCCAGAAAAATTGTGTTGTGTCTTTGGGGCACCTGAGTACATGCATTTACTTTCCTATGTTGCATATACATAATGCAGTGAGTTTAGATGGCACTTGGGAATCTGTGCTCTTTGAAGTCATTAGGATCATGTTTAGCTCATTACTTCCTGAAAAGTTAATTCAGTTTGCTCTTAAGGAGGCCCTTAAGCACAGGGGAGAAGAGAATCAAGGCTTTTCTCCTTGGGTCAGCTCTGGGATAAAGTCAGTGAGGTATTTTGATGAACCATAATAGTACAACTTCTCAAAGGGAGAGTATGTGTACAGAGAACTATGTACATAATACACACATATGCAGGCATTATACAACCATTATACAGCTATATATACATAATGCATATGTGTGTAGACATATCATTAATATTATTACTATAATACATCTATATTATTTATAATATATTTTAATATTTATGTAATATTTATATATTATGTTTTTATTACTAATATAAACATGAGTTGGGAGATGAGAGAGTACCTAGGAGATACAATTAGTATTATATCTTAACTATGTATGTATGTTCTATATGTATGTATGTTAACTATATGTGTGTATGTGTGTGTCCTCCAGATACCCTCTCAGCCCCCAACATATGTTTACAGTATTAGTTCATGCTCTGCCCTGCTTTTTTAGGCATTTTGCAGAGAGGAACTTAGGCTGTATGTACACACACACAAACACTCTTAGTATTAGAGAAATTTCCTACTTCCTCACAATAACTATATACAGTAATTATACTAAAAATATTTTTTATAATACTCTGAACCTGGAAGTGGAGTCATTACCAGTGTTGTGAGAAATTAAAGTTGATTCTCTGAAAAGTTGAAAATTTCCCACAAAAATCTTTCTCTCTCTCTGCCCTCAGGATTTGTAAGACACTTGTCATCTTGTGTAGAAAACATCAGGTTGGACTTGGTCATTTCCCACTATTTCGCAGATGTTGTCAACAGGGAAAGCCAAGTGTGGAAGAACCTGAGCAAACATTTAGGGTAGGACTGAGCACGGCATGATGTAGATACCAGGCATAAAGAAGTTTATAACTGTACTTTCCAAACAAGTTGCTCCGTCCCCGTCATGCTCCCATTGAAGGTCATGCAGCATGACGTGGCAGCAATAACAAACCATGTCCCGTGGCTCTTGGTGCTGCCTCATGTTTCCTTCCTGTGACATAAACCAGTCTACAGGAGATTACACAGGGAAGCGCTAGCAAAACCTCTTTAGTCTATATTTATAGCCCTTGATTTTCCTATAAATTCGCTGGCCTGGACTGTATATATTTCTTACTAAAAACAGATGAAAGGGGCCTACCAATGTGTCCTCTGTTCCCGGACATGTTGGACTGGGGCACTGCCTCCTGAGTCTCCCTGTCTCCCAGAATGGTACGGAGGAATGAATGCTTTCCTCAAGTAGCAGAGTGCTTTGTCAAGAGTGGGTGGGCTATCTCCATCAGAAGGAACTGATTCTATACAGCTGTGTAGTTATTGATCTGGGTGCATTATCACAGTTTGACATTCATTACTGTAAGTGGGTATAGAATATTCATAGAAAACAGGTAGAAAGAAAAATATGTGCTCTCTTCTTAGAGCAGAAATCAGATTCATTAGATTATGCTTCCTAGAGTAGCTAAAAGTCCTACCCTAATATTTTTCCCAGAGCGTCTTTTGACACATGTCACTGCACTCGTCTGTGTGTGCCCCGTGATGGACACCACAGAAGGCGGAGCTAACGACTGGGCCACACAAGCAGCTATGTTAGCCGACTAGAACTCACCAAATTCAAAATTAAACGGATGACCATTTCTCACTAGATGGGGGGTCCGTATGACAGACCACAAGGACAAAGAGCAAGTCACATTTCTAATTTGGGTCTGACGACAATGCAGGTGGCATTAATGTCATATGTGTCCAGAATGTTTTCTCTGATGAAACTTATGCACGCCCATTTCTAGGACAGAAGAAGTGAGCCCAAGAGCAGTGGTTAGTATTCAGTTCACTAATCCTAACCTTGGTTACTACACTATGCTTGTTACTGAAGAGGGCTATTTTCCTTGGCAAAGTTAAAACCCTATTTCTTTTATTAGCAGAATCTTAACCACTACCTATCAGCAGAGACCTGTGGTTAGTTAGAATGAAGATGCCATTTTGATGACTAGAATCAGGAGCTTTGTATAAGAGGTAAAATCATGTTCCAGTATCTGCCTACAAATGAAAATCTTGTGCCTCTGTTGAAGCCATGGTCTCCTTCCACAGAAAAACACATCTGTGCTTTAGTGTCAGGGAGTTCATGGGTCCCTAGAAGCAATTTCCCAGACCTTTATGACCTAGATTAATAATAGCCCCGATTGTTAATAACTACTTCCCCCCATCCCTAGCAAAGCCACCCCTTTCCAGCCTTCAGCACCTCCTGCTTTACTCCAACTACAGCCTCTTCACTGATCTTCCTTCCTAGGTGGGCCTGACCCCTCTCATCCGCACTGTGGCCAACCCAGCCCATTGCTCCTCTGCTCCCATCACTTCCAGGGTTCTCCTCTACTCAGGAAAAAGCCCAGACGTCCCCGAGATTGGGGCCTTATCTCCAGGTCTCCATCCTTGCCTTTCATCATATCCCAACTGATACCTAATGCCCAGAAGTTCCAAACTTTTTTCCGTCATTTCCTGTACTTGTTTTTTGAGTCCATGCCTTTATTTTAAGCAGTCGCATCAGCCTGACACATACACTCTCCTCACTCTCATTCCCTTTAGTTGGTCAGCTCTCTTTGCAGTACAGTGACTCATCCAGTTGCCTTTTCCTCCATTAACCTGTGTTGACATCTTTTTTCCCGTTCTTGGCTCATTTAGGTGCCTCGCTCTAGCCGTCTGTAATACTTTGTACATATCCATGTTGCTTACCATGTTGCATCCTAATTATATGCTTAGGTTCCTATCTTTTACACTAGACTATACATGTCTTGAGGTAGGGGCTGTATTTTATTCTTTCTTATATTCCCAGGTCTTAAAAATAGGCTATAGAGAGTAGATGTTATGATGAGATTAGATTGTCAAATAAATATTTTAAATGAGTAAAGAATAGATGCTTAATAATCTCATTTTTTGACTCATTGTGTTGCTCTTTTGGGATAAACAGTAGCTATTCATATGTAGCTACAGAATTTAATAGGCAACATATACAGAAATCTAAACTAAATAAAATGAAATATCAGAAATAACTTAGTAGACTGCTTGACATAGTGTAATGCTCAATTTGATTTTTTCCCTTTATATTAAAATCTACAGCTAAATATAAATTTAATTTATTAAAATTATATAACTTTATATTATATGTTATAGAATATATTATAATTTGTAAATTATAATATAATATAAATGTATTTTTATCAAATCACATTTCAAAGTTGAACCAAAAATTAAGAAAACATGTTTTATTGAAGTTACCGATCAGCAGATATTTATTGTATATTACATCTACATGCTAACTACTGTGCTAATTGCTGGAGATGCCTTAAGGGGCAGGGTTTGGTGGCTCCTTACCTTCAGGGAGTTTACAATCACGTGGGCTTCACGAGAACCGAGTCCTCTATCTATGCTTCCTCATGAACCCGTGAGCTTCTCAACAGAATGGTATGTATATGTTTCTAGGTCTGAGTTCATTGTTACTTCATCCTTACTCAGAAAAAAAATTTAGAAGGAAGTCATTATTTCTAAGAAATGGTAAATGCCAGGGACAGATTGCTCTGAACTTTCAGATCTTATTTAAGAATGATTTCTAAGGCACATTCCACGTGCCATCATTCAGAGGCCTGATCTGGGACATTGCCTCTTTGGCACACCTACAAGGAAGGGAAAGGTGAAGTTCTTTTGACTTCTTGGTCCTAATCTACTCAAAGGTTATGTAGGGAGGAGGCTACAATACTGCAGTCACATGGGGATAGGAATTTGGAACTATGGACTGCAAGAAGGATGTGGACATTGGGAATGTGACCATGAATTCCAGCTAGCCCTAGTTAGATAAGCAGGCACCAACTATCCCACGAGGTTGTCTTGAGGGTTTTACTGATTTATAGTTGTTGGATATTAAAGAAATTCTCTAAAGACACAAAATAGACATTGAGAGCAAGTTCTGCCCTTTGGGGTCTGCCTTTCTCACTCTTAGGCCCTGGGGACTGCCTTGAAGTGCATTGAGCTTTTACTCAGTCACTTTTTAGTGCCTTGGGAAAATATGTCCCACATGAAATTAGGGTTGTATCTGTTTTAGTGTCAGTATCACGTGTGTATATGCATTTAATGACAGAACAGCAAGAAAACAAGTTCAAGGTGGTTCATGAGATTGGGCTAGCCAGTGCTTCAGGTTTGTTCCCACCCCTTCCCCAGCCTACTGGGGCATTGGGCAATGTGTGGAGGCGTTTTTGGTTGTCACAACTAGGGTTGGGGTGCTTCTGGCATCTAATAGGCAGAGTCCAGGGATGCTGCTAAACATTCTATAGTAATGCACAGGAAACTCCCCTCAATAAAGAATTATTAGGCCCCAAATGTCAGTAATATAAAGGCCGAGAAACTCTAGGCCTAAGTAAAATAAGAAACAAGACCTCCATTCTAGTCATCTTGTTGCGTATTTTCATTTTCAACATGCTCACCCCAGTTATTTTATTTTATTTCTGGTATATCCCTGAGCTTTACTCAGTGGAAAATAATAAAACCAGCATAATTTTATACTTAAAAAATCAATATCACTAATAAAAATGACAAACTACAAAATTAAAGTTATACATGAAAGCAAATGTTCAATTAACATAGGATAAATCTGTTTGTTCCGACAGAGATGGCAAATAGTTTTCTTCTTCTTTTCTTTCATTTTATTGTTGACACTCTTACAGAGTCCCCATTTTACCTCCCTTTGCTGGTCTGCACCCAGCCACCACCCTCCCTTCCCTCTGTCGCTCACCACACTGGTGTCTGTGTCTGTGAGTTATACGTGTGTGTTCTTTGGCCACTCCCTTCACCTTCTTTCATCCAGTCGTCCCCTCCCCTCTGACAGCTGTCAGTCTCTTCCATGTGTTCACCTCTCTCTTTCTATTTTGATTGTTGGTTTATTTTGCTCATTAGATTCCACACGTAAGTGAGATAATATGGCATTTGTCTTTATCTGACTGGGTTATTTAACTTGGCATAATAATCTCCAGGTCCATGGATGAATCTGGAGATTACCTTTTTCTTTTTTATAAAAAAAATTATATGTAATTGACAATGTCCTGAACTTGTTTTCTTGCTGCTTTGTTGTTAAATGCACACACACACACATGATATTGACATTAAAACAGATACAACTCTAATTTCATGTGGCACATATTTCCCAAGGGCACTAAAAAGCTCAGTGCACTCCAAGCCAGTCCCCAGGGTCTAACAATATTCTATTAGTTTCAGGTGTACACCAATGTACTTGATATTTAAGTACATTATGAAATGGTGCCCATGATAAGTCTAGTTACCATTGTTGGTCACAGTATGAAGTTATTAGAGTATTATTGACTGAATTCCCTACATTATTCCTCATACCTTTGTGACTTATTTAATTTATAACTGGGAGTTTGTACCTTGTAATCCCCTTCAACAATTTCACCTCCTCCCCAACTCTTCTTTGCTCTAATAACTACCAGTTTGTTTCCTGTATGTATGAGTCTGTTTCTGTTTTATTTTGTTCATCTGTTTTGCTTTTTAGATTCCACACATAAATGAAATCATACAGTATCTGTCATTCTCTGTCAGACTTATTTTACTTAGCATAATGTCCTTTAGGTCTATACATGTTGTCTCAAATGGCAAGATTTCATTCCTTTTAAGGCTGAGTAAATAGACGTGTGTGTGTGTGTGTGTGTGTGTGTGCGTGTGTGTATCCATATATAACTGTATTTTCTTTATCCATATTTCTATTAATGGACACTTAGGTTGCTTCTCTATCTTGATTATTGTAAATGATGTTACAATGAATATAAATAAGTGTTCGTATTATCTCTCCGAATTAGTTTTTTTTTTTTCTGGATAAATATAAGCATACCTCTTTTTTACTGTGTTCCAATTTATTGCACTTCACAGATACTGTATTATATTAGCATCAAGGCAAGACTCTCATCAGCAAGATTATGACTTGCTGTACTTTTTTGCTAAGAAAAATGCTAATCATTTTTTAGCAATAAAATGTTTTAATTAACATGTTTACATTGTTTACATGTAATGCTATTATATACTTACTTGACTTTAGTATAAATATAATTTTTATATGTACTTGGAAACAAAAAAATTTATGTGACTCACTTTATTATAAAATATGCTTTATTGTGGTGGTCTTGAACTGTACCTGCAATATCTCTGTACCCCAAAGTAGGATTGTCAGATTTTGGGCAGTTCTATTTTTAATTTTTTGAAGTACCTCCATACTCTTTACCTTGTGGTTGCACCATTTTGCATTCTACCAACAGGGTATGCAGGTTCCCTTTCCTATACATCCTTGCCAATACTTGTTCTTTGTTGTTTTTTTGATAATAGCCATTCTGACAGGTATGAGGTGATATCTCATTGTGGTTTTTGTTTACAGTTCTCTGATTATTAGTGATATCAAACATTTTTAAATATGCCTGTTGACCATCTGTATGTCTTCTTGGAAAAATGTCTATCAAAGTCTTCTGCCCATTTTTAATTAGGTTGTTTGGTTTTTGATATTAGGTTATGTAAATTCTTTATATATTTTAGGCATTAACCCCTTGTCATCTGTATTATTAGCAAATATCTTCTCCCACTCAGTAGGATTTTTTTGTTGTTTATGATTTCCTTTGCTGTACAGAAGCTTTTATTTTGATGTAATCCCATTTGTTTGTTTTTGCTATTGTTGCTCTTGCCTGAAAAAATGGTCCCCCCAAAATATTGCTAAGACTGATGTCAGATAGCTTCCTGCCTATATTTTCTTCTAGGACTTTTATGGTTTCAGATTTTACATTCAAATCTTTAATCATTTTAAATTTATTATTGTATGTGGTGTAAAATAATGGCCCGGTTTCATTTTTTTTGCATATAGCCGTTCAGTTTTCCCATCATCATTTATTGAAGAGACTGTCTTTTCTTTTGTTCTTCTTGTCTACTTTGTCGTAGATTAATTGTTCATATATTTGTGGATTTAATTCTGGTCACTCTCTTCTATCCCATTGATTTATGTGTCAGCTTTCATGACAGTACCATACTGTTTTGATTACTACAACTTTGTAATATAGTTCAGTAACAGGGATTATGATACCTCCAGATTTGTTCTTCTTTCTCAGGATTACTTTGGCTATTTGTGATCCTTTTTAGTTTCATATAAATTTTAGAATTCTTTTTTCTAGTTCTGTGTTTTAGAACTTGCATTGAATCTGTACATTGTTTTGGGTAATATAGACATTTTAACAGTAATGATTCTTCCAATCAATAAGCATGGTTTATCCTTCCATTTACTTATGTCGTTTTTAATTTCTTTCATCATTGTTCTTTAGTTTTCAGAGTATAGGTCTTTCACCTTCTTGGTTAAATTTATTCGTAGGTATTTTATTCTTTCAGATGCAGTTGTATCAGATGTTAATTTTATATCCTGTGACTTTATTAAATTTATTTATTAGTTCTAACAGTTTTTCAGTGGAGTCTTAGGGTTTTCTGTATATAGTATCTTGTCACTGGCAAATAGTGATAATTTTACTTCAGTTTGGAAACCTCTTATTTCATTTTCTTGACTAATTGTTGTGTCTAGAACTTCCAAAACTATGTGGAACATATTTGGAGAAGGAAATGGAATATTTTCTAGAAAGTTGGGAAGAATGATAAAGTAAAAGTTGGGAGGAAAGACTGGTGCTGATGTATTTCAAATCCTATGTAGCTGACCAGATGAGGGTGTTAAAATAGGCAAATAGAGCAGGAGTATAGGGAAAAGGAGGTTGGTGCTAGTTTGGGGAATTTGGCTTTGCTTTATAAATATTGGAAATGCAATTTAGTGATTCTGTTCATTTCAGATTAATTCTAATTCCTTTCATGACTTGCTTGTTCAATCTGGAGATGCCTTTAATTGCCCTGCAATGAGGGCAGATGACAAGAATATGTATAAGTGTAAGTCTGTGTGTCTGTGTGGGGAGTGAGTTGCTACATTTCCCAGTCCTCTTCTTCATCTAAATGTGTTCCTACTCCTCTGACCTGAGCCTCCAATTTTTCTATCCAGCCTGCTCTGATATCCCAGGGGCTCCATGTGACAGTAACTCAGGAAGAGAATGGGAGAAGTGCTGCCCAGTATGTGCTTGGTCACTGCCTGCTGGGACTCCAGCAGGGTCTGTGCACGAAGTCCCCATGGTTCCCACATGATGAATCTGCCTTTGAGGAATGCAGCTTTGTTGTTATAATAGCTGAGCTGCCATTTAACTGAAAGTTTAGGGCAGCCCTAACATATGTGCTGGTCTCCCGTGGAAAGCGGAAAAGGCAAGGGGCAGGAAAAGAATCGTCTGAGTAATGTACTGTCCTGCTTGCTCTTCCTCCTCTGAAAGACGGATAATGTAATTGGGAGTAACAAGCCCCACAGGGCCGCAGACTCTGGGCTTTCCCGGATCCTAGGAAATTCTTAAGCAGGGAATGGAGCAGACAAGGACGGGAGTTCCGTCTTTTGTGGAAAGGAGATTCCAGGCCTGGTAAGCTTGAGACATTTCTTTTCAAAGCTCACTTTTTGTCCCCTTTGATATCTATGTTTTTGTGATGCAGAAAGTTAACATAAGGCTGCCAAGTGCCCAGGAAAACTGGGCACAAGACACCAAGGAGGGCCTTAGAAAAGAATCTGGTTCTGAATAACCCCTGTCCTCAAATGATTGACCTGCACCAGGTAGGAAAGGCACCTGGTTACTCCGGCAGTGACCATTTGGGGAAGGGGATGGAGTGACATGACTTTGATGGCTTGCCTCCATTAACAGTAGTATTAATCATGACGACACCCACAAGTGTTACAGTATTTTATCTATAATATTAACACAGAAGAATAACTTGATCTCATATTCTGTCAGTGATTGATGATGATAATGACAATGATGATTATTATGTTTTAAAGCAATTCCACACAGGCCCAGCACTGTGTGTGGATCACTACCTCCATTTCGCAACGGAGGAAGTGAATCATCCAGGGAAGTTCACTTTAATGACCCCTGGAAAGGTCACTCATATTTCCCACTAAACGGGTTCATATTGTGCAAGACTGTTAAGATGTTGACTAAGTTTGAATCATATGAAATCGCATATACGTGGCAAATTTTTTACATGCAAAAATGGCAGTTTCATAGATCCAAACTCAAAACTCTCAGTGAAACAGCAGCTGCTGTGTCTACCTTTTATAGAGTAAGGTGTTTGGGGTCATTTTTTGTTTATTTAAATTAGTCAGACCTAGCATTACCTCCATGGTAGAATAGATTTATTTTTCGATTCTAGGAAGGAAGCCCAGTCTCCCACGCTTGGAAGAACCCTCGTGGTCAGTGCCTGCCTTCCTCTGCATCTCAAGCTGCAGCTCAGATCATCTTTTCTCTGGAAGTGCAGCCCTGCCAGTGGCTGAGCGATTCCTGACCCAGGCAGGCAGGTTATCAGTGGTCTCAGTCTTCCCATGGTTGGACTCTGGACACAGCCTGGCTTCCCTGAGCCCAGAGTCCCTGTGGCAGGGACGAGCCCTGGGCACCCCACAGCCATCCCTCTGTACTGCACCTCCTCAGTGCTACCTTGGTTTCCTGAGTTGTAGCCACTCTTTTTTTCCCCTTCTTGAGGTTCACTAGTGTTGTGAATCAAGGCCAGCCTTGCATCTGATGAGCTTTTTGTTTTTCATTTGCTAAGAGACTAACTAGCCTTGTCCCTAGTATTCTGGCCACTGGCTGGTGTTCTGCTTCAAAAAGGATGGGCCATCTAGACTCATGGCACTGCCCCCTCCGTCTTTGGCGAATCCCCAGGCCTCAGGAGTTCTGATCACATCAGGCTTTCCCAGTCTCCTGCGGACACTGACCTTCTGGCCTAGAGCACCACACTTCGTGACTTTCTTCCAAGACCCAGCTTGACTCATAGCATGGATTTCCTCCCATGGTAGAGATGTGAAACTTTCTAGATGGCCTCTGGGTCACTCTCAGATGGGGCAATGACTGCCAACAGCTGCCTTTAGCTGCCCCTATTCCACTTCCATGTTGGAGAAGAATCCCGTTTTGTGATGGTGATTAAGATGTGCACACAGAAGGGGGTGGGAGAAAACCAGTACCAGCCCATAGAAGCAATGCTGGGAGAAGAGACTACAGAGCAGATGCTGGAGGAGGAAGGGCGATGGTCACAGTTGTTGCTGCGACCCAAGTCATCTCAGCTGTGCCTTGGCTGGTGCCTTGGCTGGTGTGCCTTCCCTTGCGTGGTGCGGAGAAGCTGCGGATGCTGGCCTGCGTCAGTGGCCCTTACACTTGAAAACCGGAAAGAACAATTATGGAAAATGCCTTTTAGTGACCCTGTTGCTTTCAAACCATTTTTCTCTCCACAGTCAGCTAGAAACAAAAACAAATGGTAAGGTGATTTTTGGAATTTGAGATTTGTCATTCAGTTCAGAAACGCTTTCTGAAAAATAACAATTCCTCCTTTCTCTTCCTGACAACAGGAATGATGTTTTATTTCAATTTGTTACTTCTTATTTCTTTTGCTACAAATATTACAAAGTAATGGATAAACAATAACATAAGGAGCTTTCACTGGGGAAACACTAAGTATTTTTCCTCCCCTGGATTTGATTATGAGAAGGGACACAAGAACACGGAGGAATAGTCGGAAGATTGTTAAAAAAGAAACAGTCATATTAAAAATTTTAAGTCTATTTGAGCAAAAGTAGATTCAAATGGGCAGAACCAAGCCATAGGTGGTTAGAAACATTCCATCAGCAGGGGCTGGTGGAGAGACTTGTATGGAGAAGAGACAGAAGCAAAACAAGAAAGTTGTTGATTGGCTATAGCTTGACATCTGGTTGGCTGTTTGTGGTGGGTTGTCCTTAGATTTAACTTTTGTAACCTTGAAGCATTTCAGGTACTTCAGTCTAATGACCTCCTTGTTTAATTAATTTAACATGATTCAGGTCCCCATTCAGTCATTAACTAGCAGCACATCTCATTTGGTGGCCTCAGTTTGCTCATTAATAGAATGTGTGGTTAGATAATCCAGAGGGCTGATCCTACTGCTCCTATTCAGTGGGTACGGGATGCCTGTTGCAGCCTTGAACTCCTCTAGCATGTACCCATAATGCACTCTACCCCATTTTGCAGCTATTAACACACACATCTAGATGTGAGTTCCTGGAGGGCTGGGTTCATACATTAGATTTAAAGAAATTTTTATTTTGAAAATTTTCAAATGTACTGAACATAAAACAGTTGAATATAGCAAAACTCCAGGTACTTATCACTCCAAAGTAACAAATATTAACATTTTACAATATCTGTTTCAGATCTTTTAAAAATAAAAATTGTAGCTCTTTTTACTTTCTCCTTAGAACCACCTGTCCATGTTATAATGTGCTAAATATCTGCAGATGTATCCAGATGTACTGTTGTTTACTGTGTTTTAAAAATTTACACAAATAGCCCTGGCTGGTGTGGCTCAGTAGATTGAGTGCAGGCCTGCGAACCAGAAGATCATGGTTCGATTCCCAGTCAGGGCACATGCCTGAGTTGCAGGCCAGTTCCCAGCAGGGGACACATGAGAAGCAACCATACACTGATATTTCTCTCCGTCTCTCCTTCCCTTCCCCTCTAAAGATAAATAAATAAAACAAAAGTTTTTTAAAAAACATAAAAATTTACACAAATAGCCTTAAACTGCTTATCTCACTCTGCAACTTGCTTCTTGATCTTAAATTTATAGTTTTGAGAACTTATTCATACTGCTATTCCATGTAGTAGCTCTAATTTATTCACATCCACTGTCAGAGAATTTCACAGTATAGCTGTCTTATAATTAGTTATTTACCTGTTTGGTGGACACTTAAATTAGTTTTGTTAAAAAATATAACAAATAATGCCATGAGAAGCATTTTGTGCATGTTTTCGTGCACCTGTGCAAGAATGTTGCTAAATCACATCTGTAGAGGTGGGCTTTCCGAGGCGTAGTGGAGAAACAGTTTCAACCTCACCGTGTATCGCCAAACTGTTCTTCAGAGTAGGTGTGCGGAGTAATACTCCTGACAAGAGCTGTCAACTTCTCTTTTCCCAAACTCTGGGTAAACTCTGTACTATTGAACTTGGAAATCACTCCCGGTCTGATAGTTATGACATGTTTTCCCGTGTTGCTTTCACATGCATTTGCGTATTCATGTATTTCTGTCCACGCAGATGTCTTCTGCTGGGAATCACGTGTTCCTATCTGTATCAGACAGAGCCCTGGCAGGAAACAGACGCATCCTCAAACCACAGTGATTGAAAGGAATTGTTAACTGAGTTGAGGGCACGTTGCTGTGTGTTTTTTTAAATGGTTGAGAACGTCTTCAGTAGTTCTAGTTTGCTGTAAAGGGTTTTGTTTATGTGCTGGGAGATGATGACAGTCAGTTCCAGAGCGAGGACTGTGATTTTAAAGAGCTCCTCCCTTTTCCTTTCCTCTTCACTCCTAGCAGTGAGGCGGTACAGATGGTTCTGGGGCAGCAGGCACGTTCACAATGAGTTTTGTCCCACGAAGAGTAAGTACCACCAGTCGAGCCTCCAAGAAAGAGCCCCCCAATCCGACTATCTTCATTTGCAAACTGTGCTGTTTACCTTTTGATGGGGGCAATTTTTCTACCTCATATGAAGTACTTGCATTCATTTGATATTATGTATTTCTTCCCTCTATCTTCCTTCCTCCCTTCCTTCCTTTTCTCTTTGAAGTTAGTCAAACTTGGGTTCAAATTCTAGCTCTGTCACTTTCATAATCTCTGTGAGTTACAATCAAGTGTCAACGGCTTCCTGATTTGTAAAGGAGTAATAATAAGCATGACTGTACATACATACATATACATATACACATACCTACTTTAGCATAGACACACACAGACATATATGATTAATAAACATATGCAAACTGGGCATGCGGTAGATGCTCACCAAATGGCAGCTCTCTGTCTTACTATGGTTAAGCACCTCCTATGTGCATGCAGTAGGCACTAAAGATACAAGATAAATAAGACATAGGGCCTGCTTTAGAGAGGCATTTAGACTTACTTATAAACCTAGAAGTACAAGGATGTGTTCTAGTCACCATTACAAATGTCTGTACAAGACAAAACTGAGGATGAAGACTGGAAACTGGGCAAAAGTTTATGTTTAAAAGTCTTTAAGAGAAGAAGACTATCAACAAATTGCCAACGAGTAGGAGTGTTCTGGGCAGACTGGGAGAGAAGGTTCTCTAAGCAGAGCAATGGGAGTGAAATAAGCTATCATGTATGTAAGCAAGCAGCTTGGAACTTAAGGCACAGACCAGGAAAAGAACGAGTAGAAAAATATAAGGTAAGAAAGCAGGGAAGGGCAGTCTTTTAAATGCTGATCAGTAAAAAGTACATTTTGAATGAAGTCTTATATACATGAGAAGCCATTGAAGAGTTCAGAGTGGAAGAATAATATGCTCTGATTTCCATTTGGGAAAAAATACTGTACTGACATCATTTGAAAAATTGGAAGGTTTGCATGTTGTTTAAGAGTGTGAACTTTTGTCATCTGACAAAGTGGATTGGAATCCTTGGTGGCCTACTTATTAGTTTTGACAATTTGGGCAATTTATTTAACCTCTTTTAAGTCTTAATACCCCTCTCTTAAAATAGAGTTAACTGTTTGCTTATCTCAGAGAGTTTTGGAGAATTAACTGAGATAATTCACACAAAGAATTTTGTGCAGTGCCTGACATCTAATAAGCAAAAGCAGGTGGTAGAAACCCAGGGACCTTCTCTAGTCTGTTTATCTTTGAAACCATCTAATTCTGTCCAGGAGAGAGCTTACCCTTTAGAACTGCCCCATCCTCTGGAACAGAGTTGATGCTAATCTAGGTTGGCTGTGTGGATGAATAAATTCTGGTAAAGGAAGGGCAAGGAAAATACAAAAGTACAATCAAAACAAAGACAGAAACAACCAACAAAGATTTTATGATCTCTTTGTGTAACGTAACACAATGTACATTAGAAAAAAGACTTCAGAATATTTAAAATGCAAAGATGCCAAGTGGACATAATGCTAAGTGGAAGAACACTGAGAAAATGAATAAGGTTAACCTGACCTCTCTCCAGGAAGCACTGCCGAACGAGTCGTTCTGGACATTGGGTAATTTATTTTTATGACTTCCATTCAAGGGAAATGTTCAATGCAAGGCTAAATACTTCATCTCGAACATGTAAATTCAAGACTAGTGTGTGGCATTCCTAGTCATACCCACCTGGGCCGTGTTGCAATGTGGGAATCCTTGGAAAAAGAGGGAGGTGAAAGCAAGGAAGTGGTGTCATTGGTACTATTCCTGTTCCCGACATTGCTGCTCTAGGGTTTGGTTTCCACTACATTCCAACAGATACTCACATGGCTTATAGTTGCTTGGACAATTTATATGTGTTTCTACTACAAACATGAGAGCTCTCTTAGCTTGGATGGTATTAGAAGTCCTGTTTGAAGAACGAGGTTTTCATTTAACAGACCAATTAATTCTAATTGTTCTAGTATAGAAGAATGGATGCTTCTGAGCAAATTAATATAAATCTGTATTTCTGCACATCACAGCTGGCTGACCTCCTCCCAGAATGGGAACTTCAGGGATGCCCTCAGCCTCCTGCTGATACCTGTGTATGTTGTCTGTCTGTGTCTGTGACTGGAGCTTCTTTGACCATGGCCCTCAGACAGGAAGATTTGATATTTGGTTTGGGCTGCCATCAGGATTAGCTTCTTTGGTATTTTGTTGGAGACTAATTTTGTTTTACTTTCTTTTTCAAAACAAAGGCAGAAAAGCCAAGGAAAAAGAAGCCAGAACGTGTATCTGAGCATGGTTGCACAGAGAGACAAACTCTGAACAAGGTGCCCATAACAGTGCAACTTGTGCATAACTTGGGTAACTGGGCAAGTTCTATGACCTTAGGCAAGTCTCTTTGCCTCTCTGGCTTTAGATCCCTATGCCGAGAAAAGGGGTTGGGTTAGTAAATCTTTAAGTCTTTTTTCAGTTTAAAATGCTATGCCTTTCTATTATTTAACACTGCTTGCAGACACTTAAAATCAAATATAGTTCTACATTTATTTTCTTAGAAATGTAGTATTTATCAGCTTCACAGAAAGGAATCAAGGAATGAGCAAACAAGAATAGCAACTCTACCGAAATATAGTTTTACTTGTTAAGGGTGAATGGATTAATGTAAAGCAAATAGAGTAAGTCCTCACTTAATGTTGGTGACAGGTTCTTGGAAACTGACTTGAAATGAAATGACATGTAACAAAACCCACTTTACTGTAGGCTAATTGATATAAACAAGAGTTAAGTTCCTATGACATATTTCTGGTCACAAAAATATCACCAAATTTCTAAAAAGACCGAAAACATTTCAAATATTAAACACTGAAGTAAGTGTGATCTCTACAAACATTTAAAGAAGACTAATAGAAACAAATAAGATCATTATTTTTCCAACCCAGTTATTTCAGTTCTGGGTTGCACACAGCTCTGCCTATCCCGGCAGCTCAGGTACAAGGTGGGCATCCATCCTGAGTGGGATGCCCTTTTATCACAGCATGCACGCACATGCGCACACTCACAGGTGTGGACAGTGTCAACATGCCGGTTAACCTCCCATGCCCAGCTCAGGGTTGTGGGACAGAGATGGAGTCCCCGGAGAAGATCCACACAGACATGGGGAGAACACACAAATTCCACACAGACAATGGCCCAATCAGGAAACAACTTTTTTCTCATCAATGTTATAATGAAAAGATATTGAACGAAACATTATTTGAGTACCTCAAGTGTGTCTTCACAGAAAATTATGGAGACAGTGATTCTTATAGAACAGAGATGAAGGGGCAGGTTTGGGGCAAGGACAAACCATGGCTATAGTTTACATCTGGCCCACTGCCCATTTGGTAACTGAAACTTTATTGAACACAGCCAGGCTCATTCATTTAAATGTTGTCTGTGGCAGCAGAGTTGAGTAGTTTCCACAGAGACTTGAATGGCCCATGAAGCCTAAAATGTTTATTTTCTGGCCCTTTATAGAAAAGTTTGCCTACCCCTGCTATAGAAAATCAAAGTAGGTTGTCTTAACTAGTATTCGTGGAGCTCTGTTCTCTGTGTAAGACTGTTCTGCCTGGGGAAGAGTTTGGAATCTCCCTCCTAGGGAGATTCAGCAAGGACCTGGGTCTTGACCCTACTTGCATGGATGCGGCCTCTGGACCTGTGATTCTGACTCACACTGCTTCTCAAGGGCATTTGCGGGTTTAAATGCCTCCACCCAGCAAACACCTCTTTCCTGGAAGGATATGGTAGAAGTTTAGGTTAGAGAGGTATTGGAGCAAGGGCCTTGTGTGTTTTTCTTGAAGTGACTGCCCAGCTACCAGCTGCTCTAATGCAGAGGGCCAGGCCTGGTGAAAGATGTGGCCAAGGGGTGGCTGGTGCGAGTCAGGGTGGCTGCTACCCTCATCCAAATCATTATCAGTTCTCTCGTTGACACCCAGAATGCCGTGCAAACTGATCTGTGTTTTCCATTCAACCAATGCTCTATTGTTCTAGAAGGAATTCTCTAAACATACATCTTAGTCCATGACTTTTCTGCTTAGAACCCTCCAAGGATCCCTTACTATACACAGAACAAACCCACCCTTTATAAACAGGGCAAGTAAGGCTCTTAGTGTCTGGTCCTAACTCCTCTTTCCCACCGTTCACTCTATTTTCTCCGTACCCTTCTGTACTCTCTGATTCATCCTCAGTTCCGTGAGAGCAAGATCTGAGTACAACTTATGTTTTTGTCCACCGGTCCTTCCTTATTATTATTATTTTTTTAATGAAGATGTTTTCTGTTAGCTCAGTGCTCCCGGCGGTCTCACTGATTTCTGTATAGCCAGTGCTAATGGTGCTGCAACAGAGCATGCCTTTAAACGTATTTACAGAGTGAATGAATGAATGAATAAATAAATGCTGCTTGTAATAAAATAATGTTTGCTTTAAAAACTAAAACAAGGTTGAAACAAATTTGTATTCAGTTTAAAGGACACTCCCATAAACATAAGAGTGCACAGATTCTGAGAAACTTGGGTCCTCATCCCAAATCTGCCACCATGTGATGCTGAAGAAGTTTTAAATTTCTCACCAGCTCTAATGTGCTTATTTATTTTTGATTCTCTAAGTCTTCTTTTGATGCCCAGTGCCTATTAGCTACACTACCAGGATACCTTGCATATCACAATGAATCAAGTAGAAATCTGTTTTTCTTTGAAAAGTTTTAAGGGAAGGTATGAGCTCCAAGAATGGGTTCAGGGGAGGGAAGATTGTTCCTCATTAATTAGGCTTTTATAGTGATCACAGGATAAAATACTTGAAAGTATATTCGCTTGGAAGTGAGGGGTAAGAAAAAGAGCAAAATTAAGATAGTGAGGATGAAACAAATAGGCTAATGCATCATTCTTCCCATGAACTACTGTTTCCCACCTCCGCAAATGACCCTACATGCCCACATATAAACTCAGAATTCAAGTCATGTGGATACATTTAAACATTTATACTTTAAGATTGTGGAAAAAATATTTTCATTCTCTCTCTGCCTGCCTTTCTCTCTCAGTCTCTCTGCTCCACAATCGCTCTTTCTCTCTTGCCCTCTCTCAGCCCCCCCCCCCCTTATTTATTATTTTTTCTAGTGCTGCTTCATATAGCCCAGAATATTCTTCTCTCAGCTCCTACATCTCTGGGCCACTTAATGCACATCTCATTTAATAAGGATTCGAAGATGAATAAAGCAACAGACATTAAAATGTCCTTAGCTTAGTAGAAAGGCCTTTTCAGCTGGCTAGGGAGTCACTCGGGATTCTGTGTGACTCAGACTCCCAGGAGAAGAGAACGGGATCCTTTTACGCTGCCTTTCCCTGTCTGTGTTTATGCTCAAGGTCATGAGGGCACTTCCCTCATGAGATGGTGGGGAGGAGCCATTTTGCTTTTATACCGTGTGAAATTTCTGGCAGACTTTATTTTAGAAAAGATCAAGGCCCTGAAGAAGAAAGAGGCTCAATTGGCAGACAGCCCCATAAATTCATATTCCATATTGTCTTTGTACTTAGTATTCAGTGGGAAGACTCTTCACAGTTCTAATTGTCAGTAGCATTTCCTGTTAGGAAAAAGTAACTAGATCCCCAGAGGATTCATTTCTCACCATCGATGGGAATCAATTGATCAATTGGTTTTAAAAAATTATTACTTAGTATTTTAATTTTCAGAGCAGTTTTTCATTCACAAAAAGACTGAGTGGAAAGTACAGAGAGCTCCATATATTCCCCCCATTTTTCCTATTACTAACATCTTGCATAGTGTGTTATATTTCATATAATTCCTGCATGAATCAGGTGATACATTATATTAACTAACTAAAGCCCATAATTTAGATTAGAGCTCCCTCTTTGTGTTATGCGTGTCTCAGGTTTAGACGAATGTATAATGAGGTGCAGCCACTATTACAGTGTTACACAGAGTAGTTGCACTGCCCAAAGTATCCCTAGTGCTTCTCTGTTCACCCCATCTCCCTCCCTCCCCACTGAGTTTCCGGGCAATCGCTGATCTTTTTACTCTAATAGATTTGCCCCTTCCAGAATGTTATATAGTTGAAAATATACAGCATATAACCTTTTAAAACTGGCTTCTTTTGCTTAGTTGTATTGAAAATTCATCCAGGTCTTTTGTGACTTTATAGCTCATTGCTTTTTATATTCAAATGATGTTCCGTCATGGATGTACCAGTTTGTTCATCCATTCACATACTGAAGGACAGGATGCTTTCAAGTCTTGGCTATTATGAAAGAACTGCTATAAATATTTATATGCTGATTCTTGTATGGACCTAATTTTCTCACTTATTTGAGTAAATATGAAGGAATGCAATTGCTGGGTCATACGGTAAGAAAATGTTCAACTTTATAAGGACTTGCTAAAATATTTTCCATAGTGGTTGCACCATTATATATTTCCACCAACAATGAATAAGGGTTCCTGTTATTCCACATGCTCACCAGCATTTGCTGGTGAAATGTCCACCAGACCAATATCAGAAAACAGAAAATTCAGAGTCCTGGAGATTTTCTTGGAAAACCTTCCCTCCAACCCCATAAAGCCATGTGATGGTGAACATGATGGAAACTAAATGGCAGCACTCATAACCAGCTGTATATTCCTACAACGACGAACCATTTTATTTGCTTAGTTCTTCCTAGTAGTTTACAAAGCATTATCTCGTTTGTCCTCACAACAGCTCTAAAGAATAAGGATTATGATGCTGCTTTATAGTTTGAAAAGCAGTCTAAGAAAGGCCAAGGCATATGTTGAGGAATGTACCATTGATTTCATCCTGAACTAGGGTATTTGACCCCAAGTCCAGGGCTCTAGAGTAAAGTTCTGTCTCTGTTTTATGGTCTGAGCTTGCTGTTTTATGATGTCAGTTTGCCTGGTAAGGGTCACTGCTGTCTCAAAAACAGTAAGTCTGGATCACCAAGCCATGCTTACACTGTGTTTTATAATTATCTCCAGCAGATCTACTTATTCATTTGTTTATTATATGAAGTCAGAGCCAGCTTCCCATTATACTGAATTCACAGATTTTTTAAAATCAAAGAATGTACAAATGTAATATAACCAGTAAAAAACATAGAAAATGTTCATTATATAGGGAAATTAAGTGAAAACAAAACAGAATGACTAGTGTGACTCTAATTTTGCTCCATAGACAAGCACTGTATAAGAGATATTATTTGGGTTCACGTTAGCTGGGAGCCAAGATCTCCATCATTCCTACTCTGTGGCAAGAAGCTGTGACGAGCATACAATGCAGGACATCTAAGGATCACAGAAGTGGAGTCTGGACTCCTGAAACCCGGCCTCCCAAGAACTCCACCCACCTCCCAGCTGTCTCTGGAACAACATTAGAGGTAAATTGCATTTCACCAGTGCTCAGGAAGCAAAACTGTCTAAAAGTGAGCTTAAGCCAGGTCTGAAACATAACAAGAAAAACAAAATTCACTTTAAAAATCCAGAAGGCAAAGTGTCACATGGCTGGAGGCATGGGGCTAAGCGGAACTGGAAGAAATCAGGAACAGGAGTGTGACTAGAGAAATGAAGAGGTTTGGGGTGGTTGATAGGAATGGGCTTGTGGTGTCTGAGGTGCCTTTAGCAGAGTTGGTTGGCTGGTCGTCTTATCCTTTGATTAAGATGCAGTAGAAGATGGAAACATCTTCTTTAAGGAGGAAGACTACAGGCTTGCATGTCATGAAAACATATATATAGAATCTAATTTTAAAAATCTAGTTTACATTACTTAAAGTCTTTGCTGGAGGATACCTGAGTCCTATTGTAATTTCAGGGAAAGAAGAAATCTTGCCATTTGAGAGATTTATTACTTTGTGTTAAAATGTGGGCTAGCTAGGATTCCTTTTCCTCTGGTCTCTATGCTCTTGGTTTTATCTCTGTCAAGGCCTCTTTCTGACACAGCACAAAATAATCTTCCACCCAAATTTATATCCTCTGACTCATTCTTTACTCTCGAGGGAAGTCTCTGATTTGCCATTTCAGTTGGTTGTTACTGTTTATGTCAGACTGTCTTCCAGGGCTATCTACATTTTATTTTTAAAATAAATGAATAATCAAAATCCTAACCCCAAATAATCTCTGATGGTATGAATGTTATCTATCTTGGTAAAAGCACTGAAGGGCTTTTTATCAGGTCTTCCCAGAATGTACTACCTAAGAAGACTCCCGAGAGGCATCTGGGCCTGAGCAAGACGCATGCATGCTCTGCATCGCCTTGAAGGCACCACCCAGGTGCTAACTGTGCTTGGGTCAGCATTACTCTAAGGAACTTGCACAAACGCATTCATCTTATTACAGTTATCCTTGGTGTCTGGGAGCCAGTGCTCTTCTAATTGTCTGGAGCTGTATGATCTTTGTCCAATTACTGTACAGATGAGTTTTAAGAACTTTTTATTGATGGAAAATATGACTCATGATGGTTTGTGGCATACTATGTTGTTTTGGGGTCCTGCTACCCAAGGATCTTAATTTTCTTAGGAGTACTTGGGTTCTAATTGCTTTTTCTTCTATGAGTTTATAAATAAAAAGTGTTGGCCAGAGATGACATTTTTTGATATATCATGAGCTTCAATTCTAGAGAAATAGAATTTCATGATAGCCAAAAGATAGGTCCAGAATTGCATGAATCTTTGAGTGTCTTTGGTTAGAACTTCACCAACCACCCTACCATACCCCCAGGGAAAGTAAAGGAATATTTTGACCCTACGGTGTCCCCCCCCAAATCCTGTAACATTCACCTTAACTTGGCAGGCCAGTCACCATGAGCAGAGCCATGAGTTGGACAAATAAAAAAGAACACTTGCTGGTCTAAGTCTACTCCACAGAGCTTCTGCTTAAAGAACTCAGAGCTGGTGCTGAAAAATATGTAGGGAAGAAGAGAGATCATTCAGTCACTAGCTCTGCTAAGTATGAATTAGCTGAATCTTTGTTTCTCCTCCTTGTCCACATGGCTGACTTTCAGCTACAGATCCCTATAATTTCTGTAAAGTCCATATTCAGTACTTTCTCCTTGGAAGGTTTGACAGGGGAGAAGAGCTTTTCCTGAAGCTGTCATGGCTGCATCTATTCTTTTAGGTTTGAATTTAAATTTCACTTCCTCCAGAAAGCTTTTCCATCCCTCCAGCAAAAAATTCAATTGCAAAAATTGCTTAAAGTCTTTGCTAGAAGAGACCCAAGTTCCCTCTACTCATTTTCTAATGCATAGAAGACTTATACAGACAGACCTCAGAGATATTGTGGGCTTAGCTCCAGATCATTATAGCAAAGCAAGTATCACAACAGAGTGGGTTATAATCTTTTTTGCTTGTGGATGGTCTTGCCTTCAATCTGTAAAAAATGCAATGTCTCTGAGGTGTGGTCAAGCAAAATGCAATGCGATAATATGAGCTTGCATTATGTTTATTTGGGTTACATATATTTCCTCTACCAGAGTATAAGCTTTTGCAGAAAGTAAACAGATCTGGGGAGCACTGAAACTGAGTGCTAAAAAAATATCTTGCTAATATCTTCAGAAAGTGACCTTTTATTTCAGAAACTATCTGGAGCTCACTGAAGAGACAACTTACAAAGAATCTAGGCTACATTTTTGGGGTTTGGAGAATGCTTCATCCCTCAAGAACAGAAGAACCGATCCCAGAAGTGTTTCTTTCACCCAGGGCAACAGGGTGGATTTATTACGAGGTTGCTGGCAGGTGTGAGGACAGGACTTGTATACTTTGTGTTGTTTTCTTGCTCCATGAGGGCTGGTCCTGGGGTTGGTGTGTGTGCGTTTGAAGTCTGCACAGGAAGTTTGAGTTATGAGAGCCTCATGGCTCAATGAATTCCAAGGCCCTGGGAGCATGGGCCAAACCATGGGCCAAGAGCAGCTCAGAATGCTGGCCATTGTGTGGAAAAGTGGGTCGGAAAGAAAGGAAGCGCACTGGCCCAGTGGCAAGGAAGCCAATGGTTTGGGGCCTGTGAAGGAGATGGATAAGAACATTGTGACAGAGTTATCATTTAGGATTGCCTTAGCGAGCTGTATTTGTCTAACCTTTAAGGTACCTGGCTGTGACCCAGTGTGGTGAGAATTTTGCTGTGAGATCCTGGACTTCGGTCACTACAGAAAGAGATGCTGTCTCACTGTGGAAAGATTTTTCCAGTCTGCAGTTTGCTGTAGGCCAGCAACCCTCCCCTTGATGGCCTTGAAAAAACTTAGAAATAAATTTAGAGTTTATGCATAATAAAAATTTATGTGCCATAAAAATTGCTTCTCTGGGAATGCACTAGGATCCTTGTCTGAGCCGTATCTTCTGGGACTTGTGTTGGGTGATGTGTTGATTTAATTTTCTGATCCATGCCAAATGAAATAAGTATTCTTATTTTTGATCTGGTAACATAGAGTGGATGGCCAGAGGGATTTGTGATCAAAGGTTGTACTCCCTGAAGGACTAACAGTTGAATGCTGTACTTTAGCGAATTAGAGCTTCAGACTGGTTGACCAAAGACAGCCGGGTATATGCTTACATGGAGACAAGTAGTAAAGTAACATTAAAACAAATAATTCTGACTGTGCCCAACTAGTCATGCATTGGCTTCAGTTGCATATACTGTCATTTGAAGTGTGGCAGTGGATCTCAGAATGTTCCATTTGCAGCATCTTAGTTTGTTAGGGTTATACTGACCAAAATTAATTGGGCTTCGCTCATGCAGTGAGATCAGCCTAATATTTACTTAGTTTTAAACTCTTCTGGAGAAAGCATACTGAATTGATTCAAATCAGATAAGTTGTGTACAGTGTCTGAAAATGCGCTATTCATATTGCCAATGCCTGGTACAAAACCCTGCAAATCTCTCATTTTGGAGAGAATTAAAGTTCTTTTTCCTTTGTGATGGCTGCAGTCTCCTCATGTGCACTCTCTGTTGGGGATGGGATGCTACATGCTGTGGTCCTTAATCTTACCAGCACTCCTGCCAGCCATTACCTTATGAGACTTCGCCATTGAACCAGAAGATGTATTTACACTCCTTTCAATGCCCCTGTTTTCCTATTTATGTAGGTATGCATATACCATGCTAATACTGGATTCCAGGAGCTTTGTAAACCTTCACATTACTAATGAAATTCATATGGCAACAGAAAGCTAAGAAACATAAACCCGGCTTCTTAACAAAAAAAGAAACTAAATGTCAAGCAAGAGTCAGTGTTATTGTTGCTTTCCTCAAGGGGGTTGGAGCACTTTTTTTCCCCAATATTTGGGGAAAAACTCCAGAGGGAAATGTCTTTGTATTCCCAAATTGATGGGTTTCAGTCTGAAATTTAGTGGTCTCTGCCTGTGAAACAAAGTGAGAAACTGAGCCATCCAAGCACTTCGGACACGGGTGTGATGGGAGCGTGCAGTGTGCACTGGGTCACAGGTCCCTGCCCGGTGTGTGTGCCACGGACCCCACTTGCTTCTAAAAATCACAGGCACCAAGTGATTTTAGCCTAAGTGTGCTTTCTTTCTTTGTAAAGTTATTTAAAATGATTAAAAAATTCCAATAAACTGAGGATGGATACGACCATAAAAAGTCGTTGTCCAGTTTGTTTAAAGTGGACATATTAATATAGGTAAGAATATATTAATGCTTTTATTCAATTAATGCTACTGTATAGTAGAAAAGTAATTATAGGTTAAGAAATAGGATCCTGCCCTTTTAACGTTTCTGAATCATCAGTGTTTGCAATTTTAATGATTGTAGCGTGAACATTCTTCTATTTTCCATGAGTGGAAAGATCTCTTGATCTAAATATTTGTCTAACATATATGTCCATGAGCATGCACACATATGGAATTATTATATATGTTTAGTTTGTATACTCAGTGGCACCATTTGATATAAGTCTAGACAATGTCAGGATTACAACCTAGATTTCTTTAGCATCTTAAACTGATGGATCACTTTGAGGTAAGTCAGTCTTGCAGACACAGCAATTCATAAGAAAGATAAAGAATAAATATTGTTTCCAGAGAAGTCGTCCCATTTTATATTTAAAGGCTTTCACAAGGCTCTTTAAGTAAATTGGCCTTAAGTTGGTATTCCAATATTGCTGAAGGAAATGGAAATAGCTTCTTGTGTAATTGTATCTAGAAAATTTGAGTAGATTCTCTCAGACTAACCACTTTTTAAAATATCACCATTATCCTAATTTAACCATGCTATTTTATGTAAGCAGATTTTTAAAGATTGTGGAAAATTACAAATATATACAAAGTAGAGAAAATAATATAGCACACTTCCAGGTATACATCACCAGCTTCTACTGTTAGCAACATTCTGGGGCAGGGTTTTGAATGAATAGTTTCAGTATAAGAAAACTATTTTTATCAGCATAAGAATAGTTTCTTATAAGAAAACTATTTTTATTGATAGAAAACTATTTTACTGATAGAAGACTATTCAGTTTCTTATACTGAATAGTTTCAGTATAGGAAAGTTGTGTGGCATACATCAGCTACCCAGTTCAGGATTTTACTAATTTCGTAATGGCATATACTTTGGAAAAGAATTCTTGACAAAGTTGGAGGGTAACTGAGTAAGTTTGAAATAGGAAGATGGCCAACATAAAAGAAAGGATGCTGTATTCATTGTTTTATTCATGTAACTAATGACTAGCAAGCACCTATTACATGTCAGCATTGTAGGGCACCAGGAGGCAAAGATGCTGTCATTGGTTCCAGCCTTCCGATGCTGACAGTTACTAGGGGATGGAAAATAGCCCCATCTCGAAGCTGACTTTCACTTTAAAAGAACAGAATGGGCTACAATGGAAAAGATAAATCTGTTTTTGGTTTGATAGAAAACCCCAAAACAATCTCAGAAAACCATACCACAGTAATCAGAAAATTAACATAGACGTGACTATAGTTCAGTGCATAAAATAAAGCACCAGCAGTGGCTTTAGTTCAATGGATAATATGTGGGTTACAGAATTTCTGTTGAATTGAGTCCAGGCATAAACCAACCTATAAGAATAGGACTTAAGCCCTTCAGACCTGAAGGCAGACTGATCATGGCCAAAACTGAAGGGTACAGTTGCATCTGGAGAATAAGAGCAAAGCAGGGAGATTATAACCAAACCTTACAAGAAAAATTCTTCTGAGATGTGTGAAGAAAAGAAAATGTTTATTTTCAGTGCAGGCTTTAAGTAAGCAACTCCTATTTCTATTTTCAAGTAGCTTCAAAGGCAGCATCCTTTTATCTGCTGACTAAATGTGGAACAACTTGCAATGGTATCTTAAGCATAGCAAATACTTTTAAAAAGGACTGGTTTCATGTAGGAGCACAGACAGAAAGAAACAAAAGAATGAGAGGGAAAGGAAAAATGGAATGGAATTGGAGGGTTAGGCTATGATGGATGGGTAATAAAGTCTCACCATTTACTAGGAGGGTAGCCCTGCAGAACACTAAATGGCACAAACTTGGCAGCCTGAATGTCTGGGTTCAAATTCTGCCTCTACCAGTAATTAGCTGTGCGTTAAGCAAATTACTTAAGTTGTCTGTGCCCCAATTTTCTCATTTTTACAATGGGAAAATAATAGTTCCACATATAATGAGCTTGTTGGGAAGATTATCTAAAACACATATGAACGTACCTGTCGTGGAGTCAGAACCTCATTTGCTTGCTGTTTATCATTTGCCTTTTCCTCAGAGTTCTTCTTACAGACCATAATTTGTTCTTTGTCTAACAGCCTCAGTCTAGGTTCCTGCCCCCTTACATTGACATACTTCCATCCAGATAACAAAATTCCATCATGTTTTCCTTAGCAGGCTCTATAAGCAGTCAGATACGGCCCCTAGCCTCTAGTTTCTACAATCCCCTAATTGCCATGTAAAAAGAAATTCCCAATGTGAAACACACACACACACACACACACACACACACACACGCACACAGAATCAGATTTTGTGAAGTTTAGGAAGCAAAACTAAGGCAGAAATAGAAACCACAAGTATGGGCACATTCAAACCAGAATTATATAGGAGAGTAGCAGGACAAAATATTATGTCCTGTTGTGGTTTGTCCACAAGTTGGAGTGCTGGGCCAATCCTGGAGATTCTAAGACTGTTTTCAACCCAGAAATTCCTGTGCTTTTGAAGAGCCAAAAGTCTTCTAAAATGTTAACAGACAGACCAGCTTCTTAAGGTAACGGCTCCATTTCCTGTGCTACAGAGATGTGACAAGAGAACAACGGGAGTTCCTGAAATGGATCTCAGTTCCCCCTTAGGGCAAAGATCTTCCCTAGAGCTATTTAAGGCTATCCTCCATCTTTTCGTATATTCACCCTCTTTCAAAGGAGTGTTTGTTTGCTGTCAGTTGGGCCTCAAGATTTGTTAATTGAATGAGGCAGGTGGCACAATTCCTCCTTTCTGCTAGAAGCTCCCTTATCTGCCTTTACTCCCTACCCACCACTCCTACCTGGAAAGTTGGGAAGGTAGACTTTGACAAAACTTCATGGATATCTTTTTGGCCACTTCCCCTAACTTCTTTGCTAGGCCTGGCATGTCTGAATCATTCATTTAGTATCCTTTGTTTTTACTGGTCCGAGAGCAGTTTCATTCTCTTTAGTGTTGCTGTACCCCAGCAGTTCTCTTTTAAATCAACTGCTCTGAAGAACCTCACCCCTTCAGAACCCTGAAATGTAAAGACAAATCTGTAGAGAGCTCTCCCCTAGGAATCTTGGTAATGAGTGCTTGTATAGACTGGGATCTGGAGGGAAGGTACAGTCAAAGGGAAAGAAAAATATAAAAAGGTCATGGGGCCAGGAAGGATCATCTTGCCTATAGGATAATATATTTAGGGGAAAACAGGGTTCTGTTAATAACATACTTGTAAGCTTTCACTCACAGTTTCTCTGTAGCTCAGTATCTTCAAATGCAAAACAAAGATAATGATTCATGTGTCCTAGAGTTGTTGAGAGCATGACATAATACGATGGAGTCTTTCTGAAATTGTCCACAGGATTTGGGAGCACACAGCACATGGGTGATGGGGAGCTTACTCTGGATGTGGCCTCAGACCTTCTGCAAAAGTCAAGTTTCTTTTTTTTTTTTTTAACTTCACTGTAGGCATTTATTTTTTTTTTAATTTTTATTTTTTTAATTGATTATGCTGTTACAGTTGTTCTATTCCCCCCTTCATTCCCCTCCACCCTACCCCCCATCCCCACCATTACCCCCCTTTAGTTTATGACCATGTGTCTCAAGTCCTTTAGATTCTATATTTCCCATGCTATTCTTGCTGCCCCCATCTATTTTCTTTCTACTGTCTATGCTACTTATTTTCTGTACCTTCTCCCCCTATCTCCTCCTCCCACTCCCTTGTTGCTAACCCTCCTTGAGATCTTCATTTCTATGTTTCCACTCCTGATCTAGCTGTCCTTTTAGTTTGCTTTCGTTTTAGGTGTGGTTGTTAATAACTGTGAGTTTGTTGTCCTTTCACTGTTCATGTTTCTTTAACTTCTTTTTCTTCGATAAGTCCCTTTAACATTTCATATAATAAGGGCTTGGTGATGATGAACTCCTTGAATTTGATCTTATGCTTATCTGTCCTTCCATTCTAAATGAAAGTTTTGCTGGATAGAGCAATCTTGGTTGTAGGTCTTTGGATTTCATGACTTGGAATACCTCTTTCCAGCCCCTTCTTGCCTGTAAGGTCTCTTTTGAGAAATCTGCTGACAGTCTGATGGGGACTCCTTTGTAGGTGATTGTCCCCTTAGCTCTTGCTGCTTCTAGGATTCTCTCCTTCATTTTAATCTTGGCTAATGTAATGATGATGTGCCTTGGTGTGTTCCTTCTTGGGTCCAACTTCTTTGGTACTCTCTGAGCTTCCTGGATTTCCTGGAAGTCTATTTCCCTTTGCCAGATTGGGGAAATTCTCCTTTATTATTTGTGCAAATAAGTTTTCCACTGGTGGCTGTGCCTTTCCCCCTTCTGGTACCCCTATAATTCGGATATTGGAGCGTTTAAAGATGTCCTGGAGGTTCCTAAGACTCTCCTCATTTCTTTGAATTCTTGCTTCCTGACTCTTTTCTGTTTGGCCATTATTTGCTTTCTTCTGGTCCACTCCATTGATTTGAGTCCCAGTTTCCTTTTCATCGCTATTGGTTTCCTGTGCAATTCCATTCATTTCAATTAGTTTCGCCTTCATATGTTTCTCTAATTTGTGGCTATAATCAACCAGTTCTGTGAGGATCCTGATGACCAGTGTTTTAAACTGTGCGTCTGAGAGTTTTGCTATTTCTTCATCGCTTAGGTCTATGGGCTCAGGGATTTTGAGAATTTGCGACATTTTTGGTCTGTTCTGGCCCTTTAAGTGTGAGAAGTGGCGCCTTGGACTCCCAGGTCGCTGGGTTGTGACACTGTATGTGGGGGCGTGGTCAGAGCGGGAAATGGCAGCGCCCTCTACTGCCGCTTGCCACGGGGATGCCGGCCCCGGTCCAACCGCCCACTCCCTCGCCTGTCCGCTCGCGCACAAATAGGCGACCCCAGTCAACATGCAGCACCGCTTCCCCGCTGTCTCCTCCGCGGTCGCTCGCCTGGTCACTTGCTGGGTCGCTCACTAGGTCAAACCCTGCGCCTGGATTCCGCTTCTGGATTCCGCGCCTGAGCCCGTCTGACCGAGTCCTCCTGTGCAACCCCGCTCCACCAGCCACTGGTTTCGCCCCTTACCAGTCAGGCTGCAGAATTTGTTGTTAACAGACTTCCGAAAAGTTCAATTTTCCGTGTTCTGGCTGTGTTTTGTGTTGCTAATATTTAGTTGTCCCTAAACTTGGTTGTGTGAGAAGGTACAGCACATCCACTTATACCTCCATCTTGGCGGAAGTCCAAAAGTCAAGTTTCTTAGAAAACTCGTTTTATTGTAAAACAGTATGGCTAGTTCTTATTCTGTTCAAAACACAATTCTTCTCTCCACATATTTTAGTTTCACTTTGCCATAAAGTGATTAGTTATGTTTATCATGTAGCTTTGTAGATCCTTGGGATTCCCTGATATGAGAATCTTGACCATGATATGCATAAGACCTTTGGTACAAAGTTGTTCCTCAATACTTGGTAGGTACCAGTTTTTATTACAGTTGTCATTTTTAAAAAATAAATATTATTCTCTTATAAGTCTGTCTAGAGACAGATCTAAAGAGAATATATATATATATATATATATTTTTTTTTTGTCAATAACCTTGAACAAATTGGTTCTGTTTTGTAGATGGAGAAATTGGGTCTAAATCTTAATCCACTTTTCATCTCTGTTGTTGGGTTAATTCTATTTCTCTGAGATTATTTTTGTGGAATCCCTCTTCCCACTCTGTCCTAGTCATGCTAAAGTGACAGGCAGGCATTTGCCCCCAGCACTTTTCCCCTGAATTGCTAAAGCTACAGACTTGCCTGGCCTTCAGCACTCTCCTACAGCCTTGCTGAAACTAACAGGCAAGCACAGTCCATGTGAGGGACACCTTTGGTTGAAAGGCCCTGCTGGTTAGAGAGCTGGTCTCCTTGGGCTACACAGGTCTGTAAAGTGGGGAAGACAGTTCTGGGCAGGCTACCACCCCCAGGTCACTGCATAGACAGCAGACTAAAACACACTCTCAATCTGCTGGTGAAAAAGGCCTATTTAAATGTTCTGGAGTTTACATAGGTTTACCACACATCTGGAGGCTGCAGAGGTGGTCTCAGGGTTCGGGCTGAGAGATACCATCTTTGCTCTCTCTCTTGGTCTCACCATAGCCCCTTGGTACCTACCAGAAAGAAGCTTTTACACTCATGTGGGGCCTTGATTTTTACAGTTGTCATCCAGTAGATACTTCCAGAGCTTCTCATCTGGAGGTTAGCAGGGTTTACAATTGTGGTCCTGTAACACTATGAATAATTGATGATACATAATTTCATACATTAGACACTGCTGCCTGAAGGTCTGGCTTCCAATTAGCCTGAAACAAGGTGCTGAGAGCCATCCCTTTGGAATACTGACAGGCACGTACTCAACAACAAGGAGCTATCAAGAATGAATCATGGTACTCAATCACAAAACTTTGAGGGACAACTAAGAGCTAGGGTAAGGTTGAACCGTAAGATTCATCTCCTATACAAGCCCATCCCTCAAGACTGGGAGAGGTAGCTTTTTCCACTAATACATAGAAACAAACACAGGGAGTCAAGAAAAATGAGGAAACAAAAAAATATGTTCTAACCAAAAAAATAAGATAAAAACCTTAGAAAAAGACCATCATAAAATGAAGATATGCAATCTACCTGATAAAGACTTCAAAATAATAGTCATAAAGATTGGTACCAAACTCAAGAGAAGAACTCAAGATAAGAATTCAAGATATAAACACAATGAGAACTTCAACAAAGAAATAAACGATTAAGTCAATACCAAACAAAAGTCATAGAGCTGGAGAATATAATAACTAAACTGAAAAATATATTGGAATTCAATACAGATTAGTTGAAGCAGAGGAAGGGAGCAGCAACCTGTAAGACAAGGGCAGTAGGCCACACCTGAACAGAACAGCAGAAAGGAAAAAAAGAATGAAAAAATGTGATAATAGCTTAAGGGGTCTTGTCAACATTAAGTAAAGTATCATTCACATTATAGGAATCTCACAAGGAGGAGAGAGAAAAGGGCAGAAAATTTATCTGAAGAAATAGTTTATTGGATGTAAGCAAATAAGTTGTGTTCATTTTTAGTTCTAATTTTCTAAGCCAAGTTCAAATTGAACTTTTTATGTCCTTGCCTTCCCTTACCATTTCCTATGTCCTCTTTGGTCTATTCAAAAGAATGAATTTGCTTTAAGCTTTTTTCTTTTTATACTAATTAACCTCAGCTAATGACAACCTCATATATAAACTCAAACATGGTAGATTTGAACAGCATTTTACTATTTGCAAACATTTTTACACATCTTATCTCATTTAAATTTAAGAAGAAACTCATCATTAATTTATTTTCTCCGTATTATGTAAAATAATATCTAAGACAGAATAAGTTGCCAGTTTTCTTAACATTTTAACACTTTTAATTATCACAGAAATCTTATATCTCACAGAAATTCTAACCCTATCACATTTCCTAAGGGGGGCCAACCTTTCACCTTCAATTAAGAATCATCAGTACACTCTGACTGGTGTGGCTCTGTGGGTTGGACATCATCCTGCAAACTGAGAGGTTGTTGGTTCAATTCCCAGTCAGGGCACATGCTTGGGTTGTGGGCTGGGTCCCTGGTTGAGAGGCAACTGATCGATTTCTCTCTAGCACATAGATGTTTCTCTCCCTCCCCTTCTCTCCTCCTACCCCTCTCTCTAAAAATAAATAAATAAAATCTGTATATATATATATATATATATATATATATATATAAAAGAATCATCAATACTTAAAAAAATAGAGTTGATTTCTATAGGCATTCTTTAAGATTTTGGTTAAAGATCAAAACCAATCTTAACCAAGATTTGGTTACACCTTATTTTCTATAATTTTTCTTAGAAAAATAATTTGTATTCCAAAACATAAGTTATAACATTGAACATATGGTTAAAACAATCTGCAATTCCAGGTTTCTGGCACTCAGTATTACTGAGTTGTATACCCAGTGCTTCCCACACCAGGTCCATAGAGCCATCCACACCAGTCTTTAGACAGGGCCTTTGACTCCATCTCAGTGTTCTTCTTACCACAAGAGCTCCTTTCAAGTTCTGTGACACTTAGGAGCTACTGTTTTCCACACGTAGTTAACCCACAGTTCCAGCAAGGCTTGGAAAGCTGAGAATACATGAGCCTCCTTACATTTATCAGGACTTCAGAGGATTGAGACATTACTATTGCCTGGAGTAATTAGGTAAAAAGTACTGTGGCTGGATGTCAGAAGATGGAACTGATTCAGAAGGGGACAATATCTCCAGCCACAGGAAGGCAGAGGAGGAAGGTTTAGACCACAGTTGGAAAGGTGATGAAAGTCAGGCTAAGTCCTGCAGACTTTCCTTCTGTAGGCTGGGCAGGTGGGGAGGACGTTTTCTGCCTTTGTGCATGATAGTGAAACAGGCAAAGCAAACTGATGCTCCTATATAGTGGGAAAGATTCCTAAGAGAAAAAGTGTGAGTAGAAACCCATGAGAAGCTTGTTAAAATATGTATAGACCAGAGATCCAGAGAGCTTGAGGGGTCTTGAAATAGTCTTCTAATTCAACATTGTTTTTTTCAGTGTATAAATCCTACTCCACTCTCTTTGATAAATGATGAAGAGCAGAACAAATGGAAAGGTCAAATAGGGGTGGTGGAGTGGAAATACCGGAATGCAATGAGTGCCAGTTTCACCACAAAGAAGAGATAGTCCTTGCCTTTTCCAAGTTAGCAAGGACTACCAGGTCTTCTCATTTTTCTGCCTTCCCAGTGCCATTTGCTAGCTCTTTGGAACTTCTCTCTAGCTGCCTCTTCCTCCTGGAGTGGAATCTATTCATTGAGGATAGATCTCCCTAGACTTTTAAAGTGGGTGCATCATACTGTCCACTGAGAATATCCTAGATCTAGGAATATACTTTGTCAAGTGGTGATTGTACCATTCTAAGGCAAAAGTGGGGTCACCTGGGCCCAGGGTCATCACAGTCATTGCCCACTGGGGCCCTAGAGAGGGGTTAGTACAGCCTGGTAGCTGACATTTCCAGAAGTAGGCAGGGCAGGCCACTGGCATCTGAAATGCCAAGGACATTCTGGAGCTGTTGCTAGGGGTCACTGAGACAGACTGCTACCTTTGCCCACTTCTGTCACCTGACTTTGCCCATTTTTATTGTTATTCTTTTTGAAATTGGAGCCGCAAGGAAAAAGGAAAATGAAGCAAAGAGTACCTATTTGATTTTTATCAGCCTCTGATTCTTACTTCCAAAAGTTGCCATTGTATTGTCTAGGTTTCTGCAGACATAGTTGCTAAAGTTGCATTTTCTACAATCCTTAGCCATGCTTTATTATTTATTGGATTTTATCGTATGGCATGACTGGGGAAACGAAGATAAAAAGATAAATTTTCTCTCCTGAAAGGACTAAAAGAGCAATATAAAGGGAGACATTCAGAAAGTTATGACAGCAGAATATGCTAGCCATAATGAACTATATTTTTAATGTACTGAGTTCATCTGTTTAAAGAAAATCTCCCCAAATTAAAGGGAATTTGTTTTCTACTTTAACTTATTTTAGTGACTTGCAATGTTCCTTTGAAAAGTGCCTGGGCATACTAAATTTGAGTCCAACAACTTTCTCATGCCTTAATTTTTTTTTTCTCCAAGGGGACTTTTTTCCTTATAGAGGTGGAGGTGAGGGGCAGGAGGAGTGAGCAGATGACATTGCGACCCCACTACCCATTCCATTCTGGGAGTTATGCAGCCAAGGGGAAAATGCATTTTCCACTCTTGATCACTGTTGCTCTTACATGACCCCCAACAGCTGGAGCTGTAAACTTGAAAACTGGCAGGAACTTAGTCCTTATTGCGAAAGGAAATTCAACCCAAATTTGAAGAGAAACAGCTAGATGAACACTTTAAAAGTGATTCCGGGTTGGTGTTCTTTAACATTTAGTGAGTGCTGGTGATGTTTCACCACATTAAGCAAAACTTCTTGCCCAGAGGCATCTCCATCTTGACTAGGACGACTGTCAGTTGGGTCTGGCTCAGGAGAACCAGTGTTTCTTATCTTTCTTTTCATGGCCAAGCTCTGTTCTGCCCACAGATGACCAAAGGAATGTTCACTCCAATGTTTGGAGTAGATTCATACCAACATACCCACTCTTCTCCCAGAAACCTCATGGTCCTCATGGGCTTGCTGGGAAAACATCTCTGTCCTTCTCCACAATATCCCTTCCTTCACCTACCTTCCAAAAGATACGCCCCACTTTCTTGTTCTCAAATATACTTCCCTTCCTTGCTGGTCTCCCTACCTCTTTTCTACCTTCTTCTTCCCCCTCCTTGTCCTTTAAGTTTTTGATATGAGCTTGTTATCCACTAAAGTGGAAATAAATCTGTAAACACTACATGTCCGTTGCTACAACTTTTGCACAATGAAAAACAGTCAACACAATTAAAACCCACTTCTTCAGAATCAATAGCTTCTTCAAAGCTGCACTGACCCCTAAATATAGTTAATACCAAATGCAGACATTGGTTTATAAAAAGGTTATTCAACCTCTAACTTGCTTACATAAAATTAAAGAAAGGAAAAATTGTGTTTTTTATAAAGAAGCAATTCATTGAAATCAGTGATACTGGATCATCATTCAAATACTTAGAGTTCTGATTTAACAAGAAATCCAGGCATCGAAGTTTTTTATGTTCTTCTTTCTTCCCCATCAAACAACTGTGGATGTATAGAATTGCACCATCAGCAGCAACTGTTGCCTTAAGAGAGACTCCAAATCAGACTCTTCAAGAATGGCAGGTTGCAAGTGATCAAGGTAACAAGGGTTGCCTTGATCAAGTCACCTTGTCACCTTGATTTATATAGATGTGGTCACTGCCAGTTCGAGAACCTCATCTGTGAGGTACACCATGATGGCAGCTTTGGATAGAGGGACAGTGGCCCCTCAAGCCTGTGGTTTTCAGGGATAAATGAGTCCTTCATTTGGGGAACTTCACAGAGCTCCCTAAAGCAGAAACCACCTTTGTCTTGAGCTGGAGGCCTCCTGGACATTGCACCAGCCCCTCTGAATCCTGCCGAAAGACAAATCCAGAAGCAAAGGGGATACTACAACAGCACTGAGGTTCTGTTTCCTACTCTCTTGCTGTACCATGATTCCAGCTGCTTTCCCTCTGTTGTTAAGCACAGTCAGTGTTCTTGTTATTCTGAAGGAGCTTTCAGTTTGCCAGGTGCCCCTTCCAACGCCTGCCCATTTCCCCCCCTTCTGAGCTCTTCCATATGTATCTGTCCCTGCTGTAACCACTCTTCCTGATTGTGGAATGGGGCTTTGAGGCCTGGCTTCCATAAACTTCTGAATGTGGAAGCTGTTGATTGTAACAAATGCCTGAGGCATGGAAGGCCATCAGGGAACACAGGGCCTTTTGAGCACCATGTTTGAGTCACTCCGATTTGCTTCTAGGACCACACCAAACTTCCAGAGGCATCTTGAGAGAATTTTTGGGAAGGAAGAGATAGGATTTCTCAGACATGTAGCAAGAGGCTTTTTATTTTTAGTTTTTGAAGAGTTTTGATATAATGGAAGGATAAGTGAAATAATAGGTAGCTATTTTATTTTTTAAACTAAATGATATCTATGTTGCTTAGCCTGGTGCTCATCTCTTTAATGGCTGAAGAGTGTGTTTTTGTTGTTTTTCTTTCTCACAGAAATACTGCAGCATGAAGCATCGGTATACCAATCAGGCATTCCTTCAGGTAGAGAACAGTTGACAAGTCAAGGAATAAACTTACTGTGAGGTTTAAACTGGCAGGTGCTCCATTGCTGTTAAGTGTAAGTGGTAAAGATGCTGATGATGGCCACAACGATGATGGTACTTACCATGTGATGTTTACTGTGTCTTTGGAAGCCAATGATTGCCATTGCTGGCCAGTGGTTTGCATGCAATGCTGGACTTCCAATAGCTACTGCTCCTCATCCCCCTAATTTTCCTACTGATTCTACCTATGATTCTTTGCCAGAAATGAGTTGCTGTGTCAGACAGTGTGCAGGCATTGTTAGAAGTTTATGCATGACAGCACGAGTAGTTCAGTAGTTCTCAATGGAGCCATTTTTGATGAAAAGAATAGAAAGGCCATGTGTTTAAAAGGCAGGTGTGTGTGTGTGTGTGTTCTTCTCACATACTGGAGAGTTGATGCTTTTAGGAATTGCTGCCAAACATTTCCTTGAAGTTTGTTTTTAAGGTTTTGAAAACTTTATTTTTGTTTTATTCTTTTGCTTAAAAGAATCTAGGAACTTGATGTGAAGTGGGATTTTTAACATTTTTCATGCCTTATCTTTGTTTCCTTCCAAGCAACTTCCTCTCCAAAGGGGATCATGACGACAACAGCTGACACTGACTGATTCTGTGACCACACTGTGTACATAACCCTCACAAATCCTTACACTGTAGATGTTGCCATCTCCACTTTATGAACAAGAAAACTGAAGCACTGACAAGTTTATGTGCCAAGGGTTATACTGATAAAAATGGCACAGACAGATGTAGATCCAGGCATTCTGACGTTAAACCAAGTTCATAACCTGATGTTATGCAGCATCCCTTGTTGGTAAACAAAGATTTTTGGGGCTCTTACTATATGCCAGGTCCTAATTTAGGAATGAGCAAAGCAAATACGGTCACCATCATCACAGAACTTAGAATTTAGCAAAAGAGATCAGCATTAAGCTATAATTATATAATTAAAAAGTTTTAAACATAATGAAAACATATAACAGAGGACCTGTTAGCTCTATAAATAAGTGACATTATGGCGAGATCTGAAATAGTATGAGAGAGCAAGAGGAATGTGCTGGGGAAAAGGTCGAAGGGGGGAACATTTGTTAAAGACAAAGGCTGGTGATTTCCACTGTTCCGTGAACATACAGTGACCACGTGTGATGCATAATTACTTTCATTAATACTTCCTTAAACTATAAACTAAAAATGGGATCTGTTTCTATATGCAAGATGGTGATAACTAGATCATATTCTTAGTTAGGGAACCAGTTTTCAGTCATAGGATTAAGAAGAGGGTGTATTACTATTATTAAAAGCACATAAAGTTAGAAGTGCTACAGGAATTATTCTGAAGAGAAACTCCAAGGAAGCCAGGCAGGACTGTGCCCGATGGGAAAATATGCACAGAGAGAAGATGGTGAATTGCACAAAATCAAAACAATGTTGTCACATTATAGTTCCTTGTATTGGAGCTATAAGTTATGATTACTATATTTCCAAGTAATTCAGAAGAATCACATAGTAAATGAATTATAATGTCAAGTAATTTAAAATTTTTTTGCGAAATACACAGATCAATGGAATGGATAGGAACTTCAGAAATAGACTGAAATGTGACCCTCTCACTGGCGGTAGGTAATGTGGTTCCTCTTTGTTGACATGCTCAGAGGTGAATGGGACAGGCCATACGTGTCTGGCACTCAGCCTTCGCTTTGCAGTTCTTGATCACATCATTTAGTTTTGAAGATGAATTGGTCACCGAAAAATTCAGGGGGCTCTTTGCTTTATAATTCGATAAAGACATTATCAATGAAGTAGTAATTGGTTTTAGTTCTTTGGTGTTACTAGATACCAGGTATTCATCTAAGCAACTTTCATTTATGAATTCTGTCATCAACTCTATAATATAAGTATTTATCTGATTTAATGATAAATAAGCTTACCCTGGCCATATGACCAGTGGGTGGTAGAGACGAGAATCAAGCTCATATCTGTCTAATACCAAAGCTGATTTTTAAAAAACCACTATACTCAAGTATCTTCTAAGTTGAACAGATTGAACTCTTTCATTTGTTTCAGGGTGACTAGCTTCTGTAGCTTCTCTTCTTTAAGCTGTGTTTGACAGAAAAATGGAAATACAGTGAGCCATAAAAGTAAGTGAGCTGTAGGCACTGCTATGCCTTTACATCCATTTGCGCTTGAACCTTTAAAAAAAATTGCTAGACAAGCTCTAACAGGGTGGAAATGACAGAATGTAGGGGAGGATTTGAGGGTTTGAGGACATGGACTGAAAGCCCTGCCACAAGTTTTTAATAGAGACATGCCTGCTAATCTGTGGCATGTCAGAGCCTGAACACCAGTGTGCAACGTGCCTATCACTTTCCTGAAAGGAATCCACGTGTCCATCCCTGTGAGGCTGCAAGCGCCCCTCAGCCAGCTGAGCTGGGTGCCAACTCCCAGACACCAAGGCGATTTCTACCAAAGGGTGAGGGTGACAGAAGGACAGTGACATGATCAGGCGCTGGCGGTCTGTGTGAGATCTGAGATTGTCACATAGTTATGAATGGAATCTGCAAAATGTGGGCCTTCTTCACATTCACTACTTATAATGCTTGATGACATCTGTCACAGAGCAGAGGTCCTCCATAAATGTTGACGATTGTGATAAAGATTTCCATAACAGTGTGCTGAGCGTGTGTCCCTCTTGCTATAAAAACAGCCACAATATAAATAATGCATGGGATAGGATTTTGGCTTTAGCAATTTATAGCCTCATAGAAATGGCTCGTAAAATGTTAGGGCTAGGGGGACTATTAGGGACCACAGCCACTCTAACTCCCTCATTTATAGGTGATCAAACAGGTTCTAAAAATAAAATGACTTCCCCAAGGTCATATATACTTATTTACTATCAATGCTGTATAAACATAAATTTTAAAAATATGTTGGGAGGGTTTAGTGCTTGTTTTCAGAAAGATCTCTTTTTGGAGGTAGGATCAAATGCCTGCTTTGAGGACCATTGGTTGGTTCAGATTTTTGACTGCAGCTATTACAGGCCATTACAGGAAGCACAAGTATTCTGGGCCTTGTGGGCATGTCCTCCAGGGTAGCCATTGGCACTTGCCTGGAGAAGATAAGTGTTAACACATATCAATTATTGTTCTTCTTATCATTCCCAAGAGTGGCTTGTGACTATTGTTAATACAAGTATCTCCAAACATTTTTGATGTACTACTTCTAGTTATGAAACATTTTTAAGCATGCTTCCCCAAAATTTGTTTATGTTCATGTTCATATTCATATACTATATATTACATAATGATTTACTCAATATATTCTTTATATTATAAAATGCATGAAATAGAATCAAATGATGAAATAAAAATTAAATATACTTGCATACAGGGGTTCATTCTATCAGTCTGTTACTTCTTTTGTATGTTTAAATCTTTTTATAATGAAAAGAAATTGAGAAGAAAATATTAAAAACAAGCATTTTATGTCTCTACTCCTTATGGATTGTCTTATGATTTATCCTTAGTTTTCTAACTTGAAAATAGAGAGCTCAATAATCACGTAAAACATCTCCCTTGACTTCCTGAGGAAGACACTTTTATAAGAATTCAAAGGCAGCCAGCCACGTTCTTCACTTCCCAAGGGACTGCAGGGTGGCCACAGACAGGCTTCAGATTAGCACATGTCCAGTGCTTCTGAGAGTGGAGTTTGCAAGAGGAGAGGAAAGTCATGCTACTTGGCTTATCCACGGCATGGGGACCCAGCAGGAGACATGCTTTGAGCTCTTCCATCACTTCAATTCCTTTGTCCTGATTCATACCCAACAAATCACCAAGTTCAACAGAATTTTCTAATGTCAACCACATGTTATTTGGTATAAGTGGATGCTACATGGTATTACAAAAAGGTTTCTGTGGCATTCATTTTCATCTCGTCCTAGTTAGGAAATGAATTTAGGAAAGAACACCAACAAACAAAACTCCTCCTACCAACAAGCAGACAGAGTCACAAGTCTTCTTCATAAAGTAGCTGGCAGCTAGGACATAAGATGTGACTTGTGGAAGGAACACAGACAGCCTGTTGGACAATTACAGTATCACACACTTACAATGAGAGTTTGTAGACTCTCTGGGGAGGAGGAATTCAACTCATGAGTGTTTAAATGCATTTTGAAAGTGCAAAAACAACTCTTAGTTTCTGAAGCAAGAAGCACGTATCTCCACTCAGATCTAATCAGAGCCAAGAGGACCCAGAACAGAGTCTGGGCATGGCTAGCTCTGATGCTCCATGGGCTGAGGACAATTGCCTGCTATTAGATTAGGAGGAACCCGTACCTGACATCAGCGTCAGTGTATGTATTTTAGAGGTCATTGTTCCAGATATGGATCAAGAACTATATGATTTTTTTTAAAACAAAGTATGGTTTCAGTTATTTTCATCATACCTTCCTGTCTTCATCATACAATTTAAGTTGAAGTTTCTATTGAGTTTTCTTTTCTGTAGATAGACCTGATGAACTCTACCAGGTTTCTAGAACCAAGACACTAGTGGCCAGAGTGGGAAGAATACTGCAATGTGACTAGGACCAGGCCTGACACGCAGTCAGTGTTCAGTTGTTCATGTTGGGCTTTTGAGACCACCTCAGCAGTTCTTTACAATTTCACCTCTGTTCTTCCAAAGTGTATTCACTCCTGGCACGTAAGTTTCCTTAGCAGCTTCTTAAGTTCCTGTTTGTTCGCTCTCTCTCTTCCCCAAATGCAACATACCTATAAATCCTTGTTCAGGACTCATCTTCTCCTGGAATCCTCACTGATGGCTGCCATATTTTTTATCTCTTTTTCCTTTTTGGATAGTGGATGGACAGCAGCACAAAGACCCCACTCATGTATCCCTATAGTTGTTCTCTCATTGTTGTAACTGTGGTTACGTAGTGAACAGCAGAACATACACCAGCCTGGGAGACAGGAGACCTGGGTTTCAGTCTCAGCTTTTCCTCTGATTGGCTGTTTAGTGGGAGTAAATCATGTTCCCTCCCCTATCAATTCTTTCTTCCTTTGTTAGATAATAGCATTCTAGCTCTAAAATTTTACAGTAGTTTCCCCAACTACACTGTGAAGTTTTCCAGGGCAGGAGCCATATCTTTTATTGTTTTTTGCCATAGTACCTGTGCATTTGACAAGTGCTCCGTATTTATTTGTATACTTTTGATTGTGACCAATGAAAAATGAACTTCTGATTCTCACTTTAAATGTACATTCAATGCTGCAGTCTTGCTTGGAGAAAAGGTGCTGTGAACATGTATGAGGAGAAGGCAGGACACTGTGGCCATTGCTGCGTGGCCCGGGTCTAGTCCTGGGCAGCCATTTCCAACCTCCCTCAGGTATTCACCGTATTTTGCCATGTATAATGTGCATCCACATTTTGGGCCCATACTTTCAAAAAAAATCTTTCATTTTCATTCATTTATTTATATTTAGATACTTGTTTTTTTGTATTATAAAGCAATTTTAGCATTTACTTTTGAACTCATTATGGTATAAGAAATTTTATGTAACAAATCATTACAAAATGTAAGAACAGACATGAGTTATTTCAGGTACTGCCCATGTATAGTATGCATCCTTATTTTTCCCTCAAAAATTTGGGCACAAAAGTGCACATTATACACGGCAAAATATGGCAGTTTTCTGGCCTCAGCCTCTTCATCTTTAAAGCCAGTTAGTTGAAAGCTATAACTCCTCTCATTTCAGTTTCTCCCCAAACAGCCAATCTTCTAGTCTTCAGCAAACTTGTTCTCCCAGCTCCTGTTCAGCCTACCTAACTTCCTGAAATCAGGAGCCTCACTATCATGTAGGACAAACTCACTGTGGAGACTGTGGGATGTGCTTAATGATACCAGCACTGTTCAACCCCATGCCCCTGGGGAGGTTGCAACGTGACAGGAAATTCGAGGAAGCAAGTGAAAGGGGGGGGGTCTGGGGGGAAAGGACAGGAGCAAAACACAGCTGCTCCTCTAGTCCGTCAGCAGGCAGGGCTGAAACGGGCTGTTGTGGCAGCTCTGAGGAAGGTGACAAGAAACCTGAGAACAGGGAACTGAATTATCACTAAAGCTTCCAGAGACTCCTCCAACTGGCTCATGTTTTCTTCCAGCCTTAATGACACGCTTAACACACCTCCGGTGCTGTGTGCTTCACTTGTGTCTGACCAGAGGAGAATTAGAAAACTGGATTGTTTGTTCACCCATGAAACCTATACTTGTTCATGAATTGAATCCATTTAGGATGAAAACATAGATCTGTAATATTAAATGTAATATATAACTAACAAAATGTAATGTGAAAGTTAGACTGTACTTGGTACTTTTTCTATTTTGCCCAAAGTGTAGCCATTTCTTAATAAAGCCCCCAAGCCTTTGTTAAATCAACGATCAACACATTCATACATTTACTCAGCAAATAGCTCTTTCAGTGCCATGGTATCAGGGGCTCTCTCTCTTTTTTTTGCATTATTTTTTGCATATATTTTTAATTTAATTATTTTTCAAGTACAGTTTTCTATTTCTCCCATCCCAGCACACCCTGCCCCATGCCCCCCCACATCCCTCCCATTTCCACCCCCCTTAGTTATAGGACTCTCTTAAGCACAAGGCAGTTGAGATGAAGAAGCGTTAGTTGGCCCCTAAGGCTCTTGCAGTCCAACGAGAACACCGAACAGACAGTTATGACACCATGTAATGAGAAGTAGTCTCCAGCTCACCCCTTGTTTGTTTCCTTCATGGCACACCTACCCCAGCTCACGGTTAATTTATTCATGTAGCTGCTCTGTCTCTCTAATTAAAATATAAATTCTATATGGAAAGGCATCATGTCTGATGTTTACACTCTTATATACCTCACACCCAGCAGTGCCTGGCACTAGTAAGTGCTCAACAGTATTTGCTAAATGAGCAAATTAATTTGTTTGTTGTGGAATTCAGTTGTTCACTAAGGAAGTCAACACCATGGCTATTTCAACGTATAACACTACCTTTTAGAAGCTTTTGAAAGCTGGAATTTTTAGGCAATACAAGCTGAAATTTAAAATCATAGAAGCCATGTGTCTGTATTATATTATAATGGTAAAGGGCATGTATCTAGATAATGTTATATACACCTATGAATGACAAATGTCTACTTGCTTTTTCTTGAATGAAGTGTTCAAAGTATGAGCTTGGAATAGAGACATCTAAGGGAAGAGAAGAGATGACCGTGCCACAGACTTGGGGGTTCTGCTGCAAGCCTGACACCTGTTCCCTGACCAGCTGTCTGGCTAAACAAATTTCAGGGCAGTGGGTTATGTGTTCTGAGAGAGGAAGGAAGTCTTTAGGGTTCTTTGCTTCCCTTGTGGAAAGCCTTAAGTGGCACGATGTTCATTCAGAGCAGGCATTCACATTTCTCTAAGCCCCTCTGCCTCCTTCGGCCCCACCCATGGAGGTTTGGGCCTACTGGAGTTCAACACGCACTCATGCTGTCCTGTGGGAGGGTCACTGAGCCAATGAGGACTATGGTCATAGTCCCTCTGTCAACAGGTGCAACCAGCCTAGAACGCTCCATGGCCTGAGACATGGCAGGGTGAGGACATGTCGGGGCTGCCAACAGAGAGGCTTAAGCAAATGTGTCACTTAGTAGCTGTGTGCTTGCCACTTCCACAGAGCAAGGGGGCAGATCTCCTCCTCCACCCCAAGTGCAGTCAGCTTGTGACTAAGGCAGCATTACTGCCCCCGAGGCACAGAAGGCCCTGCCCAGGCCAGAGCTTGAAGAATAACTCCATCCTCTGCCTCCCAACTTGTCCCCAGGAAGAGAGAGGCCTGAAGTCTGGGCACTCAGGGTGGAGAGATCATGCTCGCTACTTACACCGAAGCATGGCATTCCCACCTGATTCCAGCACAGATGGAAGAGAGCCAGGCAGGGAGAGGGAGGAAGCAGAAGAATCATGAGTGGAACCCAAACCCAGAGATGCTGCGGGGGTTCACAGAAAGTCTGTGGGCGGCTCTGTGTAGCTCCTGGCCTGTGCGATTTGACCACAGACTCTAAGAGAATCTACAGGACGTCCCCTTCCTCATGGCAGAGGGAGGATTTGGGAAGACCGTGTGGTTTCTAAGCCCCTTTGCACCTGGGACAAAAAGTTAAAATCGACGTCATTATGGCACACAAACTGGATTCAAGGCAAGTTTCCTTTGTCAAAGATGAAAATTATTAACAAGTTTGAAACCTGTGGCTATAAAAATAAGACAGTGACCTCAAAGACAGCTTCGAAATCCAAAAATCCAAGAACCAAATTTAATCCCCTTAAAATTTCTTGTGCTTTTTTTTTGCTCCCAATTCCTCACAGTTGAGACTTGAATGTTTGTTGACAAAATGTGAACAGTTCATTAATCTACATTGGCAGGTTGTAAAGTTGATATAAGGCCAGATGGTAATGAAGTTGGAATAGCACTACCCTAAAATGTCCTGTAATATTGCACCCACAACTTTAAGTTATTATGTGTGTTTTGATACATAATAACTAGTATAAGCATTATTATATTCAAACAGTTTTCAAATGTTCCACAGCTTTCAGCACTATTACAACTTCAGCAATATTATGAATGAGAATTCTAGAGAGCCTTTTTATTACTAACACCTAGCAATGCTGTTCGAGGATTACTCATAGCCCTTTACAAATATAGGCAACCTGAGAGAGAGGGACAGGGTAGGGGGGAAAAGAGGGGTGGGAGAGAGACAAAGAGAGATGGGGACCAAAACGAAGTAATAACTGCGCAGTGGAAAACGGAGACGAGGGCTAAACTGAAGGGATTCATTCAATACCAATACTAGGCGCTCGGGATCTGGTTTTGGCATTCGTGAGGAATAAAGAGAGACAAAGGCTTTACCCCAGCCACATAAAGTGAGGAGAAGAACTGAGACTTCTGCAAATCCCATATTTACTAAGGGTTACAGCCAGAGCGATAAGGTAGGCCAAGGACCCTATCTCTGAAAATGGGAGCTGGCAAGAAAACTTGTCTGGTTAAGGTACTGGCTTGGAGGGAGAAAAGTCTCTCTGGAAAGTAGTGACCATCAATCTGCCTGTACGCAGATCAAGGATGTGAATGCATACCATTGGCATGGTCAAGGGAAGCTGAATTCAATAAATTAAATTAAAATACTTTGGAATCAGGAATATTGCAGGATGCTTGGCAAAAGATAATACAAATTTTCCCTGGAGAAAGGCACCTCAGCTTAGGCCTTTCGGAATCTGTACAGATGAAAACAGCCAAATATGAGCTCTTTGTCACTTTTGTGAGGAAAGTGATCACATCAAGGGGATGGAGTGGGGGGCCCCAGCCTTGATCTCCACCCAGAGAACAGCAATTAGATGGCTATCCATAAATGAAAATAGCTCTGGGAGAGCTCATAAGTCCACTCAAAGAGCTTCCGCAACACAGTGGGGCAAAAACCCTAAGAAGATCCACACAAAAAGGGTAGGAAACAAAGTGTCCCTTTTGCCGCACCGCTCCATTCCATCAGCAGGCCGGCACTGCCCAGTGCCAAGGGGGAGCTCCCAGCCAGATGGACTTCCTGTTGCTGCAAGAAGGAGGCAGTGGGAGCCACCTGCTTCCCCAGCCTTTCTGAGTCCTGCATGAAGAACCCACCTCAGTTTCACCCCACCCAGAGACTGGCAAAGCTTAGTTATAGAGATGGCTGAGAACAAGGAACAAGGGCAGGGGGAAACCACTGCCCTTGTCACGAACAAGTGACAGCTGTTCTCTGTGGTCTGTTAGGCAGAGGACACCTCAGCTGTGTACCTGCATAGCACTGGCCCTGAAACCTGTCATCGACCTCCATTGCTGTATGCATGTGTATGGGGAGCTCCTGCAGCTGTAGAAATATGTGCAAACAGCCAAGGTCCTCAGAGTTGCCTGTGGGCCTGCATCTAGCCATGAAATCCTGTCATTGGCCTGTGCTACCATACAGGCTCGCAGAGAGTGCCTAGAGATCTGCATCTGCATGCCACCAGCCCAGCTCCCATCACCAGCCTCTACTGCTGTGCATGCAGCTGCAGCTAGTTCCTGCTGTCATGCAAGTACAAGTAGACAGCCAGGGCACCTGCTCCTGCTCATGACCTTGCAACCACTATGGATGCCCCCACTCTTAGATCTCGCCAAGGGGCACACAGTTGAAGGCATGGATCCTGGCTGCTTAGGTCAACATAATACCGCAACCCCCAGACCCAGAGTTTCCACATGCCCCTATCCATGGTGCCCCACACCAACAGACCCAGAACCACGGCATACACCAGTGTCACCTCACACACAGTGGAAAGTCTTTCCTTGTGGGAGTCAGTCCAGAAAGTGTGGATGAGATGGCTGTGTCTTGGTGTGCCCAGACACCTATGTAAGGCTACAGGAACCAAGAAGAATCAGGGAAACAGAACACCACCAAGGGAACAGAGTAAACTGGCAGGAACTGATCTAAAAAACTTAGATCCATGAATTGCTGACAAATCATTCAAAATGAGTGTTCTAAAAATGCTCAGAGGGAACTGCAAGAGAACACAGAGAAAGAAGTTAGTGAAATCAGGGAAAGCAATACGACAACAAGATGAGAAGGTCAAGATAGAACCAGAAACATAAAAAGAGTAAAACCAATTTTGGAGCTGAAGAATAAAGGACTAAACTAAAAAATGTAATAGTTTCAATGGCACATCAACCAGGCAAAAGAAGGCATCAGTGACTCAAAACCAGATTATTTTAAATGATCAAGTCAGAGGAGCAAAAGAAATGAAAAGAGGCTTCAGAAACACCTACAAGATGTATGGGATACCATTAAAAGCACGTTATGGGGGTCACAGAAAGAGATGAGAGGAAGAAGGGGCAGAAAGCTTATTTAAAGGGATAATCACCAAGGACATCCCCAACCTGGGAAGAAATATGGAGATCCAAGAAATCTGGAGATTCATGAAGCTCTTGGGTCTCTAAACAAATTCAACCCAAAGAGATGTTCTTCAAGACACAGTATAATAAAACTGTCAAAAATGAAAGACAAAGAAAAAAATCTTGAAAGCAACAGAATAAAAGCTAGTCATTTACAAGGGAACCGTCATTAGGCCATCAGCAGATTTCTGCTTGTGTGCTAAAAACTGGCCCAGGTCACTTGGCCATGCCCAACATCAGTAATTCGAGAAAGTGTACTCTTCATGGACAGGGAGAAGAGAGCGAATATTCACCGAGTGATACAATCTACCAAATTCATGCACTTTACAGATTTTCCTTGTTTTAGGTACATTATATTATAAATTATATGTATATATTTCAATTACATTTGCTAGATATATACCATTGGTGAAGAACAGTGCAATTAACTTTTATATACAATAGTTTTATTGACTTCTCATATTAATAATTTGTCTGTGAATTCTCATAGTTACTTTTTGTGTATTCTCTAAACTCTTTCTATTTGAAACACATCTAATAGATAAGAGAGTATTTAAACTTCCTGTACAAACTCAGGGTAGCTAAACTAAGGAATCAAATAGATTCTAAAAAGGTTGATTACTTTTTTAATTTCGATATTTTGTTCTTATGATCCTGAGTGTCCATGCTTGTCTCACAAGCTACAATAAGTAGTCCTAACTTCTGTAACATAGGAACCTCAAATATTGGTGGCTGAATTTAAAGCAATCGATTTCTCACTTTTGTAAGTCTCATCAGTTTTTCTTTGTTCTCTGGCATCACTTCGTATGGTCATTTGAGGACGCACTCCTGTTTTATGTCTCTACCATACCCTAAGGCCTTGAAGTTCTCTGCTACTTACTCTGCATCCGGCTGCCAGAAATGGCCGCAGAGGCGCTGCCATGGGTAACATGGGAAGCGTCCAAGGTCCAGGCCTGCCTGGTAGTGGCAGAGCACATCACAACCACTCCTGTTCCACTGTCCAAAACTGAGTCACTTGGCCACACCTTCAACAAAGGAGGCCGAGTTTGTAGACTGGTTTGTGTCACATTGGATTAAGCTTTTATCTGCGTGTTGACAGATCTTTCTGATAAAACTATCCACACCTGATGTTTTCATATTAGGGAAATTTTAAACTATTGTTGAAATTGTCACATGGCTATAGGACTATTAAAGTTTTCTGTTTCTGTTAAATCTGTTTAATATCTATATTTTTCTGCAAAAAAAGTCAATTACATTAAAGTTTTTGAAATATATTGACATCAGCTCTCCCCCCTTAAAATTTGCACAGGTTTTGAAATTTTTAAATCTACACACGCTCTTTCCCTCTCTTTCTTGTCCTTCAGTTTTCTGTGTAGTCACTAGCAAGGCTGTCCAAACTTTTGGCATCCCTGGGCCACACTGGAAGAAGTGTTGCCTTGGTCCACACGTTAAATGCATTGCAACATGTAATCACAAAAAAATCTCATAATGTTTTAAGTAACTTTATGATTCCGTGTGGGTCCGAATTCACAGCCATCTTGTCCAGGGTGTTTGATTTATATGGTTTTCCACACTCAGGGTTTTGTTGACTATACATTTTTGGTTTCATACAACATGTTTATTTATTCTCCAAATTTCCCGCAATTGGCAGCTGGATCCAGAGTTTTGATCAGACTTGAGTCCATCCATCCCTTTGTCAGTCCTTCAGGGATGGGGCTTAACTCTGTAACATGGGCTTGGTAGCAAGAGCGGCACAGGGGCTAGAGGTGGTGCTGTGACAAAAAGCACCTTTGGAGCTCTCTTGGCCTCCAGTCTCACAGTCCCAGTGTCCTCCCTTCTGCTCTCTCCTGCCCTGGGGTGGGGACCAGCTGGTGATCCGCCTGTCAGCTCATACTGGAATCCCGGATTGTGTTGTGGAGTTTGTGGTGATACCTTATCACATAGCTTTGTTGTAAAGGTCAACCACGACGTACTGGTTCTGCGATCTAGTTATTCTGTCTGCTTTTATGTGGGGATTCAGAAAGATTTAAAAAAATGTGGCTTCTCCCACTATTCCCTTTCTAGAATTTCCTCTCAATATATTGTATTTAAGTAATTCCTGTTGCTAAAAATTTTTAAACCACTTTTTAAAATCATTAAAAATATCCTATGGCTTAATTATAATAAAATAACATTTATCTCACTCCCCCAGGATACTTCTGAATTCAACAATTTAAAAAACAATTATTCAGAGTTCATGTGGTCAATATATATTACCTCCTCTAACATTGTGCATTGCGTTTCTTAATATACAAGGTGGGGCAAAAGTAGGTTTACAGTTGCAAATACACAAAAGACAGAGCTTATTCTTGTATTATTGTTCACTAATTATATTATTTTCCATATGAACAACTGTAAACCTACTTTCGCCTCACCTGTATTTATATAATATACAAAATGTAATGTGTTTTTTCACTAAGTCCCAAATACATTTCTTCATATCCCTTTGCCCTTCCAGTTTTTCCAAGTGTGCTTTACATTCTTTTTCTCAGTGTGTACTGATTAGTACAAAGGTTGAATAACACATTTCAAAGACGTACTCAATGTTTATCAGGAGAATAGGTTCACAGCTCTGGTTTTAGTAAGGGAAAATAATACTCTAATTTTTAAATGAGCTGTTACTATAAGGAAGATGTAATGATAAATGCACTTGTGGTTAGGTACTGGTAGAAGGCTGAATGCTCTGCACACCTTCCACATTATATATCTGATCCCATATACTTGGAATATATAAGAAATACTGACTATGCTATTATGTTTGGAGAGGCTCCAAGACCTTAACATTTTGATAAAACTTTGCTTTGGTCTTTTTTAAACAAATTTATTTCCTTTCTTTTAAAAATAAAACAAGCAATGCAGCCACAAAATACAAATGAAAACAACTAAGCTTTCAACAAAAGAAAGAATTTAACAGCCCTTCCAATTTGGCAGACAGAATAAAAGCTCATCAAATAAACAAAAATCTTGCAAACATTGCTTGTCAATAATATTCATTGGTCAGCGTCTAGAGAAGTTGAAAAATAAGCATTACAGTTTTCTGATTGCCCATGATCCTGAGGTGTCTTTTAAAGATATGTACAGCATCTTGCTCTCAGAGACGGGGGGGCACTAGATGATGTATCAGTTTTCTAGGGCTACTGTAATAAAGCACCGTAAACTGGGTGGCATAATACAACAAAGTTATTCTTTCACTGTGCAGGAGGTGAAAAGTTCAACATCAAGGGGTCAGTGGAACTGTTTGCTCCTGGAGTCTTCGAGGGAGAATATACGTCTCTCCCAGCTTCTGCTGACTGCCCGCAGTCCTAGGCGTTCCTTGGCTTGTAACTGCATCACTTCGGTATCTGCCTCTGCCACCACACGGCCTTTCCTGTGTGCTTCTCTGCATGACCTCCTCTTCTCTTCTCATAAAGACACCAGTCACCGAATCCGGTATGACCTCCCCTTCACTAATTATTTCTGCAAAGACTTTATTTTCAAATAGGACACATTATGAGATTCTGGGTGGGTATAAATATGGGGGAAATGCTATTCAACCCACAGATAACTTTAACTTTCTAACCAGTTTCTGAAACTTTCAGCCTTTCAAAATCTACCAGTGGTCGTGTGTTTTACTATAACAAACCAAGCAGTATACAAACTTTTTAACGGCTTACTCTTGCTATGCTTGTACTTCGATTTGTTTCATTTGAAGGTCATATTTCTATGGTTCTTCTCACTTCTGTATATTTCTATCCCTTTTAAGGAGTGAAAAATAGTCTCTTAATCAAAGATTCTGAATGATACATTGATGAAAATGTAGACTCCTGTTCTCCTACTTCTAACACTTAACACTATTTTTACCTTCCTACTTATTGTGGAATGCCTGCCAGTGGCAACATTTTTCATGGCACCAGGAAAAATGTTGAAATTGGCAAATGTCAAGCACTGAATAAAAGAGTCAACATTGCTCATTTGGATCATACAATTTTATGTATAAGTATTCTGACCTGGGAAAAACTTCAAGGAATAATGTATTAGTCTCTTCCTCTTTATACAAGGTATCATTACTGTTAAGAATTCATTTTTACATTGATGAAAGCCAAAGATGCTCCCAAATATTCAATTCTTTTTATCAATTACTCTTCTCCCTGCTAACTGACAGCATACTCAAAAATTACCAGCAAAATACTGCTGTCAAAATGGCCACACAGCCTCTTAGATGAAATTGCTAAAGGCAGTTTAACCTTAAGGTCAAGTTCTCCAGGCATGGCTATTTTTCCCCCTGGATTCTTAGGTTAATTTTGAGTACTGTCAAAAAGAGAATAGGGTAGAAGTTAGAAGTACCAGGGCTTTAGAGGATAAGTGAATCTTTATGTGTATGAGAGAAAGTCAGAGAAAATGAGAATCTATGTGACTATGAGCATTCCCAGTCTTTTAAATACTCTACTTTTCACAGATTTTGGTTTTGGTGTGTCCCCAAATGTCTAAGAAGGTAAGTATTTATATCAATTAGAATTGAATCAACTGAATATAATGAAAAGCCCCAAAGAATGGTGGTTTCAATAAGACAGAAGTTTGTCTTGCTCTCTTCATTTCCCTCCCCTCTCTCTTAAGGGACATTTGCATAGAGGCAGCTTAGACCTGGCCTGTCTTCCACAAGATGCTGCTGGGGACCACAGCTCCTTCCAGCTCTACATGAGTGATGGTATGGCCTTGTTCTTTATGGCCAAGACTGCACCTGTCCCCTTCTTCTGTCCTATGATTCTCAGATAGCAGGATGGAGGGTGGGGAGAGAGGAAAAGAGTATGACTCTTTCTTTTATTGAGATGTTCTGGGAATATCACCTAACATAGGCTTCTACCTCATTGGCTGGAACTTGATCACATGCTCATATCATAGTCTGAACCTTGAAAATGTAGTCTTAGCTGGGTAGAAATGTAAGCAGTTAGTGGGGTTGCATGATAAAATAAGTAGCTAATTAAATCCAATTTTCGCATAAACATTTTTTGTATAAGTGTATAATACTTGGGACATACTAAAACAAAATTTATTGTTTTTCTAAGAGTCAAGTTTATCTTAGAAATATATATAGTTTTATTTTAATTCTTGTTCAAGTACAGTTTTCTGCCTTTTACCCCCATCCTGGCCCACCCCCCAGCCCTCCCCATGTCCTTCCCATTTCCACCACCCCTTGTTATTGTTCATTTGTCCTTCATACTTGTTCCTGCGAACCCTTCCCTCCCCCCCCCCCAAATTCCCTCCCCTCTCCCCTCTGGTCACTGTCAGCCTGTTCTCAATTTCAGTGTCTTTGGTTATATTTTGTTTGTTTGTTTGTTTGTTTTGTTGATTAGGTTTCTGTTAAAGGTGAGATCATATGGTATTTGTCTTTCACCACCTGGCTTATTTCACTTAACATAATGCTTTCCAGTTCCATCTATGCTGTCGCAAAGGGTAGAAGAACTATGGTACATTTACACAATGAATTCTATGCAGCAAAAAGAAAGAAGGAGCTCCTACCCTTTGCAATATACGCCTTTGTTTGCTAAATCTGGCAACCCTACGGAAAGATCACAGATTTACTAAAAGGAAGAAGCAAATGGATACTGGTGTAGATAAACTATGGTCTCTGGCACAGCTATTTGAAAGGACTTGATGCAGTTAAATGTTACCCAGCTATGGGATTAAAAAATAAACTTTGAGATAGGGGGACAGGAAAACTGGGATCCAAATCTTATGAGGCATTCTTTACTAACTTTACTAATAAATCTGTATCAATAAATCTTCACTAACAAAGTCTATGAGTAGGACCATCATATAAAATATATAACCTCTCAAATCTAGTATTTGTTAATGAGATTGTAGAGCACTTTACATGATTTTTTTGGCATATACTGTGGGAAGATACTGACCATAAAAATGATCTCTGTATATTGCTTTTACAATTCTGTAGGTAGAAAGACTCATTCTTATTTATACTGGATCAGATTCTCCTCTTTAAGTCTGATACTTTTTAATTCAGATTCTCTTCTTTAAGGTGTGACCATGCTTCTTTGTAAATGATCTTTTTTAGCTGTCAAAGACTTTGAAAGTTAATTCAGACTTACTATTTATTTAACTGATTCAGCTTGTCTTGGAATATGGGGGGAGCTCCTAAAGACCACTGGTTTTATTTTTGTCACAGGCTGAGCTTCTTAAATACAGAAGCACTTTTCTATCAGATCATAAGGTCATCTCTGAATGGACCAGCTTTCATTCTTGAATGGGCCTTCAGACATCCAGGCGAGGTCTGACTCATGGCAGAGAAGGAACACTTTGCCTCTCTTGTTACATTCCATTTGGTGGAAAGCAGCAAGCTACACCTTGAACACAAAGCCACAATATCCATTCTTTCCTGCCTCCGCATCCTGACCCATACACTGATCATCAAAATGTTATCTGATAAAGACACAATTAAACAGGTATTCTTGTGCATCCACCTCACTTCGTTATCCTTACCGAGTCTCTCCAGGATGTCTATTATTGACTTCAATAAGAAAAGTTTGTAGCCAGTTTTTAAATTATAGCATTTGTCTTGAAAAAATTAGGGTAAAACAGGATGACTGAAATATTTGAGATTATTGCTTTTCTTTTCCCTTTGGATTCTGAAACTACTGGATAATTCATCATTCATTTCCAAGCATGAATACTAGTCTTCTGGCTGCCTCTAAGTCATGATAAAGGAAAAAATATCCCCAGAGAGCAAAGCAAGAAGCAACATATTTATGGCTCAAGTTAGATGAATGGAAAAGAACAGAACACTCAGTGGATTAAATAGGATACAGCAAAGCTAGGCTTAGTGATTGAATGGCCGCCCAGTTTATATTAAAGAACTTATTTCCATTTACAAAATTATTCTCTTTGTATGGTTCAAGGCTTAATATGCTGGGCACCTTCCCAGCTCTAAGAATTTATTTTTAAAAAGCTTTATGTGTCAAAAAAATTCAGGTTCTGAAGTGATAAATTCCTGGCTGAGATGTCCAACTTGAAGTTCTGGCTACTTTCAGGTGTTGAACATCCTCCAGCCATTTTTACTGGAACAGGAGGGATGCATCAAATACCACGACTTAGCTCCAGTTGCATTATCACTTCCACTCAAGTGAAAAATGCCCTTGAAGCCAAGAATATGCGTTCCTGCAAGTTCTTACCCTCAACATATGGCAACATGAGGCCAAACGTCAAGATGAAAGTGAAGAAAGTCATACAGTTGCCTAGAAATTTCCAAATACTGGCAATATATCTAGATGAATGACTACATTTTTTCACTTTTCATCTGCCCTAGTATGTAATAATATCCAAAGTTGAAGTTATCTTGGTGGATGCCCTGACTTGGCAGTAACGGGTGTAATAAGCTTTCTAAGATCATGGCCTGCAATACTGTGAATACCAATATTGATACATATGGATTTCTAAACACCCCTTCTCAGGTGCCCCTGAAAAGACTCCAGGACTGTAACTGGCAGCTCTTGAGCTTTCAGTGCAAGGTCAGATCATTGATCATCTACTACTCCTGTTCCCCAGTGTCAACCCCACCATATGGTTGGCACTCAATATGTGTCTGGTGAATGAAATGAAATGACTAACAATGCAGTGGAAACTTAACCACAATGGCTGTTACATTCAGAAGAAGTATTTCAAAAGCTAAGCCAAGAAAGAGTTTTAAAAATGTACTGCTGAAAAAAGGAGCTAATGCAAAAAAAAAAAAAAAAAAGACATAAAGCCAAGTAAATCAGCAACTGGCCTACTTTCATATAACTGGATAGTATCTTTTTTTATCACCCTTATTCCACCTCCATCTATCCTCACCACCCATTTCTCTAGCTACCACCACACTGTTGCCTGTGTCTATGTGTTATATATATGAGGTCTTTCCAGAAGGTATCCAGCCATGGAATATGAAAAACAGAGACATTTATTGAAAAAGACATAAGACACAAGAAACATTGTACATAGGACAATGATACCTCAGTCCCCTTCAAAGTGGACCTTACACAGTTCACTCAATTGCCATCAGCTGCCCGGTCATATTTTCCTGAATCTCACGGATGGTCTGATATATCTTCCCTTTCAAAGCTGATTTTAGCTTTGGGAAAAGCAAAAGGTCACAGGGCACTAAATCTGGGCTTTAGCGGGGCTGAGTCACCAGGGTGATTCTATGTTTTGCCAAAAAAACTCTACACGAGACAGGATACATGAGTGGACACATTATTGTGATGGGGCTGCCAATCACCAGTTGCCCATAGCTGTGGCCTTCTGAATCATCCAAATAGTTTCTGTGGAGGAATGTTCAAACTTAGCATAGAATTTGATGTAGACTCATTGCTTTACTCACTCAGCCATTTTGAATGTGATGACCACACAGTACACATGCTCATTCAATAGCATCTACCACCCTCACTGACTAGTACAGTGAAATTGTCCTTGTTCATACATGCACATTCCAGTCCACTCTCCTTGGCTGCCAGGTTACAATGATGTTGAGTAAACCATTCTCGATATATTAACAATGGCTGGACTTTTTCTAGACAGATCGCATATGATTTTTGCTTAATCCCTTTACCCTCTTTCATCCAGCCCTCCACACTCCTTCCCCCTGACAGCTGTCAGTCTGTTCCATGTACCCATACTTCTGTTTCTATGAGGTTAGCCAAAAAATCCATTTAGTTTTTTTCCATAAAATAAAAGACACATTTTTTGTTTTCACCAGTAATGTTATTGATTTGAGTATTTTGAGTACCTTGGCTATACACACTTCTAGTGGGTAGAGGTCAGAGGTGCTGCTGAACACCTTCCAAAGCATAAGACAGCCCCACAGCATAGAATTATTTGGTTAGAATGTCAATATTGCCAAGAAAATTTGCCCACTTTTGACATGTTCAATCACTCACTGTACCTCCTCCATACACTGCACAAATCCTTTTAGGATTTAGTTGTGTTTTTACCTTTCTTGAAATAATAAAACGAAATACTCCAACAATGTTGCATATATTCTTGCATCTTCAATATTAAAATGGCTGCACAAAAATTCACCAATTTTGGTAAGTTTTTTAAAAGGCATGCTGATATGACAGCTGTCATAATACAATCTAACAAAATTGTTTTGCATGAAGTTAACTAAGCACTACTAGAGCCATTGTTTGGAATAAATTAAATGAACTTTTGGCCAACCCAATATTTCATTCATCAAGTTTACTTTGTTCATTAGATTCCACATATAAGAAAGACCATATGAAATTTGTCTCTCTCTGACTGACTATTTCTCTTAGCATAATAATCTTTAGGTCCACCCACGCTGTCTCAGAAGATAAACTTCCTTCTTTTCTATGGCCAGATAGTATTCCACTAAGTAACTATAGCACAGCCTTTTTTATCCACTCCTCTACTGATGACAATGTGAACTGTTTCCAGATCTTGACTATTGTAAATAAGGGTGCTATGAACATAGGGGTGCCTATATTCTTTTGGATTTCTTTGGGGATATATTCCCAGAAGTGGGGTCACTGGGTCAAAAGGCAATACTATTTTTAACTTTTTGAATTAACTTTATACTGTTTTCCACAATAACCATCTACAGTGCACAAGAATTCCCTTTCCTCCACATCCTCCCCAGCACTTGCTATTTGCTGATTTATTGATGATAACCATTTTGACATGTGTGAGATGATATCTTATTATTATTTTAATTGGCATTATTTTGATAATTAGCAACATTGAGCTTTTTTTTCATGGCTATGGGCCATCTGTATGTACTCTTTGGAGAAGTGTCTACTCAGGTCCTTTGCCCATTTTTAAATTAAGTTGTTTGTCTTCTTGGTGTTGAGTTGTATAAGTGCTTTATATATTTTGGATAATAGTCCCTTATCATATGTGTCATTGGTGAACATGTTCTCTTGTTCAGTGGGTTGTGTGTTTTTTCCTTTGTTTCCTTTGCTCAAGGATGTATATTGGCAAAAATATTGCTGTAGGAGATGTCTGAGATTTTACTGCCTATGTTGTCTTCTACGAATTTTATGGTTCCATGACTTACATTTAAATATCTAATCCATTTTGAGTTTATTCTTGTGTATCATATAAGTGGATGGTCTAGTTTCATTCTTCTGCACATATCTCCAATTTTTCTAACACCATTTATTGAAGAGAATGTATGCCCTTGCCTCCTTTCTCAAATATTAGTTGACCATAAAGGTGTGGGTTTATTTCTGGGCTTTTTATTCCATTGCATTGCGCTATATGCCTGTTCTTGTTCTCTAGCAGTTTTGATTACTATGGCCTTATACTAGAGTTTGCTATTAGATACCTACAAAATTGTTCTTTTTTTGCAAATTTGCTGAGGCTAGGGGTCTTTTGTTGTGCCATATAAAAATTTTGGAATATTTGTTCTAGATCTGTGAGATATGCCATTGATATTTTAATAGAAATTGCATTAAATCTGTAGATTGCTTTGAGTAGTTTGGACATTGTAATGATGTTAATGTTTCCTAGTCATAAACATGATATATCTTCCACTTATTTGTATCTTCCTCAGTTTCTTTCTTCAGTGTCTCATAATTTTCTAAGTCTTTTACCTTTTTGGTTAAATTTATTTCTAGGCACTTTATTTTTTTTTGTTGCAATAGTGAGTGAGATTGTTTTCTTAATTTCTCTGTGGTATTTCATTATTGATGTATAAGATGCCACTGATTTCTGAATATTAATTTTGTATCCTGTTACTTTGGCAGATTCATTTGTTAGGTATAGTAGATTTTTGGTGGAGTCATTAGGGTTTTATGTATACCATATCTTGTCATCTGTGAACAATGGCAGTTTCACTTCCTCATTTCCAACTTGGATTTATTTCTTCTTCTTGTCTGATTGTGTGGTTAGGACTTCTAGCACTGTGTTGAATAAGAGAGGTAAAAACAGACATCCCTGTCTTGTTCCTGATCTTAAAGGGTACAGTTAGTTTCTGTCCACTGAGTATGATGTTGGTTGACTGTGGTTTGTCGTATATAGCCTTTATGATGTTGAGGTATGATTTCATTATTCCCACTTTGCTGATAGTTTTTATCATAAATGGGTACTGGATCCTGTTAAACCTGGGTTTTATTTGGAGGAGGGTAGTGTAACCCCTACAGACACAAAATTGCACATAGCAATTAACAAGGACAGTTCAATGAGCAACATAAGTTATAAAGGAATTTCTTTATCATTTCCTGCAAAGAATATTTAAGAGGCCCTTACTCCCCATTCTGCAGCAATGTTGAAATCTGTCCCATCTCTTCATTTCCTTCACTCATCCGAGCAGGTCAGATTCTCCTGATCTTCACCACTAACTCCCCACACACTGGTTTTCCTTCCCAATCCCAAAGGGCCGTTTTCTTCCTTCTCCTCCTCCACAGATTTCCCTCAGCCCTTTATTGTGTAGATAAACTGAACTTTTTTCCCCCTTAGGGGGAGTGCAGAGAAGGGAAATTGGGTGAGAATGCAGAATTGTCTTTGGCATGCTAGATGAGTATCAAATCTCTATATATTTTCAGATTAATAATTTTTATCCTGGTGCAGCAGTATTTTTATTCAGTTAATAGGCAACAGCCTTTGATGTATAAAGAAAATGAGAACCCAAAATGTGTTTGGTATTCATAAACACAATTATTTTTTATAGTCATCACAGATATTTCAAGGCATAGTAAAGCTCACAGTGACAGATAACTTACCTGCTATGGTGAGGTAGCAAGTCAGTTAACAGATCGTATGATTTCTACAGTAGAGAGTTGGAAAGGTATTTTACAAACCTGGCATCCTTGAATATAACAATTTTTAGGCTAAAGTTTGTCATGCTTTAGATAGCATTTATTGGTGGAGGGTAAATTAGCAGCCTAATTTATGATAACTGTAAACACTCTGACAAAAAGAGATGCTTAAAACTCTGCCAGGTATTTCGTATTTATTCACTGGTGGCAGCACATGCTGAGTGACTATTTCTAGTGAAAGCCTTTGAGGGAATTCTTTTATTACTTAGTGGCACTGGTTGACAGTATTTTCTAAGGTCCCTTCCTGCTCTGAGTAAAGAACTTTAAAAAAAAATCCCAAATATAGGTAGTAGAAATGTGTTGTTTATTAAGTACAGATGATGTGTAGGCAGTGATTGGCTATTGTCCACATTGTAAAAGTCAAATTAATTCCAGAACAATGCAATAATGCAATAAAACTAAGCACATAATTAGAATGAAAACCAGAACATTATATATTCTTACTGGAATTTCAGGCATTGTTGATTGTATTTGAAGAATTCTGAAACTTTAAACACTATCTTAGTAGATATAGTGTAGTTGGAATATTATTTGCAATATTTTCTCTCCTTGCTCCTTCTCATACCTCTGTAACTGTGCTTCCTATCCCCTGTCACAGCCATCATATCTCAGCAGAAAATGGTTTTCATTTAACGAAGGTTTAATTTCAAGTTACTAGAACAGCCTACCGAACACCTGTAGCAATCCTCCCCAGAATCCTCTTGGCCCTGATCTTTTACTCTGGCCACCGCTGCAGTGGGTGACCTGTTCCGTGCAGTTTAATCAGATCAGCATAGCTTTCAGGAGTCGGAACCTCGCCCCAGTCAGAAGCTTTTTCTCCACTCTGAAGAATTGCTGGGAACTCAGTTAGACATGCACAACCAGAAACATGAGGATGATGATGCCTGAGACCCTCCTTTAGCACTGGGAGCATAAGTGCTTTCCTGTTTGCCTGATGGGATCAGTTTGGTGACACATTTTTCAAGATCCCTCAGGGTGGACCACCAGTTAGTTGCCTGTGGCAGAAGCCAACTCTACCACATAGTTCTGCACAGGTTTCCCCTCCTTCAGTGTTTCACTCCCCTATCAGGCACCTCTGCTCCACAGGATCATATTCCTAAAGAAGCTGTGGACCCAGGAGTGTCCATTGCCAGTTTTGGGAGACACAGCCCAAAGCATGTCTATTTCACTCTGTTGGGGATCTTTTTATTCTCTGGTAAGGAAGAGTTACATAAAATCCTTTCTTTGCTCTTTTATTTGTTCCTTTGTTTTGATCAGCAAAAACACCTTGGAGAGGGAACCCAAAGTTCTATATATGCTCAATTAGAAGGTACTAGGTACAAACGTACAGTTGTTGAACAATTGAAACGTGGCTACTCCAAACTGAGATGTGCAATGCATGCAAAATACACACCAAGTGTGGGAGAGTTAGTATATAAAAATGAATATAATAATTTTTATATAAATTATGTGTTGAAATAATATTTTACATATATTGGCTTAGTAAACTATATCACTGATATTAATGTTACTATTTTCTCACATTATAAATGTTAACATTAGACAATTTAATGTTACATATGTGGTTCACATTATTTTTTTCTTGGACACTTCTGTAGATGAAAGGGGGCTTAAGATACATCTGAGTCATTGTTAACTTGTTTTTTAGGTATGATGAGTCTTAGCAATATATATATATATATTTTAAAGAAGTTAATCTTTTATTTATTTGTTTATTTTTAGAGAGAGGGGATGGGAAGGAGAAAGAGTGGGAGAGAAACATCAATGTGTGGTTGCCTCTCATGTGTCCCCTACTGGGGACCTGGCCTGCAACCCAGGCATGTGCCCTGACTGGGAATCGAATCAGTGACCTTTTGCTTCACAGGCCCGTGCTCAATCCACTGAGCTACACCAGCCAGGGCTATTTTTGTTTTTTTTTAAAAAGAAGCTTTATCTTTTGGAGGTACACACCCAAATATTAATGAATGAAATGGTATGATGTCATGTGCTTGTTTCAAAGTAAACCATGCATGCGGTAGGGAGGGAGTGGGTAGACATATACATGAACTAAAACTGGCTTTCATTCAGTAATTGGTGAAATTAGGTAATGGTACTATTGCTGAAAACTCGGTTCTGCGTGCAAACAGCCAGTCAAGTAGTATGCAAGCAGAATTTATAAGTACTCTTTTAAGGAAGAGGATGGGCCTTCTGGAGGTTGGTGAGATAAGCCCTAGGTCCTTTGTTTTGAGAACTTCTATATGATTTGCAGGGTGGGATGAAGGTTAGTAAGATGTTAGGTGATGGGAGTTACATACCGACTGGTGAGTAATGGTGGTGCTGACCATGCCTCCTTCCCCGTGGAGGACGTGACCGCCTAAACCTAGGGTTGTGGAGGGGCCTGTTCCTTGGGTCCTTATCTTTCACTCCAGGCAACATCTGGTCATCCATTGCGAAACAGCTACTGTGAAACAGCTACATGACCAGAGGCAGTTAGTCAACATTATTTGGGGCTGCTTTTTCTGTTAAGAAAAATTCCCTCCCATCCTTCCTCCTTCTTCTACATTTTTTAACTTCTACCTAACATCGCTTGGGTCTATTATCCTATTGCCTATACTTTTGCATATGTTTGGAATTTTCTTTGATTAAAAAACAATGACTTACCAGGAGAAGAAAAGTTTTATCAATGTGTTCTTTTTAAAAATATATTTTTACTGATTATACCATTACAGTTGTCTCATTTCCCCCCTTCATTCCCCTCTACCCTGCACACCCCTTCCCACCCACATTTCCCCCATTTAGTTCATGTCCATGTGTCATAAGTTCTTTAGCTTCTACATTTCCCATACTATTCTTGCCCTCCCTCTGTCTATTTTCTACCTACCATCTATGCTACTTATTCTCTGTACCTTTTCCCCCTCTATCCTCTTCCCACTCCCCTGTTGCTGATTTCCATTTCTGTGGTTCTGTTCCTGTTCTAGTTGTTTGCTTAGTTTATTTCTGTTTTTGTTTTAGGTGTGGTTGTTAATAACTGTGAGTTTGCTGTCCTTTCACTGTTCATCTTTTTTATCTTCTTTTTCTTAGATAAGTCCCTTTAACATTTCATATAATAAGGGCTAGGTGATGATGAATTCCTTCAACTTGACCTTATCTGAGAAGCGCTTTATCTGCCCCTCCATTCTAAATGAAAGCGTCACTGGATTGAGAAATCTTGGTTGTAGGTCTTTGGATTTCATGACTTGGAATACTTCTTTCCAGCCCCTTCTTGCCTGTAAGGTCTCTTTTGAGAAATCAGCTGACAGTCTGATAGCAACTCCTTTGTAGGTGATTGTCCCCTTATCTCTTGCTGCTTCTAGAATTCTGCCCTTCATTTTAATCTTGGCTAATGTAATGATGATGTGCCTTGGTGTGTTCCTCCTTGGGTCCACTTTCTTTGGGATTCTGAGCTTCCTGGACTTCCTGAAAATTTATTTTCTTTGCCAGATTGGAGAAGTTCTCCTTTATTATTTGTTCAAATAAGTTTTCCACTTGTTGCTCTTCCTCTTCCCCTTCTGGTACCCCTATAATTCGGATGTTGGAATGTTTAAAGATGCCCTGGAGATTCCTAAGCCTCTCCTCATTTTTTTGAATCCTTATTTCTTCATTCTTTTCTGTCTGGTTGTTTTTTTCTTTCTTCCGGTCCACTCCATTGATTTAAGTTCCAGTTTTCTTCCCATCATTATTGGTTCCCTATGCATTTGCCTTCATTTCATTTAGTGTAGCCTTCATTTTTTCTTCTAATTTGAGACCAAAATGAACCAATTCTGTGAGCATCCTGATCACCAGTGCTTTGAACTTTGAATCTGGTAGGTTGGCTATCTCTTGGTTCCTTAGATGTATCGGTTCTGAGGCTTTGATCTGTTTTTTCATTTGGGCCTTTTTGTTTTTTTTGGTCTGGTCACACCTGTTACGTAGAAAGGGGCAGAGCCTTAGGTGTTCACCAGGGTGGGGCAACCCACGTGGCTGGGTTGTGGCACTGTATGTTGGGGCAGGGTCAGAGAGGGGACAATGGCACTTACTCTGCTCTTTCTTGAATTTCAGTCCCTTCTATCACTTCCCGCAAGCAAATTGGGCCCTTCTGGTGCTGATTCCCGTGTGGGTGGGCTTGTGTGTGTTTTGGGACCCTGTGGGTCTCTCCAATGAACTCACCTGTGAGGTTTGGAGTCTCTCTCGGCACCTCAAGCTCCACAAGTGTTTTCGATCGGTGTTTTGAGGCTTTATTTCCCAGTGCTGGGGCCCTGGGTTGTGTGGTCTGTCTTGCTGCCCACTTTTCCCTGGCTTATCTGTGCACAAATGTGCGACCATGGTCAGCTAGCTGCCTTGCATGCCTCACGGGGTCTGCTTGTTGCCACCCCATGCCTGGGTCCACCAGCCACTGCTTTTTCCTGCCGTGACCCCTCTCTGCTGGCCTCTGACTCTGCCCCTTTTACCGGTCTGGATGAATGGTTGTCGAACTTCTGTACAGTTCAATTTTCTGTCAGTTCTGGTTGTTTTTTTTGTTTCTAAAATTTTGTTGTCCTTAATTTTGGTTGTGCAAGCAGGCATAGTATGTCTACCTATGCTTCCATCTTGGCTGGAAGTTGTCAATGTGTCCTGATAGCATGACACTCACCTATAGGCTCTGTGTGCAACTGACATATGTATCAGTTCCTTCTTGTCCTCTTGGCAAGAAGGTTGTCACCTGATGCAGTTTTGTTGCTGTACATGTGCACATGTGGACAAAATACTAGGGGTCCTCATGGCCTGGAGAAGTTCACATGAGTAAGTATGTGAAGAGAATTAATGTGTACCCAATTCCAGACTGATCTTGGTACAACCCAGAGAAAGGCAGCTCCTTTTATATTTTACACATATAATATAAGCAGTATATTACTAAGTATATTTATATAAAATGTATTTACATATTCATATATATTCTATTTATTTATTTATAAAGTATATATAAAATATTTATATTATATATAGCATTTAAATGGATATATGAAACATATATTTTTAAATATAAATATGTAACTATAAGCATAAAAGAAGTTTCCTTTTATATTATGCCTTGGGTTCTATTCTTCTCTCCAAATCATTTTTATTAAAATGCTTCTAAAATATATATACTCATTTTTTGTCCTTGTTAAAAACATTTAGAATCTGATGTTCTATCCTGTATGCATTTTAATGAGTCAGTGGCCATGTTGCAAAAGTTCTGTGGCAGAACAAGACTTAATTTGACCGATAAGAAAGGAGAAATGTTGGATTCTACAGGCAGAGACTCTATTAAAGCATGTCTGAACAAGAGACTGATATTTTGTGGCCCCTATTTTTAAGCTTCCTGTATAACAACATGTAGGAGCAAGGAGTAGATTTGAGAATGGGCGAGGGTGATGGGGAAGAGGTGCATCCCTTTTTGAACTGTTTCTCAAAATAAAATGACCCATGAAGGTCATTCATGCAGAGCATTTTCCATCTACTTTTTGATCCCTAATTGAAAAGCACACTTGAGTCCTTGGTGCCCCAGGCTGGGAAGTCAGAACTCCACCACTCTAGACTGGGCAGTTATGATTGCACAAACCACCTCAGGCCGCAATGTGCATGTTAAATCTGTCCAGAGTAGTTCCACTTAGATAAAATGAATAACCCATTCTTAAGGCTTTAATTGGGAATACACTACAGTGTTTTTACCTTGCTTTGTGGGGGCTTCTGAAAATGAAGAATATTTTCTGGTCAAAGAATCTATTAGACTGAGTGCTCCTCAAGGGATTTAAATCACAGAATCTAGTATCTATACTCTGGCACATAGGAGATGCTCAATAAATGTTTATGAATAAACAGATGGCCCTGATCTCTTGCCTAATGGATTATTGACCCCACATCTTATCCAGTAGGAGTCTCTACTTCCACTGTAGTACCATTGATTTATAGATTGAGTTGCACTCAAATCTTAAAAGAATTAAAATCTTTTCTTTTCACATTAAACTGTCCATGCTTGGGGATTCACAGAATCACCATACATTACTACAAGAAGTTATTTTACATGCTATCTAGACCAGAGGTTTTCAAAGCACGTCCTTGGGAACTGCACAATTCCATGAATAGCTTAAGAGATAGCTCAGGGAACCGAGCAATCTTCACCTCCCTCAATGTCCAGCTTGAATCCAATCCGAGCTTACATTGAGGTTATTGGAAGGAGGGAAAAGATGTGGTTCCTGGCCTTTAATAGTTCGAAAATCACTAGTCTTGACAAACTACTTCGTTTTACGGAGAAGAAATCCAATTCTGGAAGTATTCACTGGTAAGCGCAAGCTCACACTGTCAGAGCAAAACCAAGGCTAGAACTCCTGGTCTAGATCAAACCCCACTCACCCCTCCCATAATCAACTATGTTGTTCCCTGGTACTATTTCCCAAAATAAATTTTGATGTTCTTGGGGATGGGAGCAGAAACCTATATTTTCTTTCAATTCTATCTCCTGTTCCCAGTGGGATTTTAGTAAGTGTTCAGTAAGTTATTTATGGACTTACAGCGAATGGAATCTAAGATGTATGGAGGCTTGGGAAAACTTGGGGGCTTAGCCACAGAGGACAAAGGTAAGGTTTCTACTTTATCAGACAACATACTCGCATTGTGCTGTGTAACTTGGAGACATGGTTTTGGTAAACAGCTGCATGGATCTATCAGTTTCATAGTCCTTTAGAAAAATTTCCAGCTTTGAGAGGGATTGGAAATAGATCACTGGGGTTCTTTGTATACTTTAGAAAAAATAAGGATAAGTGCTCATAATTTCTTACTGACAGCACAGAAAAATAAATACATGAGAACTGAGTTGGTGAATTAATATAGCAATTATTGTTGACTGTGTCTGAGCTAGAATCAAGTTGACCTCACTGCGTATTAAACAGTCATTTAGCTTGTCGTTGTGGTTTTTTTTTCTGGTTTGCAAACTTTTGTAAAGGAAGGGCGAATAGAGTTCAGTGGCTTGTGAGTATGCTTCAGTGTATTTTTTAATCTCAGCCTCATCAACTACTAGTTGTATAACCTTGGACAAGTTACTTAACCTGTGTGAGCTCCATTCTCCTCATTGGTACACTGGAGATGAAGTTTCCTCAATAGAGTTTTATATGATGATGAAATGAGATATTGCACATGTAAGGTTTTACACAACACCTTGCTGGGACAAGTGCTCACTAGGTTGTGAATGTTACTGTGTCATACACTGAGAAATCACACGATGAAGGCAGACATTTTAGGTTCCTGTTTGTTCTAACTATGGCTATTGTTTCTTTGTTTACAAATGAGAGAACCTGAGGTCCCCAAATAATGAAGATTTGATGGCTTACTTGTGTCAACTGGCTACTGAGTGTGCTACTGATGTGTGCTTTAATGTTTAATAACATTCATGCGGTTTAGTCTGCAGTGTGTAAGGAAGCCATGAGGATGTGCCTTTCAGGTCTCCCCCTGCAAGAGTGCCATTGACAGAAGGCCCCAGGTGTTGGGCTCTGAAATCCATCTGGGAATTGGTGCTGAGGTCACACTTCCCACAGGCTGCTTTCAGCCAATGGTTAGGAATACGAAGGCAGGCTTGTTCCTGGGCAAGAGAGGGCTCCTCTGTTGGGCGACTCTGATGAGAGGATTCCCTGTTGGCCTTGCTGAACTGACTTAGACCTACACTGAAGCCTAAGACTTTTCCACTCAACCTGTTTTGTTCCCACTCTCCTTCACTTGGGTCAGACCTACATTATGATCTGTCAGTTATCCCAGCTTCCCCTGGCTCTCTTTCCATTTATTTTCACAGGAGTTTGCCTTAAAAAAATACTTGCTTCTACCAAACATTCAAAGAAGAATTAATGCCTATCCATGTAACTATTTAAAGTATTGAAAAGGAAGAAGTGCATCCCAACTAATTCTATGAAGCCAGCATTACCCTGATACCACAGTCAAAGACGTTAAAAAAAAAAGAAGAAGGAAATTATAGGCCAATGTCCTTGATGAACACAAATGTAGAATTTTTTCAGCACAACATTAGCAAACCAAATTCAACAATACATTAAAAGGAATATACACAGTGGCCAAGTAGGATCCATCCCAAGGATGCAAGGATGGTTTGACATTTATAAATTAACCAACATGATATATCACATTAACAAAATAAAAGATAAAAACCATGTAATCATCTCAATAGAAGCAGAAATTTCTTTTGACAAAATTCAATCTTCTAATAAAATGCATATAGACTAAACAAAATTTAACATAACAAAGGCCATATGTAACAAACCCAGAGCTAATATCATACTCAGTGGTGAAAAACTGAAAGTCTTTCCTCTAAGATCAGGAACAAGACAAAGATGCCCTCTATCACCACTCCCATTCAGCGTAGTATTGGAAGTTCTGGTCGCAGTAATCAGACAAAAGAAATATGTAAAAAAGGCAGCCAAATTGGAAAAGGAGAGTAAAACTCATTATTTGTAGATGACATGATACTATGTATAGAGAACCCTAAAACCACCACCAGAAAACTATTAAAGGAATTTAGTAAAGTTGCAGGATGTAGAATCAATATACAGAAATTTTCTGTGTTTTTATATACCAATAATAAATGATAAGAAGGAGCAAAAGGATAAATTAAGAAAACAATCACATTTACAATTGTATCAAAAAGCATAAAATACCTAGGAATAAATTTAACCAAAGATGTGAAAGACCTGTATTCTGAAAACTATATAACATTGAGATCCAAATAAATAGAAGTATATACCTAACTCATAGATTGGGAAGATTAATATTGTTAAAATGTTCTTACTACCGAAAGCATTATACAGATTAAATGCAATCTCTGTTAAAATATCAATGGCATTCTTCTCAGAATTAGAGCAACTAATCATAAAATTTATATGGAATCACAAAAAACCTGAATAGCCAAAGAAATCTTGAGAAACAACAAAGTGGGAGGTATCACACTTTCTCATATCAAACTATACTACAAAGCTACAATAATCAAAATAGTATGGTACTGGCATGAAAAAACATATCTAGATCAATGTCACATAATAGAGATCTAAGAAATAAATCCTTGCTTATATGGTCAGTTAATCTACAATAATAGAGGCAAGAATATGTAATGGAGTAAAGATAGTCTCTTCAATAAGTGGTGCTGGAAAAACTGGACTGATGCATGAAAGTGAAATTGAACCACTTTCTTATATCACATATAAAAATAAACCCAGAATGGATTAGAGACTTCAATGTAAGATCTGAAACCATAAAAGTCCTGGAAGAAAACATAGGCAATAAACTCTTTGATACTGCTCTTAGCAATAACTTTTTTGATATGTCTCCTTGGACAAGTGGAACAAAATAAAAAAGTAAACAAATGGGACTATGTCAAATTAAAATATTTTTTCACAGAGAAGGAAACCATAAGCAAAATGAAAAATAAACCTACTGAAGGTAAGAAGATTTTGCCAATGATTTATCCAATAAGGGGCTGATATCCCAAATATGTAACAAACTCATACAACCTTACACCAAGTAAAAGCCAAACAATCCAGTTAAGACAGGGTTAGAGGACTTAAGTAGACATTTTTTCAAAAAGGACATACAGATGACCAACAGACATATAAAAAGATGATCAACATCATTCATTATCAGAGAAATACGCACCAAACTACAATGAGATTTTACCTCACACCTGTCAGAATGCCTATCATCAATAAATAAACAAATGATGGCAATGATGTGGAGAACAAAAAACCCTCGTGCACTATTGGGATTGTAAATCAGTGCAGCCACTGTGGAAAACAAATTAAAAACAGCGCTGACATATGATCCAGCAATTCTACTTCTGGGTATTTATCTGAAGGGAAAAAACATTAATTCAAAAAGATACATGTACTCCTAGTTCATTGCATAATTACTTGTAACTGCCAAGATATGGAAGCAACCTAGATGTCTATCAAGAGATGAATGGATAAAAAAGATATGGTATGTATACACAATGGAATATTATACAGCGATAAAAATTAATGAAATCTTACCATCTGCAACAACATGGATGGAACTAGAGGGCATTGTGCTAAGTAAGATAGGTCAGACAGAGAAAGACATACTGTATGAATTCACCTATATGTGTCATATTAAAAAATAAAAACAAATGAATAAACAAAACAGAAACAGATTTGTAGATATAAAGAATAAGCTAAGAGTTGCCAAAGGAAAGAGGGAGAGAGGATGGAAATTTAAAAGAATAAAAAGATTAAGAAAAGAAAATAATTTTATGTCCAACCCTGCCTTGAAGTCTGCTTTTTGGAGGGCCCAGGATAACACGCTGTGACCTCACAGAGAGCAGGGCTGAAGAAAGTAACTGGTTTTCTGACACCTAGTGCATCTTGATATCCCACTGAATGTATTGGTAATGATCAAAGAATCCCAGAGCCATTAGGGTACCCACAGAGATGGCATGATTTGTTCAGCCTGGTTGTCTTCAGAAAACAAACACTTCAGCAATTGGAAACAGATGGCTGTCTCTTGCTTGAAAGTCTTCTACCTTGACCACACATCCCAGATCTGTCTCATGTTCTTAGATGTATGGAACTTCTCTTGATGTTAATAACCAAAACCATCAGCTGTTGGATGCCAAGCTGAAGTTAGAAAACAGTTATGATCAAGGCAAGCTCTTTGCTAACTGGCCAGAGTAAATAGTATTTTATCTTAAGAATAATCTTTGAGGAAACATTAAACCCTTCTTTGGGCAGGGGAGTAGGAGACAGGGAAATAAAAAGCAAGTTGCATTTATTAAATATCTTAAAGTACAGAAACATTGCACATATTAGCTTTATTTCAAGGGTCCCGTGAGGAAGCTGTTACTGTTTCCTTTATCTGAGCAAGGGAATTGAGGGCTAGTAACTTGCTGTAAGTCACAGAACAACAGCAACAAAAAAGTAATCTCTGGGCACACATCTTTCGGATTCAATAGCCCATACTGGTGCTTTTGTTTATATGGAGCTAGCTATTGGATATTTTATAGTGTGGACCCAAGAACTTAGACCAGAAATCACTAACCAATGCACTGATTTTCCTTCACAATCAGAGAATGTCAGCACAGCACTAAGTGTCAGTAGGTACAGGGAGGGTGAAGAATGTCTGAAAGAAATAGGCATTTAGGGGTGCTTGAGGGGAAATTATTTTGCTTGACATTCACTTTAGTCACTTTCACAAGGATTTATGATTGAAAAGTATTTTGAAAATGTTACTCTGAGGACTATCAGATGTCATATGTGACCATGCCTGGATAGGCAGGGTCACAATTACTCAGGCAATTTAGGTCAACTCAATTTTTCCCCCTTACTTTAATATTCAGCAAGACAGTGTTTGGAAAGGTGGTGGCAGATATCAAGTAGTTGTAGGAAAGAATACAGTGTTGTAGGAAGAGCATTTGCCTGTCTGTGGGAAGACCTGAGTTCTTGTTTTGGCTTTTGTGTGAGTCAGCTGGGAGATTTTGAATACGTCACATCACTTTGGGCTTCAGTCTCTTCATCATCAAATGAGAGGGTTGGATGCAATGCCTCTCTGAAGTCCTTTCTAATGCCAACATTCTATAACTTGATGATCCTGGCCCAGACTGGCTGAGGACTCTTGTGACAGGCCTTGAAGAGTTGCCAACTTCCCTCTGAGCAGCAGTCATTTTGGCTGAGCACGCTTTATGCCTTCTGTCCCCTTCTGTGCCAGTCACAGGCATCCCCCTCCAGTATGGGCCTCAGGGCCTCGGACACATGTCTAAGTCTGTGTGTGCTCCAAGATCTGTTTAACAGCTATCTAGTCCAACAATCTGAGGTAATAAAAAATTTACAGGAGCCACATACTAAACCACAGGAGCCTATTGCAATAAAGGTAGTCTGAGCAATCACAATAGTCGTAGTACTGTGAATCTCAAATTCTCACTTTCATTTGACGTCACTTTCATAGGGTGCCCTTAATCAGCTGCCAGGGGTGGCAGGTGGTATGTGTATGTGTGCATGTGTACATGGGTGTTTGGGTACCTTTTTAGATGCTCAGAGTGAAGTTAGTTCGTATTTCCAGAAGTTGTGTTTCTCGTCATAGTTTCTGGCAATGTTCTGCTACAAATGACATGGAAGTTGGAAGGTGCTGTGGTACAATGTGTATTCCCATTAACCTCCCCTCCTCCTGTCATTTACCTTAGTGACATTTAATGGGAAGATGTGATGGTTCCAAATTCCATACTGGCTTATTCTTATCTTCAAATATCTCACCTTTATAAGCCCTAATCATGGCTATTCTCTATACACTACACTAAATCAAATGTAGATAAACTTAAAATAAGACCCAATGTTCCACATAGATCTTTGTTGAAATAAGATTTATATTTTAATATCTTAGCTGATAAAAATAATTAGAATGGTTCCTTACCTATCCCTCTCTAAAAACTATCCTAAGATCAGGAATATGACAAAAATGTCCACTTCGACATTTGTTTGGTACCTCCACCCCCAAAAATATCCTCTTCACTCTGATTCACCATTATATTGGTGTCTTAACCAGCACCATAAGGCAAGAAAAAGAACTGAAATATACTTGATTGGAAAGGAAGAAGTAAAGCTGTCTTTATTCTCAGAAAACACAATTATCTATATATCAAATTCAATGGAATCTATCAAAAGTTACTAGAAGCAATAACTAAGTTTTGCAAGGCTGAGAATACAAGATCAACTTACAAAACATAATTGTGTTATGCAGCAATCTCAAATAGAAATTTTTAAAATGTCATTTATAATAGCATCTAAAATGTAAAACATTTAAGAAGAAATCTGGCAAAGATGAGAAAGATCTGTATGCTAAAAACCACAGAACATTCCCAAGAGAAATTAAATAAAATCTAATTAAATATATAAAAATATTCTGTGTTCCTGAATTGAAAGACTAAGGATTGTTGAAATGTCAATTCTCCCCAATTTTATCTATGAATTCAGTGCAATTCCAATAAAAATTCTAACATGCTTTTCCTTTTTGAGAGGGAGGGGTAAAATTGACAAGCTAACACTAAAAATTATATGAAAGGACCTACAATGGCTAAAATAACTTTGATAACAAACTAAATTGGAGGGCTAGGACTACCTGATTTTAAGACATTATAAAATTACCCTAATCAAGTCAGTGTGGTATTGGAGTAATAATATACAAGAAATTAATAGAATTAAATATAAGAGCCCACTAATTAGTTCACATATGTAAAAAACTGATGTTCCACAAAGGTACAAAGATAATTCAGTGGAAAAAGAATAGTCTTTTCAACAAATGGTATTGAAACAATTGGATATCCATATGTTAAAAAACTTTTTTAACCTGTATTTTATACCTTACATAATAATTGACTCAAAATGGATGAAAACTTCTACAAAACTTCAAGAAAAATGCAGAAGGAGGAAGCTTTTTGTGACCTTAGGTTAGGTAAATATCTCATAAATACAACATCAACACAATGATTCATAAAAAAAACAAATTGTTAAATTGAACCTTATCAAAATTAAAAACTTCTACTCTTTCAAAACACTAATCATTAAGAGAATGAACAGAGAAGCCAAAATTTAGAAAAAGTATTTCATCCCTGGCTGGTGTAGCTCACTGGATTGAGCACAGGCCTGTGAACTAAAGAGTTGCCAGTTCAATTCCCGCTCAGGGCACATGCCTGGGTTGCAGGCCAGGTCCCCAGTGGCAGGTATGTGAGAGGCAACCATACATTGATGTTTCTCTCATCTTTACCTTCTCTCTAAAAATAAAATATTCATTAAAAAGAGAAAAACTATTTGCAAGTATTTATAAATGATATATCTAGCTCTTTTCCTCCCTGGCTGCTTGAAGATCAGCCACCGTTATGAACAACACAGTAACTACTCAGACCAAGGAGTCATGACCGACAGACGACTTCAGTGGAAACAAATGTTCATCAAGGTTCTTCACTCTTGGAAGAACAGCACCTCAGAGAGAAATTTGGGGTAAACTAGCCAAAATGTACAAGACTGGGCCAGATGTTATCTTTGTCTTTGGATTCATAACCCAATTTGGTGGTGGCAAGACAACTGGCTTTGGCATGTTTTATGATTCCTTGGATTATGCAAAGAAAATAAACCCATAGACTTATAAGATGTGGCCTGTAGGAAAAGAGAAAGACCTCAAGAAAAAGTCAGGGGGGCTACAAAGGCCAATGTCAGTGCTGCAAAAAGAAGGAGTAAAGATTCTTCATGACTTCATATATGGTGATTGTTGTAGGAAGAGCACTTGCCTGTCTGTGGGAAGACCTGAGTTCTTGTTTTGGCTTTAGTGTGAATCAGCTGGGAGATTTTGAATAAGTCACATAACTTTGGGCTTCAGGGCTTAGATTTTTCAGGTGTAGATTTTTTGTGAGAGGATTAATAAACTAAAAACGTAGAAATGATATTTCTAGAATATTTTTTAAAACTCATAAAACTCAAAAGTAAGAAAACAGCCCAACTAAACAATGAACAAAGATTTAAAGATATATTTTATTAAAGGAGATATGTAGAGAACTAATAAACACATGAAACAATGGTCAGCATCATCAGTAATTAAGAAAATGCAAATTAAAACTGCAATGAAATACCATTATATACCTATTAAAAGGGCCAACAAACTAAGGTCTAAACATAATATATTTTGGTGAGAATGTGGAGGAACTGGAACTCTATCATGGTATTAGTGAGAATGTAAAACCATGCAGACAATTTATAATACACATGAGCAATTTCCTAAAAAGTTACCACATGATCCAGCCACTTCATTCCTAGGTATTTACCCAAGAGAAATGAGAGCATAGGTCCATACAAAGACTTGTACATGAGTGTTCATAGCAATATTTTTTGAAATAGCTTCAAACAAGAAATTAATGCAAATGTCAATCAACAAATAAATTAATGACACTGATATATCCATATAATGAAGCAACTAAAAGAAAAGATTTATTGATGTGTTATAACATGAATAAATTGCAAAATAATTTTGCATAAGTAAAAGAAACCAGGTATAAATGATTAAATACTGAATAAGTCAACACATGTAAAATTTCAGAAAATGCAAACTAATTCTGAGGGTCAGAAAGCAGACAAATGGTTGCTTGGGAGTACAAGCAGGAGGTATGAAGGAGTGGGAGGGAAAAGTGGCAAAGATATCTAAAAATATATATTAACTCCACCCATTTCTGTAATGTGAAATGGGTGGAGGTAATAGATCATTTCTTTATGTTGATGGTGGTAATGATTTGTACACAGTCCCCAAGTGTATACTTTAAATATGTGAAGTTTATTCTAGGCCAATTATACCTTAATTAAAAAAGAACAGTATGATATAAAAAACTAGTTAAAGATCTGTAAATAATATTAAAATATATAAACCTCTGGCAAAGTGATCATGAAACAAAGAAAATCCCACAAATAATATGCTAGAAACAGAAATATTAATGTGTATAATGATAAAGCACATTAGAAACTAAAAAGGTAAATGAATAAAACAATTTTATGTTGATACATTTGAAAGCACATAAATAGCTTTAGAAAAATGTAAAATTACTCAAAATTAGTGGAATAGTTCACAAGATCAATAATTATTAAATATATGGAGTTATTAATCTTAAAAAACTCCATCATGAACTCAAAGGAATCCAGGACAGATTGTTTTGAGGAGAGGAGTCACAGAGGTGAATTGGAGAAGAAGGCGACCGAGGTCAGGGAAAGAGATGAGCAAGGTTGAAGACCATGAATTTGTATTGGCATCAATCAACCTAGCTAGTCGATGTACAGAAATGAGAGTTCTATACACATCATTTCATGACTAAACAAGCAAATTCTGAGAAGTCAAGGGCAATGGATGTGCTTGGAATGCAGATGAAGAATCCTGCACTCAGTTCCCTTTGGTCAGGACAACTTCCGGCAGAAGGTAGGACCCTCTAAGAGCTCCAAAGAAAAACAGAAGTTTTGGGTGTTTCCCCCTGTGAGAAAAGACATGCACAAAGAAGAGGAAATTCAGATCCAAAGGAGCAGTGAATGTGATCATCTGGGAGGCAGCACAACCCAATTAAGAACAAACAAGGACTTGGAAAGCAGGAGGAGTATAAGTTCAAATCCATGTTTGACCATACACTGGCTGTGCAGCTTTGCCCGAGTTACCTGTATGTCTCAGTTGCTTCTTCTGTGAAATGGCAGTAATGACATCTCCTTTGTGGGATTGTTGTGAAGATTTTATGTGCAATGTTTGTAGTCCAATGGCGGTCTCATGGTAAGGAGTCAAGGAAGGCAACAGGGCAGCTTTCTGGACAAAGGGAAGGTTGGCAGGGAGGAAGAAAGGCCTGTCTTGTCCCTGTTGCTTAGGGCCTTGAATCAGAGGATGTTGAAATTCATGGCAGTGTTTCTAAGAGGGTAGAGATCATTTTGAAGTATCTAACTTATGGTGCCTTAATTGTTATTTCACCATTCAAAAAATTTATTACATTTTCCATAGAATTGCAAGTTCTTCTAGGGTAGAGACAAGGTTGTGTGATCTTGGTGGCTCCTATACTTTGATGGACACCCCATGAATTCTTGTTGTTAGGAAGGGTGAGTTGGGAGCAGAGGACAAAGGATTGAACACAAACATTAGCATTCAAGACTCCCTGCAGACAAGTGATGGTCTGAGGAGGGTTCATAGTTACATATTGGCCAGGAGGAGAACTTAGTAAAGAAATTAAGCATGAGACTGAACAAGGAGATTAATATGAATGGAGAGCTTTAGAATTCTATAATGCTTGGATTTGAGGGGGGAAGGAAAAAGATGACACCTTAAACCAGCTTACCTTTTGGAAAAAAAGAGCAAAATGGAGCCACCACCCGCAACAAAAATGGAGCTTGAGGGAGTGGAGTGCTTTAGAATAAATGTGAACTGTTTGGTCTACAATCTATTTATCCAATCCCAGAGGCCCAGGGTTTGCACATTATAACTACAAAAACATTTGTGGAATGTAATAAGTACAGGTGCAGAGTTGCTCTTTAAGGAAGTTATAGTTTCAGGAAAATCCAGGAATGTAAATCTATTTACACCCTGTTTCGTACCTGGCAAAAAAGTTCAATACTTATTTTTGTAATACTTATTTCCTCAGCCCCTTGTATAGTCTAGTCTCTGGGTTCGGTACTTTATCTAGTCTCTGGGTTCGGTGATGTTTATCACCAATAATCTTTAAACTACATTAAAAATGAGTACTGTGATGCCCATTTTATGGAGGAGAGGCCTGAGATTAAGGAGTTTGTCCAAGGCCCTACATTCAATCAGGGGACGAGCATGAAATTGAACTCAATCTGTCTGACACCAAAGCTTTTGCACTCTCAGTCACACATGGCTACCAGTGCCTGAGTTCACGACCTTTGACCTTTTCATCCTGAATCTGCATGGTGATTCCCTTAGTACTTATATTTTATGCCATCAACTCATGATCTTCCTGACTTCTCTATAAGTAGTTTTCCATCTATTCAATAGTTTGGACCTCTCATTTTTCCCCCACCTAATTTGAACCTCCCATTTGAATAAATAGACTCACCAATCCAGAAGCCTTTCATCTGGACCTGAGCAAGAAAACACAAATGGAACAAAACCAACGATGGTGCCTACTCTGAACATATTTTTCTGGGTCCTGGCTTGTGCTGACCTTTTCTAGAGGCAGAGAATGGAGTTCCCAAGTATTTGACAGTAAGAAGCAAAAAGGCCAACCTGCCAAAAAAATCTTTATTTTGTAATGTTCTTTCTGTAACAATTGATCAAATCTGGCTATAACTTAACTCTCCCAAGTGAGTTATGCATTATGATGTGAACAATCCATGTAAGGCAAAGCTTACTTGAGAGTGGTGATTCTGTGGTCCATTGTCAGCAATTAAAAAACTTAACTGGAAGTTGTCTGAAGCATAGGAAGGAGGTTCTGAGAAATGTGAAACAATATCCATAAGGTTTGTTAGGAGAGAGTTAAAAGACCTGGGTAGAAGGAGCTCCTGGGATGGGCAAGCCACAGCATACCACTGCAGGGCCCAATTGACTGGCTGGTTGCTGCATTAGAAGGAAGAGAAAATAGAAGGGCACAGAGTAGGTGTGGTGCACTGAAGCCTAGCTTTTCTTCAGGCCAGCTCCATGCATTACTCCCACACCCTCAGATGGTCTTCTGCACCAAGACTGTGGTTGTCCTAGCTAATGCATCCTTTCTGCCCAGAACCTTCTCTCCTTAACTGTTTTCTCTTGGAAAACCCTTATTTGTCCTTCAAGACTGAGAAAGAATGTCACAACTTCTAGGAAGTCTTCTCAGACTAACCCCGAATCTGGTTTATTCACTTTGGCACATCATGCTAAATAAATGATCCTATCAACATGTTTATAATATGTCAGGATGATGGATTTGTGTGTCTGTGTTCCTTTCTACTGTGTTTCTTATAATTAGCTCTAGGATAGGTTTTGTAGGTTAGTCACTTTTGTATCCTCAGTGGCAGTGTGTTTGCTGGCAAACGATCACTAGATAATATTTGGGGATAGGAACACTGAAAAGGGACTGTGAAATTAGTCGCGTTAAGTTTTTTAGCCAAATGTTTATTTTGGCTTATAAACCTTGATGCAATTTTAGAAATTGTGTTGATGATCATTGCCAGTGCTACCTGGAACACTATCTTTGCAAATCATTAGCCTTCCTTTTTTTTTGTCAAATATATATAACATGAAATTTACCATTTTCACTATTTTAAGTATCTAATTCAGTGATGTGAAATACAATGACAGTGCTGGGCAACCATCACCATTACCCATTTCCACAACTTTTGTATCATCCCAAACAGAAATGCTATAACCAGTGAACGGTAACTCTCCATTCCCTCCTGCTCCCAGCTCCCGGCAACCTCTCTTTTGCTTTTTGTTTCTATAAATGTACTTAATGTAGGTACCTCCAGTAAGAGGAATCATACAATATTTGTCCCTTCATGATTGCCTTTTTTCACTTAGCATAGTGTTCTCAAGTTTCATATATGTTATATCATGTGTAGAATTTCATTTCTTTTTAAGAATAAATAATACTCCATTATATGGATATGCCACACTTTATCTATCTATCATCTATTCATGGTCATTTGGGCTGTTTCTACCTTTTTGGCTGTTGTGAATAGTGTTGCTGTGAAGACTGGTGTACAAGTCTCTGAGTCCTGGCCTTCAGTTCTTTTGGACATACACCAGGAGTGGAATAGCTGGGTCAAAATCTGTGAAGTTTTTTTGGGAACTACCAAACTGTTTTCCACAGCAGCTACAACATTTTATATTCCCAGTAGCAATGCCTAAAGGATCCAGTCTGCACACTAGTTACTTTCCATTTTTAATAACAGCCACCCTAATGCATGTGAATCAGTGGTAATTTCATGGCATGAAATTTAAGTTTTTGCTATATTTATATTTTCAACTTTGAGAATAAAATTTGAGTATTGCATTGATATGCTTCAACTGTAAAAAATGAGAAATTTACTGTTATTTACAAAACTCTGTTTCCTAGCCTAGGCATAGTTTTGAA